>NC_143397.1:31058595-32340367 GCF_052110815.1 Crocodylus siamensis | reverse complement strand
TGTATGGTACTGCATGCACTGTGCTTTTTAAATAATTATATTATTATTATTCTATAGACTAAAGCTACATTAGAGGAAAATGAATATTGTAATAGTGACACACTCAAAAGCCAGGAATTTCTGAATTTTGACCACTTTAACTTGGCCCTATGGGCTAGGGACAGAAATTACACATAAACCAGTATAAGTGATCAGAGACTGGTTCAAATCTGTAACACAACAGAAGTTTAGTGCACATAAAATGCTTTCAAAATGGTCAAAACTGGTTTAATATAAACCTGGATGGATGTAATACTAGACTCAACCAATTTAGGTTAAATTGATTCAAGTTAAGTCACAGTCCCCCAGCATTCCAGGATGTTTTGCATTTTTTCCACAAGCCTCTCCTTGAAGGGCAGGCAGGATAGTCTTGGCCCTAGCTGAGCAGGGAGGCACGCTCTAGCACCCTCCACCTTCTTCTCCGGCCCACTACAGGCATGTAGTGCCTGTAGTGGGCATTTCTGCAGCTGCGTTTTCAGAATCAAAAGTAAATGTTTGTTCACTTGCTTATCGGTTCAATCTATGCAGCTTAGACTAATTTGAGAAGACTGACTCTATTCAACCTCTGGCCTTTTGACTAAAGCCATGGTGTCTATACAACTTATTCTTTCATTACATCGTTTGAGAAGCCTGACACTATTCAAGCTCTCGCTTTCTCACTAAGCCGTGGTGTCTATACAACTTATTCTTTCATTACATCATTTGTGACTACTTTTTCTCTTGTACCTTGACTTGTTCATTGTCTAAGCTGGATGCTGTATAGAAAATGAAGTACAAGAGTGAAGTCTGTTTTTATCCTTGCTGTTCAGCTCTCTTCCTTGCTTTAGGCAATATAATTCTGTTCAGATCTACAAAGGGACTTAGATGCCTGGCTACAGGGTGGGTATTAACAAACCTATATTAGGTGCTTAACACCCCTGCAGAATAAATGTGGAGAGTTAAGTCTCTGAGAACAGCCATCAGTTGGAGCAGGTGGAGAACTTAGCTATTCAACAGAAATGTCAGTGTGTTGTGCATCTGAAAGTCCTGCTCTCCCTGAGATAAGAGTTTATGCAAGAATCCTTAGCATGAAGTGGTTCAAACTTACATCTTGCAGCTCTAAAGAGAGTGTCTAAACTACCAGAAGTTCAGGCAGAACTAAACACACTTCCTTTGCTATTGAAGTTGTGTCATTGTGTAGAAAATAATTCATAGGGCCAGAAAGGGAACACCTAAGAGGAAGCTTATTGCCTGGTGATGAAGGTATATCTCTTGGGGTAAAGAGGAGGGAAGATCTGAGATTGAGCTCCCAGGGTTATTTATGCATTTTATTCTATGTTTGTTTAATGCAAAATGTACAAGCCATTGTAGAAACAGGGACCAGAGACTAGAGCTTTCTCTTCCTGTGGGATACCCTAATTGCTAGCTTGCAGTTATATTTCTTCTAGCTTGTTCTCTTTTTCTTATGAATCTTGTCTTTCTTGCTGTATAGCAGACAAGCTTCCACAAGAGAGGTAGAAAGTGATTCCTCCTAAACTAATTTATAGTCCAGTGTTTAGGGTACTTCCCTCAAAGGTTGTACATGAATCTCCTTAAGTTTAAAGATGTCAGGTACACAATTTCCTGGGTGAATGTTATATCCATTGGACCATTATATGAAAGTTGGCTAGCTTTTATAGTGTTGGCCTCTCTGCTTTGTGTTGAACTCAGTGTTGCCAGTATGTAGGAAGCATGCTCTGGGTACCTACCAGATTGGGCCCCTCTGGAAACTTAGGACTGGGAAGGCATAACTTGTGAACCCCAAATACACTTAGGCATTCAGAAGGTGCTGAGATGCTCTTGGAATGGTCAGTAGCAGCTCTTTACTCACATAAACAGTTTTACTAGCACAAATTTAGGTGCTCTACAGATTCATGGGCCTCAAAGGCCTTATGTAGACAGCACATTTATTGTACTCTGTAGTACCACTCTCAAACATACCGTGCTGCTCTTCGCATGCTACCTGATAGGCTTGAGGCAGTATAGTAGCCTCTGTGTGACACTGAAGGTGAGCTAATTAGTTTTGTTGAAAGGCTCTTGGCCTCATACAAATGTAACTACAGTGTTACTATACTGTTTACAATCCAGGAGCTGGTGCATGCAGAATTGGTGACATATTTGAGAGTAGCTTTGCGGGATATAGTAAGTTGTAGTCTGGCCATAGCAGAAGTGTTTTGGTGAGGGTTTTGTGGATCATACTCTTGAAATTTGGGCATTTACATAATTTTTTGGATCTGGAACTTCCTGCACAATTCACTAAATTCTATTCAATAGCAGAGGCCTTCTGGAGACTTAGGGTTTTGTTACACATTACACTTTAAGTTTCTAAAACATTGATTGGTATTAGTGTTAGCTCAAGTTTAGAGTAGCCATACATTCAGGCCTTCTCTCACTCTCCCCAGCTTGCATAGCTGTGACTTGCCACTAAAGGGCTGGGAAGCAGGAGCCTGACTAGGATTTAGAGCTGTAAATTGTTGCTAGAGGGCTGGTGAGCCAGGACAGGCTTCTATTCCTAATCTAGGTGAGGGTGGGTTGAAGAGATGGGTTGGTGGGGATAGGAGCATGAGGCTGGAAGGGGAAGAGTTTAATGATGGAGACTGGGTAGTGAAATGAGAGGTGGAGAGGCAATTAATTTGAATGGTGGCAGGGGCGTTGCTGGTGAAATGAAGGAAGTCAGCCACTGAAACCACAAAAGGATAAAGTAAAAGGAAAAAGAAATAATTTAGAAGGAAATAAAGTGCAATTAAATTAAAGAAAGTCTCATGTTTTAAATAGCTTGGGATTGGGATTGGGATTGGGAGCTGTAGGGACACCACCCCTGCCTGAAGAGGGAAGCACTAGCTAACAGGGAACCTCACCTGGCCCCAGTCTTGCTTCCCTTTCCATCTCTCTTAACCATCCTTCCTGGACTGGTCTGTGCCCCTGTGAGCTGCCTGGCCATGTCACACTCATGAAGGCAGGAGGGGGAGGTAGCTTGGTGACAGTACCATCCCCTGGGCAGTAGAGTTCAGGGGGTGAAAGTTTGTCCACACAGAACAGGAGACTGGAGGGAGGGGATACTGCACCCTGGGATGCTAGAGTACTGAGACATGGGTGGTTTATCTCTGGGAAGTGGCCACACATTTGTGGAATGTGAGCTGGGTAACATGGATCAGAGACATGAACGCCTTGTGCCTCCTGAGGCTGAGAGGGCACGGTGAATACCCGTAGGTGGCAGCGGCAGCAGGGGTGTGGTGGTGGCTAATGGGGACTGCCTGCAGGTGGCTGCGGTGGTGTCGGCAGCGAGGGAGGGTGGCAAGTGCCAAGTGGTGATTGGCGACTGCCTGCAGATGCTGCCAGCAGCATCAGTGGGGGGGGCGGGGGAGCGGGAGAGGCGGGTATCAGCAACCTCCTGCAGATGCTGCCAGCAGTGTCAGTGGCAGCCAATCTCAGAGGGTGCATGTGCACCTGTGTGCACTTCCTACACATCACCAATAATCAGATAAACCTGCTTTGGAGTGGGCACCTAACTTTAAGACACCTAAAGGTTGTTTTAACCCAGTTTACAAGTCTTTATGCTGGACAATTCAGGGGTTAAGTGCTCCCTGAGCTCTTAGGGAGTGGGGACAATGTGCAAACAAGGCTCGTAGGAGTGGAGAAAACATACAAATGGTTTATGTGTATGTAGGAAATTCATATCCATGCATGGATATAGCAATGCGCTTCACTTGGATTAGTCAGCTACAAATATCTGGCTTTAATATTTGTATGACTTCAAAGGTAAAATGAGATGATAATATAAAATTATAAAAACAGTTTCACTAACCAGTATTGTTTTGGAGTTTGTTAGTATTTTAAATTCAGTTAAGTATTTTAATTAAGAAAAGTGTCAGTAAAAAAAAATGATTAAATGAAATAACATACTTTGTAAGATGCAAGGATTTCTTAATATACTTTGGAAGACTGGGATAGTTACTGAATTTGTGTAAGGTGGAGAGCAAGTTCTTTTGTGAGGAAATCCATTTTTATTCCTTTTTGTATTTAAGGAGGAAATCAATATCCTGAAACTTTCTGGCCGTTCTCTTGCCCATGAAGGTTCTGTACCAACCTAAGGCCAACCAAACCATCAATTCAGAAATCTGAGAATTGCCAGGAAGTTTCAGAAGCTTGGGAGGAGGGCTCTGTGTCCAGAGGAAGTATGTAATATAACCCACTCTGTTAGGTGTTTTGCTGGGCCCATGGAATAGCATTCTTTTACATCTCTCCGCTGCAGACAGCTTGGCTTTTAAGTTCAAGGTATAGTTTTGGATGTCCCTGGTTTAATCTCCTTTCTTGGCCAACCTGGCAGACTTCACATCCTGACAAACATTTCCTATTAATTAATTTTAATGTTTCAAGGAAATATGGTCATCCCTACCATTAATATTGCTTGTCTATCATAAACCCACAAATACCTGTTGGTGTAATGGCAAGCAAGTCCCAGAGAGTCTTAACAACAGCTGATGCTTCCTCTGTAGATACTGGATCCTATCTACTCTTTAGTAGAACTAATTATATGCTTAGAATTAGGAATGGTGCCTTAGTATATTGTTGAATAGGGGCCATTGTACTGGGCACTGTAAACGATATTGGGTACTGTATGCTGTTTATGCCTTTCAGACAGCACACTTTAGCAATTCCAGTAAAATTAACTTGCAAAATACCAGTCACCTAGAATCCTCTTCACATTTAATCCCACTGAAACATAATGCAATTAATTCATTAGATTGCCATTCCCAGTAATAACAAATATAAAAAGTGATATCATTCAGTCTAGATGCAAATCCATTATTTTTTTCAACTTTAAAACAGTTAGGCCATGTATGCTGACAATCTAAATGAAACTGAGCTACAGGGATCTGAGCTTCAAGTTTTAGGTTGGTTCAGGTCCATGATTTCACCTAATTTGTTATAAAACTCCAAGCATTAAGTAATGGCAAGCAACATTTTGTATCAATGTGTCTGTTTGGGCCTGGATTTGGGTCCTTTCTCAAATATACATTAGTTTATCAATAGTCAAGTTATCACTGAGGGTTTCTTTTGCAGTAAGTTTTAAAGAATGAAATTGCCCTGCCTTTTTAAAAAATTCTAATAATAATCTAATAATTTACAATTACCATCCTCATAGTTAGTTTTAAAGTATAATTTTCAGTTAGGATAAATTTGGAACATTTGGAAAATATTTATTTGCTTTGTGATTCCCTGCTGAAGATTTTAAATGGCAGGGAAAATGATATCCACTTTTATTATCACCATATTAGACAGATTGTACAGGAAAGCACATTGGTACAGATTAACCTATGTGTACAGTGATTGTTTGTAGGGTAAGTGGACTTTCTTTGCGCATACAATAACGTTATCTTCCGCAACCTGTGCTGCATAGTAGAATCGCCTTAATTTAGAAACTCAGCCATTTACAAAGCATCCTCTCCCTGTGCTTGCTAATGGCTCTCTCTTTAAACAGCCATTTTGGTTTCTATTATTAATCATGATGTCCTTGGCCAGTGTTATCAACTGCTGCTATTGTCCTAATGCCCCAGTTAGAGTCTCTGCTAGCTTGCTTATGTTCTTCCTGCAGCATTTATAGAATATCTCTCTGAAAACATGATACTTATTTTTGTGAAGTACCTCAAATTATTATTTTACATTACATTTTATTTGTTTCTCAGTTCATTAAGGGAAATGTATATTATGGTCAAAGTGAAGGTACAACTAAAGACTGCAGAGAAATTACCATTCGTTAGTAATCATAATGCCTACTATCATGACCAGACTAACTTCTCTATTTTTTTGTAGTATCCTTTTTTCAGATGTAACCATTATTTATTTAAGCAAATTCCCAATGAAGTTAAATAAGAGCTAAAATATGAGGTATGTTAAATGTTGAGAAACAAACCTCTTATTTGATATGTTCAATGTTTACATATATGTTTACTAGATGCACATTATGGGAACCATCTTGCTAGAAGTACTTTCTCTTTCATTTTTGCTATGGAAAAGGTCAGTCAAAGTGCAGTGCCCCAAACCAGCAATGTATTTATAATATAGTAAATATAATAATTGACTAATAGTCCCCTGACTAGGAGCAATGTAGCAAAGGAAAACTGCAGTTAATAACAAAAACACTTTCAATCATCCATTGTGTTTTCACTTGTTCCAAAAGAGGGCAGCAAATGTATGTTTTATAGGTAATGTGTATCTTGTGCTGATCTGTTCTGGTCAGTAGCTGTCACAGAATGACAGATAGATACATCTCACAGTTCAAGCAACCTTTCCCTGTATTCATAACTTAAAAAAAAATTAAAGCAGAAATGGCTTTTAGAGAAGCTAATAGAAAAAGGGAAACTAATATAGGATGATATATATTTAAAATAATTAACAAAAAGGGTATGCTACATTCTAGAATTCTTTTCTTTTGTCTTACTTTGTTAGAACTTCTCTCATGTTATTCAGACACACAATCTCCTCCTCACAGTTTGCTTTCTTTGATCCTTTCTCTTATCCTTTTATTCATGTAAAAAATTGCAAACTGCTCAATCTTCTGCAAAATGAAATCAGACTATTCATAATACTGTAGAGCAGTGATTCTCAATAAGGGTGCTGAGGCACCCTGGGGTGCCTGCAGGCTGTGTACAAACATGATTCACAAGATTAAAAAAACAAGGTTTCATAGTGTTAAAAACATTCTGATCTGTTAAGGTCTTTATAAGTTATTCCAACTGAAGAATTCCTCTATTTCTCTGTAGTCAAAAAATAAGTGAAAACTAAGACCCAGCATTTTTCTGAGGGCTGCCTTAAGTTTAATAAGGGATGCCCAGAACCTAAAAAGGTTGAGATCCTCTGTTGTAGGATAGGGGTGGCCAACTGCAGCAAGAGTCCCATAAGTAGCATGGGCAGGTACTGCAGGCATGTCTATAGGAGTTTTACTCAAGATTAAAACAAATTACTGTGCAGTAAGCATCACTGTCTACACATACAGATGCTTACTGCACAGTAATTTGCTCTAAATGTTAGTAAATTAGCTACCGGAATGAACTTTGATTGTTGTACTCATTATTTGGTCCAGGTTTGCCCCCTATGACTTCTTTGAGATAGTTATCCTTTTCCAGGAGGGGTTGGGGATCCTTAATAGTTTGTCTAAAATGTTAACGCTTAGGGCTGTAGGTGACTACCAAAGAGATTCTGTTGTCCCTGTGGCAGGGTTGCTATTGCAGTACATGGTAGCAAGGTATGAATCTAGCTTTGTTGCTTTGAGTTGCAACAGTTTTGGGATTGCATTATAACTGTAGGAATCCCTGCTCCAAAACCTTAAGGTAGTCATCCAATTTATCTTGTGTAGATGCATCCTGTGTGTGACAGATTAGAGAGGGGACAGTCAGGCACAGTGGCACATAGGGCACGGAGAAGAAAGTATAACATCAGATCAAGGAGGGAGCTGACAGAAAGCAGAGCAGCAGAATGGGCAAGGGAAGGGGACTGGAGTAGAAATACAAGGGGTGTTGGACTTATTTGTGGTATACCTACCAAAAAGTTTGCCCCAGTGTTATAAGGGCATGCTGACACAGAAGTTACATAGGTATATTTTACTGAAAATAGGAAGGGTTAAGTTAACACCTTATTCTGGGAAGTTGTATTTGAATTTGAGGGAAATAAGCACTTCTGCTCATAAATAGACAAGTAAAATTGGCAAGATGTGTAATTTACATAGCATTCTCGGTGTTACTATACTCTGCTATAGCTAACACAACGGTTCAGAAATAACAGACAGAGGCAGTGAGCTGTCAGAAGGCAGGGTAGATATGTACCTTATAGACTAACCAAGCAAGATAGATAGAGAGCACAACATTTCATGACTCTAGTTTACTTCATCAGATGATATGAAAGGACAGCATAGAACAGTGCATAAAGTATAGTGAGTGATATGAGTGTCCAAGGATGTTCAAGTGTTCTTAAAAGGTTTTGTATCTTTCAGCAGCTTCATATGCATATGCCACTGGAGCTGTTGGTTATTTGAAAGACACTACAGATTGCTTAAAGAACCTGGGCTTCATTGACAAGCTTCCATCAAAATACCGTATTAGCTACCACGGATGTTGTGTCTTTGTATACCAATATCCCCCATAAGGAGCAATTACAAGCCATAAAGAACATTATCCCTGATGAGGAAAAAAGGGAAAAAAAGACTGCTTTCTGGAGCAATTGGTCCTGGAACCTATAAAAAAAAAGGCCGTTCTTGACCTAGGCTGAAGTAGTGCACAGGATTTGATACAAAGGGTAAGTATTACTGAGCCACTCTGCAATAGTGACCACAATATAATTAGGTTTGACATCCATGAAGGAGAGGAGACAAGAGGAAAATCTACTGAAGTAGATTTAAACTGAAGAAGAAGGAATACCCAAATAAGGAAGCTACTTAGACAGAAGTTAAATGGGGCCTTAATTAGGTACTGAAATTGTAAGCAGCTTGGAAATTGCTTAAGAACACCATACTGGAGGCGGAGCAAATGTATACTGCAAATCAAAAAACCCCCCAAAAGAATGGAAAGTAGACCAAAAGAAAGCCAGGATAGTTTAATGGCAGAGCTGCAGAGGCAATAAATAGAAAAAAGGCTTCTTTCAAAAGATGGAAGACAATTCCTAATGAGGAAAATAAAAAAGAGCACAAACTCTGGCAAATTAAGTGTAAAACCCTAATAAGACAGGCTAAGAAAGAATTTGAGTAGAAATTTGCTAGAGACATAAAAGGTAACAACAGATGTTTATTTAAATATAGCCAAAGTCAAGGACCTGCCAGGAAGTCAGTTGAGCCTTTGGGTGATCAGGACATAAAAGGGGTATCACGGATGAGAGGGCCATTGCTGAGAAACTGAATACACTTTTTGCTTCCATCTTCACTGTGAAAGATGTTAGGGAGATTCACTAAGTAAGTGGATCAGGGTGATCCGGATGATGCACTGTACCTAGACTTCCAGAAAGCCTATAACAAGGTCCCCCATCAGAGTCTCTCAGTAAAGTTAGGTAGTCATGGAATTTCAGGGAAGGCCCATTCGTGGATTATAAATTGTCTTCAAGATAGAAAACAAACAAAATGGTCTGTTTTTGGGATGGAAAGAAATAAACAGTGGGCTCCCCTAGGGATCTGTGTTGCGGCCAGTGCTGTTTAACGTACTCATACATGATCTGGAAAAGGGGGTGAGTAGCAAGTGGTCAAATCTGTGAATGACACAAGGTTATTCAAAGTGGTAAAGACCAAAGCAGAGTTCAAAGGAACTACAGAAGGATCTGGCACTACTGAGTGAATGGGCAGATAAATGGGAGATACAATTCAACAAGTGTATGGTGATGCACATAGGCAAAAATGACCTAAGTATATCTATACTATGATGGGCTCTGCATTAGGTAGTACCACACAGGAAAGAGATCTAGGAGTCGTTGTAGACAGTTCACTAAAAACATCAGCTCAGTGCACAGCAGCTGTCAAAAAGGCAAACAAAATGTTAGAAATCATTAAGGAAGGAACAATATACAAAACATAGTATCATTAGGCTCCTTTATAAATCCATGGTGCATTCACATCTTGAATACTGTACTTAGTTCTGGTCCCCACATCCCAAAAACAATATAGAAGAACTAGACAAGGTACAGATAAGATCAACAAGGATGATTAATTGTATGGAGGGACTTCCATATATGGAGAGGCTAAAGAGGTTAGGCCTATTTAGTTTTGAAAAGAGATGCTTGAGGGGAGACATGATAAGGGTTTACAGAATACTAAATGGTGAAGATAAAGTAAATAGGAATTTATTATTTACTATCTTACACAGTACAAGAACTAGGGGTTTTAAAATGAAACTAGTAAGTAGTAAGTTTAAAACTAACAAGAGGAAATTATTTTTCCCCACAGCGTGTAATCAAAATGTGGAACTTATTGCCACCAAATGTTGTAGAAGCTGACAATTTAGGCAGTTTCAAAAAGGGATTGGATAAAGTCTTGGAGAACAGGTGAATCGGTAGCTATTGAGCATGGGAGTAAGGGTACAGCTTCTGAATCAGAACTTCCTACACCTTAAATGCTAGAGACTGCATATGGAAGAGGAACTGGAAAATCCTCAGGTCACTCTCCCTTTTAGCATTCACTCTCTGCCACTGTACGATACAGGATAGTGAGTGAGATGGACCTATGGCTGACCCAGTAAATGGCAGTTCTTATGAGAAAACTACTTCTGTTTCCATTGCACTCTCCTGCTTTGTCCTCATGCACAACTATTTAGGTTTGGGGACATACTATTCCTACCAAATGAATGGCACTGCCAGGGGCACATGTATGATCCCCAATATGCCAACATATTTATGACAGACCTTGAAGTCTGTTTCCTCTGTAGCTGCCCTCTCACTGCACTGGTATACCTCAGGCACATTGATAATATCTTGATAATATGGATACATGGGAAAGAATCTGAAGAGAAATTTCACTAGGACTTTAACGACTTTTGCTCCTCCATCAAACACTCCAAAACACTCCATCCAGCAGAATCATCTCCTAGACATTACTGAGAAGGTTTGCAATACATACATCACCACCACATTATATCAGAAACTGACTGCCCACCTCAGTTACCTTCACACCATCATCTTTAGCCTTAAGCACATCACTAGATCTATCATCTAGAGCCAAGCTATGCATTACAACCATATCTGCTCTGATTCCACTGAACGGAATGCATACGTTAAGGTTTTGGAGCAGGGATTCCTACAGTTACAATGCAATTCCAAAACTGTTGCAATTCAAATCAACAAAGTTAGACTCATACCTTGCTCCAACGTGCTGCAATAGCAACCCTGCCACAGGGACAACAGAATCTCTTTGGTAGTCACCTACAACCCCAAGCTTGAACACCTTTGACACACTATTAATGATCTCCAACCCCTCGAAAAGGATGATTTTCTCAAAGAAGGCATAGGGGGCAAACCTGGATCAAATAATGAGTATAACAATCAAAGTTAATTCACCTGCAATTCTACTAATATTATATGTGCCCATCTGCTATCTACACTGGACAGACAGGGTGATCTCTACATGTAAAAATGAATGAACGCTGGTCTGACATCAGCTGCAGAAAGACACAAAGGCCTGTGTCACAACACTTTATCTTCCCTGGACAATCTATTGCTGACTTCAGAATTCCTGTTCTCAGGCAGCAAAATTTTTAAAACCAGTTTGAACAGGAAATTGAAAACAAGAAATGACCCATAAACCGGACTGTATAAAGTATGATTTAAACATACAGGGGCTACAGATTTTTATTCCATTACCTGTATTTGCTTTGGTGACTCCTTTGTTCTTATGGATTCTTTGCTTGTATTTCTTCCTCCTGAGGTGGAGGCCTCTTAGAGAGAGAGTAAGAAGATGGGTTTGGTACTGTGTAGAACACAGAAGAGAGGTTCATCTTGAATGATGAAAAGTTAAATAGAAGACAAATACATTTTCTATTTGAAGCTATTAGGAGTCACAATGTAGGAACCTAAGACTAGAAGGGCCTTCTGAGACATTAAGTCTAGCCCACCACATTTGCAGGCCACTACTTGCCCAAGAAGGTCCACGGGAATATCCATGTTGATCTGTCCACACTAACCGCTTTCACAGATTGCATAAAAATCACCTTAAGTGAAACAACTCTACAATGTGCTATGAGTATGGAGGAATAGAGACAAATGCAATAGCAATGGTAAGTAATTTGTTTAAAATATGCTTAGACAACAAAGGAGGTCTCCCAGGCCCTGGTTCTGGTAAACCAGAGGGAACCAAGAGCAAATCAATGTTTTTGTCTTTCTTAATGGGAGTTCCAGTTTGTAACAGTGTGGCACTCTGCATGTGCTGTCCCCAACGTGGGAGGGCCCCAGGAGATATGGCAGGACCCTGGAGAAACACAATAGTATGCCCAGTAAGGGAGGGAAATGATTAGTACTTACTTGCAGGTGTGGAGCTGACAGAAGTCGAACGGTGAGTAGCATCACTGCCATGGTTTATAAGCGGCTGTTCTTTGAGGCTGTGGGGGTTTGCTGGACATGACATCATAGATCTGTGCCCACAGTCAGCTAGAAAAACATGGGTGTAGCAGAGCAGTGGGAGAAAGCAAAGTACTGTGATTGCATACAAGTCTGCAATGGAGAGAGTGGTAAGAAACTGAGCCAGTTCCCCAGTCTGGAAATGCAGAGGGGTACCCAGCTACTTGGTGATCCAGGGCTGCTCAGAGGAGGGCTCCTCATGGACTTTGGCACTCTGATGTTGAAATAGAAAGCACATGAGTATGACAGCAGCCATGGCCCAGTGCTTGGGTGTGGCAAAGATGCTGTCTGCCCTTTAAATGTTTTTGTTCCTTGAAGGAGCAGGCAATATTAATCTGGAAGGCTGGCGGCCATTTGATGTGAGTAAGGTTTGGAATATTTGATTTGATCAGGCGAATTAACTGGAGCCAGGATGGCTGCACATGCAGGAATTGATTGGGGTCTAGTATCTGACTGTTACCCATTACAAATTAATTTTGAACTTGATTTATTGACGAAAGCTGATGAATTAATTAAGCTCCTTATTGATCACGTGAGTCTATGAATTAACTAGGAACTTTGTGAATTTAAGAAGTCCCATGAATTCATTGCCAACTGTGTTAATTTAGGAAAACCCACATAGTGCCTCGGTTAAGGCTACATGAATCAAATTCCCTTGAAGGTGAACTCTGGAACCACTTATGGGTCTGACATCACGCATCCCAAGGGCATCAGAGGCATCAGGTTGTGTCTGGTAGGAACACTAACATCAAGCAGTCCTCAGTTGGCAAGTGGGAGGGGTGTAGGGAAGGAGGAGCCTCAAAAAGCACCAGCAATGCGAGCGTGTCCATGGGTTGTCAGTACTATTCCAGGACTCTCCTTTCTATTTAAGATCAAGGTGTACTGGGTGAGCTGAGAGACGCTTCCCATGAAGGAACTGCTCAATGTCTCTCAGTGCCTGATAAAAAAGGGAGCCAAATCAAGGCAGAAACCTCCCGAATGGCAAGGCACCTCTTGTTCTGGCATAACTGGGTACACAGTTGGTTTAGCTTGAATCTTTCTGCTGGTCTCTATTAGCAATTAATTTCTTATGGAATAACCCAAAGAACCAAATAAAACCAACATACATTTTGCTTTTCTCCAAAACCTAACTAGACGCAAGAGAAAATATTCACATAGGGGCTGCAGAGAGTAAATGGGCCATTCCTTCCTCCATGCAAAAAGTAAAGTCATTTATAATTTCAGTTAACGGCTGGATACTAAAGAATATCTGAGCACAGGTGTTTCTAGGCTTATACAGTTTTAGTGTACCAGTACCGATACTTTTCTGTTCAACATTTGCAATGCTATAATTCACTTTCTGTTCTTTTACATCAGGGGCAGGAAAAACAGCCCGCAAGCTGGATCTGGCCTGTGGGGCCCCTAAAAATTTTAGAAAATGTATATTTATCTGCTTCTGGCTGCCTGTCAAAGATGGGCAGAAGGGAAGCCAGTGGTAGGACCTGGCCCCATGCCCCACCCTCAACTGGAAGCCTCTGCCTGCCACAGCTTTCTCTGCTTCTATGCATGCTGCTGGCCACTCCTGTCAAGGGGCAGGGCTACCCATGAAGCCCTTGACAGCTTGCCAAAACTTGGTAAGTGGCCCTCTGCCCAAAATAATTGCCTGCCCCTGTCCTACATAGAGAACATACCTTTAAGCTGTACCTTTGGACCCTAATCTCATCCTTTCTTGTAAACCTAGAGTTACCGCATGTGTCTATTGACAGTAGAAATTTCAATCTGAGAAACTGACATTACAAATTAAAAAAAGAAACAGTCATATTAAAGAAATTAGTGCCAATCCTCTGTGCTTCTTGAATGATTTTTCTTTGTCTTCAAGTTTAGGCTGTATCTCCCCTTTGCATCTTATAAAATGGGTAAGAACAAGTGGAAAGTATCAAGGAACTAAGAGAAGAGAAAGGCTCAGAAGCTGACCTTTACCTAAATTAAGCACAAATAGTGTGCAATCCCACTGAGTTTAGATGTAAGGCATTACTCAGCATGAGCAAGAATGCCAGAAACTGTGGTTGACAAGCTGATTCAAAGTGTAACCTTTTCACAAGCATGTTGCAACTTAGAAGCTTCAGGCTTGTTTTCAAAAGTGACTTGGACATCCTTAAAAGTATTTAGCTGGTTATTTCTCACCAATACCAAGAACCCAATCTGAGTATGTTACAATGAGAGTTCAATGCCTAAAGACAGTTGACTCTTAAGAGTCTGTGTTCAGTTGCTTTTCCATGGAATTTAGACTCCCAAGTGCCTAATAACTGTTGTAAATAGGACTCAGGCACCTAAGTTATTTGGGAGCTTTTGACATGTTGTCCGAAGTCTTTAGTACTTGGACTTTTTGTTTCTCTACCACTGGTGGGTATTTAAAGTGTTACATGAAGTACACACAGCTCCTTCACTTAAAGAGTTCTGAAGCATGAGATAGTTCTAGCCTGTTTCATCATATGGGAAATGTAACATGTAGAACTGTGTGGGTAAATACAGTCAGCTGAAACCCCATATTGGTTAGAGGATAGGGGCTATTTTTTTGTTAAAACAATTTCTCTTGATTTTTCCTTAAAGTTTTTTTTTAAAACCCCAATCAGTAGCTAAATAAATGTAAACAATTACAATGCTTATGTTGCTACTGCAGCTAATTGTGATATTAAATTCCTCCTGTGAGTGGAATTTTAATGTTCTTGGTGGCATTTTGTCAGCAATTTTCCTGCTGTTTAAAAGATCAGTGTCTAATGGGATTAAGCTGGATAATCAAATCAGAAACTAGGACCTAGGTACAATGTTTGGTTGCCTGGGGAGTACTTCCTTACTAAATATGAATGGAAGATGGTCAGTGGTTAGAGAAGAAAAAGAACAGTATTCTTTTAAAAGTCTGTTGCTAACTCAGTTCTTGGCATGGAACTCAGATGCCTGATCTGACAATTGGACCCTCCATTAGCAGAAAGAGCAAATCCAACTGAGTATCCAATCTCCATTTGGAAGCTAGTAATCTTATGTTGTAATTTCATCATTTTACCCCTCCTCCACTTCCCCCATTCCACTTTGTTAAAATATGAGCTCCACAGACCCTGCTAGTCTTTATCAGGTCTTCTTTGCATACTGTACGTACCTCACAGGACTGTGATGGGCAGAAAGGAGTGGTTGATACTTCTCTCTGAATAACTTGCTCAGAGACACATAAGCCATGTTCATTCATAGCATATGATGAAGTATGGCGTTGCTAAATTAATCTCTAAGGTGCCATCCTGCCTTGCCTTCTGCCTGACTTCAGACTAATAAGGCTAACTACCTCTCTAAGGGTTTGGCTCTAAATTGAGAGCCAGCAATGTACTCTTTCCTGTTCTTCCACAGTTTCATCTTAAGCAAATCACTTAACCAGCCTCTTCATTTTAGATATGAGGACAGTAGATGCCTCTACACGAGACAATAGAAATGCACTAGACTAATTCTACTGTGCATTAGCATGTCATGGCAAATGCCACACTAGTGCACTACTGTGCAGTAGAATTAGTTTACTGTGCATTAGCATTATGTAAAAAACATGCACTGGCACTACTGCACAGTAGCATTGATTACAGTTCATTAAGTAAGAGCATAACAGGTACTGCACAGTAGTTAATGCACTGTAATTATGTCATATTAATGTATGTTTAGATGTGCCCTGCAACACTTAAATATGCACTGGCTACCAAACAATAAGTACTGAATCATGGACTACAAGAGTGTACTTGCAGAGACAGTTTCAGGTAAATGAAAAGTCTCTCTCTCTCTCTTTTTCTGTCTCTCTTTCTTTAGCAGTTTTTGGACAAAATGGATAGACAGGACAAAATAGATAAACAGTTACTGCTCAGTAGTGCTAGTGCACAGTTATTTAGTGACACTTCTGTGCATTAGCCTAATAACACCATGCAGTAGGCCATTAGCACAGTTTTTGCCCTGATACACTGCTGCACAATGTTATTAGGCCAATGCACAGCAAGCATCTTGTGTAGATGCACCCGCAGAGCCACAAAGCCAGGCTCCCACCTTCTTACTCCACATAAGTTCTTCTCTTGGCTGCCAGTGGAATAGCTTCAGCAGGAGGCACAGAGGCTGCTCTTAACTCACTTAGTTCATGGGATGATTTTTAGGGCACTTTACTGGGAAGTGGAAGATGTAGGTTCAAACCCTGACTGGCTGTATGGAGCCTAGAACCTGGATCTTCCATTCCTTGGGCACTTGCTATCAGTAACTGTTGAGCTAAACAAAAGGAGTAGCCCTTCTCCTCCACTATCTCTTTTCTGTAACTTACATGGAAGTAAGTGCTTCTGTGGTGGGAGTAGAATCTAAAGTTTATAAAAGTTGGCCAAAATGACACTTAAATGACACCTTGTGCCACTGTTACTTGTCCCAGGGAACACCTGTGCACTCTGGTGGCCCCAGCAGCCTTAGCTGGGATCCTGGGGGCCTCCAGGAGTGGCAGCTGCAGTGCTTCTGCAGCTGGGAGCCTGGCTAGCAGCCAGAGTGTGGCTCTGGCCAGAAAGGCTCTGGTTTTGGGTGGTGAACCCTGCCACCACATGTGCTGCCCTGCGTTTTTTTTTTACCATGGGATTATTTGACTTTGGGGATCTCCCGGGGTAAAAATATCCACCACACTGTTATGCCTTGTGTGGTGTGTGGTGCTGCAGCCAGGTCTGCAAATACCACGGCCTACCTGTCTAAGGACAGAGTCAGATTCGGGCCTCAGTATATGTAACTTCATTCTTTCCTCAATGAAATGATGCCTAATCATTCTTGTCCTTGCAGAATATATGTTTGCCCTCTGTCTACTTCATCTAGGTAGTACTTACATAGGGGAAGTGATTATTCACTCACTGAGAAAAAGGAGATTACCTCACATTAATACTTTAATGAAAAATAACTTTTTAAAATGACACCATATGTATTTCCTTATGTACAAGGAACATTCTGAGATGCTCTAAGCTGGTAATTTTTTTGCATATTTATATTTATTTAACTATAGAACATTTTCCCACTTTTCTCAGTTTTTCCTCATAAAGTTTGTCTTTCCAAAAAAAAAAAAGTAATCTTATGGCTTCAAATCTTTCGTGCTTCATGGCCCGTCTATTGCTTTCCAAAATAAAAAGTTTGTGCTTGGGCCAGTTTGGAAGTCACCACAAATTCAGGAATAACTCAGCATCTAACATTGCAGCCTACTGTACTAAACAGTAATGTGTTCGGTTTTGTGTGTCAGATTTAGGTTATATTAAAAAATGATCTTACTAAAGTACTCTGATTACTTTTTACATTTTTTTAAATGCCATAAAACTTAACTTCTACATGAAAACTTCCTGTGAAGGGAGTGTCATGATGCACAGTACCTTATATAATTGACACATGTAGTATGCTTGTTTTAAAACAGTGAAACGAGCAGGGAAAATACAGTTCAGGGTATTTATATTTAATTGAAAGCTAATCAGCATAGCCTCTATGACTTCAACAGAGCTACTACCAAATCCATTGTCTGAGGATCTAGCCCACTGATTTCAAATTTAAATTCTTCCCTGAAGTATTGTGCTAGATCCCGAAAACAAGAAAGTACATCAAACAATCTCTTTTTGACTGGCCATGCTGAGGGAAATACAGAAGGCAAACAATGAAGAGGAATTGGATTTTTAGAAATGATATTTAATCAACTCATGGAAACTTCACATCAAGGACTTGGTTCTCATGGGGGATTTTAATTATCAGAACATCTACTGGGATGGAAATACAGCAGTACACAAGCAGTCCAGCATATTCTTGGATTATGTTGGGGATAACTTTTTTTGATACAGATGGTAGAGAGGCTAACGAGGGGGGAAGCTCTTCTTGACTAATTGCTCAGAAACAGGAGGAATTGGTTGAGAATATGATGGTGGAAGATAACTTGGATGACAGTGACCACAATCCTCAGGGAATAAAGATCAAGATCATAAGGTGAGGAAGGAAGGAAAGCAGTAGAATAGGGAGACACTGGACTTCAGAAAATTGCACTTTAACAAACTTAGGGAACTGGTGGCCAGGATCCCCTGGGGACAAGCCTAAGGGCCAGGAGAGCTGGCTGTACTTTATGGAGCCTCTTTAGGCTTCATCCCCATGAGGGGGAATGTGTGGTTTGTGGTGCCTCGAAGCCTTTTGAGATGCTGTAAAATGTACGCAGTGCTCATGATTCCATTTGATGGTCTGCATATTTGCAGTCTGGCAGCAAAATTAGATACTAGGAAGTCCCAGTATCTAAAAAATGCATGCCAGAAAAAAGCATGTTGTCACCCAAAATCAGAGCCTGGCCAGCTAGACCAACGCTCTGGCTGCCGGCTAGGCTCTGTGCACCTAGATCGCTGCTGTTGTAACCCTAGGAAGTCTCCAGGACCCCAGGTAAGGCTGCTGGAGCCAGCCCAGATGCTGGCCCCAGCCTCGCCTACCCAGCCCAGAACAATTTGCTGTTTGCCAGAGTGTGCGTGCAGGGGACAACTAGCAGTAGCATAAATATGTGTTGCTGCTACTGTTCCCCAGAAAAACATGTTCCTACTCATGGGGATGTGTCCCTTAAGGATTTAAGAGAAAGTTATCTAAATGCAATAGAAGAATGGGAAATGCAACAGGAGACCAGCTTGGTTAGAGAGCAACCTCTTCAGTAAATTGAAATTCAAAAGGGAATCCTATAAAAAGTAGAAACTTGGTCATAAAAGTAGTGAAAACTATAAGAGAAGTGCATAGGAATGTAGGGAGAAAATTAGGAAGGCCTAGTTCAATTTGAGATGCAACTGGCAAGGGACATAAAAGGCAATACAAAGGGATTGTACAAGTATTTCCAAAGTAAGAGGAGGACCAGAGGAACCATAGATCCCTTAAGAAATGTGAAAGGCAATGTAGTTGCAGATGATGCAGAGAAAGCTGAAGGAGTTAATGCCTATTTTACTTCAGTCTTAACAAATAGGAGCAGATACCAAGTGCAGTTGGCAGCAAAGACAGGGAAGAAGACAAACAGCTTAGAGTAGTAGAAGACTAGGTTAGGGATTACTTAAAGAAGCTAGATGCTTTGAAGTCAGCAAGGCCAGATGAGATAAAGGGATTGGAATGAAGGAATCCTATGAAGGAATTGGCTGAAAAATAGTTACTGAAGGAACCAGCTGATGTAATATTGGAGCAATTAGCTATCCTATGAGAAATTGTGGATGCCAGGTGAGGTCCAAGATATTTGGAAAAGGGTGCCTATCTTTAAGGAAGGGAAGAAGGAGGACCCTAAGGAATTAAAGACCAGTCATCCTGATGTCAAAACCTGGAAAGATCATATAGTAGATCCTCAAGGAATCTTTTGTAAAGCACCTAGAAAAGAACGAGGTGAACAGAAACACCCAGGATGGTTCACTAAGAGCAAATGATGCCTGACCAATCTGATTTCCTTCTGTAATAAGTGACAGGCTCTGTGGATGGGGGGAGAGCAGTGGTTATGATATATTTTAGTTTAGTAAGGTTTTTGACACTCTCCCCCATGGTAGTCTCATTAGCAACAATCTAAGGAAATACAGACTAGACTAAAATATTGTATGGTGAATATATAACTAGTTGGATCTTCATGTTCAATGAGTAGTCATCAGTTGCTCAATGTCTTGTTGAGAGGATGTATCAAGAGGGCATATCCACAGGGGTCTGGACTGGGTCTGGTAATAATATCTTCATTAATTATTTGGATGAAGGGATTGAGTAAATGCTTAGTAGATTTGTCTTCAAGGGATCTAGAATGACCTGTATATGCTGGAGAAATGGCCTGCAGTCAATCAGATGAGATTCAGTAAGGATGAATACAAAGTCCTGTACTTGGGATGGAATAACTGCAAACATAAATACTGACTGGAGAATGAGTGGCTAGGTTGGGATACTGTAGAGAAAGAACTTGGAGGTCACAGTGGGCCATAAGCTGAATATGAGTTAACAGTGTGCTCTTGTTGCAAAAGGCCAACAGTATCCTGGATTGTATTAACAGGAGTGTTACTTGCAAATCAAGAGAAGTGATTCTTCCTCTTTATTCAGAACCGGTGAGGCCTTACTTGTAGATTCTATGCTGATTTGAAGAATCATCAATTTGGACATAAACACAGCTTTAAATGTTTGTTTTTTCTACATACCTCAAGTCAGTGTGGCTTATGAACATTGTAATGGTGGGGTGCATGGAGCATCCCACAGGAGTGCGGGGGGGGGGGTGGAGGGGCCCTCCATGTGCTTGGTGGTGAACCTGGAAGTGGAAATACTTCTGGTCCACTTCTGGGTCAATCGGGGAGTATGCTGGAACACCCCCCCATGCCCTCCCGGCTCGGTGATTGGCCACTGGGGAGCCCCGGATGCCCCCTCAGACCCAGGAGGTACCGACTGCTGAGCTAGGGGGGAAGGGAGAGTATGGGGGGGGCTCCCTAGCATGCTCCCCAGCAGACCCAGAAGTGGACTGGAAGTGCTTCTGGTTCAATTCCAGGTCTGCTGCCAAGCATGCTGGGGAGCCCCCTATGCTTCTGTGGGACACTCCATGTGCCCCAGCATTGCAGCATTGATGAGTTGCCTGATACCTAGAGGTGTGTAGAAAAAACATTTAAAGCTGTGTCTATGTCCAAATCACCAAATAATTCGTGCATGACACTAAGATGTGGGGAGAGATGCGCACGCTAGAAGGGAGGGACAGGCTACAACTAGATCTGGACAGGTTGCAGGGGTGGGCAGATGATAATAGGATGGGTTTCAGTACTGAAAAGTGCAAGGTATGGCACGTAAGGAGAAAGAACCAGCAGCATACCTATAGGCTGGGGAACTCCCCTCTCACCAGCACAGAGGCAGAAAGGGACCTTAGCGACATTATTGATTCCAAAATAAACATCGGCCGCCAATGTGACGATGCAGTCAGTAAGGCTAATTGCACCTTGTCATGCATCCACAGATGCATCACGAGCAGGTCCAAGGAGATGATCCTCCCCCTCTATGCAACATTGGTCAGGCTGCAGCTGGAGTACTGCATCCAGTTCTGGGTGCCGCACTTCAGGAGGGATGTGGACAACATTGAGAGGGTCCAGAGGAGGGCCACTTCCGTGGTCAGGGGGCATCAGAGTAGGCCCTATGAGGAGAGGCTACGGGACCTGAACCTGTTCAGCCTCCACAAGAGAAGGCTGAGAGGGGATCTGGTGGCCATCTATAAACTTACCAGGGGGGACCAGCATCGAATGGAAGAGTCCCTGTTCCCCCAAGCACTATCAGGAGTAACTAGGAATAACGGTCACAAGTTGACTGAGAGTAGGTTCAGGCTAGACATCAGGAGGCAGTACTTCACAGTCAGGGTGGCTAGGATCTGGAACCAACTTCCAAGGGAAGTGGTGCTCACTCCTACCCTGGGGGTCTTTAAAAGGAGGCTAGATAATCACCTAGCCAGGGTCATTTGACCCCAGCATTCTTTCCAACCATGGCAGGGGGTCGGACTTGATGGTCTGCTCAGGTCCTTTCCAACCCTACCAACTATGAAACTTTAAGGTGCACTTGCTTTATCAGGTCTATAAAGAAATGGTTTAAATGATGATTTTCTTATATTAAATATGTCTTTCTCCTAACAGTGATAGTTTACTGTGTCAGCTTATCTGGAAGGTAACATCTTGGAGCCTGAAGTCTTTCACACCTTACTTATATGAATACACATTAAACTGGCAAAAAAACAAGCTTCTGTTCCCTGGTTCCTAAGGGCTGCTGCTTCTAGGCCATAGAAGGTTTCAAAAGGCAACATAAATATCAGTTTCTTATTCAAGTTCTCTTATACCACTAAGACACTATAATCACTGGGTTACAAGCACAGCAAGGGATTTGTTTTTTTATACAGAAAAACAATCCATTTAATTTAAAATAAAGATAATCATGGATTTTTTTCAATTCACGTTAGCCTTTGCAAAAGCATCTGAAATCCTGAATGTTAGGCCTAAAATGACCTGCCAGCATTCCTTTTAATGGTATTTCTAATCTTGAGATAAGCAGTCATTTTTCAGAAATGTGAAATATAGTTGTGCTTTGATGTTTAAAAACTCCTGTACTGAAGAAAAACCCTGAGTTGCTCCAAATCCTTAGGAATCCCTGGCTAACCAAAGGCTGTGGGACAAATGTTACTGTTACATCTTGAAAAATGCAAAGTAGCTCTAATGGAAGCCACTAGATTTACACCAGTGTAACCAACAGCAGCATTCAACCAGATATTCAACATCCAGTTTAAAGTATTACATAGTTACATCTGCAGCTCTGTATTTATATTAATAAAACAAGTGCATGGATTATCTGAGAATAGAACAAATGCCTTTCATTTTTATGAAGTAATATTGGTAAGTGCAGGATGGCAGGAATTGATTCCTTCTACAACTGAGTGTGCTCCCAGACTATGCCATGGCTTGGTTCACTTTCATTCCCCAGCTGCCATTCTTCACTACTGGCTTTACTGACTCAGTACTTTCCAACCAGGATTCTTACTAAGAAGACTATAGTGATTACTGCAAAAAAACATAATAAACTTCTTTTTATGAAATACTTAAATCCAGCAGAATAACTGGGGGGAGTAGGGAAAACCAGGTATCAGCCCTTGGCACTGATTCAGAGGGGGTGGCAGAATGGCAACTCCCAGGGAGCCCATACCACCACCACTGTTCAAGGACCTTGTACTGTGGCAGGAGTCCATGGCACCCCAACTGCAGTAAATACATGACCTCCCTGCCTCAGTAACCTAGGGTGTCAAAAACTTAAATTACACTTCTTATTAAATCTGCTGTCCATTCCCTATGTAGCATCAACCTCTTTTCTGCCTTTGCTGAGACCTCCACTCAGTCTCAACAAGTCTGCAGGGATAGGAGCCTTCCTACACATAGCTTCTGATGTTTGGATGAGCTTTGGTGTGTCTGGGTGTGTCTATGTGAGATGCTTCACTGTACAGTTGATTACCATGCAGTAAAGCATCAAAGTCTACACATGCTCACATTTACTGTGCAGTAAATCAGTCTACTGTGCAGTTAGTTACTACCTATAAATACAGGTAGTAAACTAACTTTGTAGACACTGGCTGGGAGCAAATTTGCACCCAGTCAGCCTAGCCAACAGGGGGCCAAAGGGGACATGAAATTCTTTGTCTCTAGTCCTGGTGCTGTTCAGCTCCCTGGCTGCCCCCAGAGGGCTTGCTGGTAGCTGTGTGTCTGGATGAGCATGGGGCCAGGAGAGCTCTACCTGCTGCAGGCGCATCTCTCTCCCAGCCCCATGCACATGAGGTCCCCTCTCAACGTGTATAGGGTCATTATATAGCTGGCAGAGCTCTCTTGGCCCACTCCCCACTGGGACCACCCTGTGCCCTTTGGCAGCCCCTGGGATAGCACCCCCTGGCTGCTGCAGGTAGGCAGAGCGAGGCAGGAGTGGCTGATCCTAAGAGGGAGCATGTGTAGATGTACTCCTCTTTAGGCTTACTGTACAGAATTTTTACTGTATTGGAAGCCTACTTCAAATTAATAACATGTGCATATGCACTCTGTTAGTTACTCCATTTCTTTTCAAGAGCCATCTGAGAAACACAAAAGTGTTGCAGGGTGACAAGTTGCAGGGGGCAGCAAGGAATCGGAGATGCTCTGTTCCTAGTCCTAGTGAGAAACAATGGTCACAAACTTGACAGAGTGCAGATTTAGGCTGGACATCAGGAAGAGCTTCTTCACAGTAAAGTTTGCCAGAATTTGTAACGGGCTTCCAAGGGAGGTGGTGCTCTCTCCTACTTTGGGGGTCTTTAAGAGAAGGCTGGATAGGCATCTGGCTGGGGTCATCTGACCCCAGCACCCTTTCCTGCCCAGGCCCAGGCCCAGGGGTTGGACTCGATGATCTGTTGAGGTCCCTTCCGAACCTACCATCTATGAATCTAAGTTCTGCCGGCTGAAAATGACTTGGAAATTGTCTCAAGGACACCTAGCACTTAAGCAAAGCACCTTTTTTATTTTTGTACCAACCCAAATAAAGAAAGCAAGCTTGAAAAAAACATCTATCACTTGTAGGGTGCTTGCAGACATAACCCCCACACCAAAATGACACTTTAAACTTTGTGCATTCCTGTGCCAAGCCCTGTGCAGGTGTATGCCCAAGAGGCAGCACATTACTTTAATCTGGCTCTGCAGTATCTGTAAAGATCGGGTGCTTTAGTGGGGCTTTTTTGGTGCTTTTATCTAATAGCTGATTGAATTGGCTTTAGCTAAAAGTATCCAAATACCCATTGAAGCGCCTGATATTTACAGACACTGTAGAGCTGGGTTGAAGTAACGTGCTGCTTCTTTTAGTACAGCACATTTTTGCTTATTTTTTTAACGTCTGAAAGCACAGCAGTTGTAGTGTCCAGACCACCAAATCAGTATTAGGGCTCCCTTGTGCCATTAAAACACAATCCTTACCCAAAACAATTTAACATCTAAGAAAATATAGAAAATATAGGTCATATTTTCTGTGTAAGTAAGTTAGGGAGCTGTTAGAGATTAATGAAGTTGCACCAGTTTATATTAGAAGAGACTGCTGCTATGCCTTCTCTTTTTTTACCTGATTATTTTTCTCTCCATCTGTTAATGGCTTTGTAACTAAAACATTTGGATTCTGTTGATGCATCTAAACATGCTGACTCATTGCCTAGAAATGGAAATGCTCTAAAGATTAATTTATTCACCCTGCCCACTGCTTTCAGAAATATAGCCCATCCAATATGTTATTTAACTTTGCAAATTATCCTGTGATGCAAGCTATGAACTACACAAATCCAGTTTCATGTAGGAAGAGTTGGCTTAACATAGCCAAACAGAGAGAGTTTTATTTCCATTTTTATGGAAAGCACTTTTAAAGAATTGGTACCTGTGAATAATTTATGCTATTGTTTTTGTTTGCTATTTGCCTCAGAAGTCATTGCGATTGCAGATTTTAGTTAGATATTTACCAAGATCTCATATACTGTTATATATATATTTTAACACATAGCACATTTGTAGTTTCACATTTGTCAAAAGCATATATTGTTGTTAGGCCACTGTCTAAGCAGCTTTTTGCTAAAGCTGTTCTATTTCATAATTTATATACCCATAATGTAATAAGGACAGATTGTATTCTGGTTAAGTACAGAGCTGGAAGCCAAGGGTAATGCCTTATATTCCTGGCTCTGTCAAGGCCTTACTTGGTGATCTGAGATAAGTGACTTACAGCCACATTTTCTGAAGTGGCTACTGATTTTGGATGCTTCTGTTTTTGGATGACCAGCTAATGATGCCCTAGGCTTGATTTGCAGTGATGAATAGCTGCAACTGTAGTTACTTCAGTCAGAGTGGCACATACTTAGTTGCTCTGAAAGATCGTGTCTTAAGTTGGGCACCCCATCAATAGCCACCCTTGAATTACTTGGCCTCCTTATAAATATTACAGTTGCCCTCAGACGTAAAACTTTATGCTACTACTTAGAATAACATTTTAAGTGTTGTGATATCACTGTACTTATAAAGAGTATTGTGATCCATAGGCAGAGAGAAAGTGCTGCAAACATATCAAGTATTATAACCAATATAGAAGCTCCACTTGGCAAGTGATCCTGTTCACCACAAACAGTCTAGACTTTGTTTTCTCTGCTGTTTTCAGAATATAGTATTTATTTCAATAGCATCTTTGTTCAGTGCTTTGTTTTCCTTGAGTCTGTTGTTTATACTATTAATTTGCAATCCAGGGCATTCATACAGTCCCTTGTGTTTTTCATTCTCATTTCAGTTGTTCCAAATGTTCCATATAAAATTTACGTTTAATGCCTTATAACAATTAACCATTTATAGAAGTGTGCTGTACTTTGTGGATTTCCACTTCCGGTTAATTAGGCTGTTGCTCTTCTAGGCTCCTTTCATCTTTCCAGAAGTACCTACCATTCTCCATTTCATCTTAGTATTTCTTCTATCTGCTTTCCAATTTTCACGTGAGTTGAAGAGCTTACCTACTTTTAATGGTTCTGCTGCTTCAGAGAGCTTGCATAGTTGTTCACAACGAATGCACAGCACACTCAGTTATTTATTCTTCCCTAGAACAAAAGAAAAAAGGATATGTCTTAGGAATGAAGGGGTGTTTTCTTTACACTAAAGCACGAGAGGAGCAGTATGAATGAAATGAATTGTTTATTTGGGAGTCTACTTGTATCTATGCTGACACAAAGTTTGCAATGTCTATTTAACCCTGAGATCAGTTGTATGCTGTAACATAAATGAGTTTCTCCACATTCTTCACTGTTCTTTGTACACCGTGTTTATGCTAAGCTTCCAAGAGTCTGTTGATTGTGTTTGTCATTTTTCTTAAGAACCACCCCAGTCACACTTCTTTTTCTTTTTCATGGTCAAAATGAAGCATCTGCAGACAGCCATCATCATTTACATTATAAAGGCTAAGAGGGCATGAAATCAGGAGGACTGGCAGCACTGTGCAATATGCACTTGAGAGGAGTATCCTGGAAAGCTGAAAACCAGTTCATATCTAACTCCTTGAGGAGTATGCCTTGTTCCCCTTTCATTATGTCCATAGAATAAGCTCCTCTGATAGAAGACCTGTCAAGTTGGTCAGAGAAAGGTAAATGACTTAATTAAAAAATGTGAAATAAATAATTGTTTTTATTTATTTTTCACTGTTTTGGTAGATATTTTCTTCTTTTTCTAATAAAAATTGAAAACATAATTTTTACAACCCCCCAAATTTGTTTTGCTTTTTGGAAAGAATTACAAGTTTCCAAACATGAAAATTTCACTAGTTTGAGGTTTTAGCTATTTCATAGAAAAATAATGGATAATTTCAATAGCTTTTGACCAGCCCTAAAACAGTAATGAACTTTTACTACGCAACTGGGAAATTCAGCGCTGTTTCATTTCCCTGTACATGGTAGCACAGACATAGAATGCTTGTCGGTAAAATGCTTTTACATCCATTTGAAGGAAAAGCTCCATGTCTGTTAGATGATATTCAGGTGAGGTAGCATAAGCACATTTATAATCATCCGGATTTTGTAATCGGGAAAAAAATTAAAAGTATTATTGAAGCTTGTTTACGTCTTAAAAGTTCCCCAAACAATTTGAAATTAACCCTCCCCTCTCTCTTTGCTGTCTTCATTATTAGCTCTGCATTCAAAGTATCAGGACAGTTTTTGGAAAATTTGGATTACTGTAACTGATTTTCATTGGAGTAACCCCTACAAGGACCTACAAGGCCCAGTTAAAATCAGTTTCCCAGTTAAAATCAATTATACTTAGTGCTGTACATACAAAGATTATCTAGAGACAAAACTTCCTAGGCCAGAAACAGACAAGATAGATCAATAATGGAAGAAAGCAAGCATTATTTTCTTATTACAGAAGCATAAAAAGATTCAGCAATTCATCCAAGGTCATACAGGAAATCTATGGCAGGGTGTGCAACTGAACACAAATACCATGAATCCTGGCCCAGTGCCTTAACCAAAATGTTATGCTTTTTTCTAGAACAAATAGGCAAACCAAGCTTCTAAGTTATGCTTTATCAGCTCATTCATTTCCCAGTGAGAACAAAGCATTAGAAAAACAGAGATGCTCTCTCTAATATTCTTGCTCATTTCATTGTGTATGGCTAACACTGCAACTGTCAACCCGAGGCAGGGATTCCTATCCTGCCTAATGCCTTTTAAAACTATATTTAAAATTTTTGCAGGGAATTCTAGTCTTCTATATAATGAAAAGAAAGATTATTATTTGTGAAAAACCTTTTATTAAAAAGGCAGGACAGAATGATGCTGCCCTTAGCCGGGACAGGGCTTCACTAACTGCAAGATTGCAGCAATTGATTTTTGGCTTTGATGAAAGGCGCACATGAGAATACTTGCTTTAAATGTACTCTGTTTCTGAGGAGCTGAGCCATAAACAACTAGCTGGATTAAGGTGATTGTTGCCTCAAAGTTTCAATTTTAATGCCAAGCCTGTTATATTGTTTATTGCATACAAGCTAGATATAAGCCACTCTGTTCCTTAAGACTATCTTTGAATTATTGATGGCTAGCTTCCCACAGCTTTTTGAAAGCACTATAAAAAACAATGGACTTTATACCATGAACCAGCTTCTTCTTCTTTGTGATATTTTTAGGTGAATCAGAATGAACTGTTATCATACTAAGGAATAAAATGCCACTGTGGTTTCATTTAAGAAAAAGTTGACATGTAGGCCCAAATTTAACTCTGTTTTCATGAGGTAAAAAAGTGCTTACTCAGCTCCCTATAGAGTTCAGATCCTTTTGCTCCTATGCAACTTGCCTTGTCCATCTGATCATGCTCAGAAGATATCTGCTCTGGTCATTAACACTCTGCTGAGAGCATGTTCTGCCCAGTAATTTAGTGGAAGTTCCCAAAATGCTAGTTGCTAGGCCTATGTGAAGTGGCTGGTATTTGCTTTGGTTTTGGACTCGGCCGATTTGGAGGGCAATGATTTGATCTGGTGATTTGAATCACTGTCAGGAATCAATTCAGCTGAATCTGATTGGGAGAGTCATCTTCCACCAAATTGGCTGGATCTCTGAATCATGCTCGCCCAATTCCCTGGCCGCTCTCCCAGCCTTGTCAATGGCTGCCCTGCCCGGCCCTGCACTCACTGGCTCCTGCCTGGTGGGGGAGGGGGGGGCGATCCCTGCTGCCCACCACTGCCCCACACTGTGTTGGGGGCTCTGCCATGAGCCCCCAGAAGCCCCGATGACTGCTGCAGCATCTGGTGACTCAGGGGCTTTTTTTTTTAAAAGAACCAGGCAAGGCAGCTATCGATGGGACTGGGAGAGTGGGCGGGGGGTGGGGGCTTGTGGCAGAGTCCTCCATGCAATGTGGGGAAGTGGGGGGAAGTGGCGATCACCCCCTCCACCTGGCAGCAGCCAGTGAGTGGGGGCTTTTTTAAAAAAAACAACCCAGGAGCAGGGGCTGGGTGAGGCAGCTATGGGGGAGGGGGCTGGGAGAGCAGGCAGGAGTCAGGGGTGCTCAGGGAGGTTGGGAGAGCAGGCAGGGAATGGGGCCTGGTGGGGGTCCCCCCATGGTTCCCTCCCCCCTCCTCTATCTCCCCCCACCCAGCTCCCTTTTGCTTGCTCTTTATCTGGCTCCACATAAGTTTTGCTCTGAGTTGTCCAGTCATTTTACAGTCTTCAACAAGAGGGCATAATATACTCCTGGCCTTGCATGGGCTACAACCTGCTGCTAGGAAATCTTTCTGAGAAGTAGGAGATGCAAGTTCAACCACCTTTGGCTGGGTTTCCTTCTTAAGGTAAATGCCCTTACCACTAGGCTAAAAGATGTACTCTCCTCTTCCTTATCATTATCATTCAAACATTGCAGTTTTCTGTGGGACTTGATCCAGGAAGTAGGATTTAACATCCATACAGTCAACTAAGTTTTACTGCATTAGTGCTGCTTGCCTGTCTAAAGGTCAAGTTGGATTTGGGTCTTAGAATCTAGTTTGCATCTAAAGGGTTCATAAGCATCTAGCATCAAGAAGGAACACTGGACATCATTTTAATTACTTTTTAAGGATGGTTTATAGAATCATAGAAAAAAGCAAGACCATTTCCAACAAGTTCTTTCCAGCAAGGGCTTTGTTGAGCCAGGCCTTAAAAAACTGTAATGATGAAGATTCCACCACTCTCTAGATAATTCATTCCAGTGCTTTACCACTCTCCTAGTGAGACTTTTTCCTAATATCCAACCTAAATCTTCCTTGATGCAACTTGAGACCATTGCTTCTTGTTCTGTTATCTGCCACCACTGAGAAAAAAATTAGCTCCATCCTCTTTGTAATCACCCTTAAGATAGTTAAAGGCTTCTATCAAATCCCCCCTCAATTTTCTCTTCTGCAGACTAAATAAACCCAATACCTTCAGCCTCTCCTCCTCAACCATGTGCCTTAGTACTTCACTGGATTCTCTCTAACTTGCCCACATCCTTTCTATACCGGAGAGGTCGGGGGGCAAGAAACTGGACACAGCCTTCTTGGCAACAAGGGCACATTGCTGAATCATAGCAAGCTTATTGTCCACTGAAACCCCCAGGTTCTTTTCTGCAGACCTGATGCTTAGCCAATTGGTTCCCAGCTGTACCTGTGCATGGACTTTGCACTTGTCCTTGTTGAAGATTATGAGATCTCTTTTGGTCTAATCCTCCAATTTGTCTAGGTTACTCTGAATCCTAGACCTACCCTCCAGCTTATCCACTGTTCCCCCCAGCTTCATGTCATTTGCAAACTTGCTGAGGGTGCAATCTATCCCATCTTCCAGATTGTTAATGAAGATATTGAACAAAATTGGCCCCAGGACTGACCTCTGAGCACTCCAGTTGATACCAGCTACCAACTAGACGTTGAGCCATTGATTACTGCCTGTTGAGTCTGACAAGCCAGTCAGCTTTCTATCCACTTTACAGTCCATTTATCCAACCCATACTTTTTTTAGCTTGCTTGCAAGAATGCTGTGGGAGACAGTATCAAAAGCCTTGCTAATGTTCACTTCTTTTCCCATATCCACAGAGCCAGTTGTCTAATCATAGAAGGCATTAGGTTGGTCAGGCATGACTTGCGTTTTGTGAATCTATGATGACTGCTCCTGATCACTTTCTTCTCTTCCAAGTGCGTAGTAATGGCTTCCTTGAGTACGTGCTTCATGATTTCTCCAGGAACCGAGGTGAGTCTGAGTGGTCTGAAGTGGTGAAACTGACTGGTCCGTATCACCTATCTCTATCTATAAATTAATAAATATTCTTAAATCAATGGTTAGAATCCAGATTTATTTTGTTCTATTATCTAATACTCACATGAAGAAAGAACTACATATTTAAAGCAATCAAAGTGCTTCATTTCTGTCTTCTGTGAGTATCGACCTGTGTTTTCATACAAAGGAAGTTTAATTATTCATCATAAGGCCTTGTCAGATTATCAACTATAGTATTGCCCTCCCATGTGGGAAACTTAGATTTATTTGATGCCTTGAGTCAGGAACTTAGGTTTTTTGGCAGTTTTTCAGGGGGGAGGGTGGGTTTTTGTTTTTTGTTTTTAACTGGACTCAATTTGACTTACTATAGATGGGTCTTGGAGATAAAGCAATGACTTGAGGTCACTGCAGTAAGTTGGTTTGAGATTTATGTCCAAATATTTAATTGTAAGGTAAAATTCTGAACCTATATTAAAGGCTTAGATGGTGCCTTGGGCCTTGCGTGGGCCAACAGTGGCAAGTGAAGTTCACTCTCAGAAACATAAATGCTGTGTTTATCTGTAATCTGTTTTCAGGGAAATGAGGGACTTGCACTTTCCTTTTCTGGACATAGCAATCAAAAGATAGAAATACTTCCAAATAGCATCCATGTTGTGACAATGCAAGAAAATGGAGAGAGAGTTTTTTCCTCATACATTTTTTCTGGGCCTCCCCTTTTCAGTGTTGAATTTGTTTGTTGTTTACTTCGTTATCAGAGCCAGTAAAAAGAACAGGTTGTCTAAATAACAGAGTGTATATCCTTCTCAGCCACTGACAACCCTGCTAGGTTGGTCTTGTATCTGGTTTTATAGTCATGAAGGTCTTGCATATAGGTATGGTGAACAGAGTAAACTAAGTGACATAAAGAATAATTTTGGGGTTGTCAGTGTGAGAGGTTTGTAGGCAGAATTCACATCCAAGTCTATATGTAAGATGCAAGACTGGAAAGAAACCAAAATTGGTGGAGAAGAGTAGTTTGTGCATATAAATACAGTTGCCAGTGAAATAACTTTCACTATATTCTGAATGATGGCTGGACCTCAGTAAAGGTATCCCATACCTAAGTACCTAGGGAAAAAAAGACTTAAGGTTGAAGAATGAAATGAATGTTTTAACAATTATGTGGAGGTAAAACAGAGTAGGTACTTATCGAGAAGGAAAATGTACATCATACATACAACATGGTTCTTTAGGAATTTATTTGGATACATAAGTACTCTGCATGGGTGAAATTCTCTGCAGTGCAAACACTCAGCATATGGATAGCCTCATTCAAGCCAGATTTGTGTTTATAGGATACAAGTCCTATAAACAGGGCTTTGCACAGAGTCCTTGTATTAAGATGAAATTCAGCCTGGAGGAGAGATATGTTTCTGATTCCACTTACATCAGCATTTCTACTGATATTGGAGTTGTTCCTGGTTTACATTTGTCCTTATTGTGTGCCATCTCTTTTCTTGTTTCCAAGAAGCCAGATCCTTAAATCCATCACTTCAAGGGTGAATTTGCTTTGCTCAAGGAACTAGGAAGTAACATCACACTAAATTATGTACCAGATTGTATACTGAGGTAATATCACACTTGTGGAGTTTCACTGGCAGTCTCTCTATATAGAGTATTGGAAGAGGAGAGATATTAGAAACCACAGGCACAGAATTTGTATGCAAACCCTGTTTTATACAACAGCTCACATGGTAGGCAGCTATCATAGCACTGTGCCATACAGCTAATTCAATATGGACGTAGGCAGATAAAACCTGAAATGGTGTAACTGATTCTTTCAGAGCTAATTCTCCACCAGGTTGATTGAAGTTACTCTGGCTTTAGTGTTTCCATTGTTTGTCCATTTTTTATGCCAGTTAAGTGCTGGTTACATCAGTGCAAACATTATATTTATGGATGCAATATCTTACTTCTGTAATCAATGAGATATTTCTATTGATTTTCAGTGAGAAGGAGATCTGGCTCATTATACCAGAGTATTGCAGCTGAGCTCATCAAAGACGGTAGTGATGACTCTGCAGTTTGGGTTTTACATAATTATCAAGATAAATCAGAGACTGGAAAGAGCCACGAAACTAGTACAGTTGCTCTTGCATTGTGTCACACTGCTTCAAAGAAAATTCAAACCATATGGGAATTAAAAAAAAAAAAGAATAACATTATTAATTTTATATTAAGAACTTGGTTCTTAACATGTAAGAAAGAACACAGGTTGTTGTAAAAAAGGCAGTACTTTTATTTGAAAAGGATATGACAAGATGTCAGAGCTAGTAAAAAACAAAACAAAACAATGAAAAGTGGCTATAATTTTTTAGAGTAGTTTCCCTCCATTTTCTAGTGAACTAACCCATAATCCTTACATGAGCTCTTAAGTTTGTTTCCCTTCCTAAGACAGCACTTAGGTACTTCCTTCAGTGCTAACATCCAGAATTAAACAGGCTTTGGAACAGAAACTGGAACAAATATTTCCGCCTATTAGGCGGAAATGACCTAACCACCAGCCAAGAGAATCCCTTTTTGGCTCAATGAATTCCATATAAAGTGGAAGATTTTCAAGCATTATGCTTGTAGTTTCTAATAACTCATCTTCCAAAACAGCTTGGGGATCAGAGCAGGATCCTGGACAAAGTGTTTTTGAAACTGGGAGGCAAAAACATTGGTTCCTGCAACTGAACGAATTCCTACAGCTCCCATGTCCCTCACATTCTAGTGAGCATTTTAGGTAAGAGGCCAACACTATTATATTGAGTTGCTCTGAATGTCTCTACCAGATCAGGCCTCACAAATAGAGGAATACAGATTCAGACAGGATGCAGAGCTGGGAACTGAGTTCATGATGGAGCTCAGTTTGGCCTTGTCGCAATGGAATTGCTTCTGGGTATGCCCAGAAATAGGCCTATAGACATCTAGGGAATTTTAATACTAAAAACTTAAATGCTTTCACTGTTAGGTGTCAAACTTTGATGATTTCAGGCTTGGACTTATGTGGCTTAAACTTTAGTGAAGCTAGCCATATATCTTTATGTACCAGAATGAAGAAGTATACTTCTCTGGACTAGAAGCTTTTCTGGATCCTTTTCATGCTCTTCTGTTCCAAAGGCACTAGGAACATTCTCTGCTAATTCTTGAATGTACTAGGCAAAACAGAAATAAACAAATGTTTAGGACTACTTCTCTGCACTTTTAATGCTGTCACCCCTGAGGTACATAAAGCACTTACATCAAAGGACTGTATGCTCTATAAAGTGTTTCTTCTCCTCCCACAAATGGCATTGGAGTGTGTGCTTCAGGGTTCTGTTTTCCTTTCTAAATTGCTTCTATGTACTCTGACACATCTGTGCTCATCTTTTTTTCTCCCTATACAGGGTGAATGCACAGTTTGTTGTGCAAATGTAGTTCTTGGAAGATTGACTAGATGAAAGTGCGCAAGACTTATTGATTTTGTCTCTTGTTAGTATTAATGGTGAACTGTGGTCTTATTTAAAACCAATACCCATCTCCAGGATGGAACCAGGTCAGTTCTTGCCTTTAGCATAGATAGATTAATTCTGTAAGGGCTCTATATGGTTAAAAATAAAGAACACCCTGCAAATCTGATTTGAAGAAGAAAACACTATTTAATTGTGAGTTACAGGATGCAGTTTTATGTCTCTCCATCTAAGTCTTCACCAAATGCAAACTGACAGGCCGTCTGCAGCACAGGGGGTTCAGTTAATTGATTAATAAGGGCTGTGAAATCAAAACTTGTGAAGGTTGTAGAAAGATCGAGAAAGAAGTGAGCAGGATGCATTTCATGAGGAATTGCATTCAGCTGAAATTTTTGAGTTATGAGTTATCCAAAAGAATAAAATAGAGTAGGGAAAATTAAGTAATGCACTTAGCAAATGTCCAAGGTCTTTTGTAGCACAACCCCTCCCCCCAAAAAACCAAAACCACACAACCAATGTAAGAACCAGACAAAAAAGTACAACACAAATATCTGTAAGACCTGTTATATGTGGTACAGACATCTCAGTCAAAAGAGTTGCCTGTAGGTGTACTTTAGAACCCTAATATTTTTGCTTCTTTAAGAAATTAAAACATCTTAGGCTAGATTGGAATATTTCCCAAAGTTTTGATAAAGGATAGATCCTATCACAGGGGTGGGCAATTATTTTAGGGAGGGCCACTTATTGAGTTTTGGCAAGTTGTTGAGGGCTGCATTTTCCTCTCTGGTGCTAGGCAGGGGCTTCTGGTTGGGGGTAGGGTGGGGCTGGGCAGGCCTTGCTGCTGGGTCCTGCCACTGGCTTCCCCTGGGTCCTCCTGAACCTGGCTTCTTCCATCTTTAACAGGCAGCCAGGAGCAAATAATTACTAATTTTCTAAATTTTTTAGGGGCCCCACAGGTCAGATAGAATGGCATGGTGGGCCAGATCTGGCCCCGGGCCACATTTTGCTCACCCCTGTCCTATCATCACTGTCCCAGGAGTGAACCAGAGACTGAATTATGATTTTGGGTCAGTTTCTTTTATGTCCCTCTTGTTGTAAAGTTAGGAAAATGAAAAATACTTGCATGCAACTGTGTAGGGGCTTACTTGTCCTCTGGTTATTGGCTGATAATGAGTTAATAAGTAGGATGTAACAGGTTAAGTCCCCAGGGTGACTGATGTTCTCTGGTGGCCACATGGCTCCTGCCCTGCTCCAACTCTGTGGGTACCTACCCTTTTCCCTCATGTGCCATGCCTTGATGTAATTAGGCAATTTGTAAAAAGGGAGGCTGCCCTAGGGCCCTAGAGAGAGCCCTTATCTTTTGGCTAGCAGATCCCTCGTAGACCCTGCTGGTTCTAGTCCTGCCCCATAAGCATGAGGTGGGCCTTCCTGGTGTATCTGTGCCTCCCCAGGGCACCTGATGCCTTAAGGGCTTTTTGTGGCCTCTTTCCATCTCTACAGCCATGCCTATGCCTTGCAGATATTCCTAGTTATCACTTCAGGCCTCCTCACCCTTTTTGGGGCTTCCACCCTCCCAGCTTTAGTCCCTTTTATCTGGCTGGACCCCTCTCAGCACCAGACCCTCTCTCATGCCTGCCCCCAGTCCAGCTTTGGGCCTTTGGCCCTGGTTCTACTTATCTTGGGCTATGGAACCCTGGCTTTAGTTTCACTTCTCCCAGCTGTGGGCACCAGTCCTGGTTTCCACTCTCCCAGCTACGGGCTGCTGGTTCCTCAGGCTTTGCCCTTCTCCACTGTTGCCTGGTCTTGAGCCCTGGCAGGGCTCCAAAACCATGCATGCCCCTCAGGCACCATACTGGGTCATACTGCCTCTTACTTGCAGTTTCCAGGGCAGCTCAAATGTTAGACAGTTTGTCTCCTATAGCCATCCTGCTCAGGAGCTATTCTCCCTGCCGCTTACAGATCCATAGTGTTTGCCCTGGCTCAGACTCTGGGCTTATATACCTCCTAAGCCATGCACTTTTTGGTCAGATGACTCCCCAGCTACCTGCAGGGGTTTCCAATTAGGGTCTGATGGCTAGTTTCCAGGGCAGCTTACAACTGCTGTTCCTACTGCCTCAGCTCTATTGCTGGGTAGCTAGCCCTGCAACAGACACTCTTAGTCTATGGCTCCCTGGCTACCTACTCCCCTGCAACCAGTTCATCATGAGCAGTCTCCCCTACCACACCTGGGGTCTCCCTGCTGTTGCTTCTTCCTTCAAGTAACAGGAACACTCCAGATCCCTGTTGTATAGAGGAATCCATATGCTAATGGTATTGGGCTAATGATCTCCCTAGTCTCAAACTAAACAGCTAAATAAAGGGTGGAGTCCTTATTTTTCTGTGTGGTAGAGGAAGAGCTGACATTAAGACAGTGTTTTGTTCTAGAAATAGTCTAAGCACTCATGATACCCTGATTCAGTCCAACCATAGGACTCCAAAGAGAACCCCTCTATCATTTTTTTCAGCAGAAGTGTTGGTGATTGTTTTTGTTTAATTTCAAGTAATTTCAAAGGTCTTTTCCCTGTTCAGACCCTGTATAGAACTGTGTGTATAAATGCATTGTAAAAATTGATGAGCAGACAGTAGATGCAGAAATCAGGAAAGAACAAAGAAGTAAATTACACAGCTTTGGCCAGATGTAAATGAGCTCATTGTCAGGCCTTCTGTATTTCTATAATAGTTGGTTTTGGTGTTTTCCTTTAAAAATCATGGTGAGACTTTTTTGTTTCAGATTTCACCTTATTTACATAACCATTTTTTTTACCTTTCCAGTCAAGGCAAAACATCACAGTTAGCAATAGTGAAAGCATTGACTACTGGCCACCAGAATTTTAATTAACTTGCCTAATCTTGTCTAGGGTGAGTTAGATGATGGCATGACCACAAGGTTTCTAATTGCTTTATGCTAGTATTACTACTACCAGGGCATAAATGCTCAGTGGTTACTGCACATTTAATTTAGTACTTGTATAATCAAATACTGAATAAATGTGCAGTAACCAGAGTTACTGTGCAGTAGCACTGATAAATGCCTTTTAAGTGACACTACTGCACAGTAGCCTAATAATAGTGTTTTAGCACTGTTTGTGCTGTGACACACTACTATGTAGCATTTTTAGGCTACTGAATAGTTAGTTTTTTGTGTAGATGCACTCAGTGATTGCTCCGTAGTCATATTATAGTATAGGAGAATCAGACTGTAAAATCTGGACATATTCAGAGACAGATTTTTACACAGAATCAATAAAAAAGAGCCAAGGAAGGCCTGTAGAGATGTACTCTAGCAGTTGAGTAGTAATAGGCCTGGAGTAGTAATCCATAGCGTGGTACTGCTTTCATCACAGGTGTTTGTGGAGGAGTACTTTGGGAAATGAGTCACTCCATCTAATGCTGGAGCCATATTAGGAGCCCAGAACCCAGGATATAAAGGTAAAGTAAGGACACCCAATTCCTTCTTGGTCACATCTATCAAGACATGCAACATAAAATAGTCTTCCAAATCTTTGGACAGTCCTCTTTTGTTCATGTTATGTGAATTCTTCTTACAGTACATGTGGCACTTTAAATTTGACAAAGAATGATATTTTTTCAACCCATTTTCTTGGAAAAAAGCAAAATTTGACTTATTTTGGCCAAGCTGCAAGAAAATGAAACAAAAATGGTTAACTTAAGAATCCTAAGAATAAGGTTTAAATTGGAAGCACAAAATCTGTCAGGGTTATTAAGACAACAACAAACAACCAGTTCATGTAATATAGTTTGACAGAGTAGGAAGTTTAATTTTGGTCTTCTAAATTTCTTTATCCTTTTGCATTACTTAAGATCCCAAACAATGATGCTGAACAGATAGTGCTACAATGAGAAAATAAATTAAAATATCCCCAAATGAACAGAGGACACTGTTGACATAGGATATTAAAGCCCAAGAAAGAAACTCACTGATATAGTATCAGTCAGCAAGCACATTGATTCTTCAGAACAATAATCCCTTACACTGAAGAATTAATGTCAAGGAATGAGCCTTTGGCTAAATATAAGGTATAGTTTTCAACTGTACTTACTTGTAGTATGTTCTATAAAAAATACTCAGATATTGATTTTGTTGTCGTAAACCTCAATTTAAACTAAATCTAAATAAGCTATTTAGACCAAAATAATCATGACCAGGGATCCAGGTTTTCTGTTTTTCATGGAAAAACAGAACCCCTCCCCCCTCTAGATTTCCCCTTTTACCCAAGAAAAATGCAGATTTTTAATTTTAACAGAGAAACGTGGATTTTGCACTTTGCAAAGAGCTCTCTGCAGCCTGGTAGAGTTCTACCCTTGAAGGGACTGGCAGGAGTGAGAGGAGGTCAGGCAGGGGGCTCCATGTGCATGTATAGGCACATGACTGGCAGATAGCCTGGAGAGCAGCTCTCACAGGTAGGTCTGGTGGGGGGAGGGGGAACTGACACCCCCACAAGGTGGGAGGGATGTAGCGAGTTGGGCAGGGCTGGGTCTGGGTCTGCCGCTGCCTAGCTGGGCAGTGCATGGGGCTTTGGGCCTGGAGCCTGAATGCATGGCTGCAGGGCCCTGGCAACAAGTGGGATGGGGCTGTGTGGCTCATCCAGGGGGCAGGGGTTTGGTCCCCAGATCTGTGTGTGGGGCAGGGGTGGGCTAGCAGCTGCTGATTTAGGCTCCCTGTCCTGCTGTCCTCCCCGCAGGATCTCCATGGCCCAGCAAATAGGACCCAGTGAGGCAAGGCAGAGCAGGGCCAGGTGGTGAAGCTCCTTGCCACTGTGAGCCCTGCATTACACTGGCGAGGTGTCCCCTGTCTGCCTGGCAGCAGCAGGGGCAGTGTCACAGGGTTATGCTCCTTGCTGCTCCTGCAAGGAGGGCAGGGGTATGTCACCAGAACAGTGTGGATCTCACAGTAGCAAGAAGCTTCCCCACCCACCCCCTGGCCTCCCCTGCACCTTCCAAGAGTGCATGTAGTGGCAGGGAGCTCGCCCTCCCCACCCAAGCCTGTAGGCACCCCTAATGGGCTCACCACCTGCCCCCATGGGCTCTGCTCCAGCCATGCTGCCTGTGGTGGGGGGAGGCAGGCTCCACACTTCACTCCACTGCAGCAGCTGCTACCTCCTGCTCAAGCGAGGAGCAGGGAAAGATTGAGGGGCTGCTCTGCCACTGCCAGACAAACCCTAGCTGGGGTTTAGAGCCAAGTTTTCCAGCCCTATCCTCTTCTTTGGTTAGTGAGCAGAGGGGTGGGGCTAAACCTGCTCTACTGGAGCAGACAGCACAGCCCAGGGCTGTGAAGCATCTTGGGATGCTGGGGGATGTCAGTTAACTTGACCTAGGAAGTGGCTTGGGAGACAAGTTCCATAAACAGGTTTGACCTAAATCAGTTAAATCTGATATTACATCTAACCAGGTTTATCTTAAACTGGTTTCAGCTATCTTGTAAGTGGTTTAAGTGCACTGAACTTTTTTTCTGTTACAGGTTTAAACTGGTTTCTGACCAATTAACCCAGTTTATGTGTAACTTCTGTCCCTACCCAAAAGCTTCAAGAAAGGGAAGTGAGTGTCTTGTTGTTGGTAGCAAGGTTAATCATGTGACGTATGAGTAAAGAATAAAATCTCATTCCTACAGAAAGTGAGGCTGTTTCTGGATTTGATATCCTCAAAAGGTGCTGGGTTACAGTTATGCTTCTTTTGTTTTTATTATTTTCCTATAGGAATATAATATTAAATTAAAGTAATTATAAGAAACTGCTTGTTTTTCACCAGAACTGAATTTTTTTATCTCTGCACCCAGGGGATGTGCTCTTGAAGCCTCTTAGGCCACTTGCAGACAAGCACGCATGTGCCTCTTGCTCCACCTCAAACCCCTTTGAAGCAGGGCAAGAGGCACATGTGGGAACAAAAGAATGTTCCCTGTGCTGCAAGTTTGCACTGCAGGGAGCAAATTAGACCCCTAGTTATCCAAGAGTCTAAAAAAATTGAAGTTTAAAAAAGCAGAGGAGGGCACAGTCCCAGACAGTGCCCTGAGGAAATCAGAGGCTGGGTCCTCCACAGAGATGCTCTGGCTGAAAGAGCGTCTCTGTGGTTGGCCCCTTGCCTTGGTGCTGAAACATGCAGCTGGCCAGGCCATGTGTTTCAGCACCAGGGCTCCAGTGCCAGTGAGGAATGGGTTGGCTGGTCTGGAGGAAGGGGGAGGGGACCATGGGGGGGACCGGCCCTGCCCACTCCCTCAGCTCCCCCTGCCCCACCCTCCGCCAGCACCCTGGAGTCCCCTGACCCCTGCCTTACCCGGCCCCTCCCCTTGCCAGCCCCTCTGAGGCCCTGGACCCTTGCGATACCTGACCCCACTCCCTGCCAGCCCCCCCGAGGCCCCTGAGCCCTGCCCTGTCCCATCCCCCATATCCCAAGTCCCCCTGATCCCTGCCCCCCCACCCCATAGTTTTAAAAAATCCAACCCCCACCCCCAGCACTTACTGGCAGTTAGAGCTGCTGTCTGCCTGACTGGGGCCTGCCGGTACACTGCTGGGCAGGGTGACAGCCCCAGCAGCCCCAGTCTGGGCCCCCCGCTGTCCTGTGCTGCCTGGCGGGGGCTTTGCCAGGAAGCCATGGAGCCCCCCGACCCCTGCTTCTAAGGGAAGCAGAGACTTTTTTTTCTGTTTCTTTCTGTTTGTTTTTTTTTAAAGTGATGGTGCCTGGGGTTGTGGGGGTAGCCATGGGGGCTTGGGGTTGAAAGTTGGAGGGTGAGGCTGGGTGGGGAAGCTGTCGGGGGGGCTGCAGTAGGTGGTGGGGGATGGGGCAAGGTGGGGCAGGGCATGTGGGCCTTGCAGGGGGGTGGTAGCCCCTGTGGGGGCCAGTTGGCCTCTGTTAGGTGGCTGTACCCCTTCTGTGGGGGCCGTAGCCCTGTTGGGGAGCTGTAGCCCTTGTCGGGGGACCAAAACCCTTTTGTGGTGCTGAAATCCCTGTGGGGGGGGGCATAACGCCTGCGTGGGGGCTATCACCCTGTGGGAGGGAAGCAAAATATATATTCTTCATGAATTCATGAAACATGTATTTAGAGTTCACTTTATTATTATGATAAGAGAAATGCTTTAACACTGTAGCTATATCAATAAAATATTGTCCAACTGATCGCTGTCTCCATCTCGTTCTCTCTCTCTCTTTCTAGTGGTCTTTTGCTTTACTTGTGGAGGAACATGGATTTGGGGGTATTTTAGGGAGTGACTTTGGGATTTTTTTTATCAGGGATTTTTCAGTTTTCCAATAGGGAACACCAGAATTCCTGCTAGGGAAGCCAGTGGCAGTACCTTTCCTGCTCAGAGACGGCACCTTGGACCCAGCTGGCTGTGGCTGACCTCCTGGCCAAATGGGGCCAGGAGGAAATGCTTTGACAGTTCAAAGCAGGCCACCACATCCGGAACATCTGGGCAATAACTGCCCAGATGGCTGGGCAGGGGGCACATGTGGCAGTAGTGCTGCACAGAGGCCAATCCTGCAACCGCCACTAGCTGGCCCAGAGGGGCAGATGCCTCTACTGGCTCTGCAGTCCCCATTTGGGTCTGGCAAGTGCACAGCAGGTCACAGCCAAGCAGCAGCCCGCGCTGCCAGACTGCTCCAGTGAGTAGAGGGTGCAGGGAACTCTCAGGGCTTCTCCTGCTGTTCAGCTGGCAGAAGGGGTAGTGTCTCCAGATACCAATTGGCTGGGTCCCAGAAACTCCTGAGAGGTAGTAGCCCTGAGCTTATATTTCCAGGTCCAGGACATGATAGCTCTTTATACTGCTGGGGAACAGTGCAGGTGCTGGCCCCGGGCTCTAGCTCCCCCTGGCTGCAGATCTGGGAGGAGCCAGGTGGGGTTATTTTGCTCCAAGTGGTAGAATTTGCTCCCCAACGAATTGCATGTCTGAGCACGTGTGCTGAGCCAAAAAGTCCCGGCTCAAATTTGCACTGCTTCTATTTGAGCTGCTGCAAGTGCACATGCTTACATGTATGGATGTGCCCTTAAATGTTATTCTGTAATTGGTTTATAATTTCTTTGCATTAAACTCAGTGGCTTTAGGCAAAAGTAAGAAAACATGGCCATGTTTTTGGAAATTTTCCACATCAGACACATGGAATGGGTCTTTTGTCCCAAGACTGCTTACCTGGTATTTTCTGTATTTTTTTTTTATTCATACAGTTAATCAGCAAAACTCTGAGGAAAATCTATACTTACAAGGAGTGTCCAAAGCCTAAACTTCCTTACTGGAAGAACATACCTAGGGCTTCTCTCTGAAAGATGTCCTTTTTCACTCTATGAAGGTTTCTCTTAGCTCAAAGAGATATGCAGCCTTTAATCTTGCTGAATAAGCTTTAATAAAGCTTTGAAGCAGAGACCCAGCTGTTTTGACTGCCAGAATAAAGCAAAAGAATATCTCTGCATGAAGGGTCTGTGAAGCTGTCACAAGACAGTGTTTCAGGATTAAGGAAAAATAAATTTGTCAGAGCTATTAGATTTAAATCATTATCAAAAGGGGCATTTTGAAGAGCACTAATGCTTATAAAGCAATGCTTATATTGCAATTACTTCAGTATAACTCTTCCAAAGAGAAGAAACATTTAAAAGAATAAACTGAAATTTTGCTAAAACATCTGTTAAGCAAATATAAGTCACAAAACAAGTGGTAATAGTTAAAGCTGTTGCTTGTAGGTTTTTATTTATTAGCTTTTATATAATGCTATTTTATCTCACATAATTGAATTTTTTGGAAAGGTATAGTAGTTATTGCTTTTTAAAATATCATATAGGTTATGTAGTTGATAGTTTACTTTTTATTTTAAATTGAATCAATACTAGAATACAAATTAGATTAAAAGTTTGTACAGTTTACCAAAATGCACACAAGGGTAAACAGATAATGAAACTACCTAGGAAATGTTATGCACCAATCAAAGCCAACTCAGCTCAGCTATCTAAACGGGGTTTTATTCTTTAATAATGTAATTTAAAAAAATCTGCCCCACTTGAGAAGGAAGTTCAATTTCTAAATATTGAGCCTGAATCTCCTTTTCTTACTTGCTTCATTTTACTATAAGTCCATTTTCTCTGATGGAGTTACTCCCCAAAGGAAAGTCCATTGTATCCTTCAATTATATAGCATTTATGATTTGTCTATATTCGGTTAAGATCAGACAGGAACTGTCAGAAAATGGGTTTGAGAATGTTTCTTTTTATAATAGCATCTATTAATGGTAGTTAAAACTTAACATGCTGAGGTTTGGCTTACAAAACTCTTTAAAATTTAGCTTGCAGCTTCTTCGAGGTAGTGCAGCTCCATTGGGTTCCATAGAATTGCACTATTTTACATTAACTGATGACAGACTAGTACGATGTACATAAACTGTCTAAATTTCTCATTTAGAAATCTGATCAGAGATTTTTGAAGGATTTATTTTAACAGGAAGTTTTGGCCAGTTGGGAAACATCTGCTTGTACCCAGGGTGAGCACATGGTATAAATGCAACATTTAAATTTAATTTGAGAACTCAAAACGATGCCTAGTTATCCCCCAGAAGGCATATCTACACATGTTGCTATGGCGACGTTGTTAGTGCTGTGATTTAGTACTTCTTTTTGGAAGTAAGTACTAAATTTACCAAATTTACTATTAAAGTAAGTAATAAGTGAGTATTATATTTAGTACTTTGTAGGTACTAAATCATGGTGCAGTAACAGCCCATACTGCGCCATACTCATGGTGCATGGCTATTTTTAGCAGCTACTTCACCATATCGGCACACTATGCCAGGGGAGCATGTTGCTATGGTGAACTATCTGCTGGGCGTGTGGACACTCCATCACCACAGCATGTTCCTATGGTGAGATAGTGTCACATGTAGATGTACCCAGAATTACCTCTGGAATAGTTAGCCCTTAGTGGCTGTATCTACATGAGATGCTGACTGCTCAGTAGTCTGAGACTACTGCGCAGTAGTATCATGTAGCAGAAACTGTGACATGATGCTACTGCACAGTCAGCATCACAAAAAAAGCCATTTGCCAGTGTTACTGTGCAGTAATATTATTTGTCGGTGCTACTACGCAGTAAAAACTTACTAAATGACTACAGAATCAGCACGACATGTAGACGTGGCCAGTGTTACTAAGGGTTAACCTTCAGTGTTACCCCTGCAATAGTTTTTCTTTCTGTATGAACCAGCATCTAGTACCAGCTGTAGCTGACATCTTTCCACAAGCACAGTGCACATGATCCCATAATTACAGTACTCCTATGCTACACTGGCCCTGCTATGGGAAAAGACGAGGGTACATCATAGGACGTGCCATTCTACTGGGGAGCAGGGCTCTTGGAGAAGGATGGCTGCATGAAGGACCTGGAACTACAAAAAACAATGGCACTATGGTAAACACAATGGACACGCATAAAGTAAACCTGATACGAAAGGAAACATTTCCTTTTGCATTATCAACACACATTTACATGTTGTAATGCTGACACATTTTGATAAAAATACTGACAAGAAATATTTTAACATTTCTAAGTAGTCATTTTTCTGACCTTTTCACTTCTGGTAATGTTCAAATATTTTGACTTCTGTCCCAGTGTAGTGTTCAAATATGTGTCAAAATATTGAAATTTCCTACTGGATGGAAATTCTTCTTTTCATAAAGACCATTCCTATTTAAATTGAATTGACCTTGAGCTGACTCTCAGAAAAGCACTGTATTTTGCTACTGAAATAACTTTTTCTCCAGTGTTTTAGAATTTCCATTTGCAGTCATGGCTGAAAGAAAAGAAGCTATTTTATTCAATTATTCAGCAGCTAGATATTCAAGAGAACTCAGCCCCCTGAACTCATTAAGATGTGTTTTGAGGTCTTTTGAAGAATTAGACAGTACAGCTGCATTTGGAGTAATGAACAGTTCTGAAACACTATGTCTGAATCAGATCCTCTGAAATCTAGGGGTGTTTATACACGTGATGCAGGAAGTGTTTTAATTAGTGGCTACAAGAGCTGCTTCACTTAAAATGCCCAGAGCATCACATGCATCAGCATTCCCGCGTTGAAAACTGGTGGTGGGGCACTTTAACTAAAGCTCATTGAATGAACAGCTCATTGAATGAGCTTTAGTTAAAGTGCCCCTGCCTCCATTTTTCAGTGTGGGGATGCTGGTACATGTGATGCTGGAGTCTGCTGGAGTGCAGTAATTAGAATTACCATGGTCTAGCAGACTCGATTAATCTGCTTCAGCAGACTCGATTAATCAAGTCTGCTCCAACGCACTGCAACATGTCAAAGCTGCCTTGATGCATGCGTGTAGGTGTCCTAGCTCTACAAGGTATGGGGGCATTGTAAGAGGCCTGTTATGAAGGAATGGACAAAATGCTACCCTATCTGCCTCAAACATGGTTTTTATCTAAATTAGCAGAAAAAGGGGTAGTGAATCCTTTAAGAGTCCCCCCCCCACCCTTTTAGGTGATAAAACATAGGATAAGATGGAAAATAATGATTGCCAATCTCACATGCCCTTCGCTTTGCCCCCCAAATTGGTTCAGGTCAACCAAAAGGGAAATATGTTGGATATTTCTGCAAAACATACACCCGTCATATTTCATTTTGGGTTCAATCAAAGAGTTCAATAGATTTGAAAAAAAATGTTTTGTTCCATTTCCAGATTACTTAAACTGAAAACATGAAAATACAACACTTTTTATATGGAAGATTGAAATTAAACATTTTATTTAAAAAACAAATGTTGAATCAAAATATTTTGGCCATATTGAAATCCCCAGCTATTTTTTTCAGCCAAAACTACTCACCAAACTTGGTCTGTAAAGAAAGCTCCTACCCCTAGTCAGCATCACCCAGCAGGCCAGTGGCTCAAATTAGTTTTAGATAAACTAATCTCCTACTTTTTATGATTTTATAAGCAATTGTCCTGTGCTGATCTTGAGGAGGTTATATAAACCTTAACCTTCCAGCCTTTCATATCTACATTAAGAGATCTCCATATACTCCATTTGATTAGAATACAACTGGATTCTTTGGCCTCTAGTTGCCTTTTTGGGGACTGGGAAGGAAAATTTTCTTTATCAGCATATTGACTATGTTTGAATACTTTTTCCTTTCTTTTTTTTTTTAATCTTTCCTATAGCAGCTTAGGGGTTTAGTTGGGTAGGTCATCAAGTTAGGCTGAAGTTTTGCAATTTATCTGATAACAATAATTTAGTGCTGATACTGATTCACAGAGGACTAGTTTTATGGTAAACTGAAACCAGGCTTAAGGAAAGACATTCCTTAAAGAAATTAGGGAACAGGATTGGAACTCCTAATATCTGGCACACTGAGGAGAAAAGTCCTTTAACCTTTCTTGCAGAGGGGCCTTGCCGGAGACAAGCCTGAGCCTGTGCTATCTGTTTAATTTATCAACTTACCTCCTAACACCTCACTTATCTCTTCACAGCTCATGGCACCCTTCAAAAAACCTGATAGCACCTTGGTTGAGAATAATTGGCCTAGGGTCTATGGATGGAGGATGAGCTGCTGATTTGAGCCTTCCACCAGAAGTAAACAATTTGATACCCTGGTGGCTGAGTTATTGCTAGTGCCCACAGGAGTTTAGCTAAAATTCTAACCCAGTAAAATTACCTTCCTTATATCTTACCTTTTCTCCTATGAACCTGGGATAGCATGGGTTTGCTTCTTATTTTTTCCAAAAGACAAAAGTATAACCTATGCTGGCATGTAGGCATTGAACCTGGACAAATTGACTTTCTTCCTGAATACAATAAGGAACTGTCCCAAACCAGTTTACTAAGGACTTTTAAACTTCAACAAACTTGGCCCTAGGTAATCCAGGAAGTTTTTGAAGTTGGGAACACCTTTTGGTGAAAGTGTTGGAGGGGCCAACTAGCATCCATGCTCTTCTTGATCTGGTACTCACAAACAGGGAAGATTGGCAGGGAATGTAGATGAGGATGGCACCTGGGGCAGCAGTAACTATGAAATGATTGTGTTCAGGATCCTGAGGAAAGGAAGGAAGGAGAGCAGCAGAGTAAGAACTCTGGATTTCAGGACTCTAGAATTGCAGACTTTGATACATTCAGGGAACTGATGGACTAGATTCCCTGGGAGGTCAGTCTAAGGGGGAAAGGAGTCCAGTACTACTAGCTTTATTTTAAAGAAATCTTACTGAGGGTGCAGGAATGAACCATCCTGATGTATAGGAAGACTAGCAAGTATGGCAGAAGATCTACCTGGCTTATCAAGAAAATCTTCAATGAGCTAAAACACAAAAAGGAAGCTTACAATAAGTGGAAACTTGGATGAAACTCTATGAAGGAGTATTGATCAGGCATGCAGGGATGAAATCAGGAAGGTCAAAGTGCAATGAGAATTGCAGCTAGCAAGGGACGTGGTGGGAAACAAGAAGGGCTTCTACAAATATGTCAGCAACAAGAGGAAGATCAGGGAGAGTGTGGTTTCCTTGCTGAATGGGGGAGGCAATGTAGTGACAGATGGTGGAGAAAAGGCTGAAGTACCTTCCTTCACCGACAAAGTCAGCTCTCAGACTACTGCACCTGGCAGCACAGTTTGGGGAGGAGGTGAGCAGCTGACAGTGGTGAAAGAACAGATTAAGGACTATGTAGAAAAGATGACTGTGAACATGTGGATGGGGCCAGATATGATACATCCAAGGGTGCTGAGGGAGTTGGTCAATGTGATTGCAGAGAAAGGTCCCAGACAATTGGAAAAGGACAAATATAGTGCCAGCTTTAAGAAAGGGAAGAATGATCTGAGGAATTACAGACTGGTCAGCCTCACCTCAGTCCCTGGAAAAATCATGGAGCAAATCCCAAGGAATCCATTTCTAAGCACTTGGAGAAGGTGAGATGATTAGGAGCAGTCAGCATGGATTCACCAAGGGCAAGTCATGCCTGACCAACCTGATTGCCTTCTATTATACGATAAGATGAATGGCTCTGTGGATGAGGAAAGAGAAGTGGATTGACATACCCTGACTTCAGCAAGGCTTTTGAAATGGTCTCCCACAACATTCTTACAAGCAAGCTAAGAAAGTACGGGTTGGATGAATGGACTATAAGGGGATAGAAAAATGGCTGGATCTTCAGGCTCAAAGGGTAATTAATATCTTGATGTCTAGTTGGCAGCTAGGATCAGGTAGAGCGCTGCAGGGGTTGGTCCAGGGGCCGGTTTTGTTCAATAACTTCATCAGCAACCTGGAAGGCAGGATGGAGTACACCCCCAGGAAGTCTGCAGATGACACCAAGCTGTGGGGAGTAGGAGATATGCAGAAGGATAGAGTTGGGATTCAAAGAGACCTAGACAAATTGGAGTATTGGACCAAAAGAAAATCTTATGAAGCTCAGTAAGGACAAGTGCAAAGCCTGCACTTAAGATAGAAAAGTCCTACACACAAGTACAGACTGGGGACTGACAGGCTAAGCAGAAGCTCTGCAGAAAAGGACCTGGGGGTTACTCTGGATAAGAAGCTGAACCTCAGCCAACAGTGTGCCCTTGTTACAAACAAAGCTAACAGAAAACAGGGCTGCATTTGTAGGAGTGTTGCCAGCAGAGCTAGGAAGTGATTATTCCCCTCTATGTCACACTTGGGAGGCCACATCTGAAATACTGTGTCCAGTTTTGGGCCCTCAACTACAGAAAGGATGTGGACAAATTGGAGAGAATCCAGCAGAGGGCAGTGAAAATGGCTAGAAGGCTGGGGAACATGACTTCTGAGGAGAGACTGAGGGGACCGAGCCTAATTAGTTTGGAGAATAGAAGACTGAGGGGGGATTTTACAAAAAATGTTCTCACTAGGAGGGTAGTAAAACACTAGAACAGACTACCCAGAGGGACTATGGAATCTCCGTGCTTAGAGGTTCTTAAAACCTGGGTAGCTAATGCCTTGGCTGGGATGGTCCTGCTTTGAGCAGGGGGGTGGACTAGATAAGGTCCCTTCCACCTCTAATTTTTTATGATTGTATTATTCTTCTCTTCTATCTGAAAACAAATGCCTCAAAAGCCTGCACTTAGTTTCATAGTTTCATAGTTTGTAGGGTCGGAAGGGACCTGAGCAGATCATCTAGTCCGACCCCCTGCCATGGCAGGAAAGAGTACTGGGGTCAAATGACCCCAGCAAGATGTTCATCTAACCTCCTCTTAAACACCCCCAGGGTAGGAGCCTGCACCACTTCTCTTGGAAGCTGGTTCCAGACCCTAGCCGCCCTGACTGTGAAGTAGCGCCTCCTGATATCTAACCTAAACCTACCCTCTGCCAGCTTGTGACCGTTATTCCTGGTCACTCCTGGCGGTGCTCGGGAAAACAGTGACTTCCCCAATGCCTGCTGATCCCCCCTGACTAGTTTATAACAGGCCACAAGATCCCCCCCTCAGCCTTCTCTTGTGGAGGCTGAACAGGTTCAGGTCCCGCAGCCTGTCCTCATAGGGCCTGGCCTGTTGTCCCCTGATCATACGAGTGGCCCTCCTCTGGACCCTCTCGATGCTGTCCACATCCCTCCTGAAGTGCGGCGCCCAGAATTGGATGCAGTACTCCAGCTGCGGCCTGACCAGTGCCGCATAGAGGGGGAGGATCACCTCCTTGGACCTGCTCAAGATGCATCTGTGGATGCATGCCAAGGTGCGGTTGGCCTTCCTGACTGCCTCTTCACACTGCCGGCCCATGTTCATCTCGGAGTCAATGATGACCCCCAGATCCCTTTTCGCCTCCGTGCTGACAAGAGGGGAGTTCCCTAACCTGTAGGTATGGTGTCGGTTGTTCCTCCTGAGGTGCATCACCTTGCACTTGTCTGTGTTGAAACCCATCCTATTCTCATTCGCCCACCCTTGTAACCTGTCTCCCTTGACTGGAGTTTTTACCTGGTGGTGTCTTCTGTTACTGAAATCACCAGTTGCCTATGTTCTTCTTCATGAGACAGTATAAACTGCTTTGTCATAGGACATTAGTACTGTAGGCAAGGTACTTTCAGCATTTTTGAGCTATGACAGTTACCATTCCCATGTATAATTAGATAAATGCAATAGTATCTTGCTGAATCAGGGCCTTGATATTTAAAAAAAGCATTGTAATTAAAAGAAGGCCTGGGATTCATTTTTCACTGGGATGCATTTTTCACTGAGCACTCTAGGAGTAACATGAAAAGGTTTAAAATGCAATAGTCTCCAGTTCCATTTTGTTTTCAGGATGCCATTGGCTTGCTCTACCAATCCGTTAGACTGCAGACGGTATGGGATCTGATATATCCATAACTTGCTATGTTTCATGGTCCAGTTCTACACAAGATGATTGTGGAAGTGAGGGCCATGATTGCTCTGTAGTTCTATAGGTGGTGGATACACAGCTAGCAGAGTTTCCAGTGCTGCACAAGTGTCTTGGGCTGTTGCTCTCGCTGAGGCACAGGCAAACGTTATTCCTGTGACAACTTCTACAGCTACAAACACGTACTGTTGCCTCCAGGAAGTCCAAGGGAGGGGGCCTGTGAACTCACATTGCCATACCTGCCATGTTACCTTTCCCTCACATAATGACAACGGGACAGTTGGGCAAGGTTTCAGTTGCATTTTGACCTCACAGCAGGTGATGCATGCATGAACTATTCCTTGTGCTTCTTTTTTAGTTACATGAATGCCCCAAGATGCGGCCAAGCAGGCAGTTCCATCATGCTTGGGGTGCCCATGTTGTCAATGTACCCATTCTGTGGTTCATTCTCCAGGTATACAGTGGGAGGAGGAATTTGGTAATGATGGACCAGCTGCTTTATTTTCTCCTTCAACATACAAAGTTTCAGCGCCCTTTTCTCTTGCTAGCTGATCAACTCACCTATTCCACTTTGCCTCTGGGCCTTTTCCTGCCTTATTCCCATGTGCTCACATGTTGGATGTGTAGAGGAAGCTTATCTTGGGTTAACTTCCATAAGGTCTCCCATTTGTGGCTCGAAATGTTTTGTCCTTGTCTTTTAAAGTTTTCTTTGTTCCATAGCGGTAGCCATTTAGTACATCCTTCTACCACCATCCAGGAGTCACTATAAATATAAATAGGCTTTACAGGATGTGGACCTTCTACTAACTCCCACACAGCCACGCTGAGCACTGCTTTGAGCTCGGCATACTGCATGATTTTTCCAAGGCCTACTTGCTTGCCATCTCGAATCTTCAAGGCGGCTGCTCTCCAGCCTTGACCTTGAGCAGACTCATCTGTAAACCAGACTTCAATATCGGCTGAGGACTCCATTTAAGGTGAGAAAGGAGGTGCTTCTTTGATGGGTGAAGGTTCACTGCAGCTTGTTTGATCAGGATTAACATTAATTGTACTTTCTGTGACTAACTAATGCAGGGCATCCCTTTGGGGTTACTCGTTGGACTTGGCTTAAGATGTAATAAATTCACCTTTGGACCGTGGTGTCTTGGGCTCTCCCCCCAGGTGGTAGCTGGTGGTCTGACACAGCCATTCTGAGAATAGGTATCGGAGTAGTGATAACTGTGGGTAATTCTGCCTTCAGTGCTTCTGTGGCTTCCAGGGCTGCCGTTGCTGCAGACAACATCTATTCTAAGAGAGTATACCTTGCTTCCACCCCTCTCCAGCCTTGGCTTCAGAATCCAAGGGGTTTTCCTTCTGCTTCTGAGGACTCCTTCTGCCACAGGTTCCAGTGTGGTCCTCCTTCCAAAACACCTATATGGAGCCAAAGCTCTCCTTTGGGATGTTGTCCTGCTAGGGAGGCATGAACAGTTACTGCTTCTTTTAGGGTTCCTAAGGCATATTTATGCTCAGGACCCCATTCCCATTTATTTCTCTTCTTATATAGGTTATACAAGGGATGAGCTAATATACTAAACTCAGGAACATGCATATACCAAAAACTGAGTGCTCCCAATTGTGCTTGCAGTTCTTTCACATTAGTGGAAGTTGGGGTCTCTACTATACTTTACAGCCCTTCAGTTGGTATTGTGGGCCCCCCAATCAGCCATACTATTCCCAGAAATTTACACTGGGGCCCTACTTCTTGGATTTTCCATTCAGACAGCATGAATCTGAAAGGTATGCACTTCCTCTTTTAATGATTTAAAGGCCTTGGTGGCAGCCTCTCTGTTTTCACTGCCCACCATGACATCACCTATATACTGCCACATGCGTACATTGGGGTGCTTTTCTTGGACCTCATGAACTATTGTAGCTAAAACCCCATGAGCCAGGGTGGGGGCTGTGTATCCACCCTTGTGGTAACAAGGTGTAGGTATACTGCCCTATCCATGTAAAAGCAAATACTGGCCAGTGACTCTCATGGATAGGAATAGCAAAAAACATGTCCTTGATATCAATGGATCCCATCCACACTGGCACATGACACCAGATGCTTTCTTTTAAGGCTGGTAGTTATGGGACAGCAGCTGTCAAAGGGTCAGTATTAGCATTCAAAGCTCAAAGTCAATAGTCAGTCACCACCCTCCATTTGGCTTGCGCACTGGCCACACTGGATTGTTATATGGAGAGTGGGTTTGGATAATAGTCTCATCTTCCAACTGCTGGCTTATAATGCACTGGATAGGTTGGGTGGCCTTGCGGGGAGTTCGATACTGGGGTCTGTGTATTCCTTTCATGGGAGGCAGGGTTAGTGGGATCATGCTACATCGAGTTACAGCTGTTATAGCTGTTTCTTCTGGTTCTTGGTGAGGCAGTGCACGCCCAAAATGCCAATTTTCTTGCTCAAGGGCAAACCACTGTCCTCTTAGTACATTAAGTCCCAGTAAGCTTGGTCCCCCTTTAAGTACTACTGCTGCTCCTGTCACCTTAGAGCCATTAGGTAGCATGAAGGTTGCTCTGACCAATTGTCCTGGTCGTCTGGTGCCTCCAACTCCACTTACTTGATAAGGGGTTCCTTTCTCCCCCTTCCCATCTGCAGAGTCCAAAATGAAAATCTGGGCACCCGTATCTAGTAGCATATCAATTGACTTTTCACTTTTACCTAATTAAATCTGTACAGGTATCCAAAGTAAGGGGCCAATATTAACTTTAGATACCAGTCCCCAGCCCACTATTACCCCCATTGTGGCCCCTTTCATAGGGGTTTGGGCTGGCTGGGCTCCTTAGGCCACATAATCAGGGGGGTAAAGGCTGGCAGCCCCACATGTGCCTGGGAAAATGTTGTCAGTTCTGCTCTCAGGGCATAGAATCCCTCCAGTGACCCTGCTGATGGTGCAGATGGCTCCATTTTTGGGCTTGCTTTTTTGTTGCAGTGTTTAGGCCCACAGCCCTTGCAAAACATTGGTAGGCACCAATTTGCACCTTACTGAAACTGGCATCTAACAAGTCTTTCCACATTTTTGCTTGTGAAGTCTTGGGCCAGCCTTCCCCAGCTTTTTCCAACAATTTCGTGGGGTCAGGAGGTTTGTCTTTTGCTGAGCCCACCACCATGGCCTTGACAGTTTTTGTCAGCTTAGCCAGTGCTGGTTTCTGTAAAATGGACAAAAGCTGCACTAATTGCCAGATCGCATCTCTTACCGTGCACTCTGTTGGTGCTCGTTGGCAAAACCTCCTCCACAACGGTGCTGTCATAACTTCTGCATCTGGCGTGTGAGTCCAAACTGCTGCACGAATGATTTCAGTTAGTGCTAACTGATACAACCAGCAGACAGCCTCCTTTAAATTGGCCCATGCCTGGGGGGCAGGGTTAAGTTCTTCTTCCATATTACCATAACTGGCTGCAGTTGCTAGGAGAGCAGCAGAAAACAAAGTAATATTTTCATCACCTCCTGCAAATTGATTTAACTGGAGCTCAGGGTGCAAAATGATTTGTGTGGCTTTGGCCCTACTCACTGAAATTTTGGATGCCCCTTCACTATACATTTGAACTAGCCAGTCTATCACTGGCTCTCCCGGCTTGAACTTATGCTGTTCCTGTATATCTCGGATTTCCACATGGATAAAGGATCATAACTCTGGGGATTTTCTCCTTGCGGCCCTAAATGAGTTACTACTATAGCAAAACCCCCAGTTTTTGTTTTTTAGTACACACACACACACACGTGTGTGTTTGTGTGTGTGTGTGTGTGTGTGTGTATGATAAATATGCATTCCCTTCTCTTTCCCAATTATTTCTGGCTTTTCTTTCTCTCCCTCTCTATTCCCTATAGACAAGCATAAGTGAGATCAAACTTAGGATAAGCTTTAACATTTTTATTTTGGTAGCAACTTCTTGTTTTTGGATATCCACTGTTTTATACTGTATTATTATTAGGTTTGCATTGATTCTTACTGTTGTACATTGTATTATTATCATTTTCATATTGCTTTTTATTGTTTCATACGGATAGTGTATGGCTTAGGCCTGTGTTTGTACGTGAACCAAAGTAACGTCAAGTTTCCATTTTGTATGTTGAGTCTCCATCTTGTGTCCTCTGCCCAGGCATCCCCTGTGTTGCAACTGTATGAGTCACATACCCCTCCCATGTAAATTGGTTCCCGAATGAATGAGAGTGATTGGGAATGACTGAAATACAATGGCAGCAGGCCTCTATTGAATGGCCTATAATGACTGGGCCATCACCTTGCATTGATTCATCTAGGAACCATCAACTTCACCCAGGAACAGAGACAAGAACCCAGCATTTGAAAGACAAAAGACCCTGCAGAACCAGCAACTCTACCATTGTTCCTCACCATTACTTGGGAGCCAGGAGGAGAGAGGAGAGGAGGGATTCAGGCACAAGTGTGCCTCGCACGCACGTGTGCCCCCTTACCTGACCCGAGGCAGAGGCAGATGCAGCAGCAGCGGAGCCAGCAGCAGAGACAGCAGAAGCTGATCCCTGTAAGATAAGTGGGCAGAGGGACCGGATGCAGCTGAGCTGGATCTGGAGAGGAAGCCCCCCAGATCCCTCTTAGCTGAGTCGGTAGGGAGCCGTGCTCCTGAGCTGCACTGCACGAACAGAGTGCGCAAACAGTCGTGCTCTGTAAGAGCGTGCCGGCATTTGTGTCGGTGTTCGCACCTGTAGGCAAGCAGGAAAGGCCAGGAGGGAGACTCCTGCTAAGGCAGGGCAAAGGCACTGCACTAAGCCATAAACAAGCAGCAACTCCTATGACGGGGTTGACATGGAGTGCTGCAAGGGCTCCTGCCCAGGGGGCGCAGCCTACCTGGGGCTTGTCAGAGGCCTCCATCCAGACACAGCCCATGAGGGGGCTGGCATCCCCCCACCCCATGGCCTGCAGGAGTTTCCCAGCAAGGCTGGGGGGGCAGGGATTGGGGACCCCCACACCTGTCCTGCAGGCACCCACCTTAGGGCCCTGGAGGTGCAGGTGAGGGAGCTCCAGGAGGAGGTTAGCAGGCTGAGGGGAATCAGGGAGATGGAGGATGAAATTGACAGCTATTTCCTTTCCCTGCAGGGCCACACACCCAAGGAAGAAGCACCTTGGGAGGTGCCCTCCACCTCCAGAACCAGGGCTGTTCACAACACAACAGTACCACTTCCTCCAGGCCAGCTGCAGAACAGGTATGAGGCCCTTGCAACTCTGGAGGAGAAGGAAGGAGAGGAGGCAACTCCACACTCTCCACAATCCGAGCAGGCTGAAGGAGCTAAGCAGTCCTGGAGGAAAAAGCGTTGAGTGATCGTCATAGGCGACTCCATCCTGAGAGGTACAGAGGGCCCCATCTGTCGCCAGGACCCCTCAACACGTGAGGTCTACTGCCTACCTGGAGCAAAGATTCAGGACGTGACGGGGATGATCCAGGCCATGATCCAGTCCACCGATTACTACCCCATGGTTCTAATCCATGTGGATTCTAATGATGCGGCCAGGAGAAGCCCTGATCACCTGATGCTGGACTACCACGCTCTGTGGGGTGTGCTGAAGGAGGGAGGTGCACAGGTGGTTTTCTCTTCTGTCCTACCAGTGAGCGGACATGGAAGATGGCATGTGATATGCATTGCAGAGACAATGGTGGCTTCGGGAATGGTGTCTCAAGGTGGGCTTTGGCTTCCTCGACAATGACCCGCACAGCAAGACAAGAGACATGCTCAGATGGGATGGGCTCCACCTTTCCCCTAAAGATAAGCATGTGTTTTCTTCTAGGTTGGCAGATCACCTCCAGCAGGCTTTAAACTAGGCTTATTAGGGGAAGGGGAAGATGAGGGCGGAGGAAGCCTTGGACTGCCAAACCAAGCAACACCCACAAGTACAGCCCAGCCTAGACCGACGAGCGGAACATATACACAGGTAAACAACAGGGGCCAGGGCAATGCTGAAACTAGGGTGCCAGTGTACACATCCGCAGGAGGCCTCAAATGCCTCTACACAAACACTTGTATTGTGGGAAACAAGCAGGAGGAACTTACCCTCCAGCTTGCTGACACCAACCCAGACATAGTGGGGCTCACTGAAATGTGGTGGGACCCAATGCATGAATGGGCGGTGAATATCAAGGGCTATAGGTTGTACAGGAGGGATAGGACAGGGAGGAAAGGTGGGGGCATGGCACTCTACATTAAGGAGGAATACACATCCTCATCAATTAGCAAAGAGTTAGAAGAGGGGCACTGTGACGTGCTCTGGGTTAGAATACAAGGCAGTCAATTCCTTTTTGAATTGTGGAGCCCAAAACTGGACGCAGTACTTCAGCTGCGGCTCACCAAGGCTGAGTACAAGGGAAGAATGACGTCCCGGGATTTGCTTGAGAAGCATCGATGGATGCAAGCCAGCGTTTTCATTGCCTTACTAGCTGCAGCATCACATTGAAGGCTCATGTTCATCTTGTGGTCAATGATGACCCCCAAGTCTCTTTCTTCTGTAGTGCTAGCCAGCGTAGCACTGCTGAGCCTATAAGGATGCTGCAGGTTTTTCCTCCCAAGGTGGAGAACCTTGCATTTTTTGGTGTTAAACACCATCAGGTTCTCATCCGACCATTTGCTGAGCCTGTCCAGGTTAGCCTGGATTGCTTTCCTGTCTTCAGGTGTGGATTCTTTGCCCCAGAGTTTGGTGTCATCGACAAACTTGGCCAGTCCGTTTCTGACTTCAATGTCCATATCATTAATGAAGATGTTGAACAATATGGGTCCAAGGACAGAGCCTTGTGGGACCCCATTGGTCACAGGGCACCATGACAATTGACTTTCATCAATTATCACCCTCTGGGTCTGACCACGGAGCCAATTTCCCAGCCAGCAGATCATGGTGGACCCAAGGCCACAATTGGCCAGTTTCACCAAGAGGTGATCATGGGATACCAGATCGAAGGCTTTTCTGAAGGCAAGATATATGACATCAATCTCTTCTCCCTTGTCCAGGTGATAGGTCACCTGGTCATAGAAGGAAATGAGATTGGTCAAGCAAGACCTACCCGCAACAAACCCATGCTGGCTATCCCTCAGGATGCTGGTGTTGGCCAGTCCATTAAGAATGGCCTGTTTAATAAACTTTTCTAAGACCTTCCCCGGGATAGAGGTCATGCTTAGGGGCAACCAACATGGGATCATTAGTGGCATGTCCTGTCAGACCAACCTGGTGGCCTTCTATGATCAGATCACCAAATCATTAGGTGCATGGGTAGCAGTGGACCTAGTCTTCAAATAGTATTCAAATCAACTGGTCCAGAAGATCTCCACCCTAGAGAACTGAGGGAATTAGGTGAGGTCATTGTGGGACCCCTGGCATGGCTTTACGAGCACTCTTGGTGCTCTGGTGTGGTGCCAGAGGACTGGAAGAGGGCCAATGTGGTTCCCATCTTCAAAAAGGGGAGGAAGGAGGACCCGGGAAACTATAGGCCAGTTAGTCTTACCTCAATCCTGGGTAAGATTTTTGAGAGAATTATTCTGGCACATGTCCACAAGGGGCCAGCAGGGGAGATTATGCTTAAGGGCAAACAACATGGGTTCATTAGAGGTAGGTCCTGTCAGACCAATCTGGTGGCCTTCTACGACCAGGTCACCAAATCCTCAGCTGCAGGGGTAGCAGTGGACATAGTCTTCCTGGACTTTCGGAAGGCCTTCGACACTGTCTCTCACCCCGTTCTCATTAAGAAACTGGGGGACTGTGGTGTTGACACCCACACAGTCAAGAGGGTCACCAACTGGCTGGAGGGCCGCACCCAGAAAATAGTGGTGGATGAGTCATTTTCGACTTGGAGGGATGTGGGCAGTGAGGTTCCCCAGGGCTCTGTCCTCGGGCCTGTACTGTTCAACATCTTCATCAGTGACTTGGACAAGGGGTAAAAAGCACCCTGTTCAAATTTGCCAATGACACTAAGATGTGGGGGGATGTGGGCACGCTAGAAGGGAGGAATAGGCTACAATCAGACCTAGACAGGTTACAAGGGTGGGCGGATGAGAACAGGATGGGAATCAACACCAAGAAGTGCAAAGTGATGCACCTGGGGAGGAACAACCGGCACCATACCTACAGGCTGGGGGGGGTCAGACTCGATGATCCGCTCATGTCCCTTCTGACCCTACTAACTATGAAACTATGGAACTATTACAGACACCTGAAACTGCACATCCCTTCATGGAGCACACATGCTTAGTACACCACGGGCTGACCCTTGCCTGGGCATGCCTCCTGTCACTAGGGTCACACAAGGTCTGCCCCCATAAAAAGGGGCAGTGAAGACAGACCCAGGGGGACGCCCTCTCCATCTGGAGAAGCACCATGACACACCACCTATCCAGCCAGAGGCCCTGCCGGTGACCCCCCTCTGGACAACACCAACGGGGACAAGGACCCCTTTCCAGCCTGGATGGGTAGCTATCACCCCCACCCTCTCTTCAACCAAGGACTTGGACTCTGCTTCTCTTTCCTACCTGGACTCCAACCTTTCCACTGAGTCTCTTTCTCCTGCTGCCATTGTGAGTGCGTGTGTGTGTGTGTGTGTGTGAACCAAAAAGTTCATGGGGCTCTGTAGTATGTTGTCTGTGTAATAAAACTGTTATTTGGACCCCTAGGTTGGGTTTTGCTTTACTGTGGTTTGGCCCTGCTCCAGTCTCTGCTCCTCACCCCTCTAACTTCTGTCTTATTTCTCCCTCTCCTGCTTCTGGCTCACTGCTACCTCCAACACCTGTCCTGAGCTCCTCTCTGCCTCCAAACCCCCTGTTTCTTGGCCATTGTCTTATTCCTACTGCCTTTTCCTTTTCCCTTGAGCAAACAGGTTTCACCCCCCCCCCCAATATCTCAGCTATCTGCCTCAGTTTTCAGCCCCTCTCCTACTTCACCCAGGACAAATTGGTGCACACTGGAGCATGTATGCAGGGGCATGCCCCAGGGAACAAATCAGGGGCACAAGTCTGTCACTACTATATGTGCCACAGCAAATGCTCACCCCTGCATCTGCACACTTGTCTGGACATGCCCCATGAGGTGAAGCTAGACCAGGCTGCCCTGCACGCCATTTGCATTTAAATCTTTGGATCTCAGGAACACCTAGTTCCAGTCATAAGTGAGGGCTAATGAGCACATGAATCCTTTGTTGCGGGGTATCTGGAGTGTGCACACATAATGAGTAGTGCTGAGCTGTGGGGTCATCATGGCTTGAAATTCTGTTGACTCTAGTGGGAGTTCATTGGGTGGTCTCAGTGAACTATGTAGTAAATCATATGCTTTTGGCTTTGGATTGATATGATGCATATTTTGTACTACATATAAGTAGGTGTCAGTGCTGCTCAAAAGTATGTTTATAGAGTAACTGCTAAAACTTGCAGCAGTTTTTTAAAAAAAGGTAACATGCAATTCTGGATGAGCTAAATGTATGGGTACTATATACAAATTTCTACAGCCATATTTAATGTCAAGGTTATTTTTACAAATTTTCTGCTTACTTCCATGTGCTCAGGGAGAGCAGGATCTTACTGTAAGGAGATGGAGAAGGGGCTGGAAGGGGAAAAAGGGGGAAGCAGAGAACAAAGGGGCTACTTGACACCCAGGTTCATTGTAGCAATGGGAGGAGGACAAATTCAGGACAAATATCCAATAATTAGATTCTATAGCTGGGAAATTATAACAAATTTATACATTTCACTTATATAGAATCTAATTACTGGAGGGTTGTCTTATCATCAGAGTAATCTTTTATTCAAGGACATACAGTATATTTATTGTACCAAAACCTATAAAAATGTCAGTACAGAAGTGTAAGTCAATGATTCAACAATATTATGATGTTATGGTAGTGACCCATTGGCCTTTATAAATAGGAGTTATGTTTATAAACCAGTATCCTGATATGCTCCTCTGCAATATTCAGAAATAGGACTGAAGAGTCATAACCACTTTTATAAATATCATATTGATCAGGTAAATGATATTATCTCCAGATTTTTCTCTTGAGACTCATTGTCCTGTAACCCCAAAATAGTATTTGATTCTTATTTTTCATAAGCGGTACGGCCCTATCTGCATTTTGAAGTACTAAGCAGCAGCTTGAAAATATTATAATGCCTTTTTATTTACAGATGCTGTAGGTAATAGGTGCTTCAGGTAAAGTACATGATTGCTTTTTAAACTGAGCATTTCTTCATAATCATGCCTTGTAAATAAATTGCTGCACTGTAAAACACCATCACTCTTTCACAAACCTCTAAAGTCCTTAAAAGCACTCACTCTTATTTGGCTTTAAAAACTAGCTATTAATGTTTACATTTGTGACTGTGCACAAATACATAAAATTATTGTAAAATCCAGAGGTTTAAGTGTCTGCCCTTCCATTCACCAGGTCAAAAAGAACTTTTTAGATCTGTCTCATAGGATTTCTTGCTATTACAAATATGAAACCTGGATGTTAAAATGAAAAAAAAAGTAAATTTAATAATATAAAAAAATACTTGCACGGGCCAGTGCTCTGCTTGATGGCTCCAGAGAATGGAAGGAGATTATGTTAAAGCATAAATGGAGTTTTAACATTTTTAAATCCAGAAGGTCTAATCTAATCTAATCCTTTTCAATCCAATTTTTTTAATGCAGCCTAGACATCAGATTAAAGCTTGCACTTTTATTTTTAGGCCACTGAAAACAGAATCAGCATCTGTGCAATCTTGCTCATATTCAACATTTCAAAAAGGATTTTAGATGAACCAAATACATAATTACCAAAGGAATAAAAGAAGTAAGGTTGGATACTAAGAATTTCATATCCACTTTCTTAAGGTGGAACAAAATAGTAAATGCACATTCTCTGGTTAAAACTAATAAAATCAAAGGAAATGATTATGATGCTGGGTATTTATTTATACACAACACTAGCAGCAGGACTGTAAAAGAGAAACATTTCTCTGTGATGTACCATATTTTTCCCAAATGATCCAAATGATTTGCCAATAGTTCTGAACATCTCAAGAACCTATAAGAGCTAAAAAAAGCTTACTTTGCATCTTTTAACTGTGCAAATACAAATCCTGTGACTTTCTTTACACTATTGCTCTATTTGATTTAAATATGTTACAAAATATGCTTTAGTTTTGTACTTATTTAATATAAAAGGATACTTCTAATTCTTGTATACTCACTACAAAGCAGTGTATGCTGAACAATTGTGCTCCAGGTCAACCATAAGCATCTCTTTTTCAGGGCCACATTCCAAGTACCCCACAGGCCCACGAAGAAATAAATTTCAAGTTCTTGTTCTTGTGATCCCATGCTTTCATGAGCTGTTGAGATCCTAAACCCAGTTCTATTAACTGATGAACTTTGGAATATTTTTGATGGTATGTGGCACTGTAATGAAAGGTGAGAACAACGTAACCAATCTTTGCCCTGCCCCTGCAGTGGATCACTGAGCAGAAAAGCCAAAGCTGTTTTATTGCTCCCAGAGAAGCAGGATTTGGTGAAGGAAGCCAGCAAAGAGTACACCCCTCAGTATAATCCTGCTCTGCAAGAAGTCTCAACACAACAATGTGAAGTTAGCAGGGTGCAGGCCAAAGCAAGGCATAGGCAAGCACAGTGAAATATAGTATCAGACAGTCTGCTACTGTACAAGATCTGCCTTTATCTGTAACAAGTGCCACAGATGCTCCTTCAACAAAGATTTTACAGTAGTCTCTTAAGACACATTTCATAATTTGGTGGGAAGGATTCTTCATGCTCCAAGTACCCCATAGGCCCACAAAGAAATACATTTCAAGTTTTTGTTCTCGTGATCCCTTCATGAGCAATGCTGAGATTCTAAACTCAGTTCTATTAACTGATCTAACAACTTTTTTGCTGTCATGCACCCATAACTAGTTATAAGCAGGGATCAGGAATTTCACTTCTCTCTAGAATATACAACATGCTAAAAATCCTTGAGGTAGATCAACCAGATGTGACAGGCTGGGAAAAAAATCCAAACCTAAATGAAAGTGTGCAATACTGGCCTAACTCTCACTGAAGTTAATAGTAAAAATATCAATAGCTTCAAAGAAATAGTTTGGCCACCACTGAATACTTTGAAATTTTTTTCCAAAATATACTCTGGAAACACCTTGCTGGCAGTTTTTTAACATAGCAATAATGCTTATTTCTATTTCAATAATGCTTATTTCTTTATTTCAGCATCAATCACTCTAAGCTGGAAATCACTGTACAAACATTTTATTATACTTAATATACGGTTTAAAAATGCGTGGAGAATGGGTTAATAGGGAGAGATAAAGGGTAAAATTGTCAAAAGTATCCAAATAACTTAAATCCCATTTCCATGGGTCACCTAGTTATATTTAAAATATTTTAAAAGACTCTAGTATAAGCTTCAATATATTAACAGGCACATAGGCTATGTCCAAGTAGCAAATTTACTGTCCTCTGGGTGCATCTAAATGAGATGCTTTACTATGCATTAGACTAATTTAATGTGCACTAAGGAGTCAGCATTTACATGTGCTTCACTTACTGCATATTAAATTAATCTAATGCAGTATTTGGTAGTACTGACAGAGACAGATATAGAAAATGATGCATTAGTTCCATGTGCTGTAGTGCAGGTATAGATGCTGACTGGGAGCAATTTGCTCCCGGTCAGCCTAGGCAACAAGGACTGTAGCAGCTGATGGGGTCCAGGGAGCCTGGAGGGTGCTATACTGTGCTGTGCCATGCTGGCCCCATGCGTCTCTCCTGAGGATCCAACAGCATCACAGACAGGGCTTGGGAGTTCCTGAAGAGAGGACTGACCTTGGTCCCTCCTGAGGCTGGGATCATGGAGTCAGGCTGCTCTGAGGGGCGGGTGGAGTCTCTCAGCCTAGTGCACAAGCCCTGACTCCCAGGGAAAGGAAAGATGGGGGTTCTGTGCTACAGAGGAGTCACTCCATGCTACAGAGGGGCTGCTCTGGGGGTGCTGTGCTGCACAGCACAGCACAGCACAGCTCCCCCAGATGCCTTGTCCTCCTCTCCCAGTGGGGAAATATGGAACTGCTCAGCTTCCACCTCCTCCCCGTACTGGGCAGGAGCCAGGGCATGAGCTGGGGGTCCCAGCTCATTACTACCCTACTTCTGACAAAGTGCCTTGGGAAGCAGAGTGGACTTGAGGTGCAAAGGCATCAAGTCAGCGCCACTATGCTGGGTTGTGATCTCAAGCTCTGCATGGCTGGGAGCTGTCCCCGACTCTGGGACAGCTCTCCCTGCTCCCCAGAACCCAGGCCTGACCTCTGTGAGCCTGGAGCTACCCTGGCTGCTGCAGGGGAGCAGAGAAGGGCAGCAGCAGCTCTGGACTGAACTGCTCCTATTGGCAGCAAATTTGGTCCTGTGTAGATTCAGGCATATTAATTGCATGTGTAGACACACCCTCAGTAGTGTTGCCCTCAAATATTTGCACTACTCTGTACAAGTCTGTTAAACTGGAAGCCATATAGCCACTTTCCTTGAGCACATGGCTCAGGCTCATTAGTACTACTGAATGATGGTGTCAGTTAGCCTACCCTCAAGCTAATTAGTCTGTATTCACAAATAAATATACAGTAAAATCTCTGTTATCTGGTACGTCACCAGCCAGAATAATCTATTAACTGGAGTATCTGGCTGGTCAGCCGGACACAGGGGTAAGGGTGGGGCAGGGGTGGGGGAAAACTTGCACAGGGCACTGCCACCCACCACCCTGTTCTACCACCACTCCGTATGTGGCCAGACCCTTCCCCCCTGTGACAGGCGCACCTCTTCAGGGTCCATCTACTGGTGACCCCATCCACCTGTTATGGGCCAACTGCCTGCCTTCTCACCTGCCATGCCTTGTTGTTAATTGATTAATTAGATGTTAATTAAGTGGGAGGCTGCCCATTTACTGCCCCCCAAGGGGGCACTATCTGCGGCTCCTTTCCTTCCTTACACCACAGCCCAAGCCTTGCAGATGATACTAACATTGTTTGGTCTGGGCCTTGTTCTACTCTGGCCCCCTTGTCCTCCCTGGGCTCTCCACAACCCTGTCTCACTCTGCACCCTCACTGGCACTCAGGGTTGGTGCACACTAAAATGCTGCACTCTCTCTGGCGCCGGGTTTCCCACACTGCCGCAAGTCCCCTATGAGGCCTCCTTCATCCTCTAATAGCCTCACCCAAGCCACCAGTCTTAAACAGTAATAAATCAAACACAAGCCCCTAGACTGTAACATAAACTCAAGCCGGTCGGCTGTAATGTCATTCAAACCTTACTGGGGAATACTCCGCCCACAACAGTATCAGGAGCTGCTCTCCCCTTTGCTTGCTCAGGCAGAGCTCCTTCCCCCTTGGCTGCTAGCAGGGAACTGCCCTCCTGACTTCAGGCCTGGGACTTATGTGAGAGCCAGGCCCTGTCCCTTCCTGTCAGCTGACTGCTGGCAGGTGTGGGTTGCTAGCTCACTCGGGTTGCCCTGATGACCCACAGCTGGGCCACTGCTAGGGCTCTTTCCCTAGCAGTTTCTACTCTTTTTAGGAACTGGGCATCTAAAATGCTCTGCGACACACCTTCCCCCTTAAAACCTCACTCACCCAAGTGGATCCTCGCATTTTCAGGTATTGCAGCCATCCTGGGCTTCTCTCAGCCCTTCTTCAGTAACCCAGCAATTCAGGAATGGGGGGCGGAGGTTTTCAGGCATCTTCTACTTGCCTTTTCCCCAAAGTCGCATCATGTGGGATTTGTTGGAAGTTACCCTGCCACAGGTAGTTCCCCCCACATTATTCAGCCTTGGTAGGGTGCCACTTAGGCATGTCTTTTCTCTACAGCCTTTAAATGATCATGGGGATGGCCCTGGGCATGGTGTATTCTTCCAGCCAAGGTGGCAGGTGCAGTACCGTAGACATTGGGGGTCCGCCTCTCTGCTACCCCTCTGTCCTTTTCTGCTCACCATTTATAAGGTCTTGACCTTACTCCTCCTGTCACCTACCAGATGGCCATGACTGGAAGGGTCTGGACTTAGGGGGGCCATCCTGCCTCCTAGTAACAGGATTAGGGTTCCCTGTTACACCCCCCCCATGTGTTCTTCCAGCCAGATGCAGGGGGAAAGATCACATGCAGCCACCCACCACCCTGTGCTGCTACTGCTTCATGTGTGGCCATCACCACCCCCCTGCATTATCTGAAAACCCTGCCAGATTATTTCAGATAACCAGAATTTTTACATAACTAGCAATCCCCTTACACAGGGGATGCTGGATAACAGAGATTTTACTGTATATAGTTTCCAATTTAGAATGCAGCTTGCCAGCAGCAGACTGGTGTGCTTGAGGAGACTGCCACTACAGGATGGTAAATTCCATATATGTTTGACGTCTGATCATGTGAGCCTCATCAGTTCAGGATTTGATTTCCCTGCACTTGCTGGGCTACTAACAATCAGGCATTTGATCAAGCAGTAGAACAAAACGTGTTAAATACGTTTTTGGAACTGGATGTACAGATAAGCAGCTCTTAATCACAAAGTGCAAAATTCTGCTGCATGTCCTTGGGCAGACAGGTGATTGCCAGTGAACAGGACCTAGTCTGTAGCAAGCGTGCTTGCAATAAAGAAAAAGGAGTTCTCTGTACTGTCTCCAGATACAGCCTTCCATATTTTTTCAGAGAGCAGCTTTTCAGGGTGATGCTAAATGTAGATTACATGGCAAAAGTCCCCTAAGATGATTCAGCTAGCTACTCCCTGAGGAAATATTTCTGTTGTTCATATAGGAAAGCTGTGCTGTGATGTCAGACATTGGAGAAACAGATTATATCCAACTACTGAAACTTCTAGACGCTGACATAGTCCAATGCTAATATTGTACAGTGCATACAGAGGTTGTTATCAAACTGATGTCAACAGTTAACTTCTATGTATTTCAGTCCAGAATATGTGTGCCTTTCCCCATTTCCTCAAGGAATGCCTTAATGTCAGTGTGTCCCATGGAGTTTGTTTAGTGACTGATAAGGGAAGCCAGGGCCCTTGGTGCTGTTCAATATTATGACTGATTTTCTCACATTGGCAGCCAGTACTGACATTATATACTGTCCTACTAGAGGTGTTGTTTTGATGGACGGTACCAAGCAACAAGAGAGAGGGAAAGAGACAGAAAGAGCAAAGCACTGAGAGAAGTGACATCCAAATCCTAGGAGAGTCCAAATCTCTCGATTGGCATTGGGAAGAGTCCTCCCCCTCCCCTTATGTGTTAGTTTGAGCCTTTGATAGCAGACACACACAAAGAAAATGTGTGAAAACCCTAAATAGCAAGGTTGCACTGATAGCTGGTTGCTTCCTACTAAGGGCATCATGAACTTCGGAATATTTTTGATGGTATGTGGCACTGTAATGAAAGGTGAGGACAACGTAGCCAATCTTTGCCCTGCCACTGCAGTGGATCACTGAGCAGAAAAGCCAAAGCCAAAGCTGTTTTATTACTCCCAAAGAAACAGGATTTAGTGAAGGAAGCCAGAAAAGGGTACACCCCTCAGTGTAATCCTGCTCTGCAAGAAGTCTCAACACAACCACATGAAGTTAGCAGGGTGTAGGCCAAAGCAAGGCATAGGCAAGCACAGTGAAATATAGCATTAGACAGTCTGCTACTGTACAAGATCTGCCTTTATCTGTAACAAGTGCCACAGATGCTCCTGCAACAAATGCGATGCTGCGGGTAGTAAAGCGACCAAAATGCTGGCGTGCATCCATAGATGCTTCTCGAGCAAATCCCGGGACGTCATTCTCCCCTTGTACTCGGCCTTGGTGAGGCCGCAGCTGGAGTACTGCGTCCAGTTTTGGGCTCCACAATTCAAAAAGGATGTGGAGAAGCTTGAGAGAGTCCAGAGGAGAGCCACACGCATGATCAGAGGTCAGGAAAACAGACCTTACGATGATAGGCTGAGAGCCATGGGACTCTTTAGCCTGGAAAAGCGCAGGCTCAGGGGTGATCTGATGGCCACCTATAAGTTTATCAGGGGTGACCACCAGGATCTGGGGGAACGTCTGTTCACCAGAGCGCCCCAAGGGATGACGAGGTCGAACGGTCACAAACTCCTGCAAGACCATTTCAGGCTGGACATAAGAAAGAATTTCTTTACTGTCCGAGCCCCCAAGGTCTGGAACAGTCTGCCAGCGGAGGTGGTTCAAGCACCTACATTGAACACCTTCAAGAGTAAATTGGATGCTTATCTTGCTGGGATCCTATGACCCCAGCTGACTTCCTGCCCTTTGGGCAGGGGGCTGGACTCGATGATCTCCCGAGGTCCCTTCCAGCCCTAATGTCTATGAAATCTATGAAATATTTTACAGGAGTCTCTGAAGACCCTTTTCATAATTTGGTGGGAAGGATTCTTCATGCTCCTCTCATCTCATACATTTTTCCAGTTCCTCTTCCACGTATTGGAATGAGGTCAAGACAGAAAATTTTGGTGATGTTTTTGCAGATGAAAAATGAATATTCATGTCAGTGGAAACCATGTATGACTTTGCAATTTTGGCAAAAACCCCCCAAATAGAAACATTTTGAAAAGCTTAATGAAGCTGGCCTGAGGGTCAGATATGGCCCATGGAGCCATGTCATCTGGCCTGCAGGATTCCCTGTGGCTTTGGAAATTTGGCATTAGGGGAGCAGTGGCAATGACCCTCCCCCACTTCCAAATTCCCCCCTGTGGAACCAGGCCAGAACCATACTCCCTTCCTGACCCCTATTGGGGTCAGGCCATGCCCTGCCCCAGCAGTGCTGGCCCCCCCCCCCCCCTTCCTTCCCCTGCTCCTTGCGAGGCTGGACCATGCCCCTCTCCCCTCCCTGCAAGGCTGTTTCATGTTTCCTTCCTCCCAGCAGGGCTGGATCAGGGCCATGCCATGCCCTCCCACCCCCCACCTGTGGAGGACCAGGCCACAAGCAGTTCTCTCCTGCTATGCGGCCAGCAGGGGCCCTGCTGCACCCACTCTAGGCTCCAGATTGAGACTACTGGCTGGATCCAGCTTGTGGACAGACAGCACTGCCCATCAGGGAAAAAGTTTGGGCACCACTGGCTTAATGCATTGATAAAAGAAAAAGCCATTTTTTCTCTTTATCTTCTTTCCTAGTCTGAGTTTACATTTGATCCTTCTGAAGGTCAAAGGTCAAAGTGTTCATGAAACTTACAGGAGTGATAGCTTGTTTGCACCCATGTTCACTCCTTCCACTGGTATAAATTATTGCATTAGGAGCCAGAGAACAGAGAATGAAGGAATACATTCTTAAAGCACTCAGCTCTTCATCTGGTAAGTTAGTTTAGTGTAATAGGTACCAGTCTATGAACTACATTGATTTATATTACTTGAGGATTTAGCTGTATAAAACACCATATATGTAGCTCAAACTCCATCATGAGCAGCACACCACCATGATGTGTACATTTTTGCAGGTGTATGTGTGTGTGCATGTGTGTGTATGCATCCGTGTGTGCATGTATATGTGTATAGTATTGGGGAGCTGGCTGTAAATCCATGAAGAAAGATCCTTTATCAGAAGGCAAGATACCTCTTCAGGATCTGCCAAAGGCTCTTAATACTGTTTCAAGGAGCAGGAACAATATCTGCTCCTGACTTTCTACTAGTGAGTTCTTTGTGCTTGCCAGCTGGGTGACTATCCTCATATAAGACTTTTGACAAACACTTGAAAGCCATGGTTTTTGTTTCCCAGTAATTCTTTTACGTCAAGGCAGCATACTGGTGCCTCTTCCCATCCTGTCCAACACCTTCCTACTCCTTTTTCCCTCTTGTGCACCAGTGCAGCCAAGTGCATGATTTAACCCTAAGCAATTAAATAATTAACGAAACACAGAATGCACTGATTGATCCACAGAAAAGCTGAAAGTTTTTATTTTACCACGTTCCCCCTTGATAACCTTTTTTCCTCTGACTTTCTGTTGACATTGGTGTTGCTTATCCTCTGCAGCCTCCCACACATATTGATTACCTCTCAAAACTGATGCCCTCTGCTCTCCTCTGACTGGCTGCTGTATCTAGTTTGTGAGTAACACTTGTACATTTTTAGTCATTTCTGTTTGTACACAATGGGCCAAATTTAACTCTGGTGTATTTCCAGTGAGTTATACCAGGGATAGATTTGTTCCAGAGTCTTAAGCTGCCTTACTTTGCTTTTTAGGTCAAGTTTCTCAGCACAACTAGAAAACAGGCCCTTCTGATGTTAAATGAAATATTTATATTATAGAGCTTGATCCTGCCCATAGTGAAGGACATTAGATCTCTAATCAAAGACTCAGATTCTTACTGTGAACACAGTGAACATTTTTCTGTGTTCCCAGCCTATCTCTTCCCTAAGCTCTACTATTTCTTTTTTGAGAATAGAGGCCGTGTGTAGATAAAACAAGGGACATGTGTGCATGACACTTTAAAGTGGCCCAAATGCTTTTGCACCACTTTAATGGTGTTGGTGTTTGCATGCATCAGCAGCATAATGCACATTAGTTACAGCCTCTGTAGAAATTAGGCAGTGTTATGCACCTTAAATGAATGGAGTGAAGCACTGGGTTCCATGCAGCTCAGGGGCTCTGCAGGAAGCCATGCAGGCAGCCTGGCAGCAGCCTGGGAAAGCAGGCTGCGCCCAAGAAAAGCAGCGAGCCTGATCATTTTTTTTCCTCCTGAAGCCTGCCTGTTTGCCTGAGCTGTGTGGGGGCCCAGTGCTTCCCTCTGCAGCTTCAGTGCCCCCGAGGACCACCTGAGCCAGGTGCCTGTGGGCAGGTGCTGCCTGGGGGTGGGGCTGCTGCTGCCATGGAGGGAAGTGTCAGTCCCCCCACTGCAGCCCAAGTACCACCCCACTTGCTGGCAGCTCACCTTCCCTTCCCCACTGGAGAGGCAGGTAAATCAGTAGGGTGTGTGCGTGACATAGGGGTTTAAAGGGCCCTAAATTGAAGTGGTGTTTAAAAACCCACTGCTTCAATTTAGGGTCCCTGTTTTGTCTACAAGCATCCAAAGAGTGCATCTATACATACTATTAAGGTGACAAAAAAAACTCTGGCCCAGTTTGTGCCAGAGTCAGCTGCTCCCAGGTGCAGCATCTACACATGTACCCAGAACTGCAGGACTTTGAGCTGGGTTGGAGCAGCATTGGGCCTGCAGTGGGGCTGCAGGGGTTAGCTCTGGGCTTTTGTGGCAGCCCAGGCAGTAGGATGGCCCCCCCTGGTCAGCGGGATCAGACACGGGGGGCCCCGCACTGGTTGTTGTCTGGCTGCTGTACAAGTGCCCCCCCCAATTCAGGAGGTACCAGTCGCCCATGGCTAGGCAGCAGGCAGCACCATAATGTGGCACCCTCATGCCCTAGCCAGCCCTTGTCACTGCCTACGTATGCATTTCAGTACTCCGCCTTAGGATGGTATCATCCATGACAGTACTATCCTATGGCATAGTTAATTTATTTACTCTGCCATAATACTGGTGTACGTGTACACAGTGACGCTTTACTCTGGAACTAATTAGTCAAGTCTGTAGTAAAGTACATGTACAGATGCATCCAAAGAGTCCTAAACATTTGTGTAGGCACATAAGATAAGGAGCTTGTTCTTCTGAAAAGGTGCTTATGTTTACTGGGACTCAGAGGTGTAAGTGATTAAAATTTGTGACCCAGACACAAACCCCAGTAGCACTATGGGAAACGCTGCTATCAGGGGAGGTGTTAGGCTGCCAGCAGTTCATGGGTAGGTTACTACTTCAAACAGCTACTTCTATTGCACAGTGTTCCCACATCCTATCACCACCAGGATTTAGCAACATTATATTTGGCATTACCTAGACCTCCCCCCACAAATGTCACCCTGCCCCACTGTGTACCCCTCCAAATGTTGCTGCAACCTTCACCCTTCCCAATGACACTTGGACCCTCCCCACCAGCTTACCCCCGCAGGCCACTGGCACTCTTTTTAACTTGGCATCCAGGGTCATGCTCTGGTAACCCACCATTAAGTTACAGAGACTCCATAATCATTTGGTTTTATAAAAGAACAGAATTCTCTAGAAGCTCAGTGATTACCAGTAGTGGTTACAAGGAAGGACCAATTTAAGCCACTCATTCCTTTGTGATAAATATACAATCTAACAGACTAACAAGCTCAGGAGGAACAACAACTGTAGAAATATAAGAGGGACAGATTTAATATAGAGTTTTGTGGAACATTTTTTGTGGACTTCAGTGGACATTGGATGGGGTCTTAATGGCAGTTTGAACTGACTTTATTGTGCAAATAACTCACTTTAACAGATGAGACAGAGTATTTGCAAACAGCAATATATGCTATGAAAATGGCACCAGCTTCCTTTTGCTTAAACTAATCTTGATATACAACAAGATGTTAATGACAAAATGAAAAAAGGTTCAAATGGAGAGAAAAGGTATTGAAAGAGCTATGCATTCTTAGGCCAGGGGTTTCTACTGACTGGACTGAGCCTAAAGTTGAGTGAAAACACTTTGAATAGCCTAAGGCAGACATGGTTCCTTGGGTGAATCTGATATCTTTTATTAGACCAACTTAAATAGTTGGAAAAAAATTTCTTAGCAAGGTATTTGATGAAGGGTTTTTAACCCCCAAAACTTTCTAAGAATTTTTTTTCCAACTATTTAAGTTGGTCTAATAAAAGATATCAGATTCACCCAAGGAACCTTGTCTGCCAATGTCCTTAGACCAACACGGCTACAACCTACTCCCTTGAATAGCTTAATGCAGTACTAGAAAAAGAAAGCTTTGTATATTCAAGTGAAATTTAACTTCACTAAAACAAACATTTTCCAGATACATGACTGATTTTAAAGCAGATTCATAAAACTGGACATGTAACACTGATATAGCAGTATCTTGATAGAAAATGGGAGACCTGAAGCCTGGAGGCAGGAGTGGCAGGGATCAGACTACTGTCTGTAGACTAGTTCTTGATAATAATAATAAAGACGCTGAACTCTTATGTAGTACCTTTCCTTATCAGTCATTTTCCAAGGAGGTCTGTATCATTATCCAGTATTTTAAAGATGGGGTAAGTGAGGTACAAAGTTACCCTGCATGCCAGTAGCCAAATAATGAACACAGATATCCTAAGTCTCATCTGGTGTTCTAGGCAAACTGACTTATTCACTGTGTTTCTGGGGAGAGCTGAGGGAACGTTCAGTCTAAGCCACTTTTCTTTACTCCCTAATCTGGGTCTGGTTAGGGCCTTACAAAATCTTCAGCAAAATTTGAAGTTTTAAGTTGTATCAGGTACATTTAAGGTGCTGCACTGCTTAGGACTTAGTACAGCATTTTCCCTTCCCATATTTGCCTTGCCTTTTTCAGCAATGCCACCTCCGTGTATCCTGAAGGTTTTCCTTCCCATCTGCTTGTTACAGCCTCTGCAGCACAATGCAATGGACATTCCCACAGCACATCTGACCCTGCCTATGCTAACACTGTATAAATACAAAACCCAGACCAAGAATCTTTTACTTGCTGGCATAGCTAAAGGAAGCCTGTGAAAGCAAATCATGGTAAAAATGAAATGAGTTCCATACTTCCTGTCTATGGCTGTCTTTATGAACAAGTCTGAGTATACCTGTAACTCAGGCAAGCAGCCTTTTGAATCGCAGGTGAAAAATATATAAGACAAACAGAGAAGCAGTAGAGATCAATATGATCTTGACAAACCTTCTCATGGTATGAAATATTCTGATGTGCGGCTGTGCCATTTGAGAGCTCTGCAGTCCTTGCACTATAGAACAGAGTGGGAGAACAAGATGCTGTAACATTAAGCATTTCCTTTCATTGCTTGTTATTTTCTTGTCAAACATACCATTGGCGTACCACACTGGGCTACATTTTATTTCAAGTAAAAAATATCATATTTTAGATCTCTGTCTTCAACTGTATTTTTAGCACTGGAATTAGAACCATGAAATAGTAGTATATACTAATGTGAAAGACCCCAAAGGTTTTAAATCATTTTGATGGATAGAGTAGTAATATGTAAATAGCCTACATTTGACTATGTACTGATTTCTTGAATTACTTCTACTTTACTGGAACACCAACACCAATATCAACCCATCTAGAACTCCCTTGAAATCAAACTGCAAACAAAATCTGCCCTTGTGATACAATTACGTAGTTTCTTTTAAATATGCCAAACACATCCCAGAAAACCAAGGGAAATGGTGGATAAAGTACTGTTATAAATCTGTCACCCAGCCTTTACTGTTGTCCAGCACAGTACAGCTATTCAAGTCTTTACTGGAAATGGAATTCAATTCCTGCCACTCCAAATTCACAGACCTCAGGTGCAGAATCTCCATACAAAGTATATGGGATAAATAGTCACATGTACAGTTCTGATGGCATTCAGTTCACAGCTTTGGCTATTAATTTCTATATCAGCACTGGCAGACCTAGGTATTTTATATTGTTTAAATTTACTCATATGAGAGGTTTTGATCCCAATATGGCCAGCTCATGGGAGAAAGAACTGTCACATTGATGGCATTGATGATCCATGATAAAAATGGCAAATGGTGGCTCCTCTTCTGGCCTAGACTATAATGAATGTGAATCCCATCTTTCAGTGGGACTTTCATTGGGGCTCAGTGGGAATATGACACTCAGGCAGCTGGGCAGCTGGGCAGCCTCAAGAAACACACTATCAAATGCACAAGTTCTACTCTCTTGGTAGCTGCAGATGAGCTGAATATTAGATCTGCAGAACAAAAAGTGCTAGTGTTAATCAGCAAAGCGAAATACTGCCTTACTTGGTATTCAAGATACATGCATCTCAGTATGGCATTCTGTCCACTAGCTGGCAGAGAAAAATAATGCATTTCACCCCTCTTCCCTAACTCCTGCCCCCACTTACGATATTCGCTCTTATTCATATTTTCTCTGTTGGTACTATCCAGCATATTGATCGCTTCTTATATGGAAGTCAGCCACTTGACTAGAATTCTTAGGACACAACAATATTAACAAAGAGAAAGTATTAGGCAAAAAAGTTATTTTATCTATAATTTTTGAACCTTCTGATCACCTCCCAGAGTCTCGTATAACAAAATTGGCTGCTCTACACTCTTATTGACAAGCTTCTGAGTGACAGGAAATACATTATTTAGTACATGTTATGCCTTTACAAAGTGATGAAAATTAGCTTTTGTATTGCAGATTATTTCAGGCTTAAGTTCTGATTTCTTTTGACCTACCATGACTGAAATGAATATTGTATTAATGTATGAATACTGTAGGAAAGCCTAGAATTTTAAAGGTGTAAATAAGATTTCTATAATGTATTGTATAGATATAAAAATAATATTGGTTAAAGTGGTATTACAGTCTATAATTCTACTCATGGAAGGTATTAAAAAAACAAAAAACAAATTTGGACTCAATCTTGCCAGGCCAGGACTTCTTGCTGCTGCCATTTTACAAGAAATAAGCTTTGAGTAGACTTCAGAATTTTAACTGAAGTCCAACCAGGGTAGAGATTAAGGTTGGAATTTAGTGCATGGAAATCATATGTGTGAATCTCCTAAAATTTTGATCGGGGCAAGATATGGATAATATTTTATGAAGTCAGTAGATCTTGAAAGATTTTTATTTCTGGAGGCTGCATTCAAAAGGATCTATTAAACAGCAGGTTTTATATCTAAGCTAGAACCAAATCTATAGGTGTGGGCATGAAACAGAATTTCCAAATCTTTCTAGAATTCTAGATATAGGCTCTGGGAGGGTGATCTGAACATCACTCAGACAAAATTTTTATCTGCGCCTCACTCTGAAATCCAGCACTTACTTTTTTCAACTTCTTTTTATTTATTTTTAACCTACAATTGTTTGAAGAAACACAACTATAGCTGCAATCATTTGTGTCTAGAATTATACTGGTTTGTATGGTTAATTACACCATTTGCAAGTATACCCTGGTGCCTAGGAACCTGAAAAGTACTGGATTTGCAATATTATATGTATTTACAATTGTAGCACCTGGGGCTTGTAAAAGGATTTGCCTTTAGACTGCAGCTGTGACACCCCCTAGCAGCAGTTCTGTTTCTTCCCGCCTTGGCTTCCAAAGGTACCACCCTGTTCTCTCACCTGTTCTACCTTGGTGGTAGGTGAATACAAAGTTTGAAGGCTGCTCATCAGAATACCAGAGTAAGCTTTGGGTGTTCACTTTGCCCTGCTTGTCACTGGGCTCCCTTGGTCTGGCCCAGTCTCTGTCTTGAGCAAGGTGTGCATCTTTATGACTGGCTTTAGCTTGTTCACTCTCCCAGTTTCTTTCTATGGTGTTTGCTTTCCCTCTCTTTCTCAATCTCAATGCCCTGGACTAACTACACCATTCCTAGGTTTGCAGTCTTCTCTGCCTTTGCCTGCCAGCAGCTTTTCCTGTGCCTGCAGTTCCATGCTGCTTAATCTGTTGGGATTGCTTGCTCCTTGGCTCGGTCCATGAACTGACATGCCCTTTTTACACAGTTAATTGGGTTTTCTTGTGGGTCCCTCCTCAGTTTACTGGCCCCAGTGCTGGCAGTCCCTACTACCCTAAGTCCACAGCTTAAAATGCAGGGTTTCCTCCTCCCTTCGGTGGCCTCCTGCCTCCCATTCTGTCATGCACATGCTTCCCAGCACAAATGGCCAACAGAAACTGCTCTTGAACAAAAATTCTAAACCCTTCCATGTCTCTGTATCACTGCAAACTCCATCCTCTATCAGCTGGCTGCCTCCAGCTCTCCTGGGTATTTGTGGTTGCCTGTGTTACGCTCCCCCAGCAGCCTGAGTTCAGAGGTACTCTGCTCCCTGTAGAGCGCAGAGCCTTTCCACTCCACTTCTTTGGCTTACCAGCCACACTTGAATACCGTGGGCCCCAACCCTTCTGGTCACATGGTCTCCACAACACAGCACAGGATTTGGCTCTTAGTCCACGAATCAGCCTGCTCCCCACTGCCACAGTCTGTTCAGCTGTATTTCAATTACTACTTAGCTATCTGCTTAGATCACTGTCCTTGTGGCTTATTGCCATGCAGCTTGCCCCAGACAAGTGTTCACAGTGGGGGCAATGTCCCGCTGTCTAGGCAGCTGGGAGCTTCTAGCCCCTGTGAGCTTGTTCAGGCTGGGAACTTGCTCAGGCTGGGAGCTTGTTCCCAGCCCCTTCTCCATGATTGCAGACTGGGGCCTGGGAAAAAGTTCCCCAGCCTCTACTCTGCGACTGCAGTTGGGATCATGGAGTGGGAGCTGGGAGCTCCTTGCATGAGGACAGTTTTCCATCCAGCCTGGAGCTGGCAGGGACCTGCTGCTGACTAGGACAGTTCCCAGCCAGCCCCAGGCTGTGCAGGGAAGCATGTGCAACCCGGAAGTGGCTGGGGACTGTCCTGGTTCAGGCAGTCCCCAGTCACCTCTGGGCTGCACATGCAGACTTCCCAGCACAGCCTGGGGCTGGCTGGAAACTGTCCCAGTCAGGGGAAGGTCCTAGATCTACGTCCCTATTGGGTGAATGAGGCACAGGGCTTGGAAAAAGCTGCAGGGGTTGGGTAGGTCCCAGCCCCCTGCCCCACTACAACAGTGGGATAGCTAGCAGCTAAACTGCTGCTAGCTGTCTTACTGGCAGATCAGGGCAGGGGGCTGGGACCTGCCACTCCCCTGTAACTCTTTCTAAGCTCCATGCCCCTGACTAGGGAGTCAGGACCAGGAGCTCCCTGCTGCTGGGGCAGGGGAACATTGTCACTCCCTGTGCTCCCTGCTAGCTCCTGGGCTAGCATCCAAGGGTGGCAGAGGCCCATTGCAGGGCTGCAGGGAACTGGGTACAAATCTCCCTAATCCTCATATGTGTAGATAGCTACCCAAAAACACTTACCCTGCAACAGTTTACTGCACAGTAAATCTAGATTGGAGTGGCATTTGTAGGTATGCCCAGAGGGAAGTGAAATGCTTCCATAGCTGGTACCCATACTGAAAAACTGCAGTTTGAGGAATAGCTTGATAGCTGTAGGGATACAGGCAGAACTGATACAAGTTAATTGTGGAATCATATAGCGGTAGAGAGACGAGAGGCTGTTGGGGGATTATGGTGACAGGAATTGGGAGGATAGTTTAAAGTGTTTTTTGAAGTGTAGTATGCTTGCCTTTCAGAGCTGGAATTGAGTCCCAGGCTTGAAATCTTGCTGTTCTGATTGGTGGAACTCATCCCCAATCAGGAGGCAGCCAGAGGAATTCAGTCACACCCCTTTTCTGAGAGGAGGGGGAGAGGAGTTCCCATCCCCCCAGTGGACCTGATTGAAGACTGCAACACTCAGGTCCAGAAGACTTCAGGGACAGAGCCCTGGAGCACATAAAAGGAGCCGCGTGCCCAGCATGAGGGAAGCACGTCTGGGAGAGAGAGAAGAGAGAAGAGCAGGGATTAGAAGAGCTGAGAAGAGCTGCTCAGCAGGGCGAAGCAGTAGCCCAGAAGTGCTCCTGAAGACTTTCATCAGTGGGGAACAGCGGACAGCTCCAGCAGCTAGGCTCTCGGTGTGCAGCCCAGCATACGGCATCCAGACGAGCTGCATGAGGTAGCTCGGGTCTGCAACCTCTGGTGTGTGGCCGGTGCACAGTGCACAGGCCGGTGCATAGAGTAGGACCTTTGGAGCACTTGGGTGGCTCAGGTCCTCAACCCCTGAAATGAGGCTGGGAACTTGGTGCAGGAGGCGCTGCACAGAGGGTCCAGGAGTAGACCAAGCCTGGTGCTGCACGAGGCAGCCCAGGCCTCCGACCCACAGCAAAAGGTTGAGTCCAGGGAGCCAGGTGGTGGTCGGGCTACTGAGTCAGCAGACAGGGCCGAGCCAGAGGCCCCAGAAGCCCTGCATAGCAGAGCCCTGTTCCAGGGGACAGCGACCCCCACCCCCCGAAGCCCACTGCAGGTGAGAGAGCAGCTTGGTGTGCAGAGGATGAGGACCACCCTCCAGGCCTGGGAGCTGTCAGTTGCAGGGAAAAGAGGATTCCCACAGGAAAGGGGAGTTCCCCTGCCCCCCCCCCCGGTTAGTTAAGGTCTCCTAAAAGGGGAGGTCCCACTGAGAGGGCCTTCCTAAAGTTATTAGCTTCTTTCTGGGGCTTGGGAAAAGCCCAAGGGCATTGGGGTATCCCCTTGGGATTGTTTATCTTTGGGGTTTATCTGTTTCAGATCAGATACTTACCGGTGACTTACCTGTATCTGGAGCACTGGTATAAGGTTTTACCCAGAGGGTATTGTTTATGTTACTGGTTTAGATATCTTATAGATATATATATACATTGTACATATGTTTATATCCATGTTCCTTTCCCTTGTGATAAGTTAATATAAATACATTTGTATATAGTTAAGTCCCCTGACTGTCCTGGCCTGGTTCTATAGGGATAGGGGGAAACTGAGAGGTCTGCAGTTCCTACCACGCAACACACCTGCCATCTAACAATCCCCTTCAATTGGAGAAAGGGAGTATATACCCAAGTTACCTGGGCTACAGAAGTAAGCTTTATATAAAGAGTGTAAATATCAGATTTGCATCTCTGAACCCTTTAGAAGTGACATATTAATTCTCGTATTTTCCTTTAAAGTATAAGATATTGAAAAAACCTATCTGGTGTAGGAGAAACAAAAATATTGTGACCTTTGGAGATCATCATTTCATACTTGTACCAAAAGCTCTGACAATTCCCACTGGCAGGTTGACAACACTGCATACTGCCATCTACTAATTAACTCAGCTGTTGAATTCTCACTCTGACTCCATTTGCCACCTACACAGCCTGCTGCCGGGTAAATGACAATAATATCTAAACTTAAACTGATTGAAAAAGCTAAACTATTGCATAAAATAGGAAATATTTTAAGCTCTGGTGTAAAGAGATTACTGCTTGTGTGATGATGTTGAATATGCTGTTGGGTGGCTCCCAGGTTCCACATTATGACCTACATTCTGCAATGTGTGCAATCAGGAGCACTGAAGGGGCTGCTTGAACCTCTCAAAGGCATGTTATATGTGTTCATTAGAGTCCCACCATGGGGATTGCCCACACTGGCATGCTTACTTCTAAAGGCTACAGTATATTTCACTTTTAAGCTCATTTACCTGCACTGGGAGGAGGACTGCTCCTGGACAACTTCTGATGAAGACACATCTACTGTATTCTCCTGCTTTGTCTTACGTGCAATTACTTCAGATTGGGAAAAACAAATGACACTGCCATGGGCACATCAATATGCCTTACCTGGAGCAGTGTGTCCAGTTTTGGGCCCAACCATTTAAAAAGGAGTTGGACAGACTGGAAAGCATCCAGCAGAGAATGAGAAATGTGATTAGGAGCCCGCAAAGCAAGAATTATGAGGAAAGGCTGAAAGAGCTATGGTTATTATTCTGGATTACTTGGTCTGGAGAAGAGAAGACTAATAAGTCGTCAAGTACCTGAAGGGTAATCACAGAGGATGGAGATTTTTTTCCCCTCTGTGACAGGCCTAGGAGCAATGGCCTCTAAGCTGCAGCAGAGGAAATTTAGGTTGGAGACTAGGAGGAACTTTTTGATCATGGCAGCAATTAAGCATTGGAGCAAGCTACCTGGAGAAGTTGTGGAATCTGAATCCATGGAAGTTTTCAAGAACAGGTTCTCCAAACAGTTGGTTTGGATGGTGTAGTCAGGGACAATCCTGCCTTGAGAAGGAGGCTGGACCAGGTGACCTTGTGAGCACTACTTTCCTATGATCTTTACCTAAATCAGGAAGAGAAGTATGCAAGATCATAAACTTGTGGGAAACAGGGACTCTCATTGTCATCTTAATTTTAAACAGTTCCTGTAAACTGGTGCAGGAAGTGATTACTAAGGCAAAAAACTATGGAAAGGAAAACATTACTCAACCCATGTTCTAGATGGGGTAACAGCAGTATAGAGATGTGAAGCAATTTGCTTCATCCCCCATATAATGTTTGTGGCAGAGCTGAGTATATTGCCTGGTTTGTTGATTCCCATAAATGTTTTAATCATAAGATTATTGGTCCTTTAATACAAGAGTCAATTTTAATGAAGTGTGCAATTGGTTTCTGGCCACTAGCTTAACTAACAGTGTAATATGAAACTTTGTGATCAAGTCTACATAACCACAGTTATGCTATGGAGCACCAAAGAGAAACACACAGTGACTCTGTGGGTGCATCTATGCGTGTGCTTTGATGCACATTAGCTTATTTTAATGTGCATTAAAGTATCACTAAAAAAACCCATGCTATTTAGTTAATACACATTAAAATAGGTTAATGCGCATTGGTAATGGGTGATCACTCATGAACAAATAAGATTATCTTCCAAAGATCTTAATAGTGAGTCTGCAGTTGGCTCCAGAGCCCAATTCTAGATCCACATGTCTTGTCACAGTGAGGGCAGGTGTTTCCATGAGGGATGGGCACTGTGTTGCTGCATTGGATGTTCTGATGTTCTTTTCTCCTGTTCCTCTTTTTCTCTTCTTCCTGCTGACAAGCTATTTCAAAGTGTTGAGGTCCCTCCCAAAGAGCCTTCTTCCATTTTGGTCGGTCCTAAGCAAGGGTCTTCAAAGTGCTGATGTCGACATTACACCTCTTCATGTTTGCCTTCATGGTGTCTTTGAAGCACTTTCTTTTCCATCCACTACTTCGCTGACCTTCTTTCAGCTGTGAGAGAAAGGTTCTCTTTGGAAGGCAGGAGTATTCAGGTATGTGAATAACCTGTCCAGCAAAGTTGGTCTTGGATGATCATGGCCTCAACACTGTTGGAATTTGCCTTAAGCATCACTTAAAAACTGTGGACATTTTTACACATGCATGCGTTGCAGCACCAGGCACTCATGCAGTTGTATAACCTCTCTTTCAATCAACCAGAGTGGCCTTGGAGGTGCTTTAGTTCAAAAGTGCACTGCTGCCATTTTCTGTGTGCTGACACACACTTCGCCGCTTATATAAATGCATGCAGCGCAGTGTAGTTTGCCTCCGCTCACATGAGGAGCAGATTCAATTAATTGAGCACATCACTGGAAAAAAAGCACGTGTATAAATGCCCCATGCTCTTTAATTAATGCACATTAAAACAGGCTAATGCCTGTTTTCCTAGTACCTCAAAATGGAGGTACTAGATTGAATGTGCGTTAATTACAGTGCATTAATGCACTGTAGATGAGGCCATAGGTGTGTGTATATGTTATGGCCTGAAACTTGTGCAGTGTGGCCATCATAGTGAGACTCTGGGTGCCTGTTAATAACCTCACTGTTTTTGGAAGTAGTGCAGGTGGAGAGGGTATGCCATGTTTTGGCTGAGTGTTCCCTACCATAGTCCTGATGTGGTGTAGACCAACCATCTATATGACTATATGTATACTCTTATGAACTAATATAAAAGTGGCCAACACAAAGTTGGACTGGATTCATTAAATTAGAGACAGCAATAATATCTTTAGTTAAGCAGGGACAAACTTTATGCAGAGAACAATCTTTAAGTAATGAAACATAAATCTGGGTCTGATTTCAAGCTGTTCTATTCTTTTTGATTTGGATAAAAACTAGTCAAAGCTTGGAGGTTTCAAACTGTTTTACCATGAACTTTTTGTTCAGGATTGAAGTGAAAACCAAACTGGAGCACAGCATCTTTTCTAGGGCAAGCCAAGAAAACACCATCAAACCAGTAATTTGAGTCTAAAGGGCTGATGGCCCTCTCTGTTCAGGATCTCTCATAACACAAGAGCAAAGAACCGTCGAATAAAATCAAATTCAAATTCAAAACTAAAAATGGAAATCATTTTAGTCAAGTACAATGAGACTGGGGAATTAATGGCATAAAGTATTACTGAGGCCAAGAACTCAAAATGATTGACAAAGGAGACGGTATTTTTATGGATAGTAATAAATATACCCGTAATTATAATAATTAACAAAGGGTTTTGAAGGATATGTAAAGCCCTGTATTTCATGGAATAACTACTTGCTATTATGAGTTAGGAGAAAAATTTCTATGAAAACATATTATTCCATATAGGCCTACTGTATGGTTTCTTTTTCTGAAGCATCCGGTACTTGCTACTGTAGTTGGTAGGTTACTAAAGTAGCTTAGGCATTTACTCTGCTCAAATATAGCAATTCTTATGTTCTTACATCAATATCCAGGTATTGTAGGGGACTGAGGGGGGTCTGGCCTCAGGAAGTAGAACCTCTTCTGACCAGCAAAAAAGCATGGGTGTATCTAAACACTCAAGAGTATACTGTCCATTGTTTCTGTTTCTTAATAGGATGACTGAAACCGTGAAATGGGAGAACAATGAATAAGAAATGCTGAACATCTAACAAGCAACAGCAAATAATGCACATCATGCTCTTACAAATACTTCTGTTCAAATGTGAATATTCAGAAGGGTCTTGTCCTGGGCATGGACGACAGGGATGACCTTCACCCACAAGCAACAACCATGACTCTCCAGCTATCTCTGTGAATTGCAACCTACTTGAATGAATGCTCTAAAATAGCAAATAAATATGAGTTGGACAAAACAGCTGTTTTGAATTTAAATACATTTTTATACACAACACTTTTAGAATATTGGCTAGTCAAACTGTGGTTTCTCATTTACAGTTTATAGTTCTGCAGGACAGCCTCTGGTTGTGGGGTCCGCAATATATCTTGGAGGAACTGGGGTAGTGAGGAAGGAATTCAATGACAAACAAGATCTTTACATTGACTGAATTCCATAGACTTTAAACCCTACCACAGGCTTTGACTTTGGTCTTTACTCATCTACAGTACTTAAAGCATTATGGCTGTTTGCAAAAGATTCACAACCTGTTTGTCTCTTCAAAACCTCTCATTTTACCATATTTGCCTTTGCTAATGTGGGTTAAATGTGGCATGGTAAAAGCTCACACTGCCTGTAAAACCAACTTCCTTCTTAGGCTGCACATTTGTACTGTATGTAGGATTTAGGCCTTATCACCCACTCACTGGAGTCACACATGAATGCACAGCAGAGATTTGTCATGATGTTAACCATTAACTGAAGCCCCTCATGATCCTGGACACCAAAATTTGTAGCTTTTATGGGTTAGTCATCATCTACCTTGAAGGAAGCAAGGGGGACCTATAAATCACTCCCATTAATCACTCCTGCCCCCTAAAAAATGTAGGCAAAGCACTCTAGAAATAAAACCAGATGGTACGATCATGTCAGATCTGTTTATATAAGCTGTTTACCTAGAGACAGCAATAGTGTAACACCAGATTTCCATAAACTGAATCAATATTTGAGCATTTGAGACCAGCTGTTTTATAAAATGCCATTAAGGGACTAGAGCACATCAGCAGGTTTCAAACAGGTTGTGTGGGGTTCCTCAAGCCTGGTAGCTACACTTGCATTCCTCAGTCTCATGGCAGCAATGTGCACATTTCAACCAGTTTCGATAGGATTCAACAGAGCAGGACAGATTGTGGCCTTGTTTTTTCCTTAAGAGTTTTAGGACCAGCAATAACAAACTAATGAACTGCTTATTTGGCATGACATTGCCAACTAGAAATGCTCTCTGGTTTACCTAGCCTTTCAGAGGTCTCATTTTTGCATTGCATTGTTACTAGGCTGTACTGCGATTGCCTTAGCTGACATTAGTAAACAGTGCCAGGGCTCATGATGACATTAGCTTCTCATTCTGCTTAGAGCTGATGAACATAATTCTATTATTCTAATAATGATGAATGAAGCATAACATGTTATTTGCAGTTATCAGATGTGTGATTTAAAATATTATATATTACCCATTTTTGTATATGCATTGTTTGGGATGGGGCATAAAATTCCTCCTCACATCATTATTTTAACATCTGCCACTGGCCTAAATTTTGGTTCCTTATTTAGTTATTTTTTTTTATTCCCCCTTCTTCTGTGTGGAAGGCTACATGTCTGAGTTACATCCTCCATGAGGTGTCAGGACCACAGTCGCTTCTCTAGCTGAACTAACGTGGTGCATCGTGCTGGTCATGTGACCTTCGCACCTCTTGAAAAATGAGGTCCAGCTACAGCATCAGTCCCATATGGAGGAAAATGGGGCATGGCACCTGAACCGCAGCAAACTGTTATGAGGCATCACAGCAAGTAGAGAGCTAAAGATATGCTGTTGAACTAAACCAAAAATAAATATTTCGATGTGTTATTGTTGAAATATTTTGTTTTGATAAAAAAATGTCATTGTGAAATACTTCCACATTTCTGAACAATTTTTAACATTCTTTTCTTTGGAAAAAAATAAAATTTGAAGTTTTTTCCCCTGAGTTTCTATACAACACGTGTCAAACTAGTGGAATTTCCTGTGGGACAGAAAATCCATTTTTTAATCATCTCCACGTATATGTACCTACGTTAAAAAAACCCACATTTACAAATGGCAGTAATTGGTGGTACTCTTGGTATTTTCAGCAAAGATGTCAAGAATTGAATGGGTACAAAGACTGAATCAACTGCTTTCCTTTACAGGATATTCATCCAGCTAAGAGAAAGAACCTGCTGATATGCAAGCATAAAAATCTCACTGGTGCTCACAGTGACATTTTTCTACTGTGAGTAAGCCAGATTTAATTGTACAGGCCTGCCATTTTGGTTCCTTTTGCAAGCTCTAAATTTGCGCTCTCTCACACAAAAACAAACAAAAGGACTTCCTTTAAAAAATAAATGTATGAGTTGAAATAGTGCACAAGGCAAAAAGCTCAGGAGATGTATGCTTATTTTTTCAGGAAGCTTTTGTGCTTTAATGATGCATTTTTGTTTCACTCAGCAATTTAAACATGACTGTTACATATAATTAACAATTAATCTGCAGCATTGTTTTGACCAAAGTTGCACAGAATGAGTGTCATTAAATCATGAATGCAATTAGATATGAATAAAAGAAACCACATGTACTGTGCCTAACAAAATAAAGCAACCAAAAAAATGAGCACTCAAGCAAAATTAGTAATAGTCACAGGGGAGTACCGCAAAAATAGGGCATTGGAGAAGCCATAACTGAAAAATTGTTTCATTGAATACAACCCCCCCCCCAAATCTTGTAGTTCTTTTTATGCTGGAGAAAGGTCAAGGAACCTGCACCACTGCACATTTGCTCTGAATAGTAGTGCAGAGTCCCATGTACCTGCAGCCAGTGCTCTAGCAAATTCAAATAATTATGCATGTTAATAAAGAAAATGTCTTGAAATCAATAACCCTGACCCCTTCTCCCAAATTAAAACAATTGTTCTCCGGCAATCAATTTTCTCTATACCCACAGGGGACAGAGCAAATAGCCACAACCTTAAACTGTAATAGAGAAGCTCTAGCCTGAATATTCAGAAGAACTTTCTAAATATAAGGGTGGTTAAGCACTGGAGCAGATTACCTAGACAGCATGTAATCTCTATCACTGGAAGTTTTTAAGACCAGGTTAGACATAAACTTGCCAGGATAATTTAAACAGGGATGATTCTGTCTTGTGCCAGGAAGTCGTTTAAATCAGTGCGGGGCAATGTTTTTACAAGCGTACCACAAATTAGCTCAGTGCCATCTCTGAGTACTACTTTGATCTCTGTCTCTACCTGATCTGCTGCTCTGTCTTCTGCTCCCTGCTCAATCTGCCACTGACCTCTCTCTGATCTTCCGTGTATCACACACATGCTGCCTGTGACACTTGTGGCACCTGTGCTGCAGGTTATACTCCTCTGGACTAAATGACCCCATGGATCGCTCCAGCCCTATTTTCCTGTGATTCTATGGTCTCACCTTCTACCTGTAATTGTGAAGACCTCCTCCATTCTGATTATAAAAAAATATTCCTGGAACAACTCTGGCAATTTCTTATAGGGAAACTAGTATCAGGAAACATTTAATGTATTTTTAGCTTCCTTTAATTCAATTTAGTAATTGAAGAAAAGGGTGAATAGCAACATGTGACTTGTCTGAAGACTGTCAGCAAGCGTTCTGTGGGTTACTAGTGATCTCCAGACTCTAATTTGGTGATCTTGTTGTAGCAAATGACTGTTTTATTGTGATCCTGATCTCCTTGTAAATATAACCAGCAATCTTTTTTATGATAGCTTGTGTAAAAAAAAGTCTTTCCTGAACTGACCATGAACCTATCCAGTTTGTATACCTTCTCATACAAGAAATGATGTACTTAACATCAGTGAAAATTGATATAAATATACTACACTATTAGAAAAGGTTTTGAACTCCCTGGAGTATCTGTGATGCACATGTGGAAAGACACAGTAGTGCAGTCCTACCCACAGCTAGTGCTCAATCCTCCCACCTTTCTAATCCATAGGAGTTCAGCTCTTGACTTCAATGGCAAGAAGATCAAGCCTTTCATTTTGTTCCTTAAAGTTATTTTCTTCTGGTCTCCTGTGTCTAATCAAAAATAGGTCACGGCTCATTTAATTTGCCCTACAGAGGTCATGGACTAACCTACAATTGAGAAGAGAACCAAAGATGTAATTAAGCTGCTAATAATTACAGAAGATTTTGCTGAACAAATAACCTCGTTGATGTCTATAGCCAACAACATACTCTGGTGGCTCAGGCAAACAGGGGCATTTTAAAGTTAATATAGGATTCTGTTTTTATCTGTGGCTTTTGTCATAGATGTAGTTCCTTTGTACTTTAAGCAAACTTAAGATAAATGTGATATATTGAGCAGTGGAATGTATCAGAGGTTGCATAATACAAATTGTGCACTGGGTGATTATTTTAGTCTGGGATACCTAGTGTCATCCTTCCTGTCCCAAATTACCGCAAACAATAGAGTAGCTGCTTTTACCAGTAAGGCTGCCCTTTGAGAAGGGGCAGTGGGAGAGATGTTTTGGCTTTTATATCACATTTTAAATAGGGAAGCACCAACACAGAGTGTGCATCTACACATTCATTAATGTGCCTTAGATACCGCACATTTAGTATTTGCTTAATAAAGTACTAACAAAATGCGTAGTAACTACAGTTACTGCCCAGTACAGCTGGTACGTGGTTATTTTGTGACACTTACTGCACATTAGCTTAATAACACTCTGTATTAGGCTATTAGCACAGTTTTTAGCTGCCATGCTACTGTGCAGTGTTATTAGGTTAATGCACGGTAAGCATCTCATGTAGACACATCCAGAAAGTAGTTTTCAAGGGCTAAATTGAGAAAATGACTTGTTTGAGCTTCCAGGTGTCCTGCACCTGGTAGAATTCACAGCTCTGAGCCAGGTAAGACAGGAAACACAAACATACTGAACATTGAATAGGTCTTGCATAAATTACCCAGTAGGAGATGCCAAGAAGATGTGTGGCTTAAGACTCACCCTCTGAACTTTATCATAACTTCATCTCATGCATAGAGCACAGGACCTGAATCACTATAATTTAATTAGAATTATCAGAGGGGGATATTTTTACCAATAGTCTGCACACTAGAATACTGTAGTAACAACAGAATCAGGGGTTTAGGTTGATAAATAGATTCTTCAGTAAACGGTGCATTGAATGAAACAAATTAATAGCAGGTGCAGGGGCAACTAATGAACATACTACATGTTGAGGAATAAGTAGGAAACAGTAGTGACATGGCTTTGCCCTGACAGGCCTCAGGTTATGAGAACTTAGGAGCAGCACTCTCTGTTTTGTAGCTGTTGCTTATGGTGAAAGAGAAAGGAAAAACATTTTCCGTATGACATGCTGGCAAAGGGTCAGACCCACAGTCATAGAGAGCTGATTTTCCAGTTCCAGTTTGGCTGAAGCCAAAATACATAGAAATGATATAAGTGGCCGGAAAATAGCTGATCCCACGAGATTCCCATCACTTTTTAATTACCACTACAAATCCTGTTAAATTCTAGGGCCACTGAATCCTAATGCTCTTACATTTTCAACCTGAAGCCAGAATACCAGCTCAAACCAAGTCCGCATCTGGATTCAAAGAGTGCTTCATGGCACTGGACTACTACCAGATTAAAAAAGCCCTCTGCTAAAACAGTACAGTGCTTTTGATTAACTCTCAGATTGGTTTCACTCTTTTTTCTCTTGCAAAAATAGTCAGTGTTGCTTTATTGTCCAAAGATTTTGTCTTTGCTTACCTGAGGAAATTTTTTGGAGAAAGTGCTGGCTGACATTTCGTTATGTTTTCTCTTTTATGTACACACTTCAGTACCTGGTCTTGTTTACATGGTTTATTGTTTGCTGTGCTTACATGAACTATCATTCACCTGTGGGATTTGTTGAGTGACAGCCTGCAGGTCATTCTGAAGCTATCCTAAATGGTCTCAAATCAGACTTCCCAAGTTTTAAAGGCTCGTTTTAATGGCTGGTAGCATAGTTGGAGACAGAGTCAAAGAATAAAAATTTCTTCTGTTGATTCAGTTACAGGTCTGACACCTATTAGCACAGATATGTAGTATGATACATTTCTTTTGGCACCCACTGGATGCATCTGCAAGAGACATTTACTGCAGAGCTGCCTAATTAGCTCCACAGTAAAGTCTCAACAGCTACATATATGGCTCTATTAGGCTTCAGAAAACTAATTAACTCTGCTTTAGGTTAATACTTGTAAACACAAATACTGTCTTACAGCAGCTTTTTTTAGTGTGCAGCAATGTCTGTGTAGACAGTGATGGGGCTGGCTGGGGCATGAGGGTCCTTCAGCGCAGCGGCTACCTGCCAGCTAGCTCTGCAGTGGAGCACCCTTCTGCCCCAGCCAGCACCTCTGTAGCACATTGAGCCAGGTCAGAGCAGCCCTGAGCTGGCAGGCTGACCCCTCTGGGCCCCTCGCCAGCCAGGGCTGTTCTGCCCCAATTAAATGTGCTGTAGTCCTGGGCACACACATAAACACAGCACCTGGAAGCAATAAACTCTGGGGTGAACTGTGCCAGAGTTTATTGCTTTACATTAATTTCATGTGTAGATGTGCCCACATGTAGATATGCCCAATGACTATGATGCAGAAAAACAAACGCAAAATTAAAGCATAACTTCTAACAAATAGAAGGACTATTATTCCCTGTAGCTTGTGTCTCCTGTGATAAATCAGGTGTCTGGCAATCAGGCTCCCGTTGGCAGTCTTACCCGTGCCCATTTTGAGAGCCTCTGTTTTGTGATAGAAGAGCTGAGAAGGTAGTGCAAAACCCTTTTTAAAAACCAGTGAGTGCTTCTGATCCTAGGCCTCCAGAAGCTACATCTTCATCCCAAGTTCCTTATTGCCCTAGGTTCAAAATGACCAGTGCCAGCCAGCCATGGAGGAGTCAAGGTAGATGAGAACCACTGAGAAGGGATGGGAGTCCCAAAGTGTAGGTAGAAACCAAAGGGGAGAGCTTCATTCTGTTCAACTGTGTGGGGTCCAGCTGGCAGTGTGGGAGGTTTTGGAATCCAAGCCCCATGCCAACCCCAAAGTTCACAGCCAGCATTGGAGGTGCAGCAGAGAGATTAAGCAGTAGTCATTTCTCTTGGACTATAGGGTAGATCATAGGAAGGTTAAATGCAAGTAATGCCTAGAAGAGCATTCCATCTCTTTACTCTTCTATGAAATATGAAATATCATAACCAGAAGGAAATATGACTACATCCTGCTTACCACCAAAAAACTTCAAGGTAAACAGACTTCCAAATTTTCTCTGAGCTTAATCTACATATAAAATAAACTGTTTCAAACAGGAGATTTCACGACACCTTCAACTCTCCTATGAAATATGAACTTTCATTACTACCCAGGAGAACTTTTACAATCTTTTCTCTTATGCCTGAAGAAGGGTGTTTGTGCCTGAAAGCTTGCAATTAAAGACTTTTTTTGCAAAAATCTACTTGGTCTAATAAAACATATTACCTCTATCATGGGTCCTGATCGCAAAACTTAAGTAATGCATTTTACTTGTATTCAGATGCAGTTCAATCATGATAAATGCAGAGTGCTTCATTTGGGGAGAAGTGACTAGCAACATGAATAAAGATTAAGAGATGTCCTGGTCAGCATGATGGCTGGAAGGGACCTCAGGGTATAGTTGATTACAGGATGAACATGAGCCTCCAGTGCGATACTGTAGTCAACGGAGCTAATACCATACTGGGATGTATTAGCTGGTGCATCATGAGGACAGCTAAGGAAATGATGCTTCCTCTCTACTCGGCATCGGTGAGACCCCAGCTGGAGTACTGTGTCCAGGTCTGGGTGCTGAACTTCAAAAAGATGTGGAGAATCTTGAAAGGGTCCACAAAAGGGATACAAGAATGATTAAGGGCCTGGAGGTCAAACTTTATGAGGAAATACTAAGGGAGCTGGGACTGTTCCACCTGGGGAGGAGAAAACCGAGGGGGGACTTGGTGGACATCTATAGGTAAGTAAGAGGTGAATATCAGGAGGGACAAAACTTGTTCACTAGGGCATCCTGGGGGAAGACAAGGACCAATGGCTTTAACTATTAGAGGAGGGTTTCAGGTTGGATGTAAGGAAAAACTTCTATACAGTAGGGGTGACCACAATCTGGAATAGACTTTCCAAGGTGGTGCAGTCCCCAACCTTGGAAGTCTTCAAGAGGAGACTTGACAGAAATCTTTCTGGGATAATTTGATCTCAGCAGCATTCCTGCCCAGAGCAGGAGGGTTGGACTCGATAATTTGAGGTCCCTTTCATGCCTTAATTTCTAGGATTCTATGAAATACCCCAAATACTGTTTATCATTTGTTGGCATTTTATAAGACTACTATGGCTCATAAAACACAGTGAAAATAAATTTATATAATAATGGAATAGTGGTAATAACACATGTTCTCATATTCACATCCAGTTCTCATACTCTGAGTCCTTATTCACACATAATAGTTTAATAATTTCTTAAGAAAATTGTTAGAATTTGTACTCTTACAATCCATAGATGCTGGTAGGTTTAATGGGTCTTAATTTGTTTGCATGCACAGAGCTAAAAAATATGAAAGCCACATAAAGCTATCAGCATGCAGAGACTGCACACTGAAGTGTTTGCATTAGGGCTGGTTAAAAACTTTTGTGTCAAAATTATTTATCAAGGAAAAACTGTGCTTTCAATTAAACTAAATGTTCTTTAAAAAAGACTGCTTTCTGTGGAAATAACACCCCTCCCCCCCACCCTTAAAGTATTTTGGTCCAGATTAGAGCTTTAGGTACTTCTGTGAGTTGAAGTTTATATCTGATGACCTCATTTTTCTCTATGAACCTTATCTTCTATAATGAGCCATGGCCAGTGACTGTACAAACAGGAAGACTTTGATATATCATGGGGTATATACTCCAGCTAATGATCTTGGCTTACAGAGAAAAATAGGGGTGGAGAAAATTTTAATTCTCTTATGACATTACAGCTCTCATTTCTATTTAAATATTTCAGTTTTTAGCAGGCAAATGACCATGGACAATTTTGGTGAGAAGGAATGTTTTCATTTTTTTCAAAAGTTTCTGTGGTAGACACATTTTCATAACAAGTCAATTTTACATCTGAAAAGTATGAGTTCATTTTTATATATGTAATTTTGTGTGATCTAATCATCCTAATCAAGGATCATAGTTTCAAAGAGCTGACAAAAGCCCATGGGTGGCTATAGCCTATGACAAAGGTGGGGGGTGCAGAATAGCAGTATAAAGGTAATGGAAGAGTAATGAGTACAAGTTACAGCACATTAAAAGTCGGATGTACAATTGATATAAATTGTCACAGATTCACTGAAGTCAATGGAATTGTCGAAATTTATGCTAGCTGAGGGCCTGCCTTAAATTGTCTACCTGCTGTCCAAAGATATATTTAAGCTCCAGTTTGCAAAAGTACCTCTAAAAATGACTGTGGTGAGCTTACCATGATTTTGTATATGCATTCTGCGGTGCAGAAATGCGTGCTATTCATTCATCATACATACACAATTATGAAAAGTCTTCACTATAGATAATCAGTAGTTGTTTTACAAAACTGGTTGTTTAAAAATAATTCATGTGGTCAAGAGCACTACATTTACTTTAAGGATTAAGGCCCTGTAAAATGCTTTATTTAATTAAACCTCCTTCATTTAATTAAACCTAAACAGAAATGACCAGAATAATATATGTTTTGTCTATCCCATCCTTAGCAAAATTTATGAATTCTTATTAGATTCATAAGGTTGATTGTTCTTTGTTACAATGGAAACATCACACAAATCTCTCTTTTTCCACCTGTCTACTGTTAAGTTGAGGGATGGTGGGGAGTTAAGTATTTTTGGGAGAGATTGGTGATTACTACTCTTTTCCTGTAGGAGAGGGGTTGTGGGTTTGGAATGGACATTGGGAAGGGTGGAGGCATCTATGCTGGAAGTAAGGTAGGGGAGTGGGAGTGGAGTGTGTGGGGAGGGAATAGGGAGAATAGAAAGATGTCTTATATCTGGATGTAAATAGCCATTGAGTAGCATAGTTAGGATTGGCATTGGTTTACTTATACGAAGGCAGGCGGGGTAGCAGGATGATTGGAGGTCTCAGGTTTAAGGTGTTGCCTGAGCGATCTTATCTCTGGGTTGTATCTATTTATTGTAAGCTGGATAGGGTGGGATACACATTAAATACATAAATAAATACCAATATTAGTGTAGTAAAATAATATTTTAAAGACTGACATTCTGTTTTAGGAATCATTTATAATTGGATGTTATAAACAAAGAACCTACATCTTAATAATAATGATTCTCAGCAGTTGCAAATAGACTGGAATGGAACTACTCTGTTTTTTGCCACTTGAGAATAGGTCCTGCAGCTTTTAAAGAAGTAAATATTTAACCGTCATAACATGAAAATTGTTATTATAACAATTGTAACAAGGGTCATTGTTACTATACGGGTAGAGTCCCTGGATCAAGGATCTTCTGTTTGATTGGTGGAGCCCACCCACCAATCCAGAGGCAGCACAAGGGAAGCAATGCCCTGCCTTTTTCCAAAGGGAGGGGGCAAGAAGCAGCTGGACCTGACTGAAGACTGTGCTTTGCAGGTTCGGCAGACTTCAGGGGCAGGGACTCTGGTGTAAATAAAAGCCCAGTGTGCTCAGCTCAGATACAGAAAGGGACTCAAGAAGAGTGAAGCCAAGAAAAGCTGGGGAGCAATCCCCCAGTGGGCAATAGGCCCAAGGCTCCTGAAGCTCCCACTGGAGGAGCAGCCTTGGGAGCAGTGCAAGAGTGCTTGGGCTGCTGATGGTGCATGGGGATGGTGCAGGGAGACCTGGCCCTGGAAGCAGCATGAGACCACTTGGGCCCATCATGGTGCATGGTTTGGTGCACGGAGCCCAGGCTTTGGGAGCTGCAAGTGGCAGATTGAGCCTGCAACCCCAGCAGGGCCAATGGGCCACACGGGGCATGGAGCAGTGCATGGGGCAAGAGCCTTGGGGGCCACAGTGAGGCAGCTCAGGCCCCATCTCCTAGCAAGCGGCTAGGTGTGCAGGGTGGTGCATGGACCCGAGACTTGGGAGCCAGGGAGCAGCAGAGGCTGTTTGGGTTAGCCACCCAGCATGAGGATGCATGGATGGAGCCTGAAGGGCCTGGCCTGTGCTAAAACAGCCCTTAGGGGTGAAGCCAGGGCATGGGGAAATAGTACTTATAGCCCTACTTCACAGTCAGGATGGCTAGGATCTGGAAGCAACTTCCAAGAGAAGTGGTGCTGGCTCCTACCCTGGGGGTGTTTAAGAGGAGGCTTGATGCCTACCTAGCTGGGATCATTTGAGCCCAGTTTTTAATTCTGCCCTGGCAGGGGTTGGACTTCAAGATCTATAAGGTCCCTTCTGACCCTACTTTTATGATTCTATGATTCTATGATAATGCTGCAATATGAGGCCCAGCATCCAAAAGCCAGCAGCGCTGGTGCAGCAGTTGAGAGGAGCTGAGCCCTCGGTACCCAGAGTGGGGCACAGGGTGGGGAGGAGCCCAGTGGCGCGGGAGAGGCCTGGAGAGGTGCTCCAGCAGAAGAGACCCCATCAAGCTGCACCCTGACAACCGCCACCTGAGGGACTATGAGCATTGGGCCCTTGGGTCCCACAGGGAAAAGATGTTTGGGGTGGGCAAACCCAGAAAAGGGGCTGGGTGAGCAGCCCCCCCACCTAGTCAGGGTCCTAAGGGGAGGGGCCCCTCGTGCTTTTTGGAAACCACCCCCTCAAAGGACCCCATTGGAAGGAGGACTATATCTTGTGGTGGGTAAATAGTGTTATTTAGGGTTTAACCTTGGTTATTGGTTAATGTTAACTGTGTAAATATATGTATATGATATTTAGTTTTATGTTTATGTATATTATAATTCAATACATTGTATATAATTAAGAACTTTGGTCTTGGGTTAACTCTACAGAGGAAAGAGGGATCCACTTGAAATTCTGGTATGCCTCTCACAGTACCCCCTCCTGCCTAGCCATCCCATCCAATTGAGAATAGTGCACACCCTTGGGTGTACCCGGATTACACGGATATAGTGGTTCTCTGGATCTGAGGCTGGGATTTGCAATCCCCCAGTTCTTAGCTTGTGATTGAGATAATTTCATAGTCAGATTATTAGCTGAACCTTGGAAAGTACTAAGCCCACATCCCCACCTTTTTCTTCTGCTGCGGCTCTGCTCCTCCACAGCAGTCGCAGCAGCAGTGTGGCCCTGGCCTGGCCCTAGCCAAGCTGGGCCAGGGAGAAGAGAAGCAGTTACAGCTCCTGGCAAATGTTTCTACCTGGGAATGGAGGGGACTGAATGATTAAACCAGTAAATGTTTTAAATCATTAGAACACATTTATAAACTTCAAAAAAAAAGTCTACATTTTTCTAACTCCTCCTTTGGCATTGTATTAATGGAGTAATTCTGAAATGATGTGTACCCAGGGCCAGATTATGACATGCTGGGCCCCTAAATTATGTCAAACTTAAGAGGCCCCTAGCATTACCAAATGCAGCACTTCTCCTTCTGCTTTGGGACCAGCTGCTGCTCCCCCCTGTCAGCCTGGAAGTGGTGGGGGAAGCTAGCACATGGCTGCTGCCACCTCCATTAAGCACCCCGTGCCTCTTCTCTACGTGAGACTAGTGCTTCAGGACCAGACACTGCTATACGCCCACCCCTCCCAAGCTCCGCGACTGGCTGCAGTACCGGTTAAAAAACCCTGGCATTTTCAAATTTCTGGCATGTGCTCAGTCCCGAGCACACCACATTTGTGAGGCTTTACTGTATTTTTTTTCGTATTTAGAGGCCCCTCATAATGTGAGGCCCTAAGCTGTAGCTTACTTAGCTTGTGCCTAAATCTGGCACTGTGGGTACCACTACACTGCAGACACAGAAGTGACTACAAATGCTGTGTAGAGATACCTGAGCTGGTTTTAAACTAGTTAGCTCAGGAAATCTGGCTGTATCAACATGGACCATAGCATGGACTGGAGAGCCCTCTGAGAAGCAAGGCAAATTAATCTGCTATACAGTCATTTGAAAAGCATTAAACATCATTTTAATATAGAAATACAGGTGCAGAAAACTGAGGTGTAGTTATGTTTTTCTGGTAAAGGCTGGTGGTTTCTTAAAGAGTATTTTTTCCCTCTCTTACCCATTATTTTTGTTTAAACATAGAGGGTAAATACCCTTTCCTTTTAAAATATTTGATCTGCACATTGTATACACTTTATTAGATATATATGATGGGGATTATATCTTCAGTCACATGGAGTTAAAAGAACATATTATCTTATATTAAGAAAGAAGTTGAAGTAATTTCCTCAAAAGGAGACCCTGCTCAGAGAACCATAGGTACTTAAAAGCATGGGGTGATTCCATTACTGGATTACCACCTGCTCTTCTCCCTTAGTATGGCTTTCTTTTTGAGGGAAGTGACCTGTGTAAAAGATGTGAAAAAGGTCAATTTCTCATCACTCTTCAGTACAATTTTCGGCAAAATTGGCCATTAGAGGGAAAAAAGCTACTTAATCAGCTATCCATTTCTTAATGTGTATTTTAACTCAAATTCTCTATGAATGGGCACTGTCCTTTCCTACATTTTAAGCTAGTGTTTACTTGAAGACTGAGAAAAGAAAATGTATAATATTCTTTCATTTTTTGTAAACAGGTATATATCAGTATTATAAATATTTCTCCTGCATCTTGGAGGTACAACACATAGTTAACATTTTTTCTGAGGTTTCTCTGTCTCTTTCTCCCTCTCTTTGTCTCTTTTTTTTTCTTTATCATGTGGTCTAAAGTCTGAAGCTCAGCAGAGGACCTTTTTGAGCATAATGTGGTTCTTCCAGTCCTTCTTCAGTAACAATAGTAATTTACCTGCTGGTTGACTTTTTGCCAAATTCTGGTTTTATATTAAGCCAGCACTTTAATCTTTGAATGATGCAGGAATCTTATGGCAAAAATAATGTGTGTCAGAGAGACTGTATATATAACACATAAGAAACTCATATTAAAATTGCATAGGCAGCCATAATACTGGCATTTCCCATAGTTAGAGATTTGAATGTAAATTCCTCTTTTTTAAAGCAAATCTTTTTAAAGGAAGGAAACAAAAATCCCATCCTGTGGCATCATACCAACTTCCACATGGTATATCCATTAGGGCTGTGTGAAACGTTGTGTGGCGGCTGGGGCCGCCTGCAGGGAGGAAGGCCCAGGGACCCCAGCACTGTGGGAAACTTACCCAGGAGGCAGACAGGGACAGGGAGGGAGCTGCGTGAGCCGGGACTGCACTGGCTTTTCAAGCAGATGCCAATCAAGCTGGGCGGCAGCCGGCTGATGACATCAGCTGTGGCTGCCACTGTGGGAAATTAAAAAACCCCAGCAGAAGCTGAGCATGGGGGCGGGGAAGGTAGGAGGCAAGACACAGAACTTGCTGTGGTGCAACCTGGCAGAGCAGACTCCCACCCCTCCATGGCGCTCCCCCACCAGGGACAAGGGAGGGCAGTAGTAGGGAGCGAAATGAGGCTTCCTGATCCTGAGCTCCATGGGAAGAGGCTTGGGGTCGGTCACCACCCCTGGGCCTGGGCCAAGCATAGCCAACCCCGAGTCGGTGGTGGGCACCACAGACACAGGCCTGGCTCAGGGACGGAGCAGGGCCAAGGATTAGGAGTGAGGGGCAGGCTGCAACCAGGAGGTGTGGACGCAGACTACAGGTTGCTTCCCATACCCTATTGTTTCCCCTGTGCTTCCCCTGGCTGTGTTCCCTCTCTTCCACCAAATGAACCATTCTGGCCTGGGCAGGCAGTGGCTGAGGTCCAGCTTCAGCTTGGAGCCAAAACTGAAGCTGAACTACCACCTGCCCTGGGCGTACTTGAATCCAAGACAAGGCTTCCCCCCCATGCTGACTTGGGGGGGCTTATCTTGGATTCAAGTAAATATGGCATTTATGCTGGACCCACCTAGACTAAATTTATCCTCTGTCCTTCTCCTCTGCAGCTGCCAGGATTCAAAGGTGTAGTTTTTATTTTGAGGTTACTTTCGTATCACTGATGGACAGCACCTATCCTCTCTGAATTTGTGTAGTCACCTTTTGAACCAAGTTAAATTATCAATTTTTACAACACGTTGTGGCAATGAGTTCTACAAGTTCAGTATACAGGCAACCCCTGCTTAGTGCTTTTAATTGGTTCTTGAAAAAAAGAGCATTAAGTGAAAAGAGCGTTAAGCAAAACTGAAAAATTTTGATGACCCAAGATGGCGACTGCAAATATTTTTAAGACCCAAGATGGCAATTTGTATGAAACTTGCTGAGCACTAAATGGAAACAGGTATTGATTTAAAATGAGTGCTATAGAGAAACAGTGCTAAGCAGGGGTTGCCTGTACACTGTATGCAAAAATGGTTTGTTTTGAACCTGCTACCAAATAATGTAATTGTACATTACATTATTTTTGTTTTACTATTGTGAAAGGAAGTAAAGAGCAAGTCCCCATTTTCTTTTTTTATACTATCATGATTTTATAGCCTTTTAATGAAAATTGAGATGATTGAAAATGTTAGCAGTGTTGGCAATGTGTAGGGGGGGCACGTGAGTGCATGTGCACCCCCTGAACATGGCAGTACACCCCTTATGAAAAGGTGCCACTGACACTGTTGGAGGCGTCTGTGGGTGGTCAGCGATCACCACTGGCCACCACCGACGCTGCCAGAAGTGTCTGCGGGTGGTTACTGACTCCTGGTCAACGCTCGCTCCCCCCGCCACTTCTGACAGTGCTGGCGGTATCTGCAGGAGCTCCTCATTTACCACCAGCGTGCTTCTGCCACCAACAGCACTGCCATGCCCCCCAGCTGCCAGGGCCATGTGTCACTTATGGTTAGCAGTGAAACATACAGAGATTAAAACAGCCTTTTTAATTCTTCCATCAGGAGAATGAGGAGTAGTTACTGTTTACCTAGAAGCCAGATGGTTTAGAGAAAGTGACACTGGACTGAAAGTTCAATCAATGACTGGGAGGAAAATTATATAAAGCTTCTTTGTTTAATTCCCCACACAAAACAAAATTCTTAGTAAACACTACAGTTCTGAAAAGAATTATATGGAAAGTTGCTTGCAGGGGTCAATTACTCATTCACTGATGTCAATTGCTCTCTGTTGTATGGTATTGAGACTTGGGACAAATCAGAACTGTCAGTTCCTAGTAAAGTTGCCAGTGTCAACGAATCTGTTCTCCTTCCAAAAGCATGTCTGTAAATGTTTACTATGCATTAGTTTACTTTGAAGATGGTCAAATAACTCAGATGGAAAATGGTGAGCTACAGGTGTTATTTTGTTATTCCTTCTCAATGAACAGTATTGAGCTGCTATGTTTAGACTTTCAACCCAGTGTTTTCTTGTTCTTGGCTTTCTTTTTTGCTTCACCTCCATTATATTTTTCTGCAATATTGCTTTATATATAAAGCTGGCCAAGATGTAAGTGAACATAATCAATTCTTTGTCAAAAGTAGGGATGGAGTTTATATATAAGCAACTGAAAGCTAGGAGACTAATTATTGCTGATGTAACAATCAGCAATATGGAAATGATCAAACACATATCTATATATCTACATCTATACCTATATCTAATTATGCAGGTAGCAGCACAGGTAAAAGTGTAGCAAGAAACCCTTTTGTCTGCCCCCCACCATGAAACGTGAAGCTCCTCCATATGGCAAAAGCCCCTCTTTTAGTATTTGCCCCCTTTTGGGGATGCTTTCTCTTTTCTACCTTTTCTTCCTTCCTTTCTCTTTTTCTTCTCTTATATTATTATTATTTTTATACAATGTATACTTGTAGTCAAAATAGAGCATGTAGATGCTTTTACAAATGTACTTTAAGTTTAAAAGTTAGTTCTACCGTGTAAAACGTTAGCAAGAGCAGGAATCTCAGTATGGAGCAGGCCCCTGAATGAATCATGGTTGATTGTGTAACACGGTAGCTAGTCTCGATAAATATGTTAATGAGAGGCAATTAACACCTACAGAATCAGAGACCAAGGAGAAAGAATCAATAAAGAGGCAGGAATTCCCAGGAACGTCACTGTTAAAGGTATGGAAGCCCCCATTTGAACTAATCATGCTGGAAACAGACCCTTGGGGCTGAAATACCCCCTGATAAACCACTTGCAGAGCTGTATTCATCATGGCAGTGTATCAATCAAAATTCATCAATGGACTCCTGAGACTGCACGTACATGTGGACATGACCCCTGGAGCTGACAGTTGCCATCCAGCAGCTACCAAGAGAGACGTCCCTCGAGGTCAACGACCCCTGGATTAGGTAAGCCTGAGAATTGGTGAGTCACCAAAGTCTGTCAGAGAGGGATAAAAGGCAGTGAAGAATAACCCCCAATGGTGCCCTCTTTGACCCCTGCCTGCCCAGCCGGAAGGACCAGCTGGTGACCCCCTTCTGCAACAACATTGCACTGAAAGAAGCCTTGACTGGCTATCGATGGTGGACTCCAGCGCTTGGGGATAGGTATATCTTGACACTGGTGCTTAGTGTTCAGAGTTAGCTACTGTGAATGTGTATGTGTGTGTGAATGTGTGTGTGTTTGAGGGCATCAGCACCAAGGTTTATAGTCTGACTTTTGCATCCATCCAATAAACTAGAATTTTATGATGATCCTGTGAGTTGGTACTTTGTAGCCAATAAAAGTGCACAGGTAGAGGAGTCAGATGTCTGAGTTTTGCCTGCCTGTGGCCAGAGGTGCAGGGCCCCAGAACCCAGACTCCCCCTGCAGTTTTCACCCCCCTGTGCCTTAACACACACACAGTGTCACCTATGTCATGAGTTTTTCTTGTCAGCAGTTTGAGGTGCAGTTTCCCAGGAACCCCTGCACCTGTCTCATTGAAACAGTGGATACCACCCCTGCAAGTTTCATTTGCATCAGCCAAAAAACAACAAAGTTATAGATATTTCATTGATTCCCCATTTATACCCTATGGTCAAATCTCTGAATTGCCGAATCTTTTCCAAATTGATTTGGGAGCTCCGAATTGATTCGGAAGGCCTAAATCTTCTAGTGATTCAATTCAGATTCATAGATTCGGCCTCCAAATTGTCCAAATCATCTCTGAATCTGAACCACAATCCGAAGCTTTGCACAGCCCTAATAGCCATACAAGCGAGACAAATAAAACAATTACAATATTACATAGTTTCAGTTAGGTTTTTGGGGAAGCCTAGCTCAAGTTTGATTAGCAAAAGTCAGGTTTAGAAAGCTGTGCCTGGAATAACAGAATAAAAGTCAGGTGCCTGGAGGCAGAGAGAAAGAGAGAGAGTTGGGGTCTCACCACTCAGCGAAGCATGAACCAGTTGAGGTTCCCAGGTGTTGCTGGAGCCGGCAGACAGGCAACGTCCTGAGCATGACCCGTGGAGGGATTCCAGGCAGAGCAGAGTGGTACTGGTGCAAGCACCAGGACAGAAACTTGAGCTTGGGTAGGGGTTTTTGTAGAGAACTAACAATGGCTCAAGGGAGAACTTTAGGTTTGTTTAGGGCTCATATGGTGGATAATAGGAATTGGTCACTCCTGGCTATGGGTGGCATTACCCTGAGGGAACTCACAATACAGACAGGCAGATTCAGTATTTTGGGTACCAGTAAAGGAGTCATTATGAGAATTGGTCTGATAAATGCTGAGCTGGGTGCATGTAAATGTGGGTTGATTAGCATCTGGAACAGGGAATCCCCATCATGCAGCACTGCCCTGCTCTGGTTTCAAAATTCAGTGCGGGCCTTGCCTTGGAATCTCTGTTCTCCACCCTGAATGCTAATGAAGGTGCATGCCTGTCCCATCTCCCATTTAAATGAGTTGTCATCTGGTTCCAACGCTGATTCAAATGAGAACAGGGGAGTTGTTCACGCTTATCACCCTTGTATGGAGGGCTTTAGATGCATCTCTCACTGCATCGTCATTGTCTTCTGTAAGTCCTTCCTCTAATCAGTTTTTGTTCAGGCAGAGGTGGGGAGGGGAGTCCTTTGTGAGTCAGACAGGCTGCGTTCTGTGCCAGGGTTCCCCAAGAACAGAGTGGAGAGGTAACATCATCCCAAAACCAAGGTACTCAAAATCACTAGCCACTTTCTACTTCCATTCTCTAAAAGGAAACTCACATCTTTCTACATATATATGCATTAGGCTAGAACAAAGATGGTTCTATAGGCCACTCAGGAATCTCTGTTTAGATCTGAGGACACTGAACTCACTACAGGATTCAAACAGCCGTTTACATGAGAGTTTAATAGTGGATTGACTAGGTCACATTCTAAATTTTTACTTTCTCTTTTCAGCTCACTGAATAGCTATTGCATAATAATGGTTAGCAGGAATCAAGCCCAGGTGATCAGCCAAGTGAGTCCTCTATGTAAATTGGATAATTTCTTCCTCTTCCTTCTTTAGCAAGTGAAAGATTAGCAGTGTGTTCCAAAATTATATTTTATTCAGTGCAAAGGAGTTGATCAAGATTGCAAACTGTATCATACAGTTTTGCATTCATTTCTTCAGCTGAGTAATGCCATCTGGTTGAAGGAAGCCACATGGGTTGTATCACTAAATACAGACATAACAGCAAAACTGTAAACAACATTTAGACACTACAGATTTCCCAGTCCAGTGATTTTGATGCTGATAGAGATAGACTTCTTTTGAAAGTGCAATGATCTGCATGCCTTTTGATCAATGTCTTGGGACAGGCTAATATTATTTCACTTTAGGGTAACAACTGGTCATTCCATTTGTTTCTTAGTTGAATACTCGCACATGGCAGAACTGCCAGACAAATTAATATATGCCATGTTAATGAATGGTGAGTGAGACTGTATGCATACACACTGTCTTTATGTCACAAGGTATGTTTACAAATACCCAGAGGGATGGATTCATTTTATCACTAGTCAAATGAGCCATTCCTTAAAGATATTGAGAAGACGTAGCTCTGCCTTTAGAGCTGTTAGTACTATAACTTGAAGCTGTGATGTTCACAGTTTCATCCCATCCCAACTTACAAAGAATGATAACAGTCTAACTGACCAAGTATGCATGGTACTTTCTGCAATGCACGTTCCCCTCATTACTTGCATGTATTAAATATGTGAAAACATAGGGACATAATTGTGCTCAACTATGTTTTAAATCGGGCATACAAGCAATTTCCCTTGATGTTTTTATTATCTCAGGTAGGTTTTAAACTATGGGAACTTTGCTGATTTATGCCCACCAAGGATTTGGCACTTGTTGCCATTTCCATCTTGGACAACATGTATTCCAACTTCATAACATTGTATTTAATGCTGTGTTTATTTAAACTTTTTATTACTTAGGGTTGAGACTATTGCTACTAACCCTGGAAGTCAAATCCATAGCATTTATATCCATTAAAGATATAATGGAGATTAATGTTGTTAGTCTATTTTTATTAGCCAAACAAAAATTTAGGTACTATTTTCTTATGGATCCTATATTTTACAGACAAGCCTTGTGACTGAATCCAAGAATTATTTAAATGGTCCTCCTTCTAGATCAAAATTTTGTCTGTGATGATATCCAGAACTATATACAGGAAGTTTCTTCTTACTTGATGTACATCAGTGATCATTCTGGGTGCATCTACACATCACCCTATGGTGATGTAGTGATGCACTACATCACTCACATGATCGATAGCTATGTTGCCCTAGTGGCGTGCTCCCCCATTTTAGTATGCTGCTATGGCGATGTAGCCACAAAATCTAACTGTGCACTGCGTGCACAATGCAGTATGGGCAGTTACTGAGCCGTGCTTTAGTAGTTTGAAAAGTATGGCACTCTTTAAGTACAGAAACAGGAGGGACTTACAAATTACAAGTTTTAAGGTAAGGTATTGTAAGGTATTTTTATATATTTTAAAATCATATTTACTCTCTTGAGGGTTGTCTTTGGTATTCCTGCAAGGAAAAATAGGAATTGAAGAGCTGAGCAACTCTAAGTGTAGAACTCCCTGTCTAATCCATGTATATTTTTGTACCTTACCTATAAAGTTTATGTTGGACTCATGTGACTCCCAGGCAGAGGCTAAGCTACCAGGCAGAGTTTATGGCCTTTTTCCTGAATGCAGGATAACTTGCTTAATTTAGCCTCATGGAGCTTCCCATTATATAGGGCTCCAAGGAATTACCCTGGGTAATTACCTCCAAGGAATTACCCATTAAGGGAATGCAATAAACTCCAGTGTAGTATGTGCTGGAGTCAGCTGCTCCCATGCACAGCATCTGCACATGTGTCCAGGACCATAACAATTTGAGCCAGGGCAGGGCAGCTCTGGGCTGGCAGTGGGGCTGGGGGGTCAGTCCCAGGCTCCGGGTGACAGCATCAGGTGGCAGAGGGGCTGGCTGGGGCATGAGGGTGATGAAATGTGCAGCTAGGCAGCAGGTAACCTACGTACTCTAACACCCTTGTGCCTCAGCCAGCCCCTGTTACTGTCTACACATGCAGTTCAACCCTACCATAGGATAGTACTGGATGTGCAGGTATCAAAATAAAACATGGTGGAAAAAAGTGTGGCAGGGCACAGTCCAGGATTGTGCCCTGAGGTAACCAGAGACTCAGGTCCTCCAAAGAGATGCTCTGGTAGCCAGCCAGAGCATCTCTATGGCTGCCCTTTGCCCTGGTGTTGAATTGCGCTTCTTCCACATGTGGGGCAGCCTGGAGTGATGCAGCCTGCATGGACCCTGGCTCCATCCCAGGTAAGTAAAGGAATGGGAGTGGGGGCGGTTTGTGAGGTGGTGGGGGACTGTGGGTGTGTGTGGGCTGCTTGGGATGAGTGGGTCCCTTGTCTGCCACCTACACAGCCCACAGCTCCCCCCCACAGCATAAGTCCATCGGGGCACTCAGGGCCCTCCTGGCAAAGCCTTCCCACCGCACAGGGCAGCACAGCTTGGCCCCGGATGCCTGGCACTTGGTGCTGCTTGTGGCAAATAGTGCAGGCCCAGCCTGGTGCATTGCAGCATGGCACCATGCAACTTCAGGCAGCTCCAGGCTGCTTGGGCTGTCACCCAGGACCCCATACCTTTCAAGAGGGCTGCCTGTCTCACCAGGCCGGGTCCTGCGTGCATGGGCCCTGTGTGCTGTTGGGCCAGGCCAGTTCTGTGCATGCAGGACCTGGTCCAGTGTGACAGGGGTCCCTGCAAGTGGTGTGGGGCCCTGGGTGACAGCCTGAGTGGCCTGGGGATGTCCAAAAGTGCATGGCCTCATGCAGTGCCACGCTGAGCTGGGCTGCACCCATGCAATGTGGCAGAGGCAGTACTGGGTGCCAGGTGGCCAGGGCCGAGCCACACTGCCCCCCATACAGTGCCAAGAGGTTCCGAGCACTCTGATAGCTGCTGCTGCTATGGGTGAGCTGTGGACCATATGGTGGCGGGGGGAGGGAGGGGCTCAGGCCATGTGGGGCAGCTCTGGGCTATGCAGTGGGGTATAGCCATTGCAGGGTGGATTAGGGCCCTGCAGGGGGCATGTGACCCCTGTGAGGGGAGCTGTAGCCCCTGTGGGGGAGCTGTCTGTGAGCTATCCATGGGGGCTGCACCCTGTGGGTGGCAGGGCATCCACCCCTCCTGAGCAGCTCCCCCATTTGGTTCCCCCACAGTCCCCCCACAATCCACCCACAAATCCCACAACCCAAGGCACCCCCACAAAGCTCACCTCTGTGGATCACAAATAAGGAGACTGGGGTGGGGGACAGGCTGTAGGTTGAGTGTGAAGGGCAAAGGCAGGGGCAGGGCACTGGCATATCAGTTCTGCTCAGTGCTGCACATCCTGGTGAGCAAAGGGGCTAGAGACAGCTCTGCTTTTTCTATGACAAAAAATGCAAAAGTAAATGTCAAAGTGTATAGTTATTTAGAATTTATTTTATTATGATGATAGAGGCACTGGTAGGCTTCCAAATGGCTTTAAACTTGTAAATATGTCAGTAAAACAGCACCCAACTGATCTCTTTATCTATAGTGGCATTTCATTTTAATAGCAAAAGAACACTATTTTGGGTATTTTAATGAGATAATTTGGGTTTCTTAACAGAGGATTTGCAATTTTTAAACAGGAAACAGCAGGATCTCTGCTGGTGAGACAAGTGGTGAGAACTGGTGATGAGACAAGAGGTGAGGAGCCTGTCCAGGGCCAGCACTGGGGACCCAGATAGAAGGCAGATGAGGTGGCTGACCTGTTGGCCATTTGGGGCCACAGGTCCTAGGGGCAGATGCAGTCATAGGTGGCAGCAGGTCACATCCAGGTAGCAGCCCCCAGTGCCGGACTGCTGCAGTTGATAGAGGGGAGCAGTCTAGCTGGCACAAGGGGTAGTGTCCCCAGATACCAAGTGGCTGGGCCTCAGAAGCTCCTGAGGGCAAGTTGCCCTGAACTGCTCCCCAGGGCAAGTTTTTATATTGCTGGGGCCAACACCTGTGCTGGCCCCAGGCTCTATCTCCCCCTGGCTGCAGACCCAGGAGGAGCTGGGGAGGGTTATTCTGCCCCAAGTGGCACAACTTGCATCACACCAAAGTGCATGTCTGGATATGTGTGCTGAGGCAAACATTCCTGGCTCAAATTTGTGCTGCTCCTATTTAAGCTGCTGCAAATGCATGTGCCTACATGTGTGGGTGTTTCCTAAGAATTCAAGACATGGGAATAAAGTGAGCCTTTTTGTATATATGATCACTACCAGTGGCAAAACCTCTGTTATCCCAGGTGTCCTGAATATTTATGTTCAAAAGAAGACAGTGCATTCCAGCAAGGAGGTTTTTTTCCTATGAAAGCTGCAGCAAAATTACATGCTGGGCCGCAGCTATAAAAAAAAAAAAAAGTTCCATGCATCAGAGTCACCGGGGCTAAGATTTAGCTTCTGGCCCCACTGGCTCTGGATCTTGACATAGCCCCTTAGTTTGTGTCATGTAGGTTCGAGAATATTTTATCATTAATGCATTAGTTTCTTTCCTGTGCAATATCTATGATGTGTATCACATGAATGGTGCTCAGTAAATAAAAGGTGGGGCAGGCTGTCAGCTGGCCAACACATGCCCATGCACGTTCCACACCCACGACTGCAGACACACCCTTATGGAGAACTTTTCTAAAAGTCTATTTACATTTACACAGCCCTCTTATAGGCCATTTACTCAGTATGAGATGTGACCCACTGAATGTCTAAGGCTCTTGAAATTGTACTTTTATTTTAGAAAAAGTCCCTGATGTTATCACGTGCAATATCTTAGAGTTTACTGTGAACTACAGAAATGAAAGTGAAGTGTCTTTTAAAACTATACAGACTTTTAACCATGGGAAAGTAAATAAATACTGAACTTTAATTCAAGCTTGGATGTCACTTAGTATGTACATTACTTAGTGTAGTCATTACTCATTAACTCATATAATAGAGATGGCTGTCTCCCAACAATCCATGACTAACTAACAGTAATTAAAGAATCAAAATGAAGAATTAGTCTCTTAATTACCTTGTAAATAGCATTTTCTGATATTTGTGCACTGTGTCTTCAAGTGTCACCAAATATTTCTTTCATTTTAGACTCCTTGGACTATCAGTCTATATTGAAAGAAAATCAATATTCTTCAAACTTCCATGACATTGTATTTTTACAGGACCTCAGACATGTAGAGAAGTGCTTGTAAAATTGGTTGCATGCCTCTGAGTGTTTACTGGTTTTGCTTTTCCCATTCAATTGCAGGACTGATGTTATGGGTCTCTTTGCATAAATGGATTTGTTAAAAGTTCCCACATCATCAAACTTTTGAAACCATTTCAGTGAGCAAATACTATACAGAATAATGTGTGGCACGAAGCCAGCAATTGTCCTGAGGGCTTTGTAGTATCTGACAATAAAGTGTTTATAAAACACTGCAGATGCAGATGACAACTGAGTTCTTTGAATGTTCCTGTATTTAATCAGTTATTATATCTACCAATTAATACAGTTATTTGCAGAGTGGCAGAAATAAATGGACAACCCCAAAAAATCCTAAAATTCTCTCTCTGATTGAGTATAAAAGCATAAGCAAAATACATTAACTCAGCCCCAAACCAAATCAAATAAACAAATCTTAAAGCAAGCAAACCTACGATAATGGAGATAAACTGAAGCAAACATGCACAAACTTCATGCCCGCAAATGGAAGTTTTGACTTTGAAGAAACTTACATTTATACTGGCCAAATGTCCAAATTGTGATATTAATAATAGGGTTTATGAACACAGAATCTCAAATGTTCCCCATTTATCAACTAGGGGCAAATTTCCCTCCTCCCCACCCCTTGCTTTTTTCTTTCTGTTTTTGTTATTCATGTAAAGGTCCATTGACTAAAATCAACATCATAAACCGCTGATGTAACAGCTTCTGCTCTGAATGAGGAGTGGAGTGAGCCTGCATAGTATTTTGAAATTATGAATGGAGGAAAAAATGTATAACATTGATTATTTTGTGGTGATTGTCTGGTTCTGCAGTCTTTTTCAGAACTATTAAAGAAGCTTCTGGGTAACTTGATCAAAGCAAGAGCTCTAATCATAAGTCTGGATCTTAGAAAAGAATGTCATTCAGGATACTTTCTGATAAAGTGCCACCCAAGTTTATTCAGGATTTATCACCAGAAACTGCTGCTGTTATAGCAGCTGGGAAAGTTGGATTATTTGTGCTGTATACAGTTCATTTCCTCCCAATTTTTAGTTTACTTTCATGATTCTTCCAAATATTTTTGTGGTAGCAAAGGAATATACATTTCATATTTCAAAGTTCATGGTATTGTGGTCATGCTGTCTACTAAAATACAATTCCAAACAGATTTTAAACTGACATAATCAAGTGTAGACTTTGAATACATATTTTCTTTTGTTTGACCTATAGAACTGAGACTTGCTTTCATTTAATAATTTAAGAGAGATACTAAATACCAGTATTTGGCCTTATAATGTAAATGAAATGCCTATTCTTTCAGGTAATTCCAAACAGAGATGGGCCTGCACCAAAACATGTGGATCTGGATCTTCTGGTGATTAGAACAACGGGTTTAGATTTAAATTCATCCCTAATTCTGAAGCAGAATAAATAGGAGGACAAGGAGTAATGTTTTCCAAGTTAATTTCTAGAATTAATAGTTACTAGTAGCCATACAAGGAAATGAAATATAAGTGTGTAGAAAAATAAAAAATAAAGTTTATTTTTATGGGGCAGAATTCAATAGTAATTTATTTCGTGGAACAAGTTATGTACAGGCAGTCCTTGACTTACAACGTTTCACGTTACAACATTTCGCACTTACAGCATTTATAAATTGACACCCTGTTTCAACTTTTTGACACCAGTTTCAACTTTACAATGCTTGATCTGATGCGATGCATTGCCCATGTCCCTGGAGAACATCTGTCCAAACTTGCTTGGACACTTTCTTTAAGAAAGCAGACAAGACTCCAGAAAAACCTGCAGCCAAGACTCCTGAGAAGACTCCAGCCGAGAGGCCTTCAAAAAGTTTAACCAAGAGCCCTTCATCTATAATTGATTGAGTATAAAATTCTGGGTTATTTTTGGTGAAAATAGGGTATCAGGCCTTGGTTCTGGGACCAATCCCCATTTATAACATTGTTTCCTATGGGAAAAATGGTTCCAACTTACAACATTTCAACTTAAGACAGTTTTCAGGAACCAGTTGTGTTGTAAGTCCAAGGACTACCTGTATGTACCAGAGCCTCAAAGTCACTTAACAACCTCTCATTGCTTACTTCATTTGTACTGAAGATAATGCTTCTGTAGCATAGTGGGATTTTATAATGCTAAATTCATTACTGTTTATGAAACCATTCTTAGATGGTAGATACAGGTGCTCAAAGCAAATGAAAATTTTTACTTCTGAAGTCCTGATATCAGCCACCTCCATTTGAAAAATTGTAAGGTCAAAAAAGTGACACACAGACATGAAAATTAATTACATTTAACGTTCTTGACTGGGGACTTGGGTCCCATTTACAGCTCCTTTATTGTTTGAAATGATTTTGGCTTTATTTTCTCCTTGTGTAAAATGGGAACAATGACACTAACCTTTGTAAAATGTTTTTGTATCTGCTCATGGGAAGCAGTTTATAAAAGTTATGTATTATTACTATAATTGAGAATGCTGCTGTGTTATCTAGTAACTGAAAGAAAAATGAAAATTTAAATATTTTGCATATGAGGTAACCATTTCCTTCATTCTGAATTGAAATGTTCCTGGCCCCCCCTTGTAGAAATCATTTGCAAGCCATACCAAAAAAAAAAAACCACGGTTTTTGAAACCCAGTGTTAGACAACTGATATATTTGTTTACTATAAAGTAAAAAACCATCTGGAGTACCTCCCCATAGAAAAGACTGCTCTTTTAGAAATACCAGTCTGGGTTTAAATTTTAAATCTAGAAATACCAGTCTGGGTTTAATTTTGAAAAAGGCTGTTGAGAAAGAGTTTCCTTAAAAGAGCTCCTTCTCAGTCAAATCCCTCCTTCACTTTTCTACAACTCTTGAAACTCTAGTTCTTCCTAAGTACTCAGACAAGGCCCAAGTGAAGTAACCTGCACTACTGCCCCACCGCTACTTCAGCCTAACAGATTCCCTTATATAGTGGATTCAGCTGCATATTCAGTTCTTCAGCCTCATTGGGATTTTACTTGCCACAGCCAAACGGCTGATTAAGACAGATACATGATGAAGTTCATTTTCTGCCCATACTCTTTATAGTTTTACCCTTTACTTTTGCCCTAGGGGCTTGAAAATAGCATCTACATAACAGGAAATGTTTCTTTCTTCTTATTGGGGCACAGCAACTTTACTGAACATCTTTTGAGATAACTAGACCATCAGGATCAACTAAGGGTGTAAATACATACGAACCTTGACAGTTAGGGCTAATTTCACTAAATAATTTGTCCACCTGAAGCAAGTCTTATGTGCCTTTGAGATGTGTAAGTTAAATAGCTATTACCCTGCTCACCTGCTGCCAAACTCTGCCAGTGTCCAAACTCCTGAGATGAAACAAGGAGTTATCTGGAGTTCTGCTTCTGAGTCACCCCAAAGCTGTTCCTCTCTAAATGGGTTGGCATGTATCTCCTATCTGATCTTGATTGGGATTCAGATACTAGCCATTCCTCTGTGTCTGAGAATTTAATATATTCCATATTTATTATTTCTTTGTCCAGGGATTATATTTTCTCCCAGTTGACAGCCTTGTCCTCCCACAGAACTAAACATCAAGTTTCCATTTTCTCTTTCTCCATCTTTAACTCTATTCCTGAAATAAAACAAATTGAACAGGAGACAGAAACAGCTATGAGGCAGCCACAGAGTCTATGAAGCTTCAGGAGTGAGTGCGGTGGTGGCTTTTGAGGTTGCAGGACTGGATAATGTCTGTATTCCCAAAAGAAGAACTTAATGGATCATTCTTGTGGTCCAAGTTGTTGGTGAGATAATGCCTTGGTTATTTTACTGCCTTGATTCAGTTCCTCCCCTGCTTACCCTTCCCTCAGGGAAAATGAGGTGCAGGAAAAATAAAGGCAACACTATTACATGTCCTTTCATTCTTCACATCAGCTTCACTCTGCTGAATCAGTAGCTAGAGTGCAATCTTTTCAGGACTTCTCAGAAAGTATTATACAGACTTAAACCTCAAGGATATTGTAGGTAAAACCCTGATAATTAGGTGCAAAGAATCCCCAGTAAACTGATAGTGTCTCATATAGATTTCTTTAGTAAACCAGGATTTAATGTACAGACAAAAACAATATAAATAGTATATAAAATTCCCCCTCCCCCCAAACATTTAGCATGCTGTGGATAACTTTAAACATAAGCTGTTAGGCAGTGCATCTCTTGGTGTTCACACACATCTTTCCCACCCACCCTCCATTGTTGCTATTTCATTTTACATGTTGAAGAAAGATTTCAACGTAATACTTGTATTTCTAGGTTATTGTAAACAGTGAAACATATTCAATTCTAAGCTTCTTTCAGAGATGATTTCTCAGTCCCTTTAGTTCAGCCATGACATGTAGTGTCACATGGACACTTCAGAACTCAAGAACAATGGTAGTATATCAATACTTCAGAGCCTTGCCAGCAAAGTTTTCAATAGGGTTTCAAAAGCTAGCAGCACTCCAACTTTAGGATTAATTGGTAATCCTATGTTGCTTGTGAAAATAAGAATCTGTAGCATGTATAAAGTGATACAATTATTGGTAGCCAATCTTCATAGCAGGCAGCTCTCCCTGTCCTGCATCAGGTGTTGACTCTACTGTGCTTTCTTTCAATCCTTTGTTTATAACCTTTTCCTCCAAGTTTTCGATTGGCTCTGCTTTTCAAGATTGAAAGTGTGAGCTGCCCATAATGAAATCTGCCCGTATAGTTTGAGAAACTGCTATTGAATATGTTCAGTAATTGCCATGCCTGCTTTCTGGATCGTTCTGGGCCTCTTTCAAAGAGTTGTCCAGCTTTCATACTCTGAACAAGTTCAGATGCATAGAGTATTTCAGCTAAACTCCAGGTCTTCTCCCTACCACCTCTCCCTACAAATGCTGCAGTGTAAAGCACATGAGTCCTTAGAGTAGGTAGACAAGAAGAGGAATATTGCACTTCTAGTTACAAAGAGCTGTTATATTGTCCCTTCATATATCAATCCCTTCTTTGCATGTCTATTTTAACCCCATCTGTTGTATTTCTACTGTCCCCAGCACCCTGGGTGAGAATCACTGAAATATACCAATGCATTACCAGAAGGTTATTTTTTGTATTTAAGGAAAAAATAGGAATGTATGAGTTATAACATTCTTCTGTCATTTTCTATATGGAGAGAAAGTGATTTTCTGAAATATTTATATAGTATCTAAAATGATAAACACACTAAACATTGTAGGGGGTTTTTTCTACATCATGTAGCTGCTGCTCCATACTGGCAGATTATGGTAGACTGGCAGATTCCTCTAATGGAGTTATGATATACCAGCAGAAATCCTCTTCTGTCAGCATAGCTGCATCCAGACTGGTGGTTTTGCTGACATAGCAATGTCAGTGAGGAGGTATGATCTTTCAAACTTTATAGCATAGACCAGAGCTGAATTGGAGACATAGTTGGACAGAAGTCAAGAAACATATGGATAATGCTGTATTGCTATCATTAAAATACATATACTCATCAATCTATGCCAACTGCTTTGCCCAGATGCCAAAACTACAATCACGTGGAAAAATAAGGTAATATTAGTATATTTAATCACATATATTTACATTACCAGTGCCCAGTAAAGTACAACTTAGCCTCAGGTTGCCCTTTATTCCTTATCAAAGAAAAGATATTAAGTAACTGAGAGACTATAAAACCAAACAGTATATTAATAAAGCAACAATAGAGGTCATGCAAATTGGAAATAAAAAGTTACAACCACATTAATTTATCATAGGTATGAGTGTTACTCCCTTCCAATTTTGGAAAATTTTAAACTGCTACTATTTTCAGATATAATACAGCAGATATCAGTAGCCAATGTTGGTGTAAGTTGTGTCCAATGGAATCTTATAGCCTTTCTGAGAGACCTTCTCTTTTATATAAACGGTTAATAAAGTTTTAGGGGGATTTAAGTATTAAATAGATGTTATGCTAAGTGAATTTATACTTCACAAATTGTAAAAGGCTTAAATTCTTTCTGAAAAATCTTATATAATAAATAGTCATCTTTTCTTTTTTTCAAATCTCTCCAGAAAGGTATTAGGGATGCACACTGAATTCAATATATACTTACATAAAGTCACGTAAAGCATAGTGCAAGAGCTATTAATCCAGTTTTACTGTAAATACCTTGGTGAGTAATGTATTTGAAGGTTACAAGTATGGACATAATAATTGAAGCAATGTCCAATTCTTATGGGAGCCGGACATATTTATTACAATGCCTTCACAAATAGTCATTTTGTATTATAGAAATAGTGTCTCCTACTGAGATCTCTGGGTGTCTTTACATATGCTCCAGGGTTGGGGGAGCTCTCTCAGGAGCTGCTCTAATGAAAGCATCCACAACATCATGTGTACAGCATCCCATGCTTCAAAATGTCAGTGGTGGCACTTTAACTAAAGCTCGTACAATGAGCTTTAGTTAAAGCACTAGAAATCATGCCAATTAATATGACTTAAGGTAAAAAAAATGATTTCACTTATAATAAGATGACAAATTTAGGTGATAGGTAAATACAGAGCTATAATAGACTTGTGAGGCATTTTACTTAGTAGTGTCCAACATAGTGGTTAAAAAAACTAATGGTATAAAATATTAATAAATTTCAAAGTTAAATGGATTAAAAACTGCCCACGTGATAAAGCTAAAATAATAGTTGTCAGTGAGGAAAGTCATAGTTAGAGAAACTATTTTAAGTGGGGTTTCCCAGGGACTGGTCCTCAGATCATTGGTATTCAATATTTTCATCCATAATCAGAAGTTACTCTAAAACGACTGCTGTTAAAAATGTGAGGACATGATTGTTTTACGGAAAGTCTGGGATCACTTGATAAGCTATGCCCATTCAAACAAAATGAAAATTTAATACAGCCAAATGCATCTGGAAAAAAAAAGGAATTCAGGCTACTCATAAGACTGGGGTGAATTCTAAAAAGCAGAGATTCTGTAAAAGTGTTTAGGGATAAGAATACACAATCATTTGAACACAGAGAGATCAGGGTTTTTTTAATTTATCAAAAAAGAAGATCAAGAGGTGTCTTAATTAACAGCATCTATGTAGCTTCTTATAGAGTAAATATTGTGTACTAAAGAAATATCCAAACTAGATGACAAGGGCATAGCAGGAGTTAATGTCTGGAAGTTGAAGCAAGGAAAATCCAGATGAAAAATAAAGCACAAAATATTAACGCTCATAGTGACTGAACATTAGAACAAATGAAGGAAAGTGGTAGATTCTTGAAGGAAGGTGGGGAGGGAAGAGTCTTCATCTCCTTTGTTGTTGTTTTTAAATCAAGACTGGATGCCTTCCTAGCAGACTGTTTTTGTCAAACAAGGTATTTAGCTTAACAAAGTTTAATTAGGTAACATTCTATAATACACTGTGATATGGAGGACGTTGGACTACATGATTCAATAGCTCCTTTTGGCCTTAAAAGAATATATGGAAATTACTAGACTGTTTTCCTTCAGTAAGGGTTAGGGAATTACCATTTGGTGCATATTATGATGATTAAATATTTAAGTAATATTTAATAACTATTTTATCATTTTTTGGAGACTGAAAAATGTCAAAGTTATAGAAAGCAAATGATTCTTCAACTAAGCCTGGATTGTGCAAAGAACAGATGAAAGTCATCAGCAAATTATTCATATGTAACTAGCGCTAGAGAAAAGGGAGAGGCTTTTGTAAAGTTCCTGGAATCTTTGTAGCTATTTCCCTAAATACATTGGTTCAATGCACAATGGTGACCAAAAAAGCTAATAAGATGTTGGCAATCATTAAGAAAGACACTGAAGACAAAATAAAAAACATCACTATGCCACTATGCAAACCCATGGTGTGCCCACAACTTGAATAATGTATGCAGGTCTGATTTCCATGTCTCAAAAAGGTGTAGTAAATTAGACAATGTACAGAAAAAGGCAACAAAGATGATCAGTGGTGTGGAGTAGCTACCATACCAGGAGAGACTGAAAAGGCTAGGGCTCTTCAGTTTAGAAAGGAAAAGACCTAGGCGGGTATATAGTAGAAGTCTATGAAATCATGCAAGGTCTGGGTAAAGTGAATCTGTAAATGAGAGAAGCAATCAAACAGGTAAGAGGGAGGGGCCAGGGTAACGCTGGGACTAGGGGGTCAGCACACACACCCACAGGAGGCCTCAAATGCCTCAAATGCTCGTAGTATGGGCAATAAGCAGGAGGAACTCACCCTCCTGCTGGCTGACACCAGCCCGGACATAGTGGGGATTACAGAAACGTGGTGGGATGAAACGCATGATTGGGTGGTCAATGCCAAGGGCTATAGGCTGTACAGGAGGGACAGGATAGGAAAGAGGGGTGGGGGCATGGCGCTCTATATTAAGGAGGAATACACATCCTCGTTAATTAGCAAGGAGCCAGGGGAGGGGCACTCTGAAGAGCTTTGGGTTAGAGTACAAGGCAGTCGAGGGGAAAGGGACTTAATGGTGGGAGTCTACTACAGACATCCCAACCAGGGAGAAGAGCTTGACCAGGAATTCTTGGGTCAGCTCACAGAGGTAGTGAAGGCTAGGGATGTAGTAGTCATGGGGGACCTGAATTTCCCGGACATCTGCTGGGAAGAACAGTCAGCCAGGTCTGAATGCTCACGTAGGTTCTTGGCCAGAGTGCAGGACCTCCATCTAACCCAGGAGGTGCACAGCCCCACCAGGGGGGACGCCTTGTTGGACCTAGTGCTGGCCACGGGTGATGACCTGGTGAGGGGGCTGCGGATGCTCGACCACCTGGGCGACAGCAGTCATCGCCTGCTGGAATTCACCATCCAGCGCAAGGTGGCAAAGGCATGCAGTAAGACAGCGGCCCTGGATTTTAGGAGGGCAGACTTCAACGAGCTAAGGAGGATAGTTGGAGAAGTGCTGAGGTCCCGGGGGGGGTGGGGAGCCAGGTGTCCAAGGAGAGTGGTCGCTCCTTAAGGAGATGATCCTCCAAGCCCAAAGGAAGGTAATCCCAATGAGGATCAAAGGGAGCAGGAGAGCACACAAGCCTCTGTGGCTCACCAAAAGAATCTGGGAAGGTCTTCTTGCTAAAAAGGAGGCTTATACCCAGTGGAAAGAAGGGGTCATCACCAGGGAGGACTATTCTGTAGTTGCTCGGGGATGTAGGGGGGCAGTTAGGAAGGCCAAGGCAGAGATGGAACTGGGACTGGCTTCCCAGATAAAGGACAATAAGAAGTCTTTTTTTAAATACGTAGGGGGTAAAAAGAAGGTCCCGGGTAATGTGGGGCCCTTGCAGGACGACATGGGTAACGTGGTCGTCACACCAGATGGCAAAGCTAACATGTTTAACGATTTCTTTGCCTCCGTCTTCCTAAGTAGGGACCAAAACAGCCACCTCCCTGCTGGGCCCCCCTTGTGCCCCGGGGGAGGCACACCTGGGCCAAGGGTTAGCGAGGATTTAGTTAGGGAGCTTCTGGAGGGGTTGGACGTATTCAAGTCAGCCGGCCCGGATGATCTCCACCCTAGAGTTCTAAAGGAACTGGCCGAGGTCATTGCAAGTCCCCTGGCACAACTTTACGAGCACTCGTGGTGCTCTGGTGAGGTACCGGAGGACTGGAAGAGGGCCAACGTGGTCCCCATCTTCAAAAAAGGCAGGAAGGAAGACCCGGGAAACTATAGGCCGGTTAGTCTCACCTCGATCCTAGGCAAGCTGTTCGAAAAAATTATGCTGGCACGCATCCAGAAGGGGCCAGCAGACTGCATGCTTAGGGGCAACCAACATGGGTTCATCAGTGGCAGGTCCTGTCAGACCAACCTGGTGGCCTTTTATGATCAGATCACCAGATCATTAGATGCAGGGGTAGCAGTGGATATAATCTTCCTGGACTTCCGGAAGGCTTTTGACACTGTCTCTCACCCTGTTCTCATTAAGAAACTGGGGGGCTGTGGTGTAGACACCCACACAGTCAAATGGGTCACCAACTGGCTGGAGGGCCACACCCAGAGGGTGGTAGTAGATGGGTCCTTCTCAGCCTGGAAGGACGCGGGCAGTGGGGTTCCGCAGGGCTCGGTCCTTGGGCCCGCACTGTTCAACATCTTCATCAGCGATTTGGACGAGGGGGTAAAAAGCACCCTGTTCAAATTTGCTGATGACACTAAGATGTGGGGGGACGTGGGCACATTGGAAGGATGCAACAGGCTACAATCAGACCTCAACAGGTTACAAGGGTGGGCGGACGAGAATAGCATGGGTTTCAACACAGACAAGTGCAAGGTGATGCACCTCGGGAGGAAAAACTGGCACCATACCTACAGGTTAGGGAACTCCCCTCTTGTCAGCACGGAGGCGGAAAGGGATCTGGGGGTCATCATTGACTCCAAGTTGAACATGGGCCGGCAGTGTGGAGAGGCAGTAAGGAAGGCCAACCGCACCTTGGCATGCATCCACAGATGCATCTCGAGCAGGTCCAAGGAGGTGATCCTCCCCCTCTACGCGGTATTGGTCAGGCTGCAGCTGGAGTACTGCGTCCAGTTCTGGGCGCCGCACTTCAAGAGGGATGTCGACGGCATCGAGAGGGTCCAGAGGAGGGCCACTCGTATGATCAGGGGACAACAGGGCAGGCCCTATGAGGATAGGCTGCGGGACCTGAACCTGTTCAGCCTCCAAAAGAGAAGGATGAGAGGGGATCTTGAGGCCTGTTATAAACTAGTCAGGGGGGATCAGCAGGCATTGGGGAAGTCACTGTTTCCCCGAGCACCACCAGGAGTGACCAGGAATAACGGTCACAAGCTGGCAGAGGGTAGGTTTAGGTTAGATATCAGGAGGCGCTACTTCACAGTCAGGGTGGCTAGGGTCTGGAACCAGCTTCCAAGAGAAGTGGTACAGGCTCCTACCCTGGGGGTGTTTAAGAGGAGGTTAGATGAACATCTAGCTGGGGTCATTTGACCCCAGTACTCTTTCCTGCCATGGCAGGGGGTCGGACTAGATGATCTGCTCAGGTCCCTTGCGACCCTACAAACTATGAAACTATGAAACTATGAATCGGGAGTTATTTATACACTAAGCCCCAGAATAGTAGAACTAGAGGAAACCCACTGAAATTTAACAGGAGACAGGTTTAAAACTAACAAGAGGAAGTACATATTTTTTTATGTAGAGTGTAATTAACTTTTGGAGCTCATTGCCATTATAAAGTCAGATAGTATTGCCAGGTTTAAAAAGGCATTAGAGAAACTTATGGGAAACCAGATCCACTAATAGTTATTAAACAGGGAAGTCAGGAATATATCCTCTGCAGGATACAGAGGCAGGTCTTGAGGAAGGGTGCCCTATACCCAGAAGCTTGTCTCAATGTCTCCCCATCATGCAGTTGCTCCAGTAAAAGATCGCATCCACAAAAATCATTGCCTCTTGCATATTTCCAAACTGTTACAGCCACAATACCCCAACATTATTTATTCTAACTACTTGCCTTATAGGGTGCATATTTATGCATGAAGTTACTTTCTATCAATGTCCCAGAATAAGATAGGAAAGAATAAATTAAATCCATAATAAAAAGAAAATGATGTCTATATACTTTGCATGTAAGTATTGTTTTATAGGTGAAAGAAGAAATTGATCAGAAGCCACTTGAAATTTTATTTAAACAATTATTTTCTGTTTCTTTTTAGGGTAGTGATTCTCAAAATGGTGCTATGGCGCCTGGTGCCAAGAGATCCATTTAAGGGTGATGTGGAGTGCCATGTAATGTTAACATTGTTAAGCACGCAAACATCTACACATAGTTCACAAGATAAACCCAGAGATCTCAAACAGGGATCCATATTGTCAACAACATTCTCAACTGTTGTGGTCTTTCTGAGGTCTTGCAACTAAATTTATTGCTCTATTATTTTTTCCACAGGCCTTGAATTTCTACTGAGAGAATTGCTGCTTTCCTGATAGAAACTGTAAGCATACATTTGTTTATCAGGTTTTTTCCCACAGGGAAATGTCACTTGTAGGAGAAAGATCTTCCTCTTTCAGTGAAGGAGATCTCTCCTGTGGGAGAGTTTCTCCTTCAAGAAAAACCATTTCCTCACCATTAGACTTCTTCCAGTCCTCGGAGGAACTGAGTGGTAGGGGAAAGGCTCCTGTGCCTTCCCCAGATTTGAAGCCACCCCGTTCTACAGAAGCTATTGGGCATTGCCGTGCTGCTCCCACCCCTCCTAGAGACCAGGAATTTCTTTGAAATTCTTACTGGTAGAAATTAACACCTGTCTCTGGACTCTAGCAAATTGCTAAGCTGCTATTTCCTATAGACTAATATGAAGTTTCTGGAAAAAAGTTTATGCCTATTATTATTTCAAAAGCAGCTGCATTTCCTATTGAAATAGAAAGAAAGCCAATTTTGTATGAGCTAAAATAATCAATGTATAATCCTGTCCCAAACAGTAGACATACCCACAACCAGAGATCGTATCAGCCATTTCCAAAAGGAAATATGCTAACTGAATTCCAAAACCCTACCGTGTTCATTCTGATTGCGGTCTATGTTCTTTCAGTTCTAGGTTCCTGTATGTCATTGTTTATATGTATATTTATAGTTGACAGAGACTACTGCATCTGAATGTAATCTTCACCTGTAGCACAAATGATGCCAATACTGGTTCTATTGCAGTTAAAGGACTTTTGCTATTACTTTAACTGGAAGTTGCTGTGGGCCCCACATCAGTCTTTAAGAATGATTATAATTTTGCTTTAGAAAAATGGGAAAGTAATGATAACATGTAAATTTCAGAAACTGTATGTGATCCCACTTTTAAATGTCTTCATTAAAGAGCCTTTTATGATTGCTGGTAGTGTTGTTATTAATCCAACTATTTTACATAAAAATTAAATAGTATCTCTTCACCCCAAAGAAGTCACAAGCCTTTTGTCATCATTAGACAAAATCAGGCTGAGTGTAAACAGTCTCGTTTCCTCCATGTTTTTGTATTTGTATGCAGCAATTGTCAGCATGTCGGCAGTGGACGGTGATAAAGTGCATTTTTCTGCTTGGGTGGTTAGCCCTTTCATTTTTACAAGTGACAAAATAAAAATCTGCTGAAGAGTGAACATGCTGCTTTCACTGTGTCATCTCAGCCCTGCGGGTCATTTTATTATAAAAATGTAAAAATCCAGTCAATTTTATTTAATCAGCTGAAAAGGAAAAGTGTTTCCAGGTCATTAATCAAGTGCTCCTTCTCTGTGGGACTTGTCTCTTCAGAAACTGCCATCTGAATCATTAATAAAGCTGAAAAGATTTTGTTCCAGCAGGTTTTTGAGAAACCTAGATGTTATCAAATATAACAGAAGTAAAGTAATTTGAGGTCAACAAACAAAGCCCTATATACTCAATGCTTCCAAAACTATATCTACATTATTAAAAAACTACTAATTCTTTATTTTCTAAATATTTAATTGTTAGCATAGTTGAGAAATAGTCAACTGCTTGGTTGTATATGATTATATATTCCATAATTATATGTTTTCTTTAATGTTACCTAACCATATATTTACAGTAAACTTTTATTATGTGAATTGATCAAAACATAATGAGACAGTAGGAACAGATAATTACTACTGTATCTATAATAATGATGATAGTAATTAAACCACAGAAAACTACATTCAAATGATGTCAAGCTTGTGACTTAAACCCACGGTAGTGAAAGAAGAAACTGAAGGTAGATATCATGCCTTTTACCTGTTCAATTGCAAGCATCTAATAAAGGGCCAAAGTTTTGTTTATTTTATGAAGATTGTCAGGTTGTTGGTTTTTTTTAATCCTGTGAATATTTTTACGATTTCAAAAATGTTTCCATTTGGGCATTGGGACTAAATAAAGATCTTACACAACAGAAATTGGAGAAAGAGAAAGCACCATTTTAGCTGAGCCAACAGCTTAGCATTACCATCTTAGATTGGTAGCCACCGTCTTAGCAGCAGTCAGAAGTGCCTTCATATACGCAGGATGCCCATGTCCAGTTCTCTGTTCTCAGGTCTGTATTATTAGTTATAAGAGCTAGAACAGCTGCAGCCAAAGAGATTGAGAACCCCACCCCAAAATGACTAACGTGGGGCTTGGAACACTTGTCTGGCATGTGGGGGACAGTCCCCAAAACCTGTCTGAATCAGGAGTAGTAGGGGCTTGAATCAATGTCTCTTGTCAGTAGCTCTTTAACCACTGGGAATCAGCTATTCTAAGGTGGATTGATTTCTCTCTTGCTCTCTCTTACATCTGGAAAAGGAAACCTAATCAGAAATGGCATGTTCTGCAAAATGTATCTCTTTGGGCGCTATCAGTTTCTAAAGGAAAAAAACTCCCAACCTTTTCAAAGTAAAATTACTAACTACTTTACTCATAGGTATGATGAACATATATAAGTAGGTTTTAAATATTGGACAGCAGATGCACCAAGTTAATTGACAGACATGTTTATTCATTTTTGAAAGTCAGTTAAATATTTGGGTCCATTTTAAGGACCATAGAAAAAATAATGAGTTGTTCTTTACTAGAAATGCATTATTAGCTCCATTGTCTTTTGGAAAGATCTTAAATGTCTGTAAACAAAATCACTGTAAACCAGAGTAATTAAAAATAATATTGACAAGCTACTTAAATAAGTTTCTCTTCACAGACGAGGCACTGCCAAACAATTGCTGTTAAGACATGTACCTGCTAATGTAACAGGAAAAAGATGTACATTTATTTTCTTTTTGCTTCTCTATATATAGCTTCAGTCCTATAAAAGATACACAAAAAGTAGTTCTAAATATAGGTGACACGTAGTGAGGGGCCCCCCTGAGATTGGCCATCGCTGCTGCTGGCTTGTGTGGGCGGTCGCCGCTTGCCATCCTGCTGCCCCCCACTGCCGACACTGCCGCCAGCATTTGAGGGTGGACCCCGCTCACCACCATGGTCCTCCCCAGTCTCTGGAGGCACCAGTTATTCATGGTTCTGGAAACAGAACAAGATTGTGAACGTAATAACACCTCTGCAAATTTTTAACAGTTCTGACACTTATTCCAAATGTGCTCATAGATTATACTGGATGTCAGAATTGCGTCTGTTTTTTGATTGGTGTACATGTAACAAATTATGTTCACCATGGTTTTCCTCACCACTAAGTATAGTCTTAACTGACCTCTCCTAGATCAATCTGTAATTTCATAGCAAGCCTATTACCTGGTTGTAAATTCTGCATAACACTGGGTGTGTCCACACATGCATTAATACACCAGTGTTACTGCACATTAAATTTAATACCTGGAATAACAGGCACTAACTCAATGTGCAGTAACCAGTATTACTGAGCAGTTATGCTGGCTCATGGTCTTTTAGTGACACTAATGTGCAGTAGACTAATTCTCATACGCATTAGCATGGCTTTTCCCATGATGTACTAATGTGCAAGAGAATTAGTCTGCTGTGTATTTAGCATCTTGAGTAGACATGCTCACTGTTTACTTTAGGATTTGCATTGATGAAATGAAGAGCAGAATTTAGTGCACAAACCACACAGGCTACACAGAGGTAAGATTCTGTTTGCCTTTATAAATTCAGTTGTCTTATATAGAGTAGGAATAATGATTTGTCCAGTAGGAATTGGACTGAGGCCACCATCTCATTTCACATAGTTGACCAAACAGCCATTGGTTGGTAATGACTTTTTGTCCTGAGCAACTCAAACTGTATTCAGAGCAGTGACTTAATAGTTGCAGCCTCCATAGTCCATTTACTGATCCCCATGACTAAGTCTCTCCAGAGAATAGTAATGGGTTATGAAGCCTCTCACTACTGCAGAGTTGTGTTTTTTTCCAGTGAATTGCCAAACTACCCAACCAGTTTTAGGATGAGGTAGCCTTGCCCTACTGTAGTAATTTAAGATGTGGCAGAATTTTGTAATTCAAAGCAGTTTTTCTTTCTTTATATTTTTCTATCTTAAAATGAAATTTTAGAGATGTTTTGTTCTTAATATAGACTAATCACTATAATGGTTATTTTGAAAAAAGAAATGAAAGGCATAAAAATAACTTCATTTTATCACTTGTCTTGCTCCAAAATCACCAGTATAATGATTAGTCTATATTAAGGGAAAAATGTATAAAATTTCATTTTAAGATGAAGGAATATAAAAACTGTCTTGAATCACAAGCTCTGCCAAGTCCTAAATTATCACAGCAGGAATAAAGATGCTATAACAATGATAAAACAACTACGAAAGAAGCTCAGTCTCAATACACATTAAATTTTTTCTGTAAGAGATGTGGTAATTTTATGGTAATTGTTACTAATTATTTTTGGCACAGAAGTATCAACAATTCTATTTAACAATGCCAGTTGCCATTAATATAAATCTTACAGAACTAATTCTTATGCATGCAAATTCTTTATTCTGTGCATTAGAAGGCTGGAAATTTGCGGTTGTTATACAGATCAGAAAGAACAATTTGTGGGCAGGGGATAGTACAGTTTTAGTGGAATAATTTATTGATGTGCACAATGATGCAATCTCTTACAGACTGAATAAAGCTGCTAAATAGTAGCTGCTCTGTCAGTAATAGTTAAGGAGGCAAAGGCTGTGTTATAAAACGAAAAATGTTATTATTAAAAGTTTGATTTTTAAGCAATACTGAAGAGACTGAAGAGTATGCTAACAGCAAATTAAGCAAGACAAATTCACACAAAATAATTGCAAGCATAACAGCAGAAAGCTAGATGCTATTTGGAGCTAAATTCTGTTCAGTTACTGTACTCAAAGACATGGCGCTTTGAGTTGAACTGACCTTGTTTCTTTTTTTCTTCCTGATCTTTATGTTTCATAAATGCCAAGTGTCTTTTCTATCTCTAGCTCTCTTAAATATATTGTACTCCAATTTAGTCCACTAATAAGATAAGATACAAATATAAGATGCAAATAAAATACAGTTATAATGGTACAGCTAAGAGTCAAATTTGTTAACTTTTCGACCAAGGTAGTGTGAGATGCTTGCAAGGGTCTTGTAGGATGTCACATAATATTAACACTTGTAGATTTGAAAACACCTACATATGATTCACAAGGTAAACCCAGAGATTTCAAACTAGCATGCAGAAATCAAACAGGAATCCACAATCAGAAAACATGCTCACCTCTTGTGATTTTTTAAATTCATGTTCTTTGAAACAGAAGATTTACTTTATTATTTTTCTGCTTTCAAAAACTCAATGAAAGCTAAGAGCTGGCATTTCAAGGAGTGCCTTGCCTCAACAAGGACTGCCAAACTCTAAAAAGTCTGAGAACTACTGAGTTGTAGAAAACAATCAAATTGCTCTGAGCCTGCATTTTGCAAGGCTAAAGAGGCAAAGCAACTTTACTGTTCTCTGGTAAGATAAGTTCTCTATTTCCCTGACCATCCTAGCAATGCTTCTTTAAGGAAGTCCAGTGCAATTACATCTACTTGTTTAAGAACAAATCAATTTTCTTCTCAAAGAAAGCTATCAGGTTAGTCTGGCATGATCTACCTTTGGCAAACTCACTTTCTGTTTTTCCGTTGCTTCCATTATCTGCCCCCACATTCTAGAGATATCACAATTGTCCTTAAAATCCTCTTCCCTCTTTTCCTTAACCTGCAATGCAACTTTCTTTTCTTTATGGTTTATGACTATAGTTTATATTTTACATGAAAACGACACACTCATCTGACTATCCCTTGTCTGATATGTCACTAGAAGCATACAGGTTAAAATATATAATACATACCACTGGTTGCATCTACACAAGATGCTGACTGCACAGTAGCTTGTTACTACTGCGCAGTAGCATTGTGTGGCACAAAGCATGACACAATGCTACTGCACAGTACTAAGGAGCTACTGTGCAGTCAGCATTATGAAAAAGCTGTTTGGCGATGCTACTGCACAGTAACTCCAGGTACCAAACAGTCATTTTGTACTGTCTACCATCACAGCACCCATTGTGGTCCAAACTCCTGCACCAGGACTGCATGGCAGAGACCCTCTGGTATGAGAAATGGAGATCGACATTACCATCAAACAAATTCCTTATTCCAGATCCTACAGCTTTCCAACCTGGCTTCAGCCTGCCACACTGACAGTGAGCTTTGCTGAATAGGTTCTGGACAAGACAAGGTCTGTGTGCAGCCAACCCTCATCATTTGCAATAATCCAGACTGTATCTGTGGCAAAACACATACCATCTCACATATTGTTGATGGCTACCCACTGCCTAAGTTCAGTGGCAGACTACAGGAATTGAACATTGCCACTGAGGATGCTATCACATGGCCTGGTAATTATGCACACACTAACTGACTAGCTAATACTTATTTATACAAGTACTAAATGACTGTGCAGTAATGACTGTTGCATCGGTGTCTCATGTAGACATGGCCAGTGAGTGAAGAACCCACCTCATTTCTCAGTGGGTTTCCTTACTTTCTCCCTCTTCCTTCTTTCTCAGTGGGCACGTGTACATGTGCCATCGGTAGGTACAAACCGTGATGCTGCAGCTACGTTGCCATAGTGACACACTTCCTTGGTATAGCGCAGCACTACGGCGACTAAGAGGCTAAAAAGGACCATGGGCTGCCAGCACAGCACAGCACAGTAACGGCCGTGACTGTGCTGCCATTTAGTACTTCCAAGAGGAAGTACTAACACATAAACTAACTGGTTTATTCACCTATAAAATAGACGGTTAGCTTATGCATTTAACAACTATTTGCACAACAGTTCACGACAGTCCTTTCATTGTCTAAACTGTAAGATAGGTTGATGTGGATATGTCACTAACTGCTAGGATCCCATCATGGAAAGACTCTGTTATACATATAGGAGTATATAGGAATAAATAGGAGATTTCTATCAATATACATATACTGAAGGACTTTCTTTATTGGACAGAGGCACTGCTCTATTCACAGAAACAAAAAAAAATGTAAGGTCAGAGCAAATATATCACAATAATGTAATATTTTTATTTTCTCAGTGGTGTCTCCATTTACTCTAAGTTCTGTATGTCCTGGGAACATGAAGAATATGTTCCTTTTTAAAATTGTTACTTACTCATCCAGTTGTTAGCAGTCTCCAAACTCTAATTCTGACAAGACTAATAACAAAAGGGAACAGGCACATTAAAAATGCATCAATGCATAAGGCTGTAAGATGCTTGGGAAAGTCATTTTTTTTGCCAGAGTGGATCTTACATTCTATTCTCTTTATTTATCATGCTGGCCTTTCAATAGACTTAACTTATAAATAGCAGATCATTAATATGTTTAGTTGTGTAAAGAGTTTTAAAAGCCACTTGAGAATGGTATGGGGAAGTTGTTCTTGTTTCCTTGCTGGGACAAAGCAGCACAGAAGGAAAAAAAATTACTCACTGTCATTCCAGCAGCACTTTTCACTTAATAATGTTCACTTAGAAATGATGGATTGTTCCATCACAAGCAGAAAGAAACAAAGACAGTTCAGTTGTGTAGTACACAGGATAACTGAGAGTCTAGCATTTCTCAAAGTCCCATTCCTGACATCTCCCAAATGAGACCAAACCAGAAGGATGTTAGCACAGATCACCTTGCTGAGGGTGGGAAGCTCTATTTTTATGTATGTCTGTGTAATAATGAGGAGGAAAGATGTGATAATCATGGATCCTGGTTTTCCCTGATCAAAAAAATCACAAATTATCTGATAAAACTCCCCAAATCCATGATTAAAATGAAAGCCCCCCCCACTCTCTCCCCACAGCCCCAGTCCTGCCGGTGCCCCTCACTCCACCCCCCACAGGCTCCTGGCTCTGCTGGTGCTCATCACTTTCCCACCACTTCCTACCCCCTGCTGGAGGGGGCCCCAGCTGCCAGGGCTACAGGGCTAGGGACCTGGGTCTACAGCCCCCTGCCCCTGGCAGGAGGTGGTGGCTGCTGCAGTGGAGAGTCCTGCCTCCAGCTCCCCCCTGCCACCCGTGCTGTCTGCCTGCTGAGGGTTTGGGCAGGGAGGCTGGCTCCCTGCTGCTGCGTGCACTCCCAGGGGGCAGAGGGGATGCATGTCCCCCAGATTTGTTTGTGGGGTGGGGGTGGGCATGGGATGCCCACTGTGAGTTTGGGCTCCTGCCCTGCTGCCCTCCCCTGGTGCCTTCACATCTCAGCGGGTGTGACCCAGAGCTGCAGGGATCAGTGGGGCTATGTGGGGATCTCATTGCCATTGCTTGCTCTGTGCTGCCCTGGCAATGCATCCCCTGTGCACACGGCAGCAGTGAGGGGCAAAATCTTGCACTGCCACCTCTGCTGCTGTTGTGCATGCAAGAGACATGTCTCCAGGGAAGCACGGACCTCACAGTGGCAAGGAGATCCCTGTGCAGCCCCTCTGTGCCCTCCAGCTCTGGGTCTCACCCACTGGGCACCCGAGGCCCCGGGGGAGGGCAGCAGGCCTGTCCTGAGCCTGCAGTGGGAAGCCTGTGCCCAGCCCCACCCCTGCCTCAGGCACAGAAGTGGGTGGCATGGCCCCCCTGGGAGTGAACGCAGAGGTGGGGTGCTGGCCACATCCCTCCCATCTCCAGATAAACTGTCTGCAGCCTGGTCCTACTCGCTCTGCGGTGGTGCATTGTGTCTTCCACCCACACACCACCCAGCTGGGCAGCAGCCCTAGGCCCAGGCCAGCCCTGCCCAACTCCCTCCCTTTGGGGTCCTCAATTCTGCCCCCTCCCACACTTACCTGCAGGAGCTGCTCTCCAGGCTGCCTGGTGGTCATGCATATACATGCACATGGTGTCCCCTGCCTGACCACCCTCCCCCACTCCCTCCCAGCCCCTTGCAGGCTGGAACTTTGCCAGCTTTCAGAGATCTGTTTGCAAAACTGCAAAATCCACAGATTTCTCAGGTAAGATGAGAAACCACTGTTTTCTCTGTTTTTGCATAGGAAGTGGAAAACCCAGATCCTTGATGATAATTCTTTTATTTTTTATATGATTGGACATTTTTCATATGTTGTATGACATCCTAGGTATCTTGTTTATTTCACTAATTTAGACATTTAAAGGTTATGAGTCCCCTAGAGATTTTGGATTCAAAGGGAGAAAGATATTTTATTGTTGGAAGTATACATGTGTTAAATGAATCAACAGTATTGAACAAGGGGAAATACAATGATCATCACCATTTGCTAAGCACCTTAGTGTGTGTTACGTATCATAGCATTACCACAGTGATTTTATAGAAGCTATGCTATGCTATCATGATGCCACTTTCTGAGAGGTTGTGATAAGTTGGTATCTCTAAAAGTCTGAGACCTATTTAAGGGCGTTAGAGAGCCCATGTAGTAAGAATTGTCCTGATTAGCAACTCTAGATGTAGGTGAGAGAGCAGAGGTTCAATTGCCTGGAAGAGGAATTGAAGGGAGCATTGAGAACGGCTCTTCTCCATAGGATACGTTAAGTTTGTAAAAAGGAGGAGTGGTGCATTTTCCTTCCAATGGAAAAGAGGAACTTCAGGAAACTGTTTCTAAAGAAAAGTAGCTTTAAATCTAATTCCTTTTCAGTGTTCTTCATACATACTGGTTTGTACTCAGGGCTGCCCTTAAAAGTGAAACTTTCCCTTTAGCATCAGTGTTAGCTTTTTATTGTCAAAGAGGATGAAATCTCTTTCTTTTCATCTACATCCACATCTGCAGTAGAACAAGTCTGCAAGAATTCAATTTTGATTATTTAGGTTTTTAGAAAACTCACAGAAATTGAGCCAGCTTGTCTTGAAGTTATGGATTTACAGTACGATGAAGAAGATGGTGCTTATTGTTTTTTTCTTCAGTAAATGCCTATACAAATAGCCAGGAGAACTTTTACTATTGTTTCCTTTTTTTTTTTACAATGTTTTAGAAAGTTTTTTTTTAGTTTTAGAAAGTTTTAGAAAGTATTTTACAAAACTTTCTACCCAGGAGAACTTTTGCAATCTTTTCTCCAATGCCTGATGAAGGGTGTGCCCGAAAGCTTGCAATTAAAGAATTCTTTTTACAAAAATCTTATTGGTCTAATAAAAGAAATCATCTCTACTATGAATCTTGATTGCCTTTTACAAATACCATCTTTTCTCATTCACTTCAACCTGCTGCTCTGTTATGGCCAGCTGTGATACAAAAGATCAAAATAAAATAAGGACCTAATTCAAAGTCCTTGCAGTGTTTGAAAGTCTTTTGATTGATGACTGTGCTTTGAATGAGGGCACAAAATGCATATAAAAATAAAATAAAAGGCTTTTCTGGTTTGTTTGTCACTGTGCAGTGAACTGAGAGTGGTACTCAGCTCAGGGATCCTAATACTCCACAGATTGTACTATATCTTCTTCCATGGCATTTTGTTCAGAAGAAAGGTATCACATACTAAAGCCATGTTGTCACAGGTATAATATGCCAGTTCCTGGCTTTATTTCTCTATAATTCTGGGCTGATGAAACAGCTAAGTTCTTGTCTCTGATAACAAAAAGATGTCTAGCGAATACTTACAACTTTTGCTATTGAAAAACCATACATTAGCAGGGTCATACCAATTAAAAAACTCTTTTTAAAAGGGTTGTGGAGTACCGGGGGGGGGGGGGGGGGGGGGGGGGGGGGGTTGTGTCCCTTTTGGTTTTTTAGTGGCTCATGCTGAGTTGGAATAATTCACACAGATCCTGTTGGCTTAAATAATACTACTGCATTTAAGTGTTATTGTACTATGTTGTATTAGATGCTGTGGGCCTCCTTCAGGGACCCATTTGCCAGTGGTTAATTAATTTACCCTGGAAAATGTACTTTTTAAAGAAATTTAGCTGTAAAAATTCTGTAGAGTATTTCTGTTTTTGAGAGACAAGACGTTGAAGTAACTGGTGTTCACTCCTTGGTCACAGTACAAAACTGGATGTCAATAGTGATAAAAAAAAAAATTCCATTTGATGGCTAGTTAGTGAACATTGTAAGATAAGCTGATTGCTTCCCTCTCATTTTTGTTTTATCATTAGCCTTGGCACCCTCATTGACAGACATCTTTAGGTGACAAGGCAAGAATTCCATGGGCATGGGATGTGAAGTAACATTTCATCACTAGAAGTGATTCTTTCTGAACAGAGTTATTATGTGGCAGCTTATTTCATAGTGGATGCTTGCTGTAGATCTATTCATAGGTAAATAGAAAATGTAATGCTCCAGCTGTCAAGACACAGAATACTGGAACATCTGGATTAATGTAAGATATAGTTCTTGACTGGCATTTGAGGTCACTGAATCTTTTTTTCTATCTGGTTCATATCAGATAGGATGGAAATAATGCTTAAAATTCAGTTAAAATTGTTTTTATTGTTCAACCTGGCAGTAGGCATTTGTTGGGCTAGTAATCTTGGTGGCAAACATTAATTTTCAATAAGACTCCCAGAAAGAGCATTAGGAAATCCAGACCCTCTATCAGAAGTAGTATGCTTGGGTTGGAGGGCACATGCTCCGTGATCTAAATGTGGAAGGGATAATGTATGCAGGAACTAGTTTGAGTAAAATGTAGCTGGAACAAGTCCTTGGAGGCTGACCGGCATCACATTACTATATTAGTATATACACATTAGTATATTTTGCTACTAACAGGGCATGTCTACATATGCAATTAATGCTATTTAGGCTTACTGCATAGTAATATACTGCACAGTAAATCAACCCTGAGAAGGCATCTGCAGCCTTCTAGGAGCAGATTTGCTCCTTATAATGGGAGTAGGCTGATTCAGGCCTTCTCCTGCCCTGCTACACCCTGCTGCAGCAACCAAGGCGGAGCTGGAGGCTCTGGCTGCATCTGTCTGGGTACCAGGTGCATTCTTTAAAATGCAGCCCTGTGTGGTGTTCCCTGGCCACATGCTTTTCTGGCCCAGAGCAGTCTGCAGCCTTCTGGCAGAGCCCTCAGTGACACTGTTTGCAAAGCCTGTGCCCAGTGTGCAATGGCTGCTCCACATCCCAGCCCTGGCAGTGATGACTCATGCCACAGCCTTCTGCTTGCTGCTGCACTCACCAGGCTTCACTGCTGCAGTGGCTGCCTCCTGGCCCAGGTCAGCCTCAACCCTGTCTGCTCCCCCATGTCACATGGCTGCATGGCCAGCCTCACCACCCTGCCTGTGGTCTGCTGTCCCAACCTGTTCCCTACCAGCCCCTGAGCTGCCGCCCAGACCCTGGCAAGGATGCCAGTGACATACACATGGATGCCACCACAGGTGCCATCCATGAGCTCTTGGGCTTCAGCCCCACCACATATGTGTCCACCCTGCCACCCAGGACTGGTGGTTCTGTGTCATCCAGTGCACCTGGGATTATGAGCAGTGGATGGACTCCTTCCAGATGACCTGGGCCATATTCCAGGAGCTACTTAACCAGCTCTGCCAACACCTGCAGTAACCTCCCATCATCATGTGGCCATCCCTCCTCACAGAGACCTAGGTGGCCATCACCCTCCACAAGTTCACCACACCCACCAGGCTGTGGCACATTGGCCACCTTTTTGGGGTGCGTAAAGTGACCACCAGGGAGGCCATTCTGGAGGTTTGTGGCACCTTTCAGGTTGTGCTGGGCCACACTATGCCCCAAGTCAATGACCCCCTGGAGATGGTGGTGGGATTCTGAGCCTTGGGCTTTCCACCATGCCTAGGCCTGGACGGGACTCATATCCATATCACCTCCCTGCCTCGGTGGGACCACCCATACTACAGTTCGTGGGGCTTCCACTTAGTTGTGGCTCATGCTGTGGTGAACCACCAGGGTGCCTTGAGAAACATCATAGCTGGCTGGACTGGCAGCACGTACAATGCCTGGGTCTTCCAGAACTCTGCTCTGCCAGGTGTGATGGAGAGTGGGCGCTTTGTGCCAGGTGTTCTGGACCAGTAGCTGAATGATGTGACTGTCCAACTCCTCCTCACTGGGGACCCCACCTACCCACTGCTGAGGAGATCAGTGCTGACATCGATGAATTTCTGTGCATATGACAAGCCCCTGGCTGCCTAGTTGGGAGTCCACTGGCTGCTCAATAAAGCTCTCCACTACCTCTTGCCTTCCTGCATGTTTTGGGGAAGATCTTCAGGGGTCAAAGGGGAGCTCAGCCAGGCAGGGCAGGGAGGACAGGCAATGACAGGGAGGGTAAGGGAGGGTAGGGGAAGGCCCTCCACCCATGTGGGGCCCCTAGCTCTAGGTGTGCAGCCCGGGGCTGGGCAGGAGAGGTGGCATGGGCATGGGTGGATGTGGCACCACCTTTTTCCCCCTTGGTCTTCCTCTCTGTGTAGGGCTTAGCAGATGGGTGTGGTAAGTGTCCCCAGTGGCCTGAGTCTGTCTTTGCAGGTAGTGATGAGGTGCGGCTGCTAGCAGTGTCCTGGGTTGTGGAGGCACCACAGTGTGATGCTTCACAGTGTGATGAGGTTGGCTGTCTCTCTCTGTGCCCTGTTGGGGGCCCGGGATGCTGTCTTTGGTACCAGTGGGGATGCCACTATGTGTTCCTTGATGTCCCTTGGGGGCGTTGCCAAAGACTCTGGGTGCCAGCTGCACAGGAGTATGTGGCATAGAAGGCAGCTAGGTGGTGGGCAGGCCCTGGGGGTCCGTCATCAGGTTCTGTGAGTCTTCTGTGGCCAGCATGGGGCCACTGCTTCTTTATACAATGGCCAGGAGCAGGTGGCATAGGCCCTGGGGCCAGGCCAGGGTTTTAAAGCGGAGGCTGGGGAAGGCAAAAAACCATCCCAGCCATAGGGATGGAGAAACTCCCTGCACTGTGACTGTGGGGCAAGCCTGAGGCTGGCCCCCTGATGGTGTGGGTGGCTGGGAGCAAATTTGCTCCCAGGCAGTATCTACATTTGTGCTACTGTACAGTATCTACATCTGTACAGTACCTACACCTGCATTTGCAGGTTGTAAACTAACCACACAGTAGACTAAATTACCACAGAGTAACTGCCTGTACAAGTAGACAGTTACACTTTACTATGCAGTAAATTAGTCTACTGCACAGTAAAGTGTCTTGTGTAGATACGTCCATAGATGATTCGATTTGCTCCTGGGTTAGGGGGAAGTAGAAACATTTTGATCACAGCCTCTCAGATGCTTGCTTGTATGTGGCTTTGCTTCCTATAGATTCAGATATTATTCAGTTGTGACTTTTATAAGATGTGTCTGTGTCTACCTAGAGGCTTTTAGTGCTTTTTAAAAGTCCTAGATGCTTTAAACAAACAGGGAGAAATAAAATACATATACGATATACTCCAAGCAATTACACTGGCTCACAATGCCTTCTGAAATACATTAGGCATATATAGTCTCGTTGCACCTTAAGGGAGTACTTCTTTTCTTATCACTTCTAAGAGGATAATTTCATTTCAAACTCCCTTGGTCCTTCCCTTTACTGTAAAAAGCACTTTGATAGAAGTTGTACTGTATCAGTGATGCACCCCAAGGTCTGTCTAAGAGTCTGCAAATAGGTTTTAACCATTAGCTCTGAGATCTTGGGAAAACCAGCCCAGTGGGCAAACTCTCTTTTCTTATAAGGCTTTATAAGTTTACATGATTACTCACTTCCAGCAATAACACCAATTTAACCCTGTCTTCTGAAGTTCTTTGACAATTCTCATGCCTAAATATTCCCATTCCCTGCCATCAAGACTAGGAACATAAAACTGTAGGAATTGAAATGTATACTTCAATAGGCCTGTTGCATCTAAAGTGATATACTCTGTCTTCCGGCTTAGCCCATTCTGAATGCTCCAAACCAGTATTATCAATAAATCTGAAATTCTAATGACAGCTATATAGTTAAGGATGGGCACATATTTTCATTCTAAATACCTACTTTAAGTTGCTTATAATGTCATAAAAATTTCCAGCTTGGCGCATTTGGGTTAAAGGTTGATTTTTCTTTAAACTTTGAACCCAACCAATTAGCCATTTTTTCAATTTGAGAATAGCATGTGTGTGTATTGTGGGGGTAGCTCTCTGCTCATCAGTAAAATAGCTTGTCTTGAAAGCTGTTTTCTTGCAAACCTTAAAGCAGCTCAGAGCACAAAGCAGAAATCTTCACAGTTGTCTGTGAAACCTGCTTGTATTGTTGCTATGAAAATAGGTTTTAATGAAGCTTAAAAAATACATACAGTGCAGCTTGGGTGGGGTGTTTTGAGCCTTTTTGCATCTTAAAGCAAATGAGAGTCTAGGTAGACTATATTGTCCCTTCAGAAGTAACAGTTCTTTTTGATATCCTCTGAACACCTTACACATGCTCAGGAATATGCAGAAATAGTAGTGGTGGAATGCTGTAGCCATGATGCTCTAGGAAATATGCAAGAAGCAAGGGTTTTTTTTGCTAATGGCTTCTATTGGGCCAGCTAAATCATACATAGGTACACTTTTTCAAGTATGTACATAGGTCTAATACATGGGAATATGCCTAAGCCTAGCAGTATAGAGACAGAGAACAAGTGATTGCTTTATTTTTTATAAGAATTCTTTTTCATTTGAAGTCTATCATCAAACTCCCCTTCAGTCTTCTCTTCTCCTAAGAGAAATAATCCCTGTTTTTCTGTCTTTTCCTCCTCCCTGTACTAGGAAAGAAGTGTTTCTTCCTGATCCTATAGTTCATCATCTATAGAGCTTAGTTTTTCGTTTTTCTTCTTTTTGACCTATTAGTTATTTTTTTTAGAGACACACACTTTTAAGAAAGAAAAATAATTTTCCATAAACTGTATGACACCATTATGGATACTGGCAATATTTAGGCAAATATGCTGTAGTTAAAGCTCATGGAGCATGTTGTTGTTGTTGTGTGTATTTTTTAAGCACACTCTCTTTATTGTTTTGTTTCTTTTTGATTATCATTAGTCAGAATTTTAATACTAGAAGCTCTTAAAACTGATTATGCCATGGACACCTTAGGATGTCAATCAACTCCTCAGGCAGCCTGATGTATACCAGGGAGCCAAGAGGAAATACCTTGATTATAAAGTTATCCAGCTTATTTTCAAATAATTACAAGAAAACAGAAAGCAGCGAGCTAGCAGTCTAAAATGCAAAGAAGCAGCTTTATTTTTACTTTGATTTGCAAAGATGCTGTGCCAGTTACTCATGTTCTACTACTGTGCATTTTTCAGTTTTTCAAATATACTTTATTTCATCTTGGCAGCTATTTTATTCCTGGGTTTTCCGTATACATTGGATGGTGAGGACAAGCTTATGTGAGGCAAACAGAAAATATAAAATCTGGACTGTTTGATACATTTGATATATTCTCCAGGCTCTCAGTCAAAATTCCAATTCAATTTGATAGAGTTCATGATTTGACCCAATTACAGAAAGTCTAGGGCACAAAATCCATTTGTGGATAAAATTCCTTCCCTCCTCTCCCCTGCCATAAGTTTTGCAAGTGTTTAGATTTTAAATTTTCTTAGAAACCAGTTGTAAAGTCTGTATCTGTTTCCAAAGTTTTGAAAAGCTCATCATTGTTGTGATCCAATTAAATCCTCTCAGTCCTCTCACCATGAATTGTAGGTAGGACAATAAGATTAGGAAAGTGAATGTTTAGTACAAATCCTATGCCCCAACTTTCAAGATCTAATTATTCAAACTTAAACTCTATAAAGGCCTTACAAAATTAAATTTGTGCTTTGTTTCAGTTGTCTATGATACAATTTCTGCAATTTTCACTTTTTCTGATACAAACATAAAACACGATAACTGTGCTAAGGATAACACATTATTGCCACACTTAACAGACTGATGGTCTACCTGATTTGTTAGCCTGACCTCAACAATGTTCAGTCCCACAAACTTTAGAACAAGTAGAATGGAAAAGTGATAAAGTGTTGTGAAAATGAATATTTATGCAAGATTTGAGTTTAGATTAATTTGAAATAATTAAAAAAAAACAACAATAAAGGGTAGAGGGTTACACCAAAGGGTGGAGGGGAGAGACTACTGTTGTTATTTAATATCTTCATCAGTGATTTGGATGAGGGTGTGGAGACCACCCCCTCCAAGTTCACGGATGATACCAAATTATGGGGCAAAATTAATACACCAGAGGATAGGGAGCAGATACAGGCCAACCTGGATAGGTTAGATCAATGGGCAGAACATAACTCAACAAAGATAAATGCAAGGTACTCCACCTAGGAAGAAGGAATCCCCAGCACACCTACAGGTTGGGGGATGTCCTCCTCAGCAGCTCAGAGGCTGAGAGAGATCTTGAAGTCATAGCTGACTCCACAATGAACATGAGCCAGCAGTGTAACAAGGCTATCAACAAGGCCAGTTGCTCCTTATCGTGTATTAGCAGATGCACGACCAACAGATCAAGGGAGGTGATGCTCCCCCTCTATGCAGCATTGGTAAGGCTGCAGTTGGAGTACTGTGTCCAGTTTTGGGCACTGCAGTTCAAGAGGGACATGGAGGATATGGAGAGGGTTCAGAGGAGGGCCACTCGCATGATTAGTGGTCTCCGTGAAAGACCCTACAAGTAAAGATTGAGAGATCTGGATTTCTTTAGCCTATACAAAAGATGGCTGAGGGATGACCTTGTAGCTGCCTATAAAGTTATCAGGGGAGCACAGCAGGGAATTGGGGATGCACTGTTTACCAGCGTGCCCCAGGGAGTAACTAGGAATAATGGGTGCAAACTAGTGGAGAGTAGATTTAGGTTAGACATTAGGAAGACATTTTTTACAATAAGGGTGGCCAGAGTCTGGAATGAGCTTCCAAGAGAGGTGGTGCTGTCACCTAACTTGGAGGTCTTCAAGAGGAGGCTTGACAATCACCTGGCTGGGATCATCTGACCTCGGTCCTCTTTCCTGCCAGGGGCAGGGGGTCGGACACGATGATCCATTGGATCCCTTCCAGCTCTATAATCCTTGAATCTATGAATCTAGGCAGTGGTGGAGTTGTGTAACTGTGTGTGTGTGTAGGGGGGGGCACACACAGGGCACCTGCCCCAGATGCTGACTACGGGGGGATGTAGGGATCCCCCCACACCCAGAGTCTGCCATAGCAACGGCAGCCCTGCGCTGCACAGGCCCAGCCACCGGAGCAGGGCACGGCAGTGCCACACCAAGCGGTCCGCTTGGGTGGTGGAGGGCAAGTGGTGCAATGGAATGGAGCTTTGCCCACCCACAGGGAGCTTTTTCCAGACAGAGCAGGCATAGCCCCATGCCCAATATGTATGAGGAGGTAGGGAAAGAAGTAAGCGGGACACCAGAGTCAGGTCCTATGTAGCCCAGCTGGAGTGGAGCTGATGCTGCTACAGTAGCAGGAGTGGCAGCATAAGGCCAGGAAAGTTACCCTTCCCTTTCCATCACCTACATCCATCTGTCTTTCCCCACATCCAGTCTTCAGGGGTCACCATCCTCCCTCTCTGCTGCAGGCTCTCAATTAGCTACCTCCTCCTTTGCAGCAGTGTAATTAGAAGGGGGCAAGTGGGGCACCAGTCCTAGGCAATGAGTTAGACGGTGCCAGAACGTCACCCCCGTCCCACCAGAGAGTCTTTGCTGCAGCTGGAGCAGGCCAGTGCTGCTTGGCCGTAGGGGCCAGGCAGGAATAGCCCCACACCAACCAACCACAGGAGCTGGGTATGGGGACATGGCAGCAGCAGCTTTGAGTCCTTGGGGAAAGTAGAAGTGGTCATCCTCCTTTGCCTTTGCTCTGTGGCACTTGGCACCCTGCCGCCTCAGGGTTCAGGGAAGTGATGCTGAGGATACCAAACTTGTTAGTTATACTTCTGCATCTATGTGAATCTTTTCACTACAGAAACTTCCATCTCCCTGAATGCCTAAAGGAGGGTGGGGGTGGGGGGGAAGAAAAATGTAAGTGTACTTTAAAATGTATAGTGTGTTTACTTTATAGCTCTACTGTTCTTTCCATCACCATACATTTCCCTTGAACCACAGCATATGAGTGAATACACAAAAATAGTCTGAAAACATCCAAGCAGTCTGCTTCAAACAGTACATGCAGGGAGAGGCAGGTGGCACTGTCTCTACACTTACTTGTTTAGGGCAAGAAATAGGAATTTGCTTTTTATCCAGTCAGAAGCATGCACATTTTCTAGGAGCCAACTGCTACTTCCCCTTCTGTACCCCCTCAGCTTTGCTGGTGCATGGGTAGCCAAGCCTCTCCTCATTTCCTCAACTCCTTTTTATCAAACATTTCAAATTTATTTAGGGCAATATCATGTGGATTATCAGGGACAAGGGAATAGGCAGATTGGATTGCAACACATCAGACAACAAAGCTGAAATAGCTCAGAGACTACAGATAAGGGGAAATGTTACGACAAAAGTAGAGTATTATTTCTGGTGGTCCCCAACTGACTGAGATTATGACTTCATGTGTGCAGGAGGACCAGAGGAGTCATTTTTGTAGGGATTATGAGATGGAAAGCCTGCTGTTTTGATGTGCTTGCTGGTTGTCCATGATTCTGCTGGGAAGTCAGAAAGAAACCTCACTAATCACTAGCATGATTCTCATTATGCCTTTCAGTGGTCTAGGAACTCTTAGGTAATTACAATTGCCAAATGGGTACGAACTGAATTATATGAGTCTTCTTATGTTATGTTCTATCATTCATAGACAATGAGAATCAAAGGCTTCAATATATTAAGAAGGTAGAAGTCTACGGGTGGAGGTCCAGAGTCCTCTCAACATGTATTATGCTACCAAAAGTTTCCTTAGTTTTCCTCATTTTGTTCTTATGTATTGGTAAAGTATTTATGGTGGGACTTCTATATTATTATAACTTCATTTTGTTAGGCATGAGTTTATTAGAAAAAGAACAGAGTTCTGTTGCATTATACAGAGATGTATATAAATATGTGAGTTAATAGTTGTAACATGGGATTATTAACATCTGCATAAAACTGGTGGAAAGGAAATTAGACCTTTGTACTGCAGGGATATGCAAACACTCAGGTATAAATCAAGGAAATGCTTTTAGTACAGATTTTTTTACTGGACTTTAAAGTGCCAGTTGGAAATTAGTGCTACTATTACTGTGGAGCTATGATGTCAATAAGAATGGCGAACCATGATACTTTTCAATGTATTAAACTACAGTTTGGATTATGGATATAAGCAATCCCAGCCAAAAATGTCATTATAATAATAGAAATAAAGACAAAATAATAAGCAAACAAACCTACGTAGTGCTCTTGATTAATAAAAGCTAAGGCTGGCTGTTCTCTTATTTCATGAACATTATTGCGAGAAATTTTTAATATTTTATCTTTAAAGCTTTGATGAAAACCCACCAACTATTTCTACTAGAAAGGAAAAAAAGAATCCCAGACTAGTAAACCACTTTTTTAGTTTTGCTTAAGAAACAACTCTATCAATAAATGTATTGTATGTGCTTGTAGATAAATGTGTCTTAGTGAGAGATCTTTTGTTTATGAAATATAGTCATTTAAATCTAGAATGAATTTGTGGCATGTAAATATGACTTTTGATATGACTGGAAATGTTCATGTGCTTCATTCCTATAATATGGTATTCACATATGTTCTCTCAATCTTTATACAGTAAGAAAGCAGAATATAAAATGTTTGTTACCACTGAATTTTCTTTATGTTTAATGTGCTTGTAAGTGACACCATAGATTGCCGTATTAGTAAAATATATTTCATATCTTTCTCAAATATTAGATTGCTCAAAATACAAGTGTTTGTTACTGCCATTGCCAGCTGTAGAAGACTTAGGAAAACAAGATTAGCTATAAGTAATATTACTGTTGATTAATTGGTATTGTTTTTTGTTTGCTAAGGCAACTATTGGCATGAACAAATAATCAGAATATTGCATAGCATTGATACCATTAATAATCTTACAGTTTCCTTCAAAACTAGTAAATGGATGGGAATAAAAATCATCAATAATGCCAGAAATGTAAAGTTAAAGAGTAATAGTTGAAAAAGAAATGTTACCGAAAGTTGTATTTCAGATTGCAGGGTTCATTTAAAAGGGGGCTTGAGTTAGGCTATGAAGGATGCCAAAAATCAGAATGCTTTGGGGGGTCTCACAAGAAGGTCAGATGCACTGAGTGTGTAATAAGCGGGAGGCAATGCAGCAGCCATTATCTTCCCTCTGACAAGAGAGCAGCTCACTGACCTGGCATGCTGACAAATGGAGAGGAAAACTCTGCACTGAGATGTAAATTCCCCACACAGGTCCCTCATGAATATCTTGTCTCCAGGATTCAAGCCAGTGACCTGGAAAACAAGGTTCCTCCCCAATCAAAATGACAGGCAGAGCTGGTTTCCTGTTAGGAAGACTACTAGGTGTGTAAAAAAATTATGATTTCTGAGGGGAAAAAATGAGATGTCACACAGAGCAAAATATTACTTTCAAATGGTCTTCTGCAACTCCTTTGAATGGCAGCTGTTCAGAATTCAGTTGTGTGTATGACACACTGGAATGCAGGATGGAAGTTCTGTTGGAGGGCAAGAATGAAAAGAAATTTTCAATTCAAATACTCATTTGAGAATATTTGAATATCTGTCATTCTTTATAGCCTAAAGGTTAATTCTTGAAAAGAATTTCCATTAGTAACACAGATTGTAACCTTGTCAAATCCTCTTATGTAATACATCAGTGCTGAAAGACATACTCTGCAAAACTGTACTAGAAAATACATAACCTTGGTTTATAGAGAATTACATTTTTAGCGATTTCATTGATTTATAAGTTAGTTGTTTAAGAAGGTTTTGTGACATTGTGTCGCTTTTCATGGTTAGCATGCAGAAAGCACATTTATAAGCTATCTGAGAAAATATCTCTCTCATTGGATATTTCCTTTGCATTGCTAAACCCTCCTCTTTGTATAGATGCTAATGAAGAAGCTGCCATGATATTATTGCTTTTATGCAGGAAACATCACTGTTTTAAATAAATCTGTTCTGTTTTAGGGAGCCTTTTTCACTTCCTTGCACATATGTTTAGATGGACTCACATCATTATCTCTCATTTTGCGCGTTTGAACATTTTGATTCTGAGCAGGGAAAAATTCTGCTACAAAACTGCAATCTATTTTCCTGCTAAATATTCTCAGTTCTCCTACACTACCAAAGACTGCCTATATATATCTTTTAATCATCATTCATAGGCTACCCACAAACTATTAGTTAAAATGTAGCACTTTTGATGTGGTAAATTGAAAAACAAGCAAAAACCAAGCAACATGCATCTTATATTAGTTAAACATTCACATATGTATTTGGAGCACTAGCTAAGTAATATGTAAGTATGCATTTCATTTAAATAACATACAGAGAACGGAGAGAAAAAGACACAGATGGACTGACTATCTTAATGGAGAATTTAGTTAACAGTAACTATATATGTATAAGCCATTAGTGTTACAACAGCCAGTTGCATATGCAAATTATTTGTTAGCTTGGGTTTGGTTTATGCTCTTTTTTGAACCTTTTGGACAAGGAAGTAATTAATAGCATTTTTGGTAATACTACTTATAAAATAAATTACAACCTTCCATAATAATAACATTTACTTTTCTTAAGTTTTACTTTAAAAATGTTATCTAATTCAGTCTGTAACTGCATTGTGAAATCATGGATTTAAATAATACTCTCATTTTGCATTTCCTTGTTAGTTGTATACAGTGTGTAGTAATTCTGTGTTCACACTGCTTGTCTATTTCTTAATTTGAGCATTATCCTACATATGTAGCACTAGGTGTTGCAACTGTTCCTGTTTCCATTTTCAATAGTGCAGCTACTATTGGGGTTAAAAGGATTGATGCTGATGTTTTGGTGCCTTATACTTGAACAATTTTTAGAAAGCATGGCTTAAATTTGTGCATGGAGTTTAGACAAAATGAATATGGTAATAAGATCCAAGCATGGGTTGCACACTCAAATTATCATCAATTGTGCATACAATTTTTCCAGGCTATTTGTTCTGAAAATAAGTACTAAATTATGCATTCAATTTAGATTCATGGTATGGGTACGAACAATAAAATTTGCTCAAATATTTCCAAATGGTAATTTTTGTGTGTGCAAATACAATAAAGTCCAGTTACCTGACGTGTCTATTTCAGCACTTTATAAAACAAACAACCCTCCCCCTCCACCCCTGCCTTCCCCCAAACCTCCATATACACAGGACTGGATAAAAGCAATCCCAAGAACCACACAAGAGAGGCAGTGTCTTTGGTAGCTCTGACCCCTCCTTCCTCTAGTCTCAGTAATGGCAGGACCTATATTTATCCTTGACAAGCCAGACACAGAGTGGCACTGCCAGTGCTAAGGCCCTTTTGAGATTCCCCCCTTTTGGCACCCCCAAAACATTAATAAAGAATAATCCCAAGAGAAAAGGGGTTGATCTGTCCTAATGGGGGGTTTAAGAGCAAACAATGTTTTCCCCTAGCTCTGGCTGTTGCTACTTTTTCCTGTTGTCTGCTGACTCAGTAGGTTATCATTGCCTTGGCTATATTTTTTTCATAACCATCAAGGTGGAAATGTGTTTTTTCTTTGAATTGAAAGAGCAGACACTGAAATCATCATGACTGAGATCTAAGGAAAGCATACACTGTAACTATGGCTTATAATACTCCATCTTAAAGGTGGGTATATAAATGTTGATATATATTACAAGAGGCTTACTTAAAATCTAGAATAATATCTTGGCTGAATTAAAATCATTGGAAATGTTGCCAGTAACCTCAGTAGAGTCAGAATTTTATCCCTGCATTTTGTGAAAGGGAAAAATCTCTTCAAAAGTCTTTATCAATATCGGTCCATGTCATAACACCTGACCTAACTCAACACAATACATGCCATGCTATGGTTGCTGGATCTGAATTTGAACTGATGCAGTAACTCTCATAAATCAAAGGTGCAAGATGTAAAAATCAAACATAGAACGCTTCACAGCCACTAAAGTATACTTATTTCTTTATCATGTAAGAGTTGTATTTTGAAGCACAGTTACTGAAAAGTTTGATTTTCCCTCAAACAATTCATAATGCTGTCCTGGAAGATAAATCAGCTATGTGTTTTAGATAGCATTCTTTTTAAACCAACAAGTTAAAGCTATTGCACTTGGATTCCATATTCAATTAACTTTTTCGTGTCAATTACCAAATGTATAGCTGTTGAAACTTAATCCCCTGTTTGTCATAAAATATAATACTGTAAGTAGTTTGTTCAAATTGGGCATGTCTCCACATGCATTATGACACTTTAGGTAATGCGCATTAAATCTAGTTTCTCTGGTTCCCTGTACAAAGAGCATGGGGGCTGGTCCAATGTGCTGTAATTACAGTGCACTGGAGCAGACTTGATTAATGGAGTCTGCTGGAGTGTGGTAATTACCATGTTTCAGCAGCCTCCCATGTCTTGTGTATCAGTGTCCTTTTGTTTAAAAATGGTGGCAGGGGCACTTGAACTAAAGCTCGTTGAACAAACTTTAATTCAAGTGCCCCCACCACCTTTTTAAAGCATGGAGATGCTGATACATGAGATACTGTGGTGTTTCAATTAGAGCAGCTCTTGGAGCTGCTTTAATTAATGTGCCACCCTCCACACCTTGAGAGCACATGTAAAAGTGCCCTCCATTTTCAGGTACTTGGAAAATGTACATTAGCTTGTCTTAATGTGTATTAACTAAAAAGTATGTATTTTTAGTGACACTTTAATGCACATTAAAATAGGCTAATGCACAATAAAGCACACATCTAGATTTTTCATAGACATTAGGGCTGGAAGGGACCCCAGAGGATCATCGAGTTCAGCCCCCTGCCCCAGGGACAAGAAGTCAGCAGGGGTCATAGGATCCCAACAAGACAGACATTCAAATTTCTCTTGAAGGCATTCAAAGTAGGTGCTTGAACCACCTCCAGCAGCAGTCTATTCCAGGCCTTGGGTTCTTGGACAGTAAAGAAGTTCTTCCTTATGTCCAGTCTGAAATGGTCAATGAGGATTTTGTGACTGTTTAACCTTGTCATCTCTTGGGGTGCTCTGGTGAACAGATGTTCTCCCAGATCCTGGTGAGCAGCCCGTATAGACTTATAGGTGGCCACCAGATCACCCCTAAGCCTGCGCTTTTCCAGGTTGAAGAGTCCCAGAGCTCTCAGCCTCTAATCATAAGGTCTGTTTTCCTGACCTCTGATCATGTGTGTGGCTCTCCTCTGGACTCTCTTGAGCTTCTCCACATCCTTTTTGAATTGTGGAGCCCAAAACTGGATGCAGTACTCCAGCTGCGGCCTCCCCAAAGCCAAGTATAATGGGAGAATGATGTCCTGGGATTTGCTTGAGAAGCATCTATGGGTGCAAGCCAGCGTTTTGCTTGCTTTACTAGCCACAGTATCACATTGAAGGCTTATATTCACCTTGAGGTCAATCGTGACCTCCAAGTCCTTTTTGTCCATAGTGCTAGCCAGCGTAGCACTGCTGAGCCTATAAACATGCTTTGGGTTTTTCTTCCCAAGATGGAGAACCTTTCATTTTTTGGTGTTAAACACCATCAGGTTCTCATCCGCCCATTTGCTGAGCCTGTCCAGGTCAGCCTGGATCACCCTCCTGTCCTCAGGTGTGAAAGCTTTATCCCAAGGTTTGGTGTAATCAGCAAATTTGGCCAGTCTGCTTCTGACATCAATGTCCACATCATTAATGAAGATGTTGAATAGTGTTGGCCCAAGGCCAGAGCCTTGAGGGACCCCACTGGTTACAGGGAACCATGGCAACTGACTTCCATCAACCACCACCCTCTGGGTCCGACCACAGAACCAAATACCCAGCCAGCAGATAGTGGTGAAGCATAGTGGTGAAGCTGAGGCCGCAGTTGGCCAGTTTTGCTAAGAGGTGATCATGGGATACCAGATTGAAGGCTTTTTTGAAGTCAAGATATATGACATCAGTCTCTTCTCCCTTATCCAGGTGATAGCTCACCTGGTCATAAAAGGAAATAAGATTGGTCAAGCAAGACCTGCTTGCCACAAACCGGTGCTGGCTATCCCTTAGGATGCTGCCATCAGCCAGTCTGTTAAGAATGGTTTCTTTAATAACCTTTTCTAAGACCTTCCCTGGGATAGATATCACGCTGATGGGCCTGTAGTTTGCTGGATCCACTTTCCTCCCTTTCTTGAATATAGGCACCACATTGTCCTTCTTCCAATCTTCAGGCACTTCACCAGAGCGCTAAGAGCCAGGGGATGAGCTATGATGCTTGCCAGCTCCCTGAGTATCCTGGGGCGTAAACTGTGAGGGCTGGCTGACTTGAAGGTGTCCAGTCTTTCAGGGTGTTCCTTCACAAGGTCAGCATTGATGGAGGGTAAGTAATCACTCTCACCCAGGCTTTCCCATCCTGAAATGGGCAGGGGTGTCCCCTGGGATTGGTGAAAAACTGATGCAAAGTACCTATTTAGGAAGTTGGCTTTTTCCTGGGCTTCGGTTGTCAGTTGTTCCATCTGGTTTAGCAGGGGTCCAATGTTGCTCTTGCTTTTTCTTCGGCTCCCCACATATCTAAAAAAGGAATTTTTATTGTCCTTGATACTCATAGCTAGTTGGAGTTCAGTCACAAGCTTTGGCTTTTCTGGTTCACTCCCTGCAGATCTGGACCAGTGCAGAATATTCCTCCTTGGAGGTGGATCCCATCCTCCATTCTTTGTAGGTATTTCTTTTTAGATGCAGGAGGTCCACTAGTTCCTTGCAGAGACAAGGGGGCTGCTGTGCCCTTTTGCTGACTTTCTTCTGAGACGGAATATACTTTGCTTGTGCATCCAGGAATTCTCCCTTGAGGAGCAACCACTCATCCTGAACTCCCCTCCCCTTTGGTCATGGTCTCTTAGGGCCTCCCTGACAAGCATCTTGAGCTTGTCAAAGTCAGCTTTCCTGAAGTTGTGGACTTCTGTATTGCTGACTGACTTGCTAGCTTTATGGTGGATGGGTGAAGGTGATCAGCTTGTGTTCACTGTCACCCTTCGATCGTTAGGTCACTGATTAGGTCATCCCCCATTGGTAGTACCAGGTTGAGCAGCACTTTACCTCTCATTGGCCCATTGACTTCTTACATCAGATAGAGTTCATCCACACATGAGAGAAAGCTTTATGACTATTTGGATTTGGCCTAGGGCTTTTCCCACAAGATGTCAGGGTAGTTGAAGTCTCCCATGACAACCATGCACCAGGAGCATGGAGCTTCTGTCAATTCCCTGGTGAACTCCTGGTCAAGCTTTTGGCTTTGGGTGGGAGGTCTGTAGTAGACTCCCACCATTGTGTCCCCTGTGCCATGTTCCCCATGGATTTTAACCCAGAGGGTCTCCAGCTGTCCACCCTGGGCAGCAATGTCAGCTTGCAGGGATGTGTAGCTTTCCTTGATATAGAGAGCTACACCCCTGACCCTTTTGTCCACTCGATCTCTCCTGTACAGGGTATAGCCATCTACACCTGTGGCCCAGTCACATGTACCCACTGAGAAATGGATAGAACGGTATAGGTCTTGCAGCTTTCTGGTATTCTACAGCACATTAACCAGAGATAGAGCTTGAAACATTTAGTTGTGCTGAATTAATCTCAGGAGCACTAACCTAGGAAACTGGGAGCTTTTTTTTGTTTTTCTTCACTAAAATACCAGCCAATCACTTATGTGACTGAGTCCAGGTACAGACATTACACTTTTACTGGCATAAGTGATCAGAAACCACTATACCTGTAACAGAACAGAAATTCAACACACATGGACAAGTGTGTACCTTAGATTGATTTTGCCTTGGGCCTTTTGAATGTCTGTTCCTATCCTAAAAGTACATACATATACTTTACACATAGGTGGCAGAAGGGGGGCGCTAATGAGGCTCAACCCCACCAAATGCCAGGGGAGCCTGGCTGCAGGTTGCTGAAGCACGGGGGAGGGGTGCGCTGGGATCACAGCAAGCCCAGCACACCAGTAAGTTTCTTTTGACTGCCTGGGTTTGGGGGAGGCAGATCAAGACCCCCACAGTGTAGGAGGGAGCAGAGTAGGGACAGGGCCCAATTATTCACCCCTATCCTGCTCCCTGCTGTACTGTGGGGATTGTCCAGTGACCTGGCCCAGCCAGGGCCCCATTCATGGGGAATGGGGCCTCAGTCAGTCCAGATCATGGGGTAATGGGAGCCTGGTGGCTCATCCAGAAGCATAGGTGGGTGGCTTCTGCCACTACACAGGTGCCAGGGAAGGGGGCACGTTCCCCTCCCCACAGCTACCCCATGCTACATCCCAAGATGAGCCACTCTGGGCTGGTCATGGGGCAATCAGAACTCCATGACCAGCCCAGCTGGGGCCCCATTCACAGTGAATGGGGCCCCAGCTGGGTCATGAGACAATCAGAGCCCAGCGGCTTCCCCAGAGTCATGGTGCGGGGTAGCCAAGGTGGTGGAGGCCAGCCACGGCCCCTGATTTTTGCACAGGGCAAGGGTGAGCTGCAGCTGCACTCTGCTTGCTCCCCACTTCTGTGTCTCACTGCAGCCTTTGAAAGTAGTGCCATGTGTCTTGCTGCCTGGCCTGCTTAGTAAGATATACATGGTGCCAAAGGCTACAGTGAGGTGCAGAGGCAGCTGTAGCCTACTCTTTCCCCGTGCAAAGACTGGCTCCCCAGCACTGTGGCTCTGGAAGAGCCACTGGATTATTCCCAGAGCTGGGTTGATGCAGGTGTCCCAGGGGCTCCATCCCCTCTGGCTCAGCCCAGATTGGCCCCACTTGAGGTCTGAGCCCCGCCCCCGCCAGGTGGTGTGGGACTGGGGCCAGGCCTGGCTGGTGCAGAGAGGCAGCCAGGGAGAGTGCAGGCCTGGGGGGCAGTGGATGCTGGTGCCAGGCAATGACTCCCCAATGTGGGAGAAGGGGCAATTGCACTGGTACAGCAGGTTCCAGCTCCAATCTCTGCCTGGTCCCAGCCCCAGCTTCACTCCCTTCCCCCCTTCTCTTCCTCTACAAATTTTGGGGGGGAAGGTGTGTGCACATGAGCATGTGTGCTCAGCCCCCCATTTTTTTTTCTTCCTCCACCTATGGCTTCACAATAAGTAAATAGCATAAATGTATCCCTAGGGTGAAAGCAATTAAGTAATTGGCTATGTTTACAGAATCTATTTACAATAGTTGGCAATGTCATATCAAAACACAGCACATGTGTTCTGAAACCAGTACTATCCAACTGGAAATGTCAAGTCTTAGTTTCCAATTGTGGTTTGTTTGTTTGGGTGTTTTTTACTACAGAAAATATAATTTTTGCAATTCTATTACAAAGAATTCAGAAAGACTGAAACAAGTCAGAATGTTCTTGATATTATGAATTCCTCTTTGAAATTACGGTTTTATCTTGTAAATCATGTGTAGGTGTTTGCACACCTCTCAGTGCTAATATTACATTGCACTCTTGCTGCCCTTGAAAGAGACCTTCAGAACCAATCTTTTTTTTAACCTGAAAATGTTGATTCCTTAGAATCAAAACTGTTCATAGGAAACATACCATTTTAAGGAAATTTTGAATGGCCAACTGGTTGGGGGAGGTAAGACACCTGGATGATTCTATTAACTGTGGCACTATAGACTAGTCTGGGATGGGTTTCCTTCACTCTTTAGTAGGACCTGTCCCATTTTGTATATGGAATTAAATATACATAGAAGCAAGAACTTGAATGCGAGTCTTTTACATCTTAGGTGGATGTCCTAACCACTTGGAAGATTTTTTTTGTTTTTATAGTTTGCATAAATGATTAAGCATTGGCTATGTTGATCTCTCTCTGTCCCACATACACACAAGTATTTTTCTTTCCTGATAAGTTCTAGATAACATATTTGTATTATCAAGACCTTTGAATGATCAGAACTGGAGCAAAGTAGACTGGCCTAGATAAATGGAAAAAACCCATATAGAACCTTCACACAAAACTTGAACTTAACTGAACCCAAACTTGTTTTACAGAATGACTCCCAGTGACAGATTTTCATGACTTCACAGCTAGTCTTGGTGCTTGAGTGTTAATGTATTCACTATTAGGCCCTGCACTGTCATCAATCAGTTTTCTATGGTGAGATCCTACACAGTGTAGGTGCATAGCTCTGTCAATATACACAAAAGTTTAAAAGTAATGTATTGAAGAGGGAACTTACAAGAGCATTGCTATTTAACTGTCAAATTAATCTTGCCTAACAAGACAAGTAAGACCAAAGAAGGGAATACCCTACTAAGAAACTGACTAGCACAGTCGAGATGATGCATACACTTATATTTCTTCAGACATTGTCCATTCTTTGTCCAAATTCCATCCTCTTTTTTCTTGTATATTTAAAAGGAAGAAAGTGAATACTCATGCTATTACCATGCTGGGAATATTTAACTTGCCTTGTGCTGTCCAACTCCTGTATTTTTTTCTTCTCTGGGAAGACAGACACATCTCAGCTCTGCCCCCTTCAAGCATTCCATTCATGAGCTAGCACTATCAGTCTTAGCATACACTGATTTCATAAATGCATTCAGGATGATCTAGTGTGAAGATGAAGAGCACTTCTATACAACATGTGGTATTGTTGGTCATCAAGCAAATTGGCAACTGCAGCTGCAACTGTCAGAACACAGTGAACTATTCACTGTTTTGGTATTAGGTCTGTGTAAGTAGGCTTCGGATCCAGCCGCTTTGGATGTCAGTGATCTGATTTGGAGCTCCGGATTGTTTTGCCACTTCAATGAGGCCGAAGCACCTCTGAAGCTTTGGAGCTGCCTTGGAGATTTGGCGATAGGGTATAATAGGGGATCAATGAAAACACAAAACCTGCCAACTATCTCTGGTATACCCACAAACTGCACACCAGAATCCATCAAAGACAACAAAACCCAACTACCTGTGGGCAAAACCCAACTACCTGTGGGGGCATATTCCTCACCAAAAAAAATCTCTGCCTCTAGTCTCTCAGGCTAGATCCTGAGAGGGAACAAATTACAATACAAACCACTTTTCAGAGCTGGGACTATAAACTGCATTTCATCAGCCTCCGAGGTAGTAGGTACAGAAACTCATGGACTCCATATACACAGTGGGATTCTGGCGCACTGCGACCTGCCAGACATTTGACACCCCAGGCACCTGTGCACTTTTACCTGCGCTGCTACATCCCCCTTCCCCCCCTACCCCCCAACCCAGCCTGTCCCTCACTCCCTGAGGCCTCCATTTCCATTTTCACTGACTGGCTTTCTTGCCTGCATTGCAGACCAGGCCAGCCTCTGGCTTCTTTTCTAGTCCTTCCATCCAAGACCACCTACAGGTACATCCTCAGCCTGACAAAGGGGTTTTCAACCCTAAAGCTGGCATCCCAGGCGGCTAAGCTGCCTCACCAGGAGCCTCACAACTGCACTGCAATCAGCAAGTGTCAGGCTTGTCAAAGACATGACAGGTCTGGGCATTCTCCAGCCAGGACTTTGTGCATCTGTGTGTTAGCTGGAGGTTATGGCACCTCCTACCTGCCTTTCACCAGGAGATCATTGGTCCTGGCATTTACAGGGCTGCCGCATTGCCAGCAGTCCCACCAGGCCTCCCTAACCTGGTAGGGTGCAGTTATAGTGGTCATGCCCAGGACCTGGGGCCTCCTCCTTCCCCATTGCCCCAATCCCATACCTCCAAGTATGTCCTGGTAGGGGAATGAGCTCAGCAGGGACATGTTCTTCCCCTGCTGGCTGGTGATGCAGTTAGTGCACCCTCCAGCTGAGAGCGGGGCATTACTCAGCTTTTCAAAACCTCAAAAAAGGAAATTGGTGCAGACGGAGTAAGGAGGGTGGCACTCAGTCCATCTCCAGGTGGAGCTTGGGGAACCCCAGCAGTGGGAGGTTCACCTTTAGGAACACCAGTTGCTCCACCAACGTAGGACCCAAGCAGGTGTGGTGGGGTGTCACAACATCCACGGCAATGCTGAACACCCTCTCGCTTGGAACACTGGTCGGTGGACAGGACACGTGTTGCCAGGCAACCATGGCCAGATCCTGCCACATCTGGCTGTGGTTTGCCCAGTAGGCCAAGGGGAGAGATAAGTAGCCACCAAAACCTCGGTGCTACCTGCCCAAGGTTCGGGTCTCATGCATTCAGACCCCAGCATTGAAGCCATGCCCATGGCCCATATTGTCTGTGGCTGGCGTGGAGGAGGCTGGCTGGTGATGGCACTGGTACTGGGAGGTCTGGCATGGGAAAGTGGATCCCCCTCTTCCACATCCCCTTGCCTCTGCACTTCAGCCTCCCTGACTTGGTTCACCAGCACCTGCATCCAATGATGGAGGGTTTTGGTGCTGCCAATGCACATGCTTCCTTTCTCCTTTGGGTCACACATGCCCACCATCATATGAACCGTACTGGATCACAAGGGATCCAGTTGTCTCCTGCTGCCCTCTTTCAGCCGCCTCACCAGTGCCTACACGTCTGGTGACAGTGGCCTGCCCCAGCCAGGAAAGTTGATGCCCTGAAACTTCTTCATTTGGTTCTCCAGTTCCCTCACTAGGGGGAAATCACCTGGCTGAGGAGGGCATCACCAGTGCTAAGGGTCTTGGTGGCCTTGAGGAAGGGCTTTAGGACCACCAAGATCTGGGAGATGGTACCCCACTCAGTCTTGCTCGGGGAAATAGCTCTGTTCAGGGGGGCGCTGATCCCCATCTCGTGGATGGCCTTCTGTTGCTCCACCAGCCTCTCGAGCAACAGGTATGTGGAGTTCCACCAAGTCTCCACATCCTCCATGATTTTGTGCTGTGGGATGCTCAGTTCTGTCTATTTGTCCCACAGGATCTTGCCCAACTTGATGCTCCTGTGGAATTAGCCCGCCACCTTCCTGCATTTTGAAATCAGATGGCTTGCAGCAGTAGTGGTGGCAGTGTCATCATCGGCAGCCCTGTCCCACTCCAAGACATCCCTCATAATTAGGTGCAGCCTCTCTGCCACAAAGTGGATGACATCAAAGTTGGCATCACAGATAGCCTTCACCATATTGGCCCCATTGTCAGTGACCATGAACCCACGGGTGAGCTCAGCCTGCCCAATGAGCCACCCCTGCACCATGCAGTTCATGGTCCACATGATCTCCCTTGCTGTGTGGCCTACCGACAGCCTGACTGATTGCACCAGAGACCTGTGAGGGAGAGGTAGGTGTGATCGCCACCCCAGCTGCTTCAGATGTTGGAGGTGAAGTGCAAGGCCACCTACAGCCCTGCCTTGTGCAGCTCCTCCCTCAACTACTCCCTGCATGCCTCATACAGGGAGGGCATCACCATCCGCTAAAGGTGGTGCATATGGGTACTTTGTAAAATGGGGCCAGAAGTGCTATGAACTGCCTGAACCCTGGTCACTCAACTAGGGAGAAGGGCTGGCTATCCAGAGCAAGCATCTCCCCAATGCTCTGGGTGATCTCGCTCGCCTCTGATTGAAGGAGCTGGAAGCAGAGCTGGGAACCTCTCAGGTCACTGCTCAGCTCCTTCCTGGAACTGGGGGAACCTCTTCTGCTGGCTGCAGCCTCTCGTAGGGGGTCCTGGAGCCCAGCAGGGAGCCTCTCCTGCCGGCCGCACGCCGCGCTGCTGAGGGTCCCACTGCTGCCTGCAGGTCCTGCTCTTTTAGGCTCTTCTGGAGCACTGCTCCTGCCCCACTAGCTTAGCTCTGTAAAGCTCCTTCCTTGTTGTCCCTTGCTGGTCTCTCCCCTGAGTCAGCCCACGCTGCCCCTTTTATCCCCCTCCAGGTGACCCAAGGGGCCAATCAGGACACAAGGGGGTGAGTCTCTGGGGCCTGATTGGTGTGGAAAGGGAATCTCAAGTCTTCCAATCATCTTTTACCCTTTCAAAACCCCTGGGCCAAATCATTACCAGATTGGTGAGGAAAGGGAATCAGGTGCAAGTCCTCCAATCATCCTTTGCCCTTTCAAAACCCCTGGCCTAGGTCACTGCCAGCTAGCCCGTCATACCAGCATGCTTCATATTAATCTTTTCTATGGTACAAAAGGTCTCTGTGGTATTGCTCATTTTGTGTTGTGTATTTTATTCCCTCTGTTGTGTGCAAGCACTGGACTCTTCTTTGATTGTTTGCTTCAGTGTTAAGAGCTATGTAAAAAATGTGTACTGTCTGTCTGTCTTCTTCTCCTATGAATATCTGATTTTTCTTCTTTATATTGTGTGTATGTGGATGAGTGTGCATGCATGTGTGCAATCTGTGTGCCTCCCTGCACAGTGATGGATCACGCTGGCAGGGAGAACACAGCTTTCTTTTTTCAAAGCTTGCACACAAAAAAAGAGCAAATATAAATTGAAAAAAAATGAATTGAATAGTACTAAGAGATGCTAAGCTAAGCTAAGCTAAATCCTACCCAATCCTTTCTAACAACAAAAAGGAGCAGGCAAGTTCAACTACTGAGTAAAGGAACCAAGCTAAGTCTGAGGGTACCTTTCTCATGCAGTTCCTGAGTGGGAACAAGTTAGCAAAAGTCACAGTACGCCTCCAGACAGAGGCTTTTATGCTGTTTCTAGGTCCCTCCCCCCAGACATTGTCATTGGAAAGGCAGCCAGAGAGAAATCCTTCTCACTGGCCACCTACACATCAGTCTTCCCCCCCGCTCCCCCTTCTCCCCGCCCCCCGTTCCTCCTCCCTCTTTTAATTTTCACTTTCAGCATCCAAAGCATCCAAATCACCTAAAGATTTTCCAAAGCGCTTCTGAAGCTCCGAACAGCTTTGGACAGTTTGAATGAGCCAGCGCTTCGCTCCAGGCTTCGGACACCAAAGTGTCCAAAGTGGCCCCAGTTCTGAAGCATGATCTGAAGCCTTGCACAGCCCTAGACCATTGGACTGTGATTCAAGTTGGTGAGAGCATCAGATTTTTGGGAGAAAATTCCTCTTCATGGGCAGTATATAACCAACTAAACCATGTCTGCCTTGTGTCCCTACCTGTGCCTGATTCACACAGGATATGAATTTCTTATGGAACATTTCTTTCCAGGAATCTGATCTGCTATTCTGGAAAGGGTCAAAGTTCCTAGTCCTTGCACCAGCATCCCCATCCATGGCGTTTCCTACACAAGGAAAAAACATTTCCCACACCTTGGAGGACACATGGAACAAAATTTTTTTTTTTCTTATTTGTTACCCTCATGATGGATGCCAATCTACAGTGTAATGACTACTATTATGGCTGATGGCAGGGATTGAACTCAAGAATTTAAAGCCAAATAAACAAGTCTCTATGGCTTGAAGTAGAAAAGAGAGGTTTGTACCTGGGATCTATCATAGATTTGTGTCCTCTATGAATCAAAGAAGAACCCCTAACACACTGACCAGTAGATTACTTTCAGTTATGAAATTGAAACTGGATATAACAATTATCCTGTTACCTGTACTACAGCTGTGGTAATCATCAATGCTGTGTGTTCTTCAGGTTTCTGAGTGTTTGTTCTTTAATATAAGTCCTGTGGCATGTCTTAGATTTTTATGCATTTAATCAAGATTTAGAATAGTTTTGAGACTGGAGTAGTGTCAGAATGTCCCAGTTGTTTTAGAAAAGCAAACATTTCAAAAAAGATTTAAAAAACAATATGATGGCAGTAAATTTTTTCCTTTGAAAATCTCACCATATCTGTAGTGTAGGAGTATCTAAAAAAGATTGATTATTAAATATTATAGTTTGAGATACTTTGAGGACTTTAGGAAAGCTGATTTCAGTGAACTCAGGCGATTAGTGAAGGATGCACTACAGAGCAGTAGTTTTGAAATGATGGGAGCCCAAGAAGGGTGGCTGTGCCTTAAGGAAACTATCCTTCGAGCACAAAGCGAGACGATCCCCGTGAGAGGTAAAAGAGGGAAAGGGGCCAGGAGGCTTCCCTGGCTGACCAGAGAAATCCAGGGCAGACTAAGGGCCAAAAGGGGAGCACATAAAAAGTGGAAACAGGGAGAGATCACCAAAGAGGAATATACCTCTTCTGCTCGTGCTTGTAGGGAGGCAGTTAGACATGCCAAAGCTACCATGGAGCTGAGGATGGCAACCCAAGTAAAAGACAATAAGAAATTGTTTTTTAGATATATAGGGAGTAAAAGGAAGGCCCAGGGAGGAATAGGACCTCTGCTAAATGGGCAGAAACAATTGGTGACGGACAGAGGGGACAAGGCTGAACTCCTCAACGAGTTCTTCGCCTCAGTGTTCCTAAGTGAGAGGCATGACAAGTCTCTCACTGGGAGTGTAGGGAGGCAGCAGCAAGGCACCAGACTTCCGTGCGTGGACCCTGAGGTGGTGCAGGGTCACTTGGAGGAACTGGATGCCTTTAAGTCGGCAGGCCCGGATGAGCTCCATCCGAGGGTATTGAAGGCACTGGCCGACATCATTGCAGAGCCACTGGCGGGAATATTTGAACGCTCGTGGCGCACGGGTCAAGTCCCGGAGGACTGGAAAAGGGCCAATGTGGTTCCCATTTTCAAGAAGGGGAGGAAGGAGGACCCGGGCAACTATAGGCCAGTTAGTCTCACCTCCATCCTTGGCAAAGTCTTTGAAAAAATTATCAAGGCTCACATTTGTGAGAGCCCGGCAGGGCAAGTTATGCTGAGGGGAAACCAGCACGGGTTCGTGGCAGGCAGATCGTGCCTGACCAATCTAGTCTCTTTTTATGACCAGGTCACAAAACGCCTCGACGCAGGAGGAGGGGTGGATGTCGTATACTTGGACTTCAGGAAGGCCTTTGATACGGTATCCCACCCCATACTGGTGAACAAGTTAAGGGGCTGTGACTTGGATGACTGCACAGTCCGGTGGGTGGAGAATTGGCTGGAGGGTCGCACCCAGAGAGTCGTGGTGGATGGGTCGGTTTCGACCTGGAGGGGTGTGGGCAGTGGGGTCCCACAGGGCTCGGTCCTTGGACCGATACTCTTTAATGTCTTCATCAGCGACTTGGACGAGGGAGTGAAATGTACTCTGTCCAAATTTGCAGATGACACTAAGCTATGGGGCGAAGTGGACACGCCGGAGGGCAGGGAGCAGCTGCAAGCAGACCTGGACAGGTTAGACAAGTGGGCAGAAAACAACAGAATGCAGTTCAACAAGGAGAAATGCAAAGTGCTGCATCTAGGGAGGAAAAATGTCCAGCACACCTACAGCCTAGGAAATGACCTGCTGGGTGGCACGGAAGTGGAAAGGGATCTTGGAGTCCTAGTGGACTCCAAGATGAACATGAGTCGGCAGTGTGACGAAACCATCAGAAAAGCCAATGGCACTTTATCGTGCATCAGCAGATGCATGACAAATAGGTCCAAGGAGGTGATACTTCCCCTCTATCGGGCGCTGGTCAGACCGCAGCTGGAGTACTGCGTGCAATTCTGGGCGCCGCACTTCACGAAGGATGCGGATAATCTGGAGAGGGTCCAGAGAAGGGCCACTCGTATGGTTAAGGGCCTGCAGGCCAAGCCCTACGAGGAGAGACTAGAGAAACTGGACCTTTTCAGCCTCCGCAAGAGAAGGTTGAGAGGCGACCTGGTGGCTGCCTATAAGTTCATCAGGGGGGCACAGGAGGGAATTGGTGAGTATTTATTCACCAAGGCCCCCCCGGGGGTTACAAGAAATAATGGCCACAAGCTAGAAGAGAGCAGATTTAGATTGGATATTAGGAGGAACTTCTTCACAGTTCGAGTGGCCAAGGTCTGGAACGGGCTCCCAAGGGAGGTGGTGCTCTCCCCTACCCTGGGGGTCTTCAAGCGAAGGCTAGATGTGTATCTAGCTGGGATAATGTAGGCCCAGCACTCTTTCCTGCTTATGCAGGGGGTCGGACTCGATGATCTATTGAGGTCCCTTCCGACCCTAGCATCTATGAATCTATGAATCTATGAGATTATTTCAGAAACAACTAGCCACTCATTTTTATAAACAAGAAAAATCTCTTGTGTATAAAGATATACTCTGAGGATTATCACTTTTGCTTTTTCTTCAGTATATTGCTTATATTCATAATAATTCTGATAATAGGAAGTATTTCAAGTTCTGTACGATGATTCTTGATGGTGCACATGTGTACTTGCCGTAAAGCTACAGGCAGTAGCAGGAGGGCACAGCACAAACTAATTGCTCTAATCATGCATTCTTGGAAAAGTTATGGACAGATTCCTTTATATGTCTGATATACCTCAGCTTTCCTGAGTGGGTGACTGTGTATTTCCTCATGTAGGCATAATTCACTGTGAAGAAAAAAAGGTAAAAAATTCTTGTGAACTTCAGTATATCTTTGTTTGGATTGGTTTATAACAAAAATGCCATTAAGTGTACTTACCCTGAGATAATATTTACTTAATGGTTATTAATATTTCATGTGCTGCACACTGCATGTGCATGCATCCTTGGGCCATCCTGCTTAACATAGGTCCCTGTAAACAGCTTCTCTCTAAATAATTCCTAATATTAGCAGGCATAAAATGCATGATTTGCTGTACTTAAATCAAGCCCTAGGGAGAATACAGATTCTGATGGATGCTATGTTGTTCATGTATCTAATAAATACACTGCGGTATCCACATCTTGATCTGTATTTTTATTTTACGTGAGCTCTTTCCTTCATATTTTTATTGGGGTTTTTTGGCTTTTGCTGGACTACAAACAATCTTTTTTCAATGAAAAGAGGGCCAAAACTTGTATTCCACCATAGACAATGAAGAGCTTTGTAACCTCTTCCTTGCCACTTCACAATGTTGGAAAGAAAATATTCTCTTTATAAAGTTATGAGAAGAATGATTACATGAAGTTTGACAGATATTTGTATGTTTGGCCCCCCTCACAGATAAAAAAAGAGGAAAATATCTCTGATCTCCAAAGCATGGCAAGTACTTCGATGAACAGATCAGCATATACGAACACTGTCACAAAGCATTTCCCATTGACCCTGCAAGGTAGTGAAACTTTTGCCCCCGGTCCAGCAAACCACTTTATCACATGCTTAGTTTTAAGCATCTAGAAAGTTCAACTGAAGTCAATGAGACTTCTCAAGGGCTTAAACTGAAGCATGTGTTAAAGTACTTTGTTAGATTAAGTCCTCTATCATCCCTGACCTCTCTGCTGAAGCTGCAGTAAAAGGAATGCCAGTCACTGCTAACAGTGGTAGTAGGATTTTGTTGGTATTTTATGTAACAGTAAATAATCATTATCTACAAGTCTGTATTCAGCACATACAGCCCCCACCTTGGGCAGTGGCTGTCTATAGGGTTAGAGGGGAGAGCAACAAGGGTGATGTTGTGGTGGGTGTATGTAACCAAAACAGGAGGAGGAGGTCTTCAAACAGCTTGTGGAAGTTTCCCAATCACAGACCCTGGTTCTCATGGGGGATTTCAATCACCCTGAAATCTGTTGGGAAGGCAATACAGCAGTGCGCAGGCAATCCAGGACGTTTCTGGAGAGTGTTGGGGACAACTTCCTGGTGCAGGTGTTGGAGTGACCAATTAGGGGCCATGCTCTTCCTTACCTGCTGCTCACAAACAGGGAAATTTTGGTGGGGAATTCATAGATTTATAGATTATAAGGGGCTGGAAGGGACCTCACAAGATCATCAGGTCCAGCCCTCCTGCACTAGACAAGAAAGACAACTGGGTTCAGGTTAGGTTGAAGAGGCCCAGGTCCTTCAGCCTTTCCTTGTATGGCTTGCCTTGCAAGTCTCCAAGTCATACAGGTGACTCTTCTCTGGACTCTCTCAAGCTTTACCACATCTTTGTTGCAGTGCGGCACCCAGAACTGGATGCAGTACTCCAGCTGCGGTCTCACTAGTGCTGAGTAAAGTGAAAGAATCATTTCCTTGGTTTTACTCAAGATGCATCGGTTGATGCGTGCTGGAGTATTGTTTGCTCTGTTGGCTACAGCATTGCACTGACAGTTCATATTCATACTGTAGTCTATTATTACTCCTAGGTCCCTTTCAGGCACTGTGCTAGTCAGTTTGGTGTCACCGAGCCTATAAGTATGTCGGGGATTGTTTGTCCCCAGATGGAGCACTTTACATTTCTCAATGTTGAACTTCATCTGGTTCCAACTTGCCAGCCTGTCTGGGTCCACCTGTATCTGCAGCCTATCTTCAAGCATGACCACAGTCCCCCATAACTTGGTGTCATCCACAAACTTGGCCAGTTAGCTCTTTACCCCCACATCCAAATCATTGATAAAGATATTGAAAAGAACTGGATCAAGCAGCGACCCCTGAGGGACACCACTGGCCACTTCTCACCAGATGACACAGATGCATTCATTAGAACTCTCTGGCTCCTACCCCGCAGCCAGCTTATCCCACAGATTCAGCAAGTGGCACTCTTTCTTGGGCTCAGTGCCTTATACCTCCCTCTGTTGACCACCAGTGACAGAGACCTAGCTGCTTCCAGTATGTCAGGGCAGGTGTTCCTATGCTGGGCATGTGGCAGAAAGGGCATGAGTTCCAGGAGTGGGGATTGCATATCCTCATGGGTGGATGTATGAGCTATGGCTCCCTGTGCCAGGGTCACTTGGGAGCAGGGAGAAACAGTTGGCTCCAGCCCTGTACAGAGTAAAGCGACTGCTTAGAACTCATTTTAACTTTTACTATGGCACGGTAATGCTTCCTGGGTGAGTCTACACCTGCATTAAGGCACTTTTCATAATGTACATTAAATTTAATACCTCTGAGTGCCTATACATGAGCAGGGAGGCTACTCTGATGTACTGTAATTCCAGTGCATCAGAACAGACTTAATTGATTGAGTCTGCTGGAGCGTGGCAATTACTGTGCTCCAGGAGCCTTCCGTGTCTTGTGTATCAATGACCCTGTGCTTCAAAATGGTGGTGGTGGTGCTTCATCTAAAGCTCATTCAACACTTCACCTAAAGCTCTCCCGCTCTTGGAGCCGCTCTAATTAAAGAGGCCCCCCTCCACTCTTGTGAGGCACTAAATAACTATGCATTAGGCTGCCTTAATGCGCAGTAATGAATGCACAAGGTTTTAAGTGACAGTGCACAGTAGCCTATTTTACTGCACATTAGTGTAATTGCTTTTTTATGTGACACTATAATAAGCAGTAAAATAGGCTAGTGTGCATTAAAACACGCATGTAGACATGCCCACTATGGTCTAAATAACATACATGCCGAGTATCTCATATGACAAGGCCCTCAGATTCAATGATAAGGCAGTTGACTTATACCTGCAAATATGTTAAGGTATTTTATTATACATATTTAAGGTTGGCCACAGTTTGAGGTAATACAGTAATATTAACACATCTGCATGTAATTTTACAAAGTCATACAGAATTTAATTTGACAACCTCATATTTTCTAGCATTATGAATCAGGCCATGATCATCATTATTCTATCAATACTAAAGAAATTATTACTGAACTAAAAAAATATTTTAGTCTAATGAAAACAGTTGTCTTGTCATTTAAATGCATTTTTTCCTGTGATACTGTGTTGTGCCTCTGAACAATATCATGATCAACACCAGCAGGATCTTGAAATTTAGATCTCTAGTTGATATAAGAATATTTGCAAATGGTTGGAGTCACTTGGGGCTATTTATGCCTCCTGATGAAATTAAAATGAAATATACAAACTATTAAGTAATATAAAGCTGAATTCCAGTTTCTCTAGAATATCGTCATATCAGGAATCTTCAGTTTTCACTGAGTAGAACATTGTTCAAAATACAAGTTTAGCAAAAGCAAAGCCACACATGATAATACGTTTGAAAAATGATGAAGAGATCAGGAAACTGAATACAATCAGATTTCTGGGGGTAAAATAAATAGGATTGCATCTCTGTTTGGTTATAGTAGTTAATATGCAGATAGAGCACTTTTAGTGAATTAGTTTGGCTCCTGTTCAGCATCTGGCAATATTCATATTAAATTTCTACTTAAATCTCCAGTACAGATGAATAAGAAAAGGATTAGCATATTTTTCTAGTGTGGTTTTATGTGTTTGTCTTTGATTTCCTGTATTGAAAACAGAATAGAATCCTATATTTCACAAATATATTATTTTTTGGTAAACAAAAAACCCCAAATAATTTTAGAGATAAAAATAGTCACATTGATCAGAAAAGCTTCTTTAGATGCAAGTTTACAGAGGAAACTGACACAGTTACAGAAGACTTTGACAGCTCTTGTCTCATTTAGGTTATCTCTACTCCCTCACTGCCTGGCTGAGACCTAAGTCTCCCACATTCTTTGTGAATGTTTCAATCAGTAGACAATCATGCAAAATGCGGGCTCCTCCTCCTTTCTGAGCGGCTGTATTTTTAAAATAAACCACTTGCATTTTGTGAGGAACATGATATGGATGTCTATGTTAGGCATACTCAGAGAATGGATAGGGAATCTCATAGGACAGAGGACATTCCTCTGGCTAGTTTTTGGATTCCAGTGGAACTTAAGCAAGAACTAAGCAAGTAGTGCTTAGGCTAAGACAAGCCTAGATTGATGAAGAAACAAAACTGTGGGTGCTTGAGGGAATTTTCAGACTTTCCTTCAAGAAGGAAATGTCTAGTGAACATTAGGTGCTTCTAGGGTAAGGTAGCTTTCATAGATTTCATAGGCTTAAGGGCTGGAAGGGACCTCACAAGATTATCGAGTCCAGCCCACTGCCCCAGGGGCAGGAAGTCAGCTAGGTTCAAAGGATCCCAGCAAGATAGGCATCCAAATGTTTCTTAAAAGAGCCCAGAGTAGGTGGTTGCAGAACCTCTGGGAGAAGTGTATTCCAGGCCTTGGGGGTTTAGACAGTAAAGAAGTTTTTCCTTATGTCCAAACTAAAATGGTCTTGCAGGAGTTTGTGACTGTTGGACCTTGCCATCCCTTGGGGTGCTCTGGTGAACAGGCATTCTCCCAGATCCTGATGTACACCCATGATGTACTTATAGGCAGCCACTAAGTCTCCCCTGACCCTGTGCTTTTCCAAGCTGAAGAATCCCATGACTCTCAGCCTCTCATTATAAGGCCTGTTCTCCTGTCCTCTGATCATGTGCATGGGTCTCCTCTGGACTCTTTCAAGCTTTTCCACATCCTTTTAAAATTGTGGGCCCCAGAATTGGATGCAGTACTCCAGCTGTGGCCTAACCAAGGCTGAGTACACTTTTGGATCACAAGTTTTGCCTTAAGTGCCTAATGTTTGCCTAATTCCCATTCTAGGTGCCAAAATCCCTCTCTGGATCTAAGCCCAAAGTCCAAAACTGGACTGAGCTCGAAATACAGAAAAACAAATGTAGTTTTATTTTAGACTCATGACCACTAATCATTTTTGAAACTTGTAGCCATAGAGTTGAGTATACATGGTCATAACAAAAGAGGCTGGAAGTGAACTACAAGAGTTCCTGTAGACCAACTCTGTACTCAAATCAGGATTATTTCTGTTTGTTTTCCTAGGCAAATGGTTATCTAAGATGGATTGACTGGGATGATACAGTTTGGGGATAGTTCTGATTGGACTGGATGACCTCCTGAAGTCCCTTCCAGTCCTAATATTCTATGATTCTGTGATTCCCTAATTTGTATTTGTGCATTTGATTATGCCCTTCTAAGTATAGTGTTTTGCACTCATCTGTAGTGAATTTCATCCTATTTAATTGATACCATTTTTTCCACTTTATCATGGTTATCTTGAGTTCTGCTCTTGTCCTAGAAAGTATCTAGTAACCCACCCATGTAAGTGTAATCGGCAAATATACCAAATGTACACCGAATGTACACCAAATTCAATTGTCCAAGGCATTAATGAAAATACATCATTAATTCATTGGGTCCAGATGCTCTCTACCCCAGGGTGTTGAGGGAGCTAGGTGGGGTTATTGCAGGGCCCTTGGCACGGCTTTACGAGCGCTTGTGGTGCTCGGGCCAGGTGCCAGATGATTGGAAGATAGCTAACATGGTCCCCATCTTCAAAAAAGGGAAGAGAGAGGACCTGGGCAACTATAGGCCCATCAGTCTTACCTCAATCCTAGGGAAACTCTTTAAGAAGATCCTCAAGGAGCACATCTGTGATGGGCCAGCTTCAGGGATGATGCTCAAGGGCAACCAGCATTGTTTCATTAGGGGCAGGTCATGTCAGACCAACCTGATTGCCTTTTATGATCAGGTCACAAAGGCAATGGATGCAGGTGTCGCCATGGACGTGGTCTTTCTGGACTTCAGCAAGGCCTTTGACACCATCTCCCACCCCATCCTCATTAATAAACTAGGTGACTGTGGTATTGATGCCTATACAGTTAAATGGATTGCAGATTGGCTGAAGGGTCATACTCAGAGGGTGGTGGTGGATGAGTCATATTCGACCTGGGGAGAAGTGGGCAGCGAAGTCCCCCAGGGCTCGGTCCTTGGGCCTGTGCTGTTCAATTTCTTCATCAGCGATTTGAATGACGGGGTGAAAAGCAACCTGTTTAAATTTGCTGATGATACCAAAATTTGGGGTGAGGTGAGCATACTAGTAGGGAGGGAAAGATTGCAGCAAGATCTAGATAGGTTACAGGGGTGGGCTAACATAAACAGGATGCATTTCAATACTGACAAGTGCAGGGTGCTGTACTTGGGCAGTAGAAAACAGCAGCACACTTATAGAATGGGAAACTCCCTTCTTGAGAGCACGGAGGCAGAAAGGGATCTTGGAGTCATTACTGACTCCAAGATGAACATGGGCCGACAATGTGAGGTCACGGTTGGCAGGGCTAACCGGAGCTTGTCGTGCATCCACAGGTGCATCTCAAGTAGAGCCAAGGGGGTGATCCTCCCCCTCTATGCGACGCTGGTGAGGCCACAGCTGGAGTACTGTCCAGTTCTGTGCACCCCACTTCAGGAGGGATGTGGACAACATTGAGAGGAGGATCACTCAAATGATCCAGGGACAACAGGGCAGACCCTACAATGAAAGACTGTGGGACCTAAACCTGTTCAGCCTTCACAAGAGAAGGCTGAGGGGGGACCTGATGACTGTCTATAAACTCACTAGGGGGGACCAGAAGGGTTTGGGGGAGACACTGTTTCCCCTAGCGCCCCCTGGCATAACAAGGTATAATGGACACAAGTTATTGGAGAGTAGGTTTAGATTAGACATCCTGAAGAACTACTGCACAGTTAGGGCGCTAGGAGCTGGAACCAACTTCCAAGGGAAGTGGTGCTGGCTCCTACCCTGGGGGTCTTTAAGAAAGAGGCTTGATGGCTACCTGGCTGGACTCATTTGAGTCCAGTTTTTCTCCTGCCCAGGCTGGGGGGGGGGGTGTTGGACTTGAAGATCTACAAGGACACTTTCGACCCTGCTTCTATGATTCTATGATTCTATGACACTTGATAGTCCTGGATTGAGGACAAACCAGAGGGGAAACCTACCTGATAATTCTTTCCAGGTAGAGGGTGGGTCACCTTTAAGCACAATTACCAATCAGCTTTGGACTCATTTTATAGTTTCATTTAAACAATACTTCAGTAGCTTAGTTACTGTTCTTCCCACCCACAAGGACCATTGCCTTATCATAAAAGAAAATCATAGGCTAAATACAGACATTCAAAAACTTGAGCCTGAATTGATTCAATCTTTGTAGGTTAGTCTAACTTGCATAAATTAAACTGACAAGCAAGTGAATAGGCATTCACTTTTTATTCTGGAAATGCAGCCACATGCCTACAGTGGCTCAGGCTAGAGTCTGGGGGTGCTAGAGTGAGCCCTCCCTTTCATTCCACAGTGCCTGGAAAGGTAGAGGGAAGCTGAGCTGAGGGACTGGGCAAGGTGGGGGGGTGGGGATTAAGATGGGCATAGCCAAGCCCTGGCAGGATACTCAGTATGACTGGGGAGGGGTTTATATCCCCACCCTGGCCTGCAGGAACCTCAGTCAAGGTGTGCCTGGAGCGGGAAGCAGCTCTTGCCAGGTTTGTCCCTGAGAGGCAGGGGATGTGGCCAGCCAGTGGCACAGGCAGCACATCAGGTGAGGAGGGGGGAGTAGGAGGGAGATTAAAACCCTCTGCCCCCACTCTCTCACTGTCTGGGGTCTGCCTAGCTTTCCCTCCTTGCTCATGGCACAGCATGGCCTGGGATCCCTGAAGGCCCCTTCCCAGCCAGGGGTGATCCCATTGCAACTTCCCAGCATGGGGTAGGGGTTTTGCTTGGGACATCCCAGGAGCAAAGGCCAGATCAGGTGGGAGGGAGGGGAGCGAAACTGGCCCCAAGCCCAATGTGGGACATGTACAGAGCAGAGCACAGAGCGGCAGCCCCATCCTAGACATGAACCCCGCTGAACAGAGGGACCCAAACTGGAGGGAACAGGGGTGGAGACAGGGCTCAAGTGTATGTCCATGCTGACCCAGCATGCAGCTGGGTGAGCAGCTCCTGCCCAATGGCCCCTTCCAACCACTGGAGAGTGGCTCTTGGGCCATCCCTGACCCAGCCCCCACAGTGATGTGCATGGCACAGGCTCACCCCAGCATCACCTGGAGCTGGACAAGAGTGCCAAGAACCTGGATGGTGTGAATGTAGAGGTCTAGCTGGGCCAGGCACCAGGCTTCAAGGCAGATGGGTGTAAGGGCTCCGTGGGTGGTGAAGAGGAGCAGCTGTGCCTACCACCACCATGCAGTACTTGCTGGATGTTCTCAGTCCCCAGTGCTACTATCTGCCATCCCCTGGGCCTCCGAGCACTGAGTTGGGTGCAACTTGCTCACTCTTCCCTTACCCGGCAGTAGTAGCGCAGCACAGCCTCATGTACCAGGTGCTAAGTTTGGGGCTCTGCCCCTACATTTCCATGCTGCATCTGGTCTGCTTCCCTGCTGATGCCTCTGCTGTCTGCCTGCCCAGCAGTCAATTGCAGTTTGGCAGCATGAGCAGCACATGCTAGTACACTCAAAGTGGGTTCCCCGATGACAGCAGTGGAGAATCCATAGGGGTAGCACTCTGCTCCTGGTGCCTGGTATGCAGGGCCATGCAGTGCTGCCACCAGGTAGGGGAAGAGAGAGCAGGGCACACTCAGCTCAGTGCCCAATGGCTCAGGGGACAGTGGGTACTAGGGGTGGGGGTTGAGGCTGTCCAGTGAGTACTGCACGGCAGCAGTGGGTGTGGCCAGCTCTTCCTTGCTGCCCGGAAGAGCTTGCAACTGTCTACCTTGAAATCGGGTGCCTGGCTGGCTCAGCCTCCAGCATTGTGCCACCCAGATTCTTGGTGCCCTTATCCAGCTTCAGGTGCTCTGTGGAGCCATGGGCTAGCATGAACACGCACTTGAGCACCTTCCCCACCCTCTGCCCCAGCCTGGGTTTCTCTGCTCACTGGTCTCACATCCAGGTTGGAGACAGCACTGCTGTGATCCCTCTGTGCTCTGCTCTGTGCATGTCCCTACCTGGGCTTGGGGATAGTTTTTCTATCTCCCCCTCCCCCTAAGCTGGCTTGTGCTCCTGGGCTGCCCCAAGCAAAACCCCCTGCCCCAAGTGAAACCCCCACCTCAGGCTAGGAAGATGCAGCAGCATTGCCCCTTGCTTGGGAGGGGAGCTCTGGGTGTCCCAGGCCATGCTGAGCTGAAAGCAGTGGGGAAAAGCTAGGCAGAACCCACCTGGGGTCCCATGCTGGTGGGAGAGGGAAGGCGGGGGGGTAAGTCATCCTCTGTCTGAGCCTGCCATCCCACACCTCCACTCCCTCCACTCCACCAGGAAAAGTCTGGCAGGGGCTTCCCCTACTAGGCAGAGCAGGTTGTGTCCCCAGGTGGGTTTTCTACCCCAACCCGTAGACTGCAGAAGGCCAGGGCCAACAGGGCTCAGGCCCCCCAAAGTAGCTAGGGCCACAGGGCAGCCTGGCCATGGGCTCTGCGTGGCTGCAGCAGGGGTGGGCAGGATCACAGCATAGCCTGTGGATCACTGGCTTCTCAGCACAGCAGGCAAGTACCAGGTTGATTCTGTGAAGGGGAAGGGCCTGGGGTGGGGGAAGATTGGGGGCTCTGGCCAGGCCAGGTGGTGGGACTGTTGGAGCCTGGGTGGCTCAATCAGAGGTGGGGGGCAGGCTCCTGATGCTGTGTGGGAAGCTACTGCTGCACACTGCACTTTGCTCCCCGCTGCAGCTGCCCTGGGAGTGGTGTGGCACTGCATGCCTGTTACCACTGGGCTGCGCCACCTCCCTGCTTGCCCTGCAGCAGAACGCATATGGCATCATGCAGCACTCAGCGCAATGGCAGCCACCTCTGCCCCACACACAGATGGGGGGGCCACATGCAGCCTGGGCCTCTTCTGGGGTGCGCACAGTGGCAGGAGCCCTCCATGACCCTGGGCAAGTTGCCTGGGCTCTGGTTGCCAGGGCTGATCTCACCACAGACCCTGCCCCATTCCCTCCCTCATGACTGGGGCCTTGATTTGCATCCCCCTACATCCCTCTCCCCTCACTCCTTCCCCTACAGACTTACCTGCAGGGGGGGCACATGGGCATGCTCATCCCCTGCATAACATTTCTTCTCCCTCTGCCTATGCCCCCAACCTCTTGTGAGCCAGCCCTCACTGCTCCCGCTAGAGAGCAGGGGGGCAGGGCCAACCCTGCTTTCCTCTAGTAGACAGTACAGCCTAGCCCAGAGCTGCAAAGCATCCTGAGATGCTGGTGGACTGTGATTTAACTTGAAACAGGAAGGGTCTGGGACAGAAGTTCCATAAACTAGTTTGGCCTAAATCAGTTAAGTCTGATACTACATTCAACCAGTTTTATCTTAAACTAGTTTCAGCCATTTTGAAATGGGTTTATGTGCTGTTACAGGTTTAAACCTGTTCTGTTTAAACTTTTGTTCTGTTACAGGTTTAAACCAGTTTCTGATCACTTAAATCAGTTCATATATAACTTGTGTTCCTAAGCATATTGATTAAGTATAACAAGTGTGCCCTTGTTGTGAACAAGGCAAACAGCACACTGAGCTACTTTAGTAGGAGTATTGCCACTGAGTATAGCTATATGCTTTGGCAGCTATTTTGGAAGATATAAGTCTGTAACTATTACATTTTGTGGGGTAATATAAATAAATCTTTAACAAAATTATAATTTTCTGATAACCACCATGGGCCTATAAGAGGACCCAAAGCATTCATGCATCTGCAATTATATGCATCTGTTTAATGTTATATATGAATATATAGCAGATTGTGTATGTCTATGTATACACACACATGTAGATTTCATAGACATTAGAGCTGGAAGGGACCTTGGAAGATCACCGAGTCCAGCCCCCTGCCTGAGGGGCAGGAAGTCAGCTGGGGTCATAGGATCCCAGCAAGATAAACATCCAATTTTCTCTTGAAGGTGTTCAATATAGGTGCTCGAACAGCAGGCCATTCCAGACCTTGGGGGCTCAGACAGTAAAGAAATTCTTCCTTATATCCAGCCTGAAATGGTCTTGCAGGAGTTTATAACCATTCAGCTTCGTCATCTCTTGGGGTGCTCTGGTGAACAAAAGTTCCCTCAGATACTGGTGGTCATCCCTGATAAACTTATAGGTGGCCTGCGCTTTTCCAGGCTAAAGAGTCCCATGTCTCTCAGTCTGTCATCGTAAGATCTGTTTTCCTGACCTCTGATCATACGCATGGCTCTTCGCTGGACTCTCTCAAGCTTCTCCACATTCTTTTTGAATGGATGGAGTACTCTAGCTGCGGCCTCACCAAGGCCGAGTACAAGGGGAGAATGACATCCTGGGATTTGCTTGAGAAGCATCTACGGATGCAAGACAGCATTTTGCTTGCTTTACCAGCCACAGCATTGCACTGAAGGCTCATGTTTATGTTCATCTTGTGGTCAGTGATGATCCCCAAGTCTCTTTCTTCCGTAGTACTAGCCAGCATAGCACTGCTGAGGCTATAAGGATGCTGCAGTTTTTTCCTCCCAAGGTGCATTTTTCAGTGTTAAACACCATGAGGTTCTCATCCGCCCATTTGCTGAGCCTGTCCAGGTCAGCCTGGATCACCCTTCTGTCTTCTGGTGTGGATGCCTTCCCCAGAGTTTGGTGTCATCACTGAACTTGGTCAGTCCACTTCTGACTCGAATGTCCACATCGTTAATGAAGATGTTGAACAATATGGGTCCAAGGAAAGAGCCTTAGGGGAACCCACTGGTTACAGGGCACCATGACGATTGAATTCCATCTATTACCACACTCTGGGTCTGACCACAGAGCCAATTTCCCAGCCAGCAGATTATGGTGGACCCAAGGCCAGTTTCACCAAGAAGTGATTATGGGATACCAGATCAAAGGCTTTTTTGAAGTCAAGATATATGACATCAATCTCTTCTCCCTTATCTAGGTCACCTGGTCATAAAAGGAAATGAGATTGGTCAAGCAAGACTTACACACAACAAACCCATGCTGGCTATCCCTCAGGATGTTGGCGTTGGCCAGTCCATTAAGGATGGCCTCTTTAATAAGCTTTAGTAAGACCTTCCCCAGGCGCGTTTGTCTGCTGGCACATGAGTTAGCTAAGAGTTCACACAGGAGGGCACGCGGGAGGGCCCACGGCCCTGCGTGTGAGCCCCCTAGGGTAGGCAGACTCAGGCCCAGCCTGCCTACCAATGGCATGCCACAGATGGGCACTCACCACACCCCGAGGGTCCCCTCAGGGTCTGCGGGCGCCCCCGGCACCTCTGAGATGGCCACCTAGATGGAGCCCATGGTTCCAGGCTCCACACAGATAGAGCCCCTGGATCTCGGTTGCAGGGGATGCCTGTCCCTTGTTCAGGCTCTGGGGCCCGGAAGCATGGCCACCTCCCCTTGTTGGGTCTGCTCCCTTTTGGGGTCTCTGGTACACCAGTTGGAGGAGCTCCAGGCCACAGTTCAGAGACTGCATGCCATCAGGGACTGCAAGCAGGAGATAGACTCCTACTGCCAGGTCCTTCTCCCCCGGGAGCCGGAGTGTAGACCACGGTCTCCCTCCAGGACAAGGGAGGACTCCAGGACCTCCCATTCTATCCAGTCAGGAGGATGGACCAAGGTGGTCGAGGGCCCTAAGGCCCACTGCACCAAGGCCCCTGCCCCGCTGGAGCTCAGCAACAGGTACAAACCTCTTGCAGCCCCAGCAGAGCCTGATAAGTTGCCAGCTCCCGCAGGCAACACAGGCTCAACTGTAGCTACCGGCCCCACTCTCCCCAAGACAAAACGCAAAGTGTGTTCTGTGGAAGACTCCATCCTGAGGGGGACTGAGGGGTAATCCCCAACCCCTTAGCCCAGGAAGTTTGTTGCTTCCCAGGGGCTCACATTCAAGACATTGTGGAGAAGATCCCTAAATTCCTCTAGCCCACAGACCACTATCCTATGCTCCTTACTCATTGTGAGCATGAATGAAATGGCTTGGAGTGCTCCCAGCCGGGTCATGAGGCACTATAGGGATTTGGGAGCGGGGCTAAAGGGTCTGAGGGCACAGGTGGTGCTTTCTTTGATCTTCCCAGTCTCAGGGTATCGGGTGAGGAGGGAGAGGAGGATCCAGGTAGTTAACCAAAGACTGTGGTGCTGGTATCATCAGAAAGGCTTTGGCTTCCATAACCAAAACCCGCTCTTTGGTGAGAGAGGCAGCGAGCTGCTGGGAAGAGATGGCCTCCACCTCTCTCCCCTGGGGAGGAGGCTCTTCTCAGCCAGACTGGCTGATCTGCTCCACTGGGCTTTAAACTAAGCCTGCTGGGGGATGGGGGGACAGGGGCACTACTGCCACTGCTGGCCTGCTGAGCAACCCTTGCAAAGGCAACAGTCCAAGGTACTTAAGGGACTGTTCCCAGCCCGGGTACAATTTATGGACAAGGCAAGAGCCCCCAAGGGGACACTTGCCTGCCTGTACACAAATGCCAGGAGCTTAGGGAATAAGCAGGAGGAACACATCCTCCTGCTTAACACAAATAATTACAATGTCATAGAGATAATGGAGACCTGGTGGGACTCCACCCATGACTAGACCATGGGTATAGACAGCTATACCCTGTACAGGAGAGATCAAGTAGATAAAAGGGGTGGGGGTGTAGCTCTCTATGTGAAGGAAAGCTACATGTCCCTGCAAGCTGATCTTGGTGACCATGGTGGATCGCTGGAGACCCTCTGGGTTAAATTCCATGGGGAATATGGCACAGGGGACACAATGGTGGGAGTCTAATACAGACCTCCCAACCAAAGCCAAGAGCTTGACCAGGAGTTCGCCTGGGAACTGGCTGAGGCTGCATGATCCAGGACCATGGTTGTCATGGGTGACTTCAAGTACCCGGACATCTCATGGGGGGATCACTCAGCAAAATCCGAGCGGTTGCAAAGCTTCCTATCATGCGTGGATGACCTCTACCTGACTCAAGGAGTTACAGGTCAAGAAGAGGTAAAGCACTGCTTAACCTGGTACTGGCAATGGGATGACCTAATCTGCGACCTAGTGATCGATGGGAAGCTGGGTAACAGTGACCACGAGCCGATCACTTTCACCATCTGCTATAAAGTTGGCAAGTCAGTCAGTCCTTGACTTCAGGAAAGCTGACTTTGACAAGCTCAGGAGGCTTGTCAGTGAGGCCCTAAGGGACCCTGACATTAGGGGGAAGGGAGTTCAGGAAGAGTGGTTGCTCCTCAAAGGAGCGATCCTCAATGCACAAGCTAATTCTATTCCATCTCAGAGGAAGGGCAGCAAGAGGGCACAGGGGCACAGCAGCCCCCCTGGCTCTCCAGGGACCTAGCGGACCTCCTGTGGCTAAAAAGGAAAGCCTACAAAGGATGGAGGATGAGATTCACCTCCAAGGAGGATCATTCTGCGCTGGTCCGGTCCTGCAGGGAGCAAACCAGGAAAGCCAAGGCTGCAACTGAACTCCAACTAGCTTCAAGCATCAAGGACAACAAAAAGTCCTTTTTCAGATATGTGGGGAGCCGGAGGAAAAGCAAGGGCAACATTGGACCCCTGCTAAACCAGATGGGACAACTGACGCCCAGGAAAAAAGCCAAACTTTTAAATGGGTACTTTGCATCGGTCTTTCATCAGTCACACAGGACACCCATGCCCACTATGGAAGAGGGAGGTCTGGGTAAGGATGATCCCCTGCCCTCTATCAATGCTGACCTTGTGAAGGAACACCTTGAGAGGCTGGACACCTTCAAGTCAGCCAGCCTTGGCAATCTACACCCCAGGGTACTCAAGAAGTTGGCGAGCATCATAGCCCAGCCCCTGGCACAGATCTTTGAAAACTCCTGGTGCTCTGGTGTCATGCCCGAAGACTGGAAGAAGGTCAATGTGGTGCCAATCTTCAAGAAAGGGAGGAAAGTGGATCCGGCTAACTACAGGCCCATCAGCCTGACTTCTATCTCGGGGAAGGTCTATCTAGCTATCTAGCTATCTATCCATCTAGTTATCTATCTTCCTGCTAATAAACTATATTCTGTCTATTTTTTCTCATCTGTCCATATTACAGAAAATAATTACAAGAATAAGCTATTACAAACATTTACGCATAGCATAACTTACAGTAGTTTCTATTTTTTCATATGTTTTTCCAATGCTCTTATCTGGCACAATGAATCCAAAAAGTACAATATCAGCTTGTAGTATTCTCAAAGCTGCCAAGCACCACCAACAATCTGAAAAACACCAGGCTCTTTGCAGACCACGCTTCAGTCATCACAATGACAAAATAATTGTAGGACCAGTAAGATTAGTCAAACTGCATGGGAACAGGACACTCAGTTTGTGACAGAAGCTAGTATGCTATTAAGGAAGTAGCCAAGTGGGGGCATGCTGTTCTGACACTTTTCTTGCTGCTGATGAATATAGAGTGACTTCTCCGAGTGAATGTCAGAGCACAATGATTAGCATAATTAGAACATACCTTTGTGACACAGTGTATCTGTATGAAGTTCCAACGAGTGTGGCTTAGTCACAATTGGTGATATGTCACATTATCTAAATGCACAGCATCTGAATTTAGGCAAGAAGCACACCCTGTCAAACCAGATAAAGTAAAACTCATATCCTCCTACCCTATTATTTGCCTAATTAGAAATTTAAAAATAATAAATATTTTTCCTTCAAGTGCGCATGATTTTGAAGCAGAAGGCAAGTCTGCTGCTTGGCTTCAGGTTTTATATTAACAGCAGAACCAGATAAAATATCTCTCCTCTGTAAAATTCTATGAAGTGCCGAGTGCCTAAACAATAACAGAGGTAAGAAAATCACATTAATTACTGCACTATTGTAGGTCTAACTGAAGGGGCACAGCACCCTTCAGTGCTAGGCCCATTGTGCCTTTTCAAACACACCAACATATTATAGTGTGACACATCATGTATATGATGCCTGAAGCCCAGGAGTCTTTAAAAGCCCACACTGGAAGGTCTATTTAAAGAAAAATAATCTAATCCATTATATAATAATAACCATCCTTTCCCTTCTAACGGGAACCTTTTAGTGCAGTTTAAAAAGTTCAATTCTTATTCTTTGATGTATCCTCCCTCTTTTCAGCTCCTTTTGTTTTCACTCCTGCCCCAGATCCAATCACAAATCTTAGCCTTTTTGTCTGGCATCTCGCACTGTGTATCTCATCGTTGAATAAAACTTGACTAAATTAAACTAAGTTCACTGAATCACTGTGCACCAATTGGCAAAAGATTGACTTAAAGGGCAGAATCTTATTTTTCTTTATGGGCCTACATAGCAACTACTCGGCCAGTATGTGCCCCTTTTTACAGGTATGGAAAGTTTGACATTCTGCTCTGAGCATGCAGAAATCCACACAACTACTGTTATGCTCAGTAAACATGTAAATATATATTTACATTTTTAAAATAGTTTAAAACTTGAATCCATTATATTCTATTACACTAGACTTACTAAATCTTGGCTCACAGTAAAGTCTGAATCTAAATACACCTGTGTTCTGAGAAAGTGAATACATGTGGAGAATTTAAATTAATATCAGTTTGTTCCAATTAATGAAGTTGAGTATGTTAATTAGGAATATTTTTTATGTACTTTATGCTGAGCATAAATAACAAATCATTATTTAATGCTGGAAATATTTTTTGAGGTTTAACTTTTAGAGATGACAACTATCAACACAAATTTAGTATATTCTTGTTCCGATTGTGGTTTCTTATTAAATTGAGTGCTGTCACTCCTGAGTCCTTAGTGTAAGACTAACAATTGGGTTTTTTATAAAATATTGGAAATCAAGGCAGCACCAAAATATTGAAAAACTCACATATAATATTAAGATTCAAAAAAAGAAAAAAGAGATCCTGAAAATTACTCCCTCAAATAGCATCTGTCCTGCCTTTGGGCAACCACATGCCTTCCTTGAATTGTGATATTATTGTTATTGAATAGGGCTCTGAAAATATACACAGCCTCAAAACTGAGTCCTGGAAATACTATATCTCTGAGACATTTTTTACATCATGTTCTCCATTATAGTATTTTTTTTTCATTCAGTAATCAGATTAACATCTCTCTCCCACTGCCCTAATCACTAGTCTGTTACACAAGCAGAGAACCACCTTGTCTTGTTTTAAATAAATCAGTCAACCCTTTTCAGTTCTTTTAAACAGCAGCTATAGATGCTTGTTCTCAGAAGATAGCTCTAGATTCTGGATTCATTGAGGAGAGAGCCACATACCTGCAGTCCTGATATAGGAGCAAGGTCCAGAAATGGGCAGTATTAAGAAGTACCCCTTTTTTAGTGGTTCCTGTTGACAAGCACTAAAACGCCCATAGCTCAACTTGCAGAATATCTGGACAGTTTAAAGGTACTTAACTCTCCCTATACACTGTATAAGGAGATTGTACAGCGAAATTAAATATTGGGTTTTGTATTCCATTCTGGGAGGCAGGCACCTAAAAACTGGGCATTCTGACTCTTCATTTGTAGGCAACTAAGTACTGTATTGGATTTAGGACTAAGTTGAAAATGGGCATCTTTTATAAAATGTAACATATAACAGAAATTATGATACAGGCTTGGAATATTTTAATAAGATTTTGTACAGATTAGATTGCTTCATTGCTGGCACTTTACCACAATCAAAGAAACCTCCCACTCCAGTGTATCCATAAATACCACCAGCAGCAGATGCTATATCGTGCTCTGGAAATAATGAATAGCAGTAATAGTATGATGGCCTCCTGGTTTCTTCTTGTACATGCACATATCTGGGTCAGGCACACGACTGATGTAGGAAGCAACAACCCATACGTAAGTATCTTCAAAATAAAAAATGATGGTGCATTTGAGCTGCATGGAAGAATGCCTTTGTGTCAGCCCTGCATGGAGATTTCAATACAAAGTATGCATCATGTTCTCTAGATTTTAAATCATAGCGGATGAGATTGTGAAGTACAGCTCAGCATGGTGGATATAAAAATGCCATTCATTTAAAAGGATATGTTGTAGCCCCATTTTGTTAGAATGGTTTGATAGAAATAGGATGCTCTAGTAGGCATTTCCTGGTCAGAAACTGGGTAGATGTTAGAAACAAACCTGAATGACTTCTGAGTGATGCTCTTTTGTACTTGTCATTATAACCATTATTAATAAAGTGAAATGTCACTGCTTGTGGTTGTCAGCCAGTGACATATTTTGTGACTGAGGGCATATTCAGACCATGTCTTGTTTGATGGGACTTTATTCCATCTCATTCCAACATCTATTAATACATGATAATGTGATGGTAGTGAGATCAGCTGGAGGCTCGTCAGTGTTATGAACTTTGATTTGACAGGTTTGTGGAATGTCCCATCTGCTGTGAAGAGTGAAAGGCTCACAGAAGTAATTCTGTATTGCATTATTTCTTCTAATATTATGGTAGTCTCTTTTCCACTGGTTAGAAGGTCAATGACTTGTTTCATTGCAGTACATTCAACCATTTCCCTCCACTCTTACTTGCTTTTGGTTACAGTTGTCTTTGTTGCAAAGGTCTTGCTTTTCTTTATAGTGATAGTGTCATGTATTGACAGAGTTCCAGAAGAAAGTGTCTCTAGAACGTTTTCCAACATCACATTGTCCTCATCATGGGCTGTGGGAAGATTCTTCCATGCCTATTGTGCTGTTGGCTCTCCAGAGCACATGGAGCGAAGAGTTGGTCAACACAGATCCCACATCCAATTCTTTCATAGTTGTCTTCACTGCATCAACAACTTTGCAGTCCATGTCAGTTCTGGATGGTAATACAAGGGTTAATTCAAATTAGCCACCTGTTTTAGTAGTTCCATTAACCACATAATACCTGGTCTATTCAATACTAGCCAATTACCCCCTGCAGCTGCCATGTTCATCCGGGACGGGCCAGGCCCACTGCCCCCCTGCACTGCTGTGGAGAGCTGGCTTTCCCCCTGGCTCAAGCTCACTCCCCTCCCCCTGCATTGGGCCCAGGCCCACTCCTCCCCTAGTCCCACCATCACCACTGATGCCATGATGCACCTACTCCTCCCTCCCACCATGTTGGGCCCGCTCGGTGATGGGAGGAGTGGTGGAGGGAGCCGATGCAGGGGAGCAGAGTGGGCCTGGGCCTGAGGGGGGGAGGAGGTCCACTCCTTCCCTCCCCCAGCTGCTGCTGTGACTGCATCAGGCTGGGCCGATTGTATCCCCCCCACCGCAGTGGACCGGCTTCTTCCCCCATGTTGGGCCCAGGCCTGCTTCCCTCCCCACCACATTTGGCCTGGGCCCACTCTCCCCCTGCATTACCTGCATGGAGCTGGGCGGGGTGGGGGCAAGGCCAGTCCTGCTGGTGTCACCCCCTTTCCACTCTGTGCCCCTACCATCATGGCGATGGGTTGCCTTCTGCCAGAATGCTTCTTTGCACTCTGATTAGCTGTTTGTCAAGGTGTCGTTTGGTTGATAGGGAGAGTGATAGAGAGAGAGAGAGACTGCATTTTTTAAAGAGCCACCCGAATACTATGTGAAGATTTACTGCAGTACAAAAAGAAAGTGCCCACAAATTGCACACCATTAGTTATGACATATCATCCTTCCATGGAACTTACACAGAAAATCCTCAGTTGCAACCCATACTAGAAGAAGACCCAATTCTTAAAGAGATCTTTCCAAAACCACCCATTCTAGTCTTTAGATAAGCACTGAACTTTGCTAACCACATCACCAGAAGAAAGCTCCCTATGACTCAAAGCACACCTAATGGATCCAGACCATGCCAGGACAAGAAATGCCAAACTTGCCAACACATGTCCACCACTCCCACAATAACTACACCCGACAACAGAACCATCACCATTCCTGGATTTTACACCTCCAGAAATGTGATCTATGTCATCCAGTTCACCAAATGCCCTGATGGAAAACATGTGTGAGAATTCAAACAACAACTGCACACCAGAATTAATTCACACCAGAAATCTATCAAAGACAAGAACACCCAACTACTTGTGGGGGCACACTTCTCACAGGACAATTGCTCCCTCTCCAATCTCTCAGTTCTAATCCTCAAAGGAAACTTATAAAACACCTTTCATAGATGAGCTGACAAACTTCACTTCATAAATCTACTAGCTACAAAAGACCATGGACTCAATATAGATATTGGATTTATGACATGTTACAACCTGCCTGACATATGATTCACCAGGTACCTGCCAGAGCTGACCTCTTACACTGTTCTTCCCCCTCCCCCCAATTTTCCTCCCCTGACTTTTTTGCCTTTTGTCTTCCTAATTTCCAGCTATTTCCTTTTTCACAGACAGCCTTTTTTACCTTGTATTATTACCACTGTAGAGTCTCCCCGATTCACCTTTGGCACTCCCCGCCCCCCCCCCCCCCGCTTTCTGTTTTTCTGCCTACCACCCTTCACTGCTTTACCTTTTGTTTCCCTAATTTCCACCTATTTACATTCTCACTGACACCCTGTCACACTTTTAGCTTCTCTAATTCCTTGGAGGCTCAGAACAGCAAAGACTCCAAATGCCTAAAAAAGGGTGATTGCACCTGAAAGCTTGCTAAGAACGTTTTTCCAACTACTCAGTCAAATAAAAGCAATCACATCTAATCAGAGAACTTTGCCTGCCTATGTCCTTAGACCAACATGGCTACAAGCAAAAACTCAGCTAACAGTGGAAACATTCTACAGCAAGTCAATAAGTACTCTTCCTAATTCATTCCACTCCTCTGACAATGGTAATATTGAAAGGGGATTTCAACCTCAATGATGTAAGACAGAAAATACTTGTCCATATTTGATTCACATCTGAGCATTTCTTCACACATTGAACATACCACTCTGTGAAAAGCTGTTGAACTGATGAATTCATCATGTCCATTTTCTTTAGTGATATCTACCAACTGTTTCAAGCTGTGAATTGCTTTAGGAGTCTTCTGGAGGTATCTATGGATTAACATATTGAGTAAACCTTCTGTTACTAGTTTGTGGAGGCACATTCCTCTGCTGTAATGTTTACCCAAAAACACTATGTGCACTACCTGCAGCTACAACCCATGCAGGAATAGCTAATTCTTCAAGATCACTACCTGCATATCTCTTTCCTAGATTATTAAGATAAGACATTTCTATGTGAAACTCACCAAGTACACCTTTCACATGAGGCCATCTCTTCTCTTCATAAAGGGCATCTTCAATATGTATATACACTGCTTGATCTGCAGCTAACTGAATCACTGGCATCTTCAGGTCAGCAACTTGTTGGCACCAATCCATCAGTTACATCTATAACAACTTTTTTGCTTGAAGGCTGTGCATAACATTTCACATTGTATGTTTCTGACTTCACGACATTGCTTTCAAGAAAGCAATGATATCCTGTAAATGTTGGGACCCTTCCATGTGGTTGAATCAGTCAGAGAAGTTCATGGTGGTTAACTGGTGCGACAGTATTCCTTCAGAACTAATCCTCCCATCTTCATGGTTAGAGTTGAGCACGTAATTTGCCACTCCCATACTTTTTTGGTGATAACTAGGAAGGCTAGAATTTTCTGAACTTCAGGTTTTGGTATAACCAAGGTTGTTGTATCTGAAATAATTTGTTCTTGGTGAAATGAAATTGCTTGTGACATACTTATATTTGTATAATAGCTTGTTTCAGAGCCTGTTAACCCATCTTCATTGAAATCATTGTTATCCATGACAACAGTACAAGGCTGGCCTGGAGAAATTTCACTTGGACACAATGGACCATGCTGAATTGATTGCAATATATCCACTAGAAGTATTCAACTATGGTCAGATTTCTAGAATTCCTGCAGGGCCCATGCAGAAAGTTCATTAAGAACATTGTTATAAGAAGTGCCACGTTTAATTTCCTTCAGGATTTAGATTAGTTCCTTATTACCCATCATCCCATCATACTGTGAACATACATAGATAATATGACTAGGCTGTCACCTTCCTGTGATTAGTTGCAACAATTCTTTAGACACAAAATGTATGAAGCCTTCTCCAAATGTAGAATGAAGATTAACAAGTAATGTCATGGTATTGTGACTGTTATTGTGTGTGTTGTCCTCTTTCAGTTTGTTGATCCCACATAGCCATGGGATTCCAGCCTCTGTCCAATGCTTGGAGTAAAGAAACTTGGCTACATTCTGTATTAGTTCTTGAATGTATATATCCCAACTATTCACTGTACTTCAACATATACTTCCCTGTTCCCCTGGGGAAATAAATTATGCATTATTCATTTCTGTGATACCTGCACTGAAACCCAATGTCTTTTCCAAAATGATCTTCAGGTTTCTTGCACAGAGATCATACAGCACATCTATCATCACAAGTGTTTTGGATTTCTTTGCTGATGAACATCAAATACCTTTGTAGCTGCTTATATTCAAAAAGTATGCCTCCAAGTATATATATCTTTTTGTGGATGTGTAGACTCTCAACAAGAGAAGCACAAGCTGCTGAAAAGCCTCGTTCTGTTTCTCTGCCCCCCCATTTTTGCCTTTGTCGGAGATCTTCTTTATTTTATTTTCTCTTACGTGCTTATTATTGTTGGATCTGCAAAATTATTTCCAGCAATCTTTATGATAACATATATCCAATACTGCCACTTCAGTATTACACCATCACCATTACAGTAAGTAATTAAGGCTTGCAAATGATTTCTTCTTTTCTCATCCTGAACATATTGGACTGTACTTATGAAAGTTTTCCTAAGCACTGTCTGTTTCAATTTGGTAAAATTTTACAAATAACCCGTTGCCTAGGGAGTCTCTAGTGCTTTTCGCTTTCAAGGGCTCCTCACAAATTACACATGAACAAACTAACAAGGACCATCCTCCACTGCGTCTTCTGATTCAGTTGGTTCATCAGTAACCTCAATATCAGTCTCTTTTGCAAAACTAATGGACTGTATGCATTTTACGCACACATCAGGTTAATGCCTACATTTAACTTACAGATTTTATGCCTTTTGTTTGGCTTATTGTCAACCTGTATTCACTCATAGAACACATCCACACAAGTGCACATGTGCCTCTTGCCCCACCTCAAACCCTTTTGAGGCGGGGCAACAGGCACCCATGGGAAGAAAAAAATGTTCCCCGCACTGCAAGTTTGCAGCACAGGGCGAAAATTAGACCCCAGATATCCAAGGGTGTAAAAAAAGTGAAGTATAAAAAAGTGGGCAGGGCACAGTCAGGGTGCCCTGAGGCAAATGGAGGCACCGCTTCTATTTGAGCTGCTGCAAGCATATGTGCTTGCATGTGTGGATGCACCCATAGTGCTTGCAGCAGCTCAAATAGAAATGGTGCAAATTTGAGCCAGGGCTTTTTGCCTCAGGGCACATGCTCAGACATGCACTTTGTTGTGAAGTAAATTATGCCATTAGGGCCTCCTCCTGGATCTTCAGCCTGGCTCCTCTTGGATCTTCAGCCAGGGGGAGCTAGAGCCTGGGGCCAGCACCTGTGCTGTCCCCAGCAGTATAAAAAGCCCTGTCTTGGCCCCAGCAGTTGAAAAGCCACCCTACTAGCTACTAGCTCTCAGGAGCTTCTGGGGCCCAGCCAATTGGTACCTGTGGACACTACCCCTTTCACCAGCTGGACTGCTGAAGCAGCCCTGAGAGTTCTCTGTACCCTCTACCCACTGCAGCAGTCTGGCAGTGGGAGCTGCTGCCTGGCTGTGACCTGCTGTGCACCTGCCAGACTCGGATGGGGACTGCACAGGCAGTAAAGGCATTTGCCCCTCTGGGCTAGCTGCCAGTGGACTGCGGTTGCACTGTGCACTTTGTGCAGCACTACTGCCATTTGTGCCGCCTGCTCAGCCATCTGGGCAGCTATCACTCGGAAGATGTTCCAGGTGTGGTGGCCTGCTTTGAACTGTCAAAGAATTTCCTTCCTCCATTTGGCCAGGAGGTCAGCCACAGTCAGATGGGTCCAAGGTGCCAGCTCTGAGCAGGCAGGGTCCTGCCACTGACCTCCCAAACAGGAATTCTGGTGTTCCCTTTTGGAAAACTGAAAAATCCCTGATAAAAAAATCCCAAAATCACTCTCTGAAATACCCCCAAATCCATGTTCCTCCACAAGTAAAACAAAAGACCACTATAAAGAGATAGAGAGAGTGAGATGGAGACAGTGATCAGTTGGACAATGTTTTATTGATATATCTATGGTGTTAAAGCATGTCTCTTATCATAATAATAAAGTGAACTCTAAATACAGGTTTCCTGAATTCATGAACACATATTTTGCTGCCCTCCCACAGGGTGATGGCTCCCACACAAGGGGTTGGTATCCCACACAAGGGCTACAGACCCCCAACATGGGGTTCAGCCCCCACACAAGGGCTATACCCCCCTAGTAGGGGGTTCATCCCCCCAACGGGGTTCATCCCCACACAAAGTGTTCAGCCCCCAAAAGGGGTTCAGACCCCCAACAGGGGAATCAGCACTCTCACAAAGGGTACAGCCCCCAACAGGGGGTTCATTCCCCACACAAGGGGTACAGCCCCCCAATGGGGGCCAAAAGGCCCCTGCAGGGGCTACCACCCCTCCTGCAAGGCCCATATGCCTCACCCCAGCCCCCCAGTTGTTGCCCCACCTGGTCCCATCCCCCACCAGCTGCTGCAGCCCCCAATGCCTGCCCCACCTAGCCCCACCCCCAACTCTCACAGACCCCCCCAATGGCTTCCCCACTTAGCCTCACCCCCCAACTTGCACCCCCAAGCCTCCAAGGCTACCTCCACAACCACAGGAACCATCACTTAACCCCCCCCAAAAAAGAACAGAAAAATGGGAAAAAAAAGCTTCCTTTTACATTAGAAGCAGGGGTGGGGGTGCTTCAGGGCCCCCCAGGCAACACAGGGCAGCACAGGGGTAGAAGGACTCAGGCTGGGGCCACTGGGGCTGTCGGCCTGCCCCACACTGTGCAGGCAGGGCCCCAGGCAGCCAGACAGTAGCTTCAATTGTGGGTAAGTGCTGGGGGGGTTGTTTTAAAGTATGTGGGGGGGCAGGGTTGGGGGGGCTTGGGGTGATGGGGCCAGCCACGACAGGGATCGGGGGGCTTGGGAGGGCTGGTGGGGGGAGGGGCCAGCAGCAGCAGGAGTCAGGGAGCTGGTGGGGAGAGGGGCCAGCCCCGCCAGGGGGAGGGGTGTTCGGGGGGGCTGGCAGGGGAAAAGGGGCTGGGGGAGTGGGTGGGTCCATTGGGGGTCCCCCCCTCCACAGTCCCTCCCTTCCTCCTCTGGCCCTCCTGACCCCTTACTCAATGGCACCAGGGTGAAGGGCAACCACTGGCTTGTTGGGAAGTTCCTGCCCCTGTTCTATCACCCATTTTTCTTAACTATTCATCTTCTCTTCATTCACTAAAAAAGAAGAGATAAAAAATCAATGTAGATAAGAAGTAACAGCAACATAAGGCGTCGAGTGGGTAAGGTAACCAGTAGGGTGAACGTGCTGGACTTTAGGAAAGCTGATTTCAGCAAACTCAGGCGATTAGTGAAGGATGCACTGCAGAGTAGTAGTTTTGAAACGATGGGAGCCCAAGAAGGGTGGCTGTGCCTTAAGGAAGCTATCCTTCGAGCACAAAGCGAGACGATCCCCGTGCGAGGTAAAAGAGGGAAAGGGGCCAGGAGGCTTCCCTGGCTGACCAGAGAAATCCAGGGCAGACTAAGGGCCAAAAGGGGAGCACATAAAAAGTGGAAACAGGGAGAGATCACCAAAGAGGAATATACCTCTTCTGCTCGTGCTTGTAGGGAGGCAGTTAGACAGGTCAAAGCTACCATGGAGCTGAGGATGGCAACCCAAGTAAAAGACAATAAGAAATTGTTTTTTAGATATATAGGGAGTAAAAGGAAGGCCCAGGGAGGAATAGGACCCCTGCTAAATGGGCAGAAACAATTGGTGACGGACAGAGGGGACAAGGCTGAACTCCTCAACGAGTTCTTCGCCTCAGTGTTCCTAAGTGAGAGGCATGACAAGTCTCTCACTGGGAGTGTAGGGAGGCAGCAGCAAGGCACCAGACTTCCGTGCGTGGACCCTGAGGTGGTGCAGGGTCACTTGGAGGAACTGGATGCCTTTAAGTCGGCAGGCCCGGATGAGCTCCATCCGAGGGTACTGAAGGCACTGGCCGACATCATTGCAGAGCCACTGGCGGGAATATTTCAACGCTCGTGGCGCACGGGTCAAGTCCCGGAGGACTGGAAAAGGGCCAATGTGGTTCCCATTTTCAAGAAGGGGAGGAAGGAGGACCCGGGTAACTATAGGCCAGTCAGTCTCACCTCCATCCTTGGCAAAATCTTTGAGAAAATCATCAAGGCTCACATTTGTGAGAGCCTGGCAGGACAAATTATGCTGAGGGGAAAGCAGCACGGGTTCGTGGCAGGTAGATCGTGCCTGACCAATCTAGTCTCTTTTTATGACCAGGTCACAAAACGCCTCGACGCAGGAGGAGGGGTGGATGTCGTATACTTGGATTTCAGGAAGGCCTTTGACACGGTATCCCACCCCATACTGGTGAACAAGTTAAGGGGCTGTGACTTGGATGACTGCACAGTCCGGTGGGTGGAGAATTGGCTGGAGGGTCGCACCCAGAGAGTTGTGGTGGATGGGTCGGTTTTGACCTGGAAGAGTGTGGGCAGTGGGGTCCCGCAGGGCTCGGTGCTTGGACCGATACTCTTTAATGTCTTCATCAGCGACTTGGACGAGGGGGTGAAATGTACTCTGTCCAAGTTTGCAGATGACACTAAGCTATGGGGCGAAGTGGACACGCCGGAAGGCAGGGAACAGCTGCAAGCAGACCTGGACAGGTTAGACAAGTGGGCAGAAAACAACAGAATGCAGTTCAACAAGGAGAAATGCAAAGTGCTGCATCTAGGGAGGAAAAATGTCCAGCACACCTACAGCCTAGGAAATGACCTGCTGGGTGGCACGGAAGTGGAAAGGGATCTTGGAGTCCTAGTAGACTCCAAGATGAACATGAGTCGGCAGTGTGATGAAACCATCAGAAAAGCCAATGGCACTTTATCGTGCATCAGCAGATGCATGACAAATAAGTCCAAGGAGGTGATACTTCCCCTCTATCGGGCGCTGGTCAGACCGCAGCTGGAGTACTGCGTGCAATTCTGGGCGCCGCACTTCAAGAAAGATGCGGATAACCTGGAGAGGGTCCAGAGAAGGGCCACTCGTATGGTTAAGGGCCTGCAGGCCAAGCCCTATGAGGAGAGATTAGAGAAACTGGACCTTTTCAGCCTCCGCAAGAGAAGGTTGAGAGGCGACCTGGTGGCTGCCTATAAGTTCATCAGGGGGGCACAGGAGGGAATTGGTGAGTATTTATTCACCAAGGCGCCCCCGGGGGTTACAAGAAATAATGGCCACAAGCTGGAGGAGAGCAGATTTAGATTAGATATTAGGAGGAACTTCTTCACAGTTCGAGTGGCCAAGCTCTGGAACAGGCTCCCAAGGGAGGTGGTGCTCTCCCCTACCCTGGGGGTATTCAAGAGAAGGTTGGATGTGTATCTAGCTGGGGTAATGTAGGCCCAGCACTCTTTCCTGCTTATGCAGGGGGTCGGACTCGATGATCTATTGAGGTCCCTTCCGACCCTAGCATCTATGAATCTATGAATCTATGAAAAGGATAGGATTACCAAAACATTAAGAGTGGTTACCATTATATGCTATATTTAAAGACTTAGAGCTGCCAAACATTGGGCCATAACTCATCAAAAGACAAAGGAAGTTTGTATTTTATTGCAATACCTATTTAAAGTCATTTAGAAAATAAAAATCAGCCTCAGTGGTACTGAGATGTTGACATTTATTCATCTTGTTAGTCATGGCTGCTATTTTTAAAGATGGTGGCCAAACATCAAGATTAGAAAAGTGACCCCCAGGCTAAATTTATTCCTTAGTGCCTCACTTATGAATTTAAAAATCCAGTCAACCCAATGCAGAGTCAAATTTTCTGTTAGAAGATACACTTTCAATTTAACTTCAGCATCATGTTATAGGCTTTCCTGGTGCCATTAGCATGATGATAAAATCAAGTAAGGTATTTAATTCTGTCAGAGGTTTCAGAAAGTCAATTTTGTAGTAGCAAAATATGCCCTGACCATCATCATTTCTTTAGATGAAGATAATATAAATATTGATGTTTATGTTTTCTGGAATGTCAGGATATTATGTAAAATGTAACATTTAGTAAACCTTGAGAAAAGTGTGAATTTGAAGCACTTTTGTTAGCTACACCCAGGAGCTGTTGAACCAAACATCTAGTTCACACTTAGCAAAAACTCAAGGCTTAACACAAGCATCCACATAGTCATTTTTCCAGTAATAACTATTTATCTTCTCAAGTTATAACCATTCTGTTTGAACAATGTTAAATATCCACGGCCCAAACTACATGTATATGGTCAGCTTTATGACTAAATTATGTCAAAATCTCTTCCATTATCAAAAAAAAACTTGTGATATGTCTAATATGTATTGTTGTAGATAACCAATTTTTGCAGCAATTTGCCATAGCCTTGAATAGCTATAGAAACAATACATTATGTGCAGGAATTTCTAATATAGTTGTATTTTTTCAGGACTGCAGTGCCTGAGCTGTCTGATGTACTGAGAAGTGATTTTGAAGTGGGACCCAGTGCTGTGCTAGTACTTGGACTTGGGAGACCAGCTGTGCCAGTTGCTCTATTGGAAGAAGGGCCTGCTGTGACACTAGCCTGCATGTGCTCCTTAATTTCCGGAATTATCATATCCTCCTAATCAGTTTCTGAGTTCTAAGGACCAACTGCAAGGATATAATGTCTGGTCTAAAATATCCTCTTTATCATCTCATCACTGCACAACTGATCAGCATACTTTTTAACAAATCTCTTGTCTTACATACAACAACCATACAACACTTCTTCTCATTCCACTTCACCTAATTGATCTAAATGATATTTCACAACCCCCAGAGGTTTGAGAATTCTTATAACCATTGCATGAGGGAATATTCTCTAGGGATGTGCAAACTAAATAATTAATTTTGCCAGATCTAATGAATAGAGATGGCTGATTTATTCAATGGGAACAATTTATGCATTGGATTTGTCCCTCATTTTTCAAATGACAAGCAGTCCTTGAGCTCACCATGGTTTTCCTGAATTTGTTGGATAATTATAATTGTTTAACTAAAAGTATTTAAAAAGGTAGGGATTAATTCTGTTCCTGGGGAAGTTAGAGGTAAACTTCCAGACTTCATTAATGTCAGCTCAGAGTTATATTTAACTCTCTGCATTTTCCACAGATTGTCTATAGTGAATATCCACTCTAATGTTTGATGCTTGGACTTCAGGATTTATGTTCACAAGTAACAAGACTATTCACTGATTGAATGACCTAACTTATGCAACTAAGAACAGTCTTTAAAGAGCCTTTTGGGCCCTACACCTCTTTGGGATAAGGCTACAGAACTCAATAGGATGTCACATGTGCACGGCAGGAGTCATGACTGTGGGGCTGCCATTAGATACCGTTGTGGCCTATAGCGAGTGCAGGGGGATCCCAATTCCAGGTTCCCCATGCCTGGGGGAGAAAAAAGGTCCTGTGGCTGGGAGTTCCCTCAGCTGAGCGGCTATCAGCTGTGGGACAATCCCATGTACCCCCAGGGCTGCTATGAAACATAGCTGCTATGATCTCCCAGCCTCAGGGGTGTTTGAAGTCCCTGGGTTGGGGGATTGTGGCAGCCATTATCCCCCGCCCCCCGACTCAGGGGTGTGTGAGACCCCTGTGTGACTGTAGAATACAACAGTATGCCAGAGAGGGTGCCAGATGCTATGTCCCAGTTATGAAGTATCCTAATGCAAGGGAGTCCCCAGAAGACAGAGACAAGAGACAGCTGACTCTTGTGCCACCTTGACCCCAGGGCCTGAAAGCTGAGACTGAATCATGCTGCATTATGACTGTCTTGTGCCTGTGGAAATCTCTTAGGGTTGTTTATCAGCTCATATACATTACAGACATGGGGTGTATGAAACCTCATTCATTTGCCTTCCTCTCCCCACTACCCCTTGGGAGTAGAAGCCTTCTGTTCCTCTGTTTTTATAGTGATAAGTAGGAATAGCCTTAACCAAACTTTGCAGAGATGGGGTAAACTTCATATCCTATATCCCCCACACAGATATGTTAGGCTTAATGACAATCTAGTCTTCAGAGTGTATTCAAGCCAATTCCAGAATTTGCCAGCTCTATCCATGACCAACTATTGGTCACCTGTCACAGAGAAAGTATTTCATCCTTTGACTGGGACGTTGTTGTATCAGGAATGTTTTTAATAGGTATTCAAATTACATCCAAGGCCACCCAAAAGATTCTTAAGATTGTACTACAGCATGCTACCTAAAGAAAAATGTAATATGGAAAGAAACATACTTTTGATTTTGAATAAATGCGGCCCGTTTCTCATTCATCATCTGTATCATGTGATATGCTACTGTCTGAATTGAAGTAATTAAATTGTTGTACCTTAGCACATATTAAATCTGCTAATATATTGGTTACTTGTATCATTTTCTTTCATTCATTTAACAGACTTATTCTCTCACAGATTAATGGGCTGTACTGTATCTTCTGGGATGCTCAGAGACAATGAACAGCTAGTATTTAGTTCAATAATCACTATAGAGTATTACTTTTCTACACACGCATTCAATTTTATAAAGGTTCTCACGCAATAAAAAGAACTGAATCTTAAAGAAGCACCTGACTTTGGAAACTCAAGAATATATATCACATATTTCCTGTGCAGTAAACCTAAAGGGAGCAATTGAACAATGTATAAATGCAAGCCCATTTTGCAGTCTTCCATCCATTTAATAAGTCTCATCTGAATGCTAGTGTTAATTTAAATTGTCAAGGAGAAAAACTTCATAGTATTTTCCCATTCCAGCTAGCTACTCTGACTCACTTCACCCATTATGTCAGATCTTCTTTCTACTGTGTTGAACTTCCAGTAGAGGGGCACCTCACAGTTCACTGATACTCTAGCCAGCTCCATGCCCAGTGTAGCTGAGAGCAGCCTCCAATGTCTGTAATGTATATGAACTGATAAGAAAACCTAAGAGATTTCTGCAGGCACAGGACAGTCATAATGCAGCTTGATTTAGTCTCAGTCTTCAGGCCCTGTGGTCAAGATAGCACAAGAGCCAGCTATCTTTTGTCTCTTTCTTCTGGGGACTCCCTTACATTAGGATACTTCAAACTTGGGGACATAGCATCTGGCACCCTCTCTGACATACCGTTGTGTTCTACAGTCATGCTGAGGGTCTCACACACCCCTGGTCTGCAGGATCATGGCTGCTGTGATCCTCTAGCCCCAGGGGTTTCAAACACCCCTGAGGCGGGGCATTCATGGCAGCCGTGTTTTCTATCCCTGGGGGTGTATGGGATGCCCCCACAGATGGTAGCCCCTCAACTGAGGGGATTCCCAGCCACAGGACCTTGCTTCTTGCTGATGCATTGGGTACCACCTGGGCTGGCAGTAAGCTGTGATGGGATCTAATTTGTAATCCCACGATCATGCCTTCCACCATGCACATGTGGTATGGCAGGAGATGCAATTGTGTGAATTGCACATTAGATTCCACTGCACCTTTACCTGCACATCTAGAAGGGCCCTTGGATCTCACTGGAATGAGCAAATCCCTACAATATATAAAGCTGGAGGTGAGAATGAGATCCTAGCTAGCACAAGGCTCCCAGTGCTTCATCCTGAACTGTAGGTGCCAAGTACTATGAGGGAAAGGAAGCCTGTGCCACTTGTGGATCCCAGACCAAGGAGTTCCATCCTGCTAGCAGAGTGTGCGGTATGACTGTTCTCCATCATGGTAACCTGAGGCCACATGGAAGCATGTGATGTGGCCAGACCATTGTCTTGGTACTTCTATGCCAACCAGCTCAGCTTTTACCTAGAAATCAACTAGTTTACTAAGATGTATATGAATCTTGTAGGGTTAAAGCAAGGCTTTGTAATGCTAAAAGTGAGGCCATTTCTTTCTCCTTTCGCTTCCATTTCATAAAAGCAGACACAGGACTTACAAGACGGCAGGGAGGGAAAAGATGTACTGTGTGAGGGTTACTGTGTGAGGGTTACTGATAAGATATGAAACTAGCTGAATCCAGTCAACAGGGGAGTCTCGTCAACAGGAGAACCTTGAAAGTCGGGCATGATTTATTTTTGTTAGATAAAGAAACATCTTGAGACAAAATATAGGGGGCATATAATTCACAAGAGTTAAACTTTGGTGTTCATGCCCACAGTGCCACTTGATTGGACAGAATAGTAATTTAGTTAATAGATGATTGGGTATTTTTAGAAGCATGAGCTAATCATGAACTAACGCTTTTGCACTTAGAAAGTATAAAAAAGTATTATAACTAGTAGATGAGGTCTCTCTCTGGAGGCACCTTGCTCAAGCGAATAAAGATTCTGTATTTGACTTTGGATACTTGCTCTGCGTGATCATTGCCCCAGCCTAGAGTGAACTGCACATGGCTTTAAGAACATGATTCGTAACAACTAAGGCTAAGCAGAAACATACTGTGCAATGATTATCATCTACTCATGGACTTTTGACTATGTCAATACTCATCTCTGTCCCTGATCAAACCCTGTGATAAGTCCTATGATTCTGTGTTGTATTTCACGTTTTTCATTTCACATGTATCTCATCTGAAAAAACGAGACTATTTCATTGGTTGAAATGGAACTGTCTTCCAATGAAGGGTTCACAGCATATAGCTGAGTTTCATCATTTGTCTGAGAACCAGACAGTACCAGTTTTCAGTCTCTACTGAATGATCAATTTGTGTGAAGGGTTCTAGATGAAGCCCTCCAAACCAGGCTCCATGCAAATAAAAACTTAGCATTTGCTATTGCTCAGGAAGAACACTTGCACCTCTTCATTTAAAAGAGGTCCAGTTCAAACATTGTCTTCAATTTGGCATCAACTGAGATGCACTGGATGCATCCCAACAAACGAGCATGTATGGTTTGTGGTGCACAAACTGCACACAGTGCACATGCACCCATTCACTGTGCTGCTAATTTGCAGTGCAGCAATTTTTTTTGACACTGGGATATTCTGCTGTAAAAAAAAAATCACTGCTGAAAAAGCAGTGTGGTGCAAGTTTCAGCAGCGTGCGCTGTCAGAAAGAGAGCCTGGCCAACAATACCCATGCTCTGAATGTGAGCCAGGCTCCAAGTAGCTGGCTTGGCACTGCTCCTGGCGCAGGAAGCCACCAGAACCTCAGGTAAGGTTGCTGGGGTTGCTGGAATTTGCAACATGCATATCCACCTGTGCTGGCTCAGCCTCCCTTCCCTGGCCTGGGTCACTTTGCAGCATGCTTTAGTGGGCATGCAGGGGCAAACAGCAGTGGCACAACAAAAGGATGGGATTACCAAATGCAAATATGAGCTGCTGCTATTTGTCTCATAGGAAATGCATGCCCCTGCATGTATGCACTCATTGGGATGAGTCCCCTAAATGTAATCTGAAAAGAATTTTCCAGAGAAGTCACCTCCAGCACACACAACAATATATTTTTCATCCCAGGGAAGCTTCTGTAGCTTTGGTAAGAGCCACACATATAACACATGCTATTTCCTGATGCCAAAAGCCATCATTGCAAGCTCAAGATCACACTGAATGTGTATGTCATTAGAAAGTCAAACCCTTTGTTACAAGTCAAGAAGAAATTTCTGTCTCTAAGGGATGCCTTCTTTAAGGTAACAGAGTGGTTATCCTCAGCAGAAGTTGAACATGAATCCTTTATGCTCTCCATGTGAGAGACATCTGGGAACTGTTTACATGAAAGCACTTCCCAAAAGTTATGTCTGTTGGCCAAAGACAGATATCAACATTGACCAAATCATAAAGTGAATCACAACAAGCTATGTATGATACACTTGGGGGAGGTCATGTCTGCATATAGATTTTGCCCATTGGAATGCCAGATAATTTTCATTATTGTTGATTCCTTCTCTAAGTGGCTAGAAGTTGTTCCAGTTGCATCTATAACAACTATAAGCCAATTAAAAAAACCCCCACATACTCTTTTACGTACCATTTTGTCTGGCGATGGTGCATGTTCACTTCTGAAGACTTTCAGATGTTCACAGAAAAACAAAACAAAACAACTTATACATCACATCACATCACAGCTACATTTTTTCTTCTATCATCCAACAACCAGGTCAAGCAGTTAGTCCAACCAGTAATGATGCTTTTTTTTTCAGGTCACTGATGATGATTAGAACCTATAATTAGCTATTTTTTTTTACTACAGCTACATGCAGATCCATGTACCTCCACAGGCCAAAGCCCTGCAGAACTACTGATGAACTGCTCACTCAAGAGTTGTTTATACTGGTTCCACTCAGACCTGGTAGCCAAGCAGCAAGCAAAGAAGAACTCAAGTTGAAATCAAAACAGGCTACTTCAAATGAAATGATCCTGTTCATGCCCAAAACAGTGTAACTGAGCCAGAGTGGATGCTTCGTTTATAGAATCAGTGCCACAAAGGCCAAGATTTCAGATGTCAAAACATTTCAGTCATATTGACTAGGTGACATCAACAGAAGGTACATACTGCCATCAGGACCAGATCCTACCCATCCACTAGCTGTTGCTCTAAACATGTCATATCCTCCAGGTGCCAGAGTGACTCAAAATGAGCTGAACAGCCTACTAACATTCCCAGTGAGAGACATCTAAACTTTGAATTGGGTCGTCCAGGGTGAGTAACTTTCCAGCCCAAGCACCTTAAGGACTATGTTATCTAGGGAAGAGGGATGTTATGCATCATGTGTTATGTGTTATGCATTTCTGCCCATAGACAGTAGTATTCCATATTGTGTTTATCTCCTAATGCTGCCTAATATTTTCCTTGAAACACTTTCAGTTTGTGCAATAAAGATGGTTGCCCTGGGCTTCATGTTTGATCTCACTGGGACAGAAAAACCTGTCAATACACAAAATAAATAAAAGCTAATCTGTCCATATTATCACATATTTCTAGGAGCTGGTGATAAAAATGCTAAAATTGGCAGAATTGAACCTTTTGCTCTTTAATGTCTGAAAACAAAATTTTAGGCTCCAGTGTTGTAATCTGAGCTAACTGTGCAGAGCCTGCCACACTCACATGGAGATTCATGAGTCAGCACAGCCACAGAGGCTATCGAATATAAGATCAGGGCTTAAGGTTGCTTTTGGTATGAATGACCTGAGAGAAAGGGAACATTGTACATTCTTACTGAAATGTGACAATGCTGTGATCAAGACACTCACAATCTGCCCTCTGTGAGTGTTACTATTGCTACTTTGCATGCTTCTGCTACCACTTCTTTCTGGTTTTCTCTCTCTATTTAGCACCAGACTTTGGTATCTCTTATTGTCTAGCTGTGTACAGCCAAAAATAACTCCACCAAACTCCAGTGATTCTACTGAGAACAGGTTTTTCTTTTAAGGTCTGTTTTTTATCCTAGAGCAGAGGTGGGCAAAATATGGCCTGCAGGTCAAATCTGAAATATGGCCTGAAGGTCAGATGCAGCATGACAACTGATTGGATCTGGCCCGCAGCTGCCCCCTCGTGGGGCTGAACCCTTCCTGCTCCTGCCTGGGGCTGAGCCCTCCACATAGGGCTGAGCCCTCCGTTCTCTTGCCTGGGGCAGCCCATGCCAGATTGCCTGTGTCTGGCAGTTCTGGCCCCAGCCTCGGTTATTGTGTACAGCTTCCCAGCAGGGCTGCTCCTGGTGTGGCAGAAGTTGCCTGGGTACTGCTCAGCTCCCCCTGTCTTCAATGGTTCCTTCTCCTCCTGCCCCTGCTGTACTGCCCTGGGTGGAGGGAGGGGAGAAGCTGCAGCTGGGTGCATTGTGCCCCAGTGCACAGGGCTCCAGCTCTAGCTTACAGCCACCTTCCACCCACCTGGCCACAATGAGCACCCACCTCTGGGAAGCCAAGTGGGTGGAAGGCAGCCAGGAGCTGGAGCTGAAGCCCTGTGCACTGGGGCAGGAACCACCCAGCTGCAGCTCCCCCCACCCAGAGTGGCACAGCAGAGGCAGCAGGAGGAAGAGGAAGAGCTGCTGGAGGAGCCAGATAGTTCCCAGATGGCTACAGCTGCACTGGAAGTAGCCTTGTTGGGAAGCTGTGATTGCTAGCTAGGGCTAGGGCTGCCCTGGGCAGAAGTGGGTAAGGCTCAACCTCATACAGAGTGCTGCGGGGGCCCGATGGGAGAGTGGGGGTGTGGACTGTACCTTTACCTGCACCACCCAAACATGCTGTGCTGTATGGGGCCCCTGCACCCCCTCCCTACCCTCCACTACCACCCCTGGCCAGGTTCTAGGACCCAGCATGTAGGCAGCTCCCCACACACATATGCACACCCACCCTGCCACATACACACACACACAGACCCCCCTTTCCATACCACCCCCTCATAGCCCTCCTCCACAATATATAAGAGTAAGACTTTATTTTGAGCTACACTACTCAACCCCCCCCCCATAAATCAGGACAAAAGTTATTTTTCAGTGAAATGTAAGTACTTTATAGTAGCTGTTTGACTTTTAGTTTTTGATTTGTTTTATATCTAAACTTTGTTAAAATGGTATCCTTTAAAATATTTTAGGTCTGTGGCCCCTGACAGCTCACCAAAAGTCATTAAATAGCCCTCCACCTGAAATAACTGCCCACCCCTGTCCTAGAGCACAGTTGTCAGTCATGAACCATTCTTAAATTTCACAGCTAGCCTCTAGCAGGAGTCAGATCTGGCCTGCCAAGTTCTTGTATTCAACCTGTAAAGCTCCAGGTTCCTGCAGACTTCAAGGAGCATCTTGAATGGCAGAGTGCTTGTGAACATGTGTGGAGGAGCTATGGTGGCAGCATACTTTGTTCTGTGCTATGTGCCAGGCAGCAGCTGCACCCATAAGGACTGAGACTGGACTGGTTAGAGACATGCTGGCACCTCTGTCTCAGTCCCTATGGCTGCATCTGCTGCCTGGTGCACAATGCATGGCTTGCATGGCATAGCTCGCATGGCTACCACAGCTTTTCACGTGTGTGCAAGTATACTTTACTTAGTAATCCTCCTTATAGTCTGAAGCACCTAGAATTTGGTGCTCTATGCTCTGGGATGTAGTTGCAATGGCAAGGACAGGAACAGGGGATCCAGGATATCCCTAACCAGAAATGGACCGACAGTACAATCAGGTAATGATCCCTGTGGTGCTGTGCTTGATAGATTGGAGTGGATGGGGACAATCTCTGTGAATACGAACATTTTGCTGGGGTTTGGCATGCAAGGGGGGGACCTGCCTTCAGTCAGTGTGTGACCAAAAGTTATCTGTTCCCAGGTCCTCTTGGGTATGCAGGGCTATTTCTCTTCAGGCTTTGCTTTGGTGGGTGCTATGTGAGTCTTTTCCACTGCTGAGGAACTGCAAGGAGAATGGGAAAATCCAGTAGTAAGAATATATACGCCTTGTGAAGGAGCCACCTGTTATCACATTGGTCATGAAAATCAACCTCATAATAAAATACACACTCTGGCCCTCGTCATGACTATCACTGGTAATTCAGCCCTTTCTTGCTGAAAGGTCACTGACTGCTGGCCCACAGGTATGTTAAATCATGTCAAAATCCAGTAAAAAATGCTGTTAATATTGTATTATAGAATATTACCATAAGTAGTTAAAATACACAGAAAACAAATAAGAGTACACTGTCAATTTGGAATAAATGGAGCCACTTTATCAGACACATTATGTCTTATGCTGCTATCTGAACTGAAGTAATTATCCACAGTAGAATTCAAGTACTGTAAGTCAGCTGTAATCCTTCTTTCATTTACTGTGCATCACACTTTGACCATAGATGTCTAACTTTTTTTCTCTCTCTTGTAATTGGCTTGGGTCAAGAGCCTGAAGGAAATATTTCTTATTTTCAGCACATTGTAAATTGAGACAATTGTAGAGGAAACTAGGACAGCACTACTGAAATACAGAGCCACTAAAGAGTATACAGTTTATCCCTATTGAAAGCAGTAACTGAGAGAAAATAAGCCACAATGGATTAATTCCCTGGGGTCTGCTCAATGTCCATTTCACTCAACTATTCATACTATTAGCAGCCCTTGCATAGCATTAGAGTTTAACCCAGATGAAATTACCTACACATTGGAGTTTTAGCAGCCAGGGCGTGTTTATGGTTTCATTTGAACTCAGTTGTTGATAGCATGTGCATTTGTCTTTTAAAAAATACTCTTCATAGTCTATTATTTATTTTAAATACATAAGTTATAGAGTATAGTTGGTAGGGTTTTTTTCAGAACCCAAACTTAACAGTAAAGGTAATGAGGCAGTGGTACAAAACATTTGGACCCAATATTTTAGTCTGATAAACTGCACATTTTAAGCGGGGGGAGGTTAACGGTGGAACACTAGATTATTGGGTAATCTGTGTTTCTAATCACTTCTTTTAAGGCTGGATTTGACCCCTAATTTTTAATCTGCCATGTATTCAATTTACTGATATTCATGCTACTACTTAAGATTTCAATCTGCAAAATAAACAGACTTACTTCTAAATTTCACTGTTCATTGTGGGCTGAAATCATCTTTGTTATTATGATATTACTCCATTGCAAGGTGAATATTGCCCTTTGGTTTAAGCAGATAACCCATGCAATCATATGTCATCGTGATAACATTTGATTCATATAATAATTTTATATTTTTATATTTAATAGGGGAATTTTTTTTGTGGCTTCTAACTTATCATCCATGTGAAGTAACAAAAGAAATCTTTTTTAATGTTTCATATTTACATATAAATCCACTTATCTTTCCTGGGTTCTTCATGAATATCCTTGACATTTTGGTTAAATTATAAAAAAACCCACTTATGTTTAAAACAATTGTCACCCTCTTAGCCTAACTTCTCCTATTTCTCCTCCTCCTCCCTATATGATCCTGAAATGAAGTCAAAATGCAAAGGTGTAAAATCTCATAATTTCCATGGCAACCGTGTGTGATTTAGCTAACGCAGGATTATATCTTCTTGGGAAGCTCAGGTAAATCATAAAAGGAGAAAATGCTTATTCAAATATTTTTGCATAAATAAAGGCTAAGCCTGGTTAATACTTAAATGGGATTTCATGGGAAAACAAATGTGCTGAAGAGAGGGGAGTCATGACTCAGTAGGTGATATGCAGTCAGTATTAACTTCTTGAATGATTTTACTGGGTCACTGCAGAGCTGAGAGTTTCTTTTGTGGACAGCATCTGAATTTCTTGGTCACAAATCTATTTACATATATAGCTGCATCCATTGAAAAGGACCCAAACCCTGGACCCTTTACAGTTCTTAAATAAACTACCTGGTAATAGGTCATTCCTTAAACTCTTATGAACCAATAGTAACAGAAACCTCAACACAGATTAGAAATCACCCAGACAGGGTATGTACAGACATTTGGGAAGGTCAGGGGGAGGTTAGGTTGAGTTAAAAAAGGCCACCCAATGCAACTTAGTTCACTGAGGTGGATTTTACACTAGTTAGATGGATCTATGTAAGACCTGCATAAAAAGTTCAGGATAGTTAGATCCGTCTAAACAAGGTCGATCCAATCTAAGGTAAGGAATGGAGGAGCTAGCAGAAGGGCTTTGGAGGATTGGGGGGGAAGGAGTGAGGAGAGCAAGTGGGATCTGGTGGGGAGCACAGGGGGGTTGGGTGATAGGGGAAGCAAGTGGGATCTGTGGGGGGAATCAGGGGAGCAAGTGCGGTGTGGGGGGTGTCTTGGAGGAATCAGGGGGAGCCAGTGAGGTCCATGGGGGAGATGGAAGAATCGGGGGAGGGGGTGGCAGGATTAAAGAAGCCCTCTGATCCCACCAAACTCCTCCTGGAATCCCCAGCCCTGCCCTGATGCTGCCGAACTGCCAATCCTGCAAACTGCTTCCAGAGCTGGTTTTACTGGCGGTCACTGGTCCTAGGAGCCTGAAGTAAGTTGGGGTGGAGAGAAGGACCAGTGGATCAGGGGGGCTGGCAGCTCTGTGAGGGTATTTTTAGCCCCCCCAACCACCCCCAGATGAACAAACCCTTGTGCACTAGCCCCACTCATCCTGCCCTCTGCTTCTCCCACCCTGACTTACTTCCATAATCTCCCAACTCCAGTGAATGCTGGGTGCAGTTTGAGGGATCAGGGGTTTGGCAGGCTTTTGGTAGGTGGGAGGCTGGCTGATCTGTGGTGTTGGATGGGGGTGGGCCAAGAGGCCAGGGGGTTATAAGTAACCCAGTGCCAGGGGTAGGGAGAAGGGGGAGCAGTAGGAGTAAGAAAAACACAGCCCTGGGGCTGCACTGGGAACTGTACAGAAGTTCAGTTAGATGATTCTCACTGAACCCAATCTACGTTACACTACCTTGGATGTAGGGTTAAGTTAGATCAGGTTGGCCATTTTTAGACCAATATAAACTTCCTGAATTTCTGTACAGTTTGCACTTAGATTGAACTAACTAGGGATTTAAAGTGTAAAATCTGCACCTAGGTGAACTAAATTAGATCAGGTGGCCATTTTTAATGTGATCTGCCCTCCCCCTAACCTCCCTGAATATCTGTACCTAGCCTCAAACTCTTCTAGTATGTCACAGCTGGGGGAATACAATGTCCTTCCAGGTCAATAAATGAGGTCAATTAATGACCAAAAGATGGGAAATTAGTTCCAAAAATGAAGCTATTATAGTTAAATATCCCTTGATAGTTTATGCAACAGTAGGAGCATCTGTACAGTGCCCTAGTCAAATTATAGGTTAAGTAATTACTTTCTGACTAATTGAAATTCTGATTTATTTTAGTTAGGTAAAGTTTTTCCGTTATCTTCCTATATAGCACAGAATTGTAGTAAGATGAGTCACAAGTGGGTGAACAGAAACCTTTTGTGACTAACTTGTACCCCATATCTGTATATATTTTGAAGTTCTGTATGGCCACATTGAGGATTGTGAAAAGCACCCCCATGTCTGGATTTTGAAGTTAATCAATTTAAACAGTCACTTAAGTGCTTTTTAAAATAGAGGCTTATGTGTTATAGAAACACCAAAAACAGTTCTTACGGGGGGCAACTGAGAACTCCACTGAAAAAGCTGGACAAATATGGAGCAATGGAAGATTATCTTGAGTTTGTTAACAGTGTGCATGTATACAGTCCCATGAAAAGGCATATAGGGATAAAGTGAAATTCAGTATAAAGAATTTGTATTGCATCAGGTATGTAGTTCTAAATCCTTTTTAAAAGTAGTAGCTATATATGATCCCAGTGAAACTTCTAGCAGATAAAAGATAGGGCTGTGCACTAAACTGCATGAACAAATGCAAAAATAAAATAATATGTTATCAGTATATGAAATATGTCTTTATCCTTAAGACATTCCCAGTTTCAAATGTATATGATCTCAAAGGAAGCAGCTAAAGATCTGGCTAAAACAGTATATAATATAAAAGGAAAGAAATAAAGCATCAGATTTATGGTATGATAAGCACATATGTGAAGAGAAACATGTGGCAGACTGACATAAATGCAAGGCAGTTGGTGTGATCTTTGTACTCTTGATAGTATCTTCAAGGGGACTTCTGTTGAGCTAAACTAAATGAGTATCAGCTTTCACCAACAGCGCCCGACAATAGATTGTGGCTAAGTCTGACAAGGCCCCTGGGAAAGAATGCTGCCCTCTGTCACCATATGGCCTGAAAGGGGTTTCATACCTGTTACAATATCCTGAAAAGGGGAATTCATGGCTAAATCTGTGTAGAGTTCATTTGTAATCCCATGAAGCTAATGATCTGTGAAGGATATCTTAAAGATGCTTATTGTAAATAAGCATATTATTCAGACTGTCACTGTCAGATGTAGTTTTATTTTGTGGCATGTATTAACTTTCATTATGCAATGATTATATTTTTGCATTGAGAAGGTATTATAAAAAGGATTAAAAGAATTACTTAGTCTCCATGGCAATCTGTAAAACCATTGTTGACCCTAAACATTACTTACCAAACTCATTGACATTTTTAGGGCAACTCAGCTATCACTTAACATGATAAATTTGAACTAGCTCCTTTAAACAGAGAATAATCCATGTGGAGAAAAAATAAATGTTCTAGTTTTGAAACTCTTAAAAAACACTACTTTTGATATTTGCACATATTCTTTATTGATGCCACATTCTGTTCTTTAGCCAAGATGTTTCTATTGATTTTACTTTAATTTAAATTATAGCCTGGAAACAATACTTGGGCTTTCACCAAAGTAGCCGTAAATGATTCTTTAAGTTATTTTCAGCTTTTATATGCCACATTGTCTCAATATTCTAAATAGAAAAAGGCTGGTCAACTGAAGATGGGTAAAGTATAAATACAGAGTGTTTCCTGTTTTCCAATTACTGTCCAAGCAGAACAGGCAAGGAAAAAAAGGAAAAAAAAAACACAAAACAAGCAAACAAACAACCCCTGCTCCCCAAAACCAAAGCACAAACCAACAAAACCAGGGGAGATTTTTTCCTTTTATAAAAGTTTTGAGAACAGCTTTCCCTTCTTCTGTTTTGTCCCCTTAAGACTTGAAATGCTAATGTATGAAACTTTTTGTATGCTTCCATTTTGAAAGCCTACGTCACCATTTGGTCAGCAGTATTACCCTGTACATTTTGTGGTAATGTAACCTTCTACAATTCTGAGCATCGTATGGAAATCCATGAAAGCATTAAGGTCAGATTCTGTTCTCATGCATGCTAATAATGTAAATCCCAGACAATTCCCTATTGCTTTGTATTCTGCGACTGGTATAAACATCCAGCCCTAGGTTCTTGAAAGGTGCTGTGGACATTTTGTTTAGATCTCATTTGACATAATTAGGCATATGTTGAACACTAAACACAGCGAATAGCCCTGAAGATGCCATTGTGACTAATGGCACAATGACTATTCCACATACGTAAGCCTTCATAAAATTTGGGTTTTATGGAACCTGATATATATGTACATACAGTTGAAATAAAAACTAAATTATTGTTATGGCAACTATCACCAGATGGCACAATTGCACGTAATCTTCCTTTTCTATAATCATCCTAGCAAGTGTTTAGTTCAGGGAAGACATGTAGTATCCTTGTTCAGCTTAGGTCAATACAAGGTTCTAGAAGAAACTTCTATTAGGGAGAAGGTAGCAACCAGCAGTATGACTTGGTGTCTGAATGAAATAAATTATTGAGCACTCATTCCTTTGTCCCCCACTGGAAAGTTGATCTCAAAGGTTCAGGACATCTGCTGCTGCTCAGGAGAGGGGCAACACTGGTGTCAAAATGTCACATTGGTGTCAGAAGAAGGACCAACACTATGTCCTTGCAATGCTTGAAACACATTTAAACTTGTAAATTTAAACATGTGGAATGTGGCTAACTGGTTAAACATAACATATCTGTAACAGGTAAATAAAGGAATGTTGCACAATTAAATTTGCTAACAGTATCATGTATTCCTTTGGTTGATACAAGATCTAAAAATATGCTTTTGCTTACATCATTGATCATGGAGCTAATTGATACTAATGTAGACACTTGTCTTCAAGGCTGGCAGACTAACCAAAATCAAATCTAAAGGTTATGAGCTGCATAGAATTGTCAAAAATGTTTAAAAGGGCATTAAGGTGCTCTTTACTTAAGAATGAGTGTCCTAAATGCAGCATGATAATATAAGAAACCAATGTCAGATGGTCCAGGAAATTAGAACTTTGTATTACACTTCTCCTAGAATAATACCCCACCCTCAAAACTGCTTTCCTCACTACTCTGTTAATACTGAGTTTTGCAGTATATCCTGCTGATCATCAGATAATAAGCTATTCTGGATTAGGGAGAACTGTGGAGCTTTCAGAGAAAATGCTCTGACAGAAGCCATACATTTACTGCAACAGGTCTAACTCTCCTATAGTAGTGTTAGTCTGTTGTAGCTGTAGTAGCCTAGGAATTATTACAAGTGGCAAGGACTTTTGGGGATGGTATCATTTATTAGACTGACTATATAGTTGGGATAAAGATAAACAAGCTTCCAAGTATAGGACAGTCTTCTCTAGGTTACAGGTCTGAGGAGAAAAGCAAGCACAGCAATTGTTAAGAACAATGGGTACAGCTGTGAAACTGAAGGGGGGAGAAATTCCGAGGGGTAGAAGGCCAACCATTACCAGGAAAAGAAGAAGAAGCTTGATTACTGGGAGAACAAGACTTATCAAAAGGGAAAGAGAGTCATTATAACCTTTTGTGTGCATCACAGTACCATTCCTTGGGTAAAGTTGCACCCTATGATACTCAGAACTTCTCTAACTGTATCCCAATCATATAGCTGGTCAGCTATAAGAGCTATCAACCACAACAACTTGCCTCTCATATTTTCTGGATCATCAGAGCTACAACAGAGATTAAACAGTAATAACAGTAGGTAAGCAATACATTTTTAAAAATTCTTATGGTCTTTAAAAAAATAAAGCATGAACTTCATATTTTTCAAGGAAATACCTGTATCGTTATTATCCTATCCAAAAGAAATAAGATAACTGGTTCAAACTTTCATTCAGTAGGTAAATAGTTGTGATAGGAGTAGTCCTCTAGGGGGTTATTATTTGAGGCCATTATCTCTGAAGACATTAGTTCACACAGAAAACAGCAGACAGCCATAGCTCTACTATAAATTCACTACATGTCACTCACAGGTGGACATGTTGCTTCACCTTCCACCTTTTGAAAGATCTCATAAAGTGGTTCAGTGAATAGTATGTTTTAGGAAAAAGCTTTGGACCCTAGCTGTGTTGCTCATTCACCTGTGCATTTGGCTTGAGTTCCACTTCCTTCAACAAGTTTGCCCAGCAACATCCACTATGTATAGCTGCTATCTATAATGTGAATTACAGCAGAGAAGGTCCTGCTGTGTTGTGGATGACAGTGCACTTGACCAGGATTTAGAAGGTTATGGGATGAAAAGAATAAAATGAATACCTGATGACTTGTTCTTTATTCAGCTAGTAAAATCAGTGGCGAGGCAGCGCCCATCAATGTTTATTTTCAAAGATCAGCACAGAAGAAATGCCCCATTCCAGCCCTTGCATACAGAAGACTGGCAAATACTTCAGACACTAATACTCTTCTTAAGGCATTCAGAGCTCAACCAATTGCCTAATCAAACAGACAGAAAACATCTACCATGTAAGAAAAGTAATGAGGCTTAGTACAATGATTAATTCAGAGTATTGCTAATCTTGAATAGTACGCACTTATACTTAACATTACTGTTTGGGAGAAAAAGATAATATTGATATCACAGCACAGCTGGCGACTCAGTAGCAAACAAAGACAGACATACATACTGGAGCAAAAATACATTGAAAACTGAGATGTTGACAGTTGGACTAAAACATTTTATGCATATCTATAGTTAGGCAACAATAAGGAGAGTCAAGAAATATTTAAGTGGGGAATTCAAGCTGTATATTCCTTCCCTAGAATACTTTGAAATACCACATGCAATGTTATGTATTTAAGATAAACTATTTAAGTAAATGTCCTACCAAACAATCAAAATTCAGAAAGTTTGCCTGCTATTGATTTGGAATACAAAAACACCATGTTACTGACAAAGTAAATCCTACTGAAATATCAAACATGCACCAAAACTTTCAGATCATTTACTACTCTTGTATTTCCTACTGAAAACAGAATTAATATTATACTATTACACTAAAACCAACAATGTATATATATTTTCTTTAGGTTCCCCATTTCTATCTTCTGCTCATTTGATTTAAATAAGGCAGGTGATTTCTTCCTTGACAGAAACTTAGAATGCTAGAGCAGGATTCAAATTGATCTGCTAGGTATTTAAATATGATATATGTAGGGGACAGATGCCTAAATTCCAAGCACGGGTTCAAAACAATCCTGTACCAGCCGCTATAAAACCAGGACCCGTCAGGAACTCATTAGCTGTGTGTATTCTGGAATGTCAAGTCCCATACTTATCCACACTACGGCTTCTGAGCAAGCTCAGAAGTGACTCAGATGAAATGTATAAGTACTCCAGAGCACAAGATTCCTGCCTAAATATCACTGTTTTCCATCCTGTGGCTAAGAGAGAGATAAACTCTTCCCAAAAACTCTTCCTGGAGAGACCAGTAGTCATACAAAAATTGCCTCATTTACTTTAGCAACGTTACTCCTTATTTGAGGCTTCCTCATCTTTCCCACTTCCCAGCAGTTCCCTTACCACCATCTTACAGAATAGACTAAATAAAGACAATCTCCATCCCCCCTTTTCCCTCTGAAAATGCAAGAATTTAATAGCCACAAAGCTAGAAGAGGAAGCAAAATGAAGTGTAACTCCAGGGGGCACTTCCTTTGGGAATGTAAAACTAAAATTACCAATTTTATTATTGTTTTGCTTCTATACGTGAGAGCAATTCTGACCTATGATCATTTGAATGCCTGGAAAATGTCCTACTTATGAAATGATGAATTTTGGACACAGGGTTCAGTGTTTCTGAGGAAGGCTCAGAAAAATACTAAGAGGCACCAAAACAACACTGTTTCTTGACTATCATCAGGGGAAAAGGGGAGTGGGGGTTCTAAGACAGTACCGTTTGACTGAAGGTAAAGGTCAGCAGTAAAGTCTCAGGCATTAGACCAAGTGATATAAAAAGACAGATCCTAGCATAATTACTTACAATAAAGGCAAGAGATGACAAAAATCATCTGCTCCATCAACTGTTAACTGAAGACCTGAATAGATGGCAGTTTAAGAGACTTAAAAGTCATAAACCATTTATACATGAAGCCCATAGACTCCCAGAAAAAGTTGGGGATGCTGAACCAAACCTATGGGCAGCAGCAGAGTGGGCTGACCACTGGGAAAGGCCAGACCTATTCTTACAGTGTTTCATACCAACATCAAATGAGTCCCCCACTGGGCACGACCTTGACAGAGAAACATGGGTCAAACTGAACCGACTGAAATTTGGGTACGGATGCTTCAAAACAACACTTCACAAAATGAACATCTTGGACTTGGTGAGAATAAGGTGCCCAACAAACAGAATAGCACTTAATCAAAAGCTGCAATCTTTATAAATGCCCAGACAGGGCAGATGGAATCTGCACAATTGAGCGATAATACCAGACAGTGGCTCATCTATTTGGAAGTTGATATCTGATGCCACATGAAAGAGAGAGAGAGAGAGAGAGAGTTCAGTATTATTATCTGCAGAAACAACGTTTCTTAATCAACTCCTTATTACTACTAATTAAATCAATTTTTGCTAGGTATGAAAATTAACAAATCAGTTTTCCTTACAAACCCAGCTATCTAAGTATTTTACTACTGTGGTGTGTGTATCAGAATTCAATAATTAATATATGTTATTTCATTAATGCTGGAGTTAATTTGGAATTTATTCACTATAAATACTCAAACCCCTGAGATCTGTGTGAGTTCTCTGTGGAATTTTTCCACCTCCTTAAATTGATATTGCATGGTTTTAAAAGCTGCATATCAAATAGCTTTGATTCAAGGAGATTACAAAGAGCAGATTCTTTGTAGACAAACAAAAAGCAGTGCCAATTTTATTGCCCATTTACAGGTTGAAACTTTATGATATACTATGTTAACAGAAATCAAACACCTCTGTTAAAGTACAGTGACAATAACTCAAAAAGGATGCACATACAAGTAGAGATGATATTTTCCCTATAGGTACAATAAACTAAAACAATTTTTCAAATACTCTTTTAAATCCATAAAGGATGATGAATGCTGCATCATTGTCCACATGTTAAATGCTGGGTCTAGTTCCCATCATGCATTAACAGGTACACAGAAAGTTAATTTTATCTATATCATCACATCTAAGCTGTGGCCCCAATAAATTACAACAGATCTTTAGAATAAAACTTATGCCTATATATATGCAGAGCTAAACTCAGTAGGGACTTGCCCAACCAAGCAATCTATGAGTGCAAAGTTCCAGGACTGGGGCCTATGATCATGGTAGGACTTCAACATTTTGGATGAAAACTATCAAGGTTTCTCTTCCATTTTGCAATAAAAAATAAACCTACTTGATCACAGGAGATTAAAAGGTTTGCTACGTTCACAGTGCATTTATGAGACTGGGAGAAAAAGCAGAACAGAGAGGACATTTTAAAATCCACCAAAGAGGTAGGGTGATAAATAAAGCAATGATGGGTGCAGGGAGAAAGACAGTTACAAAAAGGTTATGAAGATAAAGAGCAGGAAGAGAGAGAGAGAGAGAGTAATTTTGGTGCAAAAGAGAAAAAACCTATTATGTACTATAATCAGAGAACCCATTAGTGCCAGGCTCACTTTGCCTAACAAATGAGTCATCCTTGAAAAAAAAGAAAGAGGTTAAATTACAGGAAAAATAGGCTCACAATCTTGAAGTAACTTGTAAACCTAAAAATAATTTGACAGGTTGACAAAACCTCAACTCCATGAGACTCACCTACTTATAATCCATATTGTACAGTAGTTTCAGATCTGGTTTTGGTTAAGTAATCATGCTTGCTGTAATACTTTCTGGGTTTCTCGTAATCATTTAAGTACCATAAAACTGAAACTTTTAAATTATCCTCAGTAGTTTCAATAAGGTATTTGATTTTTCATGAAGTATTGTTCTTCTTTGAAGTTTTGGTCATAAAATTGACTTAAGTTTCTCAAAACCATGGGAGGATAAATTTCAAATTACTTTCATTTGCCATTTACAGATGCTATAAGAGGAATTTCTATTTCACCACTAAGTTCAAATGTTTTGTATTTCATTTTATAAGTGAAAAGATGCTAAAAAAATCTATGGTTCTGAGCATCAAAGCATATGTTGTCTTTATTAAATCTAGGGCTCTATTTTTGTGTGTCTACAGAGAGTGCATTGTTAAAAATACTCTCCATATCAAATGTGTGTAGAGCAACAGGGCTTTGTTTTAGGGGTTTATTCCTTTTCTGCCCCACAGATTTCTACAAATTATAGTTTCAGTGGTTTGTTAGTTCAAGACAAGACACCTTTGTCCGTTATCTGGCTATATCTTATATGTTAATTAAGTGAATTTAGGAGCCTAGTCTCAGAACTCCAATATTCACAGTTTATTCAAAATTCTCCAAGGAAGTTTCAAATGCAGAAATCATTCTTTCCTTTGTTAAAACAAGTTTTGTGTGTGTACACACACACAGTGTGCACTCACAAAACTTGATATTTGATAATATCCTGATATATAATAACATGATATAATGTATTATTTGTGTGTATATTTGTGTGCATGTTTATAACCACAACATCTTTACTCAAATCTAAGATGACCCTGAATTTAAGATGCCCCCCCCCATAATTAGAGTGTACACATGGAAAAAATATATTTAAAAAATATTTTTTCAGGTATTGAATCTAATTACCATAGATTTGTTGTGACTGTATCCTCTTCCCACTACTACATCAGGAAAAATAGTTGGTGGTGGGGTCAGGTGACCCCCTTGTCCTTTGCTCCCCATCAACTTCTTTCCCCTACAGACCCTTCCCCCGCTTTACTGTCAGACTCTGCGCAGGCTGTGTTCCCTCCCTGAGCACATGGAAGTGAGGAACATATCTGAAACAAGAGACTAAAAAACACTTACTTCAAAATAAGCATACTTTTAATCATTTTTATACAGGCAAATTACTATGGGTATCTAGAGACTTGGTTCATCCAGAATTTTGCCTTTTTTGCAAACTGCTGCAGGTTTCAGCATAGGTTCTCCATAAACACACTTTTGAGCAGCACTTTTGTACCTGCTTATAAATAGTACAAATTATGTATGATATTAATCCAAGGCCAAAAGGCTCATGAATCATTATATGGGCAGCAGAAGCAACGGTGACCCCACAACTCAGCACTACTCAGTATATGTGCATACTCTAGATGCCTCCTACAAAAGAGTCATGTGCTAATAAGCCCCCTACCCACAACTAGAATTGATATATAGGTGAAGTATGCGGCCTCCTGGTCTGACTAACCTCATGGAGGGTGTGGCCACATCAATCATATGTGACAAGCTGAGAGAAGATGCAACAGAACTCCTCATCTACATAGATGTTTGGTGCTGTCTGCTATGCTGGTGGTGAAAAACACGAATAATCAGAAATAGGAAAGAAAGGTACTGCTCAGCTGTGGGAGTGAAGAGGAACTCAGAATGCATTCAGTATAGTCACTCACTGTGAGTTGAAAAAGGGTCAGAGCTGAGAGGCACTGAGTACAATAGGTACTATATTACTATTATTCAGATGGGCTGTACCAAACTATCTTTGTGTTAGGTTCCTATCAGTAGTGAAAGTCTGATTTTATGCATTAAAGGCAGAGAATGGGATCAACAGTGTCTGGTATAAGGAGTGGAGAAGGGAGACCCAAAGCTCAAAACAATGGCAGTGGTGGCAAGTAAGCAGGAGGTGGAGAAGAGTTGAAAGGCAGAAATGAAGATTTGCAGACAGATGGTAAAGGTAGAGGAGAAGGGCAGAAAGAAAGTGAAAGCAGGAGCAATGGTGGAGGCAGCGATGACAAGAATGATGATACCAGAAGGAAGACAGGAACAGAGGAGAGCAGGTAACAGAGTGGGAGCATCAGGAGAAGGTATGTCAGGCAAGAAGCAGAGGATAGCGGGAGCACAATGGAAGGGTGGCCCACCAGGAGTGGCACAGTGGGAAAACATCTCATCAGCCTAATTGCTTTCTATAACTGAAAGACTTGTGAATGACTTCCTGGGATGGAGAAGGGCATGAGAACTTTTGGAAGAAACATGGGAGGGAGGAACTAAGCTGGATAAAGTTCATAGCAAGGGAAAAGTAATGAGAAGGAGTGATTATAGTTTAAATGTACATCGGTTTTCTAGGGGCAGAAGACATATAATGAGGAATGGAAAAGTATGTCCAAAGGATTGTGTTAGTAGAGAAAGTGAGGGACAAATATATATATATATATTTATATCTGGATGGAGTCCTGGAGGGCACCAGTAGTGTTACAAGCAGACAAGTGAAACCCAGGTAGGGGGCTGCATCCCCCATGGACAACCAAAACAGTGCAGCAAATGAGGACAGATGGGGCACCTGTCCATACACTGCTCCCTTATAGCGTGCTACATGTGTGAAGGGAAGGGCATTGAGCAGCAGACTGCCAAGAGTTCCTAAAATGTAAGAGAGAGGGATACTTGTATTGTAGGTGCCCCAGAAGATGGAAGAAACCCTGCAGGGGGATGGAACAGAGAAGGGGGGGGGGGGCAAATTTCTGTGATTGAGGGAGAGCAGGAGGAGATAGGAGATAGAATAGAAGGGAAAGCAGGAACAGAAAACAGCTCAGACATGGAGGTGGGAGTGGGGAAGAAAAACGACTCCCTACAGACAACAGAAGTGGAGATGAAGCAAGATAAAGAACCAGAGAGACAAGCCAGGAAAAGAAAGAAAATGCAGGGGCTGAAGACCTAGAAGAAGACCTGATAATGGGAAGTGAGTAGGAGGAAGGATCTGAAAGCAATTTCCTGCTGCTAATGCTGCTGGGCTCCACTGTGCAGTAGAGTGGGAAGGTAGGAAGCAGCAAGGATGTGGGAATATGTAAGCCAAAATGCAAAAGCAATCTGGCAACTTGCAAAGGCTACAGGAATGACAATTGAGGTGGGGGAGGAGTGGACCACCTCAATCAATAGACCAGAAGGACTTAAAGGGATAGGCACACTCATTTTAAAACAAGTATAAATGGCATTGATGATAGTTTCACTTAACGTCAGGAGTTTCTTAACAAGGAAAATATGGGAACAGATTAAACCAGTGTTGAACCAAGTAAAGGCAGACATAATCTGCTTATAAGAATGTGCACGTTCACCCCCAGAGGACACTGCTGCACCCCCTCACAGGCAGTGCTCCCTGCTTAGGCAATGGGCAGGGGGGCAAGTGGGAGTTCTGGTACACTCTCCCGTGAGCACGGACTGGTGAGTGGGGGCTCCAGGGGAAGCGCCACTGGCACTTCTAGGACCGTCGCTGGCACTTCCAGGAACACTGCTGCCGGTTCCAGGAGCACTACTTGTGCTTCCCAGTTGGCAAGATCAGCCCTCCACCCTGGTTGGCATGATTGGCTATGGGGGGGCCCCCAGTCACTGACTGGATGCTGGGGGGGGCACTTCCCCCCCCCCAAGTCAGGTGGCACCAGTTGCCCATGAGAGAAGGATTATAAACAACTTGAGAAAAGGTGGAAATGGAGATCATCCTGGTGGTCAGGGACTAATGAGAAGAACAAAGCAGCAGGGGTCACAACCCAGAGCTGAGAGCAAAGCAGGTAGAAGAAGTCATCAGTGGCAGATTACAGTGAATGAAATGATCAGTCATGAGAAAAAAGTTGTAAATTTTCTATGTATATGCACCATAGGAGAGGAAGGAAAAAATGCACTGCTTAGAAAGCTAATAGTTTATGTGGTCAGAGGGAGACCACGTATAATAGTGGGAGATTTCAGTTGTATAATCAAAGTGGGCAGCAGAACAGGGAAGGAGGAAACAGAGCTTTAGACAGCTCTTCCAAACTGTTAGCCAATATTGTAGCAGGCTCACCTTTCAGAGCTTGGGTTGAGTCCCAGTGTTGAGATCCTGCTGTTTTGATTGGTGAAGCCCATCCACCAATCAGGAGGCAGCAGGAGAAATAAAGTCATGCCCCTTTCCTAAAGGGTAGGGAAGAAGAGTTCCCTTGGACCTGATTGAAGACTGTAAACTATCAGGTCCGGAAGACTTCAGGGGTGAAGCCCTAGAGCATATAAAAGGAGCTGCGTGCCCAGCGTAAGGGGAGGTGCAGCAAAGGACTCAAGAAGAGTGAAGCCAAGAAAAGCTGGGGAGCTCTCCCCCAGCGGGCAATAGGCCCAAGGTTCCTGAAACCTTCATTGGAGGAGCAGCCTTGGGAGCTCGGGCTGTTGACGGCACACAGGGCCAGTGTGCGGAGACCCAGCCCTGGCGGTATTAGACTGCTCGGGTCTATCACGGTGTATGGTTTGATGCACAGCACCCAGGCTTTGGGAGCTGTAAGTGATGGCTTGAGCCTGCAGCCCTGGCAGGGCCTTAGGGACCGCAGTGAGGCAGCTCAGGCCCCATCTCCCACTATGCGGCCAAGTCCCACAGTGCGCAGGGGGGTGCACAGGCCTGAGCCTTGGGAGCCAGGGAGCACCGGAGGCTGCTTGGGTTAGCCACCTGGTGTGAGGATGGCTGGCCGGAGCCTGAAGGGGCTGGCCTGTGCTAAGAGAGCCCTCAGTGCCACGCCAGGGCACAGGGTTATGGTAGTGCTGCAGCATGAGGCCCAGCACACAGGAGCCAGCAGCAGTGGTACAGCAGCTGAGAGGAGCTGAGCCCTCGGTGCCCAGAGCAGGGCACAGAGTGGGGAGGATCCCAGTGGCACAGGAGAGGCCTAGAGAGGTGCTGCAGCAAAGGAGACCCCATCAAACTGCACCCTGACCACCACCACCTGACGGAGCGTGAGCCATTGGGCCCTTGGGTCCCACAGGGGAAAGATGTTTGGGGTGGGCAACCCCAGAAAAGGCGCTGGGTGAGCAGCCCCCCGCCTAGTCAAGGCCCTAAGGGGAGGGGCCCCTGGTGCTGTGGGAAAATTGGGGGGGGCTGAAAACCGTTTGCTTTTACGAGAACTCAGGAAGCATCTACATGCAGCTTGTTTCCCGCTCTGTTGTACAAACATGCAAACCACAGACTTGCAGTTGGAAAGTCCTTAGCTTCACAACTATGCTAGTTTGAAATGCGATTGTGCTAATGGAATTTTCCCAATACCTTGTAATCAAGTATATAAGCAATGGAGAATAGGCACTTGGGGTCGGGCTTTGATCTGAGTCTCATGACTCCAGGCCGACCTGCTTGCAAGCAATAAAGGCTTTATCTCTGTGGCTTGTGGTGTGACTCACTTCTGGGGACCAAATTGGAACTTAGCCTCCAGGAGCTCGAACAGACCCTTGTACAACAATTCTGGCAAGCCAGACAGGACCGCTCTTGGTCCGGGGCCGGACGACAAGACCACCGTACGTGCTCATGAAGTGTGCACCAAGCCATAATTTGGGCTTGCCACGAGGCCAAAAGCGTGAATCAGGTCACCCGGGAGGTTAAAGGCACTCCATTTCCATTTGAGTCACCCCAGCTGCAGACTCCGAGGACGAGGTACCTGGGCGTGTTTGGAGTGAGTATACTAATTCCCTGTCTCATTTTGTTAGTATTGTTATTTGTTGGTCCGTCAGGATGTTGGTCTGGGAGTTCTTTGGCCCAGAATTTGGAAAGAGACATAATGGGTATGGGTCGCTCCCGAGTTGAAAACTCCAGCACCCCGTTGGGTTGTATTTTGCGCAATTTTGATAAATTTGTCAAATATGGAGATTATGGAATAAAAATGACTAAGGGTGAAATTTCAAAGTTCTGCCAATTAGAATGGCCTACCTTCGGGGTAGGCTGGCCAGGAATGGGATCCTTTGATGTTGAGCAGGTCACAAGGATGCATAACGTAGTAGTTCATGACTGACATTGGGACCAGTTCCCTTACATTGACTGTTGGTTGGGCATGACCCAGGACCAACCATCTTGGATCAGGAAATGTGCAACAAGTATAACTGTCAGCATATTCTTTTGCATTGTGTCAACCTGCTGTCTCCTCACCTGTTGTGTACAGTGGTGTTTGCAGGCAGACTGTCAGTTTGGATTTTCAGGCAGACTGTCATAATTTGGATTTGCTTCTGCTTTTTCCTGGCTTGCATGCTTAGGGTGTGTTCAGATGTGCAGGCATGTGGGCTTTGTGGTGTCACAAACTGCACTCATTGCATGTTAAACAGTGCTTGGCACTGCTAATTTGTAGTGCAGGATTTTCTGGTAGCACAAATAAACCCCAGAAAAAAAAAAAAAGCATACGAAATAGCATGTGCTGGGACAAACTTGGAGATGGGGGGAGCAGGCAGCATATGGCAGCTTGCTCCCCCATCTCTGCACCCTTACTCCAGTTTATTGAAAAGGTAGATATGTTCTGTACTTGAGACGGATTTATAGGGTGATGGGGCAGTGGAAGGGGTGATCTTTTAAAGGTGAAGGTATAGTAACCATTTCATTTGAAGCTGTAATGTTCCAGATATGCTTAGAATTGGTAATCTGTTTTGGAATAATGCATGCATTTAGTTTGGAGGTATCCTAAGAAGAAAAGAGAACTTTTTTCCTGAAGTTTTAGTTTTGGAATTTTGAATCCATCTGCATATGCCTGAGTGCCTTGATACCTTATTGACTGGTTTCAAGACTATTGGATTTACTTGGGTATTTGGGGGTTTCGTGTCACAGGGAGCGGGACGTGTTGAGGCGGATACATGTGCCCATTGCAAGGAGAAAGGACATTGGAAGAGGGAGTGCCCTCGGTTGAGAGAAAAGAGGGGGGAGCACCGTAAAGCACACCAAATGAGAATCGAACTTTCTGGGGAGAAGTCCAGTTGATGGGGACCGGGATCCAAAACCACCACCCTGCGGGCGGAGTCCCGCGAGGATCCCATGGTAACAATAAGGGTTGGTGGTAAAAATTATGAAGCACTAGTGGACACTGAAGCTACATTTTCAATGCTCCCTGAAAAGCCCCCATCCAGAGAAGAGAATGGGAAGTATGTAATGGTACAGGGAATTGAGGGGAAGCAAAGTAAATTACCCATGTGCGGACCTCTCCTCACTAAAGTCGGCAATAATCTGCTTAAACATGCCTTTGTTTATTCCCCCGCCTGTCTGGTTGCCCTGTTGGGATGAGATATCCTTACTAAACTCCAAGCTGAGATTTTCTTTCGAGGAAACCAAATGGTGGTGCAGTTACCGGTGAAACAAGGATCCAACTATCAGATGGCCCTCCTAAAGGGCAAAAGCTCAGCGGTGGGAATCGAGGGCTTGGAAGATGTAAATCCGCAGGTATGGGCCGACGGGACCCCTGCGAGGGCCAAGCATGTGTCACCGGTAAGGGTTTACCTTAAGGAGGGAGAGGGGCCCACCCATGTAAAGCAATATGCCCTTAACAAGCAAGCCAGAAGGGGATTAAAACCCCTCATAGAGAAATTTAAAGGATATGGATGGCTAGTGGAAGGCTCATCTCCATTTAACACCCCCATACTTGGAATACCCAAGGCCGACGGGACCTCGTACCGGTTGATGCAGGACTAACGAACTGTGAACCAGAAGGTTCTAGTAGAACACCCGGTGGTCCCAAATCCTCACACCATCCTAACCCAGGTCCCACCGAATGCAAAGATCTTCACAGTGCTTGACCTAAAAGATGCCTTCTTTTCCATCCCTCTCCATGAGGATAGCCAAAGGCTCTTTGCTTTTGAATGGGAAGATCCGGACACTCACCGGCTTAGAGGAGTGGAAGCAACTACACTCGGATGTTACCTTAACTTGTATCTGTAATACACCACAAAGAGGTACACTGCCTCCTTCCAGCGACTTCCCCTAGACACGCCAGTCCATGACTTCCAACAAGGAGACCGGGTATTGGTGCAGCAGTGGAGGCACGAGCCACTCTCGGAAAAGTGGGAAGGCCCATACCAGGAGGCGCATAGCAGCTCCCTGGGTGAGCCCGCACTGGAAGCCGGGCCACCCTCGGAACAAGAAGCCGACACCTGGACCAGTGAGCAAGCAGGGGACCTCACGCTCCGACTTAAGCGATCGTCTAAGACCTAGTAGTATGGCAAAACAGTTGCTTTGCCTGCTTTTTCTCTCATTCCTCCCAACTACCCCATTCCCGTTTCCTGAAGGAATGTTAACCTCCTCCTACCAGCTTGCTAACTGCACGGCTCATAGTCTAAACCTTTCTGCCTGTTGGCTTTGTGTATCCCAGCGAAGCTGGGGAACCGCTATCCCAGCCCCACCATCCCTGTGGGGTTCTCTACAGGCTAGTAATTCTCAATGGACAAGAATGCACCCTAAATCAGACAGGGGTCAGTCTCTGAGGGGAGGGGAACAAGCGCTTAAGTCGGCATGAAAATTCAGCAATCAGCCCTTTACAGCAAAAAGCCCAGCATCCGGGTCCATATTCGGATATATTACTAATCATGCTGAGAATTTATACCCAATTTGCTTGCAAAGTAACTATACCAGCTACCAAGGTGCTGTCTATCTCGGCAGCATAGAACCCTGGCAGTGTAACCTTACCTTTGTGGTCCAAGCCCCTGGGTTCACCCTGAGTGGCTTTAATTATTCGGTGTTCTCCCCCTCACAGCTTAGCAGCCCTCCAGAGCCTAGACAGTACTCAAATTATTCCTGGGCCAGGCCAGTAAACTCTCACCCTGCTATGAAACAGGGAGTGCCAAATGCAATCGTATTATATCACTCTTCGTGGCCTCAAGGACAGGTCCTTTTCGATGCGGGCCGAGAATCAATCTTTTTCTCCCCCACGAACGATACCTCCTATAAAGATCCTCCCTTAGACCCTTTGCTCTCGGCTACCATGGCTGCTCAGACATTGCAGGCCTTTGTTGCAAAGGAAACTCAGAACGGGAAGGAAGTCGACCTCAACCCACAGCATTTGTATGCATCCGCTATCTTTAATAGTGTCCTGTCCCCTGCATCAGGAGTATACTGGATATGCGGTAACCGAGCCTACTGGGTTCTGCCTCCCAGCTGGCAAGGAACCTACTCCCTAGGGTTTGTGCTGCCACAAATCGAGGTGGCCCCCTCAGGGACTCCACTCCCCTTCTGACTACAAGCAGTAGGTAAAATAGCTAAAAGAGCAGCCCCACAGCTACCCCTAATGGCAGTAGTAGCGGCCGCAGCCGGCGCAACCGGGATAGCCACCGGAGGAACTGCGCTAGGGTTACAGCAAGAACTGTCCCAAGAGACAGCCAAAGCCCTTGAAAAAACGGGTGAGACTTTAACCTTGCTCCAGCAGCAACTTGACTCCCTTGCAGGGGTAGTGCTCCAGAATAGACGAGCTCTAGATCTTTTGACCTCAGGACAAGGAGGAACATGCCTGTTTCTCCAAGAGGAATGTTGCTTTTATGTAAACCAGTCAGGGCAAGTACAAAAAAACATTAATGAAATACTGCAGCATGCTAGCAACATCAAGTCAGCGGGATGGGGAACCTGGGCAGGGGGACCGATACAATGGCTATTATCCCTTCTGTTGCCCCACATACCAGTCCTACTCGTCGGGCTAGTTATCTTAATGTGTGGCCCTCATATTATACAAGCCCTGAACCAATTTATTTCTGCAAGGATCAAAACTGCTACACATTTACAGCTCGCAATACTTCACGGGAGACAGACGAGGAATTAAAAAGAAAGCATCTTGAGGGGGGAATAATTGTGGGAAAAGCGGGGGGGGGGCTGAAAACCGTTTGCTTTTATGAGAACTTAGGAAGCATCTACATGCAGCTTGTTTCCCGCTCTGTTGTGCAAACATGCAAACCGCAGACTTGCAGTTGGAAAGTCCTTAGCTTCGCAACTATGCTAGTTTGAAATGTGATTGCGCTAATGGAATTTTCCCAATACCTTGTAATCAAGTATATAAGCAATGGAGAATAGGCACTCGGGGTCGGGCTTTGATCTGAGTCTCATGACGCCAGGCTGACCTGCTTGCAAGCAATAAAGGCTTTATCTCTGTGGCTTGTGGTGTGACTCACTTCTGGGGACCAAACTGGAACTTAGCCTCCAGGAGCTCGAATGGCCCCTTGTGCAACAGTGCTTCCTAGACATGCCCCATTGGAAGGAGGACTATCTCTTGCCATGGGTCAGGCATTATATTAAGGAATAGATGTTATTAAGATTGTTCATGTTTGCACGTTACATTTTGTAATTGAAATGTTGTATTATGATGTTGTAAATAGTGTTAGTTAGGGTATGAACTTGGCTATTGGTTAGTGTTCTCTGTATAATTATATATATATATATATATATATGATTATATATATATAATATTTAGTTTAATGTTTATGTATATTATAACTTAATAAATTGTATATAGTTCAGAACTTTGGGCTTGGGCTAACTGTAGAGAAAAGAGGGATCTGCTTAAAATTCTGGACCTGTATTTGTAGCAAAAGAAATAGGGATAAGGGATAAAGAAATCATACACATGGCTTTAGTGGTCACCAGATGCTAAAGCTGGTAAGAGCCCCAAGAGAGGGAAGGGACTGTGCAAGTTAAATGTGCAGATGTTACAAGATGAAGAGATATGTCAAGCATACATGAGACAGTATGAGGGGTGGTGAACACTGAAGAAATATTTTGGTAGTACTAGAGGATGGTGGATGATGGTGAAGAAGAGATGGGAGAATTTTTCAGGAAGGAAGGCTGAAGATCTGGGGAAAAGAATTAAAGATCTAAGAGAGCTGCCAAGAAAGATGCAGGAGCTGCTAAAAGACACTGCAGAAGGAAGACACGTATGAGAAGAGCTAGAAGAAACAAAAAACAGTTAAAAACCTGGTTTAAAAAGAAAGACAAGAGAGAAAATGTTCTTAGCACAAGCACCCTGGGTGGGATAAAATGAAGAGTAGTTCCAGTACGTTTTGGCCAGAGTGAAGGCATCAAAAGGAGAACTTAAAGCAATGCGGGGAAAAAATGGTGCCTGGATGGAAAAGCAGGAGGAAGTGTTGGAGGCAACAAGAAGGTTTTATGAACAGCTATACCAGGAGAAAGAAATAGACAGGAAAAAGATGAAAGATTTCTTGGAAATTTTTGAAGAGAAAGTAGAAGAGGAGGAAGCAAAGAAGATGGAAGAAAAGATAAGCTTAAAGGAAGCAGAGGAGTATTTAAAAACCTTTAAAAGTGGGAAATTACCAGTAGCAGACAAACTGACTATAGAATTTTACAAGAAGTTTCGGGCATGGGTAGGGAAGAATATAGTAGAAGTGTTAAAAAAAAGAGTAGAAACAGGAGAGGTAGGGAAAGATTTTACAAGAGGCATTATGATCTTACTCTTCAAGAAAAGGGAAAAGGAACTCCTGAAAACCAATCACACTCCTTAATATGGATGATAATGGTCAAGATGCTGGCTTTAAGGATAAGGAAAAACCTCCAGAAGATAATATGTGAAGACCAAATATACACAATACCAGGTAGAGGGATCTCCAATGCTATCAGAGTCATCAAAAATACACCGTCCCACATCCAAGACAAGAAAACAAACACAGTTATAGCAAACCTAGATTTAGAAAAAGCATATGACAGAGTAGACCATGATTATATATTCAAGGCACTAGGAAAAATGCAGTTCTCAGATAAAGTTATATGTTTCATAAGGTTATTGTAGAGAGAAGCAGAGAGTCAAGTCCAAATTAATGGGCACCTAAGCAGGGCCTTTAAAATCCATACTTGGCTGAGACAAGTGTGCCCCCTGTCACCACTACTATTTATGTGTGGCAAGGAACCACTAGCATAAAGACTAAGAAAAGACAAGGTTGTAACTGAAACAGAGATACTTGGGGGTGGGGGGCAAGGGGGTGGTAAAATGTGTATTATACATAGATGATATAAATGCATTAGAGATAGACTTTCAATGCAAGGGGGGCTAAAGCATACATCAGAATATAGAGAAGTGATTGGGGCTTAACTAAATAGATTGAGCATGATAATGGGGGTGGGGAACTGGAGTGATGTGGAGAAGTTGGGCTTTTAAATATGAGATAGAGAAATCAGAGTGCTAGGGATCCTGATGGATGCCAAAGGGAAAGATAATACAACATAGGAAAAGGCGATGACAAGGCTACGGTAAATACTTTGGCTATGGTCCAGGAGGACACTGTTCTTTGCTGGAAAAATGTCAGCATTTAAAACTGTTCTACTGCTGATTATTCTATATAAGGGAATTGTATTCCCACCAATGTGGTGGCAGACAGCAAAAGTACAGAGGGAAAGATGTATATTCTTCTGGAATGCCAAAAGAGAAAGGTTGGCTAGAGCTGAACTGTACAAAGCAAGAGAGATGGTGGGGATGGAGGCTGCCGGACTTGGGATTGTTTTTCTATGCAAAATATGTAAGTGAGATATGCAAGGTAGTAACAGATGGAGAGGAGAAAGCAGTGTGTACCACCTGATTTCACACAACTGCAATTATGAGGAAATGGAGACTATATCAGATCTCTTTGAAGAGGCCATAACCACCAATTCATTACATCAGATGGAAGGATGCAAAGGTATAAAATAGAGAAGGTAGGGCTGGAGGTCCTGAAGGTCAGAAGGAATTGATGAAAGTGGTAAAGGAGAGAGGCAGGATGGCACCAGTGGGAAACTTCACAGAAGAATAAGTGAAGGTGTGGGGAGCAGTGGTGGGTAGACAACTAAAAGGTGAACATGCTGACCTAGTGTGGATCGTTGTAAGAAATACTGCTGGTGAGACAAGTGCAGCACAGATGAAGCTCACCAAGGTGCCCAAGAGAGAGGTGAGGGGAAGAAAAAACTGTGGGATGTGTGTTTTAGGAGTATACATATGCAAAGTGGATGTGGGAAAGGGTCTGCCATTTTCTGAGTGTCACCAAACCTGTCATTAGAGTGGGAAATAATACTATATGAACTCATACCAAGGGGATTGGAAGAAACATTATTAAGGACTTTATTACCATGTGCTAAAACTAATTTGAAGTCATAAAGCTTGAGGCACATCCCAAGAGTGGAAATGGGCATCCTCTAGGGACAGTTAGCAGTGGCACATATTTGTGCCACTGTTGCGTGTCTCTGGGGAATGCCCTTGCACACACACTCTGGCACGTGGCAAGTTATCCCAGGTAGGGTAGGGGAGGCTGACTCCTGCAGCTTTACCTGGGGCTCTGGGGGCCTCCTGGGGCTCCAGCAGCAGCAATCCAGGCACACAGAGCCTGGCTGGAAGCCAGAGTGAGGCTTTGCCAGTCAGGCTCTGGTTTTGGGTGGCGCACGTTGCAGCCAAGTGTCCCGTCTTACTCTTTTTTTGGAGCAGGTTTTTTTGACACCGCGATTGTGGAGCTGGAGCCAGGGGCTCTCTACAGCTGGGGCAGGAGGACATTGTTCCTACCCAAGCTCCTGTAGCAAAACTGCCCCTGGCAGCAGGAAGCTCCTGGAGGCAGGGAGCAATCTCCCATCCCCTACTGCCTGGCTGACCAGGAGCAAATTTGCTCCAGGTCAGCCATCTACATGTATTTTGCTGTCATTTGCTACTTGCAAATGCTACTTGTATTTTCAGATAGCCAATTAACTGCTAAGTAGAGACAAATACTGCACGGTAAGGGTTTGTATATGTAGACAGTGATGCCTACTATGCAGTAATTTGCTCTTCTGTGCAGTATCTTATGTAGATGTGGCCTGGGTAACCTGCTCCAGTGCTTTACTACCCTCCTAGTATAAAGGTTTTTCCTAACATCTAACTTAAATTTCTCTTTATTTATTTGCTTTACTTTATTGAAGATGAGGATATAAAATTTAAGCTACTGAGGCACTGTGAGAGAGTGGACAACATGGACAAAGTCTGAGACTCAGACAGGGTATGGACTGGGGCCTGAAGAGTCTGAGTATTACTCTGAGCAGAATTAGGAGGCCCAGGTGAGGTATGACACTTGCCTTCAGGAATTACCTTAGGACTGGTGATTTCCTATAGACAAACAAAGTTATGTTTGAGGTGCAAGAAAGGGCATTTGGCAACATCCTGCCCATATGAAATTCGCATAGTGTACAGGGAGAAGAGTCACAGGGTGGGAGTGTGTAAGGAGTAGAAACATAATTTGCGTGGAGAGTCAGGCCATGTGTTCTACACCTGCCTCAGATCATTCAAAAAAAGACAAAGTAGGGAGAGTATGGCATGGGAAAGTGAGCAGGGAGAAGGGAGGGAAGGACAGCAGGGTGCACAGAGGAGGGACAAGGAAGTAAATGAGGCAGGAAAAAATAATAGGCCAGAGAAGAAAGGGAGAGATGTGGTCCATGAAGAAGGAAAAGTCCAGAGGGAGAGAGAAGGAGGAGATGAGGAGAAAGGGAAAAGGAATGGAAATGGAAAAAAATGGAGAATAGAAGGAAGTGGAGGAGAAGAAGGGTGGTACAGAGAAGACGGGGAAAAAAAGTTGCAGATGAGTGGAGGAGGGAGGGAAGGGATCAGAGGGAAGTTGGGAAGGCACAGTAGGAGGAATAGGGAAAGAGAGAATGGAGGCAAGAAGTGTTAAAAAGGGTAAGGAATGGGGGAAGAAGGGAGAGCAGGAGAAGAATGAGAACAATGATATGGAGTTTTCTGGGATATGTGTGAAACAGAAACTGGAGTGGCAAGTGCTTGACAGGAGGTATAGACACAGGAGGTAAGAAAAGGAGATGAATAATGGGAATAAAGAAGATGCGTCCCCCATCCTGCCCTGAAGCTGTCAGGTTTATTGGGGACTTCAGAGGAAAGCTAAAGCCCTGCTGGGATGTAGTTCTTAGTGGAAGGCAAAATGCAAAGTTTGTTACATGCAATGGACATGGTGAAGGGAGAAGACAGAACAGGAAGAACAGAAGGAGATGGAGGGGTTGGTCTTGAGTTTGAGATTAGAAGTGGAGTCATGTCCAGACCTAGACCTTAGTGCATAGTCTGGTCTTGGTTATCCCAGTATTTTGGGATAAATATGATTATTACACTAATATTGGCTAATATAATGAGCATTCACAGCCATGCAGAATGGATGGGGTAGGCCAGTATTTGGACTATATACAGGCAGATGTTATAAGTTTGCAGAAATGTGGGATACCAGGACAGGAGTATAAAGACCTCATAAGAAGATGGAAATCCATGTGGTCAGGTAGTAATGAAAGAGGGCAGCAGGTGTGACTACTAATTAAAGATCCTCAGCGGCAACTAATAAGCTATCTGGAAACATTTGGAGGAAGAGTGTCACAGATGACTGGGGACAAGAGAGGGGAAAGGTGTAAAAAACTGAGTGTTTACTCACTGGGAGCATGGGAAGCATGCTGCTCCCTCTTGGAGGAACTGATAATTCTTCTACCGGGAGCACTGCCCCTAATATTGTTTGGAGATTTTATTGCATATTGGGGGTAGGGAATAGGAAGGGGAGCAACACCTCAGGATTCTTTAAGTCCTCACAGATACTGGCAAGGATGGTAGTGGAGCTTAAACTACAGGATATCCAAAAGGCACTACTCCTGGAGTTGAGAATATGTTTACTAGAGTAGATGTGACAGGCCACTCATGGTCTCGTATAGACTTCATTTTTCGGTCGATAGATTGGAAAGTTTGAGTGGCAGAGAGAATGCTGTCTTCTTCTGTGACCACCTGTGCTACTGAGGATAGTGTTGGAAATGGGAGAGCAAGGAATACCAGGGAAGGCCGGGGTTTGGGGTGGGGATGGCGGATGAATATGAAACTACTGGAAGACAAACAAGTGTGCAGATGGCATAGGAGCCGTTATGAAGAATGGGCAGTGATGACAAGCAGAATGACAAGCAGGTGGGACAAAGTTAAAAAAGACCACAAGCCCTTTTACAAGACTGCAGCATCTCCTAAGACTGGCAGAGAAGGGATTCCCACTAGCAGAGAAAATAAGAGACACAAGAAACCTGTTTTGAAGGAAAAAAACCTTCTCTTACATTTGGTAAATACAGTATGTGTATGTGTGTGCACACACACAGACATATATGTATATATACACACATATGTATATACACACATTATTCCTCAAATAAAAGACAAAGTTTTTCTCCCAATCAGCATAGGGAAAAAGTTCCTCTTCTTCAAGAGACAGGTTTTCTTATACATGAATTTAAATATCATTAAACTGCTGCCAGAAGCAGCATGTACTCAGTAATAGAAACCAGCTATGAAGTTGATTGAATGCAGCCACACTGAGCATGTCTGTAAAACATGTAGTCGATATTGGGCAAACATACTGATGGGAACTTTTTTTTATTTATCTGTAACAGAAGTAATCTGACTTAGAACACTTATACACACAGAGAGATGGATTCTATTCCATGTATTAGGTATAAACTTAGGGGCCTGAGTGCAATTCAATTCTACCTTATTCAAGTCCCTGTAGAACAGTTAGGTGAGACTTTCTTTCCTTCACTGCATTTTTGTGACTTAGGCTTAAGGTAAGACAGAAGTTTATAACAAAACAGATGCATTAATAGATGTTCAGGGACTTAAGCAGGGTACTATTGAATCACCCTGAGGTGCCTAAGTCTTCTTAGATCGTCTATAGGTAAAATAGGATCTGGCCTGTTGTACAGAACATTTAGCCTTTGTCTAGAAGTCTCACAAATTTAACATATGATCATAGAACAACAGAATTTTAGGGTAGGGAGGGACCTCCATAACTCATCTAGTCCAACCCCTGTTCAAAGAAGGACCACCCTCAACCAGATCATCCCAGCCATGGATACGTCATGCCAGGCCTTAAAAATTTCCAAGGATGGAGAGTCCACCACCTCTCTAAGTAACCTGATCCAGTGCTGTACTACTTTCCTTGTGAGAAAGTTTATCCTAATATCCAACCTAAACCTCCCTTGGTGCAACTTGAGACCATTGCTTCTTCTTCAGTCATCTGTCACCACTGAGAACAGTCCAGCTCCATCTTCTTCCGAACCACCCTGCAGGTAGGTGAAGGCAGCTATTAAATCCTCTCTCAGTCTTTTCTTCTGCAGACTAAATAAACCCAGTTCCCTTAGACTGTCCTCTCAAGTCATGTGCTCCAGCCCCTGAACCATTTCCCTTGCCCTCTACTGGACTCTCTCCAACTTGTCCACATCCTTTCTGTAGTGGGGGGCTCAAAACTGGACACAATACTCCAGATGTGGCCTCAGCAGTGCTGAATAGAAGGGAAGAATCATTTCCCTTGATCTGCTGGCAATGTTCCTACCAGTGCAGTCCAGTATGCCATTAGCCCTCTTCGCAACAAGGGCACACTGCTGACTTGTATTCAACTTACTGTCCGCTGTGCGTCCTTTTCTGCAGCGCTGCTGCTTAGCTTGTCAATCCTCATGCTGTAGTGGTGCATGGGATTTTTCCATCCTAGGTGCAGGACTTTGCACTTATTTGGTTGAACCTCATGACATTTCTTTTGGTCCAATCCTCCAATTTGTCTACATCACTATGAATCCTAACCTTACCCTCCAGCGTATCTTTTACTCCCCGCAGCTTGGTGTCATCCACAAACTTGCTGAGGGTGCAATCCATCCCATCTTCCAGATTGTTAATGAAGATATTGAATAAAACCACCCCCAGGACCAACCCCTGGGACACTCTACTTGAAACTGGTTGCCAGCTAGACACTGAAACATTGATTACTGCCCATTGAGACCGATAATCCACCAGTTTTCTATCCTCCTTACAGTCCATTCATCTAACCCATACTTCCTCAGCTTGCTTGCAGGAATGTCATGATAGACAATATCAAAAACCTTGCTAAAGTCAAGATATACCACATCCATTGTTTTTCCTGCCTCCTCAAAACCAGTCATCTCATCATAGATGGCATCAGGGTGGCCAGGCATGACTTGCCCTTGGTGAATCCATGCTGACTGTTTCTAATCACTTTCTTCTCCTCCAAGTGCTTGGAAATGGATTGTTTGAGGACCTACTCCATGATTTTTATGGGGACTGAAGTGAGGCTGACTGGTCTTCAGTTCCCTGGACCCTCCTTCTTCCCTTTCTTAAATATGGGTACTATATTTGCCCTTTTCAAATCATCAGGGACCTCTCCTGATCACCAGAGTTTTCAAAGATAATGGCCAGTGGATCTGCAATCTCTTCAGCCAATTCCCTCAGCATTGTATCCAGCCCCATGGACTTGTACGAGTCCAGCTTTTCTAAATAGTCCCTAACCTGTTCTTTCACCACTGAGGGCTTCTCATCTTCTCCCCAAACTGCGCTGCCCAATAGCTTGATTTTAAGGGTGTAATTGTCTGTTACCTTCGATACATTTGAACAAGACTTACTTCAGAACTTTCTATAAATTCTAAATACCAGTCCTGTTTTTTTACCTATTCCTATATCCTTTCTGTAGGAGATTTCCTAAATAGTCATTAGATATGTGAGGTATCAGGAACTGAAGTCAGAGCAGAAAGTTACAGAAATGATTTACATTTTTATTTAACTTTTCTGGACATGTCACAGGAAATCACCATGTAATCAGGACAAATTATTGTTTTTCTTATGGGTACAGGTTTCAGCTGTGTTGTTTCTTGAGAAGAAACAACATGTTTAGTAACTCGTTCTTTTATAGTAAATAAAATAAGCATTCAACTCAGATTTAAGAACCAAGGAATATAACCAAATTTTTTGTTTCACTGGTGAAAACTGTATGTTTTATTAATAGATTTTTTTAAGGCTAAAAGTAGCCATTATGATAATTTAGTCTTGCCTTCTATCTGACACAGATGAGAGGTTTCATCCACATAGAACAACAGGCTGGAATGGAGTTCCTGAGTCATCAAGTCCAAGTCCCTGTTCTCATAAGCAGCCACGTTATATGATACTTTAAAAAATGTTATCAAGATCCATCATATAATTATATTTATTTGTCACCATGACTCCTTTTGGAAAGCTGTGGCTACTGCAGTGTATTGGTAAGGGGCCCTTCTGACTGATATGGGGCTACAGTTAATGAAAGACTCAGGCACCTAAAAGTTATTTACAAGGCCTAATTTAGAGGCATTTGCCCAGAGTGGCATGCGGTATATTGGGAGAGTTATACAAATCAGAATAGGTTTCAAAATAGCCGGCATGCTGACCAGATATTTACCCAGAGCTAGCCAATTCCCAATAGGGAAATGCTGAAGACAGGGCTACATATGGATATGTCTGGCATCACTGGCATTTCCAGGTTGGTACTTATGCACAGGAGTGGGTGTAAGGAGCATGTTTGGGAGAATTGCACCCCAGGAACACAGGCTACATAATGTAGATAATATCCTAAGAAATCCCATGTCTTTTGGAGGCTTCAATACTGTAAGAGGCACCTTCATCTACTTGGGAAACACAACCTAGTATACTCTCCTGAATGTAATTTCTCTTTCCTTTTAAAGACTCAGGAAGGCCTCCTCACTGCTTTTAAAAGAAAGCATGTGGTGGCTTCCTAGCATTTAGAGCACTCACCCATGAAGTTAGAGAATTCCTGCTCCTGGGAATGTTTTGTAAATGAAACATATGAAAGCCAGGATTTCCCCTGCCCAGGTGAGAATCAGACTCATGCTTTCTGCCTCTGCATGTTCTCTCTTGCACCACCATCCCAGTACACATACTTCCATGGAAAAAATGTGGACTTAAGTTGTGTTTATTTAATCCATAACATCATAACACAGATGCTAAATATCGGTTATTGGACACTGAAGCTATTTAGTTTTGCACTGCCTTTTGGGAGTTGGGATGAGAATGGGATAATGCTCCATATCCTCTCTTAAAATTAAAAGTTACAGTTCCCTGCTTTAACATCTATCATCTGTTTGCTTTTCACATGTCCTTGCCAATGGAGATGGAAGAGCCAGACTTTTAGGCATCTGTTACCAGTAATACACCTGAAGGGGATGAGCATTGTGCTGGTGCGGGTGCTGATTGAGAGGGGTTGCCAGAATAGTGGGGTCAGATAAGACTCTCTCACCTTTTCTCCCCTTTATCTCCTTGCTCTTGACACCTCTGCCCAGAGTGCCAAAACAGCTGGTTATGCTGTTGCCTGCTTTGTTATGGGTTTTTTCCCCCTGTTGGCCGTAAGAAATTCATTCAGGTAAAAAGCAAACAGTATGATAATCTCTCCTCACAGCATTCCTACTAGTAAGACATGTATACTATTTCAGTAATATTTGAATAGAACTTGGCTTCTCTCAGTGCAAAGATTTTTTTTCAGGTGTAATTATTACCTTCCTGTCAGCAAAACTGCACACTAGCTGACTGCTTGTGCCATTCTATCTTCTATGAGCTATCATAGGTATTGTACCAGCTGAGCTGAATGTCATTTATACATTAGGGAACTTATGGAAAGTGACTATATAGACTAGGCAAGAAAACCAACAACAACAAAAACACTCTAATTCTAATCTGAAAATGAACATTTAGGTGAAGAATGGTAGGACGCATGAAAAATGTTACTTTTGTACTGCTCTGTGTGAGGCCAGCATTAAATATTATAATTTATCAAGGAAGCTGGTGAGCATCAAAAAATAAACTTCACTACTGTACAATGCAGCAGGAAGTCTGATATATATTTTTTCTGCACACCCACAAAGAGTCATACCAAGGGTGTATCTGGAGAGTTAGTTTCATTATTGAGGCCTAGGAGTACAAATTCCTTGTGAAGGCTGGGGAAGAAAGGAGCAAATGTTTATGTACAAATGTTCTCCTTCATTTTCTTGTCCATATTTTCAGGTTCTCAACTGAGTCTTGAGTTGATAGTAGATTAATTGTAGGTGCTGCAGCCAGAGGGCTTAAGAAGCTATTTCAATAATAAAATGGTTGTGAACCTGTAGATAAGATCTTTCCTTTCTGTGTGAATTTGAGTCCCCACTGAACTCTCTAGAGTGGGTTATAATAATCCTTGCAATCTTTTAGTTCCAGGCTTTTAAATTGGGGCAGAAAAATAGCTGCACCCCCAAAGTGAACATAGAATATTTGAATTATTACCTCCCTCCTTCCAAGAGGAATTTCTAGTTTCTACTGTTTTCATTTTTATTTTAGAGACAAGGAAGTGATGTCTCCTTACAAATAATGAGACCTATCTTACTCAGAAAGGACTCATGTCATAGCATCACTGTAATCTAGTTTTTAGCACTGGGAGAAGTACCGCACAGATTATTTAATGAGTTTTGAGAATGACCTGGAGAGACGGTAGCATGGTAACTAAAGATGACCTGCAAATGAACCTTCAGCCAAATTTCACTCTTCCCCTTTTCTAGGTAGTGATGGTATAAATTAATGTAGACTATGATAGACCAGCATAGACTAACTCTACTCTCAAAACAAAATGTCACTTTAAACTGAAAAACAGAACTTCTTCATGATGTCAAAATAGGATGTTTTGCCAAGAACTTTAGGGGAAAAAAATTGTCAAAAACCTCACCAATTCCTGAAGTTTCTAGTTAAATAATTTGGTGTTTTCTGGCAAATAAATAATAAATGTTATATCAAAAAATACTCGATCATACTCTAATAATCAATCTTCCTGATTCAGGTTAAGATTACTGAAGCAAATCATGTGGATTTTAGCGTCATAGTGATATTATCATTGAGGAACATACATTTATACATCATTTCCACTTAAGCTGGATAGTATGGCTTTCTTTCCCCATGATTAAGACATGGGAAGAGATAAAAAGAAGCCTGCTAGTTGACAATACAAAGGTGATGCTATTTGCCTGGGAGTAACCATGATGGCTAACACTGTTGTTTGAGGGGTACAGCTGTCTTTCAGCAAGAAAACCTGTGGTTGGAAGTCCCTGATTATTCTATGATCCTCTGGTAGTGACTAATTTTGCCATGTTTTCATCTGTGCTTGACTAGAAGGCTCTGACCATTTTTCTCAAAGGTAGATCTCACCCATTTTCCATGTCTTTGTGGGCACGTCTACATGTACAATCAATTCGAAGTAATAAACTCTGTTGCTTATTGTGCTGGAGTTTATGGCCCCAGGGCAAACTGTTTGAACATGCAACACACTGACCTGGGTTGGAGCAGCCCCAGCTGGTAGAGGGGCCTGGGGATCAGCCTGCCAACCCAGGGCTCCTTTAATCTGGCACAATGTACTGTGGAGGGGCTGGATGGGGCATGGGGGTACTCCAGTGCAGGGCTAGGAGGCAGGCAACCCCCCACACTGAAGCTCCCTCATGCCCCAGCCAGGCACATCAGTATCTACACATGCGGTATGGTAGAGAAAAAAACTTGGCAGCATGATACTTGTATTTTCAAGTACTACCCTGCTGCAGAATTTATTAGTTTACTATAGTCCAATAGCCCTGCATGTATAGATATTGAGACCTTTACTGTGGAACTGATTAGTCTACTCTGCAGAAAACTTCTTGTGTAGGCATGCCCTGTCTCCTATGATTTTATTACAGTGCACTCACCTTGGGGCATTCTGAAAACCATGATGTCCACCCAGAAGCTACAATAAATGAAGAATATGGAGGCCATTTAACCTAGTGGACCTCTTCTACTAGCTGCGTTGGAAGTTCTAACTGTCTTCCAATTTGTTTTTTGTGTACATTTCTTGCGATTTATTTTTAATAGTATTCAGGATACTATTCAGGATTACAAAGCTTCATCAGATACTTGAGGGGCTCTCACTGTTCCACTGCACAGCTGGTAAAACTGAGAATACTTGGGGTGCTTTTACTGTCACTAGATTTGAACATCTGGGCACATGTCAGAGCATTTTAATGGATATCCCGTATCTCTGGAATTCATTTTCCCTGTTGGTCTGACAGAGCCTGAATCTGTTTACCTTCAGGGCATAGTGTAAACCTCCTCTCTTTTCTCAGGCTTTTGCCTTAGGGTGTGATGGTGAGGAATATGCCTAACTTATCCCAGGAGATTCTACTTAAGGTTTATGTTGGTCATCAACATGTGTTCAATGTGTGTGCCTGCATGTGTGTTTAAATTATGTAAATGCTCCTAGAGAATGTGCTTGATGGGCACATTCTATTAATTTGAATTTTAAAAAATGAATGCATATTATACATCACCTCTACCCAGAGTCTGATTTCAGTTAAACTAATGTAAAGCATGAATGCAGGCAATGTGAATTTACATAGATGATATTGAGCCCAGAACGTTGTTATAAGTATATATAAAATGATCTGTCACTAAATTCACTACTGAAATAATCAACTACCTGAACAGAGTGGAGAGAATCACACCTGGGAACCTAAGTTAAATTATGCACCTAGAATAGAATGGAATCTGGACCCAAGGTTTTGTAGTATTTTTCAAAATCAGTTTAAATCAATTCAGCTAAATTGGTCCAAGTTATATAGTACACGAAAGGCCTTCTTTATAAATTGAAGGAAATAGACTTGGCACGTGTACACAAGACACTTCAAGTGCAGTAGACTACTTCTACTGCACATTAGCATAGTGGGCAAAACCCATGCTAATGCATTAATGCCAGAGTAGAATTAGTCTACTTCCCATTAGCATTACCAAAAGATAAATGTGTGCTGGTATCAATGTGCAGTTGTGCCAATTATGGTGCATTAAGGTAGTACCTGTAATTACTAAATTTAATGCACTTTAATTACAGCACATTAATGAACTTGTAGATGTGCCCATTGTAATGGTTCTTTTTCTTCTGGGATTCTCATTGTCCATTCAGTTTTGATTCCGATAGATGTGCAGATAGAAGCAATCTGTTTTCTAGTTAGTGGTCTCTCAACAGCACTCAGATGGTAATATCTTAAAAGAAGCATGTCTTATTTTATTGTAAAATCTTATATGTGAAGAAAGTTCATGCAATGCAAGTTATCAAAGTGTATGCAAAACATCAATGGGTACAAAAAATGAAGCAGCAGCAGCAAACTTGGAGGTTTTTACATGAACGTAACAGGGCATTTGAAAGTCCTGTTATTGTAGATCTGCTTTTTGTCAAACTTACTCTCCCAAATTCATTTCCATTTTAAAATGCTATTTTGCTGTACTGTAACAAGAGCAGGTGCTTTGTTAGGCCAATATAGCACTGGTATGTGTTTTGGCAGGTACCATGAGCAATACTCTATCATGAAAGATTACCTTCTGACTAATGATGATCACTATAAACAGTTGGGTGCTATTTGACTGCGTGGATGGTGGTCCCACCTAGCTGACAGCTCTTGCATGTGTTTTATCTCATCTTGCCTTTCAAATCCTCCAAGGAGTCACATACAGAGTTGGAAGAAGCTTCAGAAAGTTATGTGGAAAGAAATGATAAATAGGCGGCTATTAAATGATATTACAACAAATAGAGCATAAATACAAGCCTTTATCATCCTCTAAGTTTATCTATGACAGAGAAGACCTTTTTGAAGCTGTTTCTGGGGGCTAAAAAATGAACTGCTTGACACAGCAAGATAACAAAAGTCTTCATCCAAATTTTCTTTCCTTCAGGTCTTTTGACTGTATAAAGAAATCCAGAAGAAATATTGATAAGTGTTGCAGGAAGACAGTGTTATAATTCATATCTATAACAATATTCACAGCTGCAGATTTTGAGTATATTCAGAGTCATTTGCAGCTTCTTTCTTTACCTTCACTTTGATAAATATGAAATAATATGAATAAATTAAAAAATCTGCGTTTTCATTCTTTATCAAGCAACTAGAAAAACTAAAAAGAAACAAAATGTAGATTGTATATTTTCATTTCTAAGACAGGGCCATCTTTATTCCAAATATCTTTTACAAATGGTTCCAGCAGCATTTGTATTTAAGACTAAAGATAGAAGGACAAAAATGTTTTGCAAGGGTGCACTCATTTACATCACATTGCAGTACCAGGCCCTTAAAATATAAATTATTTAGCGTGGGGCCTGCTTTTTTTCCTCTCTGTTCTGGTAAGTGCATAACATGTTGTCTATTCAACCAGAACTAATATCATTATTGTTTATTACTACTGATCATCGTAAAACAGGATTTCAAACACTCATTCTAAAATCTGACTAAGGCTATAAAAATCAAAGCCAGGGTGGCCAGCCTTCTATAGAGAATTTACTTAGACTAAAACCAAAATTGATTATCTGATCACTTTGCCTGTATTCAGTAGCCTGTAGTTTCAGATAATGGGAACTCTTCTTGGCCTTATCTTGCAAAACAAGAGAATGTGGAAGACTAAAACATGGCTTTTTGTTTCACATCTTGTTTTTGCCTATATTACTAGTAGACTTTATCTGTTTATACACTTATGAGACAACTTTAAAAAAATCACCTCATAAACATTTAAACTTTTTTAAACATTTTAAAAATGTTTCTGTATATATTTTTAATTTCAATATCTTCTGTTTTTGTATAAATGAAATCCAAATTCAAATAATCTATTTATCTCAAGACTAATGTTTTGCCTAGCCTAGGTAATCTTATATGTTATCGAGAAAAACTGGCCAAATGTAGTAAGGCAATTGAATGAATGTATAGTTAAATGAATTTAAAGCAAGCTGTTTCATGGAGTTGTTGAAACATCACAGGATATTGCTTCATGCTTCATCAGTGTTGACTATCCACATGATGCAAATGATAGGCCTATTATAAATAAAAACAAAGATCTGGAAGTAATCTCTTTATTTGTGTGTTTAATGAAAGTGTTTGGTGTAACAAATTGACTTAATTTGGTTAAGCATGAGCTGCTTTGGTTGAAATCCAAAAGGAGGACAAATTCAGTGGAATAGAATCATTATTAAGAACATTAAATACACACTCTGGATATATTCTCATTTGAATACAGAGGAAATGTATTCCTTTCAACACCCTGCAATCACAGCTCTGCCCAAACGAACAATTAGTGAAGAATCTACTTGCATGCTTTCTAGTCAGGCAGTCAGAAACACGTCTGGAGACTCAAATAAGTTCAGTAAGTCCAGGCTTTTGAATGATGATGTAAACAGCGCTGATATAGCTCTACTTGGGCTCGACTTTAAACATATTAACCTGTCTTAGTACCCTATGCTTTGCTGGAGGAAAAGATGAGTAGAAAAAAAGATTTCTTTTGCTGGGTTTGCTATATTTCTTTCTTTCTCATTTTTTCAGTCCTTCAGACTAGTGTTTACTAATAAAGCCCTAGCTTTCACTCACACACAAACACACACACACACACACACAAGTGCGCGCGCGCTAGGTGCACTCAAGGGAAGATATTTCTACAACTCCATTGGCTTTTTCACTTGTTATATTTCCCACCACTCAGTGGCATGTTTTATTGCATTTGCTTTGGGCTTGAGCTTAATTTTGAGAGTAAATCTTGTTTCTAGCTTTACAGTGAAACTGTGACCGAAGGAGGAAAATCTTGGAAGCTTAAAAATCTGCTTGCTTTATTTTTCTGACTAGCATGCAGAAGAGTGGTCAGAAGATCAGGCTTGAAATAAAAGAATATATAATACACCCAATTGTTCAAAAGCGGGCACCTTAAAAATTGTATGTGCCAGGTAGCATATGCAAATAATTGTGCATGTAGTATTTGTGCTGGTGCTGCTTGTAGGGCAATTGTACACATAATTATGTGTTTTACATGTGTAACTGAATGTTTTGTGTACAAGGCTTAATTTGTTTTTTAAGTGGATAGCACCAGAAAAGGCTTTTGTCTTTGTCAGTGAACTCTTTTCCTCCTATCTTCTGCTTGCTCATCTTCACATGCAGGAAAGTATTCTTTTTTATTAATTTGTTTTGATAGACACACATGCATGAGTAGGAGTGCCCAGCCTTTATTCTAGATGTCTTTATTTTTGGCACATGTGAAAAACACAATTACAAAGGAGACTTCTTAAATGGTTTATACTGAAAAACATGTCTTTAGAAAAAGATGATAGTAAGCAAAGACCTGAGAGACTTTACATACTTTCTGCAGAATGAGGAGATATAAAACTCATATGAACTAGTGATAAAACCCTGGATTCTAACTAATATCCAAATTCCTCTTGTATTCCAAGGGTATATCCCCACAAGTGGGAACATGTGTTCTCTGGGGACAAATAGCAATGGCACAATATATGCTGCTGCTACTTGTTACCAAAGAATGCCTGTGTACATGTGCTCTGGCACGTGTCAAGTTGCCCCGGGTAGGGTAGGGGAGGCTGGGGCCAGCATGTGGACTGGCTCCAGCAGCCTTACCTGGGGGTCTGAGGGGCTCCAGGGGCTCCAGCAGTGTCAACCTGGACACGTGGAGCCTGGCCAGCAGCTGGAGTTTGGCTCCAGTTGATCAGGCTCCAGTTTTGGGTGGCATGTACTGCTGCCTCATGCACCACCCTGTTTTTAGACATGTTTTTTTTTTACACCCTCTGCACGGCAAATTAGCAGTGTGGGAACATCAGATTTGCAGTGCCACATACTACGTGTACATACTTGTCTGGATGGACCCCAAAAGTCCTTTCATGGCTCTAACATATGCAAATTCTCTCCCATCTTGTTAGGAGTCATTACAAGTTAAAGCACGGTATGAAGGGAGCAGCAGTATAACATCCAAACAAAAAGTAATATCTATGCCATAGAACTCCTTAATAGGGCTGGGTGAAGCAGCAAGTATTCGCTTCGGATTTGGATTTGGCCGATTTGGAGGATAGTGATTTGATTCAGAGATTTAATCACTGTCCACATGTGATTCAGCTGAATCAGATCCAAGAGATTTGGAGCTGCATTGGAAATTCGGCCATAGACTGAACAGGCTGCTGACACAGCTGCCTCCAGCTGGTAAGTCTTTTGGGGTTGGGGGAGGGGGAAGGGATGGAGCATGGGGGAGGGAGGGCTTAGGGCTGGGGCTGGGACAAGCTGTCCAGGTGGGGTGGGAGGGAGTGCGTTACTTGGAAAGGGGGGTGGGGGGAATGGGATGCAGGAGTGGCAGTGCTGGGAGCAGGGGCTCTGCCCCGCTGCCACTTGCCCAACCGCAGTGGGCGGGGTACCGGGATGTGGGTGTGACTCATGCCAGGCAGAAGGGGGCAAGCAGTGGCAGCTCAGAGTCTCCACTCCCAGGGCTGCTGTATTCAATTCCATGCCTCTGTGTGCCAGCTGGCAAGCGGTGACAGGGTAGAGCCCCTACTTCCAGTGCTGATGTGGGTGCAGAAGCACTGGGAGCAGGAACTCTGTGTTGCTGCCACTTGCCAACCAGAGCAGGGGGGCCCAGTGGGTGGGAGCTGCCACAGCTTGCCCAGCCAGCAAGGGGAGGTGAGGGTGCAGGATGCAGGTGTGGCAGTGCTGGAAGCAGGGGCTATGCCCTGCTGCTGCTTGCCCTCTTCCACTCAGAGCAAGTCATGGCCACATCCCACCACCCTGGCTGGGAAAGTGGCAGCAGGGCAAAGTCCCTGCTCCAAGCGCTGCCATGCCCTCATCCCACCCCCAAGTTCTACGCCCCCTGCCCTGGCTGGGCAGCTTGTCCCGGCCCCACCCCTACTCCCTCCCTCCCCCAAACCTCTTTCCTCCCCTCTCCCTCAACCCCAACAGACTTATCAGCTGGAGGCAGCTGCCTCAGCTGCCTGTTTAGTTTATGGCCAAATCACTGAATTTTTTCTGAATCTTTTTCCAAATTGATTTGGATGTTTCAAATAGATTTTGAGCTGTTAATTGGTCTCCTGATTCGATTCAGAGATTCGGTCCCCAAATTGGGCCAAATCTCCTTGTAATCGAATCAGCTACCAAAGCTTCACACAGCCCTACTCCTTAAGATGATTCAGAAAACTTATAAAAGTGATCATTCTCTATTACGTTATATAGTAATTTTATAGCATCTTACTAAATATCTATGACTCTGTATGTTTGTAGATTCTATAGGTTCCATGAGCCTTTGTTCTCATGGATAGTCTTTATGAGCCTTAAATTCTATAAACCTTTCTTGTGTATATCTAATGTCACTGGATATGCCTTGATGGTGATGGATGCCAGCAATAAAACAAACATTTAAATGCAGATGATATGTTCAAAAGCATTTTTAGGTTTTGAGGAGAATCAGCCCATGCTTGCAGGTCATCCATAATGGTCAGAGAAATATAGCCATAGGTTCAGATCTTCAGCTGGTGTAAATTGCCATAAGTCATAGATCAACTGAGGTGATTTTAAAATTCCTAGAACTTATGAGCAAAGCAGCCTTTTTGTTGGTCTCAACACTGTCTACCTTTATTTACTGTTTTCTCATAAGTTTTTAAATCTTTTTTTCCTTAACAACTGAAATGAGTTTTGATGATAGTATCTATAATATACTTTATAAATACATATCCTTTTTAAAGAACCAATGCGCCTATTATTGAAACTGGAATCACTGTGATAACTCTTCAGGTTTTTGTTTTTTACCATAGCCACCGCTGCAAAGTGGGAAAAGTATAACTTTGTTTTGAAACCTAGATTTGAATTATATTGTTCCAAATGAATATGGACATGTAAAAAGGCTTATCTATACAGGTGGTTCATGTACAGGAAACAGAATTATACACAGTTTGACAAAAGGTCACAAAGGAATAAATGCAATTCTTTTTGAACTTGACAATAATTTATTAGAACCTTGCTTATTTTAAGTAACAACGTGGCAGACTAAAACTTCACAATTCTCTTTTGTATACATTCATTTCACTGACTTGACTCAGGGAACAAACGGTGTGTAGGGAAAACAGAAGGAAGCTTGTGTTCAAAGTTAGTTAACTCTGTGCAAAATACCGAGGTAAAATCACAAGGCTTGTCAATTCTTTGCCTTGTCTTTTGCCTAGGAATTATACGGGCCAGTCTAAGTCAGATGCTTAGTAAGAAAAAGTAGAAGGTAAATATACAAAAAGTGTGTTATCTTTGTATGCTGATGGCATTCCAGAATAACCTGGTGGGAGAAAAATGAAAGTATCTGGGTTTTGTTTATACTAACACAAGTGAGTTTATCATATATGGTCCTTTTCAGCCTGCAGTGACACAGACACAATTTCAATGGATTTCAAAGTTGAATGGGGAGTGAAGGGGGAGAAGAGAATTGACTTCGTTGTTAGGCCAAGGTATGGAAACCTTACAAATGTTGGCAAATACTTACTCAGCTAAGTAACCACAATGGCCTCAGTAAGGCTACTGGCATGCATAAATGCCCACCAGAATAATTAAAGGTTGAAGAATTGGGTTCTTTGTGATTTAATGGGATTCAAAGCACATCATTTCTATTCAGTTTTGAAAACCTTAAAATGTGTGGGTGGCTGGCATCAAGGAGCTGATTTTAGCTAATAGTGAATAGACTGGCCCTAGAAAAGCTGATTTGATTACTACAAATCATATATAATATGAGGTTTACAACCAAGTAAGCAAAGGCAATGGAGCAAAAGGAGAGAAACAGAATCTCAAAGACCAGCTGACCCAAACCATGGAATGCCGTGATTAAGGGTATTTTTCCAGGGTTTGGCAACAATCACTGCGGCTTCATTTTCAAAGAAGCACCCATTTGTCCACCAAAATAAGTGTTCAGAATTTCAATATTAGTCTCTGAGGTGCAATGAAAATCTGCCCATAAATATAATGAATGGAGTTGTTGGGTGATGAGCACTTTTAAAAACTGCCCATATTTTGCTGCCAACATGAAAGCATTGAGAATCTAACCTGAGATATAGGTGTTGAACACTTGAAAAACTGGGCTTAAAATATAGCCTTAAAGGAAGAAAAATTCCAGTACCTATTCTCCAGCAATAAGGCAAAAAGGAACAGCAAAATAATTTCTTCCTTAGGACCTTCAAAGCCCTTTGAAGTTAGTGGCCGGGTCCACACAAGCAGGGGCATGCCTTTGCAGCAGCACGAATAGTAGCAACACAAATTTGTGCTGCTACTTTGTGCCGCAGTGCATGCCCTTGCCCGTGCGCTTTGCAGCAAGACACGCTGTCCCACTGCTCCAGGTACTGCAGGGAAAGGAGCTGGCAGGGGCCCAGGGTGTCTTAGCAGGAGCTAGCCACCCCTGCACTGAGGCACCCTGTGCTCCTGCCAGCTGGGATGCGGCTTATGGAGATGGGGGAGCAGGCGGCCCAGGGTCTGCTCCTCCATTTCCATGCACAGTGAAGCCCCCACTCTGAGACACATAAAAACAACCTGAAGCACCCTGAGCCCCAGCCTCAGTACAGGGGCCCCACAGCACATGGAGATGGGGAGCAGGGAGCCCTGGGCCGCCTGCTCCCTCATCTCAGTGTTTATCCTAGCACCTGCCACTTTAGTGTGGTTTGCACCACTCTTTTTCCAGTTTTCTCGTTTTGGTACTACTATATCCCTGTAGCAAATTTTGCCTTGGCACTACAAATTAGCAGGGCCACACACTGATCAAAGTGCAACTCCTGTGGTTTGTGACACTGCAAAGAGGTTTGCAGTGTCACAAACCACATGTTCCCACATGTCTGGATCCAGCCAGTGAGTCTGTCATATACCTGATGCTTATGGTTTGGTGTTTGTAAGCGGGCAGGAATGTTTTTCCCTGGATGAACTTTCTTTTCTATGTTTTTTTTGAAGTCACAGCCTCAGCAGAGAAGCTTGAATACACTGTAATGTTATCAGATTCCTAAAGTATGCTTATATTGTGGAGGTTTACGTCTGCTTTTTCTCCTTTTACTACATAGCGGAGCCCCTGAGCTGAAGCTGGGGTCCAGGGTGCCTCAAGTTGTTTTTATGTGTCTTATAAGAAAACAGCAAATCCTGCCTTTTCTTCCAGAGGTATAGAGGACCACTTGTCAGGAGGGATGATGTAGCACAGAAAGGGAAGGGGGGTTGGTATGACTTCTATATGACCTGGATCTAACTGTTTTAGGGTCTCCTGTAGGCTACCCTTCTAGAATGGAGGGAAGAATTTATAATGCAAGCTAGTACTTGAATATTAATGTTCAGATGCATCCAACCACATTTTTTCACAGACCATTTTAACCCTCCTCTTTGCCTAGAATGCTTTCTTTTTTTTAACGCTCCTGTGTTCTACCTTTGTGGATATTTTTTCAAAGTCTTCCTACTTACGCTGCTCTACTAATGACCTCCTCTTTCAGTCACCCAGGTTCTTCTTTTCTACTGTCCTTTGAAAATGCAGCCTGAGAACATCTTTAAATTATGCTTAGTCATTTACATGATCATCGTCTATTGTGCAAATCCCTGGAAGTCATGCTTTGGATGCAGCTTTTAAAAACAAAAACTGTATAAATAAAACATTGGCAAAACTGCTCTGTGGGAAGCTTTAAGCATGTGTGACATTTTAAAAATTTGTTTTAGATTTTGGATGCCTAAAGTTTAAGGCACTCCACCTTGAACATGTCTACACATGTGCTTTAATGAGCCATAGCCTATTCTACTGCACATTAAAACAGCATGTAAAAAACCATGCTAATATGCTAATGCATAGTAGAATAGGCTACTGCACATTAAGCGTCACCTGAAAAGTGTGAGCTTGTACTACTGCGCATTAGCACAGCCTAATGCACATTTATTTAGTACCTCATCTTGGAGGTACAAAATTTAATGAACATTAATAAAAGTGCATTAATGCACGTGTACTTACCATTTCAATTGACTTCTGTGTGAAAGAGTTATCTATGTATGTAATTTTTAAAGACCAATGTTTAGGGACCTATTCAAGCAGAAGGATCCATTCATTATACACATCATCCATGAAGCCAGTTCATCTGTGCAGAAGAATTTAGTTATATATAGTTCCACCCACAGGGAGAGCAACCAGGAATTTTGTTCCAACTTTTGAGGGCCCAGACTGCCATATTTTTAATGGGTCACAAATAGCTTTTCCAGAACACTCTGTTTTCATTTTTACATTAAAGTCATAATAGAATCAATGTTACTCTTGCTAAAAGCACACAACTTTTAAAACGCCACAACCTGAATTCAGTAGCTGCAAAGTAGGTATGCATGTCAAGGAGGGAGGAGTGACTTAAAACTTGTCCTGAGCCCCAACATTTCTATGGCCTGCACTGCTTATGTGATTCCTTTTGAAGGAGACAAGTGCTAGAATGGGTGTGCACCTGTCACTTGAAGGTGAAGGGCCTTCCCTGTAAAATTGTTAAAAGCATCAAAGTGACTTTGCACTACAGCTGAAAGTGTAATTGCCGTTCATGAAGACATAACTGAGCTAGCTTTAAGTACCTAGCCCAGATACTGAGAGCAGTGTAACTGGGGCAATACTGAGCCCACCGCATGTGGCAAAACCTGCTTAAATTCATGAGGACTTAGATATATAGGCTGTGCTGAACTCTAGGCTGTTACGGCCACAGAACTTTTACTACCCAAGCTACTTACCTTAAAGCAGGCACAGGGTGTCTAGGTGACTTGCAGGCACATGTCTGACACACTTAGGAGCATATACTTTTTTGACCTTCCAAGAGATTTATGTTCCTAACTACCACAGTCACTTGGGAAATTTGACTTAGGTTCCACATTCAAGCTGGCTCCAAAACTGGAAGCAACATAGCTGTGCCTGGACCTCTGTTTCTTATAGCTAATTAACCTGAGCCCAGCACCATGTGAACACAATTATTCTGCTTTCAGTTCAAAAGGTGGAATACACAGAGCTAAAGTGAGTACCTCCATGCCATTGTCTTATACCGTGTAGACATGCCCTAACTTGTTGATGTGTTCTTGCAAATGTTATGCACTATTTCATGCACATTTCTTAACTAGCTAAGACCCCAGTGCAGAAAGTTGCAATGACATAAAAATGTATTCCTGAAGGCAATTTCAAATGCTGTGGAATTTATTCCTTTAAATAACATTAAAAAAATGTAAATACTTTTCAGCAATCATGGTAGGGAATAAATGTGGTAAACTTGGGACTATATTAAAATGTTTTTGTAGCATGAAGAACATTGGAAACACACTGATATCTACATTGCCAAATGCTGGCTGGTTTGTTGATTTGAAATTTTACCAGTTGACTCGTAAATAGGACCATTGGTCATGGACAACAGTATTCCTTGGGCTCAGAAACAAAATGAATGAATGAATGACAACTTGATTAGAAAAAGAAAAGGTTTTCCAGGCATATTGATTTGAAATCAGTTCTCCCTATTTTTTTTTCAGATTCCATTTTCAGCTGCATTAGTAATTTTCCATTTTCAGCTACATTAATATGTATTTTGGTTCTGCTTTTCGGCAAAAGCCATGATGTTTGCAATATTGTAATATTGTAATTAATTTGATCTTCATCCCGAGATGAAAGAGGAGTTCATGCACTAAAGTATTAATCAAGTTGAATATCTGACTTCTGGTATCTAATTTAAAGTATTTATGTTAGAAAGTAATAGGTAAATTTCTTAAAATAAGGTATGTCAAAAACTGAGCAAAAGCCTTCCTTAAAAACAATTAAAATAATATTTATCTTTATCATACTACATTAGATGGATGTTTTTCATAGTCCTGTCATTGATGGAAAAGCTGAGAAGATACATTTTAAAATTACACAGAAAATGTGAATAATAAAAAGCTACTCCAAAAAACAAATGTTTTTATTTTCTAAGTAAATATTGTATTTATTCATTCTAGAAAGTTAAAGTGAAACTACAGTCTATCTTAGCTATTTTGAGAGTTTAAGCTATCCAGAATTCCTAGCAATCAAGTAAATTAGATAATGACTAAAATGATTTAATTGAAAATAGATAGTTTAATGAATATGTGATTAGAACTACAACAGTGAATCCATTCTTCATACTGTGTTGTATATGCAGTACTCAGGTAATAGATTTTGATAGACTGAATATAAAGCTGTTGTTAATTCTAGTATCAGCACTGAACAGTAGGGGGTGATGTTATACCAGCTTGTGCTACATGTTTAGTGCCTAAAGATGGGGAAAAATATCCCCAACTTTGTTAGTTTAGGGGATAGAAGAATAAAGCAAATATCATGAAAAAAGAAACTGACATCGTTCATATTAAACATTCTAAAATATGTTCTCTTTCTTTGGTTAACCAGAATAAATTCTGAGAACTGTGTTTGATTCTATTTCATTTTGTTTACTGACACAAATAATCATTATCCATGATAGTGCTTCACTTCTTTTTTTAAAACAATATTTTGTTGATTAATTTTTGTACATTATCCACACAAAAGGCATGGATGAAAAGTCCAGAAATACTTGACTACAATTCTTTTGTGTCACCATACACTACCACACGGTTAACACTGCATTAGTTATTAAAGACTGTTGCACACATTTATTAACCAATTATTCAGCAATAAAATTTCATGACTTGTGATTCAGTAATCCCTCTTGCACTGTCCCAAATACACTGCAGCCTCAGTGAACCAGATGGGTGAAGAAAGGGAGACAGATATTTGGTCCTCTTCATGAGGCACAAAATCCCACCAAGTTGCTGGTGTCTAGGTTTCCAAGAGCGGAACCTTAAATGACCTTTCCTTGTTACATCAAAATTTAACTTGCCATCTTCCACCAACCTACATGCAGAGACAGTGAAAGTCTGGGAATTTATGAGCTTTGCTGTGCTATGTACAGCACAGAGCACTTTAGAAGGTTTACCCCAGTGGTGCTCAATCTTTTGATGTGGGGCCATTGTGCAAGCTAGATCAGGCTTCACACTGCATCTGTCCAGTCCTGAACATCTGTATCAGACCCCACAAGACCTTGCCTAGCCTCCATGTACCAGGATTGGGTCCCACACTACCCTGCATGCCCAGCTGAGTGAACAGAACCATGCTCTCCTGCCCACAGGGCTCCCGATGGCGCCAGAAATTTGAAAGCAGGAGAGCAGTGCCACTGTTCCCCACTGCCAAATTTTCAGACCAATGGGGAGCCCCACAAGCTAAGTGATGATACTAGAGGCTGGATCTGGCCCATGGCCCAGGAGTTTAGCCCTGCCGGTCTAGCCTAGAAGGAGTCATTCAAGCTCAAGGTTTTTTTTTTATTTGTTCTTTTGTTTGCTTGTTTTGGTAAACTTTCTGTATTAATGAATGCAATTTATCAAACAGCAGATTTAACATTCGAAGATAAATCCAATTCTTCAAAACATATGCAAAGGCAGACATTTTTTTTCTATTAACAGCACAAATTTTATTGCAAAGGAAGAAAAACGTTTGCAACCAGTTATCATAAGGTGCTAACTTGGTAACTTATGTGCATCTTATTGTGCAAATAAACACAAACACAGTGAAACTGAGTTATGAAAGCAGAGGTACCCAAGGATAAATGCTTTTTGGCACCAGAAGTTACTAGATCATTAATTATCTTAGAGGATTACCTATAAATATGATATGAATAATTCCTCTACTACCACTCTAGTAATTAGAGGCTTACTCTATTAGTCTATCTAAGAAATATTTGAGTTCAGAGTCTGAATCGAAGAACAATATAGTATCTAGCATGTATCTAGATAGTAATATAGGGTCAGTTCCAGATTGAAATATCCTAGGTGTTTCCATTTAGGCCTAAAAGTTGGGTGCCTGACTCAAGTAAGGTTTCCCAAAAAGATACAATTATGCACCTAAGATCTCTGTATAGTCAATGGAGAAACTTACGTAGCTGTAAAAATGCAATCACGATGTGAAAAGTTAAGCTAGGTACCTAGGGTCTTTGTATAGGAAATAAGAAGTAGGTGTCTCCAAAGCAAAACTAAGAGAAGCCAGAAGTGGCTGGGTAGCCAGAGGTAGCTGAAAGCATAGAGATGGGCCTGAACTCCTTCTCCTGTCTGGAGTGGATAACTTAAGGGAGGCTGCTTAAAAGGTCTGTCTATTTAGTTGGGATACAGAATGGCTGGCTCTTCTTAGAATTGGCACTTAACTGGGCACGTCTACATGTGCCTGAATTTTCAGTGCAGAAAATTTAATCTCATGAAAGTGCTCACCAGTGCATGTCTACTCGTGTGCCCCCACTCAGGATCAAATTGAGCCAGCAGGCACAGTGGCTTAGCCCCAAGCTCTAGAGGTTGGGAGGAGGGGGAGGGAGCTGTCCCAGCTTGGTGGGCATCTCTGTCCCAGCCAGGGGGAAATCTGGCTGGCCCTGAGCCAGGGCGGGAGCTGTCCCACTAGAGAGGCAGCTGAATCCCAGTCACATGGAGATTGGGTCCTGATTTCCACAGAGCAGGGAGAGTTGTCCTGGCTGCTGGGCAGCTGCTCCACCTGGCTGGGAGGCAGCTGCTTGGCAGCAGGAACAGCTCTCCCAGCCATGTGGAGATTGGAATGGGTCCCAGTCTCCATATGGCTGGCAGGCAGCATCTACATGTCAGCATCTACATGTGTGGTATGGAGCATTAGTTAATATGCCATTTTTCTAGTACCTGTATCTAATATACTGCATAGTAATTGCTGCACTTGTCTAGATGGTAATGCTTTACAGTGCATTAAATTAGTCTAATGTGCAGTAAAGCATCTCATATGGGCACACCCACTGACCAGTGGTGGTAGTGCCACTATGACAGCATTTACCAAGGAAGTAATCAAGCTGGTTGATCCCCTTACCTTGACTGTAGTGTCCTAATCTCCAGATTGTAGGGACAGCAGTGTCCTCTAGCCTTCCTGTTGAAAACACTGGCACATTGTGTGACCAAAAATGCAAATATCCTGTAAGTAGACAGAACCAGCAAACAAGAGTGTTTCTGACAATTTCTTAGTTATTCAGGCACTCCATTTAGAAGCAGGAGACCTGGTTCTTTTAGTCATAGAACTACTGTAAGATCTTAAGGGCAGGCACCATCTCACTGTCATGTGTTGCTCATATGATAGGACTATAAGACTAATCCTGGATCCCTAATCAGTACTAAGAATTAATTCTGGCTGTTCTTCTCCATTCTGGCTCTGCAGTGTGCCCCAAATTAAGTACATGCATAAAATCTACTGATACCACTAAGACTTAAGCACATGCTTAAACATGTTGTTGAACTGAAACTAATGCAAAGTAGAATTAGTCTTCTGTACATTAGCATCACTTCAAATATGAGTGCTGGCACTACTGAGCAGTAGCACCAGTTACTGTGTATTTAGTTAGTACCTGTTATTACAGGTACTAAATGGCTAAACTTAATGCACTGTAACCACAACACATTAATAAATGTGTAGATGTGCCCTCTGTTGAGTGGCTAAAACTTATGTTTTTCCTGTTGTGACCTTCTTATACATTAAAAACATATACATGATTGTTAGGCTTTTGAATACCATGTTTATTCTGTGCACCATACAACTTTCTGGATTTTTTAAATCATGCAATCTACTTGTGTCCCCATCATTCACTAATTTTATTCTCTCTTTTTTTGCTTCTCTCCTGTATGCAGTTGAGTTTAGCTTCAGATGAAGTTATTAGGATAATATCAATTTATACCCGCTCAGGATCTAGAATTTGTGCCTTCTTGGTTTTGCACTTGTTTCTTAGACAGCAAGTTCCTCAGACCTTTCATTAAAATTGTGCAATAACTTATTTGTGGACTTTTTGAACCCTGTTTCTTGACTCAAAATAGCTCCCTGAATCTACACATTTTGACATTCAGTCCATGTGGTTGAGTGGTTGTGATTAGCCAGAAAAGATAGGTGATGTTGTTTTGGCTGAGCATGAATGAACTTCTAGTAAATACTGACAAGTGAGTTAAAAATTAAAAAAAATGCTTCATGAAAATCACTGAGCATGTGACTTTGGAGGTTACTTTCTCTGAAAATTTGTACTCCTTAAAGTTGACCATTCAAATGTATGTAGAAGTAAATCAAGGGATAAATGGAATAATTAATTAATACATAAATTCTATGATGTCGGTTTGTGGAAGATGTGCATGAATTATGTAGCTACAGTGATCTTGCTCAATAATCATATCCATGAATAACATAATAGCAAAAGTTTAAATAAAAAATCATAATCATATACTGCATTATAAATCACCACCTTATATAGAATAGGCCATGAAAACCCTTTAGCTGTCAGGATTGGAAAATTAATTTTGTCTAATTCCAAATGCACTAGATGCCATGGCTTGTAAAATTGAACTCAGACTCTATTATTAGATTGATATTCTGTGCAGGGAAGTCTGAGAGAAAAAAACAACAAAGGTGCAACCAGACAGAAATACAATGAAACAATAGGGTTAGGAGGGGGCAGGCAAAAGTTCGCAAGAGAAACAAAGGCGGGGGAATTATAATGTAAAACCAAACTAAATAAAAACAAAGGAAGTGAAAAAATATTAAATGGAAAGAGACGTTGATTTCTCTTTTAGCCCTAAGTATCACTGTAAATTGTTTGTGGACTGAAAAGAAAAATCCCAAACTCTCCAACATACATTTGACCTCCAGAAAAAACACTTCTTGTTTATCCATGTGAAGTAGTTTTGCAAATTTTGTGCCAAGAAAAATGAGCTCAGAAAGTTCGCAGAACCTCATCCCCCACAAAGTTGCCATTTTTCCTTAGATGTATTTTTATTTTACAGTGTATTCTATTAAATCTTAACTTCCTTGCATAGTACTTCCAAACCTTGCTCTCCTGCTTTTACTACAGCAGCCGTCCCTACCAAGAACAGATAACTGACCTTGATCACCAGTTTTCATCTTTTCTTCAAAGCCATCTTTTTTTTCCTTTATATTTTTAAAGGTTAAAATAAAAGAGAAGGTAATTCAATTATAATGATCAACTCAGAAGCTATTTAAAAATTAATTTATTTTATAATATTATTTACTTTTCAGTTCCTGAATCTACTGTGATAATTGGGAATGTCTACACATTCATTAATGTGGCGCATTAATTTAGTACCTGTAATAACAGGTACTAAATGCACCGCATTAGCACAAATGAACACTTTCTGAGTGATACTTAATGGGCATTGGACTAAGGCTATTGCGCATTAGGCGCATTGGTACGGTTTTTGCCAGCTGCGCTAATGTGCAGTAGAATTAATCCAATGTGCATTAAGCATTTTGAATACGAGTACCCACAGTCTGGTAATAAGGATGTAACTTAACATTCCTTCTAAAGCTCTTGTAGTCATCAACCTGAGAAGGTTAGTTTCTTAGAGAGCTGGAGAACAGAGCATGAGTCTATTACTGCAAGTTTTTACTAAACACCTGCTTATCTCATGTTGTTTACTTGTGTGAATTTGCTTGAATTAATTGCAGTGACGCTCAGGCTACTTAACTGGCTTCTGGCATTTCTACTGTGAACATCTAGTTTCAGAAATCTATAAATTAGGTGTAAAACTTTCTCTGAACTGAAATGTGCAGGGTTAGCTATTCAGAATGTTGCACTTATGAACAGGAGTTTTCAACTGATGTTTAAGGAATTTAACTGTACAGTGCACAGTCAAAGAGAAGAATAATTTTTAAAGGCGCCCTGCATTATTCACTATGGTCTTTGCAGCTCTGTCCAAAATTGGGTGGAGAAGGTTGCAAATTCAGATACACAAATTAAATGTTCAAGCAATACTTGAGGTGAAATTTCTAACCTAGTCAAGCATTTTGTGACAACTGAAACCTATGACTAGTGATGAGCAAAGTGAAAGATGCTGAGAAATCAGGAAGTATGCAAAACATTGATATTTGTTCCCTTCCTCCATCTCCCTAAAACTCTTTTAAGACCCTTGACCTGCTTAGCTCTTTATCACAATTATTGTTCTTCTGCTTTCATCATTGTTTATAAATGCCTATACAAGAAAAAGATAACAGATAGTATAGAATGCTTTTATCTAGCAAAGGTGCAAAAAGTGTTTGAGAGGGAATGGGATTGCAAGTCCAGACACATTACAGTGGACATGTCTACATGAGACACTTGGTTGTGGGGTTGCATAGTTTACTGCAAAGTAAGCATGTGCATCTACACATGGCCATACTTACTACACAGTAAACCTTGCTGATTGCAAGTAAATTTGCTACCTGCAAATACAAGTAGCAAATTTACTTTCAATTAATAATGGTGCAACAGTGCTCCTATAGACAACTGACCATAAGCAAGTCTGTTCCCCATCAGCTGTCCACCGGTGGCCAGGAGCTCTGTCCCTGCCCCCAGAGTTACCTGCTGCCAGGGTGGACTCCACCATCAAAGCCTGGGTGGGGACCATGTTCCCCAGCTCCAGCAGCCTGGAGCTCCAAGCCCCCTCCCCCTGCTCTGAGATCACATCAGGGAATGGGGGCTGGGAGACCTTTATCTCCCAGCCCCCACTTTGCCTTCATGATCAGGGAGCAGGGGGCTGGGAAATCCTTACCTCCCAGAGCCAGCTCCGTAACTGGGAAGGGTCTTACTGCAACAGATCCATGGTTGTGGAGCTGATACTGGGAGCTCTGTGCTAGTAGGGGCTGGGGAGCCTGTTCCCTGCCCACCTCTGTGAGCACAGAGCTCAGAGGGGAACAAGCTGGGCATGGAACAAGCTTGTTCCCCAGCCTGTTCCCCACCTAGCTCCATGCTCATGGAGCTGAGCAGAGAGCAAACCCCCCAGTCCCTGCCCCATGGGTAGGGCAGGGGCTGAGAACTGTCCTGGTCAGGGGCAGGTCTCAGTCCTGTGCCCCAGTCAGGTGATCAAGGTACGGGGCTTGGAAAGAGCTTCAGGGATGGGGTAGGTCCCAGCCCCCTGCCTTAATCTGCCAGTGCATCAGCATAGGGGGCTGGGACCTGCCCCATCCCTGAAGCTCTTTGCAAGTCTCCTGCCCCTTATTGGTGAGCCAGGGCCAGGAGCCCCCTCCTACTAAGGCAGGGGAACATTGTCCCTCACCAAGCAGCAAGGAGCCCCAGGGGGTACGGTATAATTTCCCAGTCTCAGCCAGAAGACAGCTGTCTCCTGGCCCTGTGCTTCCACCCTGGCCTGTGCTAGCAAGGCCGGGGGGGGGGGGGGTGCTTAGAGCTCCCCTTGGCGGCACCAGGGGCCTGTAGCAGGGCTCCAGGAAGCAGAGCAATTTGCTACCATTAGCAGGAAGAGATTTTAATGAAATGCTGTTGACTACCACCCCAGAAGTGACTGAATAAGAGCACAGAGGAAGGGTACCTTCGAAGAATTGTAGGAAAAAGTGCGCAAGAAATACCAGGATTCCCCATAGTTACACAGTTTGTAGGATTATTGTGTCCTCAGCAGTTTTCCTTAGAGGAGGTCTGCTGATATTCTTAGCACCTGCATAAGGCCTGCAGGATTTGTCTTGCACTCATGCCAAAACATAAACAATACTGTATCAGTATGAAGTATCTGTAACTATATGGCCAGTCTGAGGGGGAGAAGAGTCCAGGAGAGCTAGCTGTACTTTAAATAAACCTTACTGAGGGCCCAACAACAAATCATCCCTATATGCAGGAAGACTAGCAAGTATGGCAGAAGAACAGCTTGTCTGAGCAGGGAACTCTTCAGTGAGCTAAAACACAAAAAGAAAGCTTAAAAGAAGTGGAAACTTGCACAAACAACTAGACAGGAGTATAAGAGTATTACTTAGGCATGCAGGAATGAGGTCAGGAAGGCCAAAATACAGTTGGAGCTAGCAAGGGACATGAAGGCTAACAAAATGGGTTTCTACAAGTATATCAGCAACAAGAGGAGGATCAGGGAAAGTGTGGATCCTTTACTAAATAGGCAACTGAATGACAGGTGGTGCAGAAAAGGCTGAAGTACTCAATGCCCTTTTCACCTCAGTCTTCGCAGACAAAGTCAGCTCCCAGACTGCTGCACCTGGCAGCACAGTTTGGGGAGGAGGGGAGCAGCCAACAATTCCAAAAGAACAGGTTAGGGACTATATAGAAAAGCTGGACATGTACAAGTGGATGGGCTGAACACGATGCACCTAAAAGTGCTAAGGGAGTCAGGTGATCTGATTGTAGAGCCACTGTTTATCATGGTGATTAGGAGAGGTCCTGGATGACTGGAAAAGGGAAAGTACAGTGCCTATCTTTAAGAAAAGGAAGAAAGAGGATCCAGGAAACTACAGATTAGTGAGCCTCACCTCAGTCTCTGGAAAAATCATGGAGCAGTTCTAAGTACTTGGAGGAGAAGAAGGTGACTAGGAACAGTCAGCATTGATTCAACAAGGGAAAGTCATGCCTGATCATCTTGACTGCCTTCTGTGATGAGATGACTGGCTCTGTGGTACAGGGAGACCTGTGGATGAGATATGCCTTGACTTTAGCAAGGCTTTTGATAGTCTCCTGCAAGATGCTTGCTAGCAAGCTGAGGACGTATGGGTTGGATGAATGGACTGTAAGTTGTATAGAAAACTGGCTGGATCATCGGTCTCAGAGGGTAGTACTCAATGTCTTGATGTCTAGTTGGCAGCCAATATCAAGTGTAGTGCCCCAGAGTTTGGTTTCTGGACTGTTTTTTTCAATATTTTCATCACGGATCTGGGGATAGAAGTGCACCTTCAGCAAGTTTGCAGATGACATCAAGCTGAGGGGAGCAGTAGATACACAGGAGGGTAGGGCTAGGATTCAGAGAGACATTAATAAATCAAAGGAGTGGATCAAAAGAAATCTCATGAGGTTCAAGAAGGAGAAGTACAAAGTCCTGCACTTAGGCTGGAATAATCCCGTGCACTGATACAGGCTAAAGACTGACTGGCTAAGCAAGCTTTGAAGAAAAGGGCCTAAGGGTTACAGTGGACAGTAAGCTGAATATAAGTCAGCCTTTGTTGCAGGCTGGGCTGTATCAATAGGAGCATTGCCAGCAGATCAAGGGAAGTGATTCTTCCCCTCTGTTCAGCACCAGTGAGGCCACATATGAAGTACTATGTCCAGTCTTGGGTCCTACTACCTTCTACTACAGAAAATATCTAGACAAATTAGAGAGAGTCCAGCGGAGGGCAATGAAAATGGTTAGGGGACTGGGGCACATGACTTATTAGGAAAGGCTGTAGGAACTGGGGTTATTTTGTCTGGAAAAGAGAAGACTGAGAGCAAATTTAACAGCAGCTTTCAATTACCTGTAGAGGGGTTCCAAAGATAGAGTTAGACTGTTCTCAGTGGTGGCAGATGACAGAACAAGGAGCAATGGTCTCAAGTTGCAGCAAGGGAAGTTTACATTAGATATTAGGAAAAACTCTCTCACAAGGTGGGTAGTAAAACACTGGAATAGGTTACACAGAAAGGTTGTGAAATCTCCATCCCTGGAGGTTTTTCAGACATGGCTAGACAAAGCCTTAGCTGGGACGATCTAGTTGGGGATGGTCCTGTTTTGAGCAGGGGGTTGGACTAGATAAGTTCTGATCAGAATGACTCAGCACTAAATTTGCAAAGAATTTAGTGCAGAATATTGTTTGTTTTGTGTTGGGTTTTTTTTTTTAGGGGTCTGGTCTCAATGTACTAGATTTTCTCATGTTTTGTATTGCATATCCTAAAATAATGGCTAGCTCCTCATAGTTTCACATCTTCAAAAAGCCCAAGGCAGAATTGATCAAATTTATGTGGGTTTCTGTAAGTGACATAGGTTAGTTTGAGAGTAAACAGAACACACGTTTGCCCTTTCATGAGGGAGGGCATGCAAACTGTCTACACTGGCCAAGGCCAGCAGGTTCGGGGCATTCCTGCATCCAGGCTCCTCAGGCTCCGCAGCCCAGCATCTGGCCCACCCCTGATTGGCTGCTGGGCAAAGACAAACAGGCTTCCTCCCACTGCCAGCATCTTTCAGCTGGAGGCAACCATGCTCACCAGTCCCCTGCAGCCAGGTCTGCTCTCTGGCACGGTGCCTGCTCACGAGGTCACTGGGATCCTTGAGTGGGCTCCCACACCCCAACCCAGGGGCCCCCATTCCCCCTGTGAGTTGGCACAGAGCCCAGCTGAGCTTCAGGGCATAGCAGAGACCCCTCCTCACCTTCCCCGCCATCGTCAGCCACTGTGGCAGAGCACCCCGCCCTGCTTTCCCCACCATCATCAGCCACTGTGCTGACTGATCTGTGACAACCGGGGGGTGCAGCCAGCTGGGTGATTGGCCTGACAAAGCTAGTGCACTTCCCTGCAAGGTGGGGGAAGCGAGGGGACCGCAAAGGTGCCAGAGATGTCAGCAGACAGTGATCTGACATGATTTGATAGGAGACCTGGTACAAAACTTTGATGAACTGGACTAGTCTAATTTGAATAAGTTTGAGTGAACATCAATCCAGGACTGCAGGTGTTCCCCGTGCTGCTAATTTGCAGCGTGGTGGGTTTTTTTGATAGTGGGAAATCCCAGCGTCAAAAAGACCTGGGGGAGAAGCCAGCCTGCCATGGTGGTGGTGGTGGGAAGCAGCAGGCCCGGCTCAACATGGCAGCGGTGGGGAGATGGGAGGAGTGAGCTCCCCCTCTCGGGCCCGGGCCCACTCTTCCCCTCCCTCCCCCTCCCTGTGGGCTCTGAGGCAGCTCCTCATTCCCCCACTGCTGCCAGGTTGGCCCAGGCCCGCTGTTCCCCCTGCTGCAGCAGCTCAGTTTCTCCCCACCCTTGAGCCCGGTCCTCCCCTGCATCCAGCTGGGACCCACTCTTCCCCTCCCCCCACCGCTGTGGCAGGGAGGAACAAGCTGGGCCTGGACCTCAAGCAGCCAAGGGCTCCATCCCCTCATGCTTCCCCCCACCATTCGTAATGGGCAATTGGCTAGTATATACATACATACATACATACATGCATACATACATACATATATATGGGAGTTGAAATGTAAGTTTATGAGATCTTTATTTCTTTTCCTGTGTGTGTGTGCTTTGTGTGTATATGCATACACAGACACACATAGACACACACATACACATATATATGTATGTATGTACGTACATATTTATATATCCACTAAACACGCACACACCCGGAAAGAAATAAAGATCTCATAAACTTACATTTGAACTTCCATATTAGGAAATTGCAAGAATAATGCATGAGCCAAGGCTAGAGAATCATTCATGAATATCTAGTAGTTGGCCTGAGTTTAAAATAATCATTGTAAATCCTTTGAACTAAACTCTAAATAGCATACACACAATCTTTTCATAGATGTGGGCTATATGAGTGTAACTTGTTCCTACAAAAAATGTTAGCTAAGAAATAACACATAAGTTATACACAGGTAATGAATTTCCTGACGATTGCTAATTCACATTTTCCTTAAAAGAAAAATACTATTTTTAATTTTATTATATTATTATTTTTTCAAAGTAAATATTTATCATTCAGTTACACTGCCCATTAATAGTAAAAGTTATTCCCGTACATTGGGTGGCAAATTTTTTTCATTGCTGGCTGGTATATCGTCAGAATGAGGACCTCTTGCATCAGTGAGCAGTTACTTGAAGGAGTAGTCCACTGATGTGCATAAATAAATCACACTCAGGCCCTTACTGGTATGTGTGACACAAAATAAGCTTAGTGCCTTTATGCCTAAGTAAATAAGCAAAATGCCTATATTAGAATAATGGCAAAAAGTCTATCTGATTAATAAACACAAGAAATCTCCTCCTGCACAATTACCTGTGTAGAAGGCTATCACTCATTTGAACTCATTATAACAACTAAGCACTGTTTAAGAAGGCATTTAATTATGAGTCAGATAATTGATGTCATGTTTGTTTAAACAGCATAATTAATTTCATGATGCATAAATATTAGTGTACTCAGGGATGTACTTTTTTAACAGCCAAAACACATAAGAGGCTGTGTTATTGCTAATGCAGCATTTGGTATATCTTTTTTTAAGCTTTTGTACTTCTTCTTGTGTGAGGGACATGAAGGTTACACTCATTTATGATCACTCTGACCAGATGATTTTGGTTAGAAATATGATAGAATTGATTTTCTATGGATCAGCTTTTAATTAATGTGTCCTTTCACATAGCTTTAAGTGATCCTGTAGGTGATGGTGGTGATGTAGCTCACCAACATGAGATTCAACATTGTATTAAAATTGAACAAAAGTAGATACCAGGATCTTTATACCCATTTGTAATGCAGGTGAATAGAAGCTTGGGGACCAAATTGCCATGCAGTTATTAGCTGGCCAAACATTATGCAGTGAAGTAATATTTGTTCTGATCTGTTACAGAGTGAAGAAGGAAGAAGGGAAAACAATATTTTACCATGTTATGTTATATTATAAATATTCCAAAGTGTAAAAAGTAGTGACTAAACAAGGTTATGTCCAAGCAGCATTACATTTAGATCACCCTAACCAGAGCTTAGGTTGCCCTAAAATGGTGTGCCCATCTGAAGTTAGTATACTTCTCCCAGCAGGTGGTCAATGCCTCTGCGCATTACGCCCAGTTCAGGTTTAGGTGGCTTAATTTAAGCCTGTGGAGTAGTAAGTTATCCTGGAGAATGGGTCCCCCACAGGGGAGGCCCCCCTCCCACCCCGAGGGTTGCAAAGGGGCACCACGTGGTGTGCTCCTGGGTGATAGTGAGAGACCTTAGGAGTTTTTGCGGTCTGCCTCGCCTTTTTCTTTCCCCTCATCTCCTCCTCTAGTGGTACCTTGGGAGTGGGGTCCCTGCCCTGGAGGGCACCCAGGTAGTTTAAGGACGGCTGATTATATTTGTGGACTGTACCTTACAGTTTATGTGAATAATTTGAAGTTATAGTTTGTATATGAATAGAGTTATAAGGTTGCCCAATCAATATCCTTTGGTCTGGTTTGTCCTATTGTTCATCTGTATTTTAAATGATAACTGGTTGTATATCTGTATATATATATTAAAGAGTTTATTGTTTTGTAAATTTCTACATATATATATAATCTACGTCCTTACCCTTTAATGGCTTTGTTGTAATAATAAAACTATATATAGTTCAGTAATTGATTGACCGGACCTGACTCTATAGAGGATGGAGGTGGCCACTGGGCTGTTGTGTCCCTCCACAGCACACTGCCCTGCCAATAAATCCCTCAATTGGAAAGGGAAGTTCAATCCCGTGTACACCCGGGCTATACCAGAAAAGATCAGCTTCACAGCTGGCTGTAAATTTCTGACCCCTGAACAGACAGCAACTAGGAAAAACTTCTGCTAAGCATTCAAATGTCAAAACTAAGACTTGCTGGATGTGAATAATTCACTTCTGAAGCTGGAGGAGAAAAAACAGACTGTACAAGCTTTAAAGAATTATTTTAAATTAGCAAAACTTCTATAGCTAAAAGAAATACATGGATACAAGCTGTTCCAAAGACATTGGAGCTAAGCAAGATAAATACTGATTCACTGAAAGTACCAGAGGTTCATGGACACATGACACACATTTCAATGTGTATACTGATATAACTTATACTGGCATGAGGAAGAGAGAGAACATGGGGCACATCTACCTGTGTGCTTTAATGTAGATTAAAGCATCGCTCAAAACACTGTGCTATTTAACATGCATTAAAAGTCACTTAAAAACCATGGGCATTTTTGCACATGCTCTGGGATGTGGTGCTGGACACTTTAATTAGCAAGTCATGCTAATTAAAAGTGCCCACACATCTCATATATCAGCATTCCCATGCTGAAAAAATGGTGGTGGGGTGCTTTGCACTAAAGGTCATTGAACATATTTTATTTCAAAGTGGCCTGCCACCATTTTTTCACCAGAGGGGTGCATGAGAAAGCTGATGCACATGTTGCAGAAGGCTGCTGGAGTGTGTCAATTTCCATGCTCCATCAGACTCAATTAATCGAGCCTGATCCGATGTGCTGGATTTCCAGCATGTTGGGGTAGGCTCCCTGCACATCTGTAGGAGTCCTGTGTTCGTGTTCTTTAGTTAATATGCATTGAGACAGGCTATTGTGCATTTTCCTAGTACCTCACAATGGAGGGCATTTTTACATGTGCTTTGTGGGGGAAGAGGGTGCTTTAAGTAGAGTGGCTCTGAGAGCTGCTTTAATTAAAGTGCCCAGAGTATCTTGTATATCAGCATCCCCATGGTTCAAAATGGCAGTGGAGGGGGAGGAGGTGGGGGCGTGCTTTACCTGAAGCTCATCAAACTAGCTTTAGTTAAAGCACCCCCACCACCATTTGGGAATGTGGAGACACTGATATATGAGATGCAGTAGCAGGCTGGAGTGCACTTGTGATGGGCTCACTGCTTTTGTCTAGCAACCCCGACTTGGAGAAGTACAGTTTGGAACATTTCTACCAATCAGGTAACAGCTTGCCCTGCCCCTGCTTGGAGGTGGGGGAGGCGGTGAGGACCCCTTGGACCTGACTGAAGACTGCGCTTTGAAGGTCTGGCAGACTTCAGGGGTGGGGCCTCCAGTGTAGATAAAAGCCCAGTGTACTCAGCAACCTGGGCAGAGATAGTGAGGGATATTGGAGAGGGAAGAGCCTCCACGGGATCCCTTATTTGCCCAGCGGTGCACGGGCACATTACACATTACTAGGATTTTACAAGCTGTGAACTACAATTAAAAGAGGGGATTTGAATAAACAGAAATTAATCATGTATATCATGTAATGTAGTCATGGATGGGGGGCTGATGCCTTAGCAACATGCAGGAGCACTGATTCAACACTGAGTTAAAGGAAAGAATCCACACACTGAATCACGCTGAAACAAAGTCTGTAATTAAGAAAATTGAAAACAATTTGTTTTGAGCTATATTATTTTTAAATAATGAAAAAAGACGTTAGTGGAAACATGTTCATATATCATGGCAATGCGAGTCAAAGGGAATAAATACTGTCTCATAGATTCAACACATTAATGTAGCAACATAAAGAGAGCCATTCTTATTGTTTTTCTAAATTGCATTTTTCTATCTTGTTCCTATTTTAGTTCCATGAAAAAACAACTTAATTTTTCATTTTATAAACATTAGAAAGATAAACCCTCTGATACAAGTAGTGCTTCCTAAATGGAAGGTGTGTGTGTGTGTGTGCGGGGGGGGGAGGGGGAATCATAAATGTGTTCTCTTCATAGAAATTATATATTAAACAACATACCTCGGTAATCCTTTTTCAGCTTAGCAGGCCTTTACTCTGAGACCAATAATTGTTTAAATGAGAACATGCTTGTTGTTTTGTATTTGAACTGTCTGTGTCTGAATGTGTCAGATACATGAATCACGTTTAACGCCAGCCTGATTGTGAATTTTGGTCATGAAGATGCACAATTTTAAAAAAACCCACCATCTTACTCAAAAGACTCTAGCAACTAAGAGGTTAATAAAATGCATCTGTTAAATCTGTTAATACTGACCGCATGCATAATCAATTGTGGGCATGAACAGTACTACAATTTCATTTTATGAAATCAAAATCATGGCTGGGGTCACATGAATAATCCTTGAGAATAACAGCTTTAAAAAAAGAGATGTGTTTGTAATAAAATGCCCATTATCTGCTTCCACCCATGGGTAACCTGCTTTTACCCTCCGACCCACTGATCTGCCATGCTGGAATCTCTGTGAGAGGTAGTGCTTCTGGAAATGACATGTTAGTGCCAGTGAATCAGCACCGCCAATACTGAAATGTCATTTCTAGATTCCTGCACCTGAAGCAGCAGTATTCCCAGAAATGGTAATCAGCAGAGTTGCCTTGAAGCACTGGTACAAAGAGGTAGATGATACGATAGAAAAAAGACTTCCAAACCCAGAGGTTAATGGATATACAGGAAAATTCACAGGTGTCAGGGATTTCTGTGTTTAAAAAGACAATTACCAGCCTCCATAGTGACAGAGTAATTGGGCATACTGTAACTTTGTGTCTGCCTGAAGTCTGTACATGTTCCATGAGAACAGTCTCTGCCCAAAGGAAACCATTCATCCTCTGTATCATTTCTTTAGTGCTAATTACCCTTATGCATATTCTTTCTTATGTCTCACCAGTACCTGTCTGATAAAGACCATGCTAGAAATGTTTGAAGTGTCACTACTGCTGCTTCTATTTATCTTCAGACCTCACCATTTAAAAAAATCTTATGTTGAGAGGAACACAGTGTGTACACCCTGTAAATCACAGATAGGATATATGCAATGTGTTGCAAAATTGATCTTCATGAAAGGTATCCCACGTTCTGCTGTATCACTGCTGAAAGTCATATTTTTGTACTTTCCTCAAATTCACAGTTTAATGGTTCTTCTTGTTTCATTTATTGGAATTGTTTCATACCATAAAATACATAAATTCTTAAAAATGTAGATTCTTAGCAGTTTTTAGAACACATTGAAGCTCAGTTTGTGGTTTCAGAAAATGTCCAGCTCAGATTTTAATTGCTTTTCTTATTACTACTTACATTTTTGGAAGTTTCATTGAAAAAAAGGATCAACTTCTGTTGGGGCAATACAGTTGTACACCTGGAGTTTTAGGGTTGATATCCCAAAAAAATAGAAGGCATATTATTAAGGGAATTTAGATGCCATAAGATTGGTGCTTAGTGAGATTTTCAAAAGTCCCTTGGTGCTTAACTAACATAAGGACAGTGTTTAGGAAGCACAACAAAAAAGTGAGAAACTCTAAGGAAATCCAATATGAATGTGTAAAGGTCTGTAAATTTATAGTATTGTATATTTCACACTGGAATAATAATAGTTTGAAATGTCACATGGTGTTGGAAGTAAAACAGAAAAACAGGGCACATGGTAGAATAATGTTAAATGTCTTCATCCATTATGAAAAGGTCCATCCTGGACATGTGTTTATATCTGAGAGTAGTATGAGTTCAAGGGAATAAATATTAACTCCTAAAATTCAGCACATTAACAGACAATTTTAAGTTTGTCATTCTGTTTTCTGCCCAAGTCACCTTTTCTTTCTTGTTCCTGTTTTTGAAGCAAAGCAAGAGACAATAATATCATCTTAATTTTTTTCTTTTTTTTATAAATACTAGAAAAGAAAATACATTCTGGTCAAATAACTGCTTCCTGAAGAGGAGAAAAGAAGGGGAAAAATGACAGAAAACCACACTGAACACATAATAACATTTTAAATATAATGTGAGAGTTTGGGAGGGAAGAAGTACTCTCAAAGCAAAGCATTATATAGAAAGGGACAATATAAAATGTTTATTACAACCCTCCCCCTAATACTGGCACAGAAATGAAGATAATATGACCATATTTTATTTTGTATACTATAACAAAATATGTTTGTACATTAAATGTAACTACACTTTTATCTATCACCCGGAGAGGGATTCTATTTCTAACTGCAGATGCTGACACGCAGATAACCAGTGCATATGTATCTGTGTGTGCTAGTGCTGCTAGCTTCAACTTTATGCCATTTGAAATAAATTGCACCTTAAATTTGAAGGCAATTTTATGTAGTTTGGTGTGTAGTACAGATCCCATCTTTGATATTTAGTAAGCCTGAGATCCTTCTAACTTGTGAAGTCTGCATGTCTGCAAACTAGAATGGCTGTATTTGTGTTTATTACCTTTTTTCATACATGCCTTGAAATGACTAAATTACAGGTATTTTACATGTGTTTTGTGGTACAAGACAGATACTGTCCGCTAGTGTAATTTATCTTGAAACACCCTGTTTTATAAAATTACAGAAAAGCACAGCAATTTGCTCAATTTTTTTATTTCTAAGACTATGGTAAAATCTTCAAAGCCCAGAAGATGCCTTCTAGATAAGAACTTCGCCATGCAATAAACAATTTTCATCAAAGCAGTGGGTTTGTGGAAATAGAGTACAATTGTGGATTTAAAATTTTGATAATGTTCCTTGCTTATTAGCTATTTTTTCTTTTGTATTTTGACCTAATTCAGCCAGCAAAGGCATCACCCCTTATGTAAAATTAGATACACATACATATATACAGCAGTCCAAATCAGATTAGCTGCAATCAAGGTAATTGTTTTGAACAAAATTGTTCATCTGTGGTGTGCAGCTGGCTTTTGGATCTAACGTTTGATCCCAAGTGACTGCTATAGTTATACAGAAGTTCTTCCTTAATCCTGGAGAACTTCTTTATTTTAATACATAATCACTCTCTATTGCTTCAAGTCTGAGCACCCAACATACCTGGGCTTACCTAGAATCCATTTAATATTTTCTATAGGTATTTTTTTTTTTTTTTGCTTTCTACATAAGAAACGTTCTCTTCTGTGGGAAACTTATATTGCCAGTTCTTATACGATGATGAACTTTGGAAAATTAGAGACAATCTACAGGTGAAACCTCTAGATTCTAGGTTTGCAATACTATTTGGAGTTTCTGGACCATGTTTTTCTAGTCATTTAACCCCACCTGTCTTTATTGCAAGGTAACTCACCTTAAAAATAAAAGCTAGGCTCAAGTGAAAATTGTAACATATCTATAGATTTCCTTTCCTCCTTTCCAAACAAGTAAACAACAAATATGCACCAGATATAAAATAGGATAGGTAGATTGTTGGTGCTTATACCCCCCACAAACCATTTTCTCTCCCAAAGAATATGTCCCATATTAAAATATGCACCTGTTTTTGAAAGGTAGAAAGAAGAAAAAAAGATCTTCCCTTGTAATAAGTAACTGAGTAGCAGCAGTTAGGGAACTCAGCCTACTCATTGAGGATCGCTGCTGATTTTACTTTCAGTTTCACCGAGTAAGTAGCAGAATGTGCTTTTACTATATTTCTTTCATATAACGCATACTCTTGTTTCTAGCAGCTGTTAGTTTGGGGAAAACGCTCATTGTGTGAGAGGAAATATGGGATGGGTGGGTGTGTATGTGCATATAGAATAGTGGTTTTTAAGCTTTTTTCATTTGTGGACCCCTAAAAATTTTCAAATGGAGGCAAAGATCCCTTTGGAAATTTTGAATGGAGGCACAGACCCTTTTGAATGGTAAGTGTGGGTATTCACATACCTTTGATTTATCATAGTTATCATTCACCGACCTCTTAGACATAGTCTGCATGGCCACAGACAAGAGGTTGATAACTAGTGATATAGAGACAGTATAGTTTATTTTATATATAAAATAAAGGCTGTGAGATGTACCATTCGATTTTGAAGCTCAGCAGTCATTTTAGCCAGTTGTCAGTGCTCCTATGAATACACTGCTGCTCCCAACAGTGCATGGGGAAAAGTTGCTTTGCAAGATACCCAACACGAATATTGATGATGTGGGAGCCCAATTCTTCAGATGTTTTTTACAGAACTTGGGAAAAGATCTTGGGTAGAAGAGAAAAGTCTGAGGAGAACAAGGAATGAAGCTATGGAGGGTCAAAGGAAGGGCTTTGGAAGAAAGTGTTTAGGCAGGCAAGTGTCTTGCTGACAAAAGCACCCCAGGACCCAGTGCACTGTCTCTCAGGACTTTGGAAAATGGCTGGTTAAAGATCAAGAACGGAGAAACATTTAAGATAATCTGATTCTTTCCTCCCCTGAAACAGACCAGACTTCCTGCTTTAGCCAATGGGAAATAAAATATGAATGAGTCCAGATAAGCATACACCTTCTATACCTTCATCCTTGCACTGAGACTCAGCACTTTTCTAGACATCTCAATTCCATTACTCTTCTGCTTCTGCCTCCCTGCTGGAATCTCTTGCTTGCAACAATAGTTTTAGTATCTACAAACCTGTAGATATTAATAAATATAAGGTTTATACCAATACTTAGTAATCTTAGATAATACATACCATGAGCTGTGACTTTACACTACACTGAAAAATGTGTAGTGTAGACATGCCATAGAAGGCAAGCTTCCTGACTTCTGTTTGTAGCTCTATCACTGACTTGTAGTGTAACCTTAGGAAAGTATCTTATTTTTTTCTGTCTTATAGTACTCATTATCAGTAAATGAATAAGCTGATCTTGCTGTAAAATACAATTTCTGTCTCCTGAAGAAATAAAAAATTTAAAAGATAACACAACTCAGATTAGAACTCAAAAACTCTTTTTTTCCCCCCATGGGAATGAAATTTTGAAAAAAAACATTTTCACAGAAAATTTAATGTGAGTGAAATCAGGACTTTAATTTTTAGTAACTAATACCTCTTAGTTTGTCCATTTTAAAGGAATGCTGAATTGTAGATTTTTATATTATTAGTCCAAGCACAGAGCTCTTTATCTAACATTGTATATTACTTCCTATATTCAGTTTCTGACTTATTTTCAGTTAAAATAAAGACATTCAGGGTGGGCTGCCTACGTTCTGTGCTTTTACTGTCCACTGTGTGTGTTTTATAGGCTCATTAGATTGTAAGCATTGGTCCTATTAAGTGTGAGTGAGTTCCTCTAGGTTTCCCTGTAAAGTTTCCTGCCCTCATGGTGGAAACAGAACTCATTCTTTATGTAATACTAGACTTATCCTCCTAGACAGCCCACAAATGGACACATTAGACCAGTGTGTCTTGCTTAAAGCTTACAGAAAATAGCCCATTTCTCAGCGACAAGTGGATAGAGTCACTCAAGAGATGATGATTTAGATAACAAAAAAGGATTTTGTGCCTCTTATTAAGGGCCCATTCTGCATCCTTCTTGTATGTGTCTAATTTTGATACTATTCATATTCTCATGTGTTTTCTATTGAGAATGATGCCAAATTCATTACATCAATCACAGGTCATTATACAGAAAATATCAACAGAAAAGACAGTCAAAGGGGATAGGTGACTGCTGTTACTCTGATATATTTATGCTAGTTAAACTTAGCTAACCCAACTACTGCTGATAGTCCAACTAGGGCAGCATGTAGGACAGCACTGGCTAACAATCTCACTATTTCCTCAACTCCTTAGGAATATTTTTTGATGTGAACTGTGTTCTCTGTTTAATGTAAAGCTAACTTAGAAGTGTCCAGAGACCCACTGAAGTTACATGTTTGCAATGCTCATGGAAACTGCAAAAAAATGGTGGTTTTTGTGATCACCATGAAATATGGCATTTGCTGAGACCTTCCATAGAACACCTCCAAAAAAAAAAAAAAAAATTGTTAAAAATAAAATGCTAGCCCAACCTCACAGCCTGCCTTGGAGGAGAAGGCACCAGCTGGTGAAGCAGGATCAAGGAGAGCAGCCAAGATGGTGGCTTCCCCTCCTCCCTCCTCTCCTGCTAGGCCTCTCTTCCAATCAGTGTTGAGGGGTGGGGCTGCATGAAGGGTATCCCTCCTTGCCACTCAGCAGTGAGGGGCATGGCCTCTGGAGCCTCTTGGCCAATCGGGGCAAGGTTTAGGGCCACCATAAAATACCTGCAGATGTGGCTTTTCACACTGTGAGCGGGCCATGAAAAAACCTTAGTTTTACCCTCCTTTAGATAGAACACTAGATATATCTACACTATGGTAAAGAATCTGCATTGTAGGCATGCCATAAAAAGTAGGCTATCAGGCCAATTCTGTCCTTAGCTCTGCCACTATCTTGCCATGAAAACATAAGTAAGTGCTCTAATCTTTCTGTTTTAGAATGCCCATCAGCAAATGAATAACTTTACCTGGACAGCAATGGAATTTCTATCTCTCAAAGAAACTGAGAATTAAAAACAAATGTCCAGATTAGAATTACTGCCTACGAACTGTATTTATTTTTTCATAGAAATTAAATTCTGAAAAAGGCTTCTTAATTGACTTGCTGATTAGATCTTTTGTTAGGGTATCCATGGCCAGTACTGTCTAAGGCAGGGACAGGGAAAATATGGCTTGGCCTGCCAGACACTTTCATCCAGCCCACAGGTAGGTGCCTACCAATTCACTGTTTCTGGCCTGGCCCTGGGCTGCCCCTGCTGTGCTCACATTGGCTTAAAACCCACTCAGTCCCACAGGGGCAGCACACACTGGGCTCCCATCCTCCCCTATGAGGCAACTTTGACCCCAGCCACACAAGTAGGAAAGCAGCGGCAGTGGGAGGGGGAGCAGTGGTGGCCAGGGGTGAGGAGGAGAGGCAGGCAGGTGCGAGTGTAGGGGAAGGGTGAGGGATGGATGGAGTGGGGGCAGCAGGAAGGGGAAGGGGGACACAGTGGATGGAAGTGCAGCAGCAGCTGGGGAGGAGCACGGGGGCCAGGACTGGTGGGGGCCTAGGGTAGGGTGGCAGAAGCATGGAACCTGGGCCAGTGGGAGCATGAGGTCCCCCTAGAGCCATCATATGGGGCTCCATGGGGCTCATATGTGGTTCCTGGGTACTTTACCCAAGCCATGCACCTCTATGGGGAGCCCCATGCAATGCTACCAGCAGCTCAGCCCTGCCTGCTTACTGCCATGCGCAGGTCATGGGGAATAGTAGGGAGCTCTATGCTATGGAACCAGGCCAGTTCTGCCCCTCTCTTTGTTGCCCCAGCCACACCCATGACCCACACTACTGGCTTCATCATGCAGTGCTCTCCCTGTCAGTGCAGGGCTTATGCATGTGAACCCTGTATAATGGAGCCAGCAGCCCAGCCACATACAGTTTTGGGGCTCACTTGGATAGCATGCCACAAAGGGGCTCTGTTTTCCACAGGCTGTGAGTGCCCTGAGGGCCTGTTGCTTGCTGCTGGTGGTGGGCAGAGGCTGTGCAATCTGTAGCCTGCATGCTGTGGGCAGGGGCACACAAGCAGGGGATCATGGCTCTGCCCCAACTCCAGACCAGGCTCTCACCACTACAGGAAGCTAGGGCAGAGCCATGATCCCCTGCTTGTACACCCCTGCTCATAGCATGCAGGCTACAGATTGCGGCTTTGCCCTGGCTCCGGAGCAAGTTGCCCCCATCCCAAGTTCCCAGTGGCTCCAGAGCAGCCCCCTGGGCTGCTCTGTTTCACATGCTGCCAGTGAGACTCAGGCTGGTCTTGATGGCAACCCCAACCTGAGCTTTTCCATGAAGGTGCAGCTGGGGTCTCCATGGAGACTGGCCCAAGCCATGTGGGCAGGGACAGCTGGGAAATGGAGTCTGGCTGTTTGGAGGATCAGCCATTTTGCCCACCCCTGGTCTTGAGGCACCCCTGGATAGACTTGAAGTGCCTGCTGGTTAGTGCCAGCTCTTAGTTTTTACTTGTTTTTTGTTTTTGTTTTTTTACTACAGAAAAATGATAGAACAATTCTGTTAAAAAGATCATAGGTCAGAATTTTTTAACACTATGAGTACTATTCTAAATATCTGAGTGTATCTTCTGAATCATATTGGCACACTTAACAGTGCTAAAATTGTGTGACCCAACAGTGGCTTCGAAAGGATCTCAAGGCACCCAAGGGTACTGTAGCGTCCTGGTTGAGAATCACTGCTCTAAAGAATTGTGTAGACAAAAGTATGTACTTTATTTCACTTGGAAACTGCAGCTTTCTTATGATTCTGATTCAAAGCAAAAACAAGCCAAAGGAAAGACTTTCAGTAACTTTGATGGCCTTCAGGTTAGTTCTGATTGGCTAAGCAGGGCCAAGGAGGTGATCCTCCCCATCTATGCAACACTGGTCAGGCCGCAGTTGGAGTACTGCGTCCAGTTCTGGGTGCTGCACTTCAGGAGGGTTGTGGACAGCATTGAGAGGGTCCAGAGGAGGGCCACTTGCATGATCCAGGGACAGCAGGGCAGACCCTATGAGGAGAGGCCTTAACCTGTTCAGCCTTCACAAGAGAAGGCTGAGAGGGGACCTGGTAGCTGTCTATAAACTTACTGGGGGGGACCAGCGGGGAATGGGACAGACCTTGTTCCCCTCCCAGAGTAACAAGGAATACCAGTCATAAGTTGCTAGAGAGTAGGTTCAGACTAGATGTTAGAAGGCACTACTTCACAGTCAGGGGATCTGGAACCAACTTCCAAGGGAAGTAGTACTGGCTCCTACCTTGGGGGTCTTTAAGAGGAGGCTTGATGATTACCTAGCTGGGGTCATTTGAGTCCAGTTTCTCTCCTGTCCAGGGCAGAGGGTTGGACTAGAAAACCTGCAAGGTCCCTTCTGACCCTACATCTATGAATCTTCCAGAATACAAAGGGTCTTTTATTCCTTTCAAACTAGTTTGTTAGATATTGCCAATTCATCGAACTCATATGTTTTACCTGAAACAGCTTGAGTTCTATCAACTTCTGGCCAGAAAGATAGGATTCTTAGTAGATTGCTGTGCAGCATTATTCTTCTTGGGCCCATTGCTGTGAGGAGACTGACCATGCAAGGTTACCAGTCTCCCTTCTGTGGAGCCAGGTATCCAGAAGCCCTTGAAGTTCAATGCTAAGCAAGGTGTTACTCCAGTTTCCTTCCCGGAACAAGATCTTGGAGACTGGGACTGTTGGGACAGGTTCCCAGGATTTGTAGCTTTGGGTAACTTAATCATTCAACATGTGGTGGGCAGGGGTCCCGGTTTTCTGTACTTCTTGGCCAGAGGGGTCGTTATGCTGCTCAGTTCTGAAGACAGCCTGAGAGTTCAGAAGTCTTTACAGACCACTTTCCTCAGGCAAAGAATCCTGGGGGTCCTGAGTAGTAGTTCAGTGAAACTGACACTTTTAGCAATTTTGCCACTGCTAGAAACTACGGTGAAACTGACAAGAGTATCAATTTCAATGAGCAGCAGCCTGGAACAAATAAGACCTGGAAGCTGTGTTTCTCAGGGCTTTTGCACACTGAACCTAGAGCTAGAGAAGGGTCTTTCAGGGCCCCTAGGATGACTAGGCATTTGGCCCTATAGGAAATTACTGTTTTGAAACTGAATATTAACAGAAGTTTTGTTTTTGGGAAATTAAAAAAATGTTTCCAGCTGAACAAGTTATCAAAACAGAAATTATTTTTATGAGGAAAAACCTACCTTCTGGCCATCTCAGTTCAAGGCTTTAAATATACAAACATGGCAATGTAGGACGGGCAGGGGCTTTCCAGGACTCTGAGTCTTTACACAGACTGCTCTCCTAGAAGAAACCACAACTGTTCAGATGTTCAGGCTTTTTCTCTGAGAGTAAAAATGGCTGCTTTAGGAGAAAATTAATCTGGTCAAAACTAGGACTAAATCATTCTAAGAAGAGTTTCTCCTGGGAGACCAGAGATGCCTGTACATGCTGTGCTTTCTCTCAGAAAAGGATATAGTATTCCCCTCCCCTAGGTCCTCCCAAGGGAAAAAGTGTGCTGCTTGTTGGACTCTGCTGCTCTACTGCAAAGCAGAACATGCTCCTCACATTGCACTGCAAGGAAGCACAGGCTGACTCTGGGCAACCTTGATCAGCCAGTCAAGTCTGCCCTATGTACTGCTGCTATCTGTCAGCAAGCAGACTAAGAGAGCTTGCAGAGAGTACTCAGATGTATGCATGGAGACTTCCCCTTCTTTCTCCCTTCCCCCTCTGCACAGTGTCAGCATTGCAAACTCTCTATTCTTAAGGGTCTCAGCATTCAAATATTTGTAACATGCAGCTCTGGGTGATTTTTTTCTACCAGAAGAACAAACCTGGGAGAATCCTTCCAGATTATTTGAATGTATGTAGCTGGAATCTGCATTTTATGGCTGCCATTTTTTTTGTAAAAGGCTTCACAAGAACCACTACTCCAATTCCTTTCATACATCATAGCTACAAACACTTGGTAAAACAAAACCTACTGTGCACTAGAAGAGAAGAGCAGTAGAGAAAATGGCATAACCAATGCAGAATCCTTAAGTAAGTATGAGCAGATGATCTGAGGAACTGGAATGTATCCCACACTACTAAGGGAGGACAGATCCTAACCAGTCTGACTGACCTAGTAGAAAATTGCTTCCTGACTCCAAATATTTGAATGAGAAAGTTGTTTTGGGTGTGTGTTAGTGATAATTCCTCACAAATTATTACACCCACTACAACATGCTGGAAATACAGGTGACCAGAAGAAGCCTCAAAACATGGAATATGAGCTTCCTTTCATCTCTCTTGTAGTAATACTACATACTTAAAAACACATATCATGTGTGCTTATTATTAGTTCAAAAATAATCTATATGATCTATCTTTTCCTTAAAGTTGTCAAGCTCTTTCCCCCTACTTTTTCAGAAGACAGTTCCAGGCCTTTGCTCCTTTAACCTTCAGAAACATCCTTCTAATTTCCAATCTTAATTTCCTCATGGCCAGTTTGTAGTGATTTGATTACATGATAGTATTGTTCTCAAACTTAAATAGCACTTTTCCCTTTCTGGTAATCATAAAGAGTAGTCCTATCCTCTCTTGAACGTCATTTTCCTCTCTAAACAACCCAAGGTCTTATAAAATAGGTTCTCCATTCTCCTCACGGTTCCAGTAGTTATTCTTTGCACCTGTTCCCAGTTTAAATTAATCCTTTCTGAACTTGAGTCCAAAACTGTATAAAAAAACAGATCTTATAAATGCCAGCAATACCAATGATTCCTTGTATCTACACAAAAAGCCTGCCTACTACATATTAGAATTACATTAGCATTTTTCACAAATCCTTTACATTAGTCATTCATATTGAAACCTGAAAGAAGGACTGTAGGCACCTTTCAGGAGTGTTTTTGGTCTGTGGATCCCAATAGATAGAAATGGCTTCCTGATATCCTAAAGTACTGAAACCCCTAAAGGACTGGCTACTAGAGTTGTGGGAAGCTTTGGTCCCTTATTTGATTTGGTGGCAATTCGGCCCAATTCAGTGGCCAAATCTCTGAATCCAAATCGAATCATGAGACCCTTTAATCTCTCTGAATCAAAGCAGAACTGTCCAGATTGATTTGGAGATATTCAGAAAGATTTGATGATTCAGACACAGACACAGCTTTAAATGTTTTTTCTACCTACCTCAAGGTACCAGACACAGCTTGTGAATGCTGTGATGCTGGGGTGGATGGAGCATTCCACAGGAGTACAGGGGGGTTCCCCAGTGTGCTCAGCAGCAGACCTAGAAGCGGACCCACAGCATGCTCCCTGGTGGACCCAGGAGTGGACTGGAAGTACTTCACGTCCACTTCCAGGTTTGCCGTCAAGCATGCAGAAGGCCACCCTGCACTCCTTTTGGATGCTTCATCTGCCCCAGCATTGCAGCATTCACAAGCCATACTGGTACCTTGAGGTATGTAGAAAAAACATTTAAAGCTGTGCCTATGTCCTAATTGCTGATTCTCTGAATCAGCATTGAATCTTCAGATTTGACCTAATCGAATTAGGGACAGGGATCTGAATCAATTAATTGAGTCACTGTCTCCGATTCGGGCTGAATCCAAATTGAATAGGGCCCACTTCACACACCCCTACTGGCTACAACATAGACACTGTCTTCAGTAATTCCGTAGTATTGGCTAGCTCTAGGCAGATCCCTGCTCAGCGTTCTGGCTGTTTTGAAAATTGTTCAGAGATGTTTAATCCTCATCCTGGGCTATATAGGGGATTTAAGCTCCTCACTCAGCATTCTGGATTCTGCTCTGGTAGGTGTGGTAGGTGTTACCATACTCTTCTACTATTAAGTCTCTTTCTCAAATTAGCTCTTAGATACTAGTAGACCTAAGCCCTTATCCTTCAATAGAGCAGGACTCAATTCATAACTTACTAACATGTTATTTAATGGTTGTAAAATCTTTAATAAAATGACCAGAAAATGAATTGGAGAGAGGAGTCCTGCAGGGTAGAGGCTGTTTATTTTTCCATTTTTGAGCATTACAACCGATAGAATGCTCCACCATAAATTAGCTAGCATAATTATTTACAAATAAATGTTACTTCTAGTAAAGATGCAGCTCACGGGAATATGAATAAGACTGAATTCAGTGTCATAGCTTAAGAAAGCCAACTAGAAAGTCAACTAATTTGTGAAAATCTAAATAAATCAGCTTATAAATTATCTTGATTTCGATTTAACCCCCCCCCCCAAAAAAAAACAACCCAGCCTCATATGTAATCCAGAGTTTCATGTTAGTGAACATACACTAGAAACCACAAATGGTTTGGGCCTAACTGCCTCCCTCACCCCGCTGAATCCCACCTCTGTAATCATGTACCAGCACAACATTTAAAACATTTTCATGTAGGGAATGTTTTTAAAAAATAAATAGACTCAAATCTGGAATTGTAAATTATATTCATTTTGTCAAGTTTGCTCCATGATTTCATAACTCTTCTATAGCTGTCTCTGTAAATATGACAATAAATTTCTAAATATCCAGAGAACTGGTAAATACAGGCAGATGCACTTAACTGCTGGTGAGCAACAAAAGTCAGCCTGCAGGAAACTGTGGCACTAATGTAGCTCTTGATTAATCTCTAATTACACTTTTGTCATCTTAGCAGGGAGACAAAACTATAGCAGTTCCTAAATAGGCAAGCAGCATTTTGGCACCTAGCAACCAGCAGTTCTTTCATATTAGCTGCAGTGGACTCTATGCTGTTACATGGAAGGTGGTTATGGATCACTGCTCTATTATTTACAGAGCAGCATTTACAGAGGCCTTCACAACAGTATATAAATTAGCAGCTTAATAGGCCATCGCTAACTAAAAACATGGCATGAGCTGAAGCATCAAGTATGAAATTAAAATGTGACTTGGAGATAATAATGTTTGCAACAGAGATAGAAAGGAATGTTGATTTTTTTCCACATTAACCATTTCAGATTTTAAAATGTAATTTCAATACTTCTGTATCTATATACATATCTATAATGTGTGTATATGCATGGACACACTCACACACACACACGGACCTGTAAGACTTTCTGTCATATTTTTCATATATCCTTTTCAAGGGTTAGTATAGAGGACATTTTTCCTGATTTTTTTTTCATCTTATCTTCCTTACAAATTAGGCTAGCAATGCTAGAGGGGACCACTAATTGGATGTAACAACACTCGCAAGTATCTTCACAAAAGTGCCTTATTAGGCTGTCAATCAGGAAAAATAATGCTAAGTTTTTTCTGCCTCCTGCACTTCTCTAACTTTTGTGAGTGAGAAGACTCACTCCAGAGAAAGACCTCACACCTCTGTCTTGTGTCATTCATGGGGAGTGAGATTCAAAATGATTAAGTACAGCACATGATGTACAGTAAAATACTCTTGTAACTACAACTTTAATGCCTTTTCTAGTAATTAAAGAAGAGTATACACTAATATCTAAATTCTATGGATTATGGATTAAGAAAGTAGGGTTAGCAAAAGTAAATTACACACAGTGAAGACTAAAAAGAAATTATTTCATCTGGCTATTCCTCCTCTTCCTCTGACATTTGTATCTCATTTTGCTATACATGGTTATAATTCATATCAAGACAAAGTCTCTGTTCCCAAGAACTTAACATCTCATATAAAACAAAGGATCAGTGAAGCAGATAGCAGCAGAGACCCAGAGATTTATCTGTGCTTATGTAGCAGATTAGTGGCAAAGATAGGAACAGAACTCAGGTGTGAAATTCTGGCTCACTGAAGTCAATGGAAAAACTCCCATTAAGTTTGATGGGACTTTATTTCACCCCAGATCTCGTATGTATATGTCAAGTGCCCTATTCACTTGACCATACTGCCACTCTTATCTATATTTCCCATTATTGGACATTCCTAATTTTTCAGAGACTACAAATCAATAAGAAATTAAATCGGTTTTACCTTTCTTTACAAATGCACTAAGATTTTCTTTACACTTCGTTCATTTCCTGGGTTTGATACACACACATTCCAACATTTTTATGCATACATTCTCCATCAAGATATTGTGTGTCTGTAAATACACATCAAAAGGCAGGAAGAATCAAATTATACATCATAAATCTGTGTGGTATACACCATGACACTGTGTCACATCTAGCAAATATGAGGCACAGAGAGGCTTGATAATTTGGCAATTAGGCAGGTCACCTTCTTGGAGCTTTGGTATCACCCATTTATTGCCTTGTAGCTATACCATGAAGCATCTAGATAATGTATGAGGGCTGAAATTGACAAACGGGCCTATTTAAAGCCGTATTTGGAATATTTAATGGACAGGTCCTGTGCTGGATTTCTTCACAGGAGTGAATTTTACTATAATGCACAAAGTATTATTAGGACTACTGAGCAGCAAAATAAGAAAAGTGTGGGTCTTATGATCCCAATAACACTTTGAGGAAGTGACCATTGAGGACCACATTTGTCCAAGGCAAAAGATTCCAAGGTTCACAACTGCAAACTTTGATTTCCATTTTTTTCATAAAACCATCCTTTTGATTTCATAGACACCCCAAAAGCGCAATATGTTGGCTATATTGACAATCAACAGGAAAAAAGATTTTGTGCTAATTTCTCTCCACCCAAAAAAAATATCTTTCAATAATTACATTTCTCACAGTGAGAAGAGATGATTTACGGAATTGGTCAACTTCAGATTCCTCGATGTGTCTCAGAAGTTGGTGAATAGGTGATATAAAAATAATCTGATATTTAGTTCTAGGGCTCTTGTGCTAGGGCTGCAAAATTTTTAGAAAGAAAGCATAGTTGGTTTAAAATTGATAGATCCTACTGTTGAATCTGTGTGGATAGATACCTACATTTATACCAAGCCACATTTATAAGGCTCTGTGTAGGCAGTCAGGTTTGCCAGTGCCAATCTGATGACATAATAAGGACCAGTTGTCTTATTAACAGTTTTAAAAAAAATTGCTTTTATTAGTGGAGATACAATTGAATATGAAATCTATATTGCATTTTTCAAGCTTCAAATTATAACTGTTTTAGAAATCGATCCTTTGAATTAATTCTAAATAAAATTCAAAAGCGATTAAACGCTTTTATACAACCTTAATTCTGTACTTTAATGGAAAATTATGTTGAAAGAAATGGAATGGTTTAAAAAATCCTCTAATCTGAAACACTGAAATGCCTTAATCATAATCATTTCGTTATTGCAATATGTAGGGCAAAGGTACATTTGCTTGGGTTTTTTAATTGTATAGTTCCATATATAAACACTTTTTAAATTTAAGTGCTCTTTTTAAACTCAGGAGGACCTTGGTTTGAAATGTTTTGATTCAGAAAAAATAAAATATCCTACAAGGATTTTTTAACTTTTAGTTTCTGATACATGTTCTTAATCTTAGCTGTTTTTAATATGTGGGCTTTTTTGTATGCAGATGTATAATAACTAACAATTTACAGACTGTAATATCTTCCAAAGTTTGTGTCATATTATTTGCAAGCAGATGTTTGGCTCCAATTAGCTATGACATTTCTTTGCAAGATAGGAAGTGGTATATGTAAATATTATGGTGTAATGAATAACATTTTAGTAAAAAATCTCTTGGAGTTAGAAATTGGCAATAAAAAGTAACAAATTAAATGAAAAAAGACACATAGTCAATTATTTCTGATGACAGAATTTCCAGAGATTTGTTTAAAGATGACACCTTGCTTACAATGAATCATTTTCCACAGGTATTTTTCAATGAAAAGTCTCTCTCTTGTGAGTAATGTAGAATAAATAAATCCATACTTGTATCAATACAGAAAATAAAGCTCTTTTATTAGCTTGGTGGATTTATTAGACACGGATAGTTAAGGATTAGAAAGAACTTGTGACACTAAGGTTTAGGGTCATTAGATAGGTCACTGGAGCTTTGAACAGTAAATCTGTGCAAGATGGCTTTAGCTGATTCAATAAAGCAATTTGTTTACCAGTCATTATAAATTTCAGTTTAAAAAGGTAAAGATAAAAGCATGAAAATAACTCAATGAAAATGTTTTATCTTCCCTGCAATAGTTCTCAGACTGTCCACTTTTCCCCATTAATTCACAATACATATATAATTAAAATATAAGATGAGTTATTTTTATTATATAAAATTATTCTTCTTAGTATAAAGCCTACCTGTGTATTTTTTAAAGTGTCATGTCAAAATACTTCTTGCTTCATCTCCTTTCTGGGAACTTCAAAATAATGGTGTGCTATATATTAAGAATATGAATCTCTAGTTATATAATATTCCATTTTCTAAAAATAATATTTGTTAAAGTCAAAGTTGACACCTATTATATATATAGCTAGATAAATGACACTTTAAAACTGAAAAATGATAATCTCTTGGAGCTCATGTTTTCTATATAGCGGATATGATTTATTGATGTCTTAAGTTTTTAAGAGTTTATGGGGAATTCTTTATTTTGTTTTTGCAATATGTAGTGAACTTCTGGAAGAATTTAATTTTAAGATGTGTTGAAAAATGTTTAAGAAATCACAAACTATCTAGTGAACAAAGTACAGTGGAATTTATATGCAGTGATTGCTTTTTCTCTTTTTAGTTTACAGTTCCTTTTCCTTTATGTACATTTCTGTCCATTGATACCCCCAGTTGTCATTTTGATACATGAATGCAGTAGGTAAAGGCGGAAGTGCATTTCATGAAAAATGTCAAAAATATATGTTGTTTTGTACAAAGTTCTGCATGATTTTTTTTTTAAACGAAAAATGTATTGCTTTATTTTGGGAGGAAGTATTTTAGTTCTTTTTTCCCATAGGAATCTCTAAAATTGGGAGCAAGTCAGGTTGTTCAACCCCAATTTTTTAAATTCAGTATATTTCTTTTCAATATCTTCTGCATTAAACATTTGGTTGAAAATATGTTCCATAAATAAAAACAAAACTTTTTCAATGAGCCACCTTGACGATGTCAGACATCTTCAGCCCCTGCAATGTATTGGCATTACTCTCTGTTTGTGTGGCTCAGTCTGAAGAAGTGCCCCTTATATGATGAATCAACACAGCACTTACACATATTCTACCTTAAAATTAATGACTGGATCCAGATATGTGGATATGCGCAGTTTGTGGTGTGGCAAACCTCTTTATGGTGACCCAAGCCGCACACCTGGCACATTAAAACTTGCCTCATGCTGAAACTTTGCACTGCAGGGGCAAAACTTGCTACCAGAAAATCCCATTAACAAAAAAAGGCTTCAGAAAAATGTGGCATGGTGCATGGCACAGGAGTATGTATTGGCAGACATGGAGGCTCAATCCTCCTCTAGTTCTTCCCTGGCTCCTCCAGCACACCAGGAGCCAGGAAGAGTGTGGAAACAGCCATTTCCCTGAAGCAGGGCATTTTGTTCTGCACCAAACCCTGCAAGCAGGGGCATGTGCAGCAGCAAAAAGCAGTGGCACAAATTTGTGCCACTATTTTTACCACTACAAATGCATGCGCCTGCATGTGGGGACCCATCCAATGTGATTTAAGCATGTGCTTAAAGTTAAGTAGGGTTGGTGAGTTGTTGTAGCTGTGATGGTTCAGGAAATGTCAAGGGGTAACAACAGTTCAGATCTGAAGAATGGCACTTGCTGCCAGAAAGCTTATCTAATAGTGGTCCCAACTTGGTCCAATAAAAGAAAATCACAAATAATCCTTACCCTAATGTTAAGTGCATGCACTGAAGAAGGGACTTAGCTCTACATTGGGCCTTTTATCGCTTCTCGGCCTCTTGAAGGCTCAGATCGAGCGAAAATATTTATTCTTCTATCTTTGCTTCTTCATTCATTTTTATTTACTTTAATGAACTGACCCAGAACAAGCTGTCCCAATTTCAAAATCAACTTCCATCCTGTGTTTTTAAAGCAGTATGTATACTACCAGTTAAAGTTTTGGCCTTGGTGTTTCACATTAGCATTTGGATGCTTGCTAGCCAAGGCTGGAGATACCAAATAAATACAAGCTCATTTATTAATTAATCACTGAATCTAGTACATTTTTGTCAAGCTGCATGAGGAGGTTCCTGCTCATACTGCTATCATAAAAAAGTGCATCTCAATTTGTCTAAAATGGAGTAAAAGCCTGCCTAAGTATAAATGTTATCTAGTCTTAACACTGGATAAAGGGTTTTTTGCTGATGTCAGGAAACTGAAAAATGTTCCCCAAATTCTGCAGTCATTTCCAGAGTGAACAGTCACAAAATATATGCTGCTACCCTTAATGGCAATTGGGGATGTATTATGTCTATGTGGTGTTCCATTTGCCTCCATTAATAATGTCTTTAAACTCAAATCCCCCCTTCTTATTTGTCCCAAATCTAGAAAGGACATTGACAGGAACAATGCAGGTATACCTCTGAGGTAGTGTAAAGCAATCCTTAGAGGGGAGCTTTGATATTCATATCCTAACATACTTTATGTTACAGCCTAGTTCACAATGGATTTAAAAAAGGAGGGAGATTTTGAACAGCCCAAAGGGCCAACACCCAACAAGAACTGAAAGTTAAAAGGATTCCATATTATGCCTTTGAGGTGTGTTTCTAGAACTGCAACACATTGGGAAAATATACCACAGTTGCATTCAAACTTAAAATGCATGTTACAACATTAGTACGCCAGACTGAACCTATTACACATACAGATGAAAATCACATTTCTCATTGCTACTTACTAAGATGGAGTATTTCAAAGGAATTAAAGGAAGTTTGGTCTCAACTATAGTACACTATTTTATAAATCCCAGCAACATTTATTTCGGTAGCTAATTTTTTGCACGACATTTTTTCAACATGTTTGTGAGTCTGTATCTGTTTTAATAAATTGCTTATATTTAAAAATTTGAAAACGTCAAAATATTTCATTTTCACATTTTCAGAATAAAACAGTTTGATCCGTTTCAATTTAAAACAATGTGACATTTACATTCCTTCTATTTTATTTAAAAACATTTTTAAAATGTTCAGAAATAAAATAAGTGTTTGGGGTAAAATGAAGTGTTTTGTTCTATCAAATCTGTTTTGTTTCAGTTGACAAAAAATGTATTTTAGGCTTACAAAAACTGAAATTCTTGTTGATTTTTTGGAACTGCCAATGAACTGAAAATCCAGTTATTTCCTTCTCTGTACCATACTGTTCATGAACAGATGAGAAGGACTGCTCCGGAGAGCTTGAAATCTAAGGCCCTGATCTGTCAGGATTTAACAGATGCTAATTTTATCCATTCATTAGTTCTTCTGACTTAGTGCTTAAAGTCAAGCATATGCTTAAATCTGCCAGATTGTGGCCAATTGATAACCTGCAGAAGGAATATTGATTTACTCTGGGCACCATGCTTTATTTGCATATACTTGGATTTTTGTTTCTGCATATCAAGAAAAAAATGCATTTGTTCTAAGTGATTTATTTTTAGCTTGTATCTTGTACATGGCAGCTAGAGCTTTTGCATGTGCAGCACCAGTACTTCAGAGGAGCAGCCAAAAGAGAAAGGCTTGCTTTTATGGTGGAAAAAATAAATAACTGGCACCTAAACGATATTATTATGATTATTATTATTATTTTGTGATTTTCATGCAAAAGCAAAACTGCTTTCTATTTCTGAAACTGCAGCCCACACCAGACAGCTATTAAACACCTGCTTATCTCAGCTGAACTAGGCCTAGAGTATGGAAGTTTATCTTAGGATAATGGACCAGATCCTGAGCTGGTGTAAACAGGAGTAGCACTATTGGAAGTCCCCAGTGCTATGCTGTTTTATACCAGATGAGAAACTAGCCATATAATCAGGATTTACTGCTACTATTTTGAACCTATGGTGAATCAAGCCCAAAGAGAAAGGAGCTTTTAAAGAACTTCTTAAAGTCTGTGGAAATATCGACTGTCTTTGGTAGGACTTCATTACAGCATCTGATCAGAATGCTGATTTATGGGTACCAGTAAACAAAACCCAGCAAAGGGAGATACTTAAAGGAAAACAAAGACATATATTTAATGTATGAACAACACAACTCAGCTATTGTGTTTGTTTATTCTGTGTGAGTGATATCATCAAGAGTTAATAGAAGAAGATTCTACCTAGTGGTTTTTGGATTTAAAGGCAGTTGAAAAGGAAATATGAAGCCCCTTGTGGCAGAATGATATAAAGGGCTAGGGGCAAGGAAGATCCTACATTTTCTTGGTTCATTCAATGACTCATCATGCAACCCTGGGCTAGTCATTTGACCCTTCCTTGCCTCAGTGAACTTAGCTGGGAAGGGTAAAAAATGCAGGTTGCTATTGGAAAACAGATGATTTATATGAACAGAACTTCCATGAGTAAATACATTACAGAGAAGTGGTAAATCCATAAATTTTACATTCACAATCGTAAACAATGTAGATGATGTCTCTAGCAGCCCTCAATACTTTAAGTCTTTTGTAGTCGACTTCCTTGTTCTACTACCTGCCATCTACTACCCGTACCAGAGGACAGATTTCTATTAAGGGAATTGTGTTACTCTGCAAGTCCCCCAACTGTTAGAAATGTTGGCATATCCTCAGCTTCTAAACCACTGTAGTCTCAATGAAGTCAACAAAGCCCTATCCATTTATCCCAATTACAATTTTAAAAAAATATTGAATTGTTTTAAGGATAGAATACTTGAAGTCTTGAGGGCTGGGAGGAGGAGTCCTGTGTGCACACGTGTATATAGAATTACGATCCAAATTGATTTATTTTGTAAACATGGAAACATTTGGATGATGCCCTTTTTATATAGGCAAGTGAGAATCTGGATCAGATTCTCTACTGTGCCTTTTTCCTGACTGTATGCTCCTTACCTTGGATTCATTTTCAACAAATACAGGCTTCCATTTTCTATTTCATAGGTAAATCCTCCTTAGGATCAAAAATCAAACTTTGGGATAATGAAACCTCATTTTCAAATCTTGATTCTCTGCAAATCTTTGGTGCTGATTGCCTCAGTGTTCAGCTTTATTTTTTTCTGATCAAAACGATCCATGAATCTCTGACTGTGACCAATAAAAAGGTACAGCTCTTTTCTCTGTAGCAGACAACAGAGTTATAGATTGCTTAGACAGGCTGACAGAATACGAGCTAATGACACATGAAACATGAAATGTTGGCTGGATTATGAAATAAAATAAAAAAACATATCCCATAAGAATTCTGATTCTTATAAAAGTTCAGATGTCAGCCAATTAAATTTCCTGTTTAGCTGCTGAGACAAAAAGCCAAAAAGATCCTTATGCTTTATCTCAACAGTGGGAGGGGTTTTTTTTTCCCCCTGTGCCCCTGTGCTGGCAGCTTGTAGATGCAAAAGGTCTTGGTATAGAGAATGGTACAGGCAAAGCAGCAGCTAAGGAGTCTCAATCAGATAAACTGACATCTGTGACAGATAGCTCTCTTACACTGGAGTCACCAAACCTTGCTCGCCTTTCTCACGGGAATGATCTGCAACTATTACAGTATCTCTAATGCAGCTAGTAACATGCAGTTTGAGACTCATTCACAGTCTGAAACAAGATCACATTTACAGTGAAAAGCCCAAGTCTTAAATAGCATGGACTCTGAGGTCAGTTTTCCTTATCACTACTCTTCTATAGCCTTAATCAGGTGTTTTATTTATTAGAGGTTCAAACAGTCTCCATGAATGGGCATTCATTTCCCCCTGCCCCCCTCCATTTCACTACTTTTTAGGTTACACAAACATGCCTGCAACATGTCATCAAATAATAGATTTAAAAAAATCAGGTGTACTTTTCTAAGGAAAAAATAGATTATATATTCTTCGTGCTAATACATAGCAGCATATTGAAGCAAGGCCTGGGTTTTAAGATTATGCTTTACATAATCTTAAATCATAAATTAAAATGTATCTGCACTGTAGTTAGGATGTATAAAATATGCTTAACTAATTTCTAATGCACTCCACTTAAAATGGCATTATTTAGAAAGTAATCTGAGTCAAATTTGAAGGCCTCAAGGCAGATGTTTTTCCCCCCCTCCATAAAATCGACACACAACTATCACCTTTATAGATAAGTAACAAACAACCATAAAAAATCATCAGGAAAAATAACAAATGAAAAGGAAGTTTTTTAAAGCAAATTTCTGGATAAGGAAGAAAAGTTACATAACAAAGCACAGAATATCTACTACATGCTAGTAATAGGAGACAAATAGAGTCCACAAATTCTTAACAAAGGTATTCAACTATGTGTTTTGCTTTATTTTTCAGAAACCTAATAAGTGTTATCTGGTACTAGCCTGACAACCTAGGGAACATCCCTTTCACTTATTAGATGATACTATAAGGGAAATAATAGTGTAATACATAATTAAGAGAAGCCACTTGAGGCCACATAAAGGCCTAATAGAAGTGATATAATTAATATGAAAATGAAGTAATAATATTGAACATGGGTTGTGTTTTCTACCCTTGTTTACTTCAGCTATAACAGTTTTAAGATCCTAATTCTGTGCTGAGATGCACTGTTTTCCTGAGCATGTGCCTTAATGTATCATGGCTGATCCAACTCCCATTAAGTCTTCCCACTGACTTAAATGGAATTTGGAGCTGGCCTGTATCAATGAATCAAACTTAAATTGATTTTAAATGAGTCTATGATAGCATCTTTTCTGATAAGAGAGAGAGACACAACTGATCATTTTAATTTCAGCTGTATATATATTTTAAATTGTTAAATAGCAAAATCTCTAAATAAACTCTAAGACGCTCCAGGCAGTTATCCATATTAGTTTTAAGTCTGGGAGAAGGCGGGGCAGTGTAGTACCTTAGGCTGTGTGTAGACACCCTGCCCAGGCAGCCGCTAGGGGTGCCGCCACTGTGGAAGGAAGCACTAAGCCCAGCTCAGGGGCTATGGTACCCAGTGGCAGCTCACACAGAAGGATCTGCTGGGGGGGGATAGCAGTGAGGAGCCTGCTTCAGCCCCCCCAGCAGAACCTGCCTCTGAGCTGTGGGGGGTCCCAGACCTTCTCTCCATGGCAGCAGTGCCCCCCAGATAGCACCCACCCACTAGCAGCCCACCCAGGTGATCCCAGGGGGCACTGCCACCATGGGGGAAAGATCTGGGGCCTCAGAAACTCAGGGGCCACTCATCCCCCTGGCAGTTCTCCTGTGGCCACAGGAGAGGCAAGCAGGCTCTTGAAGAAAAAAAAAAGATCGGGCCCCTCACTACTTTTTTCTTTTTTTTCCCTCAGTGGAGCCTACCTGTACAAGCTGTTACCAGGTCATGCAGCCCCTGAGCTGTGGGGAGGCCCGGTGCTTCTCTCTGCAGCAGAGGTTCTCCCTGGGACTGCCCAGGTGGGGTGCTAGCAGGTGGGTGCTGCCTAGGGTCTCTGCCATCATGGAGGGAAGGACCTAGGCCTCCTACAGCTCAGGGCCTGCTGGGAGTTTAAACTCTAGCTGTGGAACAGTTAGGAAGGCTCTTGGGGGGGAAGGATTGGGCCCCTCACCATTTTTTTTCCTGGCAGAGCCTGCCCATGAAGGAGGTGGAGGGTGAGTTGCCTGCTGTCACTGTTCCATCACAGTGATGGAAGCTCCTGAAATGAAACACCAATTAAAAACCCACCATTTCAATTTAAGGAGGACTAAACACATATCACATGTACAAGCAGTTTTAGAGCCTAACTTGTTCAGAGGGGCATACAAAAACACAACTAGGGGTCTCCAAGAGTGTTTTTACATATGCTCCAGAGGTGGGGTATGTGTGTGCGGGGGTGTTTTAATAAAGGGCCATTCTAATTAATGCACCTGCAGTGCCTTATATTTCACATGTCCCTACCACCATTTTGAAGCATGTGGATGCTGATACATGATATGCAGAGGCTGCTAGAGGTGTGCTAGCATACTCCAGTGGACTCGATTAACTGAGTCTGCTCCAATGCGCTATGATTACTGTACATGGATGCAGCCTCTCAGATGTGTGTAGCAGGGGTGGACAAAATATGGCCCTTGGGCTAAATCCATTGCTGCAGCCACTGGGGGACCTACTCAGTTTCCCTGGCCTCCAGCAGCTCCTCTTCCTGTTTCTGCTGCTGCGCTTACTCCAGACAGCAGGTAAGAAACTGGCAGGGTTGGGGGAAGGAGCTGCAACTGGGCAGGAGGGTGGAGTGGAAGCCCCACATGAGGGACCCAGCCTTCTTCCCCACTCCCTGCCACCACATACAGCTGTTGGGAATCTGCTGGGAACCAGGGGGGCGGGGCTCCCCACCGCTTCCGGTGGAGTCCCAGCAGCTGCATGTAGCAGCCGGGATCAGAGCAGGTAGCCGGCTACATCACATGGGACTTCCCTGCAGTGGCACATGAGTGCTGGGAGCTGCACATGCACCACAGGGAACTCTGTGTGATAAGAGGTGGCCCAGCCTGGCTGTGTTCCTTGCTGCCATGTGCAGCTCCTGGAACTGGTCAGAGGTGCATGCCGCTGGGTGGCAGTGCCTGCATGGGCCCCCAAGCACCCCAAAGGCCTGCTGCCACTGGTGGCAGAGGCTGTGCACCATGGGGGTGAGTATGTGGAGGGGTCCCCCACATCTCTCCACCCTCCCTCAACACCCCACAAACCCCACACCCAGCCTCCACAACCCCTCCCACATATACATGCACCCTGAAACATACCCCACACCCTCCCACACACACAATCACACCCCCTCACACACGCACACAAACCCAACCATAAAAGCACATCCACTCCCCCAACCATACTCCATAGTCTCCCACACACATTATACAAAATACTTTATTTCTGAGCTATGCAATCATCTTTATAGACACTATGCAAACACAAATCATGACAAAAATATTTTTTAAAATAAAAATCAAATGTTATATGTTTGACTTTTAGTATATGATTTGTTTTTTTTCTGGTTCCAAGATGGCAACCCCTCCCAAAAGCAGTACTTCCAGAGACAAGGGGAGGGCCTTCCGGTTCCAAGATGGCAACCAGGCGGCAGGGCTCCTGCCAAGGGGAAGGGCTACCCTTGAGATGCTTGACAGCTCACCAAAACTCATTAAGCGGCCCTCCAGCCAAAATAATTGCCCATCCCTGGTCTACAAGCACCCTGAGGTGCCCTTTCCTTGCCTTCTATCTAACTTCAGACTAATATGGCTAACTACCCCTCTCTCCCAAGACACTCTAGACAGGTGTTTCTTCACTTGATCAAACTTAGTAGCTTAAGTTTTACACTCTCTACTGCTTGCAGACATTTTTTCTAAAATTTTAAAAAGTCTATGAACTTAATTTTTTACAGTTTTGATCTGATTTTTGATCTGTAACATATAGCATACAGCACTTCTCTGAAATCAGTGGTATTGTGCATCTCAAGACTACAAGCTATCCAAAGAAATTAAGAATTAGAAGGCAAATACGCTATTTACGCTCCTCCAGATTCCAGCAACATCTGTATTCTGCCACTTTTGAGCCAAAGGGAAATCATGTTATGATCAACCTCTTATTTTTTGTGTGTGTTTTGATTACTGGTGAAACAAAATATGCATGTGTTGACACTTAATTGTCAGGGTTCAGCTGCAGCATTAGCACATCCTTTAAATGACTTGTGATAATGCTTATCTTTTTTAGGACTACTCTTTCAGCATACTCATGTAGACTTATTTCAGCTTTGGAAGGTTTTCTTCACTGTTTTTGCTTTTTTAAAAATGTTTCAATATTGGAGCCCCAGACACAGTCACCTGGGAATATATGTATCGCAATGCCTATGAGCTTACCCAGTTCAGTCACTAATGTTTCACTCTTATAACTCTTGTAGAAGTCAGGGAAGACTGGTAGCTTCAGACTAACGCAGCTAACTATGTTTCACTTCTATAACCCTTGTGTTTCCATACTCAGTCAAGAAAACAATGGGATTATTCACTATTGGGTAAAGTTAAGCACATGTGTAAGTGTGCAAAATCAGGGTATTGGGATGCTAGTTTACTAGGGATGGGCCTTTTCTCTTTTTATGGTGATTTGTCTATAAAAGATCCTGCAAACGGAATGGCACTGTACAAACAAATACCCCTATGAGTAATAGGGGTGCTAAATGAATAGTGGTGCTCTTTTGTTGCATGTATGTTAAATACTGAGTATAGGATTAAAATTCCAAAATCTTATATTAGGAATGTCTAAACCCTTCTATAAATATGACAGTAAAAGACATGTCTGATAAAAGCCATGGGTTTGTTTTTATTCCCTATGGGTCTCATAAATACAGAAGACACAGTCTCTATACCTTCAGGAGCTGCCTCAAACAGATTATTGATATTCTGACCCGCAGCTCTCTTGGTGGGTATTGAGTATCAGCTGCTTCAAAGGTTGGCGCCAACTTTCCTCTTCTGTATACCACAAACCAGAATTAATTGCAAATCAATCGAACAAAGTACAACTGATCAGTAAACCAATTAGTAATTTTAGCTGTTCATCCTGTCTTCATTTACTGAGGGAAAAGTGGGGAGGTGGGGGTGAAGGCCAAGTGATTTCTAGTTAGCAGCATTTATGATTTTTTTGTTGTAACAAGAATGTCCTTGTAAAAACAGTCCAAGCAGATATCCTCTACTTAGACAATTCTGGAACTTCCTTCTTTTTAAACAAAATTATTTCTTCGATTATGCCTGTATTACATTCCTTTGAGCAGATGAAATAGAATTATGCTTTTACTACTATGTTCATCCACTTTAGCAATACAATGTGTTAGATCACAGGAGAACACTTCTCCCCTCAAAAATGTATGAATAAGATTTTTTTTTTCATGTTCATGGTACATATGTGAGAAAGGCCCAGTCATTACTAAGATATACTGCTCAGGACCACCAAAAGTCCTCCTTTGGTTTAGATATGCATATAAAAGATAAGCTAAGTAAGGGCTGTGGACTCTGCCAATTACACATTGAATCTCCAGAAAAAACTTAGGACTGAATGCACTGGCAGTTTTGCAAATCCCCATCTATTATGGGGACACTCTCTTTCTGGGGAGTATTCCAAGTTAAAAAGGAATGAACAAGGTATGCAAGAAAAATTCTTATATATGGGCATGCCTGACCATATGGTGCATCTGAAGGTATTTCTGAAGCTTAAGAATTGGCCTCTTACTTGCTCCTTTGTAAGAAAGAACAAATATCCACCTGGCAGCTAAATCAGGGGAAACTACACAGTAATTTCTCTTCTTCAGGTTCCTTTTCCCTTTACTTGGGCAGCTAAAACTGAGACCAGATTGTGATTTAGTTTTTTTCATCATACCAATAGTAATATGTTTAACTTTATATAAATGCTCCTTCAAATAATATACTTTATTGACAGATAGGGATCCATAATCTCTTCCTCACACTCCCTCAGCACACACAAACAGCTGTCAGGCATCAGGGAAACTTCAGTTACTTCTCTTTACTATACCACTTGACAACTACTTTGCTGGCTACTAGAATCATGCTGGGAAATAATGTTTTGGGTTGAGAGTGTTGGGGAAGGCAGAGCTGCTCTGGGTAGGATTAGAGAAGTTGCATTGTTCTTTCCTGGGAACTGGGAAGAGTCCCTGAGAACAGCCTGCGGCTGTGTCCTCTTCTTGGCAGTGCTCTCAGTTATAGGCACAATCAGAGAAATCACCGATAACTTGAATGCAAATAATCTGTGAAACCAGGGAAGGGTTGGGGGCTGGGCTCATTTCCAGGAAGTCCTGGAGTGCATAGATTTCCCAAAAGGTAGCAGATTAGAGCGCCTTAAATTACACACACTTGTCTCTCTTCCCCCAGTGGGATAATGTGGGGAGGATGACAAGTCTCACAGAGTCTTCTTCCCAAAGCCCTCCTGGTGGTATTTGCTGCATCCAATTGCATACAATTTTGAAGTCCCAATGTGGTCTGCATCTTCTCTAGAGCTTGGGATGTGGGGCAGATAAACTGTAGTATAAACGGAAGAGTGTCTGAATAGAAGACAAGTGCCCAGATAGAAGCAAGTAGCAGAATAGGAAAAACGTGCTTCACAGCAAGCTTTTCATTTCAGTGGCTGCCAGAATTTAGCCCCACAACGTACGTGTATAATGTGTACATTGTGATAATGCTGTGTCGGTCTATGTAAGCCTATCAGCTTTATACAGAAAGTCCCTGATCAAAAACCTACAGCAAATGCATGAGGCATATATTTGACTAGGGACTTCTATGACTTCAGGGGGTAAATGTAATGATGCTATTCAACGAAGGGTGTGTATGTATGTACATTTGTTTAGGAATCCATTCATATACAGTTCAATCAAAATATGACTGTAAGAATTCGATACTTTATTTTTAGGTAAAAATAATTGTCTGCATTGTCAAAATAAGGAAAAAAAGCTGGACTTTTTTCTGACCACATATTCATGGGATTACAAAATGGACATGAAAATATACACTTATTTAGAAGTCTGTCAGTGTTGCCACTTATACTTTTTCTTCAATAGTTGCAACATATATATTTCTTTGAAGGCAGCACTCTCTCAGGGAGCCTAGCACTCTGAATGAATTCAGTGGGAATATGGCTGTGTAAATACTTACTTTTTCTTACTTGCAAATGAGACGGATTCCCATGACTTGTCATTCACAGAACTAAAGAGGAAATGTTTCCTCCACCCTTAATCAGTCAGAATATATTCTTAGGATGTGGAAAACTACAGTTCAAATCCTTCCTCTGTTTGAATTGGATGAGGGATTTTAACACAAGTCTCCTTGCTTCCAGATTGCAGGCTAACCCAGGCTCTTTTTTATCCCTCTTGCTGGAGCTATTCCATTTTGTATTCCCTAACCATGAATCTGTATAGCCATTTTCACTCTCTGTAGCCCAATGAATATTTAAGTATTTAAACAGAGTTTTGGCAGGAGATATTAAGGGAGACTCAATGCAGAATACTTTATACCTTAATATTTACTCAAGTCTCAAGAGAGGTGGGAGATTTTGGTTCAACTTCCTGTATTAAATCAGGTAGCCCGGAGATTTGAACTGAGTCAACAACATGCCCAATGAATGTCACCACTGCTGAATGACTGGGGAGGGGATACACTTTCACTAAGTCATCTTGTGAACTGAATCTGAAAAAATGAAATGTTCATTTAGAAATGGTGAAATGGAGTATTGTGACATTTCCAGAATTCTCTTCTCATTTTTTATCTGGTAGTAAACACTAACTGAATTAGACATAAATTGATTAGTATTTTCAGGTTGTTGAACACTATATTTTTATGGTTAGTAGTTTATTCACAAAGGCAAAGATACCCCCAAAACAATTATCCTAAACACTCACTTTAAGCAGCAGAGTAATGCAGATCGTGTCTTTGCTAATTTGATCTTTCTCTTTATTTCAGTCATTACATTGAACATGCATTTCATCAGATTACTTGACACAATAAAGTAACATGTCCTACTCAATAAAATAACACATCTGGAATAATGTGGTTGCTGTTATTAGAAAAGCCAAATATTTTGATTGTAGAAGTGAAAAATAGAACAACTATGACTAAAATCTTCCTGGATATCAAGAAATCAGGAGATATGAAGGGAACCCCTAGCATATTTCCTAAAGGTTTTAGGGCCTTAGTTACTTGGGTACTTAATATCTAAAAGTAGTTCATACTTAGTTTCATGATTTCATACAGCATTATGTTCACTTATCTCCTTGATATATTTTTATTCTTAAATTAAAATTTGAATTGGTTTGTGCAGTTCAGTAAAATAAATCCATTATTCCATACTATATAATGCCATTTAAGGAAAAAAATGTAGATACTGTAAATAATATCTAGCAGGTAATAATTGATAGGAACTATACAAATGCCAGTTATTTAGAAAGAAAATGGACTTCAGCAAAGAGCAGTCTATGGTGTACAAACTTTAAAACCGATCTCCAAAGGCATGACTGACTGCAACAACAGGGCTTTTCAGAGCTGATTGAAATTAACAGTTTCTTTCAGTTGTCCTAATTAAGACCAAGGGGAGTTCTGGAATTCAGCAAAGGTGTCTCAAATTGCCCTCTTGTTTAGGTGTTGGTGATATCATCTTATTCCTGTTCTATAAGCAGTATAGTCTAACTTGCCAACAATTCCTTTTTAAGCACTCTCCTTCAAGAAGTGCTTATATTGATATCTTCTATGAGTGCTGCTTAGCAGAGAGCACTACAATTAGTGATGAGAAGGGAATAATTTCCTATGAAAGATTAATACATAGTGGAAGGTACTTTGACAGTGTAAATACCCCAATACTGTCACTGAGTTATTGGTGATTAAGAATCTCCACATATCTCAGCTTGGCTTCAATAATAGCTCCAACTTTAGTCAACAAATAGGAAAAAAGTCTTTCCCCTTAGAAGCCAAGAAGAAGAAAATACAATTTTCAATTTACTAGGATCAGTATTGGTCATGACAGACATGAGCTTGAAATCTCTCAATAATCCCTTTCTTCCCAAGACATCTTGAGAATATATACTTTCAGTGCATCTACACGAGACTAATCTAATGCACAATAAAGCACAACAGTTACTAAATTAAATTAGTTTAATGTGCCACTTGCTCGTACCAACACATACAAATTCTATATAAATGGTGCATTAGCTAATGCACATACAGATGCTGATTAGAAGCAATTTATAGACAGCGCAGCTCTCCCCACCTGATGGAGATTGGGACTGGCCCCCTGACCTGTGTCAGCCCCTGGGGAAGCCTAGAGCTACTCCTGACTGCTGCAGGGGGGCAGAACAAGGCAGGAGCAGCTCTGGATTGGGCTGCTCCTTTCGGGTGCAATTTGCTTCACATGGGGCACATGTACAGACATGTGCCCAGGAGCACATTAATGAACCTGAATTTTCTGTGCAGAAATTAATTGTAGACAAACCTCTGTGTATATATACTTCTGTATGTCTTTACCATCAAGGCTGCACAGAGACTTCTAGCTTGTTGCTCTGGTATGAAGTAAGTTATACCTCTTATTATATCTGAAAATCAGATCCTGTTGAGACCACAATATAATAAAAGCCAAAATAAAATTGGACCACTTCAACCTTTACTAGAAATGGAAAAAGTGAGAAAGTCCCCCACACAGCTGTGAGTAATAACATTTGTTTTCTTAGCACTCACTTTATAGCATCTGATAAAGAAGACTGTCATCTATGAAAGCTTATGCCTCTGAACCATTTAGTCTCAAAGGTCCTACCCTGCCCTACATATCACCACCAAAAGAAGAGAAAGTCAGTCACTGAAATTTAGCAAGCCAAACTCTTAGGCCCGTAGAACACTAGAACGGCATAAAGACTCTGGAATCATATATGACAAAGCACCCCTATGAAGGAGTGTAGGTATGATATGTGATTGGGAAAACAAAGGAGCTATGAGTAATGTACTGTAGAGGTCCAAGATTATAGCCATTATATATAATAGCTCAGTCATACTTAGACTTTAGTTTTGTTGGTAGATAAAAGTCCATAAATATCAGACTTACATTTAAATGTATGACAATTACTATAATTAATTACAGAGTTAAGTGCACTACGAATTTGACAGAAGTCTTCCGTACTGAAATTTTTTGGGTAAGTAATCAAAACTACTAATTTTTTAAAACAAAATAAATGATTGTGGAATATAAATCATTTGTCTGAAGCATGCTCTTCACAGTGATGTCTCTCAGAAGATGAGGTGTTCCTATGGCTACGATGGAAAAATCCATGAAACTGAATTAGTATTTCATGTTTTCATTTAGGATTAATGGAAGAGTCCAATGCTTGTATGCCTTTCTATACCCTTTTATACTGACTATTTATATTTATTTGTAGATAACTATATGTTGAAGATAATATTACAATTTAAAATTGATTAACAGTATAATTCTATGGACTTCAATGTACCTATACCTGCAGTACATATAACTCTGGCAAACATTTATGTTTCTCAGTCATTTGGACAACGTGAGAAGAAGGTTTCTGTGTTTGTAGTTGGTTGATTATTATACTAATCTTAATGCTGGCCTGCGCAGTGCATTATTATTATTATTATTAGTTAAATATATTTATAAAGTTGTGTGATATTTCATTTAGTGTTATGTTTTAAATTATGTAAAGGAAGGGTGATCTTGTGATGAAGGCATTGGATGGGGAGTCAGAAAACCTAGGTTTGATTTTTAAATTTTTCCTAGAGTTCTCTTCTGTCCTTGGGCAAGCCACAAAGTTCTCATCTTCTGCTTTGCTTTTTGTCTGCTTTGCCATTTAAGTTTTAATCCTGCAGTTTGCTGCATCTATGTAGATATAGATTGAAGGCAACAGAACTCTATACTATATAGGTGAAACTGTATGCTCAGGCTCTGTAAATTGCTGAATTGGAGCCTTAAGCCTGTCAAGGGTTTTGGTCATAGAGTATCTCTTACTATGAATTTGCATTAAGGACTCCTTTGTAGTATGTCTATCTTGGTTACAGCCTATAGGGATTACCTTAATAATAATATGTAAATGAGCTCTGGCCCTATGATTGATGTTTATAATAATTTTCTATAAATTTAAAATAATAGAACTGTTCAGGTGTTTTAAAACATATAGTCATTTTTGGTAAATTACATTTATATATAAGTCTAGATAAGTTTGGGTGTTTAAAAAAATATTCTGATAAATTAAATTTGTATAAAAGCTATTGAAAATCAATGGATTACCCTAAAGTGCTGAATTTATAATCTTTACATAGATCAACTTTGATCATTTGGGTGTGACAAAAATGTTCCCATTCCCTCAGTGAAAATTGTCTATGTATGAGGAAGGTAATTCTCAACTTGAAGCTTTTAGGAAGGTATATGCTTTGACCCTAAGTAAGACCTTCAAGCAGTCCATTTGCTCTCTCAGGTCTCTATTCCCTGTTAAGATTGTGGTGTTTCCCTTGTCATAATTAGCATTCTTTCCCTGCAGTGAGATGATGACCATTTGAAAAAGCGGGCTAGCAACCCACATGGAGTCATTACCTTCCCTGAGGCTGGACAATGCCTAGTTTAAAACTGTTGTTAAAGAGCCAGCAGGATTAACATGGAGTCGGCTTCCTTGGGAAATGGAGCCAAAGAGATTCTTAGGAGACAAAATACTTCAAGGCAATCTCACTAGTACTGAAAATCTCCAGACTTACTGGTCCTGTCACATTTAATTTAACTGATGACATAAACATTAAGCAGGGTTACAAGGATTTTTTTTTAATGAAGCACAATTCCTTTTCTATAGTACACGATGGAAGTTTCAATTGCCTTGTGAACTGAAGTTAAATGCAGCAGTAAGACCCTGGAAAGCACCTTCTGTTTAATTATTTAGGTACATATATAAGAAGATTCCTCCTTTTAAGGCAGAAGACTTTTAGTATTAAATATTTCTAATCAACGCCCATTTTCTCTTGTTGTTTTTTTCCTATTGCAGTGTGGATATCTTTTTAGTTCTGTTATTGCACTGCTCTGCATTGTTATTAAATTTACCATGGGCCTTAAAAAGTCCTTACAGTGAAATGTATATTTGAAAGCACTTAACGTGAACTCTCAAAGGAAATTCAGCCTGTTCTCAAATATTTCATAGATCTTTTAAGCTCCGCAGTGGAAAATGAAATCTTCCATCACATAGTTTCACGTTCTTAGTGATATAAAATCTTCTTACATTTTCACCTACAGGAATCAATCATTAGAGTTTGTTGTAAACTATTCTGTTCTCTGCTGAAACTCAGAAGAGAGTTTTATGAAGTTTATTTTTAACTAAGAGTAGCTGTTAATCACATTCAGTAGAGCTTGTCAGGAATTTTTCAACAATTCCTTCTCACAAAAATCTACTTTATCAAAACCTAAACTATTCATAGGAAACCATCAGTTTCAACTGACTCCCTTGCTTCCAAAATGTAGTTTAAGACATTTTCAAAATGAAAGCTTCATTTTTTAGTTTGGTGTTTATAGTATGACCTAATTTATACCAAAAAGTGACTAAAGTTATAATAAAATTGGAAATTATTTATGTAAGTTAAATATTTTTTGATTGATTATTCTGTCCCAGTTTGGAATAGAATAAATATTTATAATCTTGAAAAAAAATCATGAAATGGGATTCCTTTTCACTTCTAAATATTAGGCCAAGAATGATTTAAGAATCACCATTTTTCTTATAATAATTGTTACAAGAACAGAAATATGCAACCTAAAAAACAAAAATGCTTGTTGCTGAAGTAGATGACGGCTAATTTGGAATCACCGTTCCCCCTGTTGTCTGTTTGCCTCCCACAGCTTGTCTCCCTGTGTTGAGCAGGGATGGAGCCTGCTGGAGCCAGAAGAAGATAAGAGATGGGGGGAAGGTTGGGGGAAGAGGGACCCATGGCTGCAGGGAGGGCAGGCATGGGGGAGCAAGACCCTCTTCCTCCCCTGCTGTGTACACCACCACTTTCCCCCACTGCTTGTTCCCCTCCCCCCCGCCCTCTACTGCCTGTTCTTCTGATGTCTCCCCCACTAATGGGACAGGCTCACCACTGCAATGCCTAGTGGGTACCCTGATCTCTGGTGGATGTCTAGTGATGTTCAGGAGAAGGTTCACTTATGTGAATTCTACATGAAGGTATGACATGGTTTATCTTCTCAGCACATCCTGATGACCAACACAAGTGACTCCCTACTCAAAGCATTGATTTCTGTGGATAACATTCATAAATTCTTTACTGTCTCCCTCCTGCATTGTGCAAGGGGTTCAGGCAGCTATTTCACAGATACGGATTTCATTAGACATCAGCATACCTGCTAGGAATTGCAATGGTGAGCCTAAGTCCCCTTTATGTTCCTCATCCCCATGGACAGATCCCCATGGAGTGAACGCTCTAGAATCACCTAGTATGAATAATCTAATATGAATCACCTACTTCTTTCTGAAAAATAATTTTAATGAAAGCATCCTCAGAACTGCTACAATTCCAGTCAATGTTTAGGGTTAGGGCTAGTATAGCTGCTTTAGAATGTAGAACAATCTATACTGGTGGTGCATCTACACAAAATTTCTGAATGTGCAGTGGACTGTTCTACTGTTCATTAGCGTTTCATGGCAAAAACCGTGACAGTGCACTAATGCACAGTAGAATTAGTTTGCTGCACATTGTCATGAACAAAACATTCACCTTTTCTACTATGCATTAGCGTGAGCTATTGAACCTTTATGTAGTACCTCATATTATAAGTATAAAACTTAATGTACAGTCACGATGACTCATTTATGAACGTGCAGACACTCCAACTATCTTGTATACACCAGCCTACGAGCTTCTAGAGTTCAAAATATTTCTCATTTTGAATCAGAAGAAAAATCAAGACTATTCTATTTATTTTTATTGTATTTTAATGTTTATTTCAAACAAAGAGTCAATTGGTTTGAACACTAACCTGGGATATGTAAAACCCATGTTAAAGAACTTGGCCAGAACTGATTTGAGCTAGATTTTTGACATCTTGTATTAGTGCTCTCTCCACTGCTGGGATGAGACTTTCTTTTTCTAGCTTGCCAGAAATTCTTTCTGAAAAATAAGTCTGATGAAAGTATCCTCAGAACTGATACAATTCCAGTAAATATTTATGTCTTGCCAATGGCATTTTGTGATAGGAGGTGAGGAGTGATGCCTCATAATTTCCTCCTCCTCTTAGCAGGAGCTAGACAGAGAAAAGCTGGGACTTTCCCAATCATTTTTTTCAAGTTTGTTCTCAAGGCAATGCAATATTAATTTGCTCACCAGTTGAGGTTATTGGTAGTTCAGCTGAAACTGATCAACCCTGAGTATTAGTTCATTCAATCTAAGACGACACATCACAGAGATTAACTTAAAGTTTTCAGTCTTGGGCACTCTGTCTGGTCTGTTCTTTCTTTACTCTGAAGTTGGGAGGAATACTGAGGCTTTCCGGTACAATATGTTAAATGCAATGTAATAGCCCTTTACCAATGACATAGTTGTGTTTGAGAATGAGTTATTTTCACCTTTCTCTTAACTTGATTTCTTAGTTCATCTCATTTAAGAAAACATGTCACAAGAAAGTAGAGATGATGATTCCGAACCACTCACTGGGGTTGTTATTGTTCCAAGTACCAGCTGACATATCCTTTTACTGTACTTTGGAGAGAAGGAATATGGAAGACGAGTGAGAGACTGGTTTAGATAATACCTTGGCAAGAGTTAAGAGGATGGAAAATTATTCTGACTACTCCATTTCTCAGAAAAAATCTCTCTATTATTTGTAAGTTAGGATATTGTTTTATAATATTATTTTCTGTTACTTGTTGGCGGCACCACTGATTCCCTCCAACTAATTTCTTTACAGCAATATCTCAACAACCCACTGGGTAAAAATAAACTAGATTTAGAATACATTGTGATATGGGCTTCAATTAATAAATAATTAAAAGATTAGAACAAGTTAAGGAAGTGTCTGTGTTTTCATTCTTGAATTCCAAATTTGTTTGATTAAGCATAGCTGTGTTGAGGCAATAGACTTTTGTAAGGTGTTTGCCTTAATGCTACATGACATGTTGATTAAAAAATTAACACCATCAGTGAAATAAATGTCAATTGGATTAAGAACTGACTGACAGTTCTCAAAACATAGTTTTTTTTAACACGGGGAATCAACATGAAATAAAGTCATTTCTTGCCGGGTTTTGCAGGGAACAATACTAAGTCCAATGCTATTTAACATTTTAATCAATGATCTGCAAGCAAATAAAATGGCTGCTGATGACATTTTTAGATGACCAACATTGGGTGCTACTGTGAACACAGAAGAGTAGGAAGGAGAAGGGAGACAATTTTTACATCTGTTTATTGCATTGATGACACTGATGGAGGAATACTATATTGTACACATCGGGGTCCCAGAGACAGTCATGATTCCCCCAGGTGGCTTTGGAGTCGTGCCCTGCTCTGCCCCTAGGGTGCCTTCCCTTCTTGCCCACTGCACTTTGATGGTATAATGATAATATTTGGGAGGCTGCCCACAGGCCTTTGTGTGCTTCCGGTTCAACTGAACCCCTGCTAGGGTTCCCTGGCACCCTACCAGTCCATACTATTCCCTGGTCGCTCACAGGGCTGATCCTTAGACCTCTCACTGGGCCTCACTCTATAACTGTTCCACTGCAGGGCCTTCAGGGCTAATTGCATGGTTCCAATCCTCCCCTATACCACCCCAAGCCTCTTGGATGTTAATGTAATGTTGAAGCATCGATCAGGACATGGCACCTAGTACAGAGACACCACGAGAGGGTCCCAAGGCAGCTGAATGGATGGTCACCTCCAGACCCAGACAGTGTGAAGCTGTGACTGCTTCCCCAATACAATTGGGAAACAGGTATGAAGTCCTGGCAGCACTGAAGGATGATGCAGCAGAGGAAGTCACAAGGGAAGACACATCTGCATCAAGCATGCAGGCTGAGTGACAACCAGGCAGCCAGAAGAGGAAATGCTGGGTCATCTTGGTGGGTGACTCCCTCCTGAGAGGCATGGGGTGGCCTATTTGTCAACTGGATCCCATAGCATGGGAGGTTTGCTGAGTGCGCAGTGCCAGGATCTGAGACATCACTGTGAGGTTTCCCGACCTCATATGGCTCATGTGGGCACAAAAGATGTGGCCAGGAGTAGTCCAGACTGTGGCATGAGTGGCTACAAGACTCTGGGAGCCAGGCTTAGGAAGTCAGGGGCACAGGTGGTCTTCTCATCAATCATCCATGTCAGTGGTCACCGTTAACACCAAGACACCTGCATTAGAGAAGTCAACCTGTGGCTCCAGAGTTGGTGCTATTGCGCGGATTTTGGCTTCTACAACCATCACACTTCTATGAGAGAGGTATCCTGGGATGAGATGGTTTTCATCTTTCTTCTAAAGGTAAGAGTCTGTTCTCTTACAGGTTGACTGATCTCCTCTGAAGGGCTAAGTTTGTTGGGAGATGGGGATGCAGTGGACAATGGAAACCTACATTCACAGAATCATGAGCCATGTGACAGATCAGCCCAGGTAAGCATTAAGGGGCCCAATAGACATCAGAACAAGGGGGTACCAAGGGCACCCACTGGGGGGCTTAAATGTCTCTACACTAATGCTAGAAGCATGGGGAACAAGTAGGAGGAACTTGCATTCTGCTTACCAACAACAACTTTGACTTTGTTGGGTTAACTGAAACCTGGTGAGGCCCTACTCACAATTGGGCAGTAGGCATTGAAGGTTATAGGTTGCACAGATGTGATAGAGTAGGAGAAAAAAGCATGTGTGGGGTGTGTTACTCTCTATGTAAGGAGCAATATATATCTTCTATAATCAAGTGGTATCAGAGGAGAGCCAACTGAGGATACAATGTGGGTGAGGGGAAAGGGATTTGGTAGTGGGGTCTACTATAGATTGCCACAAGAGGAGGATGAGCTAGACCTGGAATTCTCCGGGCAGCTCTTAGAGATATGGTCAAGAAATATGGTTGTCATGGGTGACTTAAACTACTCTGACATCTGCTGGGAGGATCAGTCAGTCAGAACTAATCACTCACATAGGTTCTTAACCTGCATACAGGACCTCCACCTGACGCATGAGGTATATGATCCCACTAGGGGGAACATCTTGCTGGACTTGGTGCTGGCTACAGGGGATGACCTATTGGGGGATCTGCAGGTACAGGGTAACCTAGGGGATAGTGACAATCAATTGACTGAATTCACTATTTGGCGAAGGGTGGGGAAAGTAACCAGCAAGGAAGACATGCTAGACTTAAAAAAGGTTGACTTCAGGATGCTTAGGAGATTAGTTAGTGGTGCATTAAAGCTCAAGAGAATAGAAAAAATGGGGGTCCAGGAAGGATGGTCATTCCTCAAAGAAGCGATCCTTTGGGCACAGAAGGAAGCAATCCCACTTCATAGAAAAGGGGGCAAAAGGGCTAAGAAACCCTCCTGGCAAAAAAAAGGGGGCATACAGGCTGTGAAGGCAGGGGGTAGCTACCAAGGAGGAGTATACCTCTTTGGCTTTCACTTTCAGGGACTCAGTTAGGAAGGCCAAAGCAGCACTAGAACTCAGGCTAGCGACAAAAATTAAGGACAACAAAAAGGCCTTCTTCAGGTATATAGGGAGAAAAAAGAAGGTGCAAGGTAGCACAGGACCCCTTACAGGATAAACAAGCAGCTGGTGACAGATAGGAGGGACAAAGCAGAGCTCTTCAATGAGTTTTTTGCCTCTGTGTTCTTAAACTTGGATCTGGACAAATCTCCCAGATGCATTACTGGCAGAAGCAGGAGAAATACCAGCCCACCAACTGTCAGCGCCAACCTAGTAAAGAGACACTTGGAGGGGCTGGACGTGTTTAAATCAGCAGGACCAGATGAGCTCCACCCAAGGGTGCTGAAAGAATTAGTCAGTGTCATAGCAGAGCCACTGTCATGACTGTTTGAGTACTTGTGGTGCTCAGGTGAGGTCCCTGAGGACTGGAGAAGGGACAATGTTGTTCCTATTTTCAAGAAGGGGAGGAAGAAGATCCAAGTAACTATAGGCTGATTAGTTTCACTTATATCCTTGGAAAATCCTTTGAAAAAATTACCTAGTATTACTTTTGTAGAGGTCCAGTAGGTAATATAATGCTGAAGGGCAACTAGGTACATCAGAAACAGGTCCAGGGAGATGATGCTCCCCTTCTGTGTGGCACTGGTCAGGCTGCAGCTAAAGTACTGCATCCAGTTCTAGGCACCACAATTCAAGAAGGATGTGGACAACCCTGAGAGGATCCAGAGGGCCCTCTGGAGGAAAAGGGCCACTTGTATGGCTGGAGGCTTGCAGGGAAGCTCTTATGAGGAAAGGCTGAGGGACCTGGACCTTTTCAGCCTCCACAAGAGAAGGCTGAGGGGGGGATCTTGTGGCAGTATACAAATTCACCAGGGATGCGGGGGAGGGGGCAGGGGCTGCAGGGAATAGGAGATGCTCTGTTTACCAGAGCACCCCTTGGAACAACCAGAAACAATGGCCACAAGCTGATGGAGAGTAGGTTTAGGGTGGACATAAGAAAGAAAGGGTGTTCTTCCCTACTTTGGGGGGTCTTCAAAAGGAGACTGGACAAGCACCTGGCTGGGGTCACATGACCACAGCACTTTTTCATGCCATTGGCAGGGGGTTGGACTCAGTGATCCTTTGATGTCCCTTCCAAGCCTAGTTCTATGAAAAGCACCTATGAAAGCAAATATGGACTCTTGTTGGGCTTTGGCCTCCTCAGCCACTATCCCTTTCCTCTCAGCTAGGCCTTCTAGCCTGGGCCCACTGTATTGGACCTGGCTTTGAGGCATTAGCTCTGGTTTGGCCCTTTTGGGCACTGGGCTCCTGCCTGCCAGACCACTGGCCCCTGTGTGGCTGCACCACTCTCAGGCACCAGGCCCCTGTCTGGCTCTGTGGCCTCACTCTGCCCACTCTGGTCTCAACAGTCACTCAAGCCTTAAGCCTGCCCCTGGCACTAATGGGACCTCTGTATACCACCTCTACAGTCCCAACCCAAATCACTGGTCCAACTATAATATAAATATAAGCCCCTGGACTATCACACAAACATAAAGGGGAAGTTTACCCTTTAGGTGGGTAAACTTTCCCTCAGCGCTCTGTTAGAACAGCCTCCCCACCCTGGGCTATACCCTAGCTCACTGTGAAATCCATGCGTAGCACTTCAGGAGCCCTGCTGCTTGGAGCTCTTCACCCTGTGGCAGCCGAGAGAGGCTAGCTCAGGCGCTAGGCTTATATCTTGCCAGGGCCCTACCCCTTCTGGTCAGCAAGCTGCACAGACTGCCTGCAGGTGCATAATTGGCCTTGTTGGCCTGGTGCCTTGACAACCTGCAGCTGCTGCACCCTGCCTAGCCTACATGTTCATTAATGCACCTTAGTTACTGTGCATTTAGTGTAGTACTTGCATAATGAAATACTAACTAAATGCACAGTAACTACAGTTACTGCAGAGTAGTGCCAGGGCACAATTATTTTGTGGTGCTTATTGTACATTAACCTAATAATACTGCGCAGTAGGCTAATAGTACATTTTTTAACCACCACGCTACTCTGTAGTGTTATTAGGCTAATGTGTAGTAAGTGTCTGATGTACCCAGGTGCGCTCAGTGAAGCTGAAAGAAAAGAAGTTTTTTCCTCCTCTACTGTCAATAAAGTGATTTGTTATTTTTACTAAAAGAATCATGGTAGCTGGCTTTACAAATAAGACATTTACAAGGTTTAAGAAGTAATTATTGACAGAATCTTTTGCATTTTTTTAATAAAAACTTAATTCAGTTAATACATTGATAATAACCAGTAAGGGAGCAGATACCATAGAGAATTAGAATATCAATTACTAGGTGTAAAATAAAAGAGTGATTGCTCATCAGTACAAATCTGGCTCTGGTGCCATTTCAGAATGAACCTGCAGTGAAAAGCCATAAGGCTTGCACCTATCACCAACTCACTGAGATTACTTTCTGAGCATGTGAAACAAGGCTAATGTTGGATGTTGCTTCACACCAGCCAATCTGACTATACATTCTAGAGAAAGGAGAAAAAGTTTCTGTTGTCAGTTTCCAGAGAATGTAGGCCTTCTTGTACTTTCCTATTATGAGAATATATTTGCAAGGTACTCACTACTTTCCCACATATGTAGCTGTTTTACACAAAATGTGTGCCCCTTTGATCCATTAAGATACCGCAGCATAAGATGTTCATTTTCCTGGAGGTTTTCTAGGCCTCTAAAAGGAATTTAGTAACAAGATCCTACATCAGGGTTTGCACGACCATGGCTGTCAGGCTTTTCATTCTTTGAGACTGGAATACATGTAATAACAAAATGACTCTTAATAGCAGAAGAGCACATTACTTTATGAAAGACAATTTTAACTATTTCAAACCTAAGCAACTCCTAATAATCTCTGTGTAATGCTGGCTGCTTTCTGTAGTAAAGACAAGTCTTGTGTCTTCACTCTGCCTGCTTCAGCTAGATTATATATAATTATTAGATAATTATGATGGTACAGTGGCTGTAATATCTTACATCCCAGTATAATCATGGATGTGACTTTAACCAGCCAGGTTATTTAACTAAATACCTGCAGCTCTAAGTGTGGGTCAAGTGCTCAGTGAGTACCTCAGGTAATTACCCCCAAATGATGGCCTTGTGCTGAATGTTCTCATTAGCCTTTAACACTACTACTACAGCTTCAAGGACAGGAGAGGAAGATTACTTGGTTTTAAAATATTTATTAATTGATTATAGCAAGGAAAAGGGAAGAAAGGGTATGGTCTTAGATTTTCTTCCTTATGAAGACATTTTCCTTTATACTGTACTTGTTCAGAGCTGGATTGCTTACATTAAGAAGCACTGTAGGCAAAAGGTAGGGCAGTATGACACCTGAGTGACTAACTGATTCAGAGAAGCATAGCGTTCATGGGCAACAACCTACTTCACCACATGCTAACATCACATTAAGAAGTATGTTACTCCACTATAAATAGACCACTGAGGTAGATAAAGTTATTTAGGATGGAAAGTACTATGTTTTGTTACCAAGAACATCACAATCTAATTCACACACCACTTCATACAGAGAATAGAATCACATTTGACATAGCATGTTTTAGGTGGTCATGAAATATGAATCCCATACAGTCTTGTTTGACAGTCATTTCTTTAAAAGGACTGTGGTCAGTATGTCAGGACAGTACAAGTATCTAGTGCTGAAAAGGATCTTTTTAAAGAATAGTTATACTATCATTGTGTTGTTAGGAAGGAAACTATTAACTAGGATTGTCTATATGAGATGCGAAATGTTGAGTAGGCTAATTCTACTGTACAAAAAAGCCATTCTATTGCACTAATCACAGTATCAGTAGAAAGGTATGCACTGCACAGTAGCACTGCTTACTTCACATTGAGTTAGTACCTGTTATTACAGGTACTAAACTAAATGGGCAGTAACTATGGCACATTAATGCATGTGTAGACATGCCCACTGGGGTAGTAAAGTATTATTTCAGTAGTGACCATTAATACTTTTGTGCTCTGTATATCACACAAAGAGAGTAGTCAAAATGCAAACACAGGACTGTATCCCACAATTGTTATTCAGAAGAGTGAGCCTCCAAATTTACCTAAATTATAACCTTTGTCTTTCCTATGATTTGTGGTTGACTGTAGATGCAAACTGTGTTCTTTAATTCAACCAGACTCCTAAGTTTGAGGAAGCATGCTGTCTCTTTTAATATGCCTAGATGTTTTACCAGGTTGTGAGCAGCCACATCTGGGCCCACTTGGGGACTGAAGTGTCTACCAGGGTCAGGAGGGTGAGCAGAATCCAAGGACAAGATGGGTCAAGAAGCCAGGAGATGAGACAAGGGTGGTCAAACCAGGCAAGTCAAGAAGTCAGAAGCTTATATGGAGAAAGTGGAGGATGTGGTGCCACAACTGTACACTCTGGTGACAGGGAGGAAGTGGAGGGCTAAGACAGGGAGGAAGATGGAGGCTTCATTTCAGCCTTACTCAGCCTACTCACCTCTGTAGGGTGGTAGACTAGGATGAGTGGCCATGCTGGTCAGGGTGAGGCCCCAGGTTGAAGCTGTAGCCTAACTCTACCTTAGATTACCATGCAGGAACTTCAAGCAAGAGTATACATGTACAGCTGTGCTTTAGTAACTATATTTAATGCCACTGTTCCTTTATATACAGATATATGTAGATATGATTTTAACTAATTTGTTTCTGCTTCCTACTACCATAGCAAGCCCATTCTCTCCCTGACCTTTTCTCCAACCATCCTCCAATTTCTGTCTTCAGTACAGACATGAGTGCTTTGAGCACTGAGTTAAAATACAGTTTTAGCTGGACATTGGTCAAAGTACAGGTCTATCTTGTATCTATAGGGTCCTTGCTTTCTCAACCAGTGGTAAAGCCCTGATCAGTCACAACTGAACTCAGTTTAGTAAGCAGAGACACATGGGGCAGAATCATTGTTTATAGTTCATGTCTTCTCTGCACTGAGAGAGTTAGTGCCACAATGGTGGTTGATGCAATATAAACAAATTAGCTCTTTGGGACAGTTAAGATCTTTGGTATCTGCTTGTACAGTACCTAACACAGTTAACCCATTATTAGAATTCTCATGGATTACATCAAGGAAAATAATAAAAAAATAAACTAGACAGCTTGAACTGTGCTTGAAGAGGTCATTGTGTTGTAATTGGATCCCCTGACATGGCTGCATTGGTAGTGTTGAAGGGATTAGGAAAGGCAAGGCAGTGGATGTGGAGTGAGAGACATACAGCTGCACATATCTGGCATGCAGGTGTTTGTGCTTGTATTTGATTTCTTGCCAGTATCAAAGCCAGATTTATTAGGGGATCTACACAGTGGTTTCACAAAAAATGACTTATCCTTGGACACTAATTATAATCTTCTCTCCCATATCAGACTCAGTGTTTGGGTTACTCCCAGACACTACTTCTGCTTCCCTGTACACTAAGCCAGTATCAAGTTATCTACCCTTTCAACAACTATGTAGTAGATGTACTGAATGAGGGTGTAATGGATACAGGTGGTACCATCTGCTTAAAATGTATTTTTTAAATTTTGTATTGGTGCTGCAATTTTGTGTTTTCAATAAAGTGTTTAATTGATGCAAAAGGTTTCATTGCATCAGATATAGAAGTGTAATTTCTGGGTCTTTTTGTTGCTAATGAGAGACAGCAGTCTTCCAAAAGCATCAACAGGAATAACAGAAAGGTGGGGAGAGTAACTAGCACAGTGCAAATGCTTGACTTTAGGAAAGCCAACTTCGATGTGCTCAGGGCAGTAGTCAGGGAGGCACTCAGAGCCCAGGGTGTAGCTAGTATGGGGGTCCAGGAAAGGTGGTCCTTCCTCAAGGAGGCTATCCTTGGGGCACAGCAGGATGAAATTCCACTGCGCAGGAAGGTGGGGAAAGGGTTCAAGAAAACTTCATGACTGAGCGCAAATATCCAGGCTGGCCTGAGGGCAAAGAAAAAAGCATACTGGTGGTGGAAGCAGGGGGTAGGGAAAAAGGAGGAGTACACCTCCCTGACCTGAGCTTGTAGGGATTTGGTAAGGGAGGCTAAAGCAGCACTGGAGCTTAGATTTGCTTCTGGGATTAAGGATAACAAAAAGTCCTTCTTCAAGTATATAGGTAGCAAGAAGAAGTCTCGGGGTAACATTGGACCCCTACAGGGCAGGGCAGGGCAGGGCAGGGCAGGGCAGGGCAGTTGGTGACGGATGTGCGAGAGAAGGCAGAACTCTTTAACAGGTTCTTTGCCTCCATGTTCCTGTCTGCTGACAATGGGGTGCTCTTGGGTGACAGCGTAGAGAGGCCCAGGAAGGATGCGAATCCCCTGACTGTTAGTTCAGACCTAGTTAAGGATTACCTGGAGAGCTTAGATGTATCCAAGTCGGCAGGCCCGGACGACCTTCATCCACAGGTGCTGAGGGAATTGGTTGGTGTCATTGCGGAGCCATTGGCATGGCTGTTTGAGGACTTCTGGTGCTCGGGCCAAGTCCCTGAGGACTGGAAAAGGGCCAATGTGGTCCCTATTTTCAAGAAGGGGAGGAAGGAAGAGCCTGGCAACTACAGGCCAGTCAGCCTCACTTCTATCCTGGGGAAGGTCTTTGAAAAAATTATCAAGGGCCACATTTGTGAGAGCCGTGCAGGGGAAGTGATGTTGGGGGTAACCAACACGGGTTCGTGCCAGGCCGATTCTGCCTAACTAACCTGGTCTCTTTCTATGACCAGGTAACAAAAAGCTTAGATGTGAAGGAGGAAGTCAATGTCATCTTCTTGGACTTCCAGAAGGCCTTCAACACAGTGTTCCACCCAATTCTGGTGGGCAAGCTGAGGGACTGCGGCATTGATGAAAGCACAGTCACATGGGTGGCAAACTGGCTCCAGGGGTGCACCCAGAGGGTGGTGGTGGATGGGTTGATGTCGAACTGGGAGGGTGTGGGCAGCGGAGTCCCCCAGGGCTCGGTCCTTGGGCTGCTGCTGTTCAACAACTTCATTAGCGACCTGGACGAGGGTGTGGAGAGCATCCTGTTCAAGTTAGCTGATGACACCAAGCTGTGGGATAAAGTAAATACACCGGCAGGCAGGGACCGCATCCAGGCAGACCTGGATAGGTTGGAGAAGTGGGCGGATCTGAACAGGATGCGGTTCAACAAGGACAAGTGCAGAATGCTGCACCTGGGGAGAGGGAACCAGCATGATGGTTATAGGTAGTGGCTGACCGTCTCAGCAGCACAGAGGCAGAGAGGGATCTTGGAGTCATGATTGAGTCCAGGATGAATATGAGTCACCAATGTGACAAAGCAATAGGCAGAGCCAACCGCACCCTGTCATGCATCAACAGGGGCACCACTAGCAGGTCCAGAGAGGTCTTGCTCCCCCTCTATGTGGCACTGGTCAGGCCGCAGCTGGAGTACTGTGTCCAGTTCTGGGAGCCGCACTTCAAGAGGGATGTGGAGAACCTGGAGAGGGTCCAGAGGAGGCCACTCATATGGTTGAGGGCCTCTGTGGCCAGCCCTATGAGGAGAGGCTGAGGGACTCTTCAGTTTCCACAAGAGGAGACTGAGGGGGGATCTTGTGGCTGCCTACAACCTTATCAGGGGCCACCAGCACGGACTCGGGGGAAGTCTGTTCACCAGGGCCCCCCTTGGAGTCACCAGGAACAATGGCCACAAGCTGAGGGAGGATAGGTTTAGGTTAGATATTAGGAAGAACTACTTCACTGTAAGGGTGGCCAGAGCCTGGAATAGGCTTCCCAGAGAGGTGGTGCTCTCACCTTCCCTGGAAATCTTCAAGAGGAGACTGAATAGGCACCTGGCTGGGGTCTTATGACCCCTCCCACTCCCAGTGCTCCTTCCTGCCCATGGCGGGGGGTCGGACTAGATGATCTGTCTAGGTCCCTTCCGATTCATTGATTCTATGAATGTTTGTTTACACCACTTCTACTATTATTTTCTTTACTTCTATTTTTTCTTTGCTTTTGCTATATCTCACCCTTGCTCTATCTGGAGAACTAAAGACACATTACTGGATGCCTGGAGAAAGCTAAAGTCTTGGTCAGTCTTCAGATCAGCAAAACCAAGAGTTTTGGGAGTTAACTTATAATAAGTGTAAGTTGTTGTCCAGAGAATTTTAAGTCTTCTGTGGGTGGACAAAAGAACTGGTGTCATTTTTACTATTATTTATACCAGCTGTATATCTAACTGTATTTTTCAGTAGCAAAATAATAATCACATACATGAACAATGAATCATTCCAAACAAAATTAATCAACATTTTTATCAAGTTATCAGCTCAGTGGATTGAGGAAACACAACAGATTTCATACGTGTAATGTATAACATATAAAGTAAGAATTCATGAGGCACCCATGGACACATGAATATAGGCCTTATGCATTCCTATTTGGATGTGAATGCTGTTTCAGTCTGTAAACTGGCTAAAGGACCTAAACACAGCAGGTTGTTGACAGAAGATGCATGTATAAAAACCTCTGAAAAATGTAATGAAGGTGGCTGTGCCATCTCATTTTGCTATGAAATTTGGATGTTTGGAGTTCCCCAATTCATCCGTTTTGTAATCATTTCTTTAAGGTTCCCTACTCATTTAGTTTACAAGGCGTTGAGTACCTTTACCTTCCACTGAATTCAGTAGACAATAGAAATGCTCGACCCCTTGCTGGCTTGATAACTTCTGGCTAAAATGCAACATTCTCTATTAAAGTTTTACTTTCTTTTCTTTTATCACAGTGCTTTATCCAGGGGTTCAAGTCATAACTTTAGTTTACAAAGCTTAAATCAGTGTCTAACAGCCAGAAAGATTGATTCAGAGAGGCATTTATCTTCAAATTCTCTATCTAAAATGTTAAAGCATTGTTTAAACCAAAACTAAATGGGTAGGGCAACAGAATGCCATCTTGGGGTGGTTAATAGATTTCCTAGTGTCAGGTTGAATTTAGAAAGAGAATTAAGGTTTGGTTTGTTTTAGGAAAGAAAGTGGAATGGCAGAAGGCAGGAGGAGGGAGAAATACAGGATTGAGCAATCAATTCTTAAAGTATCTGGCTGTTGGTAGGCTGTATCAGTGGCTTGTGGGATGATACAAGTCATCCAAAAATAACGTGTGGAAAGCCATGCTCCAAAACCACTGTGAAAAGGTGCACAGAACCTTGAGGCAGTTAAGTAGTCATTAGTGGCAGGGGTATAATATTAAGGAGTCAACAGTAAAGTCTTTTTTATTTTTCCTTACACATGCACTAAATCTTATGAACACAGCAGTACTTGCATGAGACGCCACACACATTTTAATTAAAGGAATAAGTATTAGGATGTTTTTGTTAGCAGGCCATTATGGTGGAGAGAGAAAAAAATTGCTTGCATTGGGAGTAGGTGGGTAAGGATGGGGACATGAAAACTAATAGCTCGAGTAGCCTGCTAGCTAAAGAGCACACAAAACAAGTGCTGTTTCTAAGTCCAGAATAATTATTTCATTATTTCCCCCTCCCTCCCAATGTGCTTATTTATTAGAGTTAGCAAGAGTAAAAGGTTATACAATGTACAAAAGCAGCACAAAAGTCTTCAGCAGCACACATGCAAGTGTCTGGCTGAAGACAAGTGACACTTCTTGAAATGTCTGCCAAGGAAAACAAGTACACAGTGAATCACGCATTTGCACAGTCTAGAAATAAAAACATCAGGCAGCGTTCCAGACTGCCAGTTCTGCCACACACTGCTCCAAGCCAAATACCATCAGGAAACATACTGCACTATGCAGTAAAAGTTTTGAGAGAGCCCACACTGCACTCAACCTGTTTCAGGAATTGCATATGAAGTGTGGTTTAGGCCCATGTCTCTAAGCCATGGATTTATTGTCCTAGTTCAAGATACAAACACGGTTTGGGTGAAATTGAGAATTTGTTACTTGCACCATTTAAAGTTGCTGATCAATGACCTTCTGTGTGATAGCCACAGTATAGAGGGGATGTAATATCTTTAGATCTTGTGAGGGCCAGGAAAATCACAACGTTCTAAAGTAGCAGATTGGAAGGATACAATTATTTAGTGTTCCACGGACATAATTACTTCCATTAGTATAACAAATTGAGCTGTGGTCCATTTGTCTATGTGGAGGGCTATTCAGAACACAATTAAATTCAGTATTTTAGTTTCACATCATTAAGCTAATATAAAAAAGCTTCTTTTCCCTAGTGGAAAATGAACAGTTTGGAAGCTCCTTGCAGGTTTTATAGATCTTGATAGTTCTGTAAAGGACTAGTTCTTGGTGGGCTGTCCGTTTGCCTCTTTATACATCAGAAAAATTTGCAGTGTACGTCCTGGTAGCAACCATATTTACTCAGATATAAAATAGTGTCCCCCTTTCCCCCCCCACCAGCATAGGGGGGAAAAGCCCCTCATCTTATATTGGCATATGAAGCAGAGGGAGGATCAGGTGGCTGCTGCAGCTCTGACTCTGGCCCTGATCCTGGGTCATGGCCTGGGTCAGACCCACAGCAGCTTCCTACCCCTCACTCTGCTTCCCCTCTGCATCTTCTGTCCCACCCCCACCCACTCCCTTTTGTCCCTCTTACTGTCCTGCACAGCTCAGCTCAGGCTTCAGCTGTGGTCTCTTCCACATGAAACATATGGGAACTCCTTCCCCTGCCTGGCCAGTCAGCACTGACACAGCTGCATGGCCAGGCAAGGGCTGAGTTTCCACATTCTACATGTGAAGTAGTCCAAGCAGCAGTTGAGAGTGAAGTGTGTGAAGGGCAAGAAGCAGAGACTGGGGGAGTGGTAGGAGGAGAAAACAAAGGCTGGTGAGAGTCAGAAGGGCTTCAGAGGGAAGAAACAGGCAGACCTGACCTCCCTGCTCAGCCACTGTTTTCCCTGTTGTAGCAGTGTGTATTGGGGGGAGGGGGACTTATTCAAGACAATCCCCCAGTAATTAGATTACGTACCTGAAAAATTATAACACATTAGACTTTCTATACATTGAACCTAATTATTGGGTGGGGGTCATTTAATATTCAGATTTGCCTTGTATTCAAGTAAATATGATATTAGCTTTTGAAAGCTTTTCAAAGGTGTTGAGCTTCTCTGACATCCATTCACTCAGAACACTCAGCCCATAGGTCCAATCCATATTCAGGGCAGCATTTAAGCACGTCTAAGCAGAGCAGAATTAAACCTTAACTTTAAAATCAATTGGACCCCAACATATTTTTAAACAGGATTTAGGACCAGATCCAGATCTGGTTTCATAAACATCTAAATAGAACTTAGGCACAGAAATTCAGACTAGCAATATGGCTTAGCCCTGCTTGCAAGCCACAAAATATATTAGATGCCTAAAATATAATGATGTCTCCATTTGTAGTTCTGAAAGAGGACAGGCAAGATGGAGCTTCATGCAACAATCCTGTGATGAGTGGGGCAGGTAGGAGGGAGGCCCTGGGTTTGGGTCCCTGTTCCTGAAACTGTTTATGGATTTTATATTGCAGTCACTGGAATTTTTTAAATGAAGAAAGATCATGACTCTTCTGAGGCACACTGCCACTCCAGTCAAGTGAGAATGTATAGGCTCACAAGAGAGTTAGGGTGGAAGGGGGGTGCTATCTCCAAAGAGGAATATACCTCCTCTGCTCAGGCCTCTAGTGGGGCTGTTAGGAAAGCTAAGGCGGACATAGAGCTAGGACTTGTGTCCAAAATCAAAAATAATAAAAAGTTCTTTTTCAAATATATAGGGAGGATGAAGAAAGCACCAGGAAATGTGGGGCCCCTGCAAGATCCTCTGGGCAATCTGGTGGTTGCGCCAGAGGAGAAAGAAGACCTCTTTAACCAATTCTTCACCTCTGTTTTCTTGTGCAGGAACCTGGACTTCCCCACCGTGATGCAAGACGGACTGGAGGGGAACACATCCAGACCTCAGGTTGGGGAGGACTGAGTTAGAGAGCTTCTGGAGGGGCTGGACATGTTCAAATCAGCGTGTCCAGATACTCTCCACCCCAGGGTGTTGAGGGAGCTAGCAGAGGTTATTGCAGGGCCCTTGGCATGGCTTTATGAGCGCTCGTGGTGCTCAGGCCAGGTGCCAGATGATTGGAAGATAGCCAGCGTGGTCCCCATCTTTAAAAAAGGGAGAAGGGAGGACCTGGGCAACTATAGGCCCATCAGTCTTACCTCAATCCTAGGGAAACTCTTTGAGAAGATCATCATGGAGCACATCTGCGATGGGCCGGCCTCAGGGATGGGGCTCACGGGCAACCAGCTTGGTTTCATTAGCGGCAGGTCATGTCAGACCAACCTGATTGCCTTTTATGATCACAAAAGCATTGGATGTAGTCACCATGGATGTAGTCTTTCTGGACTTCAGCAAGGCCTTTGACACTGTCTCCCACCCCTTTCTCATTAAAAAATTGGGTGATGGTGGCATCGATGCCTACACAGTCAGATGGATTGCAGATCGGCTGAAGGGTTGCACTCAGAGGGTGGTGGTGGACCTGTCATATTTGACCTGGGGAGAAGTGGGCAGTGGAGTCCCCCAGGGTTCGGTCCTTGGGCCCGCACTGTTCAATTTCTTCATCAGCGATCTGGACAATGGGGTGAAAAGCACCCTGTTTAAATTCGCTGATGATACCAAAATTTGGGGTGAGGTGACCATGCTAGTAGGGAGGGAAAGACTGCAGCAAACCCTGGATAGGTTACAGGGGTGGGCTAACAAAAACAGGATGCGTTTCAATACTGACAACTGCAGGGTGCTGCACTTGGGCAGTAGTAACCAGCAGCACACTTATAGAATGGGAAACTCCCTTCTTGAGAGCATGGAGGCAGAAATGGATCTTGGAGTCATTATTGACAATGGGGCCGACAATGTGAGGTCACGGTTGGCAGGGCTAACCGGACCTTGTCGTGCATCCACATGTGCATCTCTAGCAGGGACAAGGAGGTAATCCTCCCCATCTACGCAACACTGGTCAGGCCACAGCTGGAGTACTGTGTACAGTTCTGTGCGCCCCACTTCAATAGCGATGTGGACAACATGGAGAAGGTCCAGAGGAGGGCCCCCCTTATGATCTGGGAACAACAGGGCAGACCCTACAATGAGAGATTGTGGGACCTGAACCTGTTCAGCCTTCACAAGAGAAGGTTGAGGGGGGACCTGGTGACTGTCTATAAACTCACTAGGGGGGACCAGAAGGGTTTGGGAGAGACCTTGTTTGCCCTAGCGCCCCCTGGCATAACAAGGAATAACGGCCACAAGTTGTTGGAGAGTAGGTTTAGATTAGACATCTGTAAGAACTGCTTCACAGTCAGGGCGGCTAGGATCTGGAACCAACTTCCAAGGGAAGTGGTGCTCGCTTCTACCCTGGGGGTCTTTAAGAGGAGACTTGATTCCTACCTGGCCAGACTCATTTGAGCCCAGGCAGGGGGTCGGACTTGAAGATCTACAAGGTCCCTTCCGACCCTACTTCTATGAGTCTATGATTCTATGATTAACTCCTAGGAAGAACCTTCATGTAGAGAAATTCACTTAGTAATATATTTTTTCCAATTTAGCTCTGGAAAGTATGCAACAAGTTTTCTTGGTAACCTTCTGTATGAATATTCTTCTTCTCTCTCCATCCCCCTTCCCCTCTCCCACTCCCATGGAACACATATGCATACAATTTTGCAATGATATTTTCTAAAATTTACAAAGCAAAAATTGTGACCTTCTTTATAACTCCACCTGACTGATGTTTAATCTCCCCATGTTTCCTTGAAGTAAGAGATTTATTTAATTTTTATTGTAGGTATGCATGATGAGAAAAGGGAGTTTGGAAATGTTTTCTCTATTTTAAATAAGAATCAAATAGAAAAGGTATATATTTTCTCCTAGAGGTATTGCCTGTCCATTCAAAAACTCTGAGATATTAAAATAAAACATTTTAAATTATTTAATTTGCTGTTGGGGATGATTAAGCTTCTGTGAATCACACTTTCAAGCTTTTCTGTATAGTTATAAGAATCGGAGACTGAAAAGCTGAGTTTTCCTGTACCTATATAATTCCTCGATCTTTTGGTTCAACAAAAACACCAGCACACAATACAACTATCCTTTTAGGCAATGCTGCACCCACTGGATGTTAACACATACACTCTTTCTTGATGATGTTGCAAGATCTCTCAAGCACTCTTTGAGCTAGTAGAGTTATCCCAAGTCTTACAAAAGTTTCCACTTCTAATACTAGAATCTGTTTTACCTTATCTAGACTACATGTTCATGGTAAAGGTCTTTGGTTTCTTAGCTCTGTGTGCCAACACTGCAGGGAAACTAGGTACTTAGTTTTATGCTACTCTGAGTACAAATTACAGTGCTAGGTTTGCAGGCAGCATAGACTTGTGATGCTGAGTGCATTTTCCATGTATTCCTCCTAAGCAGTGTAAGGATGAGGCTGGCAGCCAGGGCACATAGCCAGTGGGAACCATCAGCTTTTGCCACAGTTACATGGCTACTAGCAGCAGCCACTGTCTTTCTGTTCCCTCCTCCCTACCCAAATAGGCACCTCAGGCGATTGCCCCTCTTGCCTCTGCCTAGTTATGCTGCTGTTCTCTCCAACAAAACAAGTAACATTTATTTCAAAGGGTGAGATTAGCAATATATATATATACATTTCTAGCTGAATAATGTCATAAGTGAGCAAGAAAATCTTGGATATTGTAGAACAGTGAATATTTTCATTGGCCTTAAAGCCAAATCTCAGGTGATTTTGGTTTTCTCATTCAACGGGCAAAAGCACAATAATTCTGCCAAAACCAAAACACAACCACTGGAACTGATATCCTCTAAGGATCTTTTATTCAGTGTCAAACATTTTCTCTTCTAAGACAGAAATAGCCATGCCTTTTTCAATCCACTTTTTACCAGTTACGCAAAATATATGCCATAGAATATTTTGCTACTAGTTTTAATCATGTTACCAGTACAAAGACTATATAAATATATATTAGATGCCTAAAATCCAGTGGTGTCTTGATTTGTAGTCCAGAAAGAAGACAAACTAGATGGTATGTGAGAATTACATTGTATCATTTGAGTGACAGCATTCTCCTACTGATCTTTGATTGCTTGTGTAGTCATAGAATCATAAAAAAATAGGGTTGGAAGGGACCTCAGGAGGTCATGTAGTCCACCCCTCTGCTCAAAGCCTAACCAATCCCATTCCAGCCACGGCTTTATCTAGCCAGGTCTTAAAAACCTCCAAGGATGGAGATTCCACAACCCCTCTGGGTAACCTGTTCCAGTAATTCATACGTGGGATGTTAAACTCAGATAAACTAAATAGATTTATAACTAAGTAGCTACATAAGCAAGAAGCTTCTGAACAAAATACAGCTCTAAATAAAGATCTGCTTGAACTGCAAGAGGAAGGGGAAAAAGTGAGCACTTAGATCTAAGAGGAAAAAGAGATGTGAAAAACTTAAAATAGGTTGCAAGAAGCTGATTTAAAGATAGTTACTTGTACAATGGAGACATGAGCACCTGCTGACATGCTGCTTATGTGGTCATCACTACCACGTTTCATGCATTGTCTATTCACAAATTCTGATTAGACGTGTGACCTTCAAACCACTGTGGATGTACTTTATCCTTTTAGCTAGTTCTGAGGCTTTCAATTCTACAGTATCTTTCAATTGTCCTTTAGGAATGGACTCTCTCTCTCTCTCTCTCTCTCTTTCTCTCTCTCTTTTTAAATCAGTCACAAAACTAGGGCAGGGTGACTAGGGCAGCTGCCCTGCGTGTTGACTTGAGGGGGAGGGAGAAGGAAGGAAAAAAAGGCTGCTGCTGCAGCCACATAATTATGATAGTGGTGTGGCAGTCAGAAGTCACCGCTGCCCCTGCATGTGGCAGCTATCCAGGTGCCTGGGCATGTCATTATGTCTCTGCTTTAAATCACAGAAACTTTGTGTTATTTAATGGAATTGACTTTCAGGACTGTATTTATCATTTCTGCATGTTTGTATTTTTCAGACTAGGATATTGTTCTAATTACAATTTTAATGAAAGTTTCATTTCAATAAAAATGTAATTATATTTTAATGACTGAGTCAAACTAGATTGGAATCTTCCCTTTCATTATGATCAAAGGATGCATATTCAAGCACATACAGTTTGCAACCAAATAATTATATTAAAATGACTATACCCCTTTTTCTACATTAAGGTGGAAAGTAATTATAAGGCAGTGCATGATTTCTTAGTAACAGGTATTGAATTAAACTAAATGATCAGCGTCACTTGAACAGCATTACCAAAATGTTTCTGCTTTTTTTAAATATTCCTGAATGAAGATTTCTGTAGGAGAAAGGAACTTGCTGGTTAAAGCAATGAATAGGTAGGTAGAAAACATGGATTCAGCTCCTGCTACCTAAAAAAACACTTGTTTGAGCCTGGGCTAAACATTTAATCTTCTCTGCTTTCTCTATATATCATACTTCCTAGATCCCCTCTTAAAGAATACTAGATCATATCTCACATTTTTGTAACACTTTCTCCTTTGTATGGTAACATGCTTAACATTGCAAAGGCAAAGTGCCTGTCACAATGGTATGAGCTAAATAAGTAAATAAGCACAATTTCAAATATATTTATTCTTTTGATAAAGTGAAATATAGTATATTGAGTTATTTGCTACATGGAAACACTCTGTGCTACTTGGTGTTCCTTACAAGGGCTGAATTTAGTCCTGAATGTCAGTTGAAGCTTAAACTTCAGACAGAGCCTGTCTTTAGAACAGTGGCAGGCAGACCACTTTGCTTATCCACTGGCTAGTGCATAAGCCTTTTAAGTGATTTTTTCTCAGAAATTAAGAATAAACTACAAAAAATAGTCAATATTTTGTCATTTTAGATTTACTACATTTGCCCACCAAATCCCACACAGATGGAGATAAAAGCTTCTCCAAGAGCAAAAAGCACATATTTTTTCTATTGCTACAAAATATTGATGAAGTGCTCTATTGAGGTGGAGATCTCATTAATTATTTGATTTACAGAAAAAGAAGACAGAGGGAAATGAGTGCCCTGGCTAATGCCATGATGTACCATCTTGAGACTTAAGATCTTTTTAATGTATTCGGTAGCAATGCAGCTGAAAGGGGAAAGAGGGAGCTGAATGGATCCATTAATTTAATTGAAGCAAGCTCTGACAAGAGATAAAACATCTCAGGCCCTGCATCTCTTCAGGCTGCATCAGCTCTATAGTAAACAGTCAATGATCCATAGACAGAAAAAAAGAGCTAAAGATATACATAGACTCTAGAGACCTCAAGGCCAGGGAATATCAACAGAGACAGAGGTGAATAGACTCTGAAGAGGCCTTCTCTTCATGCAGCACCACATAAGTATTCAGCATCTACTGTATATGCTCCATTGTCCAACTCTGAACAACTCTGAGGTTAGCTGTAAGTAATTCAGACTTCCTACGGAAAAGTTACATTTGATCATTTTTTTCCCAGGCTTTTGAGAAATGCACTCCATCTTTCTATCTCTTGAAAAACAGATATGAGAAATGGACTTCTAATGGTCTTTGAAGCAGCTTTGAAGGATGTTGCTATTTTTCAGATGTTTGTTTTTTTTTTCCAAACACATAGCTGTCAAAAACTTGTTTTAGACCTAAGAGACCAGTACCACTTACAAGCATTGCTCTTTTTGCTTTCAGTGGTCAGCATGAATGTGTTCAATTAGTACTATAAGCAGATGTTTTCAGTAATGATGCACAAGCAGGGACATTTTGCCAATGATATCTAATTTATGCATGTGTTTTCTATTCTTTCATGCTACTATAATGGAAAATTTTAAAATGTAACCCAGCTAAAATCATATAATGTTTCTTCCTGACAAACTACTTGATATCTTCCCTTCTATAAACAATTAGCCTAATCCCAATGTTATATTTCATTACTTGCTCAGGAAAACTTCGGCTAAAGTGAATGCTGAATTAGGACTTCAAGAATCAGTTATCACAGGTTCACAAATTTAATGAGTAAAGATTTTAGCCCAAAGATAAAATATTTTGGGTTTTGTTAAAAACAACAAAACCCCAAAGACCCTCAACATAATATTCAATAGTTTGAATTTCCATCATGACAAAGCATGATGTATATTACAGGGTATATAGGACAGGCCTGATCCTAAAGTGATGGAAATTCATGCGCTTCTATTGACATCAGTGGAGTTGTACCAATTTGTTTCATAGAAGGACCTGGACCAAAAACTAAGTAAGATCAGAAATATGAGGTAACATAAAACACTGTTTTTAGAATCTGATCATTGGGAAATTTAAGAAACCCTTACAGATCAGATTTTTAACAACAGAAGCCATCATATTATAGCAATTGGGTTTTCCTCAGACATTAACTGGGCTACCATTGGGTGTGGTTTGAGAAATGTTGAGGTAAGAGAAAGGGAATAAAAAGGGAAGCAAAAACTGTTCTGTACTGCAAACCATAGGGGTGTAGAAACAGCCAAAGTACCTGGCTGATTAGGTTTCTGATAGTAATTTAGTTGTGGCAATGCAGGTTTTACTGTGAGCTGCAAAGCCCAGCTGGGACTCTGAGCCTGGTGTTTCTAGAACACCCCTGTCAGGACCCAAACTACCTAATTTAATCTGCAGTATGGGCATATCCAAAAAGTGTTTGGTAGAGTGAAGAGTACCTTTAAGCACTAACTATGGGGAAGGGAGGTACTGTGATGATTACTCTGGCTACACTAAAATTAGTTTTAAACACTGACATTTGTATTCTTCTTTAGATATCCTGGATGCTATAATATGCAATTAGGTGATACTGGGTGTGTCTACACATGCATTAATCTGCTTTAGTTAATGCATATTAAATCTAGTACCTCCATTGTGAGGTACTAGGAAAATGAGCATTAGCCTATCTTAATGTGCATTAACTACAAAGCACTGTTTTTAAGTGATGCTTAATGTTCATTAGCTTATGTTAATACGCATTAGCCAAAGAGCATTTTTTTAGTGACAATTTAATGCACATTAAAATAAGCTGATATGCATTAAAGCATACATGTAGATGCACCACTGATTGATAAACTGGCAGGGAAATTTATATGCATGTTAATGAACATAGAACTTGGACCTTCCCTTTGTAATAAAGGTAAATTATATGGTAAATAGATAACTATTTTTCTATACTGTCAAAATAGCTTGAATTATACATTGAAGTTCAGGGTATTCATGGTGAATCAGTGCCATTTAGCTTTCTACTTTGACTTATCCCAAATGTGGTTTATGATAAATCACTTTTGAAATTGTGCTTTTCCCCCCACCTCTTCAGCAATAAAAACTCTCTTTTTCATAGATGGGAAAAAAACTTAACCTTCCTTAGCTAACTGGCTAACTAAGCTAACTATCTTAGAGGATGTAAATATAAGGACAGTTGTGGTTTACAACCTAAGTAAATGAAAAGAATAGGCCTGGCTGGTGTCCACTGACTTTTGGCTTCTTTTACTATGCATCGCATAAATAGACATAGTTGTGTTGTGTAGGTGCTTCGCCTGCTTGGAGGCCACGCTGAATAATATGGCTCCAGCAAAAATTTCCTATGCCATTTTGCTTCTCTCTGCAGCTCCATACAGAGCACAGCATAGCTGCCAAACCATTTATTTTTAAAAGCAGTGATATTCCCATTGTGGGCAGAATATGGGCCGTGGCTGCTGTTCACAAACTTTTTGCAATGGCTTGAAAATTTAATTGTATCTGATCCTTATTGGTTCTGTGCACCCTGCCCACTGCTCATGTTATAAATTCATTCAAAGCAGAAGGTCTAATATTCATCCAACCATCCAAATTCAGTCATCAGGTAGGTTTTCAGTTTATGCAGTTGCTGCCTGTATTTATTTTTACTTGCACCTTTTTGAGGTTTCTCATAACTTCTTATTTTCAAGGATATTCTAAAGGGACAATGAGCCAATCATGCCTACATGTTCACTCTCTTTTGCTTTGCCTCCTGCCCTTCCTCCTCCCCTCACCTGCTCCATAAGAGAGCAGCCCTAATAAAAATTATGCCCAAGAATAAAGCTCTTTCAGCCTTCCAAACATTAATCATTTGACAATTCTGGCTCCAGATTTCAGTGTAGTATCAACAGGTAATTATTTATTTAAATAAAATGTTGCAAGATAAGCAGAAGAGTGTTTGTTTAACTCCTTCCCCATTATCCTTGAGATGTTGCAAAATGATCAAATTCAATAGATCTCATAAAGTATTCACCTTAAATATTAGTGTGAGATTTGGAATTTGACCAATAATGCATTTAAAATGTAGTGGTGGGGGAGGGGAACAAAAACGTACAAGTGAAACAATTCCTGTCTCCTTAAAGGAAGTCATTTAAGCTGATTACACAGAGTACAATGATACATTAATACATCACTCACTATGTGAAATGTGTACAATATATTACATAATGCTTTATGCAGAGTTTATTAAACAAACATTGACCTTCAGTATTATGGTACACAGAACTTGTATCCTCATAGTTCAATAGAGCAGGTTGTCAAAGTAAATATTTACAACATGGAGTAAAATCAGGTTACTTTCATTAATGGTGTATAGTAATAATTTATTTTTGAATGGCTATATTTTTGTTGTCAAGCCAAGACCACAATGAGGGTAAGGATTCCATGGTAGTGGGAGTTCCTGCAGGCATTCAGGCTGATTCAGCTTTTGTACCTATGGAGCACTGAGGAGAATTTGCCAGAGTAGAGGCTACAGCATCCTTTAAAATATTTTCTTTACAATGGTAATCCTTTTCTGTCTTCTTTAACATGGGAGTAGCCTCACTCATTCCTACTGCAGTTCTTAGTGGGGAAGTAGCTCTGGTGTCCTGACACTTGCAAAGGAGATCAAAGACTAGAGAAGATAGCTTTCAGTTAAGCATAAGCAATGAAGGTAATATAGTCATTGGGATCTCCAGCATAAATAATCTTTCAGGAACCAAAATACAAAATAAATCTATTTAGAATCTAATACATCAGTTACCATGGCACTTAGGCCCCATCTAAATGTTACAGGTATTGTGCAATTAACTGGTTAATTGCACAATTACCTTCAGACCAGCTACATGTGAAAAGTACCTATCACCCCATAAAAAGCTCCCACCAGCTATAAAGTTAGACCCCAAAAATGTGTACTAACTTTATAGCTGGTTGCTATCCAGCTTTAATTTGTTTGCTTGTGTAGCAGGGTCTCCACTGTGGCTGAGAGCTCTGTTGGCTGACAGGGATCCCAGCCAGGAGGATGTACCAAGGCCAGCTGGGGCTAGGAGTCCTACAACTGTGGGGACTCTCAGTCCCAGAAGCCGCTGAATCTAGGTCCTGGCAGCACTGTTCGGTACTGGGACCCAGAGTCCTGAAGCTGTGGTCTCTAGGGCTCCATAGTGTGCTTCCTGGGATGCATAATAAAAAAAGGGAGTTTGGAAAAAAGTCTTGTTTTTTAAGAAAAAAAAAAAAGTATAAAAACCAGAATCTCGCAGCAATCTCCCAGCCCCTGGAGTGTGTGAAACCCCTAGGGCTGAGAGATTGTGGCAGTCATGATCTCCCATCTGCACGGGTGCCTCCAGCTGAGGGGGAGTTTGCTTCATGCCCATGCAGAGGGAGCCTGGGATTGGGCTTCCCTTGCACCTGCAATAAGGCATGATGGGATCTAACACATGTGACATGGCAGGAGGCACAACTGTGTGGATTGAGCATTAGATCTCATTGCACCTTTACATACAGAGGGAGCCTTATGGTTGCATAAGTGTTTTCCATTTTAAGAAAATATTTTATTTTCAGTTTTCCTCAAAAACAGACAGATAAATTTTTCTAGGTGTAGGATGAGTGAATGAAGCTTCTGCACAAGTAATTTCTTGCTATAAAGAGAGGGTATACTGCTCAACAAAAGGCTCACATAGACATATAAGAGTGCAGTAGTAGAGCTGAGGCAGTTTGTTATGGTTTACAGAAAATTTGTAAGTATTTTCGCTGGTATGAGTTATATCAATTGTTTGGTTTTACTCAGTTCATTCCATTTGCTTTATTTTTTCTCAAACAGCTCAGTAATGGGCATTGAACAATGCTTACCTAGACAGCTAGTCTCATTAGTTCCTCAAAGAGATTAGGCACATGTATTGACACTTGTCATTGCAAAGGTTGCAGAACCAGGAATGCAACTAGTAAGTCTGGCTATTTTTCATTACACTTGTCTGAAGTATGTTTTATGAACTACGGTCTGTAATATTTTGACTGTGCAACAACAGGAAAAATCCTCCCTATTAGCTGTAGACACAGGCATTCTAAAGAGCTATCTTTATGTATATCATAGTAGCAAACCACTGCATTTCTGAACACCTTTATAATAAAGAACCCTTATGATAACTTTACAAAGAGGAGTCCCATTTTATTCCTCTATTATAAGGAACATAATTCCAAAAAAAATTAATATACTAACATTGCTTTAATTAGTACTAACATTCTTAGGACACCCTTGCTAAAGTCCCTTCCTTTTAACAATCAAACAAGTTCAGTGATAGTATCCTTTGTGAGGGGACATGTGTGTCTGTGTGTAATTGTATCTGTATGTGTATCTGTATCTGTGTGTGCTCATGCAAGTGTGATATAGATTAAAAAACCCCAGCTCCTTCAGCAGATTAATAGTTATGTTTGTAGGATACTTAACACTTTTGGAAGTGACTGGTATTCTCTGGAACCCATAAAATCATAAGAAGAGATTAAAAGAAAAAAGGATGTATGCATTAGGATGTATACTGAATTTATCTGCTGGGGTCTCTATAATATTTTTGTCAGTTAAATAAACTCTGGTTTCTCATTGTTAGCATGTGTGTGTGTGTGTGTGTGTGTGTGTGTGTGTGTGTTTCAGGAGTGTAACTAAGGAGGGCAGGGGGCAGAAATGACTGGGCAGCAGTCCTGCCCACTGATTCGAGGGGGGTGCAAAAGTAGTTGCCAACATGCTGCTAGCCCAGCTGCCTCCACTGCCCCCACAGACTGGAGTTGAGCATAATTGCTTTGTTAATTTACCACAGCAGATAACTTTTTCATGCTATTGTTTCAAAAGGTCATCTAGATAAAGTATTATTTGAAAGCTCTTTGTATAATTATTTAAATTGCATGGTGAACATAATCTAATATACTGTGAAAAGACCTTATTTTTTATTTGTAAAGTGTTGTGTACACTCATGGCACTATATAAATGTTAAATAATAATTTACAGGCACAAGAATAATATACAAGGAATTCAGGTGACTGGAAGGAATGTTTGTTATGTTCTAAATATCTTCTTTAATCACCATGTTCAGATTTGTTTAATGACTTTCTCCAAGTTTCAGCAGACATTTTCTCAGTTTTATCACTGCTGGAATTTTTCACCAAAAGCTACTCAAGTTTCTTTCAGTAAACAACTAGATTTTTGATAAGTTTGTTCATAGCCAGTAGTATCTTAGGGCCCATGGAAAACAATGAAAGGATCACCATTTACTTTCACAGGCACTAGATCAGGCATTTGCTCCACCATTGATTGGACTGAAGTCAATGGGATTTTTCTAGAGTGAGCTCTTCAAAGTGAAGGGAATTGAATTTATTCCCCACCAACAAACCCACCCCCTTGCCTTTCTGCTTTCACCTTAACTCCTAGCACCATGGGTTCCTCCCTCTGATTTCCCTTCCATCTCCTTCTACTCCCCTTTAACAGATCAGCTACTATAGAACTACTACTCAGATGACTTTTTCTGCAGCATTTATATAAGTGTTTGCATGCTGAAATTGCACACTGAAAGTAGCATACACAGTAAAAAGAGGCTCCTTCCAGAAATAGCTATTCCCATCAGATCTGGGTATAGACTGATGGTTATTGTGAACATAAGCTTATGGGCCATATGCTCCTTCTCTTTCCTTCTAAGCATTTGACTGATGGTGTTATCAAAAGTGGACGTTTAACTCAAGAACAGGGAATGTGGTTAATCTGTAAAATACAGATGCTCCTATTGATTCAAAAATTAAATTAATTCTAGAAAAATAACCATATTTTTTTTCACTTTCTTATTCATGACCTTCAAGGATATTTCATTTCAGTGAACTGATTTTTAAACAGTTCCTGATTTCATGTGTTTCTAGAACATGACCTCCAACTAACACATATCATTACAGTATTTCCTTGTATCCTTTTTTTCCTTCTGTATGGATTTATTCCATTCTAAATAGACATGGTCAGAAGCAAAACCTCAACAAATCAAGTTCTTTTCACCCCATCTATTTTAAATATAAATGGGATTTTATGCCAGCTATAGTCTGTCTTATTAAAAGAGCGAGAAACAGAGAGATTAGCTGTTTGCTACTGCTTCAAACTTATTCAGCATGCAGAGAAACTTTTATACTCTGGCCAAGAGTTTATTAACTATATGACCAGATATTTCCTTCTACAGGAATTTCTGTAGTTTGTAAGGATTTCCTTCTCTCATGCTCAGGGGAAAATGCATTATATATATACATTACAGGTTCTGTTAACTGGGACTCAGAAAACACTGCTCTATATATTAGTCTCCATATGGGCCTCAATTCCAGCCTTAAATTGTAACTCCTCTGAATAGAGAATTACGGAAGTGTATGCCAGAATGGGACCACAATCAAGCCCCATGTACAAAAACAACAGATGGGTAGTATGAACTACCATGGATAGAAATCATTTTGCTGAAATTCTGACCAAGAATACAGGTTTAATACAGGTTTGTACTGGCAGTTTAAATTAGCCAACGATTAGGCAGTCAATACTGGATATTGTTTTAAATCAAATTCAAATACAGGAAAGAAAGCCTGCATTTTATATAAATTATTTAAAACAATAACTACAGCTGGTGATACCTGATAAAACATTTCTGCATCAGAAAAGAAATGATTAATCAAAAAAGGCAAAACTTTTTCTGTGTGTACAGCACATACATATAAATTTGGAATTTCTGGTTAAAAAAGACAAAGACATCCTGCACCCCAACATAGCCAGTCCCCTACTGATAGAGGCATTTCCTTGGTATTAAGAGCGGGGACATGGACATTAGTTCCTATATCCTAAATGGGTACCAAGGAGGCTAATATATATTTTGTAGCAAATATTTCTCAAGCTCTTCTGGTAAGAGTCTGTTCAGCTTTGCAGAAATAAATATGCTTTGGAGAAGAGATCTGCACTTTGTCCTTCCCTGTCAGGTGAGTTTCTTGACCAATAGCCAATAGGTTGTTCTTGGATGTATGAGTCCCTTGCTCTCTCTTGTGCTCTCCCTTTCAGATCTACCAGCAGTGTTAATGTTGCTGACAGATAGAGAATAGTAATAACAATATGCTATGCTACTGTGTAGCTGTGTGTCTACTATTCACAAACTAAGTACAGGTTTCCCTTACTTTATGCGGGTTCTGTATGTGTGAATTTGCTCTTATGTGATGACCCTTTTTATACCAAAAATTCATTATATGCAAGGTAAATTCACTTTTATGTGATCATTGTGGTGGAAACTCACAGTCAGCTGCTCTGTGCAGTGCATTGAGGGAGTGACACACACCAAAATATAGTCTCCCATGTGGATCTGTGCTCCTCGCTCCTTGTCTGTGACACGTGTTTCTGTAGTTACCATCCCCATTATGATAGTGTCCTGTGCTTGTGTGTACTGTCTGCTGTTGGTGAGCACCAACATTTTCTTGTAAAAGTGGTAGAAATGGGTCAGTACAGTCAAGGTCTTGAAACATATCCCTATTTGTTACACTGTAAAGTAGATTCTCTTTATGCAAATTTGAGTTATGTGCTGTTTTCCAGGAACGCCTGTACAGCATAAAACGAGGGAAACCTGTAGTCAGCCCTTCATAGATTCATAGATTCATAGATGCTAGGGTCGGAAGGGACCTCAATAGATCATCGAGTCCGACCCCCTGCATAAGCAGGAAAGAGTGCTGGGCCTACATTACCCCAGCTAGATACACATCTAGCCTTCGCTTGAAGACCCCCAGGGTAGGGGAGAGCACCACCTCCCTTGGGAGCCCGTTCCAGACCTTGGCCACTCGAACTGTGAAGAAGTTCCTCCTAATATCCAATCTAAATCTGCTCTCTTCTAGCTTGTGGCCATTATTTCTTGTAACCTCCAGGGGCGCCTTGGTGAATAAATACTCACCAATTCCCTTCTGTGCCCCCCTGATGAACTTATAGGCAGCCACCAGGTCGCCTCTCAACCTTCTCTTGCAGAGGCTGAAAAGGTCCAGTTTCTCTAGTCTCTCCTCGTAGGGCTTGGCCTGCAGGCCCTTAACCATACGAGTGGCCCTTCTCTGGACCCTCTCCAGATTATCCGCATCCTTCGTGAAGTGCGGCGCCCAGAATTGCACGCAGTACTCCAGCTGCGGTCTGACCAGCGCCCGATAGAGGGGAAGTATCACCTCCTTGGACCTATTTGTCATGCATCTGCTGATGCACGATAAAGTGCCATTGGCTTTTCTGATGGTTTCGTCACACTGCCGACTCATGTTCATCTTGGAGTCCACTAGGACTCCAAGATCCCTTTCCACTTCCGTGCCACCCAGCAGGTCATTTCCTAGGCTGTAGGTGTGCTGGACATTTTTCCTCCCTAGATGCAGCACTTTGCATTTCTCCTTGTTGAACTGCATTCTGTTGTTTTCTGCCCACTTGTCTAACCTGTCCAGGTCTGCTTGCAGCTGCTCCCTGCCCTCCGGCGTGTCCACTTCGCCCCATAGCTTAGTGTCATCTGCAAATTTGGACAGAGTACATTTCACTCCCTCATCCAAGTCGCTGATGAAGACATTAAAGAGTATCGGTCCAAGGACCGAGCCCTGCGGGACCTCACTGCCCACACCCCTCCAGGTCGAAACCGACCCATCCACCACGACTCTCTGGGTGCGACCCTCCAGCCAATTCTCCACCCACCGGACTGTGCAGTCATCCAAGTCACAGCCCCTTAACTTGTTCACCAGTATGGGGTGGGATACCGTATCAAAGGCCTTCCTGAAGTCCAAGTATACGACATCCACCCCTCCTCCTGCGTCGAGGCGTTTTGTAACCTGGTCATAAAAAGAGACTAGATTGGTCAGGCACGATCTGCCTGCCACGAACCCATGCTGGTTTCCCCTCAGCATAACTTGCCCTGCCGGGCTCTCACAAATGTGAGCCTTGATAATTTTTTCAAAGACTTTGCCAAGGATGGAGGTGAGACTAACTGGCCTATAGTTGCCCGGGTCCTCCTTCCTCCCCTTCTTGAAAATGGGAACCACATTGGCCCTTTTCCAGTCCTCCGGGACTTGACCCGTGCGCCACGAGCGTTCAAATATTCCCGCCAGTGGCTCTGCAATGATGTCGGCCAGTGCCTTCAATACCCTCGGATGGAGCTCATCCGGGCCTGCCGACTTAAAGGCATCCAGTTCTTCCAAGTGACCCTGCACCACCTCAGGGTCCACGCATGGAAGTCTGGTGCCTTGCTGCTGCCTCCCTACACTCCCAGTGAGAGACTTGTCATGCCTCTGGCTTAGGAACACTGAGGCGAAGAACTCGTTGAGGAGTTCAGCCTTGTCCCCTCTGTCCGTCACCAATTGTTTCTGCCCATTTAGCAGAGGTCCTATTCCTCCCTGGGCCTTCCTTTTACTCCCTATATATCTAAAAAACAATTTCTTATTGTCTTTTACTTGGGTTGCCATCCTCAGCTCCATGGTAGCTTTGGCCTGTCTAACTGCCTCCCTACAAGCACGAGCAGAAGAGGCATATTCCTCTTTGGTGATCTCTCCCTGTTTCCACTTTTTATGTGCTCCCCTTTTGGCCCTTAGTCTGCCCTGGATTTCTCTGGTCAGCCAGGGAAGCCTCCTGGCCCCTTTCCCTCTTTTACCTCTCACGGGGATCGTCTCGCTTTGTGCTCGAAGGATAGTTTCCTTAAGGCACAGCCACCCTTCTTGGGCTCCCATCATTTCAAAACTACTACTCTGTAGTGCATCCTTCACTAATCGCCTGAGTTCACTGAAATCAGCTTTCCTAAAGTCCAGCACGTTCACCCTACTTGTTACCTTGCCCACTCGATGCCTTATGTTGAATTGTATTTTTAGGTGATCACTGTCCCCCAGATGGCTACCGATCTGTAGGTCCCCTACTATGTCATCCCCCGTTGCCAATACCAGATCCAGTAAGGCATTCCCCCTAGTGGGACCATGTACCTCCTGCGTCAGGTGGAGGTCCTGTACACAGGTTAGAAACCTGCGTGAGCGGTGGGACTTTGCTGTCTGTGTCTCCCAACAGATGTCCGGGTAGTTTAGGTCCCCCATGACCACCGCCTCTTTTGCTTTTATGGTCTCCAAGAGTTGCCTCAGGAGCCCCAAATCTATTTCTTCCCCTTGATGTGGGGGTCTGTAGCAGACCCCTACCACCAAATCCTTTTCTCCTTGCCCCCATTTAGCCTAACCCACAGTCCTTCTACTTCCTCATCCTTTGATTCTGTCTTGATGAGGGTTGATGTATATTGCTCCTTAACATAGAGCACAACCCCTCCCCCCTTTTTCCCCACCCTGTCCTTTCTGTACAATCTATAGCCCTCGATATGTACCGCCCAGTCATGGGATGAATCCCACCAGGTTTCCGTCAGCCCCACTAAGTCATAGGCGTTTAGTGCAACCAGGAGCGCTAGTTCATCCTGCTTGTTCCCCATGCTCCTAGCATTAATATATAGGCACTTGAGCCCTGTGTCTGGTGCCTTTGCTGCCCCCCCGCTCCAAGTCCCAAAGGGCTCTTTGTCTCTTACCTTCTTGTTCCTTACCTGTGCCGTATTGCTGTCCACCCCCTGTCTTTCATGTTCCCAAAGCTCTCTTTCTTCAGGCTGGGCTGTCCTTGTTGGTGCCACCTGGTTTGGTGGTCCACAGCTTCCCCCGCCCTCATCTTCCCCTCCCCACGACGAGCCTAGTTTAAAGCCCGCCGGAGGAGATCCGCCAACCTGTAAGAAAACACACCTTGGATGATATCAGATGGCTCTTCCAAGAAATTGCAAAGATGGTACAATGAAGTGCAGAAACAATTGGACTTCAGTGTATGTTGGATCACACCATAAAACAATATATAGATTTTTTTTATATATGTATGCGAACCAAAAATAAGTAACTGGGTGCCTCAAATTTTAGGTGCCAATAGAAGATAACATAAAATGGCCTTCTCTTCAGAAAAAAATAAAATACTCATCATCAGAAAAACAAAGCCCTTTGACAGCTTTTCAATCATCACTTGAGAATCTCCAGTCATTTTAGGAACTGACATTTTAATTTTTCTGCAAAATACCCCAAAAACATATTTTTCCATAAAACAGACAACCCTATGTATGTGAAACTGTACACAGTTGTTTGTTACTATAGTTTGAAGCTTTCTTCTATATAATGGCAAATTACAAATGCAGAAAAATCTGCCAGTTTAATCTTAGCCTTGCTATAGATCTCTCATCTTTCTCTACCTTGGCTTCCTTCCAAGAGTGAAAGATTATTTTGCTAGCTTATGAAAGAATTTCTTACTTAGCTGGACCTGCTTTTGCACGGCACTCTGACATTATGTAAAGCTCAGCTGCACTATCAAACACTTGGATCTTCCTTGCTTCACTTGTGCTTGCTGCTGGCTACTCTTTCTTGCCAAATATGGAGCCTAGCCCAAAACAAATCACTATTCATGTTTTGGATTCAGTACCCTGACTAGTGTGATTTTCAGTTCTCTTCTATTCCAGCCAAATGCCAAATGCACAGGCCTATTATAAACTCCTGAAAATTGGAGTTTATAATGGAAGTGCTGACACAACCTTAAATATTGGCATGAACACTGCTTCTATAATTATGCAAGGACAGATGGGCAAGAAGAACACATGATTGTTGAATCTCAGAAAAAGCTGCTCTCATTAATCATCCCATACATTTGAGAAAATAGCTCTGGAAAAGGAAAGGTTAAAATGCTGGGGTACTGAAAGAAGGTGAACAGAAGACTATAGTTCATCCCGACTGTTCCTATTACAATATCCAAAGCTAAAGCAGAGATTAAATTTCTCTGAATAAGGACTGTGCTAAGTAGAATTGTTGTTTTGTAAGGGTCTAATATTAGGCATTGTTGCAAAATGAAAGAAAAGAAGAAATAAGAACCAAACTGTACAAGAGGCTGATATGGATACTCTATGCTAGGTTTTTCCAGGCTAGATTGTATTTGCTTACCTTTAACTTGGCTTTCAACAATTTAGTATTGTTTGAGAATTAAACAAAGTAAAGGGATAGCCACTCCCTTCCAGTCTGTTGGAACAAGGCATATAAATATACTGCTATGTGCGCATGTAATATAATACATGCTAATATAATACATTAATGTGTTAGAGATGTATACTTGAGGTCATTTCTACCCCACTAGCAACTCCCTACCCTCTCCCCTCACCCCACAAAAGCAGAAGTTTTAGGATTCCTTTTCACCACTTTTCCAATCTGTCCATATGAACATTAACCTTAGTCAGCTGTCCTCTGAGCCATGAATAATCTTACCAGTTGCTCAGAGAGGAAAGGGAATATTTCATGTGCCTGCATGTTGCCATAGTAGAGATGTTCTTTATAATTCAACATAAATTTCTCACTCTGAATTTCTCACACTTCTTTCCAATGGTCTGTGTTTCTCTCCTGCGTAGTACCAGGATGGCTGTAGAAGGAGCACTGAACACAGGCAATAAAATCTCATGCTCTCAATTCTTGTGATCAGGGGCCCCTAGAAGCAAGGAGGAACAATATCTGGGAAAGTCCTGACAAACTTTCACCACGTCAGGGAGCATGCTTAGTGTAAACAAACTCTCTAAAGATGCCAAGTGTTAGACTGCTGATGGCCTGTAAAACATGTCCATTGAAATTTATAACTTGAAAAAAAATGGACAAATTTTCACACGTATGGCAATTGTTATGGGATCTGGATCATAATGCATAAAGTTACTATCTGGAAAAGGAAATATAGAACAGTTGTGTCAAACATACAACCCATGGAGTGTCAGTGGGCTAGGCTCTAGGCTACCAGGAGGCCACACCACCAGAAGTTGTGGTTATGGTCAGTGGGGAGTGTGGCCTGCCATGGAATCTGGGGCTCTGGATATGGCCCCTGTGTTGGGCCAGTACGGGGTGCTCCTGTTCTGAGCCACCCATCTCACTGGGCCCGACCATCTTCCAGGCTCTGAGTGCCTCCCTGGGGGTGCCTCATGTCTAGCTGACCCCTTTCCTGGAACACACCTGCTAGCCTGAGGGTAACACCACCACCAGCCAGGGTTTGGCTTGATCCTGGCACTGTGCCCCCTGGAAAACACAGGACTTGTAGCCCTTGAGAGTACTCAACCCACTTCAAGAACTTGGGGTGCTTCCCAAGCACAAATAGTTCTCTCCTTAGTCAGACGAACCAAGGGGATACCAAGGCATAATCTAGACCCACTCCCAGTAAGTCTTCCATGCTAGGTACAAAGGAAACCTTTACTAGTTACAAGGAGTAGGTTTGGAATAGTGTACAGGGTAGAGGGATATCAGAGAAATCCCATAGAGCAAACTGGCATGGCTGGCTTGCCTTTGATTACACATCTGAGTTACTGCAAGCTATATATCTAGTTAGATCCCAGGTAGCTTACTCACAAGTATCATCCAGAGGCAGGTGGAGATTCCCTCTGGAGGCAGGCAGTTCATTGATCATGAGTTTCAAGAGAGAGAGAGCAAAGTTCAGATGGTCCAGCTTCTCTTTGAGTTTTTGTCACAGCTACTGCTGGTGCTGATTCGGATTTGGAGATTCGGCCTCTGAATCAGGCTGAATCCTTTCTGAATAGAATTGTGAACGAAAGTTTTGCATTGCCCTACTGATTATAGAGTCCCTGTTTCCTTAATCTTTGACAACCAATAAAATTAGGACTATAGGATTCAGGGGCCTAAATTTTAAGCCATATATGGGTTTCAGGAAGATGTAAGTTTCCTTTCTCTTCAGGGGAGATCTCTGAGTTGCAGGTAGACAGGTGCCTACAACCAATCTCTAAAATGAAACAACAGGGCTTACTCTTGTCTTTTAAAATATTGACTAGAATGAGCCTGCCTTTTAAATACTAGTTTAGTCATTGGAGCATTCCTCCAAGAGCCTGTGATTCATTGGATCAGAGGTATAGCCCAAAAGAAAGCAAGGCACTGTAGCCCAATGTTTAAGGGCATTTGTATACAACACAGGGGTTTCATTCTCCCTAAATTGAAGCAGGGTTTTTTTTAAAATACCGATTTAATTTAGGACGAAGGAGACCTCTGTGTCCTGCACATCCATGTCCACCCAATCTTTACCTGCCTCTCCAGCGGCAGGGAGGGGAGAGAGAGCTGCTGGCAGGCAGAGCAGTCCCTGAGCTGGTGGGGGGGAAGAGGGAGGGCTGCTGCTTCCCTCTGCAGCAGTGGTGCCCCCCTAGGTGGCACCCACTTGCAGGCACCTGCCTTGGGCAGTCCCGGGGGGAACTGCAGCCATGGAGAGAAGCACTGGGCCCCCATGCAGCTCAATCAGGCAGGCAGGCAGGTTGTGGAGGAGCAGGAAAGATCAGGCTTGTCACTTTTTTTTCTGCTGTGGAGCCTGCCTTCCCAGGCTGCTGCTGGGCTGTCTGCATGGGCTGCTTGTACAGCCCTTGAGCCTCATAAAGCCTGGTGGTTCCTTCCATGGCTGTAGGGTAGGAAACTAAAACTCCTCAGAGGTGTTTTACTTTGCAGCACCCCAAAATCATTTGTTGCATCCCAAAGTTATTTAAGGCACATTGCACCAGTGAATGTGCTACAGCGGCTGGAATTAATGTGTAATATGCTGCCGAATGTCCAAGCAACAATGCCATTAAAGTGGTGCAAAAGGCATTTAACCCATTTTAAAGTGTTGTTTACAAATGCACTAAGACATTCACCTATGGTAGGGGGAGATTTCATAGATTTCATAGACATCAGGGCTGGAAGGGACCTCGGGAGATCATCGAGTCCAGCCCCCTGCCCAAAGGACAGGAAGTCAGCTGGGGTCATAGGATCCCAGCAAGATAAGCATCCAATTTACTCTTGAAGGTGTTCAATATAGGTGCTTGAACCACCTCCGCTGGCAGACTGTTCCAGACCTTGGGGGCTCGGACAGTAAAGAAATTCTTCCTTATGTCCAGCCTGAAGCGGTCTTGCAGGATTTTGTGACTGTTCGACCTAGTCATCCCTTGGGGCGCTTTGGTGAACAAACATTCCCCCAGATCCTGGTGGTCACCCCTGATAAACTTACAGGTGGCCATCAGATCACCCCTGAGCCTGCGCTTTTCCAGGCTAAAAAGTCCCATGTCTCTCAGCCTATCATTGTAAGATCTGGTTTCCTGACCTCTGATCATGCATGTGGCTGTCCTCTGGACTCTCTCAAGCTTCTCCACATCCTTTTTGAATTGTGAAGCCCAAAACTGGACACAGTACTCCAGTTGCGGCCTGACCAAGGCCGAGTACAAGGGGAGAATGACGTCCCGGGATTTGCTCGAGAAGCATCTATGGATGCAAGCCAGTGTTTTGGTTGCTTTACTAGCCGCAGCATCGCATTGCAGGCTCATGTTTATCTTGTGGTCAATGATGACCCCCAAGTCTCTTTCTTCTGTAGTGCTATCCAATGTAGCACTGCCGAGCCTATAAGGATGCTGCAGGTTTTTCCTCCCAAGGTGGAGAACCTTGCATTTTTCAGTGTTAAACACCATCAGGTTCTCATCTGCCCATTTGCTGAGCCTGTCCAGGTCAGCCTGGATCACCCATCTTCTGGCGTGGATGCTTTGCCCCAAAGTTTGGTGTCATCGGCGAACTTGGCCAGTCCACTCCTGACTCCAATGTCCACATCATTAATGAAGATGTTGAACAGTATGGGTCCAAGGACAGAGCCTTGAGGGACCCCACTGGTCACAGGGCACCACGATGAGTGACTGCCATCAATTACAACCCTCTGGGTCCGACCACAGAGACAATTTCCCAGCCAGCGGATCGTGGTGGAGCCAAGGCCACAACTGGCCAGTTTGGCCAAGAGGTGATCATGGGATACCAGATCAAAGGCTTTTTTGAAGTCAAGATATATGACATCAATCTCATCTCCCTCATCCAGGTGATAGGTCACCTGGTCATAGAAGGAAATGAGATTGGTCAAACAAGACCTACCCACAACAAACCCATGCTGGCTATCCCTTGAGATGTTAGCCTGGGCCAGTTCATCAAGGATGGCCTCCTTAATAAACTTTTCTAAGATCTTCCCCAGGATAGAAGTCAGGCTAATGGGCCTGTAGTTAGCCGGATCCACTCTCCTCCCTTTCTTGAAGATCGACACCACATTGGCCTCCTTCCAGTCTTTGGGCACTACACCAGAGCACCAGGAGTTTTCAAAGATCCGTGCCAGGGGCTGGGCTATGATGCTCGCCAATTCCTGACTTGTAGATTCCTGACTTGTAGTCACTGCAGGCCCATTTCTCTATTTTATCCAATAAACATTGTATATGAAATACATAAGCAGGTCTAGAATACAGGCAGCTCCTCTCCTGGTGAGTACCCTAATCACTAAGCTACAGGATCATCCTCACACTAGCTCAATGAATTTTGAATCCTTTGTTACAGTGGCACAGCTTTAATAGGAGGAAAGGAGAGTGGCCTCCTTCAGCTGGAAGTGTTTATAACTTACTGACTGAGGTACTGTCCTGAAGATAGGAAAAGGTGTCTTTAACCCACAGTTCTGGCTGAGAAGTAAATTATACACTGCTGTCCTACTTCATGTGAAAGTGTTGGAAGTGGGGTATTGACATCATCATGGGGAGTCTTCCAGAAGCCTATGGAAAGTTCAATGTCATGGCAGTGGCCTGGCCAGTGGAGCCACAGTCACTCTGGAGAAGAGGCCGCACCAAGCTGCAGTGAGAGGAAGAACCATGTGTTGAGACCTGCAGCTATGCACACCCATCATTCTACCGAACCACACTTCTGTAAAGTACAATTCAACATAAGGCGTCGAGTGGGTAAGGTAAACAGTAGGGTGAACGTGCTGGACTTTAGGAAAGCTGATTTCAGCGAACTCAGGCGATTAGTGAAGGATGCACTGCAGAGTAGTAGTTTTGAAATGATGGGAGCCCAAGAAGGGTGGCTGTGCCTTAAGGAAGCTATCCTTCGAGCACAAAGCGAGACGATCCCCGTGCTAGGTAAAAGAGGGAAAGGGGCCAGGAGGCTTCCCTGGCTGACCAGAGAAATCCAGGGCAGACTAAGGGCCAAAAGGGGAGCACATAAAAAGTGGAAACAGGGAGAGATCACCAAAGAGGAATATGCCTCTTCTGCTCGTGCTTGTAGGGAGGCAGTTAGACAGGCCAAAGCTACCATGGAGCTGAGGATGGCAACCCAAGTAAAAGACAATAAGAAATTGTTTTTTAGATATATAGGGAGTAAAAGGAAGGCCCAGGGAGGAATAGGACCCCTGCTAAATGGGCAGAAACAATTGGTGACGGACAGAGGGGACAAGGCTGAACTCCTCAACGAGTTCTTCGCCTCAGTGTTCCTAAGCCAGAGGCATGACAAGTCTCTCACCGGGAGTGTAGGGAGGCAGCAGCAAGGCACCAGACTTCCATGCGTGGACCCTGAGGTGGTGCAGGGTCACTTGGAGGAACTGGATACCTTTAAGTCGGCAGGCCCGGATGAGCTCCATCCGAGGGTACTGAAGGCACTGGCCGACATCATTGCAGAGCCGCTGGCGGGAATATTTGAATGCTCGTGGCGCACGGGTCAAGTCCCGGAGGACTGGAAAAGGGCCAATGTGGTTCCCATTTTCAAGAAGGGGAGGAAGGAGGACCCGGGCAACTATAGGCCAGTTAGTCTCACCTCCATCCTTGGCAAAATCTTTGAGAAAATCATCAAGGCTCACATTTGTGAGAGCCCGGCAGGACAAATTATGCTGAGGGGAAACCAGCACGGGTTCGTGGCAGGTAGATCGTGCCTGACCAATCTAGTCTCTTTTTATGACCAGGTCACAAAACGCCTCGACGCAGGAGGAGGGGTGGATGTCGTATACTTGGACTTCAGGAAGGCCTTTGATACGGTATCCCACCCCCTACTGGTGAACAAGTTAAGGGGCTGTGACTTGGATGACTGCACAGTCCGGTGGGTGGAGAATTGGCTGGAGGGTCGCACCCAGAGAGTTGTGGTGGATGGGTCGGTTTCGACCTGGAAGAGTGTGGGCAGTGAGGTCCCGCAGGGCTCGGTGCTTGGACCGATACTCTTTAATGTCTTCATCAGCGACTTGGATGAGGGAGTGAAATGTACTCTGTCCAAGTTTGCAGATGACACTAAGCTATGGGGCGAAGTGGACACGCCGGAGGGCAGGGAGCAGCTGCAAGCAGACCTGGACAGGTTAGACAAGTGGGCAGAAAACAACAGAATGCAGTTCAACAAGGAGAAATGCAAAGTGCTGCATCTAGGGAGGAAAAATGTCCAGCACACCTACAGCCTAGGAAATGACCTGCTGGGTGGCACGGAAGTGGAAAGGGATCTTGGAGTCCTAGTGGACTCCAAGATGAACATGAGTCGGCAGTGTGACGAAACCATCAGAAAAGCCAATGGCACTTTATCGTGCATCAGCAGATGCATGACAAATAGGTCCAAGGAGGTGATACTTCCCCTCTATCGGGCGCTGGTCAGACCGCAGCTGGAGTACTGCGTGCAATTCTGGGCGCCGCACTTCAAGAAGGATGCGGATAATCTGGAGAGGGTCCAGAGAAGGGCCACTCGTATGGTTAAGGGCCTGCAGGCCAAGCCCTACGAGGAGAGATTAGAGAAACTGGACCTTTTCAGCCTCCGCAAGAGAAGGTTGAGAGGCGACCTGGTGGCTGCCTATAAGTTCGTCAGGGGGGCACAGAAGGGAATTGGTGAGTATTTATTCACCAAGGCGCCCCCGGGGGTTACAAGAAATAATGGCCACAAGCTAGAGGAGAGCAGATTTAGATTGGATATTAGGAGGAACTTCTTCACAGTTCGAGTGGCCAAGGTCTGGAACGGGCTCCCAAGGGAGGTGGTGCTCTCCCCTACCCTGGGGGTATTCAAGCGAAGGTTGGATGTGTATCTAGCTGGGGTAATGTAGGCCCAGCACTCTTTCCTGCTTATGCAGGGGGTCGGACTCGATGATCTATTGAGGTCCCTTCCGACCCTAGCATCTATGAATCTATGAATCTATGTCCATGCACCCAACCATCCACTCCTTTGCAGCTGGATCCCCACCCACCTAGAGATGCCAAGACCACATAGGCACTGCTGTGGGCCATGGAAGAATATGCCCCATCCTTCTCCACTACCCAACCCCAGTAACAGAACTGGGACTACAGGGAGATGAGGAATCTCATCACCCTCTGAGGCAAGAAGGAGACCCAGCAGAATCTCCACAAAGGGCACTGCAACAGGGACATGTTCAAGTGTGTTGCCAAACAGATACAAACAACAGCACAACAGCAGCTGGGTGCAGTGCTGGGCCAAGTTGAAATGGATGAAGATTCAATATATGTGCATGTATCACAAATAGTTTTGGGCTATTAGGCACAGGAGGCACAATAAAAAGTCTGGGGCCAGGAGGCACACCATACCCTTCAACAAGAAGCTGTCCCATTTCGTTGCCATGGACAGTGTTGTCACCACCCCACACATATAGGCATCATTGGGAAGCAGAAGAAGTTGCTGGTAGAGATCCCATCAGAAGACGAGGTGCAGAAAGGCCCTGGGACAACAGGACAACTGGATGCCCAGAAGTAGATCCCCCGGGGGTCCCCAGAGCACAAGGTCTGCTGATGGTAGTGGCCCTCAAGGACTCCAACTCTTTGGTGCTGGTCCAATGAGCCAGATCAAACACTATGACTCATTGGTACTGGATCATCCTAGGGTTTGGGAGAGGACCTGAGTTCCCTCGACATATTCTTGAGCATTGTTGAAGGCATGGATTTCAGTGTGCAGGAGTAGGGGGAAAGCTCCAACACCATGGAAGCTGAGACCCAGGACCTCCATCTTGCAAGAGCCCCCCACTGGTCCTTGAACCCATGGATCATGGCTGAACACACAGCCCCCAGGACATCATTCCTGACGCATCTGCCAAGGTTTTTCCATTTCCATTCCTCTGATACCTCGCCACTGCCCATCTTCCAGATGTGCTGGTCACCCCTCAGGCCCCTGACTACCAAAACAACAATGCCCATGAAGATACCCAGGAAGAAGTTCTGGACCTACTATTCATCATCCCAGGTGTTCAGGATGATACACGCCCACCACGTACTGCTGGTGGCACAGTCCCAGAACAAGTGGTCAATGGTCTGGAAGGGGTGCCAGAGCACTCTGGTGACCATATCAATTTGAGTGGCCTCAATCTTGTCAGCACCATGGAAATCAGTGGCTCAGTCCAGGATGCTTGGTGGGCACAAGGTGTAGCAGGTTGCCCAATACAGGATGTCCAGTTGCTGATTCTGGGGAAAAAAGCCACATCCCATGGTGACCAGCTGCCACACCATGTCTAGATGGGCACATGTGATGTCCCAAAGCCTCCTTTGAGAGTTACACAGGGTGACAAACAGGACACACTGCAGCTCCTGAGTCTGCATGCTACAGCTCCTGAGGGTGGGTGTTGGGACACCATGGCTGGGTGAGGGCAGGCCAGACACAGAGACATACTGAATTCATGAGGGAAGGTAATTGCTCTGGGGCTCTTCTGGAAGCCTCAGGGCAGGGTGCAGGGGAGGAACCACAGTGATGTGGTGGCAGGTTGGAAGCATGTTTGCCCACACCCAGCAGCCAATCAGGGATGGGCCAGGTGCTCAGATATGCTCAGCATCCCAGAGAGCCCATAGGGATCTGAACTAGGCCACTTGTAGAAAATCATATAAAACTTAGATCACTTCCTCCTTAGGCTTTTTGAACATCTGTACATGGCCAACATATGCCTACTGCATTGACCTTCTGGGGAAAGAAGAATAGAATAGATAAAATCCATCCCTAATTTATACCTCATACACTGTTCTTAGTATCAGTGTTGCTGAACAAATTGTAGGTCACGGGAGAATTTACACCATTATTTTCAAATAAGCCTATAAGATAATATTTAACCATATCCTGAGATGATAAAACTGTGGTGAGGTATATGGGACCTATATTTGTTCACACTGGAATTGAATTTGGCCCTCAAAGTCATTACAGTGATATACATTTCAAAAATATTTTTTCTGTACATGTTGGCAAACAGACTTATTACAGCTGTAGAGTAGTAGAATATTCTTTAGGGTCCAGGGATATTAAAGAAAATCAGCAGGCAGAGAGGATCACTCGGCAGCTGATAGACTATAAAATCATTAGATAGTGGGAAACAGCTGTAGAATGAGATTCAGTACCGGTTGTTTATAAAGCAGAAAGAAGCAAAAAACAAAAAAAGAAAGAAAGAAACAGAGAGTTAGAGACAGAGAGAGAGAAAGATGGAGAAAGAATAAAGACCTTTTACCTGACAAAGAATCTCTTCACACATACCAGCACCTCACTTTCTCTTGGCCTATGATCTCTACTTTTGTAGATGCGCCCTTTGAAATAAATGCAGTATTCGATAGCCAAGTGGCCCCCCCTTAATTCAGCAGCCAGATGCAAAGCAGACAGGCAGCAAACTGCCCAGGTATAAATGATCCAGGTTGTATGATAGTGCTTTTGGAAGGTATGAAGAACTTTGGGTTTTGCTGCAATATGGATGTATTAACTGTGTTCATGTTGTTATACTGTTGATGGCTTCAGTTTCCCCATAAAGCTGGTACATGGGGAAGGGGTCAGTGAAACAAGAAATCTTTCTATGCATGTGAGAAGACAAGATGAGCCCCGAGCATCCCCTGAATTTGACTAGCTTTGTTGACATATCAACAAAAATGAGATACCAGATACTCAAAAGGAGTCCAGAGTGAGATAAACACAATGGTAGCAGAGAAGGCTGAGGAACCAGGAGAACCAGAGTGCAGGAACCAGGAAGCTTAACACAGCAAAACTGTTGACTGGCCTGCAAACCCAGAGCTTCAGCTGGTGCTAAATGGATTGGTGTAGCTCCAGTCAGGATGCTGGAGCAGAGTTTAGTAGCTGAGGCTTACTGCAGGCATGGTTCCTGCAGACTAGCCTGCTAGCTCGGTGTCCCTGACAGCCAGTAGGCTAAGGTACATTATGAATATTCTTTGAATGTCGACACTGAATTCCTGGTGCTCTCAAAGAGAGATGCTCCTTCCTCTCACTAATATGCACCAAATCTGGAAACACAGTAGTGAAACAAGGAAACTAAGTTTCTTAAGTAGGACGAGGTGGGTAGGGCATGCTTGAGAGCAGAGATATGGTATAGACACTAGGGGCGCATCCCCTTTGAGATAGGGAAACAGGCATGTATGGGAACAAAAAAATGTCCCCCATGCTGCAAACTTGCAGCATGGGGAGAAATTAGACCCCTGGATATCCAAAGGTCTAAAAAAATAAAAGTTTAAAAAAGCAGAGCAGGGCCCTGCCCTGACGCAACTGGAGGCTGGGTCCTCCATGAAGATACATCTCTGTGGTTGGCCCCTTGCCCTGGTGCTGAAAAATGTGGCCAGCCTGGCTGTGTGTTCAGCACCAGCGCTCCAGTGCCAGTGAGTAACTGGTCAGGGGGGCTGGAGGAGGGGAGAGGGGATCATGGGGAGGCCTGCCAGCTCCACCCACTCCCCAGCTCCCCTGACCCCTGCCTGGCCCCTCCTCCTCCCCCTGCCAGCCCCCCAGATCACTTTTCTGCCCACCCCCCATCAGCACCCCAACCCCCCCAAACTCTGCCCTGCCCAGCCCTATCTCTGCCACGTTCCCAAGCCCCCCTGATCCCCCCCACCCCATAGTTTAACCCCCCCCCCAAAAAACCCTGGCACTTACTGGCAGTTCATCTGCTGCCTGGCTGACTGGGGCTCTGCCTGCACAGTGTGGGGCAGAGGGACAGCTCCAGTGGCCCCAGCCCAGGCCCTTATGCCCCCCCCACTATCCTGTGCTGCCCAGGGGGGCACTGCCAGGATGCCATGGAGATCCCCCACCCCTGCTTCTAAGGCTTTTTTTCCATTTATTTTTTCTTTTTTTTTCTTTTTTTCTTCTTTAAAGTGAAAGTGCTGGGGGTTGTGGGGGAAGCCATGGGGGCCTGGGGGTGCAAGTTGGGGGTGGGGATAGGCAGGGCAGCCATTGGGGATTTCTGGGGGAGCAGGGTTGGGCCAGGTGGGGCAGCAATTGGGGGGCTGGGGTGGGGCATGTGAGCCTTGTGGGGGGGTAGCCCCTGCAGGGGTCATTTGGCCCCTGGTGGGGGTCTAACACCCTATTGGGGAGCTGAATCCCCTGTTGGGGGGCCGTAGCCCTTATGTGGGGGCTAAATCTCCTGTTGGGGGGCTGTAGCCCTTGTGTGGGGGGCCGAATCTCCTGTTGGTGGGCCATAACCCACGTTGGGGGGCTGAAGCCCTTGTGTGGAGGCCAAACCACCTGTGGGAGGGCAGCAAAATATATTCATGTATTCATGAATTAATGAAACATGTATTTAGAGTTCATTTTATTATTATAAGAGACATGCTTTAACACTGTAGATATATTAATAAAACTGATCTCTGTCTCTCTCTTTCTTTATAGTGGTATTTTGTTTTACTTGTGGAGGAACATGGATTTTGGGGTATTTTACAGAGTGACTTTGGGATTTTTTTTTATCAGGGATTTCTTAGTTTTTCAATAGGGAACACCACAATTCCTGCTAGGGAGGCCAGTGGCAGGACTCTGCCTGCTCAGAGCTGGCACCTTGGACCCAGCTGGCTGTGGCTGACCAGCTGGCTGGTGCTGGCCCCAGGCTCTAGGTCCCCCCGGCTGCAGATCCAGGAGGAGCTAGGCAGGGTTATTTTGCCCTAAGTGGCATAATGTGCTTCACAACAAAGTGTGAAAAGGCAAAAAGCCCCAGCTCAAATTTGCACCACTTCTATTTGAGCTGCTGCAAGCACATGTGCTTGCATGTGTGGATACGCCCCAGGGCTGTGCAAAACAGCAGCGTTCCATTTTGACTCGTGCTTCAACATTTTGATGGAACAGTGTTTCATTTTGAGTTTTGTTTTGTTTCAAAAGCACTGTTCCTTTTTGTTTCGTCAAAATGGTTTTGCTGTTTTGACACTGTTTTGACATTTCACCCATAGGCTATGGGGAAACACATAACAGCCTATAACTTTGTCATTTCTTGCCTGATTCAGATGAAACTTGAAGGAATGGTAACCCCTTCTGAGGACATGAATACTGTCAAGTTTCAAGGAGATAGGTGCAGAGGTTTTGAGGAAACTGTACCTCAACCTGCTGACAAGCAGGAGCCAGGGAGCAGGAGCAGCATCGGAGGCCCGCACCACCTGAGGGAGTCTGGCATGTCCCTGAAGCCCTCCCAAGGGTGCAAGCAAGCCCCCAGTCTGCCTGACAGATAACAGGAGGCTGGTGCTGCTGGCTGGGGCCAGCGGCAGCACTGATCTTCCCAGCACAGGCTGCACCCAGTGCCAGTCCCAGCCGGCAGCACCAGCTTCCTGTCACCAGGCAGGCAGATCAGGGGCTTGGCTGAACCCCCAGGAGGGCTTCAGGGGCTGTGCCAGACTCTGAGCCCAGTGGGGGGAAATGCCTCCCACCACTGTGTTCAGCACCCAGCAGCTCGCAGCCCCATGGAACTCAGCCTGGGGGTGGGAGGCAGAGTGCAGTCCTGGCTGTGCCTACCTCCTGCCACCAGGCTGAGCTCCATGGGGCTGGCAGAGCTGATCAGGGCATAGCCTGGCTGTGGGAAATGGGCAGAGCTGGCACTGTGCTCTGATCAGCTCTGCCAGCCCCACAGAGATTAGCCCAGTGGCAGGAGGCGGAGAGATCCAGGGATGCACCTCCCACCAGGCTGAGCCATGTGGGGCTGTGGAGCCACTCAGAGTAGTCCTGGGTCTCCCCTGCCTCCCACCTCCTGGCTGGCTGCTTTGAAATTCAAAATGTTTCAGCTGGATTTGTTTTATTTCGAGGCTGTGTCAAAGCCATTCATTTCATTTCAATTTTGCTGTTTCGAGCTCAAATCAAGTTGAAATAGCGTCAGAACGAAACAGCTGGTGAAGCTTCGCACAGCCCTAACAGACACATCCCTCATGCTTTCTCTGTTAGAGTCAGCTGCTTGATGAAGTAAGGAATTATTCAGCATGAATAGGGGCATGCATGATCTGACCTAAATGATTGTAGGTTTAATTGTTTTATTTTGATTCTGAGCCTTAATATGCAGCACATTAGAAATTGAACATGCATTTACACACACACACACACACACATGCACACACACACACACACACACTTATGTCTGCATTTGCTTCTGAGTACTATGTGCTAACTGATAGCACCCCCAGAGCACTTAAAGCACCTATTACCATAATATATTTGTTAAAGCCAGTTTCAAACTCTCTCAGTGGCATGCGGACATGAGAAAGGACAATAAATGGATTCAAGTTAAAATGTTACTACTATAGGTACTGGAAGAACTCCAAGAATTGCTTGTTAGATAGTGTAACCATTTGGAAAATTTGATAACCAAGTAATAAGGTATTTCCGCTCAATGTTTAGTTCTTGGTTGACCTTAATATCTAAAGCCATGCATATAGCAATCTGTAACCTCTACAGAGTTATTCTTTACCTTTCATGGGCTTATCTGCATTGATATAATTTTCTAAGTTACTTCATAGTTCTTTGGAATATTTATAAATTGTGGCAGAAGGAAATTTATACCCTGTTTTATTCTGTGTATACACTTCAAATTTGGTTGGTCTCCTAGCTTAAGCACTAAGATGCCCTGAAAATATTAGTTATTACTATATTTCTCTTCTCCAGCTTTAAAAAACATTTAGAAACTAGTTAGGTAAGTAAAGAAATTACTTATCTTCTTTGTCAAAATTTTTTAAAAAATTATGCAATCCTATTATCCATATAGTCTTGACTATAGAGGAATAAAAATAATACTCTGCATAGATAATATGCTCTTTCCATTTTGTGCATCTTCACTTATGCAAAGATCTGCCATACTGAAATGGAGATAGATTAATTAAAGGGAACAATGTGTACATTTTTATCAGGAAATTCAGCAAGTATCACAACACAGAATCATAGAAGAATCATAGAAGTAGGGTCGGAAGGGACCTTATAGATCATCAAGACTGACCCCCTGCCAGGGCAGGAGAAAAAACTGGGCTCAAATGATCCCAGCTAGGTAGGCATCAAGCCTCTTCTTAAAGACCCCCAGGGTAGAAGCCAGCACCACTTCCTTGGAAGTTGGTTCCAGCTCCTAGCCGCCCTGACGTGAAGTAGTTCTTGTGGATGCTTAATGTAAACCTACTCTCCAACAACTTGTGACCATTATTCCTTGTTATGCCGGGGGTGCTAGGGGAAACAAGGTCTCTCCCAAACCCTTCTGGTCCCCCCTAGTGAGTTTATAGACAGTCACCAGGTCCCCCCTCAGCCTTCTCTTGTGAAGGCTGAACAGGTTCAGGTCCTGCAGTCTCTCATTGTAGCGTCTGTCCTGTAGTCCCCAGATCATGTGGGTGGCCCTCCTCTTGACCCTCTCAATGTTATCCACTTCCCTCCTGAAGTGGGGCGCACAGAACTGGACACACAACTCCAGCTGTGGCCTGACCAGTGTTGCATAGAGGGGGAGGATCACCTCCTTGGACCTGCTTGAGATGCATCTGTGGATGTACGACAAGGTGCAGTTAGCCCTGCCAACCGTGACCTCGCATTGTCAGCCCATGTTCATCTTGGAGTCAATAATGACTCCAAGATCCCTTTCTGCTTCCATGCTCTCAAGAAGGGAGTTTCCCATTTTATAAGTGTGCTGCTGGTTACATACACATTGAGATGTTCTCTGCACTGCAAGGACATGCTGCCCATGCATGCGCTGCTGCACTTTTCTTTTCTAGACCCCTGGGTATCCTGGAGTCAAAAAAAAACACTTGGGAAAAAAGTGGAGTAGCGCATGCACAGGTGGCACACACCGCTCAAAAGCAGAGCCAGGCCACCTGGACCCCTGCTCCAGTTACCAGCCAGGCTCTGCACAGCAGAATTGCCACTGCTGTAGCCTCAGGAGGCCACCATAACCCCAGTTAAGGCTACTGGGGCCAGCCCAGTGCTGGACCCAGCCTCTTCTATGCCACACAGGGTAACTTGCCTTGCACCAAAGCACACGTGACATGGGTGTTCACTGGGGACAAGTAGCAGTGGCACAAGGTATGCCACCAATACTTGTCCCTGGGGAACCAAATATCCATGCTTGTCTGGATGTGGTCAGAGGGAGCATTCACACATGCAGGCAGATGTGCTTGCAGCAGCTCAAATAGTAGTGGCACAAATTTGTTCTGGAGACTTGTACCTTAGCACATGTGCCTGAATATGCACTTTGGTGTGGGGAAAATTATGCTACTTGGGGCAAACTGGCCCTGCCCAGCTCCTCCTGGATCTTTAGCCAGGGGAGCTGGAGGCTGGGGCCAGAACCTGTGCTGGCCACAGCAGTATAAAAAAGCTGTCCTGGCAAGCAACTCAGGGCTACTTTCTCTCAGGATCTTCTGAGGCGTGGCCAGTTGACATCTGAGGACACCAGCCCCTTGGGCCAGTTTTCTTCCTTAACACCTGCTACAGCCCTTTTGCACATTCATTTTCATTAGGAAGGATGAGTCATTCTTGTCCTGCACTTGCTTGCTCATAATAGCACAGTGAGCCCCAACACTCCACAGCTGCTCACTCCTCTCAGTTTTGAGTCTCTCTCTCCTGGAGCAATTTTGGGTCCTTACTTCTGGACTTTGGCTTTAGATTTCCCTGCACTTCTGTTTCTTGGATCCCAACCCTGATTTGGCTCTGTGTTTACACTTTGTCCTGTGGATTACCCCTTGGGTTAGTACTCTGCATCTGACCCCTGGGGATCCTGACTCTGGACTGTGTTGTGGACTCTACTTCTAGATTTCCTTCTGCGTTTGGTTTATGGCTTCTGCCCTTTGACCCAGCCCCAGGCTCTGCTTTCCTTCTGTGGTATAATTATTAGACAAGATCACCTACACCCTGGTATCTTACGTCTTGCTATGGTCTTCCCAAAAGAAATATTTTTTATCTTAAATTACCAATGGCTGTAAAGGACTTTGAAAAATGGGTGTTATAGGAAATCAATGTATTATTATTACATATTTTTATAGAACATCTTTTCAGACCTTGGAAGAAAAAAAACCTAAAAAATTCTTACCCCTCCCCCAACTGGGTCCCTCATTTGGTACACAGTGGGAAATATTTTCTGCTTGGATGTTAAGTAACCAAACTTGATAGCACTGTGGGCAATTTTTATGTAGGGCTGAACTGTTCTGAACATTGCTAATGCACATGTTTTCTATTCTTATCAAATTAGTAGAAGAAAATCTATTCTTCTCTCAAAAATATTGCTGAACAAGGATATCTTCCCCTCACTTCCTCCCAGTTCCTTGTCCCTTCTATAAGCCATGTGTTTAGCCATCTATCCATAGTATCTTGACACTAGAGGACTTGTTACGTATTCCTAGGAAAGAGTTTGTTTGAAGTCTCTTAAGAGGCTCACATCAGAAAAGGCATAGCTTAAAAGAGGGGTGAAGTGTGTTATGGATCTAGACAGCACTGGTGAATATGGTTCAAAATATTTAATTTTTTATGAATGCTAACAACATAACTTCTGTTTCTGCCAAGCCCTTGAAAGGTTATAATGGTTTCAAATATTCCTTTGGAAAATAATTGGTTGAATTTACTATTTATGGTATAAATATCACTTTTGTTCTTATTACTGTTGCTGTTAACATTATATTATTTAAAGACAAAATCATCATACTTCTCAAATTATTCATGGACTACATTTTATAATGTACTTTTTCCTATTAGTCCACCCTATAGAGCTATGGGAATAGGTTGCTATAGAACCAGACATTTTTAAGCTTGTTTATCAGATCGTATCACTCTTGAGCACTTACCATACAAACAATCTTTCTTAAATGCATCACTGCATGAAAAATATATGTATTTCAAGTACAATAATATGAATTATGAAGAGGCAGGAAAAGAGGTTAAAATACTTATTTTAACCATTTCATAGTCCTATGTATTTTACTGTTAAAATAAACATGTTGTAACATTACCAAATAAGAATAAATTATTGATTTAAAAAGTTATTCTTATAAATTTGATGTCATAAGATTTCTATTTTTCTTCTTCCTCTTAATTTCTCTTGAAGGATTGAGAGACAGTGTTGAACTCTACCTGGGTTAGACTATGCCCACTTAAGATTTACTCTTTATGTGAGTGAGTAGAAAAACAGAACTTTTTATATTTTTTTAAATGTTCAAGGAATGTAAGATTGGAAATTCATGTTTGTTTGAAGACAGATGCATAAAATGATCTTGCTCAGAGAAACATAATTAAAAAGAGCAAAAACAAATTCTTCAAAAGGTACCATATAAATTAAAGTTTTGCCATCGTCTGTAAACATTTCCATATCAGGTGTTGCAGCATCAGTTTACTGTGACTCATTGGGCATGTCTACATATGCCCCTATCGTGCTGTTTTTACTACGCTGTCATTTAGTACTTCCTTTTGAAAAGTAAGTACTAAATGATGGCACAGTAACAGCCCATACTGCATGGTTATTTTTAGCTGCTATGTCACTGTAGCAATGTCCTGTATTGAGGGAGCATGATGGTGTCGTGGTTTTTGCCCATGATTGCTATGTCGCAATAGCACGTTGCTATAGCGATGTAGCATCATGTGTAGACATTGTGTCCTAAAGAAGCTACCACATAAGTCAACACATACTTTTCTGCAATAGGTGGAAATTGTGCAAATAGAGCAGGTGTTAGCAGATTAGAACGTAGATACACACACCAGTGAAACAGCCCAGCCCTTAAGGTGAAGTTAAAAGAGTTCGGTCCAAATCTTCTGTCACAGAAGTTCTTTGTATGTATTGCATGAGGAGAATGGGGAGGTATATAAACTCTACAGGTTGTCAGGACAGAAAGGGATTAATACCCAAACCTAGAGATGGGGAGTTAAAAGAAAGCAATGCTCAGTCAATGTTTATGTTTTTGACGAGTCAGTGAGTGGAAACACCAGCCAGGTTTCCGAAAGGAAGGTGTAAGAGGTTCCTATCTCCAAGGATGGCTCTGAGGCCCCTGGAGGACAAGAAAACTTCTTCCACCCTGTTCTTGGGGCAGTTCACCCTTCTTTTGTCTGCCACATCTTGATGTAAGTTGTTATTATTAACATATGGGAGGCTGCCCTGGTCTTATACTAATGGTCTCCAGGTGTCTGGGGTTAATGCTTTAGGGGCTCGTTGTGTGGCCCCATTCCAGCCCTACACCACACCCCATGCCTTGCAGCTGTTTTAAGTCACCAACCAAGTAGGACACTTGTCTCTACATTTCCAGGCCACCTCAGGCCTTTCTTCCCTTATTGGGTCTTAGCCTTCCTGGCTTCTACCCTGCTATTCAAGCTAGGCCTGTAGCCAAGGTCCACTGTTTTAGACCTGACTTCTGGGTCTCAGCCCCAAATGCTGCCCTGCTCAGGGCTCCAGGCTCTGGGCTCTAACCTTGCTCCCAGGCTTCTGGTTATACCTCAAGCTTGCCCCCAGCAGGTCTCAGGGCAATCAGGTGCTCCTAGACTGGGATCTTCAAACTGCCCCTTAATCCCAAATCCAGTCCACTAGTGTAACTTAAATCAAAGCACTTCAGCTTTCTGATAAACATCTAAACCCTCACTAGGCTTAACATAAAATAAAGGCCACTTGCTTGCATAACAAGTCTCACTCTCTGCCCCTAGGAAACTTTTGTTCCCAGGCCTGCAGAGCTGCATCTTTTCAGTCTCACTCTAGAGTCAGGGCCCCTGCCATGCTGCTACCAGGAGCTCCTCATTCCACAACTCTCAGGGCTGGCCTCCTTGACCAGCTCAAGCCCAGGGTTTATATAGCTTGAACCTGAGCCCTCTCCCGGTCCTGTGGTGCCCCTGTGAACTGACCTAACTACAGGTCTGTCCCCTAACCCCCGATCTGCTGGCTGTTTTTTGCTACAAAGACACTGCCTTTAAAAGGCCCAGACCTCTTTTCAGTAACAGGACAAGGGTTCCCTGTTACAGAAGGATATATTAGTTCTTTTTTTTTGTCTTCCTGGCCCTTTGGAACTGTTTTACATAATAACCATCTTGTCTGTTGAAGGCCAGATCCTATTTTATCAATTTGGTGCCTAAGTGTGGTCCTGTTGCATTCTTCAAAAGTGAATGCTCCTACTTCGATGATATGCCTAGTGGGGCTTTTTGGCACTGTTATCAAATAGCTAATTGAATCAGATATTAGATAAAAACACCAAGCAGCCCCACTGATCTATACAGATGGTGCACAGCCAAATTAAACTGATGTGTTGTTGCTTCTGATAAAGCGCATTTTGTTTTTTTGGGTTTTTTTTCATGTCTGTCAGCAGCCTGAGTTACCAAAATCAGCAAGCAGGAGGGCCAATCTACCTTTTACATCAGCTTTTTTCAGAGACGTAAGCAGAGAGGAACAGGAGGATCACACTTAGATACTAAGCGTTTTGCTTATTTGAGTAAAGAGGATTCATTCCACCAATTCCTCACTTCTAGTAGCAACTGATTACATGCCCTCACCTTTAGCCCACCTATGGCCAGTGGTGCTTCTTATGCTTTTTATTTGAAAGTAACTGGCATTTTCCATTTTTTGCTAAGCCTTTTCTGGTATTTGTTTATGGTACGTATGGTTGGTATTTGAAAGCACTCGGTGAGTTTTAGAAATAAAAATGAAACCAAAATTGGGACAGGAGCACACAATATAATTTGCACCAGAAATCAGCAGATCCTAGTGAGTAATTCACAATAACTATTCTTTTCAGCAACATAATCTTTTCTTTCATTCACAAGATGGCAAAGAGCAAATCAAGACATTTGAAAATCTGTTCACTTACCTGCAAACTTGTTTTGTGAATAGCTCTTCTTTTGTCAATTGTTCAAATTCTGAATTGCAAATCTGAGATAATTGTAAATATACTTTGTGTAATATAATATATATAACCAATTAATGAAAATTAGGTATGTAAATAACCAAAGGAGCATGTATCTCATTGTACCCTCGGTTATAACTTCAGCAATTATTTTTGCCATTAGATAACAAAGTATTTTTCACCATGTTTTTGGAAAGTCATATTGATTTGATTATGACTATTTTATTTTTTTTTTGTGAATTAAGCAACCTCACTCAATCCACATAAAACAGAACTAAGAGATTCTTTGGACAATAAAGTTTAACTAAGTTTGATATAAGTTTAATAAAAAAGAAAGAAAGAAAAACAGTTCATATGAATGATTTCTTGCAGGGAATATTTAGAAATCTCTAAGCACTCGGTGGTAATACTTTAGAAGTTTATTTGTGTAAAATTGTATGTGTGGGTTGCCATCATCAATCAGTGTTCCAAGAATAAAGTCAAACATATTTGGTTGATGATCTCTAGAGGGCAAATATAGTATCTATAGGTTGAGGTTTGAAATAGAACAACAATCTTTCAAATGTGATTAGTGTACATTCATTTTGCTAGGAAAAGAAAGGATCATCCCAGCTAATCCTGAATTATTGCCCCAATTTTTCTGTCTGTCTTCAGCACCATATCAGACTTCCCCAAGCTTTGAATCAATTTCAAGCTTTGTTTATACCTTTCTGACAGGACCCTCATCTTTCTTTTGGTATCCAGCACATGGCCTTTGTCAAGTTAAGCTGATGACATGACTCAGTTGGCCAGAAGTATATCAGCAAAGAAAAGAAAATGCTTTCACCTGGAAATATTCTTACCTGGAACAGACAAGGGTCCAACCTCAAGAAATGCAGTTTTTCATTGGAAACAAATGAATAATGTATAAGTCTTTTTAAAGAAATTATAATATCTGCTCATTGATGGAAACTTTGGCGCTACATACACACTGCATAGTTATGTTCTGATTCTAGAACCCATTTATGTTTGCTCATTTTAATGTCCTTTTTTGGATGAATAATGGTAATCTATTAGCTCACATATTAACTTTCTAATAGGCTGACACTTTTTCATTACGGAAAAGAGTATGTTTAAAAGAATAAAATTCTAGGTTGTAATTTCAATAAGGAAGTAAGATTTTTGATTTCAAAGATTTATTGCTCTATTTTAAATCCATGGCTTAGGTGGTCACTATGTTATTTGTATATTTGTTTTAGTTAGTCCAATATACACAGAGATAAGCAAATATAAGGGTCTTTTTCATCTTATTAGTTTTATCCCAGTGATTTAGAGTACTCTCTTCTCAACACTAACAACCATGACCTCAATAGGATTCTTTTCAAGGCTCATTGTATATAGGCCAATGTTAAATTCTCTTTACTTCCATTCATAGCATTTGATGAAGTAGGCTGCCACCTACAAAAGCTTACACCTCTCTGAACAGGTCTCTAAGGACTTTATTACACATGGTGCTGTCAGTCATACAAATGTTGATTGGCATAGTGTTTTGGAGTAGTCACACCTTTAATTTAAGTGACACATCTGTGGGGAGTGGCTGCACTTTAGTGAAATAGGAGCTGGGTTTTGTGGATCACGAAATAAGCCTGTCCTGGAGTGGCATAACTTTGAGCTGCATGAGCGCTTAAAGCCACTTTAAGGTGCTAGTGGGAGCATCTACGTGAAATGTTTACTGCAGAGCTGACTAATTAGCAATTAGCTCTGCAGTAAATGGTTCAGCATCTACACGTGTGCCTCTATTAGGGTTCAGGAAACTAAAAACCTCTTCAGGAAGATAGTACTTGGTAGTAGCAGTATTTACAAGTACTGTCCTACTACAGAGTTTTTTCATGTACACATGTAGACACTGACTTCACTGAATGGGGCACAAGGGTTGCTTCAGTGAGGGGACTGTCTGCCAGCTAGCCCTGCATTGAAGCACCCTTGTGCACCAGCCAGACCCCACACAGCAGATTGAGCTCAGTCATAGCAGCCCTAGGCTGGCAGGCTGACCCTGGCCACCCCGTCAGTTAAGGCTACTCCAACTGGGCTTCATGTGCTGCACATGAATAAACTGTGGTGCTAATTATTCAGGAATTAATTGCTCCCAGACACATGTTCAAATGGCATGCCTGGAAGCAAGAAAATTCTAGAGCAATAACCTCCAGAATGTATTCATGTGCGCTAATTGCATGTGTAGATGCCCCCAATGTGTGGACAATCCAGGGATTAAGAGCTCCAGGAGCTTCCCAAAATTCCCATGTAACAACCCTATTTTCTTCCTGACTTCAGACTAACACAACTAATTACTTCTCCTCACTTGACTTCAATAACACTGGGTATGTCTATACACGACATTTTACTGCATAGTAAAGCATCGCCATCTACAAACATCCATCTGAGCATACTGATCCCTGTGTCTCCTAATAGCCTGGGGCCGGCACCCAGGGAAGCCAGGACATCCTCTTGGCTGCTGCAAGGGGTAGAGCAGGGTAGGACCAGCCCTGCTTCCACTGGGAGCAAACATGCTTCCAACAGGCACAAGTTCCAACAGGCTTTCTCGGGTGCAGTTTAATGCATCTTAATTTTCTGTGCAGAAAATTCAGGCACATTAATTGCCTATATAGATATGCTCATTGATTTTTTTATCTGGCTCTGAGCCAAAATACTTCCATAAGTACTTGAATTGTGAAGGTATCTAGGTCCAAAGTCAATCTAAGCAGTTTAGGTCCATTTCTTTTCTGAAGGATTTTGGTAGAGGTTTGGTCAGATAATTATTTATCCCAAACCATTTTGCATGGGTGACTGGTGCCTCCCAAGTCTGGGGGGACACCAGATCAGCAACGGGGGTGGGGGCCAGGTCCGGTTTCACGGGTGGCGCTTCCACCTGCGTGCCCCCCTTACGCATCGCCAATGCCATTTTGAATTTTGATCTTTCTAAAACCACAAAGAAGTCACTAAAGCCAAGACAAGATGTTCTTCAACTTTGGTCTGGACACATGTGTACATGTGAACACCTAGGGCACAGCCAGAAGAGCACAGTTGTGTCGTATGTGGGGCTGCAGACCTATCTGCGGTGCCACATACTACACACAGCACACATGCAGGCATTCCCCATGCTGCTACTTTGCAGAGTGTGTGTGTGTGTGTGTGTGTGTGTGTGTGTGGGTGGGTGTGGGTGTGGGCGAGGGGAGGCAGGTTTTCCAGGAGATCCCAGGGTCAAAATAACACATGCTTAAAAAAGCAAAGTGGCGCATATGGTGGCAAGCTGTACCACCCAAAACTGGAGCCTGGGAAGCTGGTGACACTCCTGGCTACAGGAGTGCCACAGCTGCAGCTCCTGGAGGCCCCCAGGACCCAAGAAGGCTGTTGGGGCCAGCACAGTTAGTGGCTCCAGCCTCCCTTACCCCATCAGGGGCAACGTGTCATGCAGTAGACTGCACATGGCATGGGTTTTCCCTGGGGACAAGTACCAGTGACACAAGATGTGCCACTGGTACTTGTCCCCAGAGAAACACGTGGGGATGTACACCTACAGTTTTATACTGTTCCAAATCTCTCCTTTCTCAAAAGCTCCTTTTTCCTTTTTTCCTTTTTCTGTAAAAAAAGGGGAAAAAAAAGAAGCTCATTTTAGAGGGAAGGAAGAGGTCACTGGACAGCATTTTACTTTGCTAGGAGCATTCACATGCCCATCCTGGGACTTTACTGGATTAAATGTCCAGAGCATGAAAAATTTAACCAGAAGAATATACATAGGCCTTATGTGGGATGAATAAAGATAAGAAATAGCACATGGGTTATAAAAGTTACTATGGGACCATCAAAGAGGTAAGAAGACTTATATAAGCCCAATGTGTAGTAGCAAAACAAGCTTCAAATTTAATCAGATCTGAGCATAGGTAAATGCAAGAGGAAGGGGGTGAATATAGTTCTTCATGCAGAAAGGAAAGGAACAAAATGTGATTAGATTTGATGCTGTAGGAATTGAGAGGAAGAGGGTGGAAAACATTACAAAGGGCAATGCACACTAAAGGGTAAAAGGATGAAGACTAGGAAATAAATATTCTGGCTACGGCAACTTACCTCAAACACATTGCTCAACATTCAACTGCCTTATACACAATTGAACTGATTTATGTGTCTTCTCACTGCATAATTATCTAAACCTTTATTTGACATCTTGTGATATCTCGGATTAGGATAGTTAATTGGCCCCTAGATTTCCATTTTTATTCTAAGAAGAGGCAGCAATAACCAGAGGGGAAAAAAGATTTTTTGGCAGGGGGGCGGGGGGGAGGAGAGGAATTGTTTTTGTTTTTTTAGTCATGGCACTCTGGACTGGAAAAAAAAATCATGATTATTGAATGTATCTGATTATTTTCCATGTATGTTCCCTTTTTGAATTCGTCCTTTCGTCAAAATAAACCACATTGCATTTAAAATGCAGATGTGACTCCCATCTTTTAAAGCATTAATGAATTAAAGCTTTATCTTCTTAACCCCTGTATCTGTGAAGTTTAAACTTTGGCTGATAAACAGCAGGTTTCATGGTTTTACTTAATGAGAACACTAGGAGATCAACAACTCTGAAATCTACACAGTGACATACTTGTATAAGGCTTTTTCCCATGACTGAGGATGGAAGTTAGTCTGATACCTACATTCTCAGGCAGGTTAATCTAGTCACCTGGGAACAACTGCTTCCTGCATTTGGAGAGTTGTTCTTTCTTTGACTTCTGATCCTTAAGGGGAGAGATGAGTGTATTTTCCAAAACATCAGCCTTGTCTGCTGAGATAATGGATTACTGCACAGGGAAAAGGCATACTCTCATTTGTAGATTTGACTTAGGTGACTTTCCTCTGACATCTTGGGTAAGTGCAGGCGTTACATTTAGACTGACCTAACAAGGGTTAAGTTATCTAAGTGCTGAACTGTACATATGTTTGGGGAGGGTAGATCAGGCAAAACATGGCCAGCCTGTTCTAACTTAGCTCATCCATGTGTACACCTGAGAGGTGTATAGGTTAGATCAGGCACAAGTTAGTGCAATCTACTGAACATGCGTACATGTTTGGAGTGCAGCCCCAAGGCTGGGAAAGCCACCTGCACACCTCCCCCCACAGCTCCCCCCTCCCCCTCTGCACACCTTTGCTGAGCTCTTCTTAGGCGTCTGACCCCCCCGCCCACTTCTAGACAGACAACCTCCACCATCCCCTGAGAGTCACCAAATCCCTGCTGTAGATCTGCCAGACCTTGCAATCCCTCTAATCCAGCCCTCCACACCTGCTAGCTCTACTCAGTCCTGCCTATCCTTCCCCTTGGCTGACTTACTTAGATCATGTTCCCAGAATGGCTCCTAGCACTGGCAAACATGTGCATAAGTGGAGCTCAATCTACAATTACACAGTTTAAAGCAAGTAATCTGAATGTAAATCAGGACCTGGGAATATCTGCACATGGCCTATGATTTTGTCTATCTGGGTGCAGACAAGCTGGTGGGTCTCAAAATGCTTGACAACACAGTAATCCTGAATTCTGTTGTATTAGTTTTATTTCATAACGTATTTTCAGAGTTGAGCACAGTGGGCATGTCTACATGTGCACTGTAATGTGTATACACAGGTTACAGTTCAAAACAATATAGCTGAATAGTAAAATTAAAAGACAGTCTATAACTCAATCCACAGTAATAGGCAAGACATCTGTAAAATATTGGGGGAATGCCATAAAGTGGTATAGATATTCATAATGGGAAAGATATGTAGAGACTGATAATTAGGTAATGATCAGTTGCTGTTTGTATAATCTTATTATGTGGATTATTGTTTTATTGATTAATGAGGAATGAATTTACTGCCAGAGATGCAATTAAGACAATGATTAAGTACACATTCCGGAAAATAATCGCAATTGATAAACTGCATATTTTGATAAAGCAGCAAATGTTATGCAAGGTGGCAGTTCTGTCTGGTTTTCCTCCAAATTTTCCATCCTAGTCTTCTGTGCCAGATCTTGTCAGTCTCTCAGAGAGGAAGATGGAAGCAGTAAGACTGTCCTTCAGTCACTTGCATGAAAAATCGAGGTTAAATCTTTACCAATTCCATTTTCAGGGAGGTTAGCCAAAATTATTGCAAGTGTTCTCAGAATGGAGACATGAGATGTTCCCATAATTTGGATGATCAGAAACCAGCAAAACTTTTACTTTTCATATTTTTAGGGGAGCTTTTAGAGGTGCTTCCCTGGAATCTCTTTAGGATCCAGATGGTGGGCAAGACATATAATCTTACTGTCCTATACTGAATGCTTTGAAGAGATATTAGTTTTGAGAATGGAGATCTTAAAATTCCAAGGAATGTGGCAGGCAAAGACTGATGCTAGGTAAAGGATCTTTCACTTGAAATCAAGATCCAAATACCTTCATAAAGAATAATGAATAATTAATCTATTACGGCACTGGATGCCATTGAAAACTATTGTACCATAATCTGACAGATTTTATGATTAAAAGAGACACTTATAGTAGCCTATAAATTAAGTAAATCTATATATTCACAAACCACACAGCATTTTCTCCATCAAGACTTGTAATTTATAATTTGCCAAGAGTATATATTTTAGGAAACTATCCAGTCTTTTTTGTGAAGACTCCAAGATATAGAGAATCCACCAATGTAAGGTTATTTCAAAGATAATCGTCCTATTTCCAGTTTAAAGTTTCAGTCAACTGATTGCACATTCTGCTAGATTAAAAAGATCTCTAATACCAAATACCCTCTCCCCAAGTAGGTACTCATGTCTATCTTCTTTTAATAACCAAATAGATTTCGTTCTTGAAGCTCTTTTCTACCAGGCATGTTTTCCAGAACACAAATCAGTCTTGTAACTTTCCACAATCACTTTTCATTTTTCAAAAATCCTTCTCAAGATGTGAGGTCCAAGACTGGACATCATATTTCCATAATCAGAGGAAATACTGTCTCATTTTTCCTGCTCAATTTTCTCCTGTTATTACATAGAAGAACCATTTTAGCCAGTTTCTCCACATAATGATATGAGGGTTCAGAGGAGGAGGGAGAGTCAAAATTTATATCAGAGGAAGATCTCTCCTTGGCAACTTATTTGCAATTTTTTATTCATTGTGATCCAAAGTCCTTTGCAGTCATTCTTTCCCAAGGATAACTTCTTCTTTAAAAAGGTCATACATCTGTTAACTTTCTTTCTTCATTTTTTTCTCTTGCAAGGAACCCAAAATGACTTGCTAAACTTCCTAGACTAATAAGTCCAAAGTAAGTGCTTGCACCACCTCTGGGGGGAGTCTGTGCCAGGCCCTGGACACTTGGACTGTGAAGAATGTTTTCCTTATTTTCCATGTAAATCAGCCTGCTAGGAGTTTGTGTCCATTAGACCTTGTTATTCCTTGGGGAGCTCTGGTGAACAACTGGTCTCCCAGAACCTGATGCACTCCCCTTATATACTTATAGGCTGCCACCAAGTCCCCCTGAGCTGAAGACTCTTCTCCAGACTGAAGAGTCCCATGTCCTTCATCCTCTCCTCATAAGGTTTGCTCTCTACAGGTGGCTTTCCTCTGGACTCTCTCGAGCCTATCCACATCCCTCCTGAACTGTGGGGCTCAAAACTGGACACAGTATTCCACTTGCACCATAATTATGGTGCATTAAGTTTAGGACCTGTAAAAACAGGTACTAACTTAATGCACCATAATCTATGCTACTACGCAGTAGTGCCAGCACATGCTCTTTTGTGATGCTAATGCACAGTAGATGAATTCTATTGTGCATTAGTACATTTGCACGGTATTTTTGCCTGCCACACTAATGCACAATATAATTAGTCTACTGAGCAAGTGCCAGGAGGAGTTCTCAGGCTATTTATGGACATACTACCACATTCTTATACAGTGGAAGTTTCAAAAAGAAGGACAAATCAGCAGAGACCTAGAAAAAGGGTGTATGTTGAGAGAGCTTTTTGGTAGTAGTATCATTCTTTCCTTTAAGAAGAAGTTCTGAATAGGTAAATAATTTCATTCTTTACGTTTTATATAAGATTATGAAGTATGGAATTGCCATCTAGCATGAGCTATCTTTCTCTTTTATATGCAACATCCTAATGAAGTACATTTTAATGATAGAGTGTGTCCATTCCATAGTCATCTACCTTTGAAAGCCTACTTCTAAAAACTGTCTGAAAATCATCATGGAAAACGCATTCCATGCATAATGTTATCAATTGTCTCTCATTCTAAGAAACTTCAGCCAATTTGCTAAGATCTTGGGTTACATGGTTGTGCCTCTACAGATATAGTAGGTTAGTAAGGGGTAATGGAACAAGGTGGAACCAGGAGTTTGGGCCTTCTAAACATAATTAAAAAAGGAGTATATTGTGTAAAATAAACTTTGTTCAAATTACCCATGAAGATGGAAAATATGGATTTCATATTAACCCATTTAATTTTGAGCACTAGTATTAAACTGTATCTTGGCCATAAATTAATAAATTTCATTTGTTATTTACTATTTGTCATGCCATGTAAGGCACATGGCATATTCTGTCCTGTAGTTCAATGAGTTTAGCTATAAAAACAGGAGATGAACCAAAAGAAATTATTGGGCTATTGATTCTCTTAGGAAAAAAGATGAGTATTTACAGAAAGAAAGCTAGAAATATGCAAACCTAGATCACTTCAAGTACTAAATACAAATATCTGACTCTTGGAAACTGTCATCACCACAATATCTAAGAACTTAATACAATGCAATCATTACCATAAAGTCAAACGCATTCTAGGTTCATCTCTCTTTCCTTAAAGGCAGATGGAACTTTTAAAACTCTCCTTACTCTTTCCCCTTTCCTGTCTTTCCTTCTTTTTATTTATTTATTTACTAGTGTAAAAGCCCATCAAAAATGATGGACAAAAATAGGCTACTTTTTATAGGGTACCGCGTTATCCACTGTGTCATTACAAACTTGAGCTGTTCTGCCTGGTCTTCTTCTTAACAGCGGGTACATGATTTTCTGTGCACAGTGCATTTGGATTCAATCCTCCACATGGTCAGTGAATCATATATCTCATTAAAATGATCTTTGCTCAACAGGCAATACACTATTGTATGATTGAATGTTTGTTTTAAAGTTCTGATAATGCTTGTTTTTCTGATCCATCAGCAAATCCCACAAATACTTTGGAAACAGTTTTCTTGAGGGCAGAATCACTTTACCCTTTTGACAACAACTCTGAAATTGGCCATCTGATGGTCTTTCAGCTTAGAAGTTTAAAGAGTTACAAAGTTGGTACACCGCATTCACCAATCCACAACTATGTTCCTCAATCTTGTCTTCAGTGAATCCATTGTTGTCTACTCTTTCAGCCTGTCTTCTATTGCCTCTGCAAACCCTTTGCCTTTCCATTGCATCTATTCTATGATGTCCTCTTTGTTCATCTCTTTCATTTTGTCTTACTCTTTCCAGTCTTTCTGCGTTCAATTGTCATCTATTCTCTGCTTCACCTTGGTAAGGGTGTTATGGCTTAAAGTTAAAAAGGGTGTTAAGGGACAATTTTTGCTTGGACACCAAGAGTTCACCATAAATAATTGAAATCAATCACCAGACGTTCAGATAAGTGAGCACAAATACCTTTTTTTGAGCATGACAAGCAGAATGACAAAGACACAAATTAAGCAAATTATTACAGAGGGTTTATTTTTGTTCTCTGGAAAGCAACTTGATGTATTGAGTTTACCACCTAATTCTAAACTGTCTAATCAAGTACAGCCAAATGTATTTCCCACAGGCTGGATCCAGGTCATGGCATCATGTCTTCTGGCCTATGGGGCTCTCAGAGGGACCAGGAATTCAAGACAAGTGCTAGTGGGGGAAAATCTGGGGATGCCCCACCAAAACCAGTGCATGGAACCCTGTTGGGGATGCCTGTCAGCAATGGGGGCAATCAATGGCCACTGATCATGCCACCACTGCTGGCCCTGCAATGCCACCACCTCTGTCACTTGTTGCACTACTCACCTCACCACCAATACTGCTCACATCACCACCACTTTTTGATCCGGCCCGTGAGGAGCACTGCAGTCAAGACAAATTCAGACGATGGGGTGAACGTGAACACTCCTAATCTAATGTAATTGTGTCAGGAAACAATAACAGTTCATTATCTCTTTCCATTTATGGAGCGTCTTGCAATGTTTGGTAGGTTTCATAAATGCTCTCCTGTTGGAGTCACCTGCTCAACTGTCATATGAAATACAGGAATTTCTCAGAATGGCCAAAGAGGAAAGTATGAAAACATGAAATCTAAAAATCCATTTAGAATCTAGAAACCCAATTAAAAAAAAACAAACCTGACCCATTATCATGAATGGGCGACTTGTGGTTTTTAAACTTGAGATTGAATGGGTTCTGTACTCCTGGAACAGCTTCTAAATCTGAGGTTTGATAATTTCACATTGTTAAGACACTTAATTTTACAGGTCATTTGGTATGACTATTATTATATAAGACCAGAAGTATTATGAGTGAACATTCTAGATGAACCTTTTTTTTTGCCAAAACTCAATTTGACCATGTGACTGTGAGCAAATTGCTTGACCTTTGTGTTCGTCATGCAGCTGAAGAACAGCCTAAAACTCATGGGGAACCAAATGAATCCATTATGTTTGACTCTTATAGAGTTAATATTTGATCAAGCTTACTAACTAGAGTGGGTATGTGTTCAGGGCTATAGCATGTGGAAAAGTATTTCAGTTTTCTGTAGCCAAGCCTAAAATGTCATAGTCTCATTATGTGTATGATAGAAAAACTCCCCAGTGAATATGAGGGCGGCATGTTACTATGAATTTTAAAGGATATTTATCCATTACAACTTTGTCATCAAATATTGCCTGTGGCCTATAGTTATCGTCACTGTGCATTTACATTTCAATTGGAGAAAAAGACACCTTCTTTTTGTCTTCTCTGATTAACATTTTGAAGCTCTGTAATTTTCTTGCTGCTCAGAGAAACAAAGCACCCAGGCTCACAGAGAAAGCCCATTCAGCAAGATATAAATATTTGCTATTCAGAAAATCTCAATGAGGGTTTAGTTATTTTAAACTAAAAAAAGAAAATTACTAATAATGATTGGTTTCAGCTAATGAAATGCTTTTATGCAAATAGGTGAACCCTAAATATGACCTGGAAACAAAAGACTGCTTAACAGTTACTATTAAGCAATACATTAGGAGATCAATTAAACAGAACTTCTTTCTAATGAACAAGCTCTACAAGAGTTGCTATGGAAACCTGGAAAGAGAAAGCTGTAGAATGCTAATTTGCAATTTTAAGACCGTAAAGTATTAGAGTGGCGGATGGCTGGAGAACCATGAAATAAAGTTAATGTTAAACTTGTGAACAAGTTATAGGGCTGTGAAAGAATAAGGCCATGATATTCATATTCGAGAATGATGTTTAAAACTGTGTTAAGTGCTGGGTACAAATAGATGGGTACAAGGAAGACATCATGCGAAACAGTACTGCTAGGGTGAGCCCTTCATTGTAGTTACTCTGTGCTATGCTGGAAATGCCACATTAAGAAACACAAGAGTGGGTGGCAACTCACTGGAGAAAAAGAAGAGTAGGAAGTGATGACTAATGTGAGGACACAACTGGGCCCTTCAGTGTGTCTGAAAGACTTTCCCCTCATTGCTAGGTAAATGTTGGACAGTCAGAAAAAGCAAATAGAAAGTTCATGGCAAATCAAGTTCAGAAGAGCTGGTAAATTCAAAAGCCCTGCTCAGGCAAACTGAGGAGCACCAGGAAATGTTTCTGTAAGAAACTTCTAGTCTGTTGTGATTACAGTCTCATGTAAGTATTTTGGAGTCTGTACCTTCATTCGAACCCCCTATCTTCCATTCAGAAGACAACATACTATTTTTTTCTTAGTTCTTTCAGCCTTTCAGTTCGTGCTTATTATGCTCATGGGTGCATTTAAAATCAATATGGACTTTTTCAAACCGATTGCGAGAAAGTTCGAACTAATTTATTTTCAAAATCTATATTCCATGGACTGTGTAATTTTGGAGGAAAGGAAATTTACAATATATTTTAAAATATGAAGTTAAAAAATGGCAGGTCATTTGAATTCTGAGAATCATTACTTCCAGCCAAGGTTGGAATTAATTTGCTTATGAAATTCATTACCACAGAAAGGTGGGGTTGGGAGGAAGGGGTGAGGCAGGTAGCATAGCCAAATTAAAAAAAGGTTTGGATAAATTGAGGGATGATAGATTTATTAATAGCTGTTGAAGAGAAGAGTTGGAGATGTTTCCCCTGGCATCCCTAAATCAACAACAGTGCATGCTAGGGACAGTACTGAATAAGGAATAGTTCATTCTAGAGATATCTGGTTCAATGCTCTCCCTCTGTAACATCCACTTCTGCCAGAGGTTTGGAGACAGGCTACTGATGGACCATTGGTCTAACCCTGTATGTTCTTATGTTCTGCTCAACATATATATTCAAATGAAAATAGTGTGGAAAGGATAACATACCATTTCTACAATTTCAGGACTGTCTCTTGTTTTCTTGGGGCCTTATCTTACACCACAGGAATGAATAGTTTTATCATTACTATCAAAGGGTGTAAGTACACACTAAATATATGGTTTTCTATAATATTTATTTTCTCTTGTTATAAGAGGAGAACTGTTACCCTGTGAAAGATTTTTGGGGGGTCTGAATGCCATGCTGGAATTGAGAGAAACCCATAATATTAATCTTGCCTCTAATTATAGTTACCAATGTGATTTACTCATGCTGTTCAAATGAAATCAAGCCATGAATCAAATAAGCAACCTTACTAACTATAGTAGAAATGGGTGAATTGGGCCTTCTATCTCATTTTTCAATGACATACAATGGAGTTAATGATATGTACCTACCTTCAAAAGTTTTTATGAGAATTAGAGACTTTTTTTAAAGTATCTGAAGTTAAAGAGTTAAGCTCATGAAAATATTTGCTAAACTAATATTTAAACTAATATTTGAAATGCTGTAGTTATAATGTTATTGCCTAATACTGCTGTCTGTTCTGTTATTCAAGGTGACTAACTCAAAATAAATTCTGCTGATGAGAAAGTCTATCAGTTTAAGTTGCTTGAACAGATACCACATGATGCATTAGAGAAAGAGTAATAGGAAATTCATTTATTTTCTACTACATGTTGTTAAATATTTGTGTTTTTAAATGACTAAATTACATTACACTAGTCTGGAAGCCAAAGGCATAATACTTACTAAATAACCCAATAAGAATTTTTAGAAAGACTAGCCTGAGTTACTGAAAAGTATTATACTGACCAAGGACATTAGATTTATATGATATGACCCAACACTTTTTAAGGTAATTTAAAGAAATAGCATTAGGTATCTAGCTAAACAATGTTTGCCTATGATACTTAATTTAAAAATATATATAATGGAAAAGAAAAATATTATTATCAGAATTTCTAAGGGCTTGCTGATTTATACAAACATTTTCAGAAAAAAATATGTTATTCAGTGCATTATAATAGTTGCATTTATTCCTTTCTTTTCATATATTTGAAAAAGATCACACAATACATAGTCTCAGAGAAAGCAGTGTTTACAAAGACATACATTTTCTTTCTGAACTCTTTATACTGCATTGACAATTTCTTCTTTCAAAAGAATAGATTTCTTCATGTCTACATCCACTGGAATTATACGTCAATATTATGATAAATGTGATATTTATGGTAATGGAACATTCAACCCCATACACAGGTAGGTAGACAGCTAAACAAAGAGTGTCTTGAAAAGTTGAAATGGTGTATAAATTTGCTTAGTTTCAATTAAACTTTCCAAAGTTTTGGAAGCTGAAATTTTACCTCCATTTTTTTAGGTCTGCAGAACCTGGTTTGAAGTCTTTCTGATAAGCTGGAAGGTAGACCTTGGATATTTCTTTCTGACGTGTGCGTGCGTGCGTGTGTGCGCGCGCGCGCGTGCGTGTTTGTGTAGGAAGGACAGAGTGGAAAGCACTGTAAAGGGAAAGCTTTTCAGCACTTCTATTAATACATTTTTACTAAAATTAATGGGAAACAATGGCCAACCTGTAAATTGTGGCCACCAGTTACCTGTGAAATATAATTTCTTGGCCATTTTATGTAAGATATAATTGCTTCAAGAACTCTGGATCTAATTGTATTAAAAAAACCCAGGGTTTTCTCCAATGTGAACTAATCTTCCAATTTTTTCACACATAATTAATTTTGATATACATGCTCAGACGTGACTTCTCAGTACCTTTATCTTTTCTCTGGGACCTGGTCTTTTAATACAGTCAGGTTCCCCATGAATTATGGGGTCGAGCTTCTGTCTTCCCCCATGTTGGTAAGCACTGGTGTGGGGAGCATATATTAAAACCTGACTCGGTGCAATTTCTGAGTTCTCCTGAAAATAGCTACTATTCCCCTGCTAACTATACTGGGTTGCATGGTATCCCAAAGGGGTGGCAAGGAAATAGGGCTATAAGCTCAGCTCTCCTATACGTACATGCCCCAACAAAGTGGAATCAGTCAGTAGGGGGATTGAACACATCCCTGGTGGATCTGGAAGTGGACCAGAAGTGCTCGTGGTCAACTTCTGGGTCTGCTGCCAAGTGCACTGGGGAGCCCCCATGTTCCTGTGGGACACTACATGCACCCCAGCATCACAGCATTCATGAGCTGCCTGCTACCTTGAGGTTTGTAGAAAAACATTTAGAGCTGTGTCTATGTCCGAATTGCTGAGTCTTTCCAAATCTCTCGGAATTGAGTCGGAGGCTTCCGATCCAGTTTGGAGAGATTAAAGGGTCCTCTAATTTGATTTGAATTTGGAAAGTCAGCCACCAAATAAAGAAAATCTCTGCCAAATTGAATCAGGGACTGAAGCTTCTCACAGCCCTAACAGATAGGTCGTTTGTGAATTTGATAGTAATTTAGTTATGTAAACTGTTACCTGAGTTTGAAAAAATTGGACACCACTCATGATGAGTTGTTTGCCTGAGTCATTCTTTTAAGATCTTGTTCATTAATGTCAAGTTTCAAACCTCATTTTCCTTTAAGTGTGCAAATCAAAGATAACAGGAATGAAAATCCCACCCATGGAGTTGGAGAGGCACCGGAGTCTGAAGGCTGGTCTTGTGGCAAACTGCCTCCTTGCCCAGAATTTGCCTGATTAACAATCCCCCCTTTCTACTGTATGCACACAATAGAATTAATGTGAGTAATTCCTTAATAAAAGAGTCATGATTAATACATGCCTCTGTCAAGAGAGTGACACATCTCTGTGCCTTGAGCCAACCTGAGAGGAATGGTTTTGTTTCAGATTTACATCTGTGGTGACCACATAGCAGCACAGGTAGAAAAACATATGACATGAGTCAAATAACAGATAACATATTCGTGTTTTTAAAATGGTTTTGTTTTACTTCCCCCCCCCCAAATATTTTAAAGAGCGGTTAATGAAAGTTATGTATGTCCTTTTTACTGAAAATTATTCCTTCTTCAGACCTAAGCTGTCAGTCAATCAGGATTTCTGCTGAGTACAGAGGCAGTGCACTGCAGTAGGTATATCATTATAGCCTGACATTTTTTTTCAAATGTGGAAATGTCATATTTAATGACACAACAAAGCCAGAAATACTGAACAAGTGGAAAGTAAAAAAGAACCATTCAATTGATTTATTAAAGGTTAGGCTAAATTTGCCTATATAGAATCATGCCCCCCCACCATTTTTTTTTTGACTGTGGTACTATATTCATCTACATTTATTCTTATGTAGTTGTGGTAGTGTTTGCTATGATAAAAGCAGGCAAGAAGGGACAGAAGTGTATTGTCTGCAATCAGAAAAAACTCAAACTTTTTAGAATAGATTTCTTCTATCTGCTCATGTGCCTAACTTTAGCTCCTTCATAATGCCAGTTCAATAAGCAGAGCTGTTTTGAAACAGTGCCCTTGTATCATTAAATGAAATACTCAACAGCCCCTTTTCTTATTGCTTGCTTTTATCTCAGTTTCTTTCTTAACCATCACACTCCCATTGTGAGGTAAAAGTGAAATGTGTTTGATACCTGTAGCTGAGGGAAAGGACTTGCCAAAGGGGTGCTGTGTGTGCTTGCTGGTATTTTTAGTGGCTTTTGGATGGAAAGAGAGTAACCTGATCAACAGTAAACACAATCATGATAACAGTTTTGCCACTGCTGCTGGCGCTAAGGTATTGATTCTGTACTACCAGCACTGTTTGATGTCGCCTAGGAGCATTCAAGCAGGAAAAACAATTATTGACAGCTTTCACCAGGCTTACAATGCGTGGTGGAGAGCCTGGTGGCAAAGACATGCAGAAATAGTCTTTCTATGTTATTTGGGTGTCAGACTGTAACCTGACACAGGAGCCAGTACAGCTGCCTTCATTTAATGTCCTTCACATTTCATGAAATGTGATTAATAATTGAGGATCTTTGTAGCCTACAAAGTTAACCCTTTTCTTACAAGTTTCTCTTGCCTGTCTTTAATCTAAAATTGTAATTGCATCTTGACCTTTGTGATAAATTCGTTACATTAGGAGAAGTTTTACCAAGTGTTACACAGAGTCTATGTCCTTTGAGAGCAACTATTGTTCGAAAAGATGTTGACATGCATCCCTCTAAAGGCTAAATCATATGTCAGATAACTTTCTTGTGCAGAGGTCATCTTATCAAGGAACCTATTTGTTCTGAAAGGGATTATGATACTTGACTTGTTTATGTTAATACAATTCTTCTTACTGCTTCTTGTATAAATTTTACTGTCAAGTACACACCTATAATTTTACCTTTCTTAGAAAATGTTTTGTCAGGAGAGCTTGAGAATTTATTTATGAACTACTTTCCACAGAGGAGTTAAATCTAACTGATATGCCCTGCCTTTCAGGATGCCATTAACTCTGTGACACTTCACAGCCTTTGTTAATCAAAATTGCTTTACTGTAGTTGCCTTTTAGTAAAATAGAGGCAAATACAGTCCTCCTTGTCAGTACAAGATCCAAGCTACTTAAAAGATTTACATTTTCTTGAGCTGATGCTTGTTTCCACTTCAGAACCTTGAAATTTCATATCTTTAAATGTCTCCCTCTCCTCTATCTGAGCCAGAATGTCTCTCGATCAGGCTGGGAAGCATTACTAGGTACCATTCAGAATAGTACACCCATTGATATTCACTAACTCCTTACTTGATGGGATTTCTAAAATGATAACACCTAAAGGAATAACAAATCTCTGTGAAAAATGAAAATGCAGGAATTAAGTTTACTTCTCTTGGATTGGATTCTAGCTACTACAGAACATCCTGGATTATATCCATGCTTCCTACTGTCACTTTTCAGTCTCAACAGCATTTTCACCATCGGCTAGACATCCAAATTGCAGCCTGGCAACAATAATGTTTCTGTTCTAATCTGGAAAAAGTTCCAAAAGATAATGTTTTATAGGAGAGAAACAAAAAGTAAAGAAAAAAGAAAGAGACTTGTTGTGTCCTCCTTGATATTTTATACTCCAATATGTTTGCAGGTTACACTGGGCTAGATCCCATATTGCACCCTTATGTAAATACTTATTCATTGGGGAAGGCATATGAAAACCAGTTCAAGATTTGATTTTTCCTAGTGATTGTTTCTGACTTATACTGATGTTCATACATGAAAACAGGCTACAAAAGAACCAATTAAGTACTTTGCCATTACTTCCTACAGATTGTGTTTTAGAAAGAAATTGCTTTTGTCACATCAAGTGGCTTGTCAAAGCTGCTAAAGCAAGGTCAGCCCCCATGACTTGGCCCTACTTTCAGGTCTGCTTCCAATTTAGGTGCTTTGTTACAAACAATTTAATTTCATTTATCCATTTAATTCTTACATTCTTGATTCATGCCCCATATTGTACCTATCAGTATGGTATTGGCGCTTGGAGGCAAGTGCTGTAGTCAACAAATGTGGCACTAGTCTACAAGACTCTAACTCTGGACAGGTTCACATTAAACATGATCCTGAAGCAATGGTACCAATGTTGTTAAGAAAACTTGGGATTATTTTCTGTTTCATACAATATAGCATTTAGAATTCATAGCATGGAAAGAAAAAAAATCTTTACTGGGGCTTGTAGATAACAGCTTGTTAGTAGCTGGGGACAATGAAAGGCAAACAAAATAGTTCAGTCTGCTAGAGGCCTACTATAGATTCATAGATTTACAGACGTTAGGGCTGGAAGGGACTTCGAAGATCATCAAGTCCAGCCCCCTGCCCCAGGGTCAGAAAGTCAGCTAGGGTCAAAGGATCCCAGCAAGATAAACATCCAAACATTTCTTGAATGAGTCCAGGGTAGGTGCCTGCACCGCTTCTGGAGGGAGTATGTTCCAGGTCTTGGGGGCTCAGACCGTAAATAAATGTTTTCTTATGTCCAGCCCAAAATGGTCTTGTAGGAGTTTATGACTTCTACAAGGAGTCACTCCCTCTTGTAGGAGTCTATATTCTTTTATTACAGACTATGGGCTAAATCCTGTACCACTGTCTACATCTAAATGGCCCATATGCAGCCATGTATCTCCAGTTTTTGGAACTTACGTACAACTACACACGGGGTAGCCAAGAGGAGAAGCTATGTGGGGCCAGGAGGGAAAGAACAAACAATATTAAATGTGAAGTGCAATGGGCCAGCTTCAAGAGGGGGACTAGAGAGGGCTTGTGAAATGCCTATGCTGTGGCCTCGTTGCTGAAGCACTTTGCTGAGAAGTAGAACATGCCTGAGTGAAGGGTACATACAACCAAGGTGTCCTGATCACTGCTACAAGTGCCATAATCACTAGGCAATTGGGTTAAAAGGTAGAAAGGCCCTATTCTATTTAACTTTTGGCAGGTATGTATGCAAAGCATTTCTGTTTTGCAGCAACTACAATAGAATCCCACGTTGCACTTGTGTGGCTGTGGCTGTGCCATTTAGGAACATTAAGCAATATGGGATCTAGCCCAATGTAACCTTGTGCTTTATGCACAATGCCCCTAAAATCATACAATCATAGAAAGTTTGGGTTGGAAGGGACCTGTGGAGGTCATCTAGTCCAAACCCCTGCTCAAAGCAGGACCATCCCCCAACTACATCATCCCAGCCAAAGCTTTGTCTAGCCAGGTTTTGAAAACCTCCAAGGATGGAGCTTCTACCACTTCTCTGGGTAACCTGTCCCAGTGTTTTACTACCCTCTTAGTGAGAAAATTCTTCCTCTGTTGTCTATGATCTCATGAGGATCCCCACTTTCCTGCTGTCCTGCTATTAGCTGCCTCTGGTTGCATGTTGCACTCTGCTATGTCTCCTGTAAATCCCTACTCATCACAGCTTGCTTCTTTGTTTCGTTTAGCATCTTGCCAATGTCCTTGTCTCAGATCACAAGTTGCTGTCTTTCACTGTCCCCTATATAATAAATCCACACAAAACACAAGAATGTTTAACTCTTTTTAAAAAGAAATGCAGTTACAGGAAATGTATTTACTCCATTTTATTATTTAGAAACACACACGTCACTTTGTTCCCTCAAAGGACATGCAAGATAAAACTAACAAAAAAATCAGTTCAATTATTATAACACTTGATTTTTTCTATTGTTTATTTCAACAATAGTGAAGGCTTATAAAACTAATGCTGAGAAAACAGTTCTTATCTTTTTAATTTCTAACTGAAAAATAGAAAAAAAAAATATGGATAGAGAAAATAATCCAAGAGCATCCCAAGGCAATGTTAACAATATGTTGAAAAGAAAACTTGTGATTAGTTTATGCTTCATTACCTCAAGTCCTAAACTTCTTTCTCCAGTTTTCTTCTGCAATTTCCTCTTTCCCTCCCAACTTATGTGGTAGGAGAATATATCTACCTGCCCATCTGTCTCCTCTTTATAGGATGCAGGTCCTTCCAGGTTGCTCAGCAGTCCCTTTGAGTGCTGGCAATCAAGGCTGTGCCCATAAGACAAACTCTTTTACTAAGAGAAATATCATTAGGTCACCAATCAAGGTGGTTTTATTTTAATGGAAAAAGAAAGTGAGAAGTTGTCTTGGGCTTCATTTTCTCTATTAGAGGTAATGCGCTAACCTCATTCATGAAGATCCTCTCTGGTATTTTGGGAAAGGTAAATGTGAATGACATGGTCTATGCTTCAGCCAACCTTCATCTCATATACCTCTATGTTTAATGTAGGTGCTAGTTAGTGGCATAACTCTCACTCCAGTCAGAGCAAATCAGTTCCCAATGTGTGGCATAAAAAGACAGATGGCTGGCATGATTTTCCATGCTGAAAATGTTCTCAGTAAATTCAAACTGGAGGATATCCCAGTTAATAAAAGACAAGGTTGGTCAGAGCCAGTGCCACTGACAGGCTAATTAGGCAAATGCTGACTCTGCTGAATAGGCTACACCAAAGTTCTCCAGGGTATTCTCTGTTTGCTACCAAATGTCATAACTGACACTCTCTGGACTATTTTGCAAAAGTCTTGCAAGTGTCTGGTACAGGTACCCAATCTCCCTTCCACCATCCAGACATCAGAAACTTACTGTTGCTGCAGCTACCGTTACAGTCAGCTGTTTATTTCCTCCTGTGAGACCAGCTGTGAACTTTCGACATGAGCTCCCATTCAATAGCTGCCCCAAAAGTGCCTTCCATTTAATTATGGAAAAATGTGGAACTTGGGTTCCTTTTTTTAATCCAAAAATTGGGGATTTTCTTTTTATCAGAGAAAACCGAGAACTCTGATGATGAGTTCTTAACTTGTTGACACATTCACCAACCACGAGTTGTGCCAAAGAGAATTTGTAGCTGGAGGCTAACAAACCAGACTCTATATAGTGATCAAGTGTAAAATACAAATTGTTTAATTGTTTCTTATTATAGTTGCACTGTTATTTATTAACACGATCTGTAAAGGGATAAGGGTTGAAACACGAACACTGAGATGTGTCAAAAACAGGATTGCATGGCAATAATCAATATTGTGGTGCAGAAGAGGACGGGACAAGCAGTATGGAAATAGCAGTAATAGTGAATATAATACTGAACTAGTTAGGCTGGATCAGGCAGGATTTGAACCAGGAGCAGGCAATAGGATGGTACAGGATGTAACAAGCAGATGATGCTGATGCACTCACTGCTGAGTACCTGACCAATCTGTTTAAGCTACGAGAACTGAACATTCAATTATCTGAGAATACAATATGCTACAATTTGAAGCTGTTGTTGAAAAAGGCTAGCCAAACAGCAACTGGTGAGTTGCATGTGTTCTCCATGCAGTTTAAATGCAGCTCCTGAATAAAGTTGGTTAATGACAAATTATTATTTGAATGGGGACTCTGGACACAGATAATGGATTCTAGGTCATGTACATCTCAAAAGTTTTCAGCACCTTGCAGATTTTAGCTAGAAGACAGGAATTCAGCCACCTCTCCTTTAGACTATCAGGGAAACTGTGTAGTTTGGGATTTGAAAGTGTGATTCTACCCTGAAAACTAGTTGCATCTTAATCAATTGAATTGTTAATCATATATAGTCAGAGTTGTGTGCAGACTTGAAAGACAAAAATACTTTTGTGTCTGTTATTACAGTTGAGCTAATATACCTATAAACAAAAGAGATAAATTCTACTCTGAAAATTAGTTCATCAATGAACAGGTTAATTAAACTGCAAATGTAGGTCCAAATTTAGAACTGAAGAAAAAGGTGTTGCACAGGCGGAAATGAAGGCAGTATATGAAGATGCAGAAGTTTAAACAAGAGTAAAGTTTAGTTAGCCATTTCTTTACTACTCATGATTGTCTTCGCTGAGTTACATACGATTTCTTAAATGAAGTAAGCTGGGGCCTTCAGTAAGATTATATTTCATCTTCCAGTTTCATGTGTGAACATGTCATTTTTTTCCTACTACTTTCTGATCCCTCTTGTACTAGTCAAAGATTTTAAAGGAGAATTTAAGAATTTAAGGAAATTATTCTTGAACAAAACACAAGTAAACTCATCCCAGAATCTATGTGCCTATATAAAGACACATGTGCACAAACTAGAATCTGCAGGTAAAGCTGATATTGTGTAATGCCCGGCAGAGAATTTTCATACACACATCTCATTTGTCAGGAATATTTACAGCTTCAGGCAATTGGCTTTGGGCATGAAAATTGTATCGGAGGTTTTGTGTTTACTTGAAAATGAACCATTTACATATTTATTGCTTGTGATTCATGGGTTAGCTGAACCATCAGGGGTGTTCATGAAATGTTACGTGAACTGGAAGAAGGACAATTCATGTGGCTCCAAACAGGACTGGAAGGGTAAAGAATGAGGATATACATAAAGAGATTAGCTACTAAATACTTATGTTGAAGAGTAAGGAATGAGTACATGCATAAAGAGATTATCACAAAAATAATGTATTGCAAAGGCTCTTTCTCATTTCTGAGGTGCCTATCACCATGGTACCTAATTACCATACATATCAATTCTCACTGGATCTCATCTATCCATGGTTCTACAATTTTTCAGCATTCCTTATGTAGTTCTTGAATTTAGAGAAACAGCAGCCTTACAAGCTGTAAAGATGCTTTAAAAATTCAAAATCATTTTTCTTTTAGAAACAATCCTTAACTGTTACTTTTGTGTAATTTTGTATAACTGTTATTTTTGTGTAACAGCTGCAAATTAATATAAAGTACATATCAATCTTACTTCATATAGTTTAGTTTACTTCCTTTTGCACATTTCTAAAAGCAGCATGTTCACTCTCATGGGGAGATATTACAAATAGAGACTTCTGTTAGATAATTTATCACCATATATGAGATAATAATGAAGCACTTATACACCATTTATAGTAACAGTCGGCCTACATAGCATATAACTATCTTTGCCTTGTTTTTTATAAGAATATTCAATATGATGATATATGAGGATCCTATACTTATTTATTATTCTAATTTTTGTGATTTGCTTTTTAATTGTTTGAGCAAATCTGACAGTATTTTTAAATGACAGAGTATACTTTTCACCCTAACAGTGCTCATGAATTTTATTCAAATTTTATTTTAACTTTAATAACTATCCTGTATAAAAACAACTAACCAATCAAATAAAAAGCCATATTTGAGCTAAGATCAAACAGAGAAATTCTTGGTTCAGTCTGTGATTTGGAGAGGCATTATGGCCATAAAGGAGAATACCAGTGATATTATTCGGTCTTAACTGCAGTATGACTTTGAAGTAATCAGTATAACATTGCAAATGCACCATAGCATTGCATCATAATTTAATCCCCAGTCTGATAAACCATCATTGTTCATCAATACATATAAGTGCAAGTGGCAGAGGGATAAATATGAGGCACTGAAACAATGGAAACTTTCTAAAAAAGATTTTTCAAATTCAGAAATGACTTTAAATGTCAAGATTACAAAACTAGTAAGAAGTAGTGTTAATATATTATACAATATTGCTATACTGATATTCTGTAAGGTTCGTTGATTACTATATATTGATAATATACCATGCATTTGCATTCATTATAATATATACCTATAAGTTAACCATCAGCAGTGCTCAATTTTTTCATCCTGCATGCTGGATGATGGGGTCAAGACCAGTCCACAGGCCAGATTGGCCCTTGCATGCCAGGATTGGGCTTCACGTTGTTTCCAACTGGACCTGCACATCAGAATCAGGCCCTCTGCCACCCCAAACCATCCCAATTTACCCCATGCTGCACCACACTTCCTGCATAAGCCCTGAACTACTCAGAATGACCTCAGGACGCCTCGATTGGCTCTTTTTCACCCTGATTGGCCTCACACACTGCCCTGTGGCCCCCTGATCAGCCCTGTGCCTACCTGCGCTACTTCAATTGGCCCCACACTATACTGATTGGCCCTGCAATGCCCATATCAGCTCCATACTGCCCCACACTGCCCCAGTCAGCCCTGAACATCGAGTTTAGCACACAGGGCCACACTATCTGGCCCACATCACTTTATCCTGGTCCAGAAATTTGTCAGTAGGGGAGAAGCAATTAGCTACCACTACTCCTCCATCACCAAACTTTTAAACCCATGGGGAGCCCTGTGGGCAGGATGACATAGCACTGTGGGACAGATCTGGACTGTGGATCTGAAATTGTGTGTCCATGGGCCAGATACACTTTTCCATCTTTGACAAGATGGCCCATGGACCTGGAATTGGCCACCCAATTATAAATGTTATATTATTTATGCATTCTTGTTTCATATGTATTACTATTGTCCCCCTACATGCAAAACAAAGTATCTTTTCAAGACAAAAACAAGGACCATCCAATTAAATCAAAAGGTGGCAAATTCAAAACTAATGAAAGAAAATACATTTTCACAAAGCTTATAGTTAGGACAAGAAATTTACTACCATAGGAAGTCATTAGGCAATTGGGGAGCAGGAGCAGAAGGAGCAGGGTGCACGTGTATTACACGGCGGGGGCAGCAACAGCTGATTTCCCCCTAAGGTAAGTGGGGCAGAGGGAACAGCATGGCTGAGGCGGATCTGGAGGGGAAGCCCTCCGGAACCCTCTTAGCTCACATGACAGGGAGCCATGCTCCCGAGCTGCGCGCGGGCAGTGTGCATGAATAGTGTGCGCAAACAGGCGCACTCTGCAAGGGCGCGCCGGCATTTGTGCCAGCGTTTGCATAAGGCGGGCGCAAGGTAGCTGTCCAGAGCAGCACCTCCAATGAGCAAAAGCAGCAGGCGCAGCTGTGTAGACATGGTGCAGATGCGAAGTACAGCTGCCAGGGGCCCCGCCCAGGCGTGGCGGCTTACCATGGGCTCTTCTGAGGCCTCCACCCAGACAGAGCACATGGCAGGGTTGGTGGCCCCTTGCCCCCCCCATCTGTGGGGGGGGCTTGGTGGTCCCCTTGCGTCTGGGGGGCTGGGGACTGGTGGTCCCCTTGCCTGTCCCTCCTGTGCACAATTTAGGGCCCTGGAGGAGCAGGTGAGGGAACTCCAGGCTGAGGTGAGCAGGCTGAGGGGGATCAGGGATACAGAGGATGAAATTGATGCCTATTTCTGTTCTCTGCAGGCCTGGTTGCCCACTGAAGACGCATCCAACACAGGAGTGGCAGAAGGTGTCCATATCCAGAGCTGTTAGGCCTAGAGTGGTGGAAGCTCCCCAGGTTCACCTGGGGAACAGGTTTGATGCCCTGGCAGCTGTGATGGAGAAAGACAGGGAAATTGGCTCCGGCAGGGACAATGCCACTCCCCACATGACAAAAAATGGTCAGAGAGCGAACACCAGCAGGAACAAACGCTGGGTCCTCATCATCAGAGACTCCATCTTATGGGGACTGGAAGGTCCCATCTGCCGGCCTGACCCCATGACGTGAGAGGTCTGCTTCATGCCTGGGGCTCGGGTTAGGGACATCACAGAGAGGATCCTGGCCTACATCCAACCTGCAGACCAGTACCCCATGGTTGTCATCCATGTGGGGATGAATGACATGTCCAGGGGCAACCCTGACTGCATTATGAAGGATTTCAAGGCTCTGGGGGACAAACTTAAGGAGACAGGAGTGCAGGTGGTATTCTTCTTTCTTCTTCCGGTGAGTAGGCAGGGACGGTGACACGGGCCTGCCTTGGCAAGGTCAACTGGTGCTTATACAGTTGGTGCCGCCAGGCAGGCCTTGGGTTCCTAGATAATGACCCACGCTTTTGGGCAGGGGACTTGCTGGGGTGGGATGGGCTTCACCTCTCTCCTAAAGGCAAGCGTGTCTTCTCTTCCAGGTTGCCTGATATCATAGAGCAAGCTTTAAACTAGCTTCACTGGGGGTGGGAGCTGCAGAAAGATGAGGAGACACCACCCGAGCAAGATAGGTGACAAATGCAAGGAGTGCCCAGGTAAGAAACAGGGGTCTGGACAGTCTTCCAAATAGGGGGGTGGCACATGCAGCTAGGCAAGGACTTAAATGCCTATATACCAATGCTTGTAGAATGGGGAATAAACAGGAGGAACTCACCCTCAGAATAGCCAGTTCAGACCCAGACATAATAGGGTTTCCAGAAACATGGTGGGATTCATCCCATGACTGGGCAGTTAGCATTAGGGGCTATAGGCTTTACAGGCGGGATAGAGAAGGAAGAAAAGGTAGGGGTGTGGTGCTCTATGTCAAGGAGCAATACACATCCTCTGCCAGCTGGAGAGGAGGGGCAAGCTGAAGTGCTCTGGGTCAAGAGATAAAGGGACCATGGGGAGAGGGATCTAATGGTGAGGATCTACTACAGACCCCAAACCAAGGGGGGTCCTGCAGCCCCCTCCCCCGGTAGGCTAGTTTAAAGCTCACCGTACAATATCAGGCAACCTGGGAATTTTCAGGCCAGCTTGCACTTAAGGCAAGGAATGTAGTTGTTATGGGTGATTTAAATTACCTGGACATCTGCTGGGAGGAACAGTCAGCCAGGTTGGACCGTTCCAGGTCGTTCCTGGCTGAGATACAGGACCTCCACTTAATTCAGGAGATGCACAGTCCCACCAGAAGAAATGCCCTGTTGGACCTGGTCCTGGCCACAGGTGATGACCTGGTAAGGGGCCTCCAGGTTCTTGACCACCTGGGTGATAGCAATCATCGCTTGCTGGAATTCACCATCCAGTGCAGGTGGTCAAGGGCCTGCAGCAAGGAGGTAGCCCTAGACTTCAAGGAGTTGAGGAAATTAGTGGGAGAGACTCTGGGATCAGACTCAAGGGAAACACCTCCAGACCTCAGGTTGGGGAGGACCAGGTTAGAGAGCTTCTGGAGGCACTGGACATGTTCAAATCAGCGGGTCCAGATACTCTCCATCCCAGGATGTTGAGGGAGCTAACAGGGGTTATTGCAGGGCCTTTGGCATGGCTTCATGAGTGCTCATGGTGCTCGGGCCAGGTGCCAGATGATTGGAACATAGCCAACATGGTCCCCATCTTTAAAAAAGGGAGGAGGGAGGACCCAGGCAACTATAGGCCCATCAGTCTTACTTCAATCCTAGGGAAACTCTTTGAGAAGATCATCAAGGAGCATATCTTCAATGGGCCAGCCTCAGGGATGATGCTCAAGAGCAACCAGCATGATTTCATCACGGGCAGGCCATGTCAGACCCACCTGATTGCCTTTTATGATCAGGTCACAAAAGCACTGGATGCAGGTGTTGCCATGGAGGTAGCCTTTCTGGACTTCAGCAAGGCCTTTGACACTGTCTCCCACCCCATCCTCATTAAAAAACTAGGTGACTGTGGCATTGATGCCTACATAGATGGATCGCAGATTGGCTGAAGGGTCACACTTAGAGGGTGGTGGTGGATCGGTCATATTCGACCTGGGGAGAAGTGGGCAGCGGAATGCCCCAGGGCTCGTTCTGTGGGCCTACGCTGTTCAATCTCTTTATCAGTGATTTGGACAATGGGGTGAAAAGCAACCTGTTTAAATTTGCTGATGATACCAAAATTTGGGATGAGGTGAGCACACTAGTAGGGAAGGAAAGACCGCAGCAAGACCTGGATAGGTTACAGGGGTGGGCTAGCAAAAACAGGATGAGTTTCAATACTGACAAGTGCAGGGTGCTGCACTTGGGCAGTAGTAACCAGCAGTACACTTATAAAATGGGAAACTCCCTTCTTGAGAGCACGGAAGCCAAAAGGGATCTTGGAGTCATTATTGACTCCAAGATGAACAAGGGCCGACAATGCGAGGTCACGGTTGGCAGGGCTAACCGCACCTTGTCGTGCATACACAGGTGCATCTCAAGCAGAGCCAAGGAGGTGATCCTCCCCCTCTATGCGGCACTGGTCAGGCCACAGCTGGAGTTCTGTGTCCAGTTCCGTGCGCCCCACTTCAGGAGGGATGTGGACAACATTGAGAGGGTCAAGAGGAGGGCCACCCGCATGATCCGGGGACAACAGGGCAGATCCTACAGTGAGAGACTGCGGGACCTGAACCTGTTCAGCCTTCACAAGAGAAGGGTGAGGGGAGACCTGGTGACCATCTATAAACTCACTAGGGGGGACCAGAAGGGTTTGGGAGAGACCTTGTTTCCTCTAGCAGTCCCTGGCATTACAAGGAATAACGGCCACATGTTGTTGGATTAGACATCCGTAAGAACTACTTCACATCTAGCAGTCCCTGGCATTACAAGGAATAACGGTCACATGTTGTTGGGTTAGACATCCGTAAGAACTACTTCACAATTAGGGTGGCTAGGATCTGGAACCAACTTCCAAAGGAAGTGGTGCTGGTTCCTACCTTGGGGGTTTTTAAGAAGAGGCTTGATGCCTACCTGGCTGGAGTCACTTGAGCCCAGTTTTTCTCCTGCCCAGGCAGGGGGTCAGACTTAAAGATCTACAAGGTCTCTTCTGACCCTGCTTCTATGATTCTATGATTCTATGATTTGAAGACCTTAACAAAAAAATTATTAGTAATATGGATAATGAGGGAATCCACAGTTATCATAGTTAATGCTAATAGTTTATTTTTTACTCCATGAATTCCTCTCTAACTCTTAGATCAGAACGAGCTCTTCTATGGGTACAGATAAGGCCAAATTTGCATATTGTAGAGTTCTTACATTTTCCTCTGAAGTAGCTCAGACTGGCCACTGCTAGAGACAAGATAATAGACTATACGTACCTCAGGTCTTCTCCAAACTGTCAATACCTTTGTTCATATGCCGAAAGTAATGTGGGCAATTTTTTTAAGGTTCTCAACTCACCCTGATATCTACTATCTAGCTTTGCACTGCAAACAGTTGCATGCATATTTTGGGTTAAACCCTAGGTATCAGAGGCCAATAAAACTTTTAGCATAGTTCTCAAGGAAAACGTGATTGTAGCTGGTTTAAGCACTGCTGCTGCAAAGCACAGACTATAGAGTTTACACATATCAAACCTATTTGTTTGGTATACCATGTATATATAATCAACACGTCATAAACATATCAGGTTGAGTGATAAATATTACATAAATTTTAGATAATTACATATTATATAAGTTTATGGATTCCTATTCCTCTGCTGTAGTGGGGATTTGTTTCAGATAACTTAGACTGTACTGTGTTAGGACTGACAAAGTAAATATATAGTGTACATGCCACATTCTTGTTAAGGTTCATTCATTGTATCAGATTGATAACAGTTGTATTTATCAGTGCATACGACAAAGTTGTATTTGACTAGTATATTAGTTTATTCATTTATAAGAGTGTCATTGTTAGTAGCTCTGCTGGTGACTTCCACTGCAGCTGCATTCTTTGAAGTACAGACCTTTTCACAGAATGTTTGCATTTCTAGGTGGATATATCACTAACATAGGGAAGCATGGGAGCTGCATTTTCCTTTGGGTATCTGCTGCTTTTGGGAGTACTGTAGTGGTTAATATTTAAACTGAAAAGCTAGCATTCTGTCAGCATGCCTGCGGTGTTTTGGTGCTCTTGTTAAGGCCCAAAATGAAACAGAATCATGAAGAACAAAAACATCTATATTAAATTATTTTAGCAATGCACCTTGTAGGCAAAATGATTGCCTGAAAACCCATCAATTCTAGCAGGAAAGAAAATATTCACCAGCAAAAAAGGCAAAGATGTGTTTTTTTCTCATCTTTCATTCTCTTCATATTTCAGCCTACACATTGTGCCTTGGTTGTCCGTGAAATGTTTATTTTTTTAAATATGCCAAATAATATAGGTGCATGCTGTCTCCTTTCTAGCTGTAATTCATCAATTATCTTTCTTTCTCTTATCTTTCCCACTATTTGCAATCCTGTTTATTTCTCTGCCTTTCTATAACCAGGAGACGTATTTTAGTGATGTCATTTCACCCAGCAATAAAGAGGTCAGTCTGTCTGTTTTCATCTTTCAAAGAATGTGTCCAAACAGCCAATACCACTTCAGACTAAAGTGGTACTATAGGCTATGCAGTATATATTACTGTGCCCTTCAACTTTGTTTATTTACACAGGACTTTTCTGCTTTATATAGACATATTTTAAAGTTTTCAATTAAATTTCATATTATTCTGCAACCTAATGCCCATATATTCATGTAATAAACTATAAAAATAAATTAAAAACCACCATATGATGAAGTAATTTTTATGGATTTGTAATACAATTCATACTTCAGATATTAACTAATTAATACTTGCAGCAGTACCCATAAGCTAGGCATATCAATATCATTATAGACATTTTACAGATGGGGAAACTCAGTGTTTGTCTACACTGCAGCTCCAGCATGCAAAGCATCCTTAGATGGCTTAAAAAAAACATTCTTCCCCCTGCTCAGAAGGCTCCAGGGTTCAGTGAAGCCATGAAAGCTCCTCATGAAAGAGTGAGGAGTGTCATTCATTATAAATATTTGGAAATGAAAACAATCACTCTTTATTGAGATTGTAAATCCTCATTAGCTGCTTTTATTAGGTCCATTTAGGGCGGTTAGGATCTCAGTTAGGGCAGCTAGGAGCTGGAACCAACTTCCAAGAGAAGTGGTGCTGGCTCCTACCCTGGGGGTCTTTAAGAGGAGGCCTGATGCCTACCTAGCTGGGATCATCTGACCCCAGTTTTTTCTCCTGCCCAGGCAGGGGGTCAGATTTGAAGATCTACAAGGTCCCTTCCGACCCTACTTCTACGATTCTATGATTATAGGAATGCACACTTATACAGGACATTGATATGAATATACAGTAAAGTGCAAGATGATGCAGATGTTGCTTAAGAGGGTTTCATTAATGGAAGGCTGCTTGAATTAAAAAAAAAAATCTATGGAATAACACAATATGAGGCTCATATCCCAAAATGTGGTTGGACAACTAACTTCCATTAATTTCAATGCAAGTTAGGTGCTTATATAAGTTTTAGGATCCCAGTCTCTATATAAAAGAAGTGGAAGGCTTCTTGAGGTGCAAAGAGTAGCAGGAATGCAAGTGTGATGTTGGGAGTGAAAGAAATAGCCAACGTGTACTGTTAACATAAAGAAAATTAGAATAAGCAAAGATGGAGGCAGAGGTTATGATGAGAGATGCAGAAGTCAGGGTTACTGAGTCCAGTCATATTTACAGATGCCAGCATATTAAGAAAAATATACTAACTAATCACAGTCATAAATAATAATACTATTTTGCCTGTCTTATCTGTCAGGTTTCATGGCTTCTAAAGTGGCTGGGATATTTTCAACTGTTATAACTGAATAAGAAAACTGTTCCACAAGACAAGATTGAATCCATCCCATACATCTTGATAAAACATTAACAAAAAACAGAGATAGTGTCCAATTTCATGTTTTCATTACTTTATACACCTAACATCATCCATCAACTAAATAATTTCAGTATGAAAAGTCAAATCAATAAATGAGTGATCTCAGCTTTTTTGATTCACATTCTTATATTACATCATCTATAAAACGTTTTTCAGCCACAGCTCCTAGTACAAATGTCTGAATATGAAGAAATTGGGGAGAATATCTGAGAAAGTGATAAACAGCTATTGGTTCATATATCTACATTAAGTGATCTTGATAAGTAGGCTTTCCAAATGGATTATACTATCATTCAACACCACGCAGTGAGTGCATTACCTCATCAGATCCTTTGGCATGTCACAATATCATGTTAACTCAAATTCAAGACTAATCTTCATTCCACTTTTCCTTCTTAGACAAGTGTATGTGTGTGTGTGTGTGCATATGCGTGTGTATGTATATAAAGCTATTTAAAAATAAAAAGCAAGGTCAACTTAGCTTTACAGCCATATATAAATGATAACAGAATGTATTTTGTTTTTCTATTTCCCGTTTATCCTAAAGGTTAAAGACATATGCAAGATCAAACAAAACAAAACAAAACAAAACAACCCTCTCCCCAAACTCTCTACAATAATGCAATTGCTTTATACACAGTGTAAAAAAGTAAGATCATTAGATGTTTGTACTATTGAACTGAACACTAGCAGTCACTTTCAGACATCTATCAGAAAATAAATCTCCAGCCACAGAAATAGGTGTCACATGTGGATAAAACATATTTACACAGCCAGTCTATCTGATATAGACTGTCTGCCTTGTCCTCTTGAAACAGAAATTTTACTGAAGGGATTCTGAAGGAGTCTAGTTAAGTCTCAACAAAGATTGAGAAAAAAAAATGTGCTTCAGTCTAGCACTGAGTTTACTCTGGGTAGAAATTTATTCTGCATCCATGTACAAAGTGCTTTTGGAGACAGTCGGCATGTCTACATGTGTCCCTGTGGTGCCTTTGTTACTGTGTCATCATTTAGTACGTCCAAAAGGAAGGAGCTAACAGTAACAGCTCACATAGTTATTTTTAGCTGCTATGTCGCCGTAGCAATGCGCTATACTGAAGTAGTGTGCTGGTATGAGGACATAGCTGTAGCATCACGGTTTGTGACTGCTGACACTATGTCTCTGTAGTGTGTTGCTACAGCGACATAGTGTCATGTGGAGATGTGCCTGATCTGATTGAAATCGGCTATGCTGTCTTGCTGAGAGCTTATCTTAGTTCTAGATGAGAATGGAGCTGCAGAGTGCTGTATCCGCTGCAAACGAACATTTTAAATATTCCATGCAAAGGAGAATAGCTTCAACAGAACTGGTGATTGTATCATCAACTAAGTGACAGGAGGTATGGATTTAAACCTTTCGGGTGAGAAGATATTGAACACGGGTTCCACTCTTGGGTTAGTGTCCTAACCAGAGGGCTGCTGTACAGAGGAGGCACCTCTTGCTCTGGTTGTATTTAGTGTATGTCCTCAGCATATGTGCTCTGGGCCTGTGTACTGGATTGAGTCCTATGGGTGACCTGCTATGAGAAACATTCTGTTTCTGATTCCTGAACTAATTTAGTTAGTGTGCATTGGGCTGCATATTTAGATATATTTGGATACCTAGGGAACCTTACTGGTGAAACAGAAGTGCCTGTGGCGTTCAGGTGCAAACATGAGTAGGAAACAGTTGAGCAGAACTTTTAAAGATCCAGCATTTTCCTTTAGGTGTCCAAATCCTTTTGTGAATGTAGTCCCAAGAACCTATTCCAAGATTTGTTAGACTGCAAGCCATCCTTATATTGACTTCAATGTGCTTTGGATCAAGCTCTAAATATGTTTAAAGTTGCAGTTTTAAAATTCTTTTATGCAAAATTAGTGCATGATAGGAAGTAGAAAAAGTAGTACTTAAAATATTGGGGAAAGCCAGGATTGCAAATATCTTTCAGGACCTGGGAACATCCGTTTGTGTAGAAGGAATATGTAAAGCAGAATGATAAGCCATAGAGATTCATCTGACAGTGAATAGCATGGCAAATACACAGGCACATCCTGTTTGTGGTATATTTTATATATTGTCACAATGTACCATGTATCTGGATTTCATTTCAAGTACACAGTACAACTCATTTTTACAATGGCCACCTTTTATCAATCCAAAAAGTTTGTTTTGTTAACTTTCCAATAGCTGTTGATAGTGTTATTATTTCACTCTATTGCAACAAAAAAAAGAACTTAATAAGAGATAAGGAACTTTTGAAGTAAGTGCGATTACATTATTTAAAAATTATAGGTTTTATAAGATAAGGTTTAAAGACAAGTCAGGAGAAGTCAACATTGCATTATGAATGCTAGTGATTACATTATCTGTAAACTTTGAAGCTTTACGTACTGAAGTGAACAATCGACTCCGTTGTTTTGTCACTATCATCATCAGACTTGCCCTTTGGGGCTACTGAACTGCCTCGTGTTTGCATAGTTTGAGCTAAAGAAGGTTTGTTTTCCCACTAATATTTCATTGACTGTTTAATTTGTGGTGGTAGTTAATGGCATTTTACCTTGCTGTCAGCTGGATTTTTGCCTAGATTGGAAATGTAAGAGTCTAATCAGTGCAGTCAGTCAAATACCCACAAGGTTAACCTCAAAAAGGGAAATTTGGCTAATTCAAGGACTGGATTCCAGGAAGAAACAATTTGGTATGATAGATCTTGTTATGAGATGCCTGTCCATAAGCTGTTAATTCAGCAAATCTTTGTAGTTATTTAATATTTCAGGGAGATAGTTGGATATTGCACAATAAATGACATGCAACAAAATAAGAAAGGATATTGCTTAGAGGGAAAGGTGTCTACTTTCTGCATACTTTTGAAAAGATTTTGTCTGAAAATGCTATAGTAAAGGAGTGAGATATTTATTATAAAACACATTGTATGTAGGTTTTGCTTGGATTCTTGAATACTTTCCCAAATGCTGGCTGTATCGTGCCCTAACTTTACATTCCTGAGCAAGTGTTTAAGTGGGAGAAAGAAACCTTTGTTTCCTATGCTCCCTCCCCAGCCTCTTTCTTTCCAAATCTACCTGGATAGTTGCTTTATAAATGGAAGTGAAAATAGGTTCTGCACAACTTATGGCCCTATCCCACCTCAGACAAGTAGGTGGAAAGAGTGCAAAGAGTGAAGAAAGCCTTGACTCACATGTTGTGGAGCCAACAGGTTTCTTGGTGCAAAGGGAGAAGAAGAAAGAATGAAACTGAGTCAGAATGAAACTGTTATGGGGCAGGACAAGCTCTGCTTTGCTTCTAATAATGGACTACATCTAAAGATTTGGACTTACTCTACTTAGATTCTTTATAGAATTTTTTTGGTTATTTGTTTTGTTTTAGGTTTTTTCTTTTTTTTCCGCATGTTTTAAATGTCACAATGTGGGCTGCAAAGGCTATTTTCTTTAGAGTCCATCCAAATCTATGAGTGTTTAAATATAGATTTTTGTAATCTGGGCATTCAGTGCTCAGCACTTAGCCTCTATTCTTTTTCATAAGAATAAAAATTGTTTTAAAAAATAAAAATCATTACAACTTGATGTTGGTGAAAGTTCCTTTATAAAAAGTCTGTGGACCCACTACTGGTATTGTCAGAAAAATACAGCTTGCTTGTATTTCCAAAAGAGAACCCCAAGACTTAATAAGCCAAGGAAGGTCCTAAATAAAATCCACTGCTCTATTATTTTGTTGTCCATAGGATTTAATAACCATGCAGAAGGCATTGTTCAATGTACTACAAGGGTGGCCCTTTCAGGTGAAAACTAAAATGCAACAGCAAGGCTAGATGTAGAAGCCTGCTCCTTTTTCCTCCACAAAACTGCTTAGAGCTTTAATCTTTTCCTTTTCAAGAGCATTGAATTCAAACAGTGGACCTGAACCTACATTCATTTTGATTGAATAAAAATGCATTTAAATAATTTTAATATGTTTAAGTGGAAAATCCTGATTTGAATGGAAGAGAGGTCTTAAAGTATGTCTCCAAAATCCAAGTATTGCTAGAATAGCCAGTTGCTGTCACTTTTCTTTTCAATCAAAATTTACTGCAATTTGCTTATTATAGGATTACTTACTTTAATGCCAATTTGTTTTTCCAGAAATCAGGAAAATTTCCAAACTTCCTAACAACTTCAGGATGTTTGGTCAATTATATTTCACAATTATATTTTTCAGGTAGTCCTATCCTTTTCAAGACACTAGTACTCATTTTTTAAAGCCTGTAGGGTGTGATCCTTTATTATATTCCCAGGTTTGTTTACATATAAGCAACCTCATGAACTTAATGGAACTGCTTCCAAGACTGGGACTTAAGACCCTTTGGCTTATCCTTATCAGACTATCCCTAGAATACAAGTGCACGACGGAGGGGAAAGAAAAACAGTTTTCAAGATCTTTAATATCTACCTGTCAGCAACTCCTGAAAGTGTCAAATTTATGCAAATTAAGTCCTAATTTGACAAAGAATTGAAATATGAGCTTAACATTGTATACTGTGTATGGTCCCCTTGATAGCACAAAGTCATTTTTGTGTGTTCAGGATCAGGCCCATGGTATTTTTGCTACTGATATACGACCAGTGAGGATGGTCTAGTGAGGGGGAAATAAAAAGTGAAACCAAAAAAGTCAAGGTTCATAATAATGACGACTGAGCTGCTAAATGAAGAAGGCCTGAGTAAATGCCATGTGATGTGGTGGGTTGGGAACAGAATAGGAGGATGTCAGCAATAGGAAAGGGTACCAAAGATCAGTTCATTCCTGCTCCCAAGTGATTTCACTCTACAGGCCAGCAGTTAGTGAACTGGGTGATTGCCATATTTACTTGAATATGAGACAATACCCCAATAATTAGATTCTATATGTAGAAAGGTTATACATTTGTTAAAATTTTCCAGATGTAAAATCTAATTATTGGAGGTTGCCTTGAATTTGCCCCCCACTTACTCATCACTACAGCATGAAAAATAAACCTGGGGAGTCAAGTAAACCCCTTGCCCTCTGCCCACCCCTCCTAACTTCTTTCCCCTGCAGTCTCCTTACTGTCAGACCCTGCCCTCCCTAAGCACATGAAAGTGAAGGGAAAATTTGAAAACACTGACCTTGAAATAAACATACCTGTAGTAACAACATACCTGTAGTAACCTGTGTTGTCTTGACAAGAAGTGGCCAGGGTTGTCCCTCAAGGATAGGTACTTGGTCCAGTGCTTTTTAATGTCTTCATCCATGATTTGGATGTGGGGGTGAAGAGCTCACTGGCCAAGTTTGTGGATGACACCAAGTTATGAGGAAGCGTGGTCAAGCTTGAAGATAGGCTTCAGATACAGGTGGACCTAGATAGGCTGTCAAGTTGGGTGGATCAGACCACATGAAGTTTCATATCAAGAAATGTAGTGTTCCACCTGGGGACAAACAATCCCCTACACACCTACAGGCTTGGCAATGTCAATCTGACCAGCACTATGAATGAAAGAGACCTGGGGGGTAATAATTGACCACAGTATGAACATGAGCTGGACAGTGCAATGTTGTAGCCAGTAGCGCAAATAATACTCTAGCATGCATCAATCAATGCATCTGTAGCAAAACCAAGGAAGTGATTCTTCTGCTCTACTCAGCATTGGTGAAACCACAGCTGGAGTACTGCATCCAGTGCTGGGCACCGCACTTCAACAAGGACGTGGAAAAGCTCGAGAGAGTCCAGAGTAGGGCCACCTGTATGATCAGAAACTTCCATGGTACACCCCACACACACTCCATATCCCCCTCCACCCCCACACACCCATCCACAAACCCCCACACACCCCCACACACACCCAAGAATCCCACACATACCCACTAACAGCCCTTTCACCCAGTTTCTGCAAACCTCACATCTCACACCCTGCATGCCCAGCTACCAAACAAGATGGGACATTCTGGCAGGAGGTGTAGCTGCAGGGGCAGCTGTCCCCACATCCTGGTTAGTGAAGGAGTCAGGGGGAGCTCTGATTTTCTATGATAAAAAAACCAAAAACAAACATGAAACATATAAATATTTAGAATTTATTTCTTGATGATGATAGAGGCACTGGTATGCTTCCGAAGTGCTTTAAAATGTTAAATATAGCAATAAAACATTGCCCAATTTCTCTCTCTCCCTTTCTTTCTCTCTATATAGTAGGTTTTTGTTTTAATCATGGAAAGACATGGATTTTTGCGTATTTCAAAGAGTGAATTTGGCATTTTTTGTCGGAGAATTGCAATGTTTAAATAGGGAACAGCAGGATTCCTGGTAGTGAGGCAAGTGGCAGGACACAGGCAGAGGGATCCCAGCTGGAGGGCAAATGAGGTAACTGACCTCCTGGCCATTTGGGGCCAGGAGCACATGCTTTGGCAGTTCAAAGTGGGACACTACAATAAGCATATCTTCCAGGCAATAGTTGCCCAGATGACGGAGTGGGGGCATACATAGCACCAGTGCCAGGTCAACTGTGCAGCACATAGCCCATTGGCAGCTGGCCCAGAAGTGGAGGCAGCTCTGCTGCAGTGCCCATGCCATAGCCCAGCTGGTCATGTGATCCCCATCCAGGTCTGGTGGCATGCAGACATGGGACTGCAGGTCCAAGGAGGTGGAACCTGTTGCAGGTAGCAGCAGGTCACAGCCTCGCAACAGCCCTCACTGCCAGACTGCTGCAGAAGGTAGAGGGTTCAGGGGCTACTCTAGGTCAGGGCTGCTGAAACAGTCCAGCTGGTACATGGGGCTAGTGTCCCCATATATCAACTGGCTGGGCCTCAGAAGTTCCTGAGAGCAAGTAGCACTGAGCTACTTGCCACAACAGCTTTTTATACTGATGGCCCCAGCCTTCAGCTCCCCCTGGCTGCAGATCTTGGAGGAGCTGGGTAGGGTCAGTTTGCCCCAAGGAACACAACTTGCCCCACACAAAAGTGTATGTTCAGGCATGTGTGATGAGGAACAAATCTTCAGTACAAATTTGTGCTGCTTCTATTTGAGCTGCTGGAAGTGCGTGTGCCTGCATGTGTGGATGCACCCTATGTGTACATACTCTAGATACACTCCCACAAAGAATCCATGTACTAATTAACCCTCTATTTGTGAGTGGCCCTGGGTGTTCTTTGTACAAGTCCAGGGATCCTCCAAAAAATTATATGCAGATTAGGTGTAGGGCAACCTGGTTTGCCTCCACCTCATTGAGGACAGGGCCACACTAATCACATGTGGCAGATTGAGAGAGGAGAAGGCAACAGAGTGATTCTAGGTAAATTCTTTGGGCTTTTGTTTGGTGATGTTTGCCAGACATTTAAGGCTGGCAAAGAAACAGGGATATTTGGAAATGGGAACAAAAGACACAGGTCAGCTGTGGTAGTGAAGAGGAAGTCAAAATGTATTCAGTGTAGTGGGTCGCCATGACATAAAAAGAGCTGGTACTACACTAACCTGTCCTTGTGGTAGGTTCCCATCACTTCTCAGCCTTTTGGCTTAGATGAAATGTAGTCCCTGTTGGTTCACAGGGTCTTGCATGTAGGATCTCAGCCTCGTGTGGGCCATCATCACCTTGAATGGGATTGTGTAGTTAAGGGTGAAGCCTTGTCCAATGCACTGTGGGCAGCCTGTCCCACAACCCCCATGAGAGTCTACTATAGCCTTGCACAGGGAGGATCTTAGCTATATGCTTTATTTTTATGCAGATTGGGCATTTCTCCCTAGCTTGCTGCTTTGGCTTTTTGGCTAAGGACAAGCAAGACTTGGAGGTATCTGAATTCCAAGGCCTTCAGGCTTGAGGTCTACACATAGGATGCCTGCCATGGATTTGGAAGTATCTGAAGTCCTAGGCTGAAGAGTCTGGGAGGGAGGATATTTGCTGGTGGTAGCACCACATAGATTTTTCTTTTTTGATGGCTGCTGAGCACTGAGCTGATGTTTTTAGAGGACTGTTCACAATGACTCCCAGATCTCTTTGCTACATGGTAGAAGCTAATGTAGATCCCATTATACTGTGCATATAATTTGGGTTATTTTTGCTGTGATGCATCACTTTACATTTGCCTACATTTAATTTCATCTTTGTATCCTTCATCAAGACTGAGAGACTAGAAAAAGCTACCTTTCCATTTCTGATGGCAGAGCCTGATTATTATTGGGAACTCCTGAATAAGGAGGTCTTTTTTAAAGGTGGCAAATAGAGGCAATACCTCACAATTTCATAGAAGGGTCATTTTCTTCACTGTAGAAGAATCATGCTGGGCAAGAATCACCAATCAACATCTAGGCTTCTTTCCAACATCAGCAAGAGGGATAGGTTGGATTCTAGCTGAAGAAACCACATGGACTTAGAAGGTTTTTCCCACTGATGTAAAGCAGACAGATGCAGTATACCTCTGTGCCTACTCCTACCATTCTTTACCAGAGGTATATTGTCTGGCACAAGGGGATAAATGGAAGTTTAGGGATATGGAGAAACCACATTGGGGCAGAGAGCTGCAGAAAGATCAGAAAAAGCAAAGGGAGAAGAAGAGGTCCTCCTCTGCTGTAACTTGTACTGGAAGCACACATAACAAAAGGAGGGAGCTGTAACTCACTCCATTGCCCCACGCTGAGAAACATTCAACCCATGGTGCAATCCAAGCGGACTGGTGAGTGGGACACATATTATTATTGATCCTTTTCCTGTTGAAAAGTACTAATATGGAACTGTAATAGGTAGCAATACTTTTATTAGCAGACTGTTCCAGGATCTTATTCCTCAGATTAGAAATCAGAAAATTTTCAGCCTAAATTTATCTATAGGCAGTTTATAGCCATTTGTTCTTGTACCAATCTTACTGTTTATCTTAAACAATTTTTTTATTTCTCTAGTGTTTACCCTCCTGATATATTTTTAGACAGCAATTGTATTTCCTTGTAGCCTTCACTTTGGTATAATAAACACACCCAACTCTTTTACTTTCCTTGCATATGTAGACTCTTCATTCCCCTCCCATTCCATTAATCCTAGTCCTTTTCTACATCTGCTTCAGTTTTGAATTCATCTTTCTTAACATGACCCAAATTATGCAGTACAGGCAACCCTTGCCATTCACAGGGATTCTTTCTTGAGATCCCCGCAAACGGAAAAATCCGTAAATACAGCACTGCGTTCATGAAGATCATGAACGCCATGCCTCCAGTGGCTGGGGAGGGGGGGACATGGCTGCGCTGGTGGTGGCAGGAGCCCAATGGTGACAGCGGAAGCCTGGTGATGGCAAGTGTGGAGCTCCTGAGGAGCTCCTGTAAGAAGTTAAGATGCTGGTTCAGCGTTCATGAATATTTGAAACCATGAATCCCAAACCCGCGAATAGCGAGGGTTTCCTGTATTCCAAAGGATGTGTCAGCAGTGCCTTGTACAATGTGACTTATACTTACCTGTAAAATACTGGAAGAACATTCCTTGCTACATGCTAGAATTAAATTTTTCATGACCACACTAGCAACTCATAAATTTGTTGAGAGTGGCTAATATAGGAAAGTCCTCTTCTATCATTTCCAACTTCTGAGCTCCCAGCTTGGAGCTTTGTACTTTGTATTCCTACATTTCATCTAATTTCCATTTCTCCATTTTTAAGGCCCCCATTCTTTCTGCATAGTATTCCACCCTTTCCTTTGTAAATTTAATTACAACACTCCTACTTTTGTGCCAAAGTGGTTAATGAAAATATTAAATAAAATCAGGCTGAAGGCAAAGCCTGAAGTAAATCTACTAATTAGCTGCTTCCATCCCAATATTTCCCTTATCCTTGGCTTCCCTTTAGCTAGCTGCTTACCTAATTCACAAATCTTATACTAATCCCTGCCTTTTCCAGGGATAAAATTCCAGTTTCCTATGTGGCTAAAATTCAGATAATAAGCTCTTTCATTAAGCGAGGCTGCTCCAATGCGCTGTAATTACAGCACATAGGAGCAGAGTCATAGTTTCATAGATGTTAGAGTCAGAAGGGACCTATTAAACCATCGAGTCCGACCCCCTGCCCCGGGCAGGAATGCGTACAGGGGTCAGATGACCCCAGCCAGGTGTCTGTCTAATCTCCTTTTGAACACCTCCAAGGAAGGGGACAGCACCACCCACCACCTCCCTTGGAAACTCATTCCATATTTTGGCAACCCTCACTGTAAAGAATTTTTTTCCTGATGTCCAATCTGAATTTGCTCTCTTCCAGTTTGTGGCCATTATTACTAGTTACTATGACAGGTACCCTGTTAAACATTGAATCTCCATTTTCTTGCTGCCTCCCACTCCCCCCTGATAAGTTTGTAGGTGGCTATGAGATCACCTCTTAGCCTCCTCTTGCAGAAGCTAAAGAGGTTCAGGTCTCCCAGTTGGTCCACATAGGGTTTTTTCTGTAGGTCTTTAACCAGACAAGTGGACTTCCTCTGAACCCTCTCCAGGCCATCCACATCCCTCCTGAAGTGTGGCACCCAAAACTGGACACAGTACTCCAGTTGTGGCCTTACCAATGCTGCATAGAGGGGAAGTATCACCTCCCTAGACCTGTTTGTGATGCACTTATTTATGCAAGAAAGGCTGTGGTTAGCTTTACTTATTACCCCATCACCCTGGTGCTTAATGTTCATTTTGGAGTTGACTATGACTCTGAGATCCCTTTCCACACCTGTGTTACTTAGAGTGATACCTCCCAGGCTGTAGGAGTGTTGATGATTCTTTATCCCCAGGTGCAGCACAGATTTTCATAGACATTTCGGCTGGAAGGGACCCCAAAGGATCATTGAGTTCAGCCCCTTAACCCAGGGGCAGGAAGTCAGCAGGGATCTTAGGATCCCATTAAGATAGACATCCAAGTATGTCTTGGAGGAGTTCAAAGTGGGTGCTTGAACCACCTCCAGTGGCAGTCTATTCCAAACCTTGGGAGCTTGGACAGTAAAGAAGTTCTTCTTTATGTCCAGCCTGAATCAGTCATGGCGGAGTTTGTGACCATTCAATCTTGTCATCCCTTGGGGCACTTTGGTGAACAATCATTCCCCCAGATCCTGGTGAACACCCCTGAAACCTATAGGTTGCCACCAGATCACCCCTGAGCCTGTGCTTTTCCAGGCTGAAGAGTCCCATGGCTCTCAGCCTCTCATCATAAGGTCTATTTTCCTGACCTCTGATCATGCACATGTCCCTACTCTGGACTCTCTCAAGCTTCTTCATATCCTTTTTGAATTGTGGAGCCCAAAACTGGATGCAGTACTCCAGCTGTGGCCTCTCGAAGGCTGAGTACAATGGGAGGATGATGTCCTGGGATTTGCTTGAGAAGCATCTATGTATGCAATCCAGTGTTTTGCTCACTTTACTAGCTGCAGCATCACACTGAAGGCTTATATTCATCTTGTAGTCATTCATGACCCCCAAGACTCCCTTTCCTCTGTAGGGCTAACCAGCGTAGCACTGCTGAGCCTATAAGCATGATGCAGGTTTTTCCTCCCAAGGTGGAGAACCTTGCATTTTTCAGTGTTAAAAACCATCAGGTTCTCATTCACCCATTTCATGAGCCTGTCAAGATCTGCCTGGATCACCCTCCTGTCCTCAGGGGTGGATGCTTTACCTCAGAATTTGGTGGCATTGGCGAACTTGGCCAGCCCACTTCTGACACCAATGTCTACAACATCGATGAAGATCTTAAAAAGTATAGGCACTAGAACAGAGCCTTGAGGGATCCCACTGGTCACTATGCACCACGACAACTGATTTCCATCAACCACCACTCTCTGGGTCTACCGCAGAGCCAACTTCCCAACCAGCAGATCGTGGTGAGGTCGAGGCCGCAGTTAGCCAGTTTTGCCAAAAGGTGATACCAGATCAGATACCAGATGGGATACCAGATCGAAGGCTTTTTTAAAGTCAAGACATACCACAACAATCTCTTCCCCCTTGTCCAGGTGATAGGTCACTTGGTCGTAAAAGGAAATGAGATTGGTCAAGAAAGACCTACCTGCAAAAACCCATGCTAGGTATCCCTCAGGATATTGCCATCAGCTAGTCTGTTAAGGGTGGCCTCTTTGATAATCATTTCCAAAACCTTCCTCAGGAGAGAGGTCAGGCTGATGGGCCTGTAGTTTGCTGGATCCACTTTCCTCCATTTCTTGAAGATATACACCACATTGGCCTTCTTCCAGTCCTTGGGCACTTCACCAGAGCACCAGAAGTCCTCAAAGATCCATGTCAGGGGCTGAGCTATGATGTTAGCCAGCTCCTTGAGTACCCTTGGGTGTAAACCATCAGGGCTGGCTGACTTAAAGGTGTCTAGCCTGTCAAGGTGTTCCTTCACCAGGTCAGCTTTGATGGAGGGTAAGGAGTCTCCCTCATCTGGGCATCCCTGACCCACAGTGGGCAGGGGTGTCCCTTGGGACTGATGAAAAACTGAAGGCAAAAAAGGCAGGCAAGTTTGCTTTTTCATGGTCATCCGTTGTCAGTTGTCCCATCTGGTTTAACAGGGGTCCAATGTTGCCCTTGCTTTTCCTCTGGCTCCCCACATATCTAAAAAAGGACTTTTTATTGTCCTTGATATTTGTAGCTAGCTGGAGTTCCATCACAGCCTTGGCTTGCTTGGTTTGCTTTCTGCAGGTGTGGACCAAATCAGAGTATTCCTCCTTGGTGGTGGTTCCAGTCCTCCATCCTCTGTAGGTCTTTCTTTTAAGACACAGGAGGTGTGCTAGTTCCCTGGAAAGCCAAGCAGGCTACTGTGCTCTTTTGCTGCCTTTCCTCTGAGACGAGATAGACTTTGCTTGTGCATCCAGGATTACTCCCTTGAGGAGCAACCACTCATCCTGAACTCCCCTCCCCTTTGGGTTGTGGCCCATTAGGGCCTCACTGACGAACCTTCTGAGCATGTCAAAGTCAGCTTTCCTGAAGTCAAGGACTTCTGTATTACTGACTGACTTGCCAGCTTTACAGTGGATGGTGAAGGTGATCAGCTCATGGTCACTGTCACCCAGCTTCCCTTTGATCATTAGGTCACTGATTAGACCTTCCCCAGTTGCCAGAACCAGGCTGAACATGGCTTTACCTCTCATCGGCCTGTAGACTTTCTGCATCAGATAGAGGTTATCCATGCATGAGAGAAAGCTTTGCGACTGCTCAGATTTGGTAGAGCACTCCTCCCATGAGATGTCTGGGTAGTTAAAGTCTTCCATGACAACCATACACTGGGAGCGCATGGCCTCAGCCAATTCCCTGGCAAACTTCTGGTCAAGGTCTTGACCCTGGCTAGGGGGTCTGTAGTAGACTCCCACCATAGTATCCCCTTTGCCATGTTCCCCATGGATTTTAACCCAGAGGGTCTCAAGTCTTCCACCTTGGATGCCAATGTCAGCTTGCAGGGATGCATAGCTTTCCTTGACAAAGAGAGCTACACCCCTGCCCCTTTTGTCCACTTGATTCCTCTTGTACAGGGTATAGCCATCTATCCCTGTTGTCCAGTCATGGGTGGAGTCCCACCAGGTCTCTGTTATCCCTATGACACCATAGTTATTTGCATTTAGCAGGAGGACAAGTTCCTCCTGTTTATTCCCCAGGCTCTTGGCATTTGTGTAAAGGCAGGCAAGTGTCCCCTTGGGGGCCCTCACTTTGCCTACAGTTCATTCCAGGGATGGGGCAGAGGTGGGTTCCCTTAAGTGGCTTGGCCTACTGGCTTTGCAAGGGTAGCTCAGTGGGCCAGCACTTGCAGAAGTCCTCCCACCCCTGGCGGGCTTAGTTTAAAGCCTGGTGGAGCAGGTAAGCCACGTAACACTTATCCTTGTTAAACTGCATCCTATTTTGTTGGGCCCATTTCCCCAGCCTATCCAAATCATCCTGGATTCACTCCCTGCCATCTAGTTTGTGTACCTCTCCCCATAGTTTGGTGACGTCAGCAAACTTGGACAGGGTGCTTTCTACTCCCTTGTCCAAGTCACTAATGAAGATATTGAATAGTACCAGTCCCAGGACAGAGCCTTGGGGGACTCCACTGCCTATATTTCTCCAGGTAGAAACCAACCCGTCCACCACCACTCTCTGGGTTCATCCCATAAGCCAATTTTCTACCCACTGGACTGTGTAATAATCTACATTGCAACTGTTTAATTGATTTATAAGAACTGGGTGTGACACTGTGTCAAATGCCTTTTTAAAATCTATGTAAATAATATCTACCTCTATTCCTTCATCCAAGGATTTTGTAATCTGGTCATAAGTTGAAACCAGGTTAGTCAGGAAGGATCTGCCTGCTATGAACCCATGCTGATTCCCCCTTAGAATCATTTTACCTGCTGGTCCCCCACAGATGTGATTCTTAACAATTTTCTCAAAGGTCTTGCCAAGGATAGAGGTGAGACTAACTGACCTATAGTTAGCTGATTCTTCCTTCCTACCCTTCTTGAAAATAGAGACCACACTGGCTCTTTGCCAATCCTCTGGGACCTGTCCTGAACACCATAAGTGCTCAAACAGTTGTGCCAGTGGCTCTGCTATGACTCCTGCTATTTCCCTAAGCACCCTAGGATGAAGATCCTGTTGACTTAAATACATTCAATCCCTCCAGGTGCCCCTTAACTAGGTCAGCATGAACAATTGATTGGTTGGTAGCTATACTGGTCTTACCTAAGGTCCCAATGGGATGCATATTTGTATCCAGGAACACGGTTGCAAAGAAATAATTTAGAAGTTCTGCTTTGGCCATCCTAACTGTTACCAGTTGCCCTAGTTCATAATGAAGGGACCCTAAGTTACCCTGCACCTTCTTTTTGTTTCCTATGTACTTAAAGAATGACTTTTTGTTATCCTTAACTTTTTCTGACAGCTTAAGCTCCATTTCCACTTTGGCTTTCCTCACTGCTTCCCTGCAAGCTCGAGCCAAGCAGGTATACTCCTCCTTGGTGGCAGCCCCCTGCTTCCACAGCCTGTAGGCCTCTTTTTTCCCCTCCGAGCTCTCCTGGATTTTCCTGCTCCACAAAGAGGATTTCTTGGCTTTTTTGCCCCCTTTTATGTGTACTGGGATGATCGTTTTCTGTGCCTGCAGGATTAGTCCCTTGAGAAACTCCCATTCCTCCTTGACTCCCATCTCTCCAAGGCTTTTACTAGTCAGTCCCTCCCTAAAAATCTCCTGATCTTGTTGAAGTTGGCCTTTCTGAAGTCTAGCACTTCTGCCCTACTAGTTGTCCTGCACACCTTTCTCCAGATAGTGAACCCTATCAATAGGTGGTCACTATCCCCTAGGTTACCTTGCACCTGCAGATCCCCCACCAAGTCATCCCCTGTGGTCACTACTAAGTCTAGTAAGACATTTCCCTTAGTGGGAACATGTACCTCCTGCGATAGGTGAAGGTCCTGCAAGGAGGTTAGAAACCTTCGTGAATGGGCAGACCTAGCTGCCTGTTTCTCCCAGCAGATGTCTGGGAAGTTAAAGTCACCCATGATGACCAAGTCCTTTTTGCACGCTGCCTCTGAAAACTGTCTTGAGAATTCTAGGCCTAACTCGTCCCCCTGGTGTGGGGATCTGTAATAGATCCCTGCTATCAAGTCCCTTTCACACTGATCCCCCTGTATCCTGATCCATAATACCTCCATTTGTCCTTCTTCCTGGCCCAAATTAACAATGGAAGATGCATATTGCTCCTTAACATAGAGAGAAATATGCCCCTCCCCCACCCTTCCCCCCCATTCTGTCCTGTCTGTACAGCCTGTAGCCCTCAATGTCCACTGCCCAGTTGTAGGTAGGATCCCACCAAGTTTTTCTTAGTCCAACCAGGTCAAATTCTTTATTTGCAATCAGGAGTGCAAGTTCTTCCTGCTTGTTCCCCATGCTCTTAGCATTAGTATGGAGATATCTAAGCCCCCCAACAGGTGAGTTTGCTACTTCCCCATTCTGATGCTTAGCGGGGCCCTTGGTACTTATGTGGACTGTTCCAGCACCTGGCTTGAGGTTTGTCATTCCTCTCCCTGTTGTCAACATCCCTGTCCCCCAGTGGACCTAGTTTAAAGCCCAGTGTAGGAGATCAGCCAACCTGTAAGAGAACAGACTCTTACCTTTTGGAGAGATATGTAGCCCATCTAGTCTGAACAAGGCCTTATCCTGGAAGTGCAGGTCGTGGTCAAGGAATCCAAACCCCGCCTGGTGGCGCCAGCTCCAAAACACCAAAACTGTGAGTTGACCTCTCTAATGCAACTGCTGTGATGCTGTCCTCAACCACTGACTGGTAGGATGGATGAGAAAACCACCTGTGCCCCTGATCCTTTGAGCCTGGCTCCCAGTGCCATGTAGTCACTTATGACCCTGTCTGGACTACTCCCGACCAGGTCCTTCATTCCCACATAGCTGAGGACCATGGGATAGTAGTCGGAGGGCCTAATCAGGTCTGGAATCCTCATTGTGATGTCTTGATCCAGACTCAGGGCAAGCAGGATACTTCCCATACTGTAGGATCTTGGCAGCAGATAGCTCCCTCCTTTCCTCTCAGGATGGAGTCATCCACCACATCTCCTCTGAGGCAGTTAATCAAATCTGCTGAAGTGTATCATATCATAGAATCATAGAAGTAGGGTCGGAAGGGACCTTATAGATCTTCAAGTCTGACCCCCTGCCAGGGCAGGAGAAAAAACTGGGCTCAAATCATTCCAGCTAGGTAGGCATCAAGCCTCTTCTTAAAGACCCCCAGAGTAGGAGCCAGCACAACTTCCCTTGGAAGTGTAGTGATTATCATGCTCCAGCAGACTCCAGCATCTCACGCATCAGCATCTCCATGCTGGAAAACGGCAGTGGGGGCACTTTAACTAAACCTTTTTCAATGAGCTTTAGTTAAAGTGCCACCACCACCATTTTTCATTGTGGGAATGCTGATATATAAGATGCTCCAGAAGCTTTAATTAGAGCGGCTCTCAGAGCCACTTTAATTAAAGCAACCCCACATACTCTCTTAGCACATGTATAAACACCCTAAGTGTCCTCCTTTATCAAAATAGAACCATAATATCTTCATTTCAGGATATTATAACATTTGATTTATCAATGTTAAAGTGCTTTGGGATCCTCTAACAGAATGTGCTCTGAATACAAAATATTATTATAGTTATTTTTCATAATCTGTGTACACAACGGGACTATGTACTATGTGTAAACATCATCCATGTAACAAGATCAAAATAATGTTTCTTTGTGTAGATTTTTTTGTTGGGAATGCTGTCTTTGAATTGAATCAAAATGGTACTCTCCTATTTGTCAAAGTATCTCACTTTTATAATCTGTCAATCAAGTTTCAATAAACTCAGTCTAATCCTGTGGATTTGTTGTGTGTAAAATAACAGGCTTTGATCAGAAAGATGAAGAGATGTCAAATATTATCGTAAGCACAAACCACTTGAGTCTGGTACCACTTTAAGATATACGATATATTCTGTCAAAATTGTGAGTAAAGGTTTAATTATTGTTAGCTTTAAATCAAAGTAAAACTCCAACTGTGTAACAGACTGCCTCAAAAATCTCTGTACAAAAAAGAGCAAAGCAATTTTGGTCTCATTCTTCATTGTTCAGACATTTTTGAACCAGCCTGTTATATACTTAGAAGGGCAAAGAATCCTCATAGATGATTTATAATGATTTTTGCTAGCATCTCTGTTCTTAAGTTTATGTCACTGGTTTGCTTATTGCAAGGTTGTTTCAAGAATTTCAGATCATATCAGTCATTCTACCATAATTAATAATTTGTATATATATAAGAAGCTAAGGTCTTGGGCACATGGGCAATTTATCACAGTGGAAAGAAGGGCAAGACTTTACAATGTGTCATCTGCTTCATGGTAACTGCTCAAATGCACCTTCTTACCTCATAGTAAATGAAAACTAACTTCCAGAAACCTATCCTTTAACAGAATTGGCTAAGAATCAGGGCTTATTATCTCAGGTGTACCACCTGAGCCATCTATATTACTTTCTTAGTATAAGCAGACCTAAGCTGAGAACCTCTACCTTGTGTTGTGTAAATTTAATGTTCCTAGCACATTCTTAGTCAAGTAGGAGTATCTCTGCATGACACTGAATATCATACATTAAGGCAGGGGAGTACTCAAGAAGGCCCTGCAGGTATGTGTTGGTGGGCAGGGATGGAGTTATGTCATGCATGATCCCATGCTGCCGTGCAGGCACCACCTGCCCAGCCAGATGCAGGGGGTGGGGGAAGCTCACACACAGTGGCCATCGCCGCTTCGTGTCCAGCCATGCACCACACCTCCCAACTGGCATCTGGCTGCACACCATCCCTCCCCTGTTCAGCAGCCAGGGGTACACTACTCTGCATCCAGCCACCTGGGGATACAATGATAAAAAAAGTTTGAAAACCCCTGCATTAAGGGAACTGATTGTCCATACCCAACAAGTCTGATCAGGAATGGGGGAGTCCCTGTTCCCCCGTGCGCTGCCAGGAGTGGCCAGGAATAACGGTCACAAGCTGGCAGAGGGTAGGTTTAGATTAGATATTAGGAGGCGCTACTTCACAGTCAGGGTGGCTAGGGCCTGGAACCGGCTTCCAGGGGAAGTGGTGCAGGCTCCTAGCCTGGGGATTTTTAAAAGGAAGTTAGATGAGCACCTTGCCGGGGTCATCTGACCCCGGTGCTCTTTCCTGCCAAGGCAGGGGGTCGGACTAGATGATCTACCTAGGTCCCTTCCGACTCTAGCTACTATGAAACTATGGAATCTATATGAGGAGAGGTGTTTGAGAAGGAAACTGTTTCTTGTGCTGAAACTCTTTTGAATTAGCATTTAGTCAATGTAAGAGCATATAGAATGAGACAACAAGGTTGTATGGTAATAGAGTAGTACCCATAAAATTGAATGAGAAATTTTCTTAACCTTTTTATAAGTTTTCAAACTAATGAATATTATTTTCTCATATTCCATTACATTCTATATCATAATTCAAAACACATTGAGGAAGGTCATCAGATCTGTATTAAACTATATAGGTATTTTCAATATGAGAGGGATTTTTTTCCAAGATACCTGAATGCCTTGATCCTGGGATAAAGAATACATTTTATAAATTACAGAAGATAAGGATACATACAAACATTAAACAAGTACAGTGAAAATCCTCTTACTCATTCAATCAATGGACTGGACTGAAAATATCAATTGATAACAATTAATAATTATATTTGTAAACATAACTAGAATATAATTTCCAAGTAAACAGCTTCCATTAAAGACAGGGAAAGTCTGGTCAATCCACACTGAAATCACTGTTCACTGAATCAAGCCTTAGGATTGTCTAAAAAGGGTGGTTTTTTATGCAGGTTTCACAGTAGATAGGAGACATGCTGAGATAATTCTTATCACGGCATTTGTTCTGCTTTCACACTGCTAATGAGGACAAAGCTGGCAGTAACAGTGTCATGTTGCAAGTTTCTAAAGAGGGTGGAACAAATCTGCTGTTTCTACCTGTTGGCATGCAGCAGACTGTTTTCACAGATATTCATAGATCAAAGTCCTTTAGGTTCATGCAGCACGTTTGGAAAAAATCTGTTAGCTGTTAGTTACTAGCTATACTAGGATCTCCTTTCTGGTCTCCTTTCAGGTCTCTGGCCAGGCACCATATAAACCAGTCTTACCACAATAGATATCAGAATTTGTACCTTATCTCTTCTGGGTGGAATTCCAGAAATCACTGACTCCTAGGCCCCTGGCACATATTCCTTTAATGTTTCGATAGGATTTGATGCATGGCAAGAGGCACAATTTTGGGATCAGGAATCAGATCCCAGTTATGCCATTATTGCTTGCCAGTCCCCTACACTGCCAAGTTGGGTTGGGGCCAACAAAAACCCAAGGCTTGGCAGCTCTGGCCAGGCGGCTCAGCATAGGGGATCAAAGGCTTCTGGGGCAGGAAGCTGAAGGGTTTTCCTGACTGAGATCTTTAAACCATGCTGGAAGCCTCTTATTCATGAATGGCACATGCCCCTGACAGCTAGGGGGGCACAGCAGTGGTAGGTGTGTGGCAGCAGTAAGCAGGAGAATTCCTGCAGCCACTGGTGGCATTGGCGGCGGTGGTGGGTACAAGCACCAATCAAGGGTTGGGGACCACCCGCAGCTGCCACTGGCAGCGTTGGCCAGTAGGAACCACAGACTGCTTGCAGATGCCGCTGGCGATGTCTGTGGTGGGGTGGCAAGTGATGACTAACAGTCTCAATGGTGCCTTTTTGCCGAGGGTGCACTGCCATGCTCAAGGGGTGCACGTGCACCCACATGAACCCCCTATGTGTTGCCCCTGCTCTGATCCCCCATGCCCAGAAGCATGGACAGAGTTGTGAGGTATGGGCTATAAAGCTCCCAGCAGGGGAATCCCTTTGGCCCTTTCTGCAGCCCCAGACCCAGGCTACAGCTGACAACCAGTTGATTGTTGATCCCAGGGCCAGGACCATACTGGGGCTGGTTCTAGATCCCAGTGCAATCCTGGACTGACAATCAGCCATTTAGGGAAACAAGGTGTGTCTACACAAGACACTTCAATGCCCCATGGAGCCAAGGCCTGACCCCCATACCCCCTACCAGCCTGGGGCTGGCACCTAGGAGAACCTGGAGCTCCCTTGGCTGCTGCAGAGTAGTAGAGCAGGGCAGGAGCAGTCCTGGATTGAACTGCTCCGGTCAGAAGCAAATTTGTTCCCAACAGGCACATATTCAGATGTGTGCCTGGGTGCAGTTTAGCACACCTGAATTTTCTGTGTAGAAAATTCAGATGCATAAATTGCATGTGTAGATGCTGCCACTGATAACAAACAATCTGCTTACCTTTGGGTTCTTACAGCAGGTTTAGAAAAAAATCTGTTAGCTGTTAGCTATTATTTGTACTAAGGTCTCCTTTCTGCTCTTGACACCATGGCTTCAGCACAATGAACCCTTAGAAGGGAGGATTTCCATGACAAGAAGAGGATTTTCAGAAAATTTAATACAGCTGTTATGTTCAGCTTTCTTGAGTGTTTTTCGCTGAGTTCGATGAAGATTGATTCGTGTGCCTGCCTAGTTGTTGGTGTCACTAGGCATAACCCCAGGTAACTCAGAGGGATGGAAGACCACGAGCGTTGAGGAAGTCCTTCTGCTCTGGGCTCAGACGAGCCAGGACCCCCCCTTGCCCAACCTTTGTAACCCTTTCTATGGCGCCTGCAATCTCCTGTCCTTCTGGAAAATAGGCAAGCTAAAACTGTTATCTGTGGAATGCAAGGGCACCGCTCGGAGAGAGAAGGGAGGAGGGAAAAGGGAGGAAGAGGGGGGCCAGCTGATGGAAAATCACTGATAGTAAACTGACCAGGGTATAAAAAATTCCACTGTTGCAGGGTTAAGCGCGCCGGATTTGAGACCATACAGTCCCCCTGTGCCTTTTACTTGAGCTCAAATAAACTCTGTCTGCTTCTCCCCCCAATGTGTTTATTTGGCACGACGCACACCGGGCAACGAACCCAATTGTTGCCTCCCTCGGGCACCTTGTGCCAGCAACCTAATCACATCCCTCCCAGTGTAGGACTCTAAGGGTGTCTTTATATATGCTCTGGGTTGGGAGGGAGGAGGGCGCTTTAATTAGAGTAGCTCTCAGGAGATGTTCTAATGAAAAGACCTACAGTATCTTGTGTATTCAACATCCTGCACTTCAAAATGGCTTTATGTATAGCTTGTTTGACAAGCTTTAGTTGAAGCGCCCTAGTTGCTATTTTGAAGGGCAGGGACACTAAATACATATGATGCTGATGCTGCTGGAGCATGCCAAATAGCACATGTTGAAGCAGGCATCTAGCATATGTATAGGTGCCTGAGGTTTAATGTGGGTCTACTTTAAGGATCAGATGTGGCTGTAAGTGGCTGCTCCTTCTCTGATGCCTGTATGAAAAGAATGAAACTCTAGCATGAGGATTCACCTCCCTGCACAGACCTATAAAGTGCATTTGTCTTTCTTTTAACTTCTTCATAGTTAGGTAAACTATTTACAGTACTAGCAGCATTCCTGATTACCAAGTATAGGTAAAAGGTGATCATTTTGCCATTATATTATCTAACCCGAAAAAGATGGAGGTAATTTAAAAAAACCCCAAAACTGTCATTGACATACATAACTTCTTCCTTGCTTTCTTGAATTAGACACCAGAGCTCAGTCTGTTTAATGATTAAGCTTTTGATTGTAGACTAGCTTCTAAGGACAAAGCTGTTTTGAATTAATAATCATCCCTATTTCAACACCATACATCAAATGATCTTTGTGGGATAATTGTTTCATAATTAACACTTGCCGGTAGCTGTTGTTCACCACCTTTTATTCCTCAGGTACTAATGACTAAGATCAGTTACAAAGGGAGGAAAAGGTGTTATGAAATCCAAACTTTAGAGTGTTTTGGCACTTTTGACAATTCTTGCTTAAATGTATAAACCCAAATGGACTCTGCTTCTGGCACTGATATGCAGCAGACAAAACTGTATTATTTCATCCCCAGTGGGCCAGTCTGTTCGCTCTTACTTTTATGTCATCGTGTTGGTTTGACACCTATAATAGGTTTAATAGGTTTTTCTCTGATGTTGTTATTGGCTAATGATTCTGTTCTTCTCTGGGGATGGGAAAAATGAGAAGTCATACTGCTCAACTGTTTTATGTAGCTCTACAGGGACTGCTTTAACCATAGCATGGTATGGGAGTATGTCATCTTAAATCAATAGATAGCAAGTTAGCCTTTAACATTTGGATTGCTTGCTTTGGTTTTATAAATCAGAAGAGCAATTATAAGACAATCCCTGATGATCCAGTGGTTAAATATTTATCTTAATTCATATTTACTTACACATTTAGTGCTTAAAGAAAAAAGTAAGGCAAAGATTGATTTGTAAAGCATTATCAGTACAACTTGTGTGGAGGTATTTGCATATTTTAAGTTATTTTCTAATGGAATAAGAGTTGTCTATTCCTGTCACGTGATAAAAGATAGTGAATGGATTTTAAAATCTTGTTTTGAGAGATCACCAACCTCTCCCACACAACTCCTGACCTTCATCCTTAAGAAGACTATATTTTTAGAATAAAAACCTGGGAAAATACTGTTGCAACACTTTTTCAGATGTGAAATAATCATAGAAAATTCATAGTGATATTTTCTTAAGCAAGTTTCTGTTGCTTCTAATAGCTTTTGACTCAGTAATGATACAGGTATATGTTCAAAGTGAAAGATTTGCTCAGCAATTTACTGTGATTCAAATGAATTAGTTAGGAATAGGTAAATAAGTATTGTCAATGTTCACTTTGACTGAAAGGAAGACTTTGAGGGCTTTTACGCCCTTTTGACTTTTTACTTGAAACATTGTTCATTATGCACTCTGAATTCACGGAGATTTTGTTCTGGTAAATACAAAAGCAAATTCTTTTATAGGTTTATATATTGATTGAGAATTTTGGAAAGAAATTCCTGGGAACCTGGAACATTATCATATGAAAAAGTAGGATTCTCTTTATAAAATTGGAATGTTTGGTCAATTTAATTCTCTTGGATTTGCTCTTCATTTATAGAATATTTTATGGGGGTATTTCCAATGTTTCTAAAGAGGTATTTTCACTATAAACAAGGTAACTGAGAATTGTCAGTGCTGTTCATTTTGATCTGAAGAAACCTGTAAGGGTTTTAAACTTGGGTACTGACTAAACACTCTAAATCCATGTTTAGGTACCAAAATAAGTTACTAGTGAGTTTTAGACATAATAGCCACATCCAGATGAGCATGAACATGTGGGATGTGGCACTTCAGACCCATCTGCAATGTCATACTCTGCACATGCAGGGGTTCCAGGCACTGCTACCTTACAGGGAGGGGCCGGGGGGCGGGTTTACACTCAAAAAAGTGGGGCGGCACATATGGCAGCAGCACATGCTGCCCAAAACCAGAACCTGGCCAGCTGGAGCCATGCTCCACCTGCCAAACAGGCTTCCTGCCATGGTTGCTGCCCCAGGAGGCCCCCAGGAGCTCAGGTAAGGCTGTTGGGACCAGTACAGTTGCTGGCCCAGCCTCCCCTGCCCCACCCAGGGTAACCTGCCATGCATCAGATCATGCATGCCACAGGCTTCACCTGGGGACAAGTAGCAGTAGCACAAGGTGTACCACTGCTACTTGTCCCTGGGGAAACAAATATCTGCACTCATGTGGATGCAGCCAATGATTGCAACTGCCATTTTGACATTAGCTGTTCAATGCTAAAAAGTAGCTGTGAAAGAAGAGACATTTGTTGGAATATACTTCTGGAGTCAACCTCCAAAGGAAGAATGATTTCATTAATCTTGTTTCCTTGAAAGCAGTGTTCATTTCATACAAACTATTAATAACAAATCTCAAACAAGAAAATGTGTTAACGAAGAATTTAGGAGGAATATTCATGTGGAACATTTCAAGGAAATCCACCTAGTTCATCTAATTACTCTAGATGGTTTTTTGAGGGGGGGTTACAGTTTTACATTAGACAACAAATAAACAAGCAGTAAAATGTCTGGGCATAACAAATTTCAGATTCCAGCATTTGGGTATCTTCTGGTTTTATGCATGCACACCATAGGTGTGAGCTTTGGGGTGGACAGGATTTATTTGATTTATTTATTTATTGTTTACAGCCCTTCTCTGTTAGGTCCACTGATGCCCAAAGTGGACTTACCGTAGGTTTCAAAAGGCATGTTAATATATGCATGTTTGTACATTTATGTCATGACTAAAGCTAAGTACAGACATTCAAAAAGCCCAAGGTGGAATCAATCAAATCTATTGTGGTCTGATCAGGAGTGAAAAAACCCATACATATGCCCTTGGCATGTGGGAGAGTGGGGTATGCAGACTGCCAGCACTGGCCAAAGCCAGAGGGCTAGGGGTGCTCCCACACATCTCCCAGCATACATCATGGGGTGCCAGAGAATGACAAGCATCTGGGCCACCCCTGTTTGAATCCTGGGCACGGGCGATCATGCCTCCAACTCCTCGTTGCATCATCATGGACCCTCCCCTGCACCCAGTCCTAGGCTTCCAAGAGAGCCACAGAATGGATCACCATGGCATGCTTGGCAGCCCAGCCAGAGGCTGCAGGAGGGAGTGCTCCAGAGAAGGAAGGATCAGGCTCCTCAGAGCCCCAGCACCAGTGGCAGAACAAGTCCCTTGCTCCCTGGCCTTCTGCCAGTAGCCGCTACTCTTGGAAGAGCCCTGAGGGGCCTGACCATCCCCTTTATGGAGCCCTTCTCCCTCATCTCCCTCCCATCACCAGCTGGGCTGTCGTGGTCACACTGCAGCTACCACAAACCATCCTTCTTCCCGGTAGTAACTGAATATGTTTTAAGGCATTCTGCCAGTAAAATGTAAATGCAGTTTGTCTACATATACTCAGATGAATACGTATAATTTCTTACTTTCTAACATGTCACACAACATAGAAATTAATGTAAGTGTTAGAAGAAATTCTTTCTGAATTAGTTATCTTTATTTTCCACTCACAGCTGGCCAAAGGCAGAGACAGGATTGGGGAAAGAGGTTGTGTTGGTTTGGGTCTGGGAGAGCTGAGGGCTGGGGCTTGCTGGGCACTCGGCCAGAGCAGCTGAACACAGAGCATGTGCTAGTCCAGCTCCCTGCAAGGAGACACTAGCGGGGAGTTGCAAAGGTGCCTGGGATATGGATGGATAGGAACTAACTTGAATTGATAGGGGAACTGGTACTGAAGTTTGATGCACTAATCTAACCTAAATCAAGGAAGTTTTGAGTACACAATGATACAGGACTATCTTAGACCAGGTTCCACCATTTTTAAACCAGTCTATATGCACCAAACTTCTATTCTGTTGTGGGTTTAGACCAGTTTCCAGTCATGTAGACCAGGAAAAGTGTAATGTCTGTAGCTGGCCTAAGTGAAAGGAAGAGCTAATTTACAGTAGAGCGGAATGGAGGGGAATTCAGGAAGCATTAAAGCCCCATCAAAGCCCTAAGGTGTTTTATATAAGGTGTTTTTGCAGTTTAACACAGGGAAGAGTCCTCTTCCTTGTATCTTTCAAGTGTATTTTAACAACCACTTCCTGTTCTTCTAGTGGCATGACACTGACAATGTTTTCAGCACTCTGTTTGACAAAGTAGCAGGCTAGGAGGAGTGCCTACATGAGACACTACATTGCCAGAGGGATGAGCTACATCACTGTAACTTGCTGCTGTGGTAACATAGTGTCAGCAGGTACAAACTGTGATGCTGACACTACTGCACAGTAGCTCGTTTCTACTGTACAGTAGTGTCAGAAGCAACCCTTGTGGCACCAGGACTGTGCAGTAATGGTGATTACTGCTTAAGCAAGTACTAAATGACTGCATGGTAGCAATTGCACAACCCAGAACATGTGTAGACACACCCAGGGAATCCCTGATGTTTTGAAAGGACATGCCTGGTCATTTTTCAAAAGGGGTGTTTGCATCATTTTAAGCATAGGTTAGACAAAAACTTGTATAGGAAAGTTCATCTTGTTTTAAGCAGAGGATTGCACTAGATGCCTTTATGAGGACTTCTCCAGCTCTATTTTTTCTATGCTTCTATGCATATCCATATAAATTTACAAGATAAACTTTTATTAGTAAATGTTTAGGATTGGGAATCCAGAAAAAAAAAGATGACAAAGCTGATACGGAAATACAGAGCGCCTGAGAGAGGAACTAACAATAGAGGGATGGGGGTGAGGAGGGGAGCACAACTACATTACAGGCGATACAATGCTAGCCAACTAAGCCTGGGGGTGGAGGGTGAGGGAAGGGGAGAAAGGAGATAGATACACACAAACCCGTTACTATGGTTGACAATGGTGGAGGAGGTGGTTTGGAGGAAGTGTCTCATATAGTCTCATCGCGGGAGTCCTCCTTGGGTGGAGTGGGGTCATCCATGGTGGAAGAATCCTCTTGGAGTGAATTGAAGGCAGGGTGCGGTTCAGGCGGTGCCCTCCAGGTCTGGTCCGGCAGTGGCTTGTCTGGTGGAGTCAGAGTACTGGCAGTGGCCTGTGATGTGTTCCACACAGATGTCGCGGGACCAACAGATGGTGTCGGACACCATGAAGCAGTGCATCAGTTTGGCGTAGCAGCAGGAGACGTGGAAGTTACGCAGGATGCTCTTGTTGCTGGTGTCTAGCATTAGACTGTAGATGCTGATATTAAAGAAATACAGGGATTTTAATAGGAAAAAAATCTTAAGTATGAGTTATTTTCTTTTTATGTAAAAGAATAAATTGACTGTTACTACTATTTTCAGAATGAAGAGGGGTTTTTTTTACTTCTATTTTTTCAGACTGAGTTCAAAATAAGGAGGATCTCTAGTTAGGAACAGCCATTGCATTTGTTCTGGGACAAGCTGTACTTCTATTCCAGATGAGAAAAAGTCCAAAGATTGACATATAAAATATCACCCTTCCAGGAAAGGTTTAGTGAGAGGCTGAATGAAATGCTGCTTTTCAGTCATTGGTTCAATGATACAAATCTAGGACAACTTTTGGAACCATTTCATGATGTTCTGGGACAAACTGTTAGCACTTACTTCTTATCCTGTGAGCCTTTTTCAAGTTTGTCCTGGGATAACAGATATATACATCTGAATGATCACATTTTTTCCTGGGAAAAAGTGTTTTTTCCCAAGACAATTGTGACATCTGTTTGTAGCCTCTGTGGATCCTTTTCAGTATCCCTTCCCTTGCCCAAGGTGTTCCTTGGCATATATTGGTCACATCTACGTGTGAAAATAATATGGGATCAGTTTATTCTAGAGTAAACTACTCAAGAGTAAACTGTCCCAGGCACACGTCTACACATGCAGGGACACAGAAGCATTTTGCGACTTCTAGGAGCAGACCGCTCACACTCCCTCCAGCCTTGCACCAGTCCCCTGAAGCAGCCAGGGGAGTTCTAGACTCCCCCTGGGTGCTATCCCAGGGGCTTCCAGGGAGCACAGGGCCAGGAGAAAGCTGACTCCTGGTCAGGGCTGGGACATTGCACCCTGCTCCTGGGAGATGCCTGCTGCTGAGGCGGGTTCCAGCACAGAAGCCCAGGCAGGGACAATGTTCTCCTGCCTTGGCAGCAGGGAGCTCTGAGTCCTACTTTGTGATCATCTCCCAGCTTAGGCCCCATGACCACCCCGGTCACTATTGCGATCTTCCAGCCCCCGTCCCTGATGAGGAAGCAGGGCCAGGGGCTCCTTGTTGATGGGGAAGGGGGAAATTGTCCCTGCCCAGGCTTCGGTGCTGGAGTCTGTCCTGGCAGCAGGTGGCTTCCAGGGGCAGGAAGCAATGTCCCAGCCCTGACCAGAAGATATCTGTCACCTGGCCCAATGCTCCCGACTGATATCTTGCCCCCTGCTGCCCGGCTGACCAGGAGCACATTTGCTCCTGGTCAGCTGTCTTCTCATGCTGGATTGTGCAGTAAGTAATTGAGTGTAATTGAGAGTAAATTTGCTACTTTTATTTACAGATAGCAAATTTACTTGCAAATAGAGCAAATGACCCTAGACTAAGTGTCTCCACATGAAGACAGTGATACCTACTGCACAGTAATTAGGTCTAATCTTGACTAAAATTGTCTTGTGTAGATGCACCCACTGAGGGTGAAAGTTAAGCAGAACTGTGTAGCCTTTTGTTTCCCATTGTGCTAATAATCATTCTGGTTCATGAATTTTACATACATTAGGCCAAAGCAGAGATGCAGAGTGTATGTCTTAAGCTGTTCAGGTACAGTACTACACTTCTATTTGTGCTTGTTTATATTTGCCCTTATTCCTGTTTCTTGTAGATATGATTCAGGCTTTGGTTTTAAAGAGACATTTTCATACACATTCAAGGAAAAAATGACTATGACTTTTAACTGTTTGTAAAAATCAGTTGGATACTAGTCTATTTACATAACCAGAGATGGGAAGGATCTGAATGGTAATTAGATGGTAGCTAAAGGGAGGAATATAGTGGAAATCTACAGAAGGCATGGAGAGTGGAGCCCAGGGGATCAGCCCATGTCCTGGGAATGAAGGAACGGAGTGACATGAATAATGAATGATGATCTCTAGGATAGGTGGGAGGACTCATGTAAGAACATGTATAAAGAGAAGGACATGCAAGGGGTTTGAGTATAGAGTAAAAAAAATCCCTGATACCTGTCATAATAGGAGGAAACATTCCTTCCCAGATTTATGTGGCAATCAACAGAGCCCGGTGGCATGGAAGAAAGACATAACTTTCATTCTGCACACCCTAACTGGAGAACCAGAACTTCTCTTTCTGTCATCCTATCTCTTCCAAATACTTATCTCAACTCCTTTATTTTCTTTCATAACTAAATTGATTATTGAGTTCAGCTTCATTATACTGCTGCTGAGCATGTCCTTTCTCATTTCTACATGTTCTGGGATGCAGAGTTCTTCTCATGAGTGCCCCCTCCCCAAGGATCACTGGGAGATCCTGGGCTTCCCCTTGTTACTCATTGCAGCACAATCCAAGTATTGCTACTTCTAGATCATTCCTGTTTTTAGCACGTGCCTCTAAAGCCTCTGAATTCTGGTTACTCTTAGAGATGGGATACTAAAAGAGATGGACCTTAGACCCAGTACAGTATGGCATATCTGTGTATTCATCCAGAATTTAATTCAACTTCCATTTAAACCAACAAATTTTTTGTTGACTTTACTGGTGGTTTGAGTAAGTTCTCATTGTGTCACTGTGAAACTAATTTAGTTCAACATTGTAATGGTCACTTTCTCACAATCCTTGGCATCATGGGGATGGAATGTCTGCTCCTACATTGTGTTTTCAGGGCAGTAGGGTAAGTGGAAGGACCTGCAACACATGAAACACTATGGAGAAAGCAGAAGAAAGCAATCTATTAGTAACAGATTTGTCCTAGATCTGATAAATTGTGTCAAAGGGAAGTTTTTCATACACACGTTAAGTGTTGTGGGAGACTTGTCCATAGCAGATGTAAAATAAAGCTAGAGCAAAATAACAAATTAAAAAAATGGTGAGAAGAGTGCTCTTAAAAGTCAGTATTCACATTAGGTGTGGATTCTGTTCTGCCTTGCTCTGATTTAAAGTAACTTGTGCCTTAAGAGAAGCTGGCAAAAAATATTTTTTATTTATTTATGGTGAGGTTAAAACAGATGCTGGTCATTTTGACCTTTTAAAATACTTATTTAAGAGAATTTTCAAAGAAAAATTCCTCAAGTATGTTTCACATTTTAGTTCCCTTTCTCCTCCTCCCTCCCCCACCATTATTAGTATTCCATCATTATTTCTCTGAAATGTCTCTGTATAAGCATTTCAACCTGAAGCTGGGATTCAGACAAAGTGAAATTTATATTCTCCAGGTTTTCTCAAGATGAAATCCCTGAGAAATCTTTGACTTCTGGCAACACACTCCAAATAATGCTTGAAAGCAGAATTTGGCCCAATATCTATCGATTATTTGTAAAAATCTCTTACTGTCAAAAGAGATGTTTTATACAGTTATAATATTGTGCACTCTTTTTGCCATTATACATGTAATCAGGCTGAAAAAAGTTCAATATTCACCTTCTTTTTCATACAAATTGTAGTAAAGGCTCTCAGATGTACCTAACAACAAAAAAGGGAAAACAATTCTACACAATAGCCTGGTCTCCCTCGGGCTATAATGTTGATATAGATATTTATCATTGGAAAGTACTCAGTCATGAATTTGACTTAAATGAAGGAAGCAAAGTGTTTGGGCTACATGTAGCCTTCACTGAAGTTAAAGGGTTTTTATTGCAGAATTTTGCTTCTGCTCACCTATGCAGCATTGGTACTCTGTGCTCTGTTCACATGCTAGCACTGGACTATAAATAGACAAAGAGAAATGGCTACTCAGTTTTAAGAACCCAAGTGACAGGCATTCTGACCTCTTGACTGCATGCATTACAGTTATGGGCAACCAGAGTAGTGCCAGGTGGGGATTACGCAAGGTAGAGCAGCATCTGCTCCACTATCATGAGTGTAAATGATAGTTCCTCATGTTAAGCCATAAACAGCCCGAGGTAAGAAAGGCTGATAGAGTTCCTGTCACAAATTAAACCCTTGCCAGCAGGTAGGATTCCAGTCCATCTGTCCACGACAGCAGCTCAAACAGAACAAAAAATGCTTTCTAAAATATTATCCACAGAGATAAAAGGCAAATAATGCAATTTATGTCTATGCTGCCGCCAGAAATGAAAGCAGAGCTAACTAGAAAGGAAGGCTTATTTTTTCAGTGCTGAATAAAAGCTAAGTTACATAATCACTTTCTGGTGCTGAGGGCCATATTTTCAAAGGTGTATTTTTGTGACAGTGGCTTGCACATATGCACAAAGCCACACACAACTGCACAAGTCAGACATATGCAATCTGGGCCTTTGAAAATGTAATCTTAAATGCTTACTCTATTTACCTTTCTATTTTTTGCCTTTATTTTAATGTAATAATGCACAAGGTGAATGAAGCACTAGTAAGCACAGTAATGCAAGCTGTTTTGTTTTAAATAATCTCCTCAGGGACCTGATTCAGTGCCCAGTGAAATAACTGGAAGCCCCAGGGGCTCTGAATCAGGCTTTGTGAGCTAGATCCATCATAAGTATGCTTGATAAATTCTGTAGACCTAATTCAGCTATCTACTATGGATGAGTAACTTTTGTTTTTCATTTATACCAGTTCCAAATACTTTTCTGTGCAGACAATGATCACAAGTTTTCCCATATGTATGCACTGCATAGGTTGACTTTCCTTAGTAGAAGTACGTGGATGGTAGGGGACATAGGATTTGTGAACCTTTCTCAGTAGGAGCCAAAAGTTCTCAACTCTCAGTAGCTTTCTATTCCCATTTATGCTCAGCCCTTTGCAGTATCAGGCAAAACAACATGTTGCTATGCGCACATTGAAATATACTGAATGTTAGCATTTTACTCTCTATTATCCCATTTTTTCTGAATATTTTATATTAGAATGAGCAAGAAAAAGCATATACATTTGGAAATAGATTTCCAGAACATTAATTTTTGAAAGAAAGCAAGAATGTAACACTGAAAACAATGCTTTAAAAACTGAGTAAAATATTCAAAATTGTCCTAGGCAAGAAAGAGCCAATGCCTTCATGAAATTCAGAAAGACATAGGGTCTGATTTTTCAAGGTATTTAGGAGCCTAAAGATGCAAGTATGTGGCTAATAGGATTTTCAAATATACCTGAGTGCTTCATTCCCATTGAGGACTGTAAATCTGGCCCCTCATAGTCACATAAATGACTCTGAGAACTGTAATCTCCTAAATCACTTAGGGAGCTTTGTAAATTACCTGACACCACCTTCAAAAATGTTTCACATACATTTCTTGCCAACCTATACATTTTACATAATTTTATAAATATGTCTCCTAATATAATATGCCTTATACACCACTGTTTTAAAATAAATATAATTTTGGTGATATTTTGGTTAATGAAAATACACTGTGCCTTGATTCATTCTACCTATTATTTTACAAAATATTTAAAAAACAGAGATACACATATAGGTTTTTAAAACTGTAAAAGTATATTCAATTTTATGCTCATCGTGTTCTCCTCTAAGACATTACTAAGGAACACCTAAGTGAAATGCACTTTATGTGCTTTTAAACTAATTATGAATTAAGGAAGTGCATCTCTGTTTCCTGACTAAGAGGAAGCACTATAAGAGAGAGATTCTAACTCCTCAGAGAGTTATCTTCTGTGTATAATGGCTTTTTCCTAGTACCAGCAATGTTGCTCATCTGTAAGATACAGTATAGTAAAATGGTCAGTCTCAAGTTCTGATTAAATTATTATAGAACTGGCACTGCCCAACCAGTCAAAACATACACTTCAGTTTAAACAAAGAGATTGGAGGTTAACAATAGGAGGTTAACAATTGGAGGATAACAATAGGATCAGATTAGCAAAATAGAGTAAGGACAGAGTACTGAAGAGGGAAAATGGGCACATAATACCAGAGAGGCTCTGAACATTAGATCTGATGAAAATTAAATAGTGGGGAAGTCAAGCAGACATTCAAGCAGATAGTTCTACATGATAAAATGGCAGAAAGTACCAGGAAAATACAAGGAAGGAAAAGATAATACATTAAAATAAGCCAAACATGATGCTTTTTAACTTTTATATAAGAACCTGAAACCCTGCAATGAATATACTAACACAAATGTTCGATCAAATTATCAGTTTTTTTTTTCAATATTTTACTAATTATATTGCTAATAATGTGAGTGCACTTGATTTTAGTCCCTCGGTACCATATTGCCCTACTATTGATCAATCACTGCCTTTATAACATAGATATAATAGTTATCCTAAGATACCTGCCAACATCTAAGCTAATATGCAGTACCCATACTTTCAAGGTCTCACAGATCATATTTGCAGTAGCTGCTGTATTATAATTTATTTCCCTCCAAAATATCAGAGGGAAAGAAAGAGGCTAGTAGAAATGTTGGATTCTTTTTGTGTTTTCAAAGCATGCTTCTATAATAGAAATATGCAGAATACCAATATTGTTTCAGAAGTAAACTACCCACGATTTAACATGTTTTCTTTGGATTTTCTTTATATATATATTACTGTAAATGACCTGACAGAGACCAGGTGGAGAGAAAAAAGAATTAGGCAACACATATGACAAACCTTCAAGTTTGAGTGGCTTAACACAGCCTACTCATCTCAGCTAGGGACAGAAGTTACACATAAATCTGTTTAAATAATCAGGAACTGGATTAAACTTGTAATAGAGCAGAAGCTCAGTACACATAAATCAGTTAAAAATGGTTGAAACTGATTTCAGATACTAATTGAATATAGTATCATTCTTAACTGATCTGGGTCAAACCAGTTTATGAAACTTCTGTCTTAGACCCCTTCCTAGTTCAAGTTAAATCACATTCCTGCAGCATCCCAACATGCTTACCATCCCTGGGTTGTGCTGTGCTGTCTCCTCCTGCAGAGAAAGGTTGGGGGAGAAGGAGGTGGAAGCAGGGACTGCTCCCTACCTCCACCCCAAGCAAGTCCCGGCTGGGATCTGGGGCCAGGGAGCGGAGTTAAACTCACCTTCCCCTGAGTTCAGAGCTGCCCTGTTGCTAAATGTAATGTTGGCTGCAACTATTGACTATGAATCCCAAAGGCACCTGGAAGCAGGAAGAGGAAGTGATGAGCAACCCTGCAGAGTCCTGCTGCTGTGATTTTGTACTGCAAATCCCAGAGACTTCAGGGGCAGCAGAAAGAGGAAGTGAAAACACAGCCCAGGCTGGCTATATGCCAGAGAGGCATGCTCTAGTGCCCTCTCAGCTTCTGGTCTGAACCACTGCAGGCATGTGGCTGCATTTCCTGACTCAAAAGTAAATGCGTGTCCACTTTTTTCTTGTTTTATCTCTGTAGCTTAGACTAAGCTGAAAAGAATTAACTGATTCAGCCTTAGGCTTTTTGACTGCCTGTACTTTTCAGGACTGGAAGGTATTGCTCATTTGCAGCACTCTAAGGTTTCAGTACCGGTTGTGGCTACCTGGCATGTTTAAGAAGCACTCTAAGTTTATCCATGGGTCCAAAATACATGGAGTTCTGGATTAAAAATAAAAAAAATTATAAGCCTTAAGGCTTCAGAAATTGCATAGTGGGTTTTTCAAGAGCCTCTAGGTGCTTAATTCACATTGATAACATGGGAGCTACATGTCTAGGCATTTTTTAAAATGTCATGACCCCAGCACTCTTTCCTGCCCAGGCAGGGGGTTGGACTCGATGACCCATTTAGGTTCCTTCTGACCCATCTATGAATCGCCCATTTGCAGTTTTAGGCACCTAAATATTTTTTAGCATCACTCTGTAGTGCCACATCCTCAAAGTTACTTCAGCATTAAAGCCCACCATTTAACTGGCAGTTTGGATACTAGTTGTTCAGCTACCATCTAATCCTTTGTTTATGTAAATTTCTGAGAGTAATTCTATTGCTTTCAAAGTAGAATTTTATTTCAGTGTGATTCCTTGTGCCTTAATTTAGGCAATGCTAAAGTACTTTGTCAAATTTGGGCTTTGGGGTTAGGAGGTTGATTCTTTGTTCCTCAATACTTCTTGACAACAATTTCCACAGGAAATTACCAGCTTTCATAATCACTCATGTTTCACATAAAAACGTTTTACATTACTATTTTTTTTACTCTAAATCAAGTTAACAGTGCTTCTGGTTTTTTTTAATTGACCTCACTGATGAAGTAGCTTTTGTAGTAAAGTTATAGCACAAATAACCATTGTTAAGGCAGCATCCTTAATGTCCAAACCTCTACAGATAATTTGAGTCAAGACTATTCAAGAATACAGCTTTGGCAGATAACAGGTTTTAGTGTTCTTTGAATCCCACCACTAAATTTATACTTAATTTGAAGTCATCTAAAATGTAATTTAGAAGTAAATGGACAGAAAACTTGTGACATTGGTATTTATGGGCTAAGGACAGAAATTACACATAAACTGATATGAATGACTGGAACTTGTTCAAATCTATAAGAGAGCAGAAGTGCATATAAACCACTTCAAAATGGCTGGAACTGGTTTAAGATACATTTGGATGGAGGTAATATCATATTTAACTGATTTAGGTTAAATCAGTTTGCTGAGCTTCTGTCCCAGATCCCCTCTAGAGTCAAGTAAACTCCCCTCCAGATTCAAGTACCCCAGCATCCGATGATGCTTTGCACCTTTCCCACAAGCCCCACTCTCCCTTGCAGGGTGGGCAAGCTAGCCTCAACTCAAGCTGTCTGCTCCTACCAGTGCTTCCACCATTGTAATAAAATAAATTCTAAATACCTATAAATCTTGGTGTTTGATTTTAGGTTTTTTATCATGGAAAATCAGAGCTCCTCCTGCCCCTTTTGCTCACCAGAATACAGGCCCAAGCCCCTCAATCCCCCACCCACAGCCCCCTAGAGGAGGTAGCGGTGGCTACTGCAGTGGAGCCAAGCTCAGAGCTCAGTTCCCCTCCCCCATGGGAGGCATGGCCAAAGCAGAGTCTGCAGGGGGTAGAAGTGGATGTGGGCTGCCTGCTGTGGGCCTGGGGCTTCCCACCCTCCTACTGTCCCCCAGGGCCTTTGCAACCTGGCTCCTCCACAGGCATGAAACCTCTTTGCTGCTGCTTGGATCTCCATCCTGCCATGGTAAGGCATCCCCTGCCATCCCAGCAGCAGCAAGGGGCACATCTCACCACCCCCTGCTGCTGCCAGGGAGGCAGGGGGTTCCTCACCATGGTGGTGTGGGGCTCATGGTGGTGGTACTGAACTTCCCCACCTCACTCTGCTGCACTGGCTCCTGCCTGATGGGCTGCAGAGGACCCCAGGAGGAGGGCAGCAGGGTGGGGAGCCCAAGTCCACATCCACCCCCACCCTATGCACAAATCTGGGGGGCATGTGCCTCCATGCCCTGCCCCCAGGAGTGCACACAGCAGCAGGGAGCCAGTTCCCTCCCACTAGATGAGCCACTCATGGCCCTGTCCTACTTCCCACCTGGGTCCTGTGGCCACACATTCTGGCATGCCCCAGCTGAGCAGCAGCTCCAGCCCAAGCCCCAGCCCCAGTCCAGCCTGACTCCCTCCCCCCCTCCCTCCATCAGTAAGGGGGCCTCAGTTACACACCCTGACTTACCTGCAGGGAGCTGCTCTCCAGGCTGCCTGCCAGCCGTGTGCCTGTGTGAACACCCTCCTCCCACTCACCCTAGCTCCATGAGGCTGGAACTCTGCCAGCCTGCAAGCGCAAACCCACCATTTGCCACATTTTTCTCCTTTAAAGGAGAAAATCCAGCCTTTTATTATTAACATTAGAAAATCTGGGATTTTCTCCTTAAAATGAGAAAATACAGGCTTTACTGCATTTTTTCCATGGTGAACAGAAAACCTGAATCCCTGTTGATCACCATCATGAATCAGTTAATTAGAATCTGAAACTTAAATTTTAGAACTGGACTACTGTGGCTTGTTTTTGGTTCACTTTATTCTAAATTTCTGTATCTTGGAACTCTAATACTGAAGAAGTCCTTAGCAGCTTTCTAATAGTAACAGCAATATTTCTCAGCACACCAAAAAATATGTCCTAGATTTCTCGTGTTCATAGATTAGATGTTTAAAAGACTAACATTATTTTGTTGGCCATATACAATGCTATCAGTTCTTTACTCCGAGAAAATGTCTTGTTTGAGTCTCTAAATATCACCAGCGGGGGGCTCCTTAGGGCTTTGAAACAGAAGAAAAATCTTTCTTACATGTATTTTATTTATATCAGAATCAATTATTTTATTATGATTTTAAAGGAACCTTATTTGCAGATTGCTTTTTGGAATTATAAATTATTTAATTGGAGATTTAATAGTTAGTCAATTCAACCATTATACACGTTAGCATAGCATTTGATTATAATTTCAATTATATTATTACTACTAATTATAGTTACTAATTGGGATGAATGCCAAAACTCTATGGGCCGTATGGTATCTGGCTCTTGTTTTTTCATAAAAATGAGGTAGCGTGTCCAGAGAGTCTGTCTTCCTTATCTCTTTGTACTATCTGACACAGGGACTAGGCACAGAGAATCCTCATATTCAGGGGAATATAATGGAGCTAACAGTGCAGCAGTTCCTCTATATTCCAATAGCCTCCCCCAATAGCCATGTTTCCATTTTTTTATTTCATCCACTTGGTCATGGCTACCATTCTGCTGCTGAGTAGCTAGAATACAGCTTCCTCTAGATTCTAGTGCTGCTCTTTTAGATTATAAACAGATGATGCCAAATGAAGTGGGTCATTCGTGAGGATTACTAGAAAGTAGCATTAAGTTTTCCTCCTCCATCACAAGGCATTAATGGGCACAGAATGTATCCTTCAGAAAAGAAATAAAACTGAGGTCCTGACCACTTATGATTGTGAAAGATGCCAAGGCTCTTTGCAAAAGAAGCAGCATTAACCTTGCTCTCCTGGCCTAATTCCACTTTGGAAAGTACTTTTTGCCTACATAATCTCTTTCTGTAGGTTCATTTAGATAAACATAAAGTTCTACTTCCCATCTGGTGCCAGGATATTGTAGAGAGAGGCTATGCACTTGTAAGAAGTCAGTGCATTTGACAAGAGGTGGCTGTATTTCCATGTAAGAGGAAAAGATATCTGAACACAGTTTAGATAGGACAATTATGAAATTTTAAGTTTATAAACAATCTTGTATATTAAGATGACAAACAGTTTATAAAAGCTATCTAAATAAATTAGTTCAAGGGTAGAATATAAATGTAAGGTATTATTGCTGATGTGATAAAGAAAAGACAGCAACATACATGGTAATTACTGTAATGATTAGAACACAAGGAATGCCTGTATTGTAAGGGATCACTACGCAAAGCAATAGAGTTATTATACAAATTCATTTCTTAACAGACCAGTAGCCATAGCCTGTCCCCAGAACAACCTTCCCTGTCTTTTCATATTATTCCAAAGAGATGATAAGCAGATTATCATCTTGACTCTGTCCTCACATCCAAATCTTTCTGTTGGTTATACATTTTTCTGAGTAATTTTTATTTCCCATAATAAAAGTTATGCAAACTACAGAGATTATCATTACAGTTGCTGCAGATCTGATTTTAGGTACTGCTGGCTTTTCCCTTTCAACTGAGAATTCCCTTCAAGCTGGGTTTATTGTATATTTATCTAATGGAAGAATTTCACCCACTTAAGTATCCACCTAATCATGATTTTTCTAGGTTGAGAATTTTAAGATCTTGCTTTGATCCATTCAGTGCATATCAGACTAGGGGAAGGAACAATATCAGACTTCCTCATATCAAAATATACTGCATCATATCTCTAAGCCTTTGGTACACCTGTGAAAGATCCATATTACCTCTCTAGAAAAGTTCCCCTGAGAAAGCAATTATTCTTTTTGGACACTAGCTGGAGCACAAATTACTCTAAATTATTAAGCCTACTCAGTAAAGAAAATAAATGCTCTGAACTGGAGAAAACAAGAATTGTTAATATTTCCCATTCTGAATATAGAAAAGAATATCAGTAGTTGTTTTGGCATTCCTTGCCAAAGAAGGCATAGTCACAAGCCTCTGCTGTAGCAGCTTCAGAGAGCATTTTTATTTTTTGATCCTGCATTTGTCAAATTAGCCTTTAAGTAGCATGGTAATATGGGTTTTTTTCTTATATTGGATAATTCCTACCTTATGTGTGGAAGAGTCCCAACTAATAAGAATGAATGATGTAGTATAGGAAGGACTGAATACACACAGATATTGAGGACCACAGATACATAAGAGAACTCAGCTTGGCTTTCAGATTCTGAGCCATGGCTGAGTTTACAGCATTACCATTTATGAGCATGAGGGAAAAGCATTTTATTAACTAGAAAATGAGCATTTGCTGCCTCTGGTCCCAACCTAGCCATGTAGCAGTGACAGAGACAGTAGTAGCTCTGGCCCTGACTCCACGGCCAGGGCCACAGCTGTCACCCCTGCAACTGATGCTGCATGGCCTGGTGGGGATCGAAGGCAGCAAGTGCTCCATACTCCCTGCCCTGTGCTAGAGCAGGCCCCACCCAGAGATGGAGCTGCAATGGGAATGGAAGTGGTGGCAGCAGAAGGCAGAGTAGGGAGGCAGCATGAGAGGTAGGCAGCAGGGGCCAGGAAGGAAGCGGGGAAGTGGTGGGTAGACAGGTGCCAATGGGTGCAAGCACCAGGGGTTTGCATGCACAGGGAGGTGCACAGCGGGTGGGGTGGGGGGAACAGGTGGTGAAGGTCAAGGGTCAGGTCACTTGATTCTCCCACTGGCTGCTCTTATACTACTTCTTGCCCTGCTGCCATGGTGGTGGTGGGACAAATTTGAGATGAACCTCCAAAATTAGATTGTATACATGAAAAATTATAACAAATTTATCATTTTTCCATGTCTAGAATCTAATTACCATGGGGCCACCTGAAAATCAAAGTTGTCTTGGATTCACGTAAATATTGTTTTTTGTGGAAAAACAACTGGAACCTGAAACTCCCAGGTGAGTGCTTTAACCACTAGGGTATCTAGCTATTCTCAGTGTCCATTTAAATTTAAGTACTATGTACAAAGCTGTACAACTTTCAAAAGGAATTACTAAGAGATGCCCATTTTAAAATATCATGTGGTTAGGGCACTTCCTTGCAAGTGGAACCTGAGTTCAAATCCCTGTTTTAAATCAGGCAGATGCATATTTTAATCTCTCTCTCCCATATGCCAGAAATCTGATCTACTCACTGGACTTTTGGAAATAATGGCACCCTTTGATTTTTTTTTCCTGGAAAAAAAAAACCAAAATAAAATCTCCACAAATTTTTTTTCTCAGATTAGCTACCAGAAGAAGGTTCATGGCAGATGAAGTTTGGAAAATAGGACCTTGAGGGAATACTTAAATAACCTCACTACCAAGTCTGGTTCTTCAACCAGCAAAATAAGCAAATGGGTTCATTTGCCTTTGTTCCCAGTGGGCACACCAGAGACTCGCTATGAGATGCAAGAGATTACTTAGAGTAGATGGAGAGAAGTGGTAGGGAGCATTTCAAGGTGCTTCATGCTACTCCTTGACAAGAAGCACTGTACCTGTACAGCTTGACTGTGGCTGCTATTATATCTTATTTACTGTAGTAAGAGAAGCTCTCCCCCAAAGAAACATTGAACATTTCACACACACACGCACACACATACACACACAAATGAATGATGGCTATGTATGTATAAGGATAACTACATTTGTGGGTGCTCAACCCACAGCCTACACAGTCCCACAGTCTACAGAGTTCAGTGCAAGCACTCTAGCAGCATAGTTTCACTGGATAAATTATCTGAGACAGAGAGTAACATGAACAGCTATACTGCTTCTGTTAGCCTAGCTAGCTCATTTAGAGCTAACTTGGATATCTACAGGGCACTGAAAAAATGTTGGGTAGCCCTTTCCTACAAGTCCGTTGCTTTTTACCAAAGGTTTCTAAAAGAGCCACTCTAGTCATGTATGTTGTACATCATAATAGATTTTTCTGCTGATTTTCTCCTGATGGTGACACCACTGAGATGCAGTTAAGTAAGTATAATGCACTCATGGCATTTTAAAGCTATTTGCAAGGTATTTGTTACAAACCTGCTGTCTTTTATAATTCAGTTATACAATCAATGTAAACATCTGTGGTCATACAAAAAGGTGTTTCATTGCAAATCAACCCAATGCAGCAGAGATACTAAATCAGAAGCTTAAAAGATTTTTTCATTGCTATTAAAGTTTTATAATCTCATTAAAACAACTTTTTAAAATAAGGCCATTTGTATTTCATTTACCTCCTTTAAATGTTATTGGGCCACATCCTCTGTTAGCCAAAGCTGTCACAGCTTCATTGAAATCAATGGGGCTACACCAAAATGTACCAGGTGAGGATCTAAGGCACCACAGGAAAATTACCATATGCCATGATATAAGTGCTACATTTTTACTATACACAATAATGCGCACTTTATCACAAAATTAAATTTTATAATCTCCTAGAAGAGTAGCTTAATGTTGTTAGGCCTTGAGTTAAACTCACATAAGAATCAAGCTGTCCCCTAATTTTGTTAGCTTTCATTTTAGGCAGCAATTGTACTACCCTTGACTCAGATTTCTTTGCTTCTCTAATTGTATCTGAAAATGTATGGACACACACTCTGTTCCAGTGGTGCTGAACTCAAATGGCTTGAAATGATGTTAAAAGATTTTATTTTGGATATAGCAAAGAGGTATTCCTTAAATTAAGGGATCGTTTGCAATCCTGGGGGACTTTCTTTTGAAAACTAGTATTAGAAGGGGGAAAAAACCCCCTGTTAATTGAATCTTCTCATTTACACGTCCATCTGTTTTCATTCCAGCTGTGTCTACTTAGATATTTAAGAAGCGGGTCAGGCTAGCAGCTGATAACGGTAGTAATTTAATAAAATTGCTACAAGTAAGAGGCAGAATTAGAAAGACAGGTAATACCTTTATATTAAAATATATAATTTCTAAAGCTACTTCTTTGTGGCTTTCTTTTTCTTTCATAACTGATCAGACAAGGGAAAAAAAGAAAAAAGAAAAAAAAGAAAATTTGATCATTTTATTTTGCAAAGAATTTATTTTCATTTGATTCTGTACCACGCAACAATTTTGCCACTACTTTTAAATATAGTTTTAATAGTAGTCTTTTATATTTTATTCTTTCACCAAAATACCTTAACACCTTTTTTTCCCCAAATTCCTGTTTTAAGGTGAAGATATGGTCATGCAGACAGCATTACGCTCTATGATTGTTTTTCTACAAGTAACCTTTACAAAAATGGTAAGTGATTTCTGGGTGCCTCAATTTTGCAGTGTCCAGCGTAACACAGATTAAAGGGGTTTAGCTTACAGAAAGTGCAGAGCATCTAGTATCCTCTCTTAATTAATCTTTCTTAAAGTGCTTAAATTGGGAAGCTAATATTCATCACTTCTGACAACCTCAGCTTCCCATTCCACATCAAAATGAATGAATGAGCCCTACTTTTGGTTCCTTGGGACAGGACTGGTGGCTTTGCCTGATGTCTTTGTGTTTAACTGTGCAGCACCTGATATAATAGAAAATGGATTCTGATTTGGATTGTCCAGGAATTGGGCTAACACATATATGATGTACACACACAAACAAGAGAGAGGATATAGATAATTGTAAACTGTAATATAAGTTGACTATCCAGGAGACATTTAAAATATTATCTCAATAAATCTAGGAGTCAGCTTTTTCTACCTTGTAAGAACCCTAAGTGACAAATTATGTTATTTCTTTGTGGAGCGGGTATTTCTAACTGTGATGAAGATAGGTTCATTGCCCCACATTCATTCAGCATGTTGGCCTATTTGTGATGATGAAGAGGTTGCTACATTTGATAAACAGAAATTGTGTCCCATAATGAAGGAAGGGGAAGGCTCTTAAATTAATTCTTAAATTAATTCTGATGGGACTGAAGGAAGTAGAAATTTTGGAAAGGATCAGAAGTAGGAACAGAAATTGTGGGAAAAGATCAGACACAGCATGGGAATAAGTAAAAATAAATAATAGGAAAATAGTAGCAAGTGCACGTACAATTCAAAAACAAGAATGGCTGTTCTGAATGAGATCCTGAAATAAATTGGGGTGTGAAGATGAGGATGATATGGGCACTTGATAAGTTGGTGAAAAGAGGCGCTTGAAGAGCTGAGGACAGGGGAGGATGCAAAGAATGTAGTTGCAGTAGTCTAGCTGAGAAACAAATTAACCTCTTTGACAAGGTTTTCATCAGGAGGCAGAGTTACAAACACAAGAAAAATCAGAAAAAACAAACTTCAGGGTCAAGGTCAGTGTCAAGATCACAGGAAGTGTAAGCATGTGTGAGAGCAGAGACAGAGTTGCACATGCAGATGCTTCTCTAACCCAAAATGTGCACTTGTACTGAAGAGATTTAGATGAATGGTGTGAAATCTTAGGTTTATCTCAAAATGTTGGGAGAGGAATGATTAAAGTTGGCAAATGATTAAAGATGTCAAATAGTATACAGTGAATGTATCTACATGCAATGTTTACTGCACAGTTGACATTTAACTGCACAGTAAATGTCTTGGGGTCTATGCTTGCACCCCTATTAGGGCTAAGTAAACTAATGACCTCTGCAGCAGGGTAGTACTTGTAAATACATTTTTTTCATGTGCAGCAGTGCACGTGTAGATGCTCCCAGTGTTGATTATCACCAGCATTAGAGTGGGAGTAAGTTTAACACTATGTGGATGTCTAAAAGGAGATACAAAACAGCATCAGGCCAGAGAATTCTTGTGTGACAGTTACTCACTTTCTCCGTATTTCTGTATGATGTTAAAGTAAATTTTCTTGACTATCATTCTATTAGTGATCAGATACTTCTTGATCTACTCCCACATAGAATCCTCCTTTAATTGTTGATGTTGTAGTCCTCTTTGCAAATATCTCAGGCTGACACTTGTGGAAACAAAATCATTGTTAGAATATTCTGCATTTGTTGGGTAGTAAATGAGTGATAGTAGTCTGAAGCAAGGAGTTTTGAAGCAGAGGTTGATCTTGAAAGTGAATACGAGTGATTTGATACATAGGCTCTGAACCATGATACGGTCTTCTGGAGATTAGGCTGGTCCACAGAAGATCAGAGTGAATCTTTAGCTATCTGCATGTAAACAGATATGTTGCATTACAGAAGCATCAGCTGACGGCAGTTGAAGTTGCCTTGAAATCTGTACTTAATCAGAGATGTAGTTTTTCTTCTTCCCCACATCAGTAATGTTATTTATTATACAATATGGGATAACTCTTCAATACACTTTGTGTAATAACTTCAGAAGACAATTGATGCCTTTAGGAATTTAGCCCAGACAATTCTACCTTTCTTTGCCTCCCTAGTGCTAAATTACCAACACACTATCAATTCCAAAATGTATATATGTACATGTTCCAGCAGGATTGCTTGGGGTTTTGGTGGATCACAAATTCAACATGCATCATCATTATAATAAAGCTGTAAAAAAAAAACCAAACTGAATATAATTTTGGGCTGCATCAACAGAAGTATTAGATGCAAGACACAAGAGATGATAGTATCTTTCTACTCAGAGCTGGTGAGGCCTCATCCACATAATGGGGTAACTGTATTAACTTTGTTCCCATGCATCATTCTGCGGATAACTTTCTGTTCTGAAAGTTCATTTATGTACATTTCTGGACTCTAGATTTTAAAGGTGGTTGTGGACAAATTAGAGAGGGTCCAAAAATGACGAAAATGAAGGGGTTGAAAGGTAAGCCATAATAAGAGAAGTTGAGAAGATTAAGGATATTTAACTTTTACCAAAGTTGTCTAAGAGGAGATACAATAGCAGTCTTATAGCTGAAGCATTTCCATAAAGATACATGAGCTTTCATATGCAAAACCTATCTCATCAAACACTATGAATGGACTGGCAAAATGAAAAAAATATAAAGAAGGGGGACACTACTAAGAGAAGTAATAAGTATGCTCATCAGACTAGGAGTGTCAAACTCATCTGGTACTGCAAGCTGGATGAGGGACACAGGGCCAGTCTGTGGACTAGAACTGGTCTACAATCTGGCCCCATATGCTGGATTGAGCATGCAGATGTACCCAGTGGTCCTGCACACTGAATCTGGCACATGGGGTTGGTTTATAGGCCCAATCCAGACAAGCCCTGGATACAATATGTTGGGCTGGTTTTATGCAGGTAAAGGCATCATATGCAAGTGTGTGTCCTGGTCCACACTCCATGTGCTGCAAATACCAGCTCTAACCCACACCAGCTCCACATGCCAGTCCGGGGCACATGCTGCATGTGGCAGCCACATCAGGCCAGCCACGTGCCCTGGATCCAGCACACATAGCTCATCTGTTGGCCTGATACTGACTGGTCCCAGATCCATTGTGTACGGGGCAGGTCTGGTGCAGGTACCACATGCCGTGCATGCCCTGGACTGGCCCTATATGTTGTGTGCAGCTTGTGCCAGATGGGCTCCACCCACCATGTGTGATGTGAGGAGCTGGGCCAGTGGGTGCTATATGCACCGATCCAAGACCCACAGGTAGCACTGCAGGCCAAATGATAAGGTCTGGCAGGTTGTATCTGGTCCATGGACAATATCTTTGACACCCTCAGGTTAGACCAATTGAGATGAATACAGCAGTTAACACCTGGAGTGACATGAAAGTTAACAGCTATTCCACATAGTGGTATAATTGTACTAACTTTGTTTCCATTCAGCATTCTGCTGATGATTTCCTGTTCTAAAATGTCATGGAAATTTGTGTTTTAGAAAAATTCTTAAAGATAGCTACTCTGATCAGTGAGAGAATGATTGGCAAGGTTTAAATGTTTTGCTATGGACTTCATGCATGCTTCTGGACCTGATATCAAATCAGTTGCTATTAATTCTTTTACACAGGTATTGTCCTGTCCTCCCAGTGGAGAGAGCAGAGGAACACTATAAGTAAGTAATGGTTTATATAGTGTGACCATATATCTTTCTCTGGCTGGGACAGTCCCAGAATCCCTAGGCTGGTCCCAGCTGGTTGGTCAAAAATCCTGGGCTGGAGTCTGGCAGCAAGGCAGGGCAGGATGGTATGCCAGGCAGGCAGGTGGGCACCACTGCTGTTCTGTGGGAGCAAGGAATATGGATATGGCTATACATAGAGTGACTATACATCTGCCTGCCTTACTCCCTCATAAGGAATATGCTCCCACTATACATCTTCCCACCTGCCTGCCTGGTACAGCATGCTGCTCTGCCTCTCCATTGGACTCCAGCCTAGGACTTTTGACCAACCAGCTGGGACTGGAGGAGCAGGCGAATAAACTCCAGATGTAATAATTTTGTTGCTCAGTCCAATGATGACATGGTCTGCATTGGTGAGAGATATAACTGGTAGCAAGGTCTGGTGGCTTGATGAGAGTTGGAGTTGGGTAGTCTGTTGCTGGAGGTATGTTATTTCAGGCTATTGGTGATGTCCTGTAAGACAGGACCTGTAAATCTAGTTTTGGGCTAGACATTTCCAGTAAGAGGTAGAGGTCATTAATGATGTGTTTAAAGTGTTTGAGTTGGGGGCTGTAAGTAACAGTCAGAGAGAGTATCACCCCTGCCCTATCTTCTGCTGGTGCTTTAGGAGTTCACCCATGGGTTGGGATGGAGAGGAAGTATGCTACCGATTCACCTTCACCTACCCATTCACCTTCTCTATCCTCTGGAATCCATGCATTATGGATTCACCTGATACAGAGGCTACAGGACCATGAGTGCATATAGGCCAGATTCATATCTGGTGGAATTTTAGTAGGGTCTGTAGAATTATACGTTTAATTTGGTTCCATTTATGTACTGATTTCTCTTCCACACTTACAGGGAGTAGGAGTGGCAAAGAATTTTTTTTTTCTGGAGGCAGTAAAAGGTCTGCCAGAAGCCAGCACTCTATTAATACATAGCAAATTCAGAGACCCTGAAATCACTTTCTCATTATTCTGAAATGCTGCATTTCATTTGTATACCTTATGTCAAGTGTCCTTTGAAATGTGGAAAAAGCTAAATGCATCTTTTAAATATCTATTGTTCCTGATCACAATAATCAGTGCTGTCAACATTGTGAAAGTGATATAGTTAGTCTGCCAACCAGAAACAACCTCTCAAAGTTCAGAACATATACAGAAAGTAATTATTATCATGATTTTACAGCACAGAAGGAAATTTTACATAACAACTTTTATAATCAAGGTATTTCTAGTGGAGTTGGATTATCAGTTCAGAGAAGAACAACCCAATTCTGAACCTGTACATATGTCTGGATTACAGTAGAATCAAACATTTTAAAGACATGGTCAAGTACTTTCAATCCTGGCTTCCATCTGCAGAATTACCAAAAAAACCTATTCGCACTGCAGATCCAGTCAGGTTTGGGGACTGAAGCATCTCTTCTCCTGTTATTACCCTCTTTTTGCTCTTCATCATTGGTTGGATTTATTACGTTTTTGTAGAGTCACAGTTTATTCTGATAATAAAATGTAAATATAAAGTAATGCCTGTAAAAGTAATTAGTAATAGAAATTTCATTATACTGGGGAACACATGACAGCCAGAAGGTGTGTACATTGAATGCAATTATGAAAGGTTTTAGACTGCTGGTTATCTTTCATGGTGCTTGGCATAAACAAAATATAATCTAATAATTTATTGGTTCCCCTTGTTTCTCTGCCAAGCACACTGGAGATGGAAAAAGATGAGAACATTCTTTGTGGTTGTTAATTATGTTCTCTTATTTTGGGGAATCAGATTGATACCCAGGAGAATGTTCTGGAGAAGGTGAAGATTTCTTTCTTTCTTCATTTCCAGCATTAATTTTGCCTCTAGTCCAATGGTCTTCAACCTGTGGCCTGAGGTTGAATCCAGCTGAAGAAGCTGTGAGATCTGGCTTGCAGGGCTACCCACAGGTCTGGAAATATGGCAGTGAGAGAGTGGTGGCAGTGTTAATTGCAGCAGCAGAGCCCAGAGCTGTAGCAACTATCGCTACCACCTCTCCCCCACCATGGACTGACCCTGCACACGGGATCCACCCTGCAGATCAGCCCTACATCACTCATCAAGTTCATGATACAGTCTTTCCTTATCCTAGTCCATCCTTGCCTAATAGTTTTTCTTCAGAGCTTTTAGCCAGGAACTTTCTCATGGAATTCAGTTATTCAGTCTGAGAATAATCAAACTCTCTGTTAGGATTATAGTTTATTGTCAATATTAATTATAATTTGCATTATAGCAGTATCCCAACGTACTAGTGTTGTACAAGTAGATTAAAATGGTAGTGCCCGTAATGTCAGAAAGCCAGTATTTCCCAATACTACAATTTTTAGTGCCTTTGCTGTCTTTCTTTTTTTGGATCTGCAGATGCAGAACCCAGTAGAATAGTGAGCAGTTGTGTGCTCTGTCCTCAAAGTCCAGGAGTTAACCACAATTCTTAAGGTAGAAACTGATCAAAAACATAGTGCTCTTTTCTTATATGCACACAGATATAAAGTATATGGATATCCATAAGTTTCAGTAGGTTTCTAGACAATTGTTTCACTGTGATATTATTCTCTTGATGAAAACAAAGAAGAAATTAAACGGGGAATGCCACATTAAAGAGTGCTGCTTCTGGCTCACCTTTTGTTAACATTTTTTGGCATTCAGTCAGTCAGCATGTGCATAACTGCCAAGCTATGCAATAGTATCCTCAGTGGCCATATGCAATTCCTGTAGGCTGCCACTAAATGTAGTCAGCAAGCAGCCATTGACAATATGTAACATGGTGTGCATTTTGCCACAGCTACAGTTTGGATTATTGCGAAGACCTCAGCAGTGAAGGTTAGCTGCATACAGACCTGTCCAGAACATATTCAGCAAGGCCCACTGTCGGTGTGGCAGGTTGAAGCCACATGGGTAAACTGTAGGATCTGTAATAAGGAACTTGTTTGGTGGTAATGTCGACTTACATTCCTCATACCAGAGGGACTCCGTGGAGTGGTCCTGGTGCGACAGTATGGATCACAATGGGTGTTGTGATGGCATTGAATTAATTTCTAACATGTGGCTATTACAATTCTTCACTTCAAATTGAATTAATTAAAATGTGGAAAAGGAAGAGACCTGAAATAAACCTCCACATAACACCCCCTGAAATCAGACTCTGGATCTAGATCCATATTTTGCATATATCTCTGGCCCTCCATCACTGTCGACCCTTTTATACAATCCCAGTCTCATGAAGGCAACAGATGACTCCAGGTCCTCTAACTCACACTGCAACTGGACCTAGAGGGCATAGGAAAAGAGACAGAAAGTAACTTAAAGCTTACGTTCCTCCATGGTTCTTCCCTTTAGGCCCAATTCAAAACCATAATCCCACTCCTATATGAGTGGGGAGGGAGGCATCCTGAAAATCCAAACAATGCTATAATATTGAAAAATATAAAAACAACCCTCCCTCTTCTCTCCCTCTGCCGAGCCTAACTATTAGGTATTAACTACCACTCCCCTCTCCCCTCCTCCTGACTCCTTTCTCCCCCCATTCCTTCTGCCCTGCCACTGTCCCCTTTCTGCTGAGGCACGGCAGGGTTCTTTTCCCTCCCAGACTGCACCTGGCCCCAGGCCAAATAATAACCAGTAAGCTAAAACTAGTTATTACCGAGCTGACTGGTTAAATGATTAACCATTTAACCATTCACATTCCTAAAAGAAATGAACATCTGTATGAGATTTGTATTTGCTTATTACTCAGTTGCTAGTTGCTGGGAGCTTCTGTATATGTGTGTTCACACCATTAGACCTGCACAATTATAATTAGTCGAAACAATTTTGTTCTGTTTTACTTAGTTTCATTTTCAACTGTCTTAAATTTTCTAGCTTACCCATGTTCTGGGAATGGCTACAGCCTATGACATTACTGACTGTATTGCTAAATGAAGTGATGTGTGCAGTATAGTGTAGGGTAGTACTGCCAAAACCCAATAAACCCTTTGCCTTTATTCGGTATGCTACCCTTAGATATGTCTTGGAACAAAATCGTATTATATTATTTTAGTCAGGCATTTGTGGTAGTATTGTTATGGCCTGAGCTTATGCTCAGAAGAAAGATAGTTTTCAACAGGATTCTTTCCTCTAAGTCATTACAGTGCTTCCATCTCAGCCCTCACACACAGGGGACTGCTAAGGATATCCACCACTCTTCAGGACCGAGCTCTAAAGAATTTTTTGTCATTATAAAAATTCCCTCCATACAATCTGAATCTTATGGCTTTAGCAACTACTTCTTTTAAATGACCTCTACCAGGATCTGCATGTGGTCAAGCTTGTTTGCCTGGTTGTATCATGTATCATGTAATCTTGCTACAGTGGTTGGGATTCAGGACTCTTTTGGATAATTGGCTCTTCCTTAATGCCAGCTACTAGGCTCTCCAACCATACAAATAAACATATCTATGTATTTTAAATGAATAAATAAAGTGGATTCTGTGAATTCAGAAACAGAGAGAGCTGAGTTATAACTTTATTTGCAAACCTTATCAGGGAAATTTTTTAAAGATATAAAGCATAGTTCACTGAAAATCAGTCTGTAAATGAGTATCTAATTCCTATTCATACCTTTGGGAAATCTCTCTCTCCTTGCATAAATCTGATTATCCTTAATATTTTTGTATATGGAAACATTATAAAGGGTTGAAATGATTTTTTTCTAAGGAACTGCCTTTCTCAGGAAAGCTGAGCAAACTTCAGATAGGATTTTGTGACCCTTGAACATGATGTAAAATTTTCTAAGCTATTTTAATAGATAATAGGTCATATATTTAGGAGCTTAAAATATCTGGTCTTTAAATAAAAAACGAATTTTCTTCCAGGGTAGTCTGTGATCAAACACATTCTGTCTTCCTCAGACACCTAAAATGGTAATGTTTATGGAAGAAAAATAGTTCACTTAAAAAAACACACAAAATTCAATTTCATCTCCTTCATCTCCTCTATGATATGTTTAATTAGTTGCCTAAATTTAATAAAGCATCTTTTTTTTTTTTCAAACTTTCTTTTCCATTTTGCCTTCCTGTCTGGCAACTGTCAGGCACTAAAATGCTGAGCACAGCACTTGTTGAGAACCAATAAAAAGTCAAAGACTTGATGTCAAGCTCCCTTAGACTTATTTAATCACTATGAGTGGAAAGGAAGACAGATTTTGATTAAGACCAGCTAAACCGATCAATAAAGTCCTTGAACTTGCATAAGTCACTACTGGCTACTTTCAATAACAGTGATAGCCTATATTTAGGAAGGAAGGAAGCCCCTTACATTAGTATCCCTATATACCAGACACACAAGTGGAGACTAAATGTTCATAGATCTGTGTTCCTGCAAGGAGTTGTATTATAATTCTTTATATTAAGCTGCTGCTGTCTTTGGGAGATGTAAGACAAACCTGGGTAATATCATTCCTATTTCTTCCAATGGATAGCTGAATTCTAAAATGTCATTCTAATAGCTATATATAAACAAGAGAGAAGACATATATTTAGTGAGCAGCATGACAACTTCGCAATGTGCAATTTCCACTAATCCCATTCTTGATATACTAGTCCAAGTTCAAAAAGGGGAGAAGGTCAGGGTGGAGGTGTACTACTTCAGAATCCTCAAGATCCATCGGATATGAGACTTAAACAAACAAGAAATTACTTTCATTGATTAAATGTAGATTGAATTAGTAGGAAAAAATGACAGGCCCTGCTAAGGTTATGTCCTCTAGTCATTGTTTAACTCAGCGTGACAGATTCAATCTGCTCAGCCCAAAGGAAGGCCAAAGATTTCACTCACGGACTCTACACAATGCTGGAGCCTTAGAAGAGCAAAATCGAAAAGTTGCACTTTATCAACTCACAGCCTGGAGCCACTGTTCTCATTCGGGCTTCTGTTAGCAGAACAATGAGCTACAGCAGGCACAAGGCTGCTCCGCATAATAATTATAGGTATCCCACAGGCAAAGCTGTTGTTGCTTTTAAGACTTGACAGAATGTGTCTTGTAGGCATGACCTAGCAGATGGGGGGACTTCTTTTCTTTCATCTTTTCCAAAAAGCCACCTAGGAGAAATGTATAAAGCATCCTGATAAGGGATATATTTTCTCCTATAGGGGTAGGTTGATTACTATAAGCTGCTCCTCTTTTTCATTCACCTTAAAAATAATTGCCAGTAACTTAGTGGAAAAAAGTCAAGTATAGGAACAGAAGAAGGGATGAACCTTTTGCTCTATCCTGCTAATTTGTGTCACCTACTGTACTGCCTTATATATTGATGGTAGAAAAAATGAAGCAGAAAATTAAGTCTGAAAGGCATTTTTGTCGTGCTGTCACTTTGTACAACATTTAGTTCAGTTGACATGACACTGTGCCTTTTGTTACATAAAACTGTCACATTGTCCCCTTCTGGTTAGCTACAGTTGCCGGCCAAATCAATAATGTCTGTCAAAACTGTCAAATAATGAAGAGAGCCTACAAAATATCTTTTCTATTTTTGACCATTTGGAGCTAATACTTTGGACCACCATTAAAAAATGTAACTAAATGATGGTACTGACCACATAAATAAAATAATGAAATGATCTTAATATCTGCTTGGACAAATTTGAAAACTGTGTCCTCAGAGATGTTATAATTAACTGATACATTTGTTGTGTTATAATCTTTTTTGTTTGTTTCTTTCTTTACCTGGAATATTTACAAAGTACAACATTCATGAATGAGGTATGAGCTCTTAGGTCTATTTTATCTTCACATCTTATAGTAACATTACTCTCATTTCTTTATGTTTTTCGAAGTGAAAATACAGGCAAATGTTAATAATACAATCCATAATGAGAAGAGTGGAAGAAACAGAATATTCTGCAGTATTGCTCATTCATAGGCACTTAGATACTGTAGTAATGGGTATGATATAAGAAACAAAGAGAGAATCACATTTACTCGGCACTGAAAAGAAGTTAACATTTAACCATAGTGATTATATTTTAGAGTTATACTTTTCTTGTGTTTTATCATTCACTATTGATACATATTTAAATTCTCAAATATGTTGCTTCTGGATTTCCCTCAGAGCAGGTCAGACAGACATCTAATCTGTAGTTATGCTAGAAGCTAGAATGCTAGTGTACTACCCCCAAAGAGCCAGCTTCTGGGACTCCAAGGTGCTAGCCAATAGGTTTGCACTTCCTTTTTTTTTAGTAGTGCAGCTAGAGAGACAGCCAAATTTGCTGCTATCCCCAGAACATTCATACAGAGATGAATATCAGTACAGGTCTATGTGTAGTTTCTGAACAACAGTGATATAATGAAGTATAATTTTTTAATGAAGTGTAAACATGGAGATAAGAAAAACACTTCCTCTTTTCAAAATGATTAGAAACTGCCTCTTGTTTAATAGAGACATTTCAAAAGGCCCTAATAGTAATAATTTTTGAAGTTATCATAGATATTTGGGTGGTACGACTGGGACAACTTGTACATACTAGACCAAGGGTTGGCATGAAGGCCAGTGAACATATTTTTCCTTAGCATACACAGTTCTACATGGATTGCTCTAATAATATATTAAATGAAAATATCAAATACTCAACTACTATAGTGATGAAGGCCATAAAAGTATCTAGCTAGATAGAATCTTTGAGGAAAAAATCATATTACATGTCATTCACTCTTTTTGGCTGTTACTGCAACACTCCGTTATACTCAAGTACTACACATGATGAAAAGATAGAGTAGCAACTGAAGCCCTGCATAACTTTAACTTGAAAAGGAATTCAAATGTTTCTGAGTGACCTGAACAGACTTTACTTTTTTCTCTGAGTTAATCTTTTTATAAAATGTGATTAAAAAAGGAGCAGTAATAATGCAAATAGTTTGTCAAGAAATGTTTGCCTTCAGATACTGTGATTTGTGTGAGTTTTGTTACCAGTCTGAGTATTCCTGATGCGTTATAAACTGATACATATTTCTTATCATTTTGTCTGTTTTTCCTTTTTTTCTTTCTTTTTTTTTCATACATCTGGGTGGGGCGGGGGTCGAAGTAGCAGTGGTAGGCTGGCAGAGGGGGTGTGGCAACGGGTGGGTGAAAAGTGGGGAAAGTAGGGAAAAAGCAGGGGAAGGGTGGCAGTGGCAGCCGTCAAGGGAAGTGGTGGCAGTGGCACTGGCTGTGGTGAGTGAGGGCAGCAGCAGTGGGTGGGAGCAAAGTGATAGGTAGGCAGGAGAGAGGCTCATGCTGGTGCCAGGGCCAGGGCCAATGGAAACCCAAGGCAGGGTGGCAAGCGTGCAGAGCCCAGACCTGCAGGGGTGCAGGGTCCACCTGACTGCATCATGTGGGGCTTGCATGCAATGCGCTTCTGGGGGGAGCTGTGAACCTCTGTGGGGAGTCCTGTGCAATGGAGCTGGTGGCCTAGCCTCATGCAGTCCTGGGGCTCACTGGGACCACATGCTGCCAGGGGATTCCACCTGCCACGGACTATGAGTGCCCCAAGGGCCTGCCACCTGGTGCTGCCACTGGCAGCAGGGGATGTGTTCAACGGAGGTGCTCTGAGGGGTGTAATGACCAGAACCAAAAAAATTAATAAATAATAAATATGTGCTTCTCGGAGGCATTTGGAACTTTTGTCTAATATGAAGCTTGTATTTTTGTAACCTGCAAATGTAACTTGTAACTGTTTGTAGAACTGTCTAGGCCTCAAAAACAAAGCTAAAGCTGTGAAATTACCTGACCTAATACTTCTTTCTCACTCAGAATTTAGCCATGATGATGATAAAAACTGGATTCAACTGCCCAGCTTATCCAGTACATTTCAAGAAAAAACATCTCAAAAAAGCATAGTCAGAGTTCTGAAGGGGCTGGATTTAGGCAGGCTAATGTTAATTTCAAACCTGAAGTTTCTGTGTTGCAATTTGCTTACTGGATAAAGCCAAGCTTGGGCAGTGACTTATTATAATAATTTCTAACACCTTTTAACCCCATAGGATAACAGCTATAAAGTAATGTTATGAATGGCTATATAACTAAAAAATTAGCATAATTAAAATATAAAAGAACACACACATCATAGTAACTCTTGGGAAGGACAGAACAGAAGGGTCATTGCTGTCCCATACCCCCATGGATTTCTCTTACTTCCTGTGAGAACGAGGACCAGATCCTGACTGAGGGGCTTCCACCGGTTCTTCTTTGGGCAGCCCGGTTCAGAGATGTCTGACTTCGCTGATTCAACTTGACGTGCATCTTCTAACCGAGGGACTATCGATAAGTTACTAACCAAGTGGGAACTCTTGGTTAATTTCTTTATCTGTTTTATTATCACTGTCAATTTTAATCTGTATTGTTATGTTGTCTGTTTATTAGCTTAACCTTATTAACTGTTATATATGCAAACTATATCTTTTGTTGTCATAAGTAAAATTGATTCTTTTTTGTAAGTGAAACTTGTCATTTCTTTCCTTTCCAACACCACCTCCTCAATCCCGAACTAAAAAGCCCAGTGGCTAATAAAGTTGCAGTGCTCAGTCAGTCTGCAACTAAATTGATATATTCACAGTGCCCAGCTGGCCTGTGACAGAGGGGGATGTGTTTGTAGATGGGGTCTCACATGCACACCCCATCATACACTTGGAAACATAACTCCCATGCACACCCGACACTCCCCACCCTCCCCTCCATGCAACCCACGGCCCCACACATCCCCACAAACAACCCCCCACAAATCCCCTGTATCCCCACCCCCAACTCCCCACACATCCAAACACCCCCCCACACCCTCCCCTACCCACACGCAACAACCCACAGCCGTCCACAAACCCCATACCTACCCACCCATACCCCCTCACATATCAACACCCCCACAACCCCCCACAATCCCATACCCACACCCTCCACACTCCCACCTACAATATACAAGAGTAAGTCACATCTATATACATGACACAAACACAGAAATCAGGACAAACATATTTTTTGAAACAAAATTCAAACATTTTATTATAGATGTTTGATTTTTAGTATATTATTTGTTTTTTTTTCTGGTGCCAAGATGGCAAAACCCCTTCCCAAAAGGAGTACTTCTGGATTCAAGGGGACTTCCAGTGGCAAAAGGCGGGGTTAGGGGGTGGGACTTCCAGTTCCAAGGTGGTGACCAGAGGGTGTGGCATCTGTCAAGGGGTGGGGCTACCCTTGCATCCCTCAACAGTCAACAAAACTCAGCTGAAATTATTGCCTACCCCTGCTATAATCTAGCTGGGAATCAAACTTCAAACTTTGGTGTTATTGGCACCATGCTCTAACAAACAAAGCTAATAGCTCAAGGCCATTTCTGAAGAAGGGTGGTCAGCAGAGTTGCTAGGCATGAGAGTTCTCTGATAAAATATCTGTAAAAATTAGCAAAGCCCAGGAACCACTAGACCCCCCTTTATGTCCTGTGGGACAGTTTATTCAGTGATGGCAGTTACTTTATGTGGGTCCATAGTAAGGCCCTCAAGGGAGATTAATTATATACCCAAGGGCTCACCTGATATCTTGTTTGTCTACTTTAATTTATAAACAGTTCTCTTGGAACCTGAGCAGAGTTTGATGTATATGTTTTAAATGCTGGGTCAGATCATCAGAAAAAATTAAAATGACATCAAGATAAATTATAACAGATCATTCCAGCATATCTTGAAACACATCATTAACAAAGTATTGAAAGATAATGGGTGCACTGCAGAGTCTAAAGGGCATGACCAGGTATTCAAAGTGTCCATAGCAGTACCAAAACACAGACTTTCATTGGGCCCCTCCCATATACAGAATAGGTTGTAGGCCTTTCATAGATTTAATTTTGAGGAAATCTTAGCCTGACAAAGCTTCTCTAAAAATGAATTTATTAAAGGCAGCAGGTAGTGGTTATGAACCATTTCCCTGTTTAAGCCCTCATAGTTAACAAGGGCAGAGAGAGCCATCTTTCTTAGCTACAAAGAATATCAAGACCTTGGCTGGGGACATCAAAGGTCTGATGAATCCCTCATGGAGGTTTTCTATGATATGGTCTTTGAGAACCTTGAGCTCTGGTTCAGAAAGAATAAAGGTACCCAAACAGAATCTGTGCCCCTGGCCAAAGATCAATGGGGCAAACATAAGGGTGACTCAGGGGAAGCTGGTTGGCTTCTTTCTTTTCAACTTATCTGCCAAGTCTTGATATTTGGCAGAGATAGATGGGTCAAGGTCCATTGGACAGGTATTTCCTGCTAAGGCAAGCTATGAATTGTTTATGGTCATAAGTGAATTGTTTATGGTCAGAGCAAAGCCCTGTTTCTGTCCTGGGTATCAGGCTGATGAAACTCCTCCAAACAAGAGTTTGAGCAGTAAGGTGAAATGCAACAGAGCTCCCTTAATCCCCATATAATGCCTGGATTATGGAGGAATAGCCAAGGGATTCCTAGGATAATTGAAAAGTGAGAGAAACAAATCAGGTCAAAACAAAGAGACTCCCTGGCCAAGTCCACAGATGGTGTGGATGTTTGCTTCCCTGGGGACAACTAGCAGTGGTGCACTTTGTGCTGCCACTCATTGTCCCTGGGAAATGCCCATATCACACATGGTCTGGCACATAGCAAGTTACCTTTGCAGTAGGGAACAGCACTGGGGTGGCCCCGACAGTCTTACCTGGAATCCTGGGTGGCCTCCTGGGGCTGCAGCAGTGGCAATCCTGCTGTGCAGAGCCTGGCCAGCAGCCACAGTGTGTCTCTGGATGGCCCAGCTCCTTTTTTGAGTGGCATATACTGCCCATTCATGTGCCACGTTGCCTTTTTTTCCATGGCTTTTTTTGATCCCTGATTTATTTTGCTCCCTTGCAAAATGGAGAACAACTGAATGTGTGGTATGTGGTGCTGCAGACATGTCTCAGTGCCACATACTGCATGGCAATGCTTGTCTGGATGCAGCCCCGGTGTTTATCTATTGATACCCTTAATGGAACTATCTTGCTGGTAGATTCATAGATTGTTAGGGGCTGGAAGGGACCTTGCAAGAGCATTAAGTCCAGCCCCCCTGCTCTAGACAGGAACATAAAGGGATATGATAATGGTATGATAATAATCCCATAATGATAATGGGACCTGAGGAGATAAGGGATCCATTCACAGTTTCCTCTACTTCTGGGTTCTCTTCTGGCCTGATCAGTATCCAATGTTGTCCTGCAAAGATCAAATCTATGAAGTTATGGGAGGCTCAACTGTCTAAGAGACCTGGAACAGAGATACCCACCCCAGGGTGGTGTTGTATGCAAAGGGTGAGTCTTGGGGCTTGGTGATGCTTGAAAGCATAATGTGAGTTGAAGGAGCTGGCTGAAAGACACCAGACCAGGGAGTTTTCCCAAAGAAGAGGTGGACATCACCTTCCTTGGGCAAGTCCAGGGAAAATGCTGTGCCTCCCTGTTAGACAGGCAGAGAAAGCAATTGTGGGTCTTTTCCTCTGGAGGAAGTCTCTCTCTTGTCATGTAAATCTGCATAGCTTTCACTAGGGGCAGTGTTGGATCTTCTGGGGTCCTAGCCTGCCCAGGAGGCTAATATACCACCTCACACTCCTGTCACTGCTCAGAAAGATAGACATCAATACAGATACTAAGTTCAATAAGGCCAACCAAGGTATCTGGGAGCTCCACCTTGGCTGATTTATTTTTAACGTGGTCCTGAAGCCCCCAGTTGAAGTAGAAGTGTTAGACTGCCTTGTTTTACTCAGTGTTGGTGACCAGTCATCTATATACTGGCATAGCTCATTACCAGATAGTACCCTTACCTGAGAGTCTGGAGGGCTCACTCCACAGTATGGACCTGACGTGGGTCTCTAAAGATCTTGGCCATAGCCTAGATAAAATCTTTAAGCTTGTCAAGAAGGAAGTCTGCTGATTCCAGAAGTGGGGAAGCCCAGGCCAGGGTGTCACCACTCAAAAAGGCTGATGATCAGCCTTACCTTGGCCACATCTGAAGGGTAGGTTTCAGGGGAGAGATGGAAAGGGAGGCAACACTTGTTAATGAACCCCTGGAAGCAGCAGGTATCCCCATTAAACTTAGCAGGTAGCAGAATTCAGGGTTTGAGGTGAGTAGGCAGGCTGCCCCAGTGGATCCAGAAGTGGTGTACACTGGCCTTGCAGGCCTTTGATCTGGGCCTGTAACCCCTGTAAAGCAGCCTTCAGTTTTGCCCCCTGAAATCTGCCTCAGTGATAGATCCACCCCCCTGTACCACCATGAGTCGGTGAAGCATGCTTTACTGTGATGGTTTGGCTGGGACATAGGCAGATGGTCCTACAATAGGCAACTAGGGGGTCAGGAAGGCAGAAGCACAAATTACCAGAGCACCAGGTCACAGTCTGGGTCAGAGGGACTGAGAACATGGGAACCAAGTCCCAGGAGATCCAGAAGGGACATCCAAGAGACATAGTTCAAGAAGCAAGCCAAAAACAGTTGGAGATCTGGTGCTGAGTTCCATGGGAGATCTAAGGTCAGGGTCAGGAAAAACAAAGCTGAGTCAAGAGCCAGGAGAACCAGAAAGGCCAGTGCATGTGAGGCTTGCCAGAAGAGACCAAAGTTGTATCAAGGTGTGGCTACAGCCTAAGGCTGCAGGTGTACTTAAAAGGGGTGAGTGGAATTTTTAGCAGCCAGTCCAGTTGCAGAGAACTGGTATAGTCATATTAGCCAGGGATCAGAGTAAGGTATCTGAAGAGCTTTGCTCAGCCAGTCCAGGCCTAATTGATCAGATTTTATTGTACATTAAAGCGTCATGTAAAAAAAATCCTATTACACTAATGCACAGTAAAACAGGCTACTACACATTAAGCTTCACTTAAAAACTATAAATATTCATTATTGCACATTAAGGAAGCCTAATGCGCATTTATTTAGTACCTCATATTGGAGATTCTAAATTTAAAGTGCATTGGGAAAAGTGTCTTAATGCATGTGTAGACACTCCCACTGTATATATTCAGAAAAGATCTGGACCAGCTACCTAAGTGTGCAACTTCCTACTGAGTTCCCTATATCTGATACTGATGGAATGAAAACAGCTCATTATACAATGATAATGGTACCCACCTTTTACCGAACATCTTAGTGGTTAAAGCACTCAACAGGAAGTGACAAGTGTTGATTCAGGGCCTCTTCAGTTTGTTGAAATTCAAACCTACATCTGCCATTTTCTAGGAAATTGCCCTAACCACCAGGAAGTCGGCTAATCTGAGAGGCTTCTTCAAACCCTTCTGCAGAAACTAGGGTGGAGGACTGAGGGAACAGAATGAATCTAAGCAAGGGAGTAAATGTAGGAGGCTGGACTTCATAATACAATGAAGAAGGCACTTGGGAGAAAGGAACTCCAGGGTTTCAGCCCTTGTGAGATTGACAAGCCACTTTCATGTACTGATCCCTGGTAACATCTCTGACAGCCAAGAGCTCCCAAATTGACAAAAATGCCAAAACAGACAAAGATAAAGATATTGACACCATTTTTGTCATATGAAAGAAGAAGCCCCTGTTTCAGGGTTTTAACTTTCCAGAAATTACTCAGTAACATAAAAAAAATATAAGAAGTCCTATAAATATGGTTTTAAATTGCCTTATCCTGCCCACTTCCTAAGAAAGTACTCTAACCACTAGGATATTGAACAAATGGTGGAAAGAAGTATCACAGCAAAGCATGTACACAAGTGAGTGTAGAGTGCAATTTTTATTGGAAAACCAATGTTGTGTTTAGTTAGGCATCCTGGTCAAATAGTCCCTTCTTCTCTGGCTGCCAGATGACTGAGGTGCCTTATGCTTAGCACCTAACCTCTGAAGGAAGGTGGGAGTACAGCTACATCTTCTATTGGCTAGGTTAGATGCCTCGCCGATCAACACCTAGATGTTATGGATCATTCTGAGGACTCATTCACTGGTTAGGGATACTAGCAACTAGCAACCCTGGGGAAAATCACTTACATATTGAGCGTTATTTCATTTAACTGGAGTTTCCTACACAGTTGATTTGGTTTGGGTCCTTGGACCCTGGTTTAGAACTTAATCAAAGGCTCTGTGACTGATATTTGCTTACATGGGCAAATGGTCCTGGAGTATAGCAGGTAACTGGAGTCAAGGGTCCATCCATCGAGTTGAGATAGCATTAAAAAGCAAGAGATAGAAGGCTCCCTCAAAAGAGGTGAGTAATTCTTCTTACTCACATCTATCTGTCTATATCCCCTCTTAGCCAGAGAAGAAGAGAAGAAAGAGAAAGATTAGTGTCACAGTTTCTTTCTGGAATGCCTTCTCAGTGGCATTGCAATGTACTACTTCTCTGCACCTCCTGGACCTGAAAGAGTATCATAACAGATGAGTAAATAATTGATAACTAATAAGTCACTAGACAAATGCATCCTCTTTTTTTTCTCATATAATTCTGCAAACAGATTATGATTTTGTCAAAAGGATTAATTATTCTAATTACTCTAATTTTAATTTTACAACTCATTTCTCCCTCTGGAGCAGACAGTGCTTAATACTGAATGATCAAAATGGGAACTCCACTGACTATTTCTGATTGGTCACACTAATTATATGGTTGTAACTACTGTTAACTAATTGGATGAATGTAGCTCATACATGATAAGCCTGAAAATGTTCTAAGGAAATAAATGAAAATCAAAATAAAAAACTAAGATTTGGTCACTTTATACATTAAGAACACTTACACAAATTACATTTTTTGTGTGATTAGGCCCCTGAAAGTGCTATACAACCATGACATAAGACATGTACATGGCTGCAGAGCACACTTAAAATGGGTTATCACACAAAAAAGTAATTCTCATCAAATCAGATATTAGATGAAGGCACTCTAAAGTAGAGTTCCTTAGGGAACTTATTCCCTCAAGGGTTAATTTTTCAAGCAGGGGCAAAACTGGGCTGGTGCTGCCACTGGTAAGCACTAACCCAGACCTGCCCCTGGGGCTGTCAGTAGGGGAGGGAAGGGGAAAAGAGAAGCACAGAACTGCTGCCTGGGCTTTACCCAGCCAGAGCTGGAGGTAGGGGGGAAGCAGGGAAAAATGGAGCCTTCTTGCTTCATGGACCCAACCCAGCTACCCCAGCTGGGGCAATGGGAGGAGTGGGGCTGGGCCCTTTAGGGAAGGGGGGGGCTCTGTTCCACCCCCCACCCCATGCACAGCTCTGGCTAGGCCTCATGACAGTGGCAGCAGTAGCTGCTGACTGCTTTGCCCAGCCTAAGCTGGGGGGTGGCAGGAGGCAAACCTCACAAGCCCAGCCTGGCTCTCTCCCACTACCTCAGCTGGGGTGGGGGGGCGCATGAGGTGAGGGGCTCCATTCCACCCTGCCTCACCCTCCAGTCACTTGTGCTGTTCCCTTCCTCCTCCCTCCCCCATTGACAGTCCCAGAGCTGGAGGGGGTCAGGGTGGGGGAGAGGGGTGGTTCAGCAGTCTTTTTGGAGGTTGCTGGTATGCCCCTGCCTGCTGGCCAGGGCCAGTGCAGGCAGGCTTGATTCCACACCCCAGACCCAATAAGCAAAGGTGTTGGGTTATGGGGGACTTTAATTCATGGCACTTTACATCATGTGCCATGAGTTAGAGCATGGCCCCTAAACATCTGTAGACACCCTAAATCTTTTCTGTCTGAGACACAATCCCTACAAACATTAGACTATTTTAAGATTTGCCAAGTGCAGGGTTTAAATTTAAACTTATTTTTGTGATGTTCAATGACATCCCTGTCTGGTTTATTTAAAGGCCTTTGTTGTAAGGCTCTGATGAGGAGCTTCAGCAATACTTTTCTTTCTCCTCTATTAAAAACACCTCTAATCTGGTATAATTTTGGGGGTATTTTTGCAAAGTACGTATTCACTGAAAAGTACACTTTCAAGTTGATCAACATGAAAATGACAAAAATATTTGGAAACATAAAACTGTTTGGAACTTGGCAAAACAGTTATCATAATTTCTCACTTACAATATCCACCTCCCTCCCCTCCCCCACGCCCCCAAATCAGGCCCACAAAACTGGGGTAGATGTTTTATTTCAGGAAGTTGTTTTCTTCACCTGAAATGAAGTATTCCTGGAGACAAGATGGCTGCTGCTTGTGTCTGCTCAGCAAAGTGAAAGGACGGAGTCCTGTGTTAAACCTCTCACAGTGGTAGCTATTGGATGAGCACTATAGCATTTCCCTGATACAGCAGGTGAGCTGCTGGTAGGAACTTGATGAGGCTTGTAATGTGGAAAGAATGCTTAATTTATAGGAACTAATACAAAAACCTACTTGTAGTGAAAAATTAACACTGTTGCTGGGGTTTGGGGCCTAACCTTATGTAGGTCCTCCTGTGAATACTGAATGTCCAAAAAATGTGGCATCACAGGACATGGTCTGCCATACCAGGAAGATTCTGGAGCCAAACTTCCTGGACATTATATGTTTCAAAGAGGATTTACTTACACTGTCGTGAATGACTCTGGAAAAAAATGGTAATTCTACATTCTGCCTTCTAAAAAAAAGGTGCCTATTTTATTTAGGGGCAGGTTGTATGCAAAAAAATATGGTAAACTTAACACTGTCAAAATGCCATGATTTTTAAAAATAAACTATTTCACCTTTTCCAAAACATATAATATCTAAGAAGTTATGATAGAAGTCGTTTTAATATCCCACATATGTATCCATCCATCAAAAGTAGTGCTCTAACAACAAAACCACATCATGATTGACATGCTTGTTCTCTCTCTCCAGCAAAGTAGAATGGTGTCAACAAAAATGATTAAAATAAATAATACTAGAGTAACGTTTAGGGCACTCACCTGGGTCTCAAATCCTTTTAGGCAGAAAAGGGATTTTGATGTAGGTCTCCTACATCTTGGAGGAGGTTGATAATTTCACAACTGAATAACTGGACATAAGGAGACCATCTCTTTATGCAATTTTGTAAATATAGATCTTTGCTTTCCTGGATGTATCGACCAATTGTCCTAAAATAAAATGCCAAACAGTTTCATTTGACCTAAAATATTTTTTTTGCTCGTTTCAGTGAGAAAGACACTGAAAACAGAACCAATTTGAAAAGATACAAAACAATTTATTTTTATTTTTCCATTTGTTGCCTGAACCAAAACATCAATTGTTTGCATAGTCCTAATTTTCATTCTTCTTTTTTTGTTTTTGTTTATGATTCTGAAACATCATTCCCCCCTCTTAATTTTCCTTTTAGGTGATATGCTTCATATAAAGCCATGATTGTGACTGGATGAGGCACCACATTTCTGATTGCAGGAGTTCTACCAACAGCACATAGGGCTACTTATCTATTATATTTGTACTTGCCCCCATGACAAAATTTAGAACTTTTTCTCAGCCAATCATAGAATCATAGAGTCATAGAAAATGAGGGTTGGAAGGGACTGCAGGAGATCATCTAGTACAACCCCCTGCTCAAAGCAGGATCATTCTCAATTAGATCATCCCAGCCAAAACTTTGTCTAGCTGGGTTTTGAAGACCTCCAAGAATGAAGCATCCATCACCTCCCTTGGTAACCTGTTCCAGTGTTTTACCATCCTTTTAGTGAGAAAATTCTTCCCAATATCTGAACTAAACTTCCCTTGCTGCAACTTGAGATTGTTCCTCCTTGTTCTGTCATCTGCCATCAGTGAGAACCATCTAGTTCCATCCATTAATGAACCTCCTGTCAAAGATCAAAGTTTTGATTTCAGATGCCGATGGCAAAAGGTCAGAGGCTAACACAACAAACTTTGCAATTGTAGTCTATCCCTCTGTATTAACAGTGCTGCATATACACACCCTTGTCTGTGCCTCATTTCAAATCACTTGAGCTCCCATACGAGAGAGAGAAACTGACCTTGACAACTCAGCACGAAAGATATCGGTACCTATGGTGACCAGATAAAAATGAAACTCCAAATTAGCTGACTTTAGTGAAGTTGTAAAATTAAATAATGTACTATGCTCGCCCTCCTGTGACCAAACAGGACCAGTACCACCCAAGCAAAAATAACCCCCCTATTTTTCTGAAACCTGAGCAAACAAAGAGAGCACAAGTGCCAACTCATTAATTATTCATGCCTGGTGTGTAGTAATTGGTCACCTGGCCAAGTATAACTTTGAAAGAACTTCTGCCCAATATGGAGAACTGCGTATACACTCAAGCAGAACAATTTGTGGAAAGGCCATTCGCAAATTTTATCTCCCCGCCTCCGATCTTTATCTCAGCGTAACTCCGTCCTTGCCAGCTCGATTATCTCCCTTGTTATCTTTCTTATCAAGAGCTCTCGGTAATCTGCAGACTGCAACGGCTTATGTGAATCGCTCGGAATCTGTAACAAGCAACTCTCTTACCCACCCTGTAAATGCTGGGTAACATGATATCTGCATGCTGTAACTGAATAAATCAACTCCTCTGCCTACGCTGCATCACATCAGTAGTGTAAGTAAAATAAACTTTCTGTGTAACCATTACACTTTAAATCATCTGACTCCTGCTCGCCGTTAACACCCACCTGTCCGGTTATAAATCCCCCCTCATGCCAAGCCGGTCGTGCCGACCCAGGCTCACAGGTCAGGGGTGCACTGGTCATTGAGGTGCGACACCTCCCTTTAGATAGTTGAAGGCTGCTATTGAATTCCCTCTCAGTCTTCTCATCTCTACACTAAATAAGCCTAGTTTCTACAGCCTCTCCTCATAAGTCATGTCCCCCAGCCCCCTCACCATTTTTGTTGACCTCCACTGGACTCTCTCCAATTTGTCCATGTCCTTTCTGTAGTAGGGGGCCCAAAACTGAACACAGTACTCCAGATGTGGCCTCCCCCATGCTGAATAGAGGGGAATAATTACTTTCCTTGACCTACTGACAACACATCTATGCCATTAGCCCTCTTGGCAACAAGGCAAGGCTGTTGACTTATAGTCAGCTTATTGTTCACTTTAACCCCAGGTCCCATCCCTTTAATGAAAAGCTTTTCCAGGATTCATGTATCCTCCTTTTTTTGCATTTGTGCTATTATGCAGGTTACCAAAACCAGGATGACTGAAAAAATCTGTGGACACCATAGTTTAAATAATGTCTAGCATAATTGGAAGCTGGCTTTGACAACCTCAGAGGCTAGGGAAAGACATTACACATAAACCAGTTTAAGTGATCAGAAACTGGTTTCAACCTGTAACAGAATAGACATTCTGTGCACATAAACCAGTTTCAAAATGGCCGAAACCAGTTTGAGGTAAACCTGGTTGAATGTAGTATCAGACTTAACTGATTTGGCTCAAAACAGTTTATGCAATGCCTGTCCCAGACCCCTTCCTAGTTTAACTTAAACCAGAGTCCCCCAGCATCCCAGCATGCTCTCTAAGCTGGGCTCTCTGATCCAGCGGAGTAGGGCTGACCCCACCCCTCTGCTTCTTAGCTGAGCAGGGATGAGTAGGGACAGACAGGGGTGGGGATTTGGTCACAGAAGGTTTAATTCCTGCTCTCCCTGTCCCACCAGCAGGGATCCAAGCCATATCTGCTGGGTGCTACCCGCTTGCTGCTGCAGCAGCAGGCAAGCATGGCCTCTGAGGCAGAGGAGACAGGGAGGGGGGTTATTCTCCCTGTACTCCCACTGTCACAGGAGACTACATCCAGGTCTGCCTGCCCCAACTGCTGATGCTGCTTGCTCCCTGCTTGGGGCAAGCAGCTGAATAAGCCCCCTCCACTGGACACCAGAGGGAGAGGGAATAACTTCCATCCCTGCCCCCACCTGGCCAGCATCTAGCTATACCTCTACCCAGCCACTGCAGCAGCAAGGGGGAAGGGCCCTTGATGGGGGCAGCAGGCCCTGTCATAGTGTCAGGGAGCACGAGCCCCTTGCCAGCCATGGGGTCCTGCTGCAGGGCAGGGAGAGCTGTGGCAGACTGTCCCCTCTACCTCAGAGGTCATGCTGGCCCACTGCTGTAGCAGTGCAGGGGGGAATACCTGGCAGATCCAGCTTGGCTCCCTGTTGGTGTGACAGGGAGGAAGGGGAAATTAAACCCTTCTTAAGCCAGCCAAAGGTACTGCTGGGGCTGGCCAGCACAGCTTTCCTGCAACTGAGGGTGTGCTGTAGTGCCCCCTGGCACCTGTCCTGAGCAACTGCAGGCATATGTTCACATTTCCTCAGTCCACAAGGAATGTCTGTGCTGTTACAAATCAGTTTAACCTAGACAGGTTAAACTAACCTGCAAAGATTGAATCAATTCAGGCTCCAGCTTTTTAATGTCTGTCCCTAGCCTGAAGGATTCCAGCCACACTTTTGCTCTCACCACCAGAGCAAAGTTGGGAGTTTTTATTAATTCATTGATTTGATTTTTGCTGCAAATAAATGGAAATGTTTGCCATTTTGGGGGGAAGAGGCAATGCTGAAGGGAAGAGGGATGACCAGTCTATGAGAAGTGAATAAAAAGGGCTAGGTATGCAGTGAAGCTAAGTCACTGACATCAGTCATTCTTTTTTTTTGTACAGGTTCTGTGATATTGATGCTGTTTTAGGATAGTTTACATTAATGGAAAAAAATGAAAGAAAATATACCATCCATTAAATCTAGAGGTCCAAACTTTGGCTGATATAAACTGCCAGAACTCCACTGAAACTATTCTGAATCACATGAACCAAGTCTGTAAAAAAGCATAGTCCAATAATTATTTATATAAATTATTCACTCTAGAATTGTTGTTCAAAATTCTTTTGAAGCAAATAACAACTGATTCACAGAAAATTCGAAAACAGAACAAGAGACCTGTTCAACCAGCTTTCATTGCAAACTAAATATGATTAATAAAAAACACTAGTCACAGTGGAGCCTCAAAAGTCATAAAGTTCCATTTTTCTTCTTCTTGTGCAGTGGTTTTTAATTTGTAGAGTGGTGAGATATCTTTAGAAGCCTTGTATTATCTTGCCATTTAGAAACAGGTTTGGGAAACAGATAGTAACTGCATTCCACAGGGATTTGGGTGAAGAAATAAACTATCTTTATATGTAATGCAAATTATTCAATTAAGATAGCATCTTGAACCAGAGCTCTCTGCAAAGGGCACCTTCCCTTTCTCCTCTATACAAGTGCCTGTAGAAATTCAACATGAAATCCCCTCTTGTAGGAATAATTGATCAATGTATTGTATCTCTATAAAGAGGGAGGTAACCAAAGACAGTTTTACAGTGAAATAGTCTAGAACACCGCTGTAAATTCTGATGGGACATGACACAGAACGCTTTCCTTGATCTATTGTTTTTCAAAGTAATGTCTTTATTTTCAATACTTAGGTAATTATACACTATTTAAATGCTTTCTCTCTTTTTTTGCATATTATAGTAAAATCACATTTATTCCAAAATTAAAATGCAATTTTATTTTTCTTGAATATATGAATAAGTTTCCATACATACACATTTTTGGTGAATGTCACTAAATTCTTCATCCAGGGCTGCTACTACAGATGCAGGTAAAAGTGTGATGGGATCTAATGTGCAATTCACATAATCACATCTCCTACCGTGTGGCATATTAGATCCCATTGCACCTATCTCCAGTGCAGGGGGAGCCCAATCCTGGGCTCATCCCAAACTAGCAAAAACAAGCTCCCACAGTTGGGATCCCCCTCATTTGAGGGGCTCCCAGCCACAGCAACCACTCATACAGCCCTGGGGCTGGAGGACTATGGCAGCCATGAACTCCCAGGGTCAGGGATGTGTCGATTCCTAGGGCACGGGAATTTCATATTGGGCATGGTGCACCCCTGTGGCTGGGAACCCTGTTAACTGCCAGAGGTCCTGGCCGCAGGGAAGACCCTGTTACATATGCAAATTAAAGCTGGATAGCAACCAACTAAAGTTTGTACACATTTTTGAGGTCTGACTGGTTGGAGGTTTTTTACTGGGTGATAGCTGCTTTGCATATGTAGCTGGTCTTAAAGTACGTACGCAATTAACCAGCTAATTTCATGATACCTGTAATGCGTAGAGTGGGCCTAAGGGCCATATCCTATAAATATGTAGGTGTCTAAAGATGCAGATAGACACCTAGTGGATTTTTCAAAATCACATAGGTACCCTAGTGATCAGGCACTGCTCTCCTTAGAGTTATAAGGCGTAAGTCATCCCAGCCATGGACACATGAACCAAGAGGCCAAGCAGGAGCTGACTGCACAGGGAACAGGTGCACTCAAAAAGCAGCCTCTGCTTTTGAAAGTGTGAGAACAAGTTGGCTGTGCAGTGCTTTAAAAACTGTGAGAAAATTGCCCCTGATTCATCCAGGGGTAAATCTGTTACTGTTGGGATGGGGCTACATCACTTCTATGGTCCGGGTTATGTGTTTGCAGAACTTTTTTAATTGAATGGCTTGACTTTCTATGGATTAACCAGTTCACATGCCCATGGCTGTAAAGACTAAATCCCATTTTCAAAAGTAACTTGGCCAATTAGAGAACCTTCCCTTCGAAGGCAAAATGTTCTGGATGCTGACTGTTGCAACAACTAATTTTTAGGCCCTTGCCCCATGGAGTTGTTGTCAAGAAACTTAAATGGGAACAATAACCAAGTATTAGCCTGGGATTTTTAAAAACTATTTCAGTGAGCCTTTAAGTGAACTTAAATCCCACTGACATTGAAAAGATTTCTCTGAAAACCCTAAACTTACCACCCAGTCCAATATTTTGAAGAGGGAGGTAATCTATTTTTTAGGAAAGGGAAGCTACCTTCAGTGTTACTTACCAAGAGGCCAACATTTCTTACCAAAACATTTTCTTTACAAGGGTTGTTGTTGGCATTTTTCAGTATGTAGCTGACTTTTAAAATCATTTCTTATTTTATGAATCTATTTATTAATGAACTTATTTTCTTTACAATAGTGCTTTATGATTCCCTTTGGCTCCTTTTAACTCCCTTAAACTTTGTGTTATCCTTGTCCTACAACCCTGTGAGAACTGTATATTCTTACTTGATTGCCCCTCTCACTATTCTACTTACAATTCACTTATAAAAAAAAACCTTACAGCCTTTGAACAATGCCTGTTTTTTCACTACTGACACACCCTTAGACATCAATGGCAACATCAAGCTCATAGACTTCTCTGTGTTCCTTCAATCCTTCTTCTTTAGACGTGTTGTATGAAATATGTTATTTGTAGCATATTTTAGTCACCACAAACAATCATAGATTTTAATTCTTCCTTCCATTAGACCTTAGCCATTACTACCAGCCTGATCTGAAGTGTAGTTGAACACTCCCCAAAATCAGATGGTGATCAACAGGAAATGCTGCTGCTGAATCTCTCTCAGAATCAGCCCAGTTGATGTCAATTGTTACAGCTGCATTAACTTAATGAAGGTGTAACAATTTACACCAAGCACTTACTATTTTATAAATTTACTCATTATGCCATATTCTTGCTCTTACAAATTGTCCTTTAAGTGTAAGTTTATAAATGTCCTATACATTTCTCTCCTGATATGTTTTATTTAAGTGAATTATGCCTTCCATAGTTTGTTCCAAAAATAATTATATTATATTAATTTCCAGGATTTCAGGTTATTTGCAATGTTTGGTCATGGAGTCCTACTCTGATCTTTCAGATTTCTTCTAATTTATCATAATTTTCTATTTATAAAATGTTGTAATTGACAAAATGCTTTAAAATATGTCTCAGATTAAGCTACAAATTTGTTATTGATGGCATGGCAGTTTCTGCTCTTGGTGATATTCTGAACTTTCTGGGTTTTTTAGCTTTAGATGAATGCCCTAGTATTTATAAAATGACTGAACATACAAACATGGAGACATATGGATTCAAATAACAAACAAATATCTGCAATTTTCATGATTCATTATACTTACCAGGAAAAAGATATTTGGGCTTCTGAAATTATATCAAACTGGATTCTTCATTAGTTTATGAACATTGGTAGATAACACAGGAAACTATTTTTATATGCTCCGGTCATAAAGGTGTGTATACAATATATACATTTTCTAATAGTGTAAATCTAATTCTATATATGTAGCATAGGGCTGCCTATATATACTATACATGCCCAAACATGTACAAACATATACATTTACACACACAAAAAGCTCTGTGTGTATGTGTGTATAAAAAGCATGTATTTTATATATAAAATCTATATTGTTTCTGAATAATATTTTTAAGTTCTAGATGCTGTAAATGACAGTCTTTTTGCATAGTATGTCTTCAGCACAATTTAGACCACCATACGCTCATTTGCCCTCAAGTAGGCCTATTTAAAGTATAATTAACTGCCCTGGCAATTATTGTGAATAGCAGCTGTCTGCTGGTAAAAAGGCATATATATAATGAGAGAGAAAGGATCAAATACAAGCAATAGAAAAAAAGCATAAAGAAAATATCTGTATAAGGTATTTTAGACCAGATTTTATAGTAGAAAGCCACAAGGCCTATTAGCCATTTCCAATTAGTGACTATCAAAAAATGAATGAAGGTACTCATCTCTTTATGAAAAGCAGCTGGGTCTACCCTAAATCTAAAACTGGCAAAAGTTTATTTGTTCTAAAATTGTTACAGCTTACAGCACTTCATTTATTTTCATTAGCTACGTTAGGTTTTGTGAAAACCTTTGTTGTATCGTGTACCTTCTGCATCAGACAAAAACACCTTGCTTTGTTTTTCTCCTAAATAGCTACATAATTAGGTGGATTATTTCATGTGTCTGTGCGTGTGTTTACTGAAGAGAACAAGCCAGATAAATTAGCACTTAGCAGAACACACAATAGCACATAATATGCCCTTGTGTTTCATATAAAGCTTTATTTGTCATTCACGGCTGGTTGGCAAAACTGACTTTGCTTTTGAAAATGACAGGTGGTACTCTGGTGCTTTCTGTACAAAAAAGAGAAACAACCTTCACCAAGACAGCTTCTGTCAATAGCTCCTGTGATTTAGCATTCAATCCTGGGCTTGTATTTCTTCTAAAGTTTTGTTTCATTTGCATCTCTTAGGTCTGACATCATCAGGCCAATTTAATAGTTGAGATTCTATGCCACAAGTTACATTCAGTCCAAAAGACCTTCCTCTTTCCTACAGGCCTGATTATAAGACAGGTGAAGTTCAGTATATTTCAATAAGCTTCAGCATTCCATGTCAGGAATCAATAGCCCTCCTCCTTTCTTTACGGGTTATTAAATTGCAGCTGTAACATTAGCCTTCTTTATCTAATTGATTGTCTTTTCACAGGACTAAGAAAATCAATAGCAGTCAATGGGACTGCCCTGGTTTTACTTAATAGATGTTTTCTCCTAATTGGCTGCCTGGGTGGCTTCAGTGAGCTCAGTATGTTTTCAGAAGTCCACAATATGTTGCAGCTCTTGTAAACTATTTTACCATGTGCAATGGTTATTGATTTTATAATGAAATCTAGAAAATTCAATAGCGATCATAATATAGATCAGGATTCCTAGGTACGTTAAGGCAAAGGGCAAACTCACTTTGCTACCACTTCAAGCTGTGATCCAATTAAATGTGTCCTTAAAGTATTATGTTTGTTAAAGACTTTCATCAAAGTCACTTGATCAACGGCACTAAACCTTATATAAAGGAAAAAAATATTTTAAAAGTACGCTAACATTTTGACCATAGTTTGCATATTATAATTGTTTTGTAGATAACTGCTGACCAAATGAATAGAAGGAAAGATTTTCAGAAAATCTTCTAGAGTAGCTGTTTATTCATTTTTGCCTAAGTTGACATCTTGAAATTATTAATTCAAATGAGGTGCCTATCTGAAAATCAGCTTGAGGAAAGAGTGGGGGGAAAACCTGCACTCAGCAATTGAGTACCAAAATGATGTATTTGACCTTTGGTGAAAAGGTCAGTATGTCAAATGCCTTATTCTCAGAGTCCACTCAACACTTAGAAACTCAGTTCAGTCTATGGAGTACCTTTGGAGAAACCAGATTCTCACAAGCACCTCTTATTCAATGGCCACTCTGTCTACAAAGCATTGATGCCTAGCTCCATTTTATACTTTGACTAGCTATCTGTCCCTTGCATCAGTGTCATACAGAAGAGCAGAGTCAGCAACGGGTCAATCCAAATATGCAGGAATCAGTGTTGTAGTGGATGCTCAAATGCAGTCTAGAAGAGAGGAATTTACACTGCTTATTGATTTAAAAGCTGTTTTAGCTCATTAAAACCTGCATCTTCATTGGAGCTTTGCACCAAGTTGCTACACTAATATGACAGTGGTCCAAATTACTCTTTTATTTGCATCTTTGTTTTCTTTACAAGTAAAAGAACTAAAAAGGGAATTAATGATGATAACAATTAAACATGTTTAAATCAGTAAGGAATTAAGATGTTATTTGACCTTATTCTTTCATGTATTTTATCTCTATTGGCACTGTGGTCCGAGGGCTCAAAACAGAACCCTTGTTTGTCCCACACCTTCACTGAAGGACTCTTCTGGCTTCCTCAGGCTGTTTGCTGATATTCATGCTTTTAAGTCCCCTAGCAAGATTTTAAAAGGTATCGTTTTACCTGGAGACCCATCTTAGGGGAAAGAAAAAATATGGTCCCATATGTTAATATTTCAGTTCATATAATAGAGTTGCCATCTCTGCATTATTACCAAGACCTTTTTAAAATTGGAACGGGGACTATTGTTTGCATCCACACAATTGGGTTTGTATATGTAAATGATAATTACTCATGTACAGCAATACAATAATGATACAAGTTAATTACCATCTGAGCACAAGCTATCCCTCATGGTAATGTGTGGCATTAACATGAACTAATGCAATCACGCTAATTCAGTATTTGAAATGTAAACTATGGACCAACCAAAACAATTGTATAGGTTTTCTTTTACCACCCCCTTGTATGTGTGTTGTGGAAATCATATGACTCTGTTGAAGGAATGGGGGAGCTTTTGATTTTTTAGGCTGAACTTTTGGCATTCTAAGCAATCTGTGTGTAGACAGACATATATATATGCATATATTAATTAAATACATTGTATAAAAGTAGAATAGAGTGTACAGGCACAACTTAAGGTATTTCACAAGGGTTCAGCAGTGTCAAAAAAGTGAATTTATATTACATTTGAAATTTGCTTCAACAGCTGAACAGAGTAGAGTCTACTGTACCACATATGTGGTTGTAATATCAAGGAAACTACAAGGAACCCACTGTAGTATCAAGGAAATCAGCAATCCATTGGAAACCATCCCAGAAACATAATCCAGCTCTGCTTAAAGCCCTGCTACAGAGATGCTTTCCCAGTACTTTGTATCCTCATCATCTCATACATACTAATTCTGTGCTCTTCCTTGTTACTCTGTGTCCTTGGTAAGCTTGCAGGAGTCATGGGAAGGGGATAGTTCTCCATGTTCAGGAAAAAAAAGGGTACTTGTGTTTAAACACAAGAAAATGTCACAGTTCCTTCTAATTTCCTGGAACCTACATACCTTGGTGTAACTAGGGTGGATTGCCTAGGGCAGGTGCCCCAGATGCTGACTAGAGAGGGTTGGGGGGAAGGCAGAAAAAAATGGCTTGCTACTGCAGCTGTGCAATCACACTAGCAGCATAACAGCAATCAGAAGTTGCTGCTCCTCCAGTGTGTGGCATCTGCCCCAGACACTCAGCCATGCTGTTATTCTTCTGCCTACATATGTCCTGCAGAACTCCGGACTTACATGCTCTTCAAAGTCACCAGGAAAATATGTTAGACTCTGGCAATCTGCCTTAGGGGAGTCCCTGGCTTTCCTGAAGTCAACTGAGCTGCTGCTCTCTGTAGTCTCAGTAGTAGGGGTTAAGCAGTCATACTCACCAGGCATGTCTATACGTGCATTTAAGCATGCCTAAATTTAATGCACTTTAGCTTACTGCTCATTAAGCAGGTTTAGGCAGGTGCCTACACATACAGACATTAAAGCGCATTAATGCTGTTAATGCTTGGGGCAAAAGTTAGTCCCTAGCCAGTCCACATATACAGCATTAATGCATTTCAATATGTCTACATGTTCATTAATGTGCTTGAACTATTTGTGCCTAAATTTGATAGCACCATTTGCAGGTATCAAATTTAGGCACGGAGAACCCCAATTCACTATTTTAAAAGCTCATTAAGGGTGTGCACATGTAAACATACACCCTAATGTGCCTTCAATTTAGTCTAATGTGCCTTAAAGCATCTCATATAGATGCACCCAATATCATGTTTACTATGACAGTGGAATACACACAAGGAAGGAATAGATTTAATCCTGTTCCTAGACTTAATTCAACATAATGCAAATGCTGATTCTGTGGCTCCACCCTAGCAGGATACTTAAGTACATGTTTGTTAAATTGACTTAGAGGACCATGGCCTAATAACAGCCCATTCTAGCACGATGGCATAGTTTACTATTCTGTATTATTTTGGATGAAAATTCTGTCCAAATATACCTTGGAGGAGATTGTCTGCAGCATCTAGGTCTTCTGACTTCTTTGGCAGAGGTAAACAAATTTTGAAAGAAAACTGAGAATAAGAGATTTGCTTATATTATCATCAGATAAAGTCAGTAGAAAGACTCCCATTGACTTTTATGAAAACTGAATCAGGCTGTTAGTTAATGAACTTAAAATAAACAAGGAGTGGATATGCGAGTTATAGCTCTTTACTAGTGAAAATTACCATTATCTAGGGTAGATACTACAGAATGTATTTCACATCACTGTACAAAAGTGATGTACACTTTGGGTTGTGCACTCTTCAAGTGCGAGAGAAACCTAAAAGAGATAACACTGCAAAATTGGTTGTAAGTGAATATGTAAAAATTATAGAGCAATAAAGTACACAAATTATACAAAGCAAAGCATGATAACAACAAAGTTTGTCAATATACATTTCTGAGATATCACTTTATATTTATCATATCATTTACCATCTGGCCATGACATGCTTACTTCTCATTGCCTACTGTCATTTCTAGCAGTGATTTTAAAGAAAGTTGTAGTGGCATTGGAGTTAACTTTTTAACTTCTGCTAATAAGAAAGATTGATTTGTGATGGATAACAGTTGTACATTTGTTTTCTAGTCTAGCAGCTGTTCTATTCAGTTCATTTATCTCAAGATGGTTTTCATTACCTTGAATTTGTGTCATGAATTATGGGACTTAACTGTTTTTGCTAACTCTATTCTTATTTCATAACAACTTAAAATTGTATTCATCTATTTATTTTGTTTTTTTCTATTGTTAATGTATGTAATTGAATAAATACATGAAAAGTGAGATATATTGCCATATGTATAGTATGTTTTTTGCTGTTTTTAATCTCTGCCTCTGTGATATCCATCCTACATAAGAACATAAGAAATGCCCACACTGGCTTACACCATAGGCTCATATAGATCAGTATCTCATCTCCTACAGTGGCAGAGTGTGTATGCTGATGGGAAGGGTAAATAATACATGTTCAGAATTCTCTATTCCTGCTCCTCTCATTGCAGCTTCCAGCATCCAGCAGTTTAGGAAATGATAGTTCTTGTTCACATAAATCTTTAGTTTATGTGATATGGCAGGGAGGATTTCTAATTTCAATCCAATACATTAATTCACCCTTAGACTCTATCATTTTCAACAAATAAATGTACCCCTGTTCATGCATTGGACAGATTTTCCTAAGAAGAACATTAAGTTAGAAAAGAAATAATCTGAATATTGTATAATTTAAATGAGACCATGTTCCATTTTATTATTTTTTTCATTTAAACTGCATGGTGTATATAATTCAAGGTATAACATGATGCATTTAATCTTAATGTGTTAAGTAGGGTCTAAACCAAGGCTGCAGATTATTTTCCCATCACCTGGATTAGCTTTTATACCTCCTATAACTCCTCAATGACCTAACTGCTTTGCATTTCTCTCTCCTATCCACTATGTCGCCCCCTACAGTGCCCTCTCCTTTTTCTTCCCCTTTCCTTACCCTTTGCATTTTAATCTCTGATATCTATTTAGAAGCTCTGTTCAGATGTGTCTTCAGCACATCTGATGAAGCAAGCTGCTGCTTATGAAAGTTTATGCTAAGCATTTTTTAATGAGTTAGTCTGTGGGTGTATCTGTACTACATACTGACTATGCAGGAGCTGAAAATAGTGTGTCACAGACAGTGCTAATATGCTAACTGCACAGTATTATTAGGCTGGTGTTTGCCAGCACTAGTGAACAGTAATTAGTTACTGCACATTTATTTAGTACTAACTAATACAAATATTAAATAAATGCTCAGTAAGGACTGTGCAGTAGCATCTTGTATAGACGTGCTTTGTAAGATGCAAATCTACCCTACCTTCTGCCTGACTTCCAGACTACCACAGCTAACTACCTCTTTCTGCATTTAATCTTGGTTGTTATATTTCTAGAATAATCTATAGGTTTCCAAGTAGCTGTTTTCATCCAGAGGGAATATTGGTTGAAATACCAAGTACCTGTCAGCTTTCTGCATTCCCACAGAAATATCAGAATAGTTCCAAATGAGTCAGGTCACTTTGTGCTAAGGACCAGATCCAATAAAGGATTTTAATGTCTACAGTGCAACTTCTTAATTTCCAAACCTAAGGGAATTCACAAACCTTCCCAATACCTGGGAAGCAGCCTCTGTATTCACCAGAATGAAGACTGATTTTTAAGCTGACGTCAAAAGGAATGAAGATTTTGTATACTGTAGTATAGCCAGAAACCTTTTTGCCTACCCCTCCACCCCCTCAAATGTGAAGCTCCTTTATATGGCAAAAGCCCCTTTTGTAGTATTTGCCCCCTTTTGGGGATGCTTTCTCTTTTCTACCTTTTCTTCCTTCCTTTCTCTTTTTCTTTTATTATATTTTTATTATTTTATATAAGGTGTACTTGTAGAGAAAATAGAGCATGTAGATGCTTTTACAAATGTACTTTAAGTTTAAAAGTAAGTTGTACCATGTAACAATGTTAGCAAGGGCAGGAATCTTTGTATGAACCAGGTCCCTGAATGAATCATGGTTGATTGTATAACACAGTAGCTAGTCTGGATAAACAAGTTAATGAGCAGCAACTAACACCTACAAAACTATAGACCAAGAAGAGGAAAGAATTAATACAGAGCCAAGAACTCCCTGAAACTTCACTATTAAAGGTATGGAAGCCCGGGTTTGAACTAATCAATGCTGGAAATAGACCCTTGCGGTTGAAATATGCCCTGATCAACCACTTCCAGACCTCTATTCATCATGGCAGTGAATCAATCAAAATTCATCAACAGACTCCTGAGACTGCATGTACCTGTGGACGTGACCCCTGGGGCTGACAGCAGGCATCCAGCAGCTACCAAGAGGGATGTCCCTCGAGGTCAATGCCCCCTGGATTAGGTAAGCCTGAGAACTGGGGAGTCACCAAGGTCTGCCAGAGAGGGATAAAAGGCAGTGAAGAATAACCCTCAATAGTGCCCTCTCTGACCTGATCAGCACCCTGCCTGTCCAGCCAGGAGGACCAGCTGGTGACCCCTTCTGAAGCAACATTGCATTGAAAGAAGTCTCAACTGGCCATCAAGGGTAGACTCCAGCATTTGGGGATAGGTATATCTTGACACTGGTGCTTAGTGTTCATAGCTAGCTACTGTGAGTGTGTGCGTGTGTGTGCGTGAATGTGTGTGTTTGAGGGGATCAGCACCAAGGTTTATGGTCTGACTTTTGCAGCCATCCCATAAACTAGAACTTTATGATGATCCTGTGAATTGGTGCTTTGTAGCCAACAGTAGTGGTTCTCAACCTTTTTGGACTTGAGGTATCCCTCACTGGACCTAAGGCATCCCTCTATAACTTTTGTGAATTAAATAGTATGCCATTTCAAAAGTGAATTTATATATTATAGTGTCTGCTTTCTTGAAGAGGGACTGGGCAATGGTTGTGGGAAATACCTTAGGCAGGGATAGGCTTGAGCCTGTGTTTATCTACTTAGCTTAGCTTGCACCTGGCTTAGAAGTGTCTGGTGGCACCCCAGAACCCTGGCTGAGAATAGGATATCCCCTCCCTATTCTATCTCTGTACATTATGGAAAGGTCAGTGCAGCATGAAGCCTTTAATAATGACACTGTGTACTATCATCATTTATTTCCATTCAGATGCAAGACATGAGTCACATAAAAACTAGATTTTAATAAAGAAAACTATCAAAATAAAATGGCTGTAGAATGATTCTGCCACCTTCTACCTTAATAAATGGCCTGCTAGTACCCATAATATGGCTTCTCTTGAAGAAGAGAAAGCCAGCAGCTAGGTTTTAGTGTAACAGAAAACCTAATAAAACACCAGTTCTAGTTAAACTAAGACTGAGTTGAGGCACATCAATGAAAAGAGTAATTTTGAAGTCATTAACACAGAGCAAGACACATTTGTGAATGCCACAAGAAATACTTTCAACTTAGTTTAAAAGAGATTTAAAGGAAGCCTTAGTTTGGTTTGGTCACCTTATCCCACTTCCTTGCAATGTCAGGAAATCTGGGTATCAATCTGGCCCTCAAACTTCAGTCATAAACTGTGCTGATCAAGTTAATTTTTTCCATTGCGTTCTTCTTCTGTTCCCTGCCCTGCCCCACCCTGCCTTTTTTTTAATGATTGTATGGATACAGATCTTCCCTAGCCAGGCTTACTGCTTAGGGCTCCATTAATATTAGATGGCTCCTGGAACTCTTAACCCCTGGATTGTTCATACATTCACACCTGAAACTAAGTCACCTGAAGTGTGCTTAAAACTAAAGTAATACCACACCAGAGCAGGGTTATGTCTGATATGTGTTACCCAGTTTATGTTCCATTAATGGGTAGCCTTGCCCCATAGATGAGCCATCCAAGTTGAAGTCTTCCAGTATCTCAGGATGCAGTATCTCCTTCCCCAAGCCTCCTGTTCTGTGTGGACTAATTTTCTACCCCTGAACTGTACTGCTCAGGGGATGGTGTTGGCACCCCTCCACCCCGGGGGGTGTTAACATCCCACCTCCACAGGGTCCAACCTTGTGCAAACAGTTTGCAAAGCACATTCCAGCTACCCAGCTCATAGGACATGTATGGGTTTAGGAGTGAGGTCTAGAGAGGATGGGGAGGGAACAAGGTAGGGGGCCAGATTGGGTCTCCATGAGCTGGGGCTTCCTTCCCAGGGAGGGGCAGTACCTTTCTCAAAAGCTCCATCCCTCACCACTACCACCTCCCATATATCTTGGGAAGCTCAACCAGCACTCCTCACACCTCAATCTTAAATTGCCCTTTATTAAAACATGAGATTTTGTTAATTTACTTCTTTATTTTTAAAACATTTTTTTACTTTTTATTTTAACCTTCAGTGTCTGAATTCCTTCATTTTATCACCTTTTCCCTACCCCCATTTCCTTTCCATCTCCCATTTCATTACCTACCCACCTCCCATTAACTTTCTACATTCCAGATCCATGTTCTTCCCTACCCATCCCATCTCTCCCATGCCCCTAACCTAGAGCAGGCAAAGAAGCCTGTCCTGGCTCACTAGAATGGTAATGGAAACTCACAGCTGGAGCTCCTAGTCAGACTCTTATTCACCATCCCGTTAGTAGTAAGTCACAGCTATGCAGATGGGGGACAGTCAGAGATGGTCTTTAGCTTCAAGATGTGACTGCCCCAGACTCGAGCTAGCATTAACACTGATCAACATTTGAGCAGTTAAAATTGCAACATTTAACAAGGCCCTTAGACACTCCACAGGAAAAAAAACAAAGCAGGACTTTTCACATACAGCCAAGGAAAAAGCACTATAAGCACCACTCTAAAGCACCACTTTAAAGAAAGGTGCTCTGGTAGTACTAGGGGTGTGCAAAGGGGGCCCTATTCAATTCAGATTTGGCCTGAATCAGGGACCATGATTCATTTAGTTGATTTGGATCACTGTCCCTGATTCGATTAGGCCAAATCCGAATCTGAAGATTCAGTGCTGATTTGGAGAATCAGTGATTCGGACATAGACACAGCTTTAAAAGGTTTTTTTACATACCTAGAGGTAGCAGGCACAGCTTGTGATCTCTGTGATGCTGGGGTGCATGGAGTGTCCCATGGGAGTGCAGGAGACGCTTCACGTGCTCAGCGGTGAACCCGGAAGTACTTCTGGTCCACTTCTGGGTCTGCCAGGGAGTGCGCTGGGTTGGGTCCTGTGCCTCCCTGGCTCATCGATTGTCTGCAGGGGGGCCCTGGGTACCCCCCCCAACCCAGGAGGCACACTCACCAAGCCCAGAGAGGTGTGGGGGGGAGGAAGGGCAGTGCACTCCCTATGTGGACCCGGAAGTGGACCAGAATTGCTTCTGGTCTACTTCTGGGTCTGCTGCCAAGTATGTTGGGGAGCCCCCTGTGCTTCTGTGGGACACTCCATGTGCCCCAGCACTGCAGCATTCACAAGCCCCTGCTGCCTAGAGGTATGCAGAAAATTTTTTTTAAGATATCTGTGTCTGAATCTCTGAATCTTTCCAAATCTCTCTGAATCCATTTAGAAGGTTACAATTTGATTCAGAGAGATTAAAGGGTCCTCTGATTTGAATCGGATTCGAAGATTCAGCCACCGAATTAAGCAAATCTCTGCTGAATCAAATCAGAGACTAAAGTTTCACACAGCCCTAGCTAGTACCCCTCATTCATGAGAGGAATAGACTCTCTTGGAATAGTCCTGCCTTGTTTTTTTTCCCCTAATCCTTCTTTAATGTGGATTGGCAATCAGCTATGCTGGAGTTTGTCTCTAAATCATGGAGCAGCAAGTATCCCTGTTTAAATTCACCAGATTAAGTTCCCTCTCATCATGCAGTGGAATCCTACTTGTTATCTTTCTGGAAAGTCACCCACATTCCTATTAAGTCTCAAAATTAATTAGCTTACAGTTGATTTTTGTAATGATTATGAAATACCGAGACTACACTAGACCTAACTACACCAGACAGCAGCTGAGATTGGACCAAAAGAAATCTCATGAGGTTCAACAAGGACAAGTGCAACGTCCTGCACTTAAGACAAAACAATTCCATGCACAGGTACAGGCTGAGGGCTGATGGGCTGGGCAGCAGCTCAGCAGAAAAGGATCTGGGGAATACAATGGAATATGAATATGAACCAGCAGTGTGCCCTTGTTGCCAAGAAGGGTAACATCACACTTGGTGGCATTGGTAGGAGCATTGCCAGCAGGGCAAGGGAAGTGACTATGCCTCTCTATTCAGCACTGGGGAGGCCACATCTGGAGTACTAGGTCTCATTTTGGGGCCCACAGTACAGAAAGGATGTAGACAAATGTAGTCCAATGGAGGGCAACAAAAATGGTTAGGGGACAGGGGCACATGCCTTATGAGGAGAGTCTGAGGGGACTAGGATTATTTAGTCTGGACAAGAAAAGACTGAGAGGGGATTTAATTGTAGCCCTCAACTACCTAAAAGGTGGTTCCAAAGAGGATGGAGCTAGACTGTTTTCAGTTGAGGCAGGTAACAGAACAATGAGCAATGGTCTCAAGTTGCAGGAAGGGATGTTTAGGTTAGATATAAGGAACATCTTTTTTACTAGGAGGGTGGCAAAACATTAGAACAGGTTACCCACAGAGGTTATGGAATCTCCACCCTTGGAGGTTTTAAGACCCAGCTAGACAAAGCCTTGGCTGGGATGATATAGTTAGGGCTGGTCCTGCTTTGAGCCGGAGGTTGGACTAGGTGATCTCCTGAGGTCCCTTCTAGCACTAATTTCCTATGATTTTATTTACCAAAGCTATAAATTCAGAGATTATACAACCAGAACAGACCACTAGAGACATCTACTTCCATCTGTTGTATAACTAGTGTCCTGCATTTTCCGTTTTTATTTAAAAAAAAAAAAATTGGGAATTTTTTGGGGTTTATCTTCCAAACATAAAAACTGGGTTGAAATTGGGCTAGAAGGAAGAGAAGGGAAAAAAAAAAACATTTTAGCCCAGACAGGAAAGTCTGTGAGGAGAAGGGGTGGGGGGGGGGGGTGGAACCCGCTACCCCCCAGCTCAGCACCAGCCCTGACTGCTCCAACCCTGGCCCTGCACTGCCTCGGGGTCCCAGAGCAGGGGGGCTAGGGTGAGGCCAGCCTTGGCTGTGCCACTGGGCCAGAGGGGACAGATCCCCCAGGACCCATATGCCCATCCGACCAGGTGCTGCCCAGCCAGGGTGGGCCTGGGCACAGGACAAAGAAACAGCTCATCCAGGGGGTGCAGGGCTCCTGCCACTGCATGGGTCCCAGGAGGCATGGGGAGTGCATGAAAGATGGGTATAAATCAATAAAAACTTCAATTAAAAAATCAGGTAATTTATCGGTGAAATTCAGTAAAAAACAAAAATACAGAACACTATGTATAACACAGGACTGAAGATTGCCAGAATTAATGTTCATTTGATATAGAACTAATATTCATTTGATGTCAAACTAGGTCAAAGAATTACTGGAGAAAATTAATTTTGGGGGGTAGTGAATTAATCTGTGACACCCGGTTGTTTAGGGTCTTTAATTTATGATGGACTCGATTTCAATTCCAAGAGAAGACATCTGGGGAATTAAGACTGTGGCTGGTACAATTCTCAGGTGGATCATCATCCAATCAATGAAGCCAGTCATGGTTCCCTGGCTGAAGTCTTAAGAGAAAATCCTTATATTTGATAACATAGGAAGTTTTGATTATATTGAAAAGAAATGGAAAATCCTGATTCAGAGAAGATTATGCCACTGAAAGATTTTGGATGCACCAGAACAGTAGGCCAAATAGACCCATGATGTAATGTAAGTCCATTGGTTAAAATGTGCCAACAATTAATTTGGTCTCATCATTTTTGTTTTATATCTGTTCATTCTTAAGCTAGAATTTGTTTGGTCATAGCTCTCAAATTTGAGAGAAACTCTAACATATGAGTCCAAATGGGATAGTTGCATTTTTTTAAAAAGAAAGATGATTTGAGATAAGAAAAGACAGTTGCATGTATGTTGGAAAAGACTGACACATACCCACTTCCTCTTTTATCTCCTTTCCCCACTTCTATCTTGAAATACAAGCAGAGGGCTCATAACAGCAGGCTCTTTCGTCAATAAAAAGAAGCTTCCTTTCACTGACCTGAAGCAAGAGCACTCCTGTTTCTCACTTCCATAGTAGCTTTCCTTAATACCACCAGTTGTCCACCTGTGGTTTATTAGCTGCTACTCTCCTTATGTGTTACAAGTAATGTGCATTTCAGACAGTTGATTTATAGTGTAACCAAACTTTGTGATATGCACTTCCCATTATTTATTACATCTCCTGTACAATTTACTATAACCAAAGGGACTGTAATGTGCAGGAGAATACTGTGTGCATCTGGCCCATTCAGAATGAACCTAGCAATTAGGTGAACATAAGAAGTAGACTCTGCTGAATATAGTTTCCAGGAGGTTTGCTTCTAAGTTCTCAGGATTTTTCTTTCTTTCTTTTTTCTGCTTCTTTTGAATTTTTTTTCAGAAGTAAGACAGAAAGGTTTTATAAGGAGTTAGTTGTTAAAACGTCTAAGGAAGGCCAACCTGTCCAAGTATGTGCACCTTCTTGACTCAAGTTACTTTGCAGTACGCAAGCAGCCCAAGATACTTTTCTCCCCCCAGACCACAAGCTCCTCCTCCCACTAGAGCACAGCTCACACTCTGCTGCACCAGCCCAGTGCCTAGCTGGCTCTGCCCCCAGGCTGTCACAGAGCTGAAGCAGCAAAGCCTCTGCCTATCCTGAGTCTGGCTTGCACCTATTAGACCTGCAGGGCAGAAGACTGGTGGGGGGTAGGGGAACAGAGCCCCCCTGCCCATATCAGCCCTGGTCTGTGGGGAGCCAAGAGAGCATTGCCCCTCCCCCTTCTCCCTGCAGTCCAGCAGGTTGGCTCTGGTCCCACCACAGTTTAGGGGGGCAGGATTCCCACAAGCTGTGTGCAGCAAGGAATTAGGGTAAGTGGGAGAACCCTGTGCCTTGAGGGACTTCCCCCAGTCCTACCCAGGGGTCCCCCAGCCCAAGGCAGCTCTGGCCTGGGAGTAGCCCCATGCTGAGCATAACCTTCCCTCTCCCTTACCCATGCAGCCATGTGGCTTCACTGCACTACTGCCACAGGTGGGAATGGGGGAGGGAGGATTCCCTTTTTCTGGTTGCACACCAATGCAGCCAGGTGTGGGAGCACAGGGGGGAGCGCTGCACCTCAGGGGCCTTCCCCTAGCCCAGGACCCCTTAGCCTGGGGCTGCCTTGCCACAGGGAGCCCTCCCTCATGTGGCTGGTTAGCTTGGCTCCAGAGCCACCATAGGTGTGTGGGGGGGAAGAACATTCCCCTTTGCTTCCTGTGGCAGGGCAACCCCAAGCTGGAGGACCCTAGGCCAAGCCAAGGGAAGATCCCTGAGTCATGGGGCTCCCTTGTGCCCCACATCTGGCTGCATAGGCAGGCACCTGGCTCAAAGAATTGTCCCCTGCCCCCCTCCCACTGCAGCACCAGCAGCAGCAGCAGCAGCAGAGTCAAGCACCTGGCCATGTGTGCGGAAGGGAAGGGCAGGATTTTCTTCAGCTCTCTGGGCCATGACATCCCTGGGCTGGGAGATCCTGGGCCAGGCCGGGCTGGGGAATCCACGCCCCCCCACCCGAAACAAAGGGCTCCTCCCATGCCCCCACACCCAGCTGCCTGGGCAGGCACACAGCCCAAGGAATGCTTTCCCCCCTCCCACCTGTGGCAGTGGTGAAGCCAAGCCATCCAGCCATGTGGGAGATGAGAAGTGGCGGTGCCCCTCAGCACAGGGCTTCCCCCAGGGCAGGGCAGTCCCACACTGGGGTACCCTAATCTGGGCAGGAGAAACCAATCAAGATATGGGGCTCTCTCCCATATCAACATGCCTGGCTGCATAGGGTAGGCACCAGTCTCAGGGGAATGATCCCTCTCTCCTACTTGTGGCAGCAGCAGAGCCAAGCTGCCAGTCATGCCACTTCCTAGGGCCAGGCAGGCCCAGGTTGGGATCCCCAGGCTGGGGGAAGTCCTCTGAGATATAGGGTCCCCCCCATGGGCAGATGTCCAGTTCAGGAGGCTGGCACCTACAGAGGGACATCAGCAGGTTGGGGTATGTGCTAGGCAGCCAATCAGGGATGGCCCCCACTTTCATAGATTTCATAGACATCAGGGCTGGAAGGGACCTCGGGAGATCATCGAGTCCAGCCCCCTGCCCAAAGGGCAGGAAGTCAGCTGGGGTCATAGGATCCCAGCAAGATAAACATCCAATTTACTCTTGAAGGTGTTCAATGTAGGTGCTTGAACCACCTCCGATGGCAGACTGTTCCAGACCTTGGGGGCTCGGACAGTAAAGAAATTCTTCCTTTCGTCCAGCCTGAAACGGTCTTGCAGGAGTTTGTGACGGTTCAACCTCGTCATCCCTTGGGGGGCTCTGGTGAACAAACATTCCCCCAGATCCTGGTGGTCACCCCTGAAAAATTTATAGGTGGCCATCAGATCACCCCTGAGCCTACGCTTTTCCAGGCTAAAGAGTCCCATAGCTCTCAGCCTGTCGTCATTAGATCTGTTTTCCTGACCTCTGATCATGCGCGTGGCTCTCCTCTTGACTCTCTCAAGCTTCTCCACATCCTTTTTGAATTGTGGAGCCCAAAACTGGACGCAGTACTCCAGCTGCGGCCTCACCAAGGCCAAGTACAAGGGGAGAATGACGTCCCAGGATTTACTCGAGAAGCATCTATGGATGCAAACCAGCGTTTTGGTTGCTTTATTAGCCGCAGCATCGCATTGGAGGCTTATGTTCATCTTGTGGTCAATGATGACCCCCAAGTCTCTTTCTTCTGTAGTGCTATCCAACGTAGCACTGCCGAGCCTGTAAGGATGCTGCAGGTTTTTCCTCCCAAGGTGGAGAACCTTGCATTTTTCGGTGTTAAACACCATGAGGTTCTCGTCTGCCCATTTGCTGAGCTTGTCCAGGTCAGCCTGGATCACCTGCCTATCTTCTGGCGTGGATGCTTTGCCCCAAAGTTTGGTGTCATCGGTGAACTTGGCCAGTCCACTCCTGACTCCAATGTCCACATCGTTAATGAAGATGTTGAACAGTATGGGTCCAAGGACAGAGCCTTGAGGGACCCCACTGGTCACAGGGCACCACGATGAGTGACTGCCATCAATTACAACCCTCTGGGTCTGACCACAGAGACAATTTCCCAGCCAGCGGATCATGGTGGAGCCAAGGCCACAACTGGCCAGTTTGGCCAAGAGGTGATCATGGGATACCAGATCAAAAGCTTTTTTGAAGTCAAGATATATGACATCAATCTCTTCTCCCTTGTCCAGGTGATAGGTCACCTGGTCATAGAAGGAAATGAGATTGGTCAAACAAGACCTACCCGCAACAAACCCATGCTGGCTATCCCTTAGGATGTTAGGCTATCCATCAAGGATAACAAACCCATGCTGGCTATCTATCAAGGATGGCCTCCTTAATAAACTTTTCTAAGATCTTCCCCAGGATAGAAGTCAGGCTAATGGGCCTGTAGTTAGCCGGATCCACTCTCCTCCCTTTCTTGAAGATCGGCACCACATTGGCCATCTTCCAGTCTTTGGGCACTACACCAGAGCACCAGGAGTTTTCAAAGATCTGTGCCAGGGGCTGGGCTATGACGCTCGCCAGCTCCTTGAGTACCCTGGGGTGCAGATTGTCAGGGCCGGCTGACTTGAAGGTATCCAGCTTCTTAAGATGTTCCTTCACGAGGTCAGCATTTATGGAGGGTAGGGGATCCCCATCACCTGGATCTCCCTGTCCCATAGCAGGCATGGGCATCCCATGGGACTGATGAAAGACTGACGCAAAGTACCTATTTAATAGGTTGGTTTTTTCCTGGGCGTCAGTTGTCAGTTGCCCCATCTGGTTTAGCAGGGGTCCAACATTGCCCTTGCTTTTCCTCTGGCTCCCCACATATCTGAAAAAGGACTTTTTGTTGTCCTTGATGCTTGTAGCTAGTTGGAGTTCACTTGACTGGGGTGGGCTCAGCAATGGCCAGCAGGCTGGGAGATATGCTCAAGCACCTGCTCTCTTCTGGCCTCGGCCAGTGCAGGTCACCACCTGCCTTTTCTAAGTGAAAACTGAACATGAGTTCACCTCATTATTGGCTCAATCTATACAATTTAGAGAAGCCTGCAAAGACTGGATTCCTCCTTAGGCTTTTTGACTGCCTGTACTTAGCTCTTAAGTTAAGCACATCCATGGACCTAAATAAATTTCCTGGTTTTTTAAGACTCCCCACAACTCTTGTAGAAGTCAATAGATGTGTGAATTATGAAATGTAATAGGTGATGGGAAGTTTTATCAGATGCAAACATAACAATATAGGAATCCATGAACTGAGAAAAAGAGAAACAGAAGGTGAGACAGACAATCAACTGAAACTATGACAAGGCTGCATCACTAGAATGAAGCACGATGAGCCATAGATGCACAGATTTTAGAAGGAAGGATGGGCAAAATAGAGCCTTCATAGCATATGTGACATTATCTTTGGGAAATATAGAGCAAATCAGAAAAGAATGTTTCACTGGTGTGTGGAAAAGGCAAGAAAAATATGTGTGAAGTTTCCAGCTAGGATTCAATGAGAAATCTAGGCATCTAAAATGGAGCAAGAGATAGATGTTCCTTGCTACTTTGAGCTTATCTAGTGGAACCAGCCAGCGTGGGACAGCTAGAAGCTCCTTCACTAGTCCAGCTGCAAGGAGTCTAATCTGATCTGTAACTGTAATTACTTTGTGGTCATTAATATGTATTGTAATATTGCTTTCTAATATATAATTAGTATTTTGTTACAGTACTTTACAGCATTTGTTTACAGTAACTGTATAAGTGTTATTGGCCTTTGGATTTAATAATGGTACAGTAGCTGAATTGCTACTGGGTCATTTGAATTCCAACAATAAAAGTAAGAGCTTCTGAACATCACACCCACAGATACTAACAGGCTCTTTCTGGTCTTTCTTGCCTTTTTCATAGTCTGATGGACAATGTAGAAAATTAAATATGTAGCTGTTCATTGTAAATGTAGCTATTCATTTTCATATCTCTACCTTTCCTAACTCCTCCCATTGGCTTAGCTATGTTTAATGCACATGTAACACCACTGCAAACTCTGTCATTAAACATACTAAAATTGTAGATCAAATATACAGGATCAGACTGGTAGGACCATGGATGTGAGAAGGATCCACATGAAACATGCTCTGCATAGGAAATACACATAACATATTCTCCTGTATAAAATGACATGCTTCTCAGTAAAATTGAAAGTCTAGTTTCTTTGGCTCTCATTCACCAAAGCACTAAGGCATATATTTAACTTGGGTATGTATATCTTTGCTTTCATAAAAAGGGATGGACTGCTGACTCAGGATCTCATTCCTTCTTAAACTTAATATTCTGTTAAAAGGAACTGAAATCATTATTTGTTATATACTGCAGATGCCATTCATCATGGAGCATAAAATGCAAGTAGAGGTGCACAGCTGCACTAATATTAATGTAAATGTACACATACAAGATGATTGTAGATATCATTAGGCTCCCTGTAATGTCTTTATTTGGGAAGAATGATGAGCTTTTTAGTAAATGGTGAATGACACAAGGAAGGAAGTCCTCAATTCTATATAGTTAATATTCATAGGATAATAGGCAATAATAGTACCTGCTTCTCCCCTTCATGCACACACAGAACTATGTTCCTTGTAATAAGATCAGTTGTTGCAGAGCAGTATGTTCGCTGTGTGGCTGCCAAGTTTTAACTGAAATGTTGTGATAAATTTCACTGCCAGGTCAGATGTTATTTTCTGGTTAAGGAGGTTTCAGGTTGGTCTCTTAAAGAACAACTCTTGATTTTTATAGTGTCCAGTGATTTGCTCCTGGAAGTTCATTTACCACATATATGACCTGCTTACTCCTGGTTGACCCCTCCCAAAATTGTCAAGGCTTGAGTTCATCACCAGTCATTGGCTGAAAAAATATTTTAGCAAAGTGGGTTTCATTTTATTAGTATGGAAATAGGCCTTACCAACTCAATAAGACAGGAAGCATTCACTTTGTAGCTTTAAATTGGAGTCTTAAAGGTCAGTTGATATATAAACAGAGTTGGGCATATAAAAAAGCATCAATAAATGCTGCATGTCCCAACAACAGTCACTTTGGTGACCTTTCAGAGAAAGAAGTAGAGACATCTTTATACCTTTTCCTATCAAAATTACTAATTTTAAATGATCTGGTGTCACTATTATTAGAAAATATTCATAAAGCTTAAGTGTGTTTATGAATTTATACATTAAAGACCAGGTCACAATAAATATGCAAATAAGGAGAGATAGCTTATAAATTATGACATCTATAAATTAATTGTCTATGAGGAAAAGAAAATAGAAACAACATCTCTTTTAAATAACTATAGTTTACTCTAATCAGGTATTTGCCAATGAATGGTTTGCATTTTCTACATATACTCACAGTAGACAGCTAAATATCTATGTTACCCTACCCGTACTCTACAAACAATTATTTTAAATTACATCAATTCTCATGTCACAAACCAGCTCTCACTAAAACTTCTCTAAATTTGGTATATTAAGTTCGTTTTGGAAATATTGTGCCTGATCAGGAAAGAAAATATGCAACTGCACCCTTTTAATTTCAAAGCAAAGGTGAAAAAACTATGCTAGACAAAACAGCCAGAAACATAACCATTTCCTCAACACTTACATAAACTGAAAACAAAATTATAATTGTAGTACTGCTGTCTATTTACTGTGAATGCTTCTGAAAACTCAAAAGCAGTTTATGAAAAAAGCTCTTACCACAAAATCTTTCAGTACACTGTTCCTAATGAAATTCTAAAAGGAATTAGTTGTTGCCTAATTAAATAGGGTTAAATTACTTTGACTAGTCTGTTCCACACAAACCATAATCATACTAATTGTGTTAAATTTCAGCCAAGTGAATCTATTAAACTCTAGTTTTGCATCAGTGACAACTATTTTCTTGCCTTTTTTAAAATTTTCCCAGCAAACAGACTCATTTGTGAACATAAAGCTGTTATCCACACAGGGTATATGCATAGAAACAGCAAACTGTCCTACAATAGACTGCTCTTTCCAGTTGGGGGGCTCCTTTGAAAATTTGTCTGACTGGCCCTTATAATTATAAGTGCAATTATTTGCAGACAGTACTGCTAACATTTAGGTTTCTGGATATGAAAAGTGGGACATTATATATCTAAAGGCAAGGATTAATCTACAATTCATTGAAGGCAGAAAATTTTATCTGCAATAAAATGTATATCAAATTCAAAGAACCATGTTTGTCAGCAAATTCAGTACACTTTCAAGATCTGGACCTCAGTGCTCTTTATGTTTCTTGTTTCAGGACAACCAATTAATTTGTCTTTGTCTACACAATAGGTGCCAGATTCTGTAACCCTTACAAAGCTTGATTGAAATCAGTGGGGCTTCTCATGGGGCAAGGTCTTACTCAATATGAAGCAGGCCTGAAGAATATAGCCCCAATGTATTGCATAAAATGTAACAACAATAGAATAGCATTAATTTAACTAAGTGCTTTTCCTTAAACATTTTTCCTTTCAAATAGTCATTCCAATTTATAACTAAAAATATGACCAGACTCTCCCTTGTGAATGTGGTTAATATACAATCCCTTAAGAAAATCTAGGGGCTTAGGTGTTCTTTTGTAATACATTTTAACCAAGTTTTAAATTGACACTCTGCAGTTGTCACTTTGCTTTTTTATCCATGAACTAATAGTTTTAAATGAAATGAAAGTAATCTCTGCTCCTGTGTGATCCTTAGCAGATGTCAGCAATTTACAAGCACAGGTTGTTTGTTGCAATTGGGGTATCATATATAAACAGTTTTTCAGACTAGACAATTACTTTAGCTCTTTATAAAGCATTGATCAGCTCATAGGACAATGATAATCAAAGTAAGACCAACTGTCCTTTGCGGCATCAGCTGCTCCCACGAGGTTGATGTTTTGCCACTGAAACCAAGTCTCTTTTTGTTTACTAGGTTATTAACAGTAATGATGTCGTGCTGCTTGGCTTTGTTTCAAGGGGCTATGCTTGTTCCTTTCAGATTTGGGTGGACTTGAACATTAGGTGGCCTCCTATGCTCAAGCTTGGTGGCCTGCTTATCATATAGACTTCAGGCTCCTGTGCCTAATTACTATCCCTTTTTCTTCTTTCTAGTAGGCGATAAAAGCCTAGAAGTAATTTCTCTCTCTGTGGCAGACTATTGAGATTAAATACAAGATTGTTAGAAAATACAGCTAAAAATCTTTGGCCCAAGTGTTCTCAGATTTTGTTCTAACTTTCCATTTTTAGAGGAAACTCGTTTTAGAAAAAGTTTATTCAAATAAAAAACAACTGTACAGACAAGCAATCTGATTGTGAAATATGGGAGAAATTCAATTACTGAGCATTATACAGATGAATGAGTTTTTTTCCCCCTTCCTTTGTCTGGTCACCACCCCTCTGGGGCTTCTTGTACAAAAGATATGCAATTAAACAAAGATAGCCTTAATGAACAGCAAGCTTACTGCTAAGTAGCAAGACTTTGTGAGTGCAAATTCATGGGATATATTGTTAGCAAATGTATGGTGGGGTTGATAAATTTCTCCTTTAATTTATCTTTAAAAAGAAGAATTATAAATAAAAATAAATGGCAACATAAAAAGAGAGTCAATGAGAGAGAAAAAGAAGTAATGTAAAAAGGACAGAAATGGAGGCCTACATACAAATATTTCCAGGTGTTATTTCAGAAGGAATGAACTTAAAAAGACCAGACAAAAAGTTTTAAGAAAAGAGTTTAGGAAGAAATAATTTCAATGCTGCAGTGAATTTCTTTAAACTTCTGCAGTGTCTTTGTTCATCAATGTTAGTATTTATAGTGGCATGTCAAGTTTAGCTTGTATTTTATCTCTTTTGGGCAAATAACAATATGTCTTTTAATGAACTCTCTGCCCTTGAGATTTATGCCAAAGGGTATTTGTAATACTATGTCATCTAAGACTCTTAAGTTTTTGTCATATGAGTTCTTTGTCACCATGTCAAAAGTGTGAGTTCCCTTCCTGCCCTAATACAATAACACCTTTATAAGACATCACTGCCGCATCCAGGCGAGCATGGCCATGCAGTATGTGGTACCACAATCATGTCTGTGGTACCACATACAACACATTTAGATGGTTTCCATGCTGCAAGGGCACATTGTCCGCCTGTGTACTGCTCTGCTTTTTTTTCCCATGAGTTTTTTTGACCCCTGGATATCCAGGGGTCAAAAAACCCATGGAAAAAATAAGGGAGCAGTGCATACACCAGGACTGTGTGCTGCTCAAAACCAGAGCCTGGCTGCCCAGAGCCACACTGGTTGCCAGCCAGGTTCCATGCAAGAGAGTAGCCACTGCTGCAGCCCCGAGAGGGCCCCAGGACCCTGGGTAAGTGCTGGCCCCAGCCCCAGTGCTGGCCCTAGCCTTCCCTACCCCACCCAGGGTAACTTGCTATACTCCAAAGTGCAAGTGCACTGCTGCTACTTGTCCCCACAGAACAAACACCCATGCTTGTCTACTAGTGCAAGCTTTTGCAGTATTGAGACTAAGGGGCTTAAAATATTTAAACATAAAGGCTAGGGACAGAAATTACACATAAACTGGTATAAGTAAAACCAACTCAAACCAGTTCAGATCTGTAACACAACAGAAGTTCATGCACATAAACCATTCTCAAGATGGCTGAAACCAGTTTAAGATAAACCTGGATGGATGTAGTATCAGACTTAACTAATATAAATGAAGTCAGTTGATTGAACTTCTGTCCCAGATCCCCTCCAGTTTCAAGTTAATTCATAGTCTCCCGCATCCCAGGAGGCTTTGCACCTCCTTCACAAGCCTTCACCTTGCAGGATGAGCGGGCTAGCTTCGGCCCAAGATATCTGTTTCAAAGCGAGGGTGCAGACAGAAGTGACAATTTTTGCTCAATCTGGCTGTGAAAACCAGTCTATAGCTGTGACCAAACACAAGTGCACAGCTACAGACTGTTTTAAAAATGGCAGATCAGGCAAAAATCTGAACCCTTATTGCATGAGGGTTCAGATTAAGATGTTTCAGAACATCTCATTTTCTGTAGTTTTGTCTGCTTGCCTCCTAGCCTCTGAGCTCTCTTCAGAATAGGAGGGGGGAAAGGCAGCAGAGGGAGCTCCCTGCTCCCATTCTGAAAACAGTGCGGGCTGGCAGGGAGGAGGGGCCATTGCTAGGTGAAACCAGCTGCAGGCTCAAAGCCAGCAGCTAGATTCCCCTCCCCCTGAAACCAACAGTGAACTGATATTTGGCCTGGGAGATTGTTGTAATCAACTTTTCCTGCAAAGCATTTTGAGTTACAGCAGGGAGCTGTACTTCTGTCTGCACCCTCTATGTCTGTTCACTTGCTTATTGGTTCAATCTATGCAGCTTACACTAACTTGCAAAGATTGTATTGATTGGAGCTTTGGCTTTCTGACTTAGCCAAGGAGTTACATGAAATGAAAGACTTAGGCACAGAACTGCACTTTTAAGCTAGAGACAGCCATTCAAAAAGCTAGAACCTGAATTGATTCAACTTTTGCAGGTTAGTCTGACCTCCCTAGGCTAAGCTGGTTTGTAACAGGACAAACATTCTCTCTGGACTGAGGCAATGCAGGCACATGCCTGCAGTTGCTCAGGCCAGGAGCCGGGGGTGGGGGGGAGGTCTGGTGCTAGAGCTGCAGGGAAGTTGTGCTGGGGGGGGTGTGGTCAGCCCAGGCTGAACTGGCCAGAGAGGGGTTTAATTCCTCCCTCCCTAGCCCACCAGCAGGGACCAACCAGAACTGGGTTTGCTAGGCACTCCCCCCTCACTGCTGCAGCAGCAGGGCACCTTGGCCCCTGAGGCAGAGGGAGGCAAGGAGGAGAGTTAGTCTCCCCTCTACCCCTACTGGCAGCTGGGTCTGCCCATTGTTGCCGCTGTGCTCCCTGCCCTGGAATAGGCCCCCTGCTGTCCCCTCCACTGGATGACAGAGGGAGAAGGAATAACCCATGTCCCTGTCCCCCCAACCCAAGGGGCCCTGGTGGCAGTCATCTGGCCATGCTACATCCCTACTCCTGTAGCAGGTGGAAAGGCCCTTTTTGGGGGCAGCAGCTCCTGTCATAATGAGGGGGGAACACAAGACCCTTCCCAGCAAGGGCACTGCGCTGGGGGGCTGGTAGAGCTGTGGTGGGCTGTGTGTGGCAGCACTGGGGTCCAGAGTGGACCAGAGCCCTGCAAGCCCCCCACAATGCTGCCATGCTCCACAGCAGCTCTACTGGCCCTACAGTGCTCAGGCCCTGCCACTCAGTTTGTGCTCAGAGCAAGCCCCCTCCCAGGAAGAGGGGGCTTATTCAGCTGCTGGTGCTGAGCACAGGCCAAGTGGTGGCTGCGGTGCCAGCAGCCAGCAGCTGAATAAGCCCTGAGCACAGAGAGATGCTGCTGCAATCACAGCAGGGTCTGCCCAGCTCAGCCGCTGCCACTCCGTGCTCAGGGCCAGCCCCTTCCTGGCAGGAGAGGGCTTATTCAGCCATTGGCCCTGAGCACAGAGAGGCAACAGTCCTGCCAAGCAGACCCTGCTGCAGTGCCAGTGACCTCTCTGTGCTCAGGGTAAGCCCCCTCCCAGTAGGAGGGAGCTTATTCAGCCACTGGCACCATGGAGGGGTTTGCCCAACTTAGCTGCAGCTGCTGCTTGGCCTGTGCTTAGGACCAGTGACTGAATAAGCCCCCTCCTGCTAGGAGAGGGCTTGCCCTGAGCACAGACTGAGCCGTGGAGGCCAGGCCCCACCCAGCAGCTGAAGCAGTGAGTGACCATGACAGACAGTAGCCTGTCACAGCTTCCCAGAGTGCAAGCCCCTTCTCAACAGGGGCTGCTCTTTTTCATTTGCTCTCTGTGTCTGTTATTCTCATCACTGTCTAATACTCTCTTAAATTTAGTGTTTATTTTACTGTTTGTCTCCAATGTTTCACTTACACATGTAATTTCTTGCAGTTGTTCTTAGTTATTATCTCTGTTCTCTCCTCTCCTCCTCCCATGTTAGCTCCCTCAAGCACTCATGACCTCCTAAACTCATATTCTATTTTTTCAATGCTGAAAAGACTCATGAAAATTTAGAGATGCAGTCCCAGCCCTACAAACACATGGGAACTAGTTCCAAAGTTTTGCGTGGTCTGGGGACTGCAACTCACAATTGGAGGTTCCAGCCCTGGGACTGTGCTGTGGCTGGCTCAGCATTGACAGGACTGCACTGGAACCAGCTCAAGACTTCTGTGTGGTCCTGGGTCTGGGACTGATAGTCAGCTGAGCTGCCCCAGTATGATCCCAGGGTTGGTTCTAGACAGTGCCCTATGAGAAGCCCTATTATAGGAGGTCCTTCTAAATGCCACTCCCTAGTTGGTGACTAATATCTCTCTGGAAGAAACTTAAAGAAACTGAAGTTAAATTGCAAAGTGAATTTGGCCTGAAAACTCTGGAAACTATACTGCTTTTGATTGTGTTGCTATCTGTTCATGTAAAGACAGTTGATCATGTCACAAGAGTAAAGTTATTTAAGTGTTTAATTGTATACAGGTCATGCAATCATTTTGGTACTCATACAGGAATGAAAACCTGTGCAAAAGTAAAGGATTCCAGAGCATGAAGATTTCAAATTACTCTCTGTGTGGAGTTCCAGAGACTTTGCCGTTCTGTAGATTCAAAACACTTTGTAAGTCTTCAGTATCCTCACATGCACAGATGACGTGAAAGATGCATTCTTCATACAGTGGGCTTGTACTTTGTTAAACTGTTACTACAAAATACTAATAACTCTTTGTGTTTATTGAACACCTATCATCTGAGATTTGCAACAAGCTTTTATAAACATTAAATGAATTATAAATGATAAGATCAATGGCACCACAGTATTTTAATGTATGTATATATTATTATTTTAATAAATGGCATGTTAGTATACCAATATAATTATTTATTGCAGTTTTTATGCTGATTATATATAAACATGCACATATATGTTTTCACATGTATATGCCCAAATATGCATGTACCATGAATAACAGTATATTTAAATAAGTAAGGTATATGTATGTGTGGGTATATTTATATATACATTAATTAGATATAGTCAGTGTGCAATACATAACTATTAATGTTTATCTTTACCTGTAAAATTAATGATGAACATGCAAAGTAGCAATACTATTCATTCTTTTTTTTCCAGAATTTTATAGTTTCTTTAAAACATGCCTCAGCTGCTACCTTTCAACAATTTTACTCTGAGCAATAAATAATTCAATGTGCTAATTTGACAGATGACTCTCCGGGAGCCTCCTACCATTACTAGCATCATTAGGCCATAATATGCATGATGGGCACAGACCATTCAGCAAATGTCCTTCACTTGTTTACCCCTAAAGAGCTGTACTCTGCACAATTAACTAATGAAGCATTATGGCCTTTCCCCCCCACCCCTCTTTTCCCTGCTATTTCAATATATCAGTGCAGATAGTCTGAAGGGAAAATATATTTTGTTTTCTTTATGCAAATGAACATTTACAGGGAAGCTACAGAGTGCTCTTGCCCACCACAATGAATAAATATAATAATAAGATGTTAAAAAAGATAATTATTATCTGATTTGTGTGGCAAACAAATATAAGAAATATGTTTTGTAAGTCTTGTAGAAAAATATGGAGCTAAATTCTGTACTATGACACAACCATACCACAGAAGATAAAACTCAGGGCTTCTTGATAAGTTTGCTTCAACCATACTTGGTACTTACAGGAATCAAAATGGGAAAAGTTAAAGTAATACTAATAAATATATTTTAAAATGCTTTGGAACAAATTCTAGCCTTTGAGCCTGCTTCACAAAACAAACCTGGATTCAATGACTTATAAAATAGGACAAAACCAAGTTACAACTATTGTGTTAAATATATCTGAGATCAAAAAATGAGAAAAGAAGAGAAGGTGAGAAGTAATGACCATGAGAGGAAAAAATATATGCACAGAAAAAATTTCAGCATTTGCAAGCAAATTTAATTTAATTTTATATATTAAAAAGCATCTACTGTAAAATATTTAGGTGGAATTATGAATGTAACTGTTAATATTGTCCTTGACTGGGCTAAAAAAATAGGTGTTTTCTCTTTTTCATTTGCTATCTGTGTCTGCTATTCTCTTCACTGTCTAATACTCTCTTGAATTTAGTGTTTATTTTACTGTTTGTCTCCAATGTTTCACTTACACATGTAATTTCTTGCATTTGTTCTTAGTCATTATCTCTGTTCTCTTCTCTCCTCATCCCATGTTACTTCTGTCAAGCATTTACCCCATTTAGGGGGTACACATGACCTCCTAAACTCATATTCTATTTTTTCAATACTGAAAAGGCATGAAAATTTTAGAGATTTTTGTAAAAATCTTTTACAAGAAGTTTAAAAATGTTTTAATTCTACAAGGAAATTAAAATGGAAACTTTGTGGTATTTTCTAATTATTTTTTTATTTTTCTTTTCTTTTTTTTCTTGTTTGCCACTAAGCAATTCTCAGTTGGTTGATTTAAAAAGAATTAGAAAGAAAGTGAATATGGCTCTGAACTTTATATTCTATTGATTATTCATTTTATAAATTATAAAACACTGGGATCAATAATATCAACTTAGGCTGACCCTTAGGCTCATGAAGTCAATAGAGGTGCAACATTCCATAGCCACTAGTTCAATAGTAGAATGTATTTTGTAAAAGGACATCTTATATTTCTTTTTTTTAATTCTTTGGTTTAAAAAATATATATATATAAAAATCGATAAAAAAAGTTCTCACAAAAAGTTACAAACATAAATTTGAGTTCCTTTGTAACCAAAAATGATTCAAAATGTGCTAGGATTTCTACTGACATTGTTCCCTTTTAAAATAGGACTCAGGCAACACAATCACAGCATAGAACAGTAGAGGAAATATTCGTGTAATGCACAATCTCTTATCTGTCCCCAGCTGTTTCCAATCTACAAGGATCTGAGTCTTCTACATTTTTTTTGCTATAATTCTTATCATAAGTTATAGGGACTTGTACTTTTAATTGTGGAAGTCACCAATTTACTCCCCAGTGTCGCCCAAAATCATGGTGGTCACAAAAATCATTTAGATCAGTGTTTCTTAGCCCATGGGTCACAACTCAAAAATGGGTCTGTTTCAAAGAGTTGCGAGCTGCAGCAGGGCAAAGGGGTGGTAGTAAAGCACCTGCCCCTTCCAGTGGGGGAAGGGGGCAGGCGGAAAACTGTGTGGCAGGGCTGGTGGCACCGGGGCCAGTGGTCACGGGGGTACAGCAGCCAGGAGATGCTACTTGGAAGGTGGGAGGGGCCATGTCCAGGCTGCCCAGGGGGGGCTACCATAGGACTCTCTTCCTCCTCCCTCTAGCCCATGGTGGGGCTGGATTTGCTCTACTGCTGCCTGCATTAACCAAAGCTGTCACAGCCACCATGCTCAGCCTGAGTGGGATGGGGTCAGGTTAAGGGCCCCTCTTGCAGGGTTGAGGGGGCAGGGGCTATGGATCAGGAGTGAGAGACATGAGCATGACCTGGAGGGGCAAGGGACTGGAGATCAGGCACCAGTAGGGCCAGAGGGGTGGGGGTCAAGACAGGCCATGGATCTTTGCAAATGGGTCCTGTAGGAAAAAGTTTGAGAACCACTGATTTAGATGATACAACTCTACCCCCATCCTCTAACACACATATATCTTCTCAATTGGCCACCTCCCCTCCTTCTTGTGGGGGACAGTTTTTCCATAGTCATTGGAGTTTTTTTTTCTGTTTTTACCCACAGAGTACATAAGCAGTGTGCATGCCCACAAGTTTGCATCCCTACTTATTTAAAGGTTTTATATATGGAGAGTGGGAAGATATAGGCAGGATGTGATCCAGATCCCCACTCCCAAGACTGCTGTAAAAGTGGTACAGACATATCTTTTTAGTGCCTCAGGGCAAGTCTACAGGGGACACTACATCACTGTAGCAATGAGCTACAACAATGTAGCTTATCACTGCAGTGATATAGCATTGGCAGGCATGAACCATGATGCTGATGCTACTGCACAGTAGGGTCGGAAACAACCTGTGTGCTGCTGGGACTGATCGGTACCGACTACATAGTCAGGGGCACATGTAGACGCCCCTCAGAGTAGGATTCAAAGTAGCCAGTATGCTGAGCAGGGTGCTGCCTAATGTCAACTGCCTCAGAGTTAGCCTATAAGAAAACACTGAATCTTAGTAGCCTACCCCCCATTCAGACACCTTACCCAGGGAGGTGTTCATTCACTTTGGATCCACAGCCTTGAGCAGTGGCAATGTGTAGGTTTAGGTAATGGGCAGAGGGGGCTGGCAGGAGCATTGGTGCCCTGCCTGCAAGTGTTGCCCAGGGAGTGGGAGCACCATGGCACTCCCAGGAGTGGCCACAGTAATTGGTATTCTCATGATAGGTTGTGGGGATCACCTCCCTCCCAGTTACCCTGGACACGGGGGTACTACCTCCACCAGTCAGCGAGATTGGCTATGGGGGGACCCCCCCAGTCACTGACTGGTTGCTGGTGGGGGGGCATGTGCCCCCCTGACAAAGGTGGCACCAGTCACCCATGGCCCTGAGCTCTTGTCTCAAAGAAGAAAGCTATGTCTTTTCATTCCAGGATCTGAGCAGGATTCACTGTTTTCTTTAAAAATGCCAAAAGGCACTGTGGTGCAGTTTTTATATAATAGTCTTGTAGCTATTCACAAACTCAGGAGAGAAACCAAGGTTCAAATTCATCCTCTATCTGAAGTGATTCAAACCCGCTTCCCAGTAAAATGCCCTATGCACCAAATCATAGGTTGTTCTAAGTCTAAGTCTCTACTTTTCCTGTCTAACCTATACTACTATCCAGAATTCAGTGTTTATTAGGCTTGAGAATGAATACCAGAGGACAGTGAATTTGTAATTAAGTTACTCACATAGGAAAATGGAAACTTTTGTTTGCTGCTCATAGGATTTGTGTGTGCATGGGGGGGATAAACAATATAAAATGTTTATCCAACATTTTATAGTAAACAGTTGTTGGATAAAATAACATGTTTTACACCTTGGGTAAGAGGTTTTCAGTGCCTATCAGGGAACATAATTCTTTCCTTTTCAAAGTATTCAATAAGTTCATACGAGATGACACTTCTCCACTGTTTGGCCTACATATAAGAAAAATAATGTGATTACTGGTCCTATCTTATCCATAAGTTTAGTTGAGAAAGCACTATAATTTGTTATCCTGTGTGGATAATAGAGTATGCAGATGAGTATTTTAATAAACTAGAACTCACAAAATGACACGGATGTGTGGCATTTAAACAAATCAAAAAACGTTTCAAAGTATAATTACCAAATGAAGAACGACTGTATTAGATCACAGTAGTTAGATTTTTTCTTGTATAATTCCTGTACAAACGTTTTCAATTAAGTGTACCCCATTAATATAAATGGTGTTTTAACTGCAGCATACCATGGCAGTCTGTTAATAATAAAAGGGCAGCTGCCACAGGGGAATAACAACAAAAATCAACAATTTGCATGGAGAACAGAGTTTATATGGTTGCAATGCATGTTGCCTTGTACAGAACAATGGCATTAGCACTCCCTTATGGCCCATGCTAAGCACTGGACATGTGGCCTTAGAAAAAGAAAACTCCTCTCAGTACACTTTCTCCCAGTGATGCTTTGTTGGTTCACAGCAAGAGCCTGACTTCATGCCCTGATCCCTCTCTAAGAGGGAGTCCAGCTCAATTCAATTTGCCTCTCTGCCTTTTAGTAACAAAACAACATGCATGTGAGCAAGCCCCATGATAATGTAGAACAGATGGGCAGATTTTTGTCTAATTAGATTTTGGACAGCTTGTTTGCTTGTAGTAAATGTGCGCATATTCAGAGATTTCACACTTATTATAGTGACAACAGATTAGTCAAAGACAAGGCTAGAAAACTACAATTTTTCTATTTCACATAGGTGTAGATCCATTGAAGAGAGCTACTTGATAAAAACTCAGTAGGCATAACTGAATTATTGCTGGCTATCACTTTCTTCGTGGATCAAATGACATGCACTTTGACCTCAAGAGACAATACTCCATACACATAGTCTTTTCTTTTTCAGCAGATCACTGATAAGATATGAATTGCCAATGTTTGTGTCACTTATGGTTGTAGATATTTTGTCAGTTCTTTTTAAGTGTGGTACAAAGAAAATAACTTCAAAGATCCTTTTATCACTCACTTTCATCACTTCTATCATACATATTTATCAACATGCATTTTTATTTGCAAATAATAATATCCTTAAAATATATTGAAAGTTTTCTAGAAAAGCTTTGAATACCCTTCAGAAAAAATCTTACCACGTCATATCTTTATTGTGGCTGGATGAAAATTAAATCACATAAAAATGAATGAATGCTGGTCAGAAGGGGAAAAATGCTTTGAGTTATAAACTGAGAATCAATCCTCCCCTTAAAGATGAGTCAGTCATTAATTGGATCTATCTAAGGGCTAGATTCAAAGAAGGATATAGGCATCTGCAAAATAGTCACTGCAACATCTAAAATCTAGGTGTCTTCTCCCTACAGAAGACACCCAGAGTTAGGCACTCAGTTGCCTTTTACTGTACATAGGGTGAGTTCAGTGCCTCAGAAAAAATGAACAAAAAATCTGCAAGCTGAGTAGCCAGTTGGAAACACTAATCTCAGGAAATCCCAGCTTTGGAGCTTAAGTATCTGATTCGAGGTTGCAAGGGAGGTGCCTCTATTTACTTGATAGCCAGAGTCAGGAACCTTTGGATAATAGTTTTCATCTTAGATCATTCAGCAAAAAAGTGAGAACTGCCTGATTTACTCCTTTCTTAGGATAAAGGGGACTCAAACCAACTCAGAGCAATCAAATTTCTGTTTGTTTATATAGGAAGACAGAAGGATAGGATGTGGCATTTAAAAATGTCTAACTGCAAAATAATTCAAAACTTTTTTTTATTGCGAGTACTTAGACTACTTCCTCTATCCATTTAGTCTAAAACTACACATCTCTATGCATCAAATATGTGATTAAAAAAACCCATAAGCCTCACACTAAAACATGTTATACTTAAAACTATACAGCTATATTTTTGAATTTTTCAAGAATACCTGGGATCAGCTCTAAACATTTTCAGTTCTAAAACTGTAATACTCTTGTTTTTCTGGGGTTTTTGTATTTGTTTTTTGGGTTTGTTTTTTTTTTACAATTTCAGGTCTCTTATTTAAAAGCTAACTGCTTACCTTCACTGAAACCTATACTCAATCAAAAATGAACTGGTTTTTTAATATGTCCTTCACAACACTATTTTCACTAAACCTACTCTTCTTCTCTGCTCTACTCTAGAGTTTCTGCTGATAGCATTCCCCACTCCCTTTCTGTTTTGCTTCCTTCTACAGAGTTAAAGAAGCAGTACACTTATCCTTTCAAGCTTGCTCACTCTGTCTTCTTTTGTTTTTGCCCTGTGGACTATGGAGCAAACTATAAATCTTTGCAGGCCTACAGACTGTCTCAGGAAGCTGATTTGGGAAGGTTAGAACTTCAAATAGGAAATACAGTCAATTGATGTCAATGGTTAAACCTATCTTAAGGTTATCAACTAGAGCTGATAAAAATATTTCCAATAGACCAGTTTTCTGTCAGCAAATGTTGATTAAATACAATTATGCCAATGCTATCCATTTTTCATAAGGGAAACCAGGCAGGTAAGCTATCAAGTTGCTGCCAACCTATCCACCAGTAACTGGAGTTCTTCAGAATAACCAGCTGTCTTGCAGTCTGTCTAGTAAGATCCCCGGCTAGCCTGGTTGACTGCCTTCCCAAGGCTGTCCATCTGGTGGGTGTCCAGGCAGGAAGACAGGCTTCCTGACAAACTTGTTTTTTCTGGCTACCTGGTATGTAGCTGGTATGGCTGGTACATAGGAGCATGGGAGACTGGTGCCTCCTGAGATGGGGGGCACCTGCCCCCCCCAATGTCTAGTCAGTGACTGGGGGGCTGGAGTCCCCCTGTGGCTGACGTTGCTGACCCAGCAGTGCCAGTGGTGCAGCTGGGAGTGCCAGTGGCGCTTTTTCTGGTGCCCCCACTCTCCGGCCAGCACTCTCGGGGGGCACCAGCACTCCCCCCTGCCCCCTGCCCATTGCCTAAGTGAGGAACTCTGGCTGTCAGGGGGTGCACCAGTGCTCTCAGGGGATGAACATGCATGCCTGTGCACCCCCTATGCATCACCACTGCATAGGGCTCCCTGGCTCCTTAGGCAGCAAGCTGGGCACTCAGGGAGCTAGCACACCAGTCCATAAATGTTGGCTAAATTAAATTTTGGTTCTTTCAAAATTGAGTGTTTGAAAGTGTCCATCCCGTATAAATGTCACAATTTTAAAAACTGGCACTGAAAGCTCATAATACATTTTTAAAATGCAAAATTTCCCAAACGCTAGAAATTCTTCTTTCTAAACAGCTGTAGTGCATCCTTTTATCATTGCATTCATTATGGAATGAAGTGCAACAACATGGACTCCCATGTCAAAACCTCATTTCTCAAAGCACCCAAGACTGAAACTGGCTATGGTGACAACAGCCTGAGACAGCAACAGTACATTAGCTATGAAGGCATTGTAGATAAAACACAAATATCCTGAATTACCCAGAATTATTTACTACCTGGAGAACACAGGAAGCCTTTCTGTAAGCTAGGACCCTTCTATATCCCAAATAATTTTTCCTTTAATAAACATTCAAAGCCAGTGGTCCATGTGGGATTTTTGATGACTTCAGTATGCAAGAGGAGAAATTCTGATCCTTACTGTACTACTTTTGCAAATTAAATTTACAAATTACCCTTGCAAATTAAATTTATCCAGTAATCACCAATAGGCAAAGCATTCTCTTCACTACAAATACTAATGGACTAGTTACACCAGAATGATTTTGAACCATTACATAATTGTTTACCAGTGAGATGTGAATTGTTCAGCTTGAACAAAATCAGCCTTGATTCAGGTTTGAATTATGCCTCCAAGCCAGCAATGATTTGTGAAAATCTTTTTTCCTCTCTGACTATGCCCTGTCCAGAGATATTTTCTGCTTGTTTCTTCCTGTACCATCTCATATTTTTCTACCTGAAAATTACATAGCTACCCCTCCAAATGAATTTTGTGATCCAGGTCACATGGGGAAAGTCACATTATATTTTCATGTATCCTGATTGCCCGACTTTATGCCATGTGATTGAGAAGGCTGGTCTCAATCAGCAGGGTTTTCAGTTAGGGGCTGAATTTCATTTGAGATCTCTATTCCACTAGTACAACATTAAGGCTGCTCAATTGACCTGACTAGATTATTGCCTGATTTTCTCTATTTTTAGGGCTGTGAAAAATTATTATTATTCAACTGTCCTAGATTCATAGGTTGGTGGCATGATAAGTCAGGTCTCTTCACAGTTGTTTATTCTTTGCTAATCTTGTTGTCTTACTGATTCTCAGTTCTGTCCAGTTGTCCATGTCTTTTGTTTACATTGGGTGCAGACAGAAGTGACAATTTGGGCCCAATCTGGCCACAGAAAGCAGCGCATAGCCATGACCAAACACAAGCACATGGCTGCAGACAGCCTAAAAAATGGACAATCGGGTGAAAATCTGACACTTACTGTATGAGGGGTGAGATGACATTCCAAAACAGGATGTCTTCTATAACTCTTGCCTGGCAGCCTGCCAGCCTGTTGCAGCTTTTGGAGTGGAAGCGGGGAAAGGAAGCACAGGGAGTTAAGTCTTGAGGTTTTTCAGCCCTCGCTGGAGGGTGTGGTAGGTGTATTGGAGTCTCCCTGAGGTGGTGGTGGGGGCTTCGATTCACCCACCCCACCCTCCAGTGCCAGCTGGGGAACCCCTAGAATGAGCTCCTTCTGCTCCCTTTCCTCACTGTCATTCTGAAAACCCTGCAGCCATGCTGTGAGGAGGAGCCATTGCTAGGGGAAACCAGCTGCAGGCTCAAAGCCAGAAGCTAGATTCCCTCCCCCTTGTAACCAACAGTGAACTTCCGTTTGGTCTGGGAGAATCCTTGTAACACCAAGCTTTTCCTGCAAAGTGTTATCAGTTATAGCGGGGACCTGTATTTCTGTCTCCACCCACTGTTCTTTGTCTCTACCACTTCTTCCTTCCCTCCTTCCACATATCCTCTTCTCTAAGAAAGTCTCTTTCTTCCCTAACCATGTTTCCAAAGACTTCTAATTTATTTCCCTTAATTGTATGGATAAGATCATGTCATAGCAAGCATTTCTGACACCCTGTCATTAGATTTTTTTTACTGTCCATGGACTTCTCAGTATTTTTAATACGACTTTATTTCCAGTGTTTTTGATTTCTGAATTTTTCTTTTCAAGGTCCAGGTTTTGCAGTCATATTAAACTGCTAACCACAAAATTGTCTTCAATAGTTTAATTTTTATTTTCAAGCTAATTTTATTATTTCTCTGGATCCTTGAGGAGTTTGCTATGTCTAATGGATTTTAAATATCTCATTCACATGAACTGTAGTAATTGAGCATGGATTCAAAATTTCTTAAAATTTCTCAAGATTTTTCCTAATTACCAGTATTTTTAGATTTTTTATTCATGTATGAATGATTATGCATATATATTATTGCATATTTCAACTTGAAATACGTGAATTTCCCAACTGTTCTGACCATGTCCTTTTCCATCTTAAACAGTCCATTTGATTGTCATTCAACCAATAGAACGTTTGGAAGTTTCTGTATGAAGTAAATGCAATTTGGGAATAAATATATCCCAACTCTTATTACAGAGGAGGAGAGCTCTGGAATCATTCAAGACCTAAAGAGGTATCTGTGTTATGGCGACTTAGAAGAGGGTGACATTTTGAGAAGTGGGAGTGGAACAGGAGGTCTGCTTGGGGCTGATCTCTGTGGCCCGCCCATCTGTTCCTGGACCAAACGCCCACCTTCTCACCTGCCATGCCTTGATGTTAATAGAGATGTTAATAAGCGGGAGGCTGCCCATTTCTTATCCCGATGCCAGGGGGTGCTATCTGCAGCCCCTTTCCTTCTCTACACTGCAGCCTAAGCCTCATAGATGGCATCACGCTGTTCCTTTTATCACCAGCCCCCACACTGGGCTCCAGAATCCTCTTATTGAACCCCACCTGGATTCCTCCCCTCAGGCAGCCTCTTCTGCCATCATACCAGGCAGCATAGCTCCCTGAATTGGTTCCCCTTTGGGTGTGGTCCCCCCACTGAGCCCTTTGGCTCATCTAGCCCTGGCACACCTCCAGACCGGTTGGGATCCCAGGCCCTCAGCTCTTGGGCATCCCTTCTGGTGGGCCCCTCACCCTTCAATCCTTCCAGTCCTGGCCCCAGCATGGGCCAGTCAGGGGAAACCCAGGCAGGCCTGAGTCTATGGCCCTTACTCTCACTCTCTGAGGGTCCACCTCTGGGCCCTCCAAACAAAGGGGTAACCCACCCAGTTGTGGGGGCTAGGGGTTAAGATGTGGGTGGTAACTGGCCTGGCATTTCCTGGTGGTTCCTATGCTACTGGGAGCCCTACTAGGCCACCCACTCCTGGCAGGATGCAGTTTTAGGTCATGCCCAGGACCAGGAGCTTCCTTACCATCCACTACAGCTCCTCCCTTACCTCCAGATGATATCAGCAGCCCTCTGGCCAGGCAATGTTTTTGCCTGGCCTTCAGCAGCAGAACTGCCCTGTTTATATGGGCAGCACCAGTTCCAAAATAGCTGTCCTAATCAGGCACCTGGCAGATACCAGCTCCAGGTCCTTAAAGTGGCAGGCACAAACAGTGCCCTGCCACAGGGAAGCAAGAAATTTTCAGCGGACCACCCTACTGGATGTTATCAGAATAATACACGATAATTAAAAATGTGATGCAACACTTTTTCAGCAGGTTCATCTGTTTAAATGACATGCCTAAAGGTGGCAAAATCAGGAGTCATTCATTTTAGGTGCAACATAGTATTTTCACATAGATCCCATAACTGATAACCAGTAAAACAGCATAAATTGGTCAAGCAGACAGTCAAAAGGAAAAATGAACAGAAGGATTTCTGAATTGCTCCTTTACTGAACACTGAGTCAAAACCAGAAAACTGAAAACTGTTTCTATATCATGAAGCTTGGCAAAAATGTATTAATTGCATTTTATTTTCATATTCTCATGTTATATCTTCAGTATTCTCATATAAATTTTACTTTATTTTACTGTTTACAGTTAGGAATTATTCAGCCTTAAACACGTGAAATTAAAGCCACAGATGATTCTAAACTGTCCAGGTCCTTGGTACTTAATTAGCATTGCTCTCCTTTCCCTTAACAACTGTGTAATACTGTACTAATGAAAAACAGGGCTTCTCTATTTGCTATGGCCTTGGGGTCAATTATCAATTTATCATTGTGTCCTGGAGGTTTAAAATAAAATACTCTGTGCAGTGTAACCATTGTATAAAATTGACATTAAGTAGATTCTGTTGAGTATGGACTTAATAAAAAATACAAAGAGTGCTGCCTAAAAGGGTTCTACTCCTATAAATTCTATTAGGCTGCCTTTAATATAGGACAGTAGGAAACTGCAAAACTAATTTAAAGGTTTTTTCACTACTATGCCTTATCTATATATTGTATGAGAATAATCAAGAAAGAGGAAAAAGAAAAGGCACTTCAGTTATGCTTTAAAGATTGATTATTATTGTAAACTTAGCTTTAATAACAACATGTCCATGTTGTTCTTATTGGTGGATGGTGAATTCAGAACCTTAATTTTCCATTTGTGTCAAATACTGCCAGGGTAGAACTGTATTTACAGGTCAATGTCAAATTAATCAGAGTAGTAATATTTGGACAATGCCTTTAAATCAGATATGCAAAAAGTAATTAAGCAGAAATTTATTTTTTGGTAAAAAAGGAGCACCTAGTCTTAGGAGTGTATTGTTGTTAGTCCAATACACAGCTTTTTCATCATGAGGTCGAAAAGATATCCCTGCCTTGCTTGGTGTTTTTTTCAGAAAAGACTAAAAAAACCTGCTCTATCTAATGGTACTAGCATGCTTCTGTCTGTTCCCAGCATCTGGCCAAGTAGGTTTGCCTATGAAAGCTCATGCCATTCTGAATCAGTCAATCAGTAAGATGTCACCCTGCCCTACCTTTTGACAGACTTCTGCCCAACATAACTGATTACCTCTGTAGTTCCAGATAAAGGTGTTTCTGGGAATTAGGTGTCAACATTTGTTCCTGCTGATTTAGTCCAGAAAGTCCTGCTTCCTAGATGCTGTTTTTTTTAAACTGGTCTATGGTTTCTGTGTTACAGAATGGTCTCAGATAATTACAGTATTGTGTATAGCCTGGCACACTGGGCATTTTTTAAAAGGATTGCTGCATAAACAGAGATTGATTTATGCTCCTTCTCTCTCCCTTTACTTGTTAACTTCTTTGATATAGATTCACTAACTTGAATGGATACCACACGTTCCAGGCATCTAGGTTGTCATCTACTACTATGCCCTGATTTCATTGCTTGCTGTTAGCAAGGCCCCAAAATATATATCATACTTCTTTGTTAAGATAGCAAAACTGATATGGAAAGAGCCTTAGAGTTGGAGGAGAGTAGCCCAAGTAACTCTGACCCAGGATTGAACAGTGAACCTGTTGTGGAGATGAATGGCTTAATGCCAGTAGATTCATTCTCTCCCACTTCCCTCTGCTTTTTCCCTAGCCAGCTTCTGCCCTCAGCATGCTGCATAATCTCCACAAAAAATAATCAGGATACTGATGACTAGATAGCTGTTGAAAAATCAAACACATGCTATGCACAGCAGTATGAGAGCACTGCTTATCTATCTGTAAAAGAGATTGCATATCTATTGCCTTACATCAGGTGTGCTGAAGTGAGTTTGAGAATGTAGAAAATATAGAGCAGAATTAAGAAATATGATCCCTTTAAGCCTCTTCCTTTTTTACTTTCACAGCCAACTTCAATTAGACATTTCCCATGCTTCTACTACTCTCCTGGGGAACTATCATGCCCTTATGGAATCATGCAAGTAACTCACAATAAACTCCATCAGTTACACACGTGCTCCAGGGTGTTCATGGGGGTGGACTAGGGCTGTTGGCCATATGGAAAAATGGTTTTGCTTGCCAGACAGGTTTTCCCAACATACTCTCCTAGATCTGTGTCAAATCTCTAGTGGTATTAAGCATTTTAAGTGAGTATCAATATTTTCATTACTGAAACCAAACTGACAAATATTACAAAAGAAGAGTCATTTTTTCAACCAGTGTCTTCTTCTGAGGCAGCACACAGGGTGGCATGACTGAGATACTGCCTGGTTAATTGATTAGTGCACTTCAAATAAGGCTGGGTATGGTCCAGTACAGATCATTCTGAATGTTGATAAATGACCACCTTTGTGTGAAATGGTTGAGGTGGGACCACTGCCTTTTGACAAACCAGAAAATGGAATGATTACTATTGGTTTCTATTGACTTGTCTGGTTAGAGCAGTTGTGCTTCTTCCTAAAGGTTAATTGGACTTGAACTCAAGAAATTAAGAGGTCAGCTCAGGTCACAGTGACAGCAGGCAAACTTTTAACTTACCGCTAATCATATTTGTTAGGAGAAGGGCATATTAGAACTCTTCAGCCATGCTACAGTTCAAAGATTTGACATAAAAATAAGTGTTTGTCTGTATTATTATATAAGTCATACATGAGTCTGGTAAATATGCACATTGATATTTTCTTTTTCAGGAGATATTTTTTTTACTGGAAATCCAAATTATGCCTTTATGCTCAAGATAACTTGTTGACAACTCTCACATATATATGCTTGTAGCTATTTAAAGTTTTTCCTTTGAAAAGTCAAGGAAATCAAAGTATTTCATTTGAACTTCTCAGTGAAAAAGTTTCTATCTATCTATATACTGCACAGTCATGTAGTACTAGTTTATATACGGACTTGTATACACAAGTACTAAATGACTGCGCAGGAAGTCAAGTTACTGCACAGTGGTGTCAACAAATGGCTTTTTGATGATGCTGACTGCACAGTAGCCTGAGACTACTGTGCAGTAGTGTCGCATCACAGTTTCTGCCATGCAGCTCTACTGTGCAGTAGTCTTGGGCTGCTGTGCAGTCAGCGTCTTATGTGGACATGACCACCGTGTGCTTGATTTTCCTGCTTGCACTATTGTAATATGGGGTAACACTTGCTACTCATAGATATTACATCAGTTAGAAACTCAATCTTACTGAAAGTAGAATAAGGCCTTGAATCTTGTAAGGAGAGGTGGACTTATATAGGATACATTCCCTGGCCTTCTCATTGTTCATTGTAAAACTTAGGCCACTTTTTGCTCTCATTTACATTATTTTCACAAATTGCTGTTACAATTTTAAACAGTTTCATATAATTTTATAACATGGACATATTTAAGGCTTCTTCCCCATCAAAAGTATTTTGCATTTGTTTATATTTTGAGATTAATAAAAAATTCATGAATTCTGGGCCACAGTTAAAATGGATGCAATACATATACTTTTTTTTAACTTTGTCAGATTAATAATACAGATTTTCCATTTTATGCAACCTATAGTTAATGTAGGAAGGGAAGAGAATTTAAACTAGGGTTGGGTATTTGACCAATCAAAAAAAGTTTGGTCAATGACAGGTCAAGTATCAGTAAAAAATTATTTAAAAATTGCCAATGGGTCCAAATAATACACATAAAAAACCACAAATTTTCCATTAAAATGTGTCAAAAAAATAAAAAAACCAACAAAGTAATTTTTTTTGTAAAATTGCTATAATCTTTGACCAGTCAAAAATATAGTCAATTAACTTGCTTGCTAACCCTAATTTAAACCATTTTAGTGCCTATTATATACCAGCCCAAATACATAGCATAACTTGAAACAGTCTCAGAGCATCTCCAATTTATACTTGGCTTGACTGACACATAGGAGCCAGTTTGTGTTGAAGAATATGGCCCAATATGCTTTTTTATTATGAGACAATGTGAAATTAATGAAGCTTTTCACTATTTGTTTCATTATTTTAAATGTGTGGTTTGGCTAATAATAAGGTGAACGTAACTTAATTTGAGAACTGAGTACTATTCTCTCTCTGAAGTCCTGCCTTGTTCAATATACAACAAAAAAGAGTCATGCTGCTCCAGTCAGGTCCTATAGATCTGTCATGGAAATTGCTAATTATCCATGACTTGGTATAAAATTGACTTTCATTTTATGTAACTCCTAGATAGCAAACATTCATGAAATAGTCTAAAGACATTGGCATGCAATCACAGGAGGGTATGATGTAACATCCATCAGCTGTTTTGTAGTCAAGTGCCTTCCTGCATAGTGGATACAATCCAAAGTAATGGTTCTGAAATTCTTTTGCATTCCATCATAAACTACTGCATTGTAGTTCACTAATAAATGTTGGTTTTGCAGTGCATATTATTGCTGTGGTTATAGCCAGTAAGAGAGACAAGTCTCAAGCTGGGATCTAAACTCTTTTGCACTTGGTGGAGGAGCCATATCTAGAAATAGATGTCCTAAAGCTAGAAGCTAAGGTTGGGAGTAATAGAGATCAAAACCTAGAGCCTAGCACTAAAGGAATTTGCTCCATGAAGAGACTGGAGCAAAAGGTCTGGCCACTAAGCTATAGAACAGCTGAGTCATTATGCATCCAAGGATACAAAAGTATTTGGGTAAGAAGGAGAGCAGATAAGAAATAGCCTAGTTGTTAGAGTGATCCAGCTGTGTGTGGGTGGGTGGACTATGGTGGAGTCTTGGGTTCTAGTTGAATATATCTAATATAAAATATATAAGCATTCTAACTAGATGAACTCAGGTACCCCTGCTCCTTATTTCATGCTCATCCCTCTGACCCTGATGATTAGGCTGGTCAACTAGGAAGAAGGATATGTGGCTTTGAATACTCTTCAGGCTAAGAAAAATCTCAAACCCAGGTCTTGCACAGTTAGGCTATTATATAAAAGAGTTACATAAGCAGCATGAGGTGCATTTTTAATAAAGACTATCATGGCTGCTCTGATTTGTGCTGCTGTCAGTGCTTTTGTGCATTCTAAGCATACCTACCAGATTACGCCCTCTGAGAATGTGAGTGGAGCTTAGGTAGTGCTCTGTCTTGTTTGGAGATCACCGCAGAGTCTCGGCAGGAAGTAGGCACCTACATACTGGTGAGATAGGAGTCCAGGAAGGGTGGTTGTTCCTAAAGGGAGCAATCCTAAAGGCACAGAAGGTGACAATCCCTTTGCACAGGAAAGGGGCCAAGGGGCCAAGAAACTCTCTTGGCTGAAAAGAAAAATACAGGAAAGCCTGGGGCAAAAAAAGAGGTGTATGGGCAGTGGAAGCAGCGGGGAGCAACCAAGGCAGAATCTACCTACTTGGTCCACACTTGCAAGGAGACAGTCAGAAAGGCCAACGCAGAAATGGCATTTAGGCTGGCAACAAAAATTAAAGACAATAAAAAGTCCTTCTTCGGGTATACAGAGAGCAAAAAGAAGATGCAGCATAGCATAGGACCCCTACAAGACAAACTAAGGCAATTAGTGACAAATGGGGGGGAACAAAGCTAAGCTCTTCAATGATTTTTTGCCTCTGTATTCCTGAACTTGGATCAAGACATATCTCCTAATTGGATCATAGACAGGCATAAAGGGGACACCTGCCCACCAACTGTTAGCACTGAATTAATGAAGAGACACTTGGAGGGGCTGGATGTGTTTAAGTCAGCAGGCCTGGATGATCTTCCTCCAAGGGTGCTGAAGGAATTGGTCACTGTCATAGCAGAGCCACTGGCACAGCTGTTTGAGCACTCATGCTGCTCCAGTCAGGTCCTAGAGGACTGGAAAAGAGCCAGCGTGGTCCCTATTTTCAAGAAGGGGAGGAAAGAGGATCTGGGTAACTATAGATCAGTTAGTCTCACCTCTATCCTTTGGAAAACCTTTGAAAAAATTATTAAGGATCACATTTGTGGAAGTCCAGTGGGGAAGGCAATGCTAAAGGGCAACCAGCATGGATTCATAACAGGTAGATCCTGCCTGACTCACCTTGTTTCTTTTTATGACCAAGTCACAAAATGCTTAGATGCAGGAATTGAGGTAGATGTAACCTACTTGGATTTTAAGAAGGCCTTTGATACAGTATCTCATTCTATTCTCACAGATAAACTGAGCGACCGTGATGTAGATGATTACATGGTCAGGTGGATGGCAAATTGGCTTAGGGGTTGCACCAAGAGAGTGGTGGTGGATAGGTTGGTATCAACCTAGAAAGATGGGAGCAGTGGAGTCCCACAAGGCTCAGTCCTTGGACTGGTGCTATTCAATGTCTTCTTCAGTGACTTGGATAAGGGCGTGGAAAACACTCTGTCCAAATTCACAGATGATACCAAATTATGGGGTAAAGTTAACACACCAGAGGGTAGGGAATGAATCCAGGTAGATCTGAACAGGTTGGGAAAGTGGGAGGAACAGAATATGATGCAGTTCAACGAGGATAAATGTAAGGTGCTGCACCCAGGGAGAAGGAATCACCAGCACGCTTACCAGCTGGGGGAGGACCTTCTCAGCAACACAGCAGTGGCAAGGGATCTCAGAGTCACTGTTGACTTGGCCCCTCGTATGGTTAGGAGCCTGCAGGCAGAGCTCTATGAGGAGAGACTGAGGGACCTAGCTCTCTTCAGCTTCTTCAAGAGAAGGCTGAGAGGTGATTTTGTGACTGCCGACAAATACCTTGGGGGGACAGCAAGGAATAGGAGATGCTCTGTTTACTAGGGCACCCCTTGGTGTAACTAGGAACAACGGCCACAAACTGATGGAGAGCAGATTTAGGTTAGATATCAGGAAGAACTTCTTTATGGTAAGGATTGACAGAATCTGGAATGGGCTTCCAAGGGAGTTGGTGCTCTCTTCTGCCTTGGGGGGGGTCTTTAACAGGAGGTTAGACGTATACCTGGCTGGGGTCGTCTGACTCCAGTGCACTTTCCTGCCCAGGACAGGGGATCAGACTTGATAATGTGCTGCTAAGGTCCCTTCTGACCCAAACATCTATGAATCTATGAATATTCAGATGGATATTTTTGTCCTCTTGTGAACAGTGTTCCCTCTAAGCTGTACGGCATGCATAGCCACACAGGCACACTCATGCCATGCTGCCAGGCAAACCTGTGCACGTCGTGTAGCTTAGAGGGAGTGCTGTTTGTGAAACCCTACATTTAGGCAAATAGGGAAATCCCAGGGCCAAAAATGGAGCAATGGATGAGTTTATACACAAAGTTGGCTTTACAGCTTCCAGAACGTGGATTTTTTGGATCACTTTTGGATTACAGGGCTTAAATTCCAGTTTAAATTCCTAAGGTGCCTTCTGGGTTTTTCCCCTTTTCTGCTGGGTTTTGTCCCTAGCCACATAGGCACTTTTTACAATTTTACACATTCTCAAGACAAAAAGAGGTGGGGCAGAGAGCAACTTTGCTATAGAAACAAAGGGAAATCCCACTCTAGACGCATGATGTAAAAGAAAATTTGAAATTATAAAACATTACCCTGAATAATCCTCAATGTCACATACTGTCTCTGGGCTGGTACATGATCCTAACCACACATGTCAGGGCTTGTAGAATAAAGGGGGATATCTCTCAAGTTTTATTTTCTATACACTTTCTCTTGGGTGTTCCAAAAATACAGCATTTTAAATTTCAAAGCATGTCAACCTGCTTTACCCTTTTTCCTTGTTAGATGAGAAAGAAAGAGATTAATTCTCTTCCATCTTGTGCTTTAGCTACTCCTATGAAAACTACACAATAGCCAAACAGATTGTATGGGTGCCACACAAGTTTGGGTCATCTTTTGAAATTATGTGTTGACAGAAAATAGCCCAGTTTAAATAGTAGACCAGAGATTGAACATCTATGATCAGCATATGGAAGAATCATGTGTTTAACTTGAACACTTGTATACAATTCACTGATAGTAAGTATAAATTAAAACCACTTTTTAATAATCACTTTTGCTCTGGTGGGCAGGGGGCAGTGCTTTAATTAGAACAGCTCTGAGAGCCATTTTTAAGCACAGGGATGCAGATACATGAGAGACTTGCCATGCTCCAGCAGACTCAGTTAATCGAGTCTGCTCCAATGTGCTGGAATTCCAGTGTATCAAAGCAACCTCAGTGCTCATGTATAGGTGCCTGAGTACCAGCAACTAAAATATTTTAGGCTGTATTCATCCTTCCCTACACATACGAGGAGCTTGCCTCATGAATAGCTCTTTTTTCCAGTTCACTTACGCTCACTTCTCATGAGCAAGAGTGGCAGAATGTGGCCTTTTGTTGTATACAACAACTGTATATCAGCAAAAAGTCAAAATATATCAAAAGGGCTAGGACTTGATTCCTGAGAAACACTGGGTTTCTGAGTGCTTGTCCTTGGCTGTGTATGATATAGAAAAATGTTCTACAATTTCTTGCAATAGTTTATATCAGGTTGGCTGTTGTTTATTTATATCAGTTTGATAGTAGTTTATTTACAGTTTTCACTAAAGCAATGCAAGAGAACCATCAATAAAATTATATATTATATAAAAATAAAATTATACAATGTATGGTTATTGGTAAAATCACACAATGCAATTACATGTTCTACTAATTTAAATTTTAAAAATTGAGCATAATATATGATGATATAAAAACAGATAAAATGAAGCTATATAAAATAGTGAAGTAAAAAATTAAAAATAAGGAACTATATTTGTTTTGGGACCCTTTTCTTTGTGCAAGTCATGCAAATATGCATACAGAGTATAGGACAGGCAGTAAGGTGCTAGAGAGGAGCCAAATTGTTTTTTCTTCATTAGCCTAGTACTTTAAAAATTTCCACTAATGGAAAGAAGCACTTCCCTCTTTCTTCAAAAGATGAACAAGACCACAAATAGTAATTTAAGTCGCCTATCTCATTCTTCCCACAAGAACATATCTGTCTGAACATGGGGTCCAACACCACTTGCCTATGCAGACTGCACATCTCATTAGAGTGAATTGCATTCTTGTAATGGCCTCTAGTTTGTGGTTTTGTACTTCAGATAGATAGGTTTCCAGGCCAAAAGAGTGCTTTATTAATCTCAAAAAAATAGGAAGTTCAGGAAAATCTCACTCCCTGAATATTTGTCTGTATGCTGGTATCTTTAATTATTACATCTATATCTTGTTTTAAATACGGGGGAACTACTGGGCCAGTAACTGTCAGCAAATTTCCTAGGCTACTTGTCTGGAGATGTTATTTAAGCATTTAAATCGATGTTTATCTGGAAAAGAAAAAGCTTCTAAAATGTACTTCTTAGGATATCTGAAAGGGGTACAAGCCTGAATTTTTATCTAATAATTAGAGTTCTTAATTGAGCTAAAGTGCTCACATAAAGAGGTCCCATTTCAGATTGCGTAACCCCTCCCATCATAGATTTTGGTACAGAAAATAGCTGCCTTAAACAGTATTTAGATTTTTGTATTTTATTTTGGAATGAACCATGGGGTCTGCACCCCATAATTCTGCTCTATATAACAAATGGATTCTTCCTTGTATCTATAGACCACTAGTGCTGCTGGTACACACATTTCTCCTGGCTTTATTGTAAAAAGATAAAATTCCACCTGAAGTTTGTTTTGCTTTAATGCTCTATAAATATTAATGAAAATATTCTGAAGGATCCTGCTGATAAAAAATTATCTATGATGATTTTTTTGAGCATCTTAAAAGCAAAAGCAAGTTGGGATTAAAGAAGAAACACCACACTCTGCATATATACAATTAAACTTTTTGTATGCATTTTTTTTTCTGCCAGAAGATATACTTCCGTTAACTACATTGAACCATTTGTATATTTTGGGATTCTATATTTATAATCTTTTGAAAAAGAAAATGAGCTTTTGGTATGAAAAGATGCTTCATGTTTTACCATCCTGCTTACAAAAGGTTTATCAGTAGTTTAAATGACACTAGGGCTAAGTAATTAAGCATCATAACTTTAAAGATGGCCTGCATTTGTGCATCTGAAAATTTTGAGCTTAAATAATTGTGGTTGTAATTTATATTATGGCTATCTAAGTACCAAACCATGTTTGATGTCCAAGTGACGTCAATTTGTGCCCAGAAATAACTGCAACTATATGCACCCATAAAATAAAGATATTTAAATAAGTGTGTAAATTTAAGCACTTGAGTAGTCCCCTTGAAGTCAATATCTTAAAAAATTCATCAGTGTAACAATTTTAAATTGAAAAGCCAGTTAAATTGGTTTAACAACCATGATGTTACTGCATTTCCCACTTTACTCTTATTTTTCTTACATGTTGTAGGCTAAGTTCTGCCCTGATTGCAGATAGTTATACTAATTAAATTGTTACATCAAGGACAAAACTGTTAGCAGACTATGGTAGTACTGCAGAAGAGTAGAAACTTATGATCTTTTTACATTACCTGCCTACATATGGTTGGCAAAACTGATTCCACAAACTCAGCTTCTAAGAAACTTTATCTTACCCAAATAGTAGTTGCTAAAATCAAGATATACCACATCCACTGGTATGTACAGGCACCTGAGGTGAATAGCCACTTGCCCTACTTTCTCAGGAAGAATGAGGCCTCCCCTCTAGTCCCCTCCTGCTTCTTCCTCAAATTCCCCTGCTTCAACACTTACCTCAGGCTTTGTTCTCCATCCCCCTGCAAAACTAGTTTAAAGACCTCCTCACTAGGTGAGTGAGCCTGTGTGCAAAGATGCTCTTCCCTCTCTTTGTCAGGTGAATGTTGTCTCTTCCTTCTTGGAACAACACCACATGGTTGAAGAAGCCAAATCCCTGTTGGTGACAGCACCTGCATCTCATGCATTGATCTGCAGGATGTGCCCACTACTGCCAGGGTCCTTCTCCTTGACCAGAAGGATTGGGAAGAATACCTCCTATGTACCTGCCCCTTCACCCTTACACCCAAAGCCCTGTAGCCACTCTTGATCTGCTCAGGTTCAGCCTGGCAGTACCATTGGTGCCCACATGGATGAGCAGCATGGGGTAGTAGTCAGAGGGTTGGACAAGTCTTGGTAATCCTTCCATGACATCTCAGATCTCAGCTCCAGGCAAGCACCAGGCTTCCTGAAACAACAGGTCAGGCCAGCAGATTGTTCCCTCCAATTCTTGCAGAATGAAGGCTTCAATTACCACCATCCATCGCTTCCTCTTCATGGCAGTGGTCTCAATCCTCCCCACCTTGGGGATTCCTGGCCCAGCCTCTCCCACCGATAGAATGTGCTCCTCCTCTGTTGCTAGCACTTCATATCTGTTCTCCAGGCAAATGGAGAAGATGACTCTATTTCTATTCTTCGCTGCACATGGGGATTATGACTTCTTGCTACCAGAAGATACAAGCTCCCAGCCTCCAACTTCCTGGGAGTCCATACCCTCTTCTTTTTCTAACACCACCTCTGGCAGTCCTTCCTCCCCAGTCCTAGTGGTTTCCTCCAGCGTGGAATCAGTGAAGTCCTCATGGCAGAGGATGCTTTAAAGCCTTGCCATCTCCTCCTGTAGCTCTCTTGCCTTCTGCTCCCTCACCTGGCTGACATGGGAGGGAATCTTTTCTCCACCCCTGCTGTAGATGAACTTTATTCATGCTCTAACTATTTCCTATGTGTGTTAGATTAACAAATCATGTCACAGAATGATTTGTGAAAAATTATAGTCAATGCCAGAACTTTCTTGTAGCAGGCATAATGCTTCAGCTACTATTCTTAGAGATGGCCAGAAATTATAATGAAGAGTATGGAAATCTCTAGATGAGCAGCTTGTGAGTATACATACAATGTCACTAAGACTTAGAGTAATTTGTAAGTTTTTGAGATACAGCTTGAGTTAAGCTACGAATGAAATATAGAAGATGAAATTGGACATGGTATGATTGTGGAATATAAATAACTGATATCATTAGAGCCTTGTAGTATATAGCTTAGGTTTTTTGTAAATATGCTTTCTGATTAGCAATAAAGTTGAGCAAAAATCTTTCATTAAAGCATGCAGATTTGGTGACGCCAACATTTTTGGGAGGGAATTCATTTTTATTTTAATGCTAAAAAACAAAAACATACAACAAACAAACAAAAAAATGAAATCAAGACAAAAACCCCAAGCCCTGAAAAATCAAAATGCTTTGTTTCAGCATGTTTTTAACATTTAACCTTTTATTGACTTAAAATGCCTTCTTGTTTCCTGTTTCCTACACTTTCATACAACAAAGTTAAACATGCTTGAAACTTAAATAAATACTTTCCTTTTGACCTATATGGAACTTTATTAACCTAAAACTTTTTTTTAACTCTTTGACTTGCAAATTTATTGAAAATTGTTTGTTTCAGGTCAACAGATCTGCCAGTGAATCAAAAAATCTGTTACTCACAAAAATCTCGCCAGCAGTGCTATTTATTGCAGATGCTGCACTTAGATTGCTTATTCTCAGAACTAATAGATTTTGGCATCTTAATATAACCTTTGTTAGTTAATGTTCCAGGTTTAAAGTCATATTGAGATTTTAGATATATGCTGAGCCAGTACTAAGAATAATATGGAACTAAAATGTGTTTTCTGACTAGATGGTTTACAATAGAAGAAAATGTGTTTTTTGTAACTTCATAGAAGGTAATATCTTGTTTAGAAAAATCACTTTTTTAATTACACTAATCCTTATTGCTTCTGTTCAAGATAAGTCTTCTGTTAGTAAAAGCTTATATTTCTGTTTAGCTAAGTAAATTTTATCTTTGTGTTTTATTTTTGTGTCCTACTCACACAGCCCACTTTATTGTTCTGAGTACCTCAAATCACTAATGATTTTTCCTTACAACACTCCAGTTTACAAACAAGAAACCTAAGGCACAGAGAGATAGATTAATTTACCCAAAGTCATATATGAACTCTGCAACAAAGCCAGGAATTGCATCCCTATATCCAAGTCCAGCCCAGAACTTTAAGGACAAGACTGCCTTTTCTTTCTCAACAGAAGTAACTCAAGCAAATTTATATCTAGTGATTAGCAGTCTATTATAGTTCTTTAGTTACATATAGATTGATGGGTTTTTTCCCCCTAAAGAAAACTATTAAAAAAAATTGATTATTAGTTCATGTTTATGCATGTAGTATGGTTTACATTTGTATCAGGCATGTGTTAACATCACACATCCCTGAAGTCCTGAGGACCAAGATTATCAAAAATAGAATTTTCCCTGTTTAAAAGTAAGAAGCTAGGTTCCTAGGTCCATACTGAGGTTCCTAAATAGCTGAATTGAGATACTTTAAAACCCCTTTATAAGGTGATTTGAAACCTAGAGAGGAAAAGTGGTAAGAAGTGCTAGTCAGTTATTGTTATTATTATTCCTATTTTTCAATCGTAAACTCTCCTCAAGTCCCATTGAAATCAGTGGAAGCTATTGCATGGTCAGATCTTTTCAAATCAGAGTTTAATTTAAGTCTCAAACTTATCAAAATCTTGCCCTATGCTGCAGAAAATCTGACCAGTCTAGTAGCTGAAGCAAGAACCTTTATTCCATCTTTTTGCTATTGGGCAGCAAGAGCTGAATGAGGACCTTTGTGAACATGCTCCATATCCATAGCAGGCTTTCTCCTTTGTTGCAAGAAACCAACCTGCCATCAGTCTTAAAAGGTTTGTTGACTTGCCACTCTCCAGTGGTTTTAATAAAGGTTTTGCCTGAAAAAATACTTCCAGTTTTTCCACAACAGTAGGGAAAAAAAGAAGGGTAAAGGTGTAACCTGATAGGCAACTCATTGCAACAAGTGGCAGAAATGTGTTTCAGGTAGCAGTGGCCTACCTATGTCAGACAAGTCATGTTGTCAGTCTGGCAAATAGCGCATGTAGGTACCATACTGGAATACAGGAAGGCTTCCATGAATTCACTTTTTGGTCAATATTTCAGCCCCCACTAGGATTACATAAATTAATTCCACTAATGAATCCAACATTGTGTGAACCAAGGAGATTAATCAGGACATTCTTGTCATGGTAGCCATGCTGGATTCAATTGGCACCGTTCTTGCTATAGTTCTTTTACACAAAGGACATATTGACAGACAGTTAAGAAAGTCATGCAGGACAGAAGATGAAAGGGAAACCCTACCAACGACATCAAATGCAAACATGCTAGAACATCAAGCAGATCATCTACTCCAACAGTTCACTGGAAGATGTGTATATTCCTCCAGAAATATTCTAATAAGAATTGATTGAGTCAAGTGTTGTTGTTTAAACAGACAATGCAGTACACAAACTGGCAGAGAAGAATGATGTTTTGCATAGCTGAGTTGGTGTAAAAAATCTACTAGCTGCTGAGGCATGTTACCATCCTGAATGCAGGCAAGAGGAGCAATGGAAGAAACAAGTCTGTCGGTCCCATTTGCATGCAGAGATTGTACCAAAAAAAATTCTTCTTTCTCCTGAAGTGAGAGCATGGCTTCAAGTGATTGATGAACTAGATGTCAGTTTTACATGGAAAAATGTTTACAGTTTGAAAGATATACTTGAAAGATATTGCAATTTAGTAGGAGATGAAGGTAGTGAATGTCCTTTGACCACACTGAAGCAAATGAAGCAAGAACTTCAGACTTTCTTAGACATGCCGAATGCACTTGACAAAGGAAGAGAAATTATGAACAGCATTTTTCAGAAACATCTTACTGCAGATGCTACTGGGAGCTTCTATGCAAACATACCCAAGTCAACAGTGAAAACCTTCAAAGGTGTAAAGTCAACTACAGGACAGCACAGCAAAAAAGGAACAGATGCAGAATGCAAAGGGTATTCAGCAAAGTCTATTTGCAGTGGTTGTAGCAGGTAGAAGGTTAGATGTGCACTCTTTCCTATAGCACAAATGGTCTGAATACCCTCCATCACTTTTTAAACCTGACAAATTGCCAATATGGCTGATGAAGTAGCCTTGTCATGGATCTTGATTGGAGGTAAAGCAGTATCCATTCAGCTATTTCTGAGAAATCAGCTGTTATTATCAATGGTCTGGCTCTTGTACAGAGACTAGGAAAGCTGAAAACTGCAAGAACATTTGAAGATTTGGCTTACTCCTGTGTGCAACAGGTGTTTGCCAACTATTCCAACACGTGTGATTGAGTTGACACTTTCTTCGATCCATACATATCCGCATCCATAAAGGCAGGCACAAGAATATTAAGGACTCAGACTACTAGGCCAATCCTAGCAGCAGACCTCTTCCATTACTGGCATCATGTAGTAGTTTCATATCCTTACCAGCAAACAACGAAAACCTAGTTCATTTTCTAAATAAGGAACTTTTTAAGGAATCGTGCTAATGTTTCTGAAGTGAACGAGTTCTCACTGCTGGAAAAGCAAAGCACACCGGCTCATGTGAATTTTTCTAACTGCATTCATAGTAAGCAGCAGCAGACACCAGAATGCTCTTACCCAGCAAACATGAGGTTGGTCTGGGATACTTCTCTGTAGTATTCTCCTGTGATGACATAGGCATAGTGATCCTTCTTCTATAGCATAATCTTGCATCTAAGATGTGGATGAAGAAAACAACCCAGTAAGATTCATTCCAGTTTGTGATATTGTGTCAGAATTGCCTGAGCTAGTTTGTGCATCTCTAATTGGTGTCCACAGTGTCACTGGTTATGAAATCACCAGTGAGTTTAGTGGTCACACTAAGAAAACAGCTTGCAAAGTGTTCATTCAACTTCTACATCTATTGGCAGGTCTAGAAATTAGGCCTGTTGTTGATAAGGGTTTGTACAGTCATATATAAAAGTTTTCTGTGTTGTTGTATCAGCTGTCAACATCTCTGATGACCCTTCACCCTTCTGGATGTTAAGGTGAAATCAAGGAAAATCTCTGGATAAACTTCCACCTACATATGACCCCTTGTGCACCATGTACTTAAATCCAATTATCAAAGTCTTGTTTGGTGGAGTGCACTTGAACCTACTGCACCATTGTCATAACCTGACCAATGTGTCTGTCAAGCTGAAAATGATGGTTATGTTCCTATCATAAACATGCTTGAACCATTATTAGCAGAATACCTTCAGATAACAGGTTGCAAGTGCAAGACAGAATGCCAGGGGCCAGCATGCTTGTGCAAGCAGGTTAATGTGCCATGCACATTTGGCTGTGAGTGCTATGAGACAGTATGTTACAATTCATGTAATAACTACAGGGGTTCAGAAATGGATTCAAGTTATTAAGAGATCTGAAAAAACGTAATAACCCATTGTTTTAATGTTATACCATTGTATTACTGTTATTCTACCATTGGATTATACTATTACATTTTCCAATTGCCTCAAGCTGAACATATGTTTAATTTCCATTGAGTTACGTATTATTAATATCTTACTTACCCGCATTCTGAAATTTAAAAAAAAATGTATCGTCTTATTCAATATAACTCATACAAGTAGGCAAGCCTGAGTTATAGTGTTTTCAGTACTGTCAGCCCACTATGAAATCTGTAGTGATAGAATTTGTGAGGTTTTAACAGTATTATTTACTAGGTTTTTTAATTACTTTGAGTCAATACATACATGCTAATGTGTCAGCCATCTTGGAGTCCAATCTGGCTACCACAATGAAAATGTTACGATTGAGCTTCTCAGTTAATATCGTGTTGGTTTGGTGACTGGAATTAATTATCTAACTCTAATGGGGGCTGAAATATTGACCAGAACATGAATTTAGGGCAGCCACTTTGCATTCTAATAAGCTGGCTGCTTGTATCACTTGCTTACATGAGTTTTCTAACACAGACTTCTACCTAAAACACACTGTTGTCACTTGTGACAATGAGTTTCCTATGACAACAAAATCTAGATACTTCAGTGGTTAATTTATACCCTACAATTATGAATAGAATTCTATTTACCTTTCCATGTCTCCAGTGGCAATTTTCTAGCCGCCTATCTGGCCATCACTTTATGCTTTGGATGTATATGCCTATGTGCATATGGGTCTATGTATATACACAAAAGAATGATAAGGGAGAAAGATTAGTACCTCTCCTCTTTTAGCTCCAGGTACTGAATGCTTAAGGCTCTTTCCCAGAAAGCAGGAGTTTGAATTCTAGGCCTTCTTCACTCAAGAGTATTTTAATCTATCACTCTCTGACTTCTTAACACAGATCAGGCATTATGCAGATCTCTCTCCAGTGCTCCTGTTGAAGCTTATCCATTTTCCCCTTACATTTAGTTCTCATTGGATAAAATGAGTAGAAACTAGTACCATGGATAAGATTCTGTTCCATCAGGAGCCAGGGTCCAGACTAGAACTCAGAGTTACTCCCTTCCAGACTAGCATTCATCTCCATCATGTACCCTATAGATTGTATTCTGCCCTCTGACCATTTTTACTGCTCTTGAGACTAAAACATAGTAGTGTCTTCTTCCACAGTCTAATACCTGATAGTCACATATTTTCAGTCACCTACATTTTTGGGCTTTAGATGATGGTACATGTCCACAATGAGGGTATGCCTATGTAGCCATGTACGTGTACAGCTGGTGTATAGCCTACTGCACATGCTCACTCTACACATGTGCACTTAAGCATTAATACTTCCTGGGAAGTAGAATCACTACCTGTGCATAAGTGTTATATTTGGCACTTCCACACCTAAACTGCTGACATTTAGAAGTGCAAAGGGAAATAGAATTCCACCCTAGATTTATTTCTGAGAGGTATCTCCAGCACAGGTTTGGCTTTCTTTTTATCCATTCATTCCCACCTAAGGTTAAATGCCTTTCCCTACCACATTCACAGGGGTAAAACAAACAACCGGAGTTATAAAAATACTTGTAATTCTTGTGATTTAAAAAACAAAAAACAAAACCTGCAACACTTCAGCCCAGCTCTGGCTAAGTCATTCTCACTGTGTCACCTTTCTCTGTGTCAGTTGTAGTGTTCCCTTCCTGAGATAGAGGCAGAAAGAGATGACAGGAGGGTCAGGGGACTTTTCTCTTTCACTCTGAGTCTTCCTCCAGTGCCATCTGCAATCAGATTGTTAGCATGTCAGTTCAATCTGTCAGAATCCCCTGAGTGCTGCTCAGTCAGCCATGAGGAAATACCTTGTGTATTGGCAGCGGATGTCCCTTAACAACACCCAGTCACTCAGTCATGCAGCCTAAATGGGGCAGCAGACAGCACCTTCACACCAATGTATGTTAACTGAGCTCTCTATTGATGTGTCTTGACCTAATAAGAAGACATAGCAAAAAGGCCAGGGTGAAGAGCAGAGAAAGGCTTGATTGTTGCTAACCTTGCCTTATCTGTTAAAAATGGCAACTTCCTTTACTCCAGTCAGTCAGAAACAAAGTGTGTGTGTGTGTGTGTGCATGCGTGTGTAAAACTCAGCATAGAATTTCTCTTATGCAGTATGGGAATGTAACCACTAGATGACACCAAGAGATAGTTCCTATAGGGCTGTTTATATATTCTTTATTCATCTGCCTGTTCAAAAGGTGACATTCTTGCTGAGATTGTAATTAAGATTACAGAGATACGCAAATTAAGTGATCTGGCAAGTATTAATAGTTACCTTACTTTAATATTACCAATTACTGTCCTAGAGTGCAAAGAACCTGGAATTTATGATCATTTGGACAGTGGACATCAAACATTGACTCTCCTTTCCTGCTGTGTGTACCTTTAATTAGTTATTATAGCAGCATCATTTGTATTGGCATAGCTAAGGGTCTGTCAGTATTTCTATTGCAATTTCTTTCTTTTCAGTGGCTTATAATTCATCTGTAAAAATTCACTCCAGGTGAAAACGTGGCATTGCCAAGTCTCAGAGTATTTGTATGAACTGGCAAATTATTGTGTTGAGCTCTCTCATTCTTTCAATGTCTTGCATCAATTTTAATTAGTTGCCATTTCCAAATATTTTTTATCTTTCATTTTTTAAGTGAAAAGTTAAGAGTAAGTAATCTATAATGTGAATGAATAATGTTTAGGATTTTTCAAGATATTTTCAATGACTGAGTTGTAAAATGTTGGTAACTGATTACCTCAAATTGACAGACACAATGACCTTTTCCAGCAAAATTTGTCATTGGCATTCCAGGCAGACCAGCATGCATGGATGTTGCATTGTCAGAAAATGCTCTGCATTTCAAAATGGTATACTACGATTTAGCTATATGACACCCATTAATGCCAATTAGAGCTGCACAATCTGCTTTGATAATATTGAGTGTTATTTAATATATGCAGAACCTGTGCAAGTTTGTGGGCTTAATAAGCTCTTCAAACCTTTGTTATTAAAACAAAAACAAATGTCAATATGCCTTTGCAATAACCTCTTACCTAAAACAGATATTTATAAATGTTTATCAATTTTCATAAGGGAATATTATAATTATTTTATTGACATTAGTTTATGGTTTCAGGAATTACTATGTTCTTTATGCACTTGATATTAATATCTAAATTAGGTCTACACTTTTTGCAATTGCCTAACAATATTGCTGACTATAGCCATTATGATACAAGATAGTTAGAGGATCCAATGACTAGCATGATCTATCACTAATAAAATAATAATTGTATTATTACAAAAATAATAATTGTAAAGATATTAGTCTTATTAATTAATACTGAATATATAAGGGGGGGAAACTGAATGAAGCATGGGGTCCTAGAATTGAGACTAATGAATTTGAAATTCCCTGTTACATTTGCACTAAACGAAATTTTAGGAAAGAGTAGAACAAGGTGGACTTTCTGAACCTTCAGAATTAGGTACCAGTAATGCAAACTCACTTCTTACTCTTTATAAAGCATTCCTAATGAAGTCCATGAAGTTCCTATTTGTCTTAAGCTTCTTCCAATACTTTCTTCCATTGCCCGGGATCCAAGTGGAGACACAATTGCTATGGAAGATCTAATCAAAACAGCACTGAGTTTAGAATGTTCCATCTTCCTCAGTATTCAGAGGTATCCATGAGTGCCGCTTTCCTCAGGTTTTACAATGGACTCAGTTACCAGTTTATGTAGTGCTATTCCCATTTCCTCCTTATGAGATCTCAGCACACCACAACAAATGGTGGTATGTTTATATTTTCCAGCCATGTATAGACAATTACACTTTTGCCAGTATAAGTGATCAGCACACAAAGTTGTTCGATACCCATAACAGAACAAAAATTCAGCATACATAGACTGGTCTAAAAAAAGTGGAACTTGGTCTAAAATGTGGTCCTCCCTCCAAAGGGTGAATGTGTGTCCTATTCTCTACTGATCTAAACTACATCATTTACAGAAAACCATGTAATTTAGATTGATTCCCCTTTGGGCTTTTTGAAGGTCTGTACCTAGTCTCCATACCCTGGCTTTTCTTAAATTCATGTTGTACCTGATCATATTCATCATTTCTTGCAGCCTAGTTTCCATTTTTTACATTTTCATTTTCTTACAGTAACAACTATTGACTCCAGTCTGGGTGCTAGGTGCTGTACAAACATATGATGAAAAAAACTATGTCCACTTCAAGGAGTTCATAATCTAAGAAAAAGAGGCTACAACAAACAGATGAATAAGGGTTGCAGGAAGTACAAGCAAGAGAATTATATGAGTGTAATAAGCAGGGATCATGTCATCTTGTAATTGGACGTGAAAAAACAATATCTTATCAGCTCTTCAAGGATATCAATGATCACTTAGCAATTTTTGTAAGATAAAGGTTTTACTCCAGGGTCCTTGCCCAAAATATTTGATACTGTGCAATGCAACACCCTGGCTGGCTATAAATTCTATTCAAAAACACGTGTTGTTCAATGATGTTATATACATAGCTTGCCTGAGGTATATGTATGTATTTATGTGTTTGTGAAGGGTCTGACAATCCTTCAAAATAGGATGAGATGTTGGTATAAATTATGATGTTTCTTCTTGCCTCATTAATTTTTACATGCAAAATTTCAGTTTTTAATTAATTCTAAAATAAGGTGGGTACAGATATTCTTCTTCTACTCCTGCTGAAACCCAGTTTTTTTATAAAAGTGAAGCATAGTGACATGTTGCCTGGCACCAAATCAGAAATGTCATCATTTTATACACATGCATGTTACATCTAAACAGATGAAAGAGTTTTGGCTTTTTGTTTGTATTTTCACTTGAGAAAGTTGAGTTCCATTTTGATGGGAAACAGTGAACAATCTGAAGTGAAAGCACAAAATGTTTTGCTTGGTGCCTAATGGTTAAATATCCAATTATTTTTGCCCCCATCAGTTTTACAGGCAGTTCAGATTGCCTCATAAAATTGTAATGGTTTCCCTCATGCATAAAATCCATCATGAAACAGGGAGCAGAAGGCTGAGTTTCTGGCACCTGAGATGTGTGTATAACAGGAAAGACTGGTCAACATTTTTCAGGCATTTGAAAAAAATTCTAAGAAAATATTGATTTTTTAACCTCTGATTTTTAGCATTTTTTTTCAAATTGGACACCTTACTTGGTCTTATTAGGAATATCATAGCATTTTAATCTACATTTTGTGCACTGTAACCATTTTTGGTCAAATATAATTAAAAGCTTAGTTTTTAATTGTAGTGGTCACATTAATAATGATCTCCATAATATTGGGGAAATAGTTCATTTAAAACATTCATGAAAAAATATGATTCCAGTATTGTCCTTGGCAAAAAGAAACAAAAAGAAACATTTTCTCATTTTCTAACAAAAGAGAAAGAACCAGCATTACCATGTTTCTTACAACTTGTTACTGCTTCTATACAGTAGGGGAACAGAGGTTGTTACATATTTACAGCCACTGCTAGAGTACTCTGAACAAATACTTAAGAGATGCAGAGCTGGAACACTTAAAATTTTTTTGCTCCTTTAATAAAGTTTGTAACTTTAACAGTTGTGGCTAAGTAATAGCTCTGCTAACCCCAACCTTTAAAAAAAAACATTGTCAAGACCCCAAAATCATACAATTAACTTAAAAATCAGGAGATTAAAAACAATACATTTTAAGTTCTTTTATTTGCCTTCTAGAACCTTCCCAAACTTTAGGGGGCAGTCACTTCACATTTTTAAGCTCTTATCCACAACCATGAGGTTTAGAAACTTACCCTTTTTCAAAAGAAGCTGAAATTCTCATCAATGGCCTGCTTCTAATACATAGGGCTTTAACAGAAACGTGAAATAAAATCTTCTGCTACAATGATGAGAGTTTGCACTTTGCACTGGGCAACAATTTCAAGAAATCTATATAGAAGTAGTCATTCCCCTATGCTAATTAAGTCAATAACCTTATTTTTATTATTGTTGTGAATATTATTGTTATTAGTGGTGGTAATAGTAGTATTTTCTAAAACCATATTGCTGCAATTCAGACTTATTTATTTGTTTAAATTCTGTCCTATTAAGAGGGATTTTTAAAATATATTAATTTTAATGAATTAGAATCAATTTATAACCATGAATTAAAACATTAACATAAAAGAAAGCACTTGTGTAATGTCATCACACAAATCAGACCCATTTGTTCAATGGAATGACTGTTTTAGCACAGACTGCAGGATTCCCATTAACAACCTGGAGGATGATGATGATTACTATTGTTACCATTGTTATTATTATTATTATTACATTAGTGCCATGAGGCACCCGGAAGAAGGGCCCATTGTGCTAGTCATTGAAGAAACACAGAAAAAGAGACAGTTCCTGTTTGGCTGAATTTACAGTCTAAATGGACAAAACAGAGAAGGAATAGAAGGGGAAACAGGTGCCCAAAGGTGGCTCGATCCTGAAGCTATGCAGCATGTCAGTGAAACATTCAGGAACACATCCCAACACCAGGAAAACATCTGATGTCCATTCCAGAACTCTCTTCTTACTAGATGACATTCAAATCAGGAGCTGTTGACTCCATTTCCTCCATAATACACATTAATAGCAATTATATCCATGCATTAAGGTGAGAGGGAAATCTGGGATATACCACAATACCTGGTTGAGTTAAAGACATAATGTCAGTGCAAGGCCCCAATCATGAAAACTGTTCTGCCTACTTTTAATACTATTCCTTTGCAAAATGTCATTGAAGTCAGTGGGATTCCACAGTGGAAGAAACCTATGTGCTTTAATACTTAAGCATAGTTTTTATGCATTGATTATTAATAGGCAACTTAGAATTAGCAGTCTACTGGACTTTAAAATGATGCATCACAGAGCACACTGAAAAACAACATAGTTGCCTAATTTCTTTTTTTCAGTTTTCTGATAGAGATATTTCTTTTTTTTTTTCTCCATTTACAGGTGCAGAATTAAAGAACGTGTTCACTCACTATATTATTGATGCACTTAAGTGGAGTGTTCCAAAGCATATAATTACCGTGTAGGCTTATGGCCCTGAAGTAGATTGGGATAGTGGTGCTGCATATCCATGATTTGAAGGACATACAGTGATGATTATAGAGGCAGTACTCTACATCCATTCCAGCCCTTTTGTGTTTAGCTGGTTGCCATGGCAAATAATTGGATAGAATTTAAGCCACTTTCTTCCAAGTGGGAAATTCATAATTTTACCCTTCACCTAATTTTGAACATACTTTTAAAGAATCTTAAAGTTTCTGCAGCAATGACATAGAGCTTGGTGGTAGGAAAAAAAATTTCTACACATGTTGGAAATACTAGAATTGGACTTTTGTTTATTTTTTTTTTAATTGTGGGAAGAATCAGAGTCTTACCCAACAAGAAAGTCTCACAGTTTGCTCTAGGAAAAACTCAAAGATGTTGACTGAAGTGGAGATAGAAAACCATAAAATAAAAGATCAATATAATATGGTTTCTGTCATGGATCATTAAAAAAAACTGAGATACAGTTTGAACTAATCTACATCTTGAATCAAATTGAACTCAGACTTTTTTTTTAACTTGGAAAATATTTACCAATGTTTTGCTTTACAATACCATTTTGTCCTTATGATGAACTGCAACTTTCTCAGTAGTGTGAACCTTTTTATATAGGATTTGGGTAAATATTTTTAAATGTCTAAATCACACTGGAAGTCAATTATGTTTAGACTCTTAGTTCTCTTAGGCTTTAGAAAACTTTAGCTCAGGTGTTATTTTTCAACACTTTTGTGGTCAAGAGAATCACAAGGAAATAAAATATAAATATTACTCTTAATACATGGGCCAGGTACAAGATATTTATTATTTATGCTTTTTTAAAAATTTTTAACATAAAATTCAGGCACAACATATGACAAAGAGGCAAGCGATGAACAGAAATGTACAAAGGCAAAGAACCTCAGCATTTAAATAAATCTATGCATTAATTCCCAGGACACAAAAGTTTGAAGAAGATAGACATTATTTAACTATTCAAGGACTGATATTCCAGATGCCATCATATTTAATTTTAGCATAATCAAACAATGGAAGGCATTGCTGGTCTGTTATAAAGTATGGGGCTTCAAGATTAGATTGTGCTTTATGGTCACAGCTCTTCATCCGTAAAGAATTATAGTCTCAGTGGGTACTCTGGAAGGCCTGGTGTGTCAAGGGAGTTCAAGATCCTCTGTTCACAGAGGAAGTATGAAGACTTTACAACTCCTTAGAAGGATACTATAGAAGTGGGCATTTGTTATGAGGTAGTATAGATCTTGTACCTTTAAGCAACTCTAATGGCCCTATTTTCTACTTTTCTGGAAGCACCACCAGTATCTCACCAGAGGGGCAGTATATGCCTATAGCTCTGATATATATGTTCAAAACTCAAAGGGCCTAGTAATTCTTCCTTATAAAGTACTTTACAAAAGGGCAAAAGATATGATAGGTAATGACTGTGCTGCCTTCCATTGGAGACACATGGGAGGTAGTTAACAATATCAAAGGAAAGGCTGGAAAAGTGTGATTTTACCAGGATCATGAAAATCTGGCAAACTCTGAAATGATGTTAATTCATTGTCCTTGATAGCTATGTCCCAGACAGTGGTAAGTAGTAGATGTGTTAGAGGAAGAGAATATGAATGAAGTGTGTCTAAAGTGATCCACCCTCTCTCATATCCTCCCTCTTGTAAACCATCATAGATTTAGGGAAGTCAGAAGCCATATATCTAATTAGTTTATTTTACTGGCTTCCAGTGGACCTGTCCTCTATGAATTTGTCCAGTAGATGTATATTTTAAGAAGCTGTCTTCTTATCTAGATAGATAGGCATCTGTCTGTCTCATGAGACAATAGATTCTGCTGAGTAAGGCATCAGCTTGCTCAGTGAACATCAGTAAGTATGACTATAAAATCCTATTCTTGAAGGACAGTCCCTTCCACACTGTCATCTGTGAAGTTCATATCTAAAAGTCCTGAATCTTTTTATCCACTAAAAAGAACGATCCAAGTTCTGCCAGTTTGATACATGAATCTTAGTTTTCTATTTGTGGGCATTTAAATAAAACAAGAAATATTTTTCAGATTTTTACAGGAGAGTTATATTGTTAAAAAATGTAATATTTATTCAAATAAAGCCAAAGGTTAGAATGAAAATAACTGCTTTCCAGCCCCAGTGGAAGACAATTACTCACATTCATTTTGAATGTTTGCAGACATTTGTAAATGCTTTTCTTTTGATGCATTAGAGCTTTCTTCTTTACTGGAATATTAGTCAATGACTTTCAAACTTTCCATTTCACTGTTAAGTCACTGAGTTTTCTTTGTTAGTTGTTTTTAAATATGCTTTTCATAGTTAAGATTTAACTGTAATGTTTGCTATATAAGCGCCTTGAGAACAAAATTTGCTTTTGAAAAAATTAAATCTGAAGTGAAAGGATTGTTTACATGAACCATGAGACTACTCATTTCTTTGGTGACCACCTTTTCCTGAACCCGTTGTAGATTCTAGGAGCAATTTCAGGTCATCTCTTCTCTGTCAAGTCTCAGAGCAAGGAGCAACAAACTTTGTCTAACTTCAGGTATATATTAGGTGTACCTCCTCTGCAATTGCATTAGAATTATCACAAGAAGAGACTGTATGGGAAAAGTATCGTGAGATATCTGAGCCACTTCCCTACAAATTAGCTTCAAAATGGACATGTCTACATGAGATGCTATCACTCAGTGGTACTGCTCATTTATTTAGTATTTTTATAAACAAGTACTAAACTAATGCACAGGTTTTGTTTTTTTTTAAATCAAACTATGAAACTCCCTCCTCCTCGAAATTTTCAGCATTTCTAGAAGCCTGGGCCATTGGTTACACCTCTGAGGAATTTCAGCAGCTCTACAGAAAAATTAGGTATCCTGATTGCCTTCCATAAGCAGGTACTGGAGGCGGCATGTTCCAGCAGCTCTGAACCAGTCCTATATAAACCCCAAGTATATATCCGATTTGAATCACAAAAGTATAATGGTAAATGTAGCAGGGTTGTTGGTTGTAGTTGTGTTGGTCTAAGGACATAGGCAGGCAAGATTCTTTGGGTAGATGTGATATCTTTTATTAGACCAACTAAATAGTTGGAAAAAAGTTCTTTGCAAGCTTTCAGGCACAAACGCCCTTCGTCCGGCATTGGGAGACTGGAATTCTGAAGAACTCAGAACAGCAACAGAGTCTCCCATCACCTGAGAAAGGGTGTTTGTGCCCAAAAGCTTGCAAATAACTTTTTCCCCAACTATTTAGATGGTCTAATAAAAGATATCACACCTACCCAAAGAACCTGGCCTGCCTCTGATGAATGTATTGCATTTGTCTCACTCAAGGGAGGTCATTGTTGTCTCCTTAAGGGAATGAACCTACTTCAGATGGAATAAGGGCGTGGGCTGTCTTCTTCAGAAAACTGTATCTACAGTGAAGGATGGCTTTCATCTCTTTGGCCTAGTGCAGGGTTGCCTGGATCCATTACTACCCATACTCAGTAAATCTGCTTTCTCATCAAATTTGTGGTGGTCTGAAAGACTGAAGAAAAATATCCTCGAAACAGAAAAGAGAAACTATTTAGATGGGATAGGGAAAGACAGCAGAAAGTAGAAACACTGCTGTAAGTAAGCACCAGATTCCTCCATAAATGGAAAAGATCAACAACTAGGACAGATTATGACAGCTGTAGCAGCAGCAGTGTCTCATCATATTATGCATCCATCTTTCTTCTGAGCAGGCTGTGAAGGGTCATTCATTTCTTACCTCCTGAGTCAGCCTCTGCACCGAACATTGCCACAAATTAAGAGAAAAGGACAAAGAGGGGCAGCTGTTGCCACACTATAGAAAATTAATCTAAACATTCTTTGTATTTGCAGTTCAGTCACATCAGGCATACAGCAGTAGATACCAAAAGAGAAATCAGGAAGCTCAAGAGCTCAAGGCTTACCTTTTAACATAAATGGGATGGATCAAGAAAAGAAACAGTAGAAAGTAAGTGACACTCTAAGCAATCAATATCTTATGGACAAAATCAGAATTAAATGGAAACCAGGATGGAGAGAACTGGAATTTCCAAGGAAAGCTGAATTTCCTGGAAGGGAAAATCTGGACTATGAAGTATTGTGGAGTTACTCTACTATAAAATGTTTAGAAAGTGATGCCATCTGATTTAAATGATGTCCTGTGTCATCCAATTGTTTTATTCCATATCACCTCTCTCCCACAAAATAAAAAAACCACCCTTGCATTCCCTATTCTCCCCACCAATTCCAACCTCCTGAGCAAGTCTGGTTTCAAATATTCACCCTAGATTTAAGTTTAAACTCAGTTTCATTTGTCCATAACTTTAAAAAATCCATGAAATCTTGTGATATTCCAGACTTTCAGGATAAAAGGCACATTCAGTTTCCAGCTCCATCCAGCCTCAAAGATACATGGAAGTTTGAACTGCTTCTCAGGTAAGCCTTCCTTTTAATTCTTCCTTTCAACTCTTTCTCTCTCTGCTTATTAGCAGAGTTCCCTGCAACTGATCACAATGCTACCATTTTTCATGTTTTTAAAATATGGTTGTTTAGAAATGGGCCTAAGTTTGGGCATGCTTAACTGTCTCCCTGAATTAAAATAAAACCATTCACCACCATCGTCAATGGATCATGTAATTTACATTTTCAGTGTGAATAAGCCTTTCAGTAGCAAAGAGAGCCATTATAAACTCTCCTCCTCCCTCAGAAGCCATTATTTGTGTCATGTGAGCTCTCTGACTCACTAGTCTTTCCAGAACGTATTTTATTTCCTGTTGATATCTACCTACCTATCTATCCACTGGAAAATGTGAAAAGATCTGGGATAGCCCGAAGGGGTTAAGCATGTCCAGAAACTCAGAAATTCATCACAAACAAGGTTTTTAAAAATATATTTTAGTGAGTATGGGATAACAGTAGTTCTGCATATAACATAGTTTTCTTCTATGGAAGCTTCCGGTAGGTGGTTGAATGTGTCAGAGGTAACTGTTCCAGTAAACTGTATCGTACGGTTCAGCAGTGATTGCATTGTCTGTATTCTCTCGGAGTACTGCAACGAAGTATTTAATTTCACACATCATTTACAACTTGCAGCAGTAAACCCCAAAGTCTGTTTACATCCTCAATACACTGCAAAAAAAAGTTGTCCTGTTCTTTGAGAGGGCAGGACACTGCCTACATTACAAGGCTCCACAGATACACTTTACTTAACACAAAATGAGCAAGAAATAATTTTGCAACTTTATGTTCAAAATCGTTCTTTACTGAAATAGAATGCATGGTGCATGTGCCTCATATCTATGAATCTGCTTGTTAGAGTCATACAACAGCTTTGCCCAGGGGATAAAAGCTCATGGGGGGGGTGGGGGGGTGTTGATTATTCTGTTACAGTCCAGTCAAATGTGAATTTAACAGTTTCTCCCTAGCAGGAATGAATTCAGATAGTCTTCAAATCTAGGTGAAGACATTGTGATCCTGTTAAGAGATTTTTATCTAGCTGTACTGATAGGGTTGGACCTTTGGACAAGTTTAAGATAGTCACATATTAGAGTAAAGGGAAGTATGGCACTCTCCAGGCTATACATTGCTATTAGACCACAACTCTGAGCACTTTGGTTGCACATGGTGGCTACCTGTTGCTCAGTCCCATGTGCACGTGGGAGTGGTAGGACATGCAGACAGAATATATAATCCAGTAGCTGCAGTGCTAGCTTTGGACTCAAGACTTTCTATTCAGTGCCCTGACACATATCTCCTGTGTTTAGTGCAAGTCACTTAGGGCCAGATTTCTAAAGGCTTTAAGTACCTAACTCCCACTGAGATAAGTTAAGGTCAGGTAGACAATTAAATACTTTTGAATATCTTCGCCTTAGTACCAAATGCAGTAAAGTACTAGGCACCTAAAACACTATGACTTCTAACTTTCAGATACTTAATTTTCATGTTACTTGTTAATGTTAGTCGAGCTAGGCAGGAAAAGAGTCATACACCATGAGAGCAGAAGAGGTTGGGAATCTACAAGCCATGAGCCGAATCTAGCCTGCAGTGTTTTGATCCAACCCCCAAACATGGGGCTTCAATAGCATTGGGTGGTGAGTGCTTTCAGTGGCATTTGGTGGTCCCAGGCCAGCAGTCAGCACCTTCCCCATGCCGTTCAGGGAAAAGCAGCAGTGTCAGGTGTTTTCTCCATGTAAACAGTGGAGATAAGTGGCATCAATGGCTAGGTCTTAGAGCTTGCCCACCCACCCTTCCATCCTGCCTCTGATCCAAACTGGGTCACTTCAGCTTGCAGCCTTTTAGGTTGCTGACCTGAGAACAGGATTTAAAACAACTAAATTGGGAGGTTGCCTCAAGTCAGGAGCAGTCAGCAAAAATGCCAAGAACATTCTTCCATCAGTTTTAAGATAACTTAAAATAAACCACATTTTGGATTACTCTTGAAGATAGACACCAATAGCCTTACTTTCAAAGAACTGAGCAGAGCTTACTCTTTTCTTTTAAAACCTGGCAGGAAAGATGGTGGTTCTCCTTTTACTGCACACCAACTTAGACTCCAAAGCACTTACCCCAGATATGGGAAACCCAGGTTTGATACTTTCTTCTACTTGAGAAGATTCAAACCTGAACCTTCTTGCTTCCTGAAGATTGTCCTAACTACCAAGCAACAGCTAAAGTAGATGGGAGTGAAGGTGGGCTGTCTCCAACCTTTTTACAAGAGCTGTGCTGCTGTACAGAAAAGAATTCAAGGTTGACTGAGTTAGAAAGGAAACAGAAGAGTGAGCCCAACAGTTTAGAATAGTGGCATTCATGATAAGGGAGGGAACAAAGCTTTAGGGCCCTGTTCTAAAGACTAATTTGTATTTTATATGAAACAATGATTGTATAAAATGAGAAAATAGTTTTATTTCAATGATTTTTTGGTGACTTCAAAGTAAGTTTATGATACAACCCTGCTGAGTTTCCTGACAAACCTGGAGAGAATACAAAGCTTCCAAAGTCTGCAAATCTGAAACTGAAAACCAAGTCAGATCTTCTAGGCTATGTGTTGGGAGCCTGGAAGTCTGGGATATAGGAGGGATAAAGTGGGGAACAGTCACAGATCCACAGCAGAGAGGCTGGAAGCTGTGAAAACTCCAGCTCGTACCAGAGTATTCAGAGCCTCTATGCTCTTTGCTCTGGAAATGGGACTTTGAGCCTGGACATTTTGATCCAAGCTTCTATGGCGAGTTTCTCCAGGGCAGTCTGTAAAATGGGGCTTCCCAGGAAATATAGACCATATGAATCCTCACATCTGTTGAGTTTCACTTAGATGTGGAGTTGTGTCCATCTCTGCTGTCTGCCACATCAGTGAAAACCCGACAAGGAAGCTGCATGTCTGACTAGATAGTGGTTTACTTCTTCTTTCTTCCATAAGCCTCTTTGGCCTGAAAGAGGAGGAGAGATAGCACTAAAAGTACTTACAATTCTAACTTCTTACACACTCTCCAAGATGCTATAACACAGACTACTGAACTCTGCTATACATCACAGCCATTTTCTAAAAAAACAAGCAGATCTTGTTTACAAACCGGTGAGTACAAACCAGAAGATGTAAACCATTTTCTGATGGGAAATAATTCATTTTAATTAATAAAATTGAATGGTTTCATTTAAAACTGTGTCCAAAAATTAATGAATGTGATCCAAGCTAAAACAGGAAAAACACAACAGTAGATTGAAGCACAGCTGATGTAACGCTACAGTTCAACTACTAGGGCAGTGTGAAACAGCACCATTTTGTTTTGATTTCCGTTTCACCATTTCTACGGGACAGTTTTGTTTTGAGTTTCGCTTCGTTACAAAGCACTGTTCCATTTTGCTGTTTCGACAGCTTTGACATTTTGCCCATAGGCTATAATGGGGAAGTGCAAAACTACATATAATTTTGTCATTTTTTCACAGATTTGGATAAAAACAGCACAGATGGTGGCCCCTTCTCAGGGCATGAGGTCTACCAAGTTTCAAGGAGATAGGTGCAGGGGTTTCTGGAAAACTGCACCTCACACTGATGAAGAGCAAAACTCGTGATAAGTGTGGCAGCGTGTGTGTGTGTGTGTGTGTGTGTGTGTGTATTAAGGTGCACCCTCATTGGCACTGGGGCCTCTACATGACATGGTAGTGTGCCCCAATGAGGTCTCCTCCTCCCCTACAGCCTCAGTTCAGTCCACCACTGTAAATGACAACAGGTAATAACTTAGTAAGTAGCACAGTAGCACCAGCAGCATCTCAGGCAGCCAACAGTCACAGTCAATATCAGAGCAGTCCTTCTCCCCCTTCCCTCTCCCTCTCCTTACTTTCTGTTTCCCTGCAGACAAGCGTGGCTTCAGCTTCAAAATTTGAAATGTTTCAGAACTTCTGAAACGGTTCGACTGCCCTCGTTCCGTTTCGAGGCTATTTCAAAGCTTTCGTTTCATTTCTATTTTGCTGTTTTGAGCTTGAAACAAATTGAAACAGTATCAAAATGAAACAGCCTGTGGAATTTCTTATAGCCCCATCAAGTAGCATTAACAAGGCTATCCTGAAGCTTCTCATGTGGACATGTTTAATATTATTTTTCTTTAGCTTTACATACACACATAAAGGAATACATAATATTCAAATGTAATGTTCTACTAATCAGCCAATTTCTAGAAAATATAGAGTGTGGTTGAGAAGATTCACAGAAATAGAAAATAAACATTTTGGCCAGGTACAGACATTACACTTTTACCACTATAAGTGATCAGAAACTGATCTATATCCATAAGAAAATGTTACATTTCTACCATTATAAGTGATCGGAAACTGGTCTATAAGAAAACAGAAGTTTGGCACATACATACTGGATTAAAAATGGTGGAACTGAGTCTAAGATTTGCCCCTCCTACCCCCACCAAAGGGCAAATGTGTGTTCTGTTCGCTATCGATCTAAACTGCAACTGCTTATAGAAAACCATGTAATGCCAGTTGATTCTACCCCAGGCTTTTTGAATGCCTGTGCCTATGCTTTCATGCTGCCATTTCCAAAGTAAAGTAGTAGTCTATGATTTTTGAGACGTTATATTCACATAAATTTTCAAAACCCACCTATGAAAGAGAAAGTCACCAAGTACATAGTCCAAGTAGTATATTCCTAGCAATGACTCACAACTGAGAATATTCAAATGAGTTGTAGATACAGATTATACAAGAAGCAAGTTTTGTTTGTTTTGTTATGTTTTTTGTAATATCTTTTATTGGACCACCTGTACAGTTGGGAGAAATACTGGACAAACTTCTGGGTACAAAGTGCCCTTTTTCAGGTCTGGGAAAGAAGCATATGCAGGCTAAGCTAAACACCAGGAAAAAAACATTTCTTGTGTGGCTTTGTTTGGAATTCTCCTGCCATAGGGAAAGGGCCAGAGGGAAGACAGCTGCCATAGCCAACTTCTCTGGCTCCCTTCTCACTGTGCTTATTCCAAATGGTTAGGAAAGGAGTGGAGAGGGGCATCTCAGAGTATGCTGCAGTCTAGTTATCTCCATCTGGTGTGTGGTTTTGGAAACATTGGATAGCTGGTGCAAATCAGAACAGCTCCCAGCTTGGTCTAATTGGAGCCTGGGTTAAGCCTGAGCTGGAAAAAGGAAGAAGAACAAACCTTCTTTTCTGCACTCAGAAAGTAACATACTAAGAAGCAGAGTTGCTGGCCATAATAGCTTGTAATCTTTATTTTCTTTGTTATGGATGAGGATGAAAATGTAATAAACCCCATAAGGAATTCCCATACCCCAGATATGCATTCCTTCAGTCACTGATTTAACTTACTTTTGTCAGGTAATCTTGCCATAATTTTGGATCCAATTTTAAAGGTTAGTGGCCCCCCTGTGCAGTCTATCTAGGCGAGTAAATATATCACAAAACAACCTTCCAGGTTGCAATTCACTGGAACTCTATATATATGTCTGAACTCCACATGTAATGTGTTTGAAACACTTTAGAAAAAAAAACAAAGACTACTTTTGATAGTAAGCAGTAGCTCATAAACACAGACATTCTCCTCACAATGTTCACTCCCTCTTATTGCAAGGTCAGTTTATAGACATGTTTGATGTATCCCTCAAAAACTGTTTGGTTTTATTTATTTATTTGTCTGTCTGTCTGTTCCTCACTGCTATTTTGTGAATACTTCTTTTGATGGGGCAAATGCAGTTCATTTGCCATTTTACTAAAGATAATTTAGCAAAAGCCGAGGCAAAATCTAAACTGCTTGGATCTGATTTGGTTCAGTTAGTCTGACCATGTTAATTCATAGGTCATTCATTCACACTGCATTAACATAATCCCAAAATGTTGTGTCTTCTGTTACAGTCTGAAGTGTAAAGGTCACACAGCTTTCCGCAAGAATCATTTTCTTTCTGCTAATGAAAAAAGTCATCATTAATTATCTTTCCCTTTGTATTTTCCACTCTGGATCCTAACAACTGCCTTTTAAACTTCCCTTTTGTTGGGCTGCATCAGCACCCAATGACAGGTCACAAACACAATTCACTGCTGTGGATCTCCTTTCTCAAGAGAAGCAGCTGTTCACAGTTCTTTGCCTGGAGCAATGAGATCTGGACTCCTGCTTCTAATATAGCAACAAATCTTGATCCAGCTGGTGGCTTCTTCTCAACAATGAAGGTTAGTATGGGCCCCATGGTAGGGGGGAAGAACTGAAACTGCACTTTGCACTAGTTCAAGCTCCATATGCTAGCTCTTTCACCCTCCACACAACCAGATCTCCTCCCCACTACACACACACAAAAACACAAAGCGAAACTATTGTTCCTGACCATTGGAATCATGGTTAGAGTCACAGTAACACATTTGCGTTATTCTATAGTATAGGTGCAGAACCAAGGTCAGTAAGTATAGTGTCAGTACTGCTCTGTTTCCTAGTTAAAAAATCACCTTACAAATAATTTGTTAAATCAAATTTCAAAGGGTCCAAATGTCCCATCCAGCTGTGTTGCCCGACATACCACCCATTGGGCACATATACATGAGACATTTACTGCAGAGGTAATTACCGCCGCAGTAAAGCATCAGCGTCAACATGTGTGCTGCTATTAGGATGGAGCAAACTAATTAAATTAGTTGTAGGATAGTACTGCACAACTCAGGTAATATCCTACGGTGGAGTTATTTACTCTGCCACAATACACATGTAGATGTTGACCAGGTCTAGCTGGGCCATGAGGGTGCTACAGTACGAGGCAGTCTACTGGCTAACCCCACACTGAAGCATGCTCGTGCCCCTGCCGGCCCCTCCACAGCACATTGAGCCAGGGCAGAGCAGCCCCAGGCTGGCAGGCAGGCTGAAACCCTGGACCCTCTGCCAGCCAGGGCTGAGCCATCCCAGCTCAATGTGTTGTGGCCCTGGAAGCAATATATTCAGGCGCGGACCACACTGGAGTTTATTGCATCAAATTCATTTCACATGTAGATGCACCCATTAATAAGTATAACCTGGATGTCACAAAGGATTTTAGAGGAAAAGCAGCAACTCCACTTCTTTTATTTTTCCCAGTCTTGGAGAAGTTCCAGGGGACATTACTGGCTTGGTAAGGGAGAAGTGCAATGGGCTAGCCTGTCTCACTGGCTTCTCCCCTGTGTGGAGCTAAGAATTTGATGAACAAGTGATCACTATTTAATGCAGTCTTCCACTGTGCATTGCAGTTTTGGTGAGGTCTGGAACACCAACCAGTAGGAAACCCATAGACAGAAACTTCACAATGGAAGGATTTTCCTACACATCTCTATGCACATTGGTGCCTTAACTGAAAACAGTAAATGGATAATCTGAATGAAAACAATCTGAAACGTATGGGGGGAAATCCTTCCCCCTTTGAGACTAATAGCAAAACCCCTATTAACTTTGATAGGATTTTATGATTTTATGATTCTGTGGCCAAAAAGAACTGCTCACATTTAGATACTTAATATACTCAAATAGATTTTCCCACTTTTGCTCAAATATTTTACATAGCCTAACTGGTTAAGGATGCTGAGAGGAGAAAGCTGAAGGTCCAAGTGCCATATTCTGAGGAATAGAGGCCACATAAAAGAGGTTTATTTAAACTGGAAGCCTCAAGAACTAACTGTTGGAGATTTAAAAATGGACTATTTGGACATTTCTATTCTCAGCGCTCAATTTGAACCTCTTTAAAGGATTTGACTAAAGTCCTGCATGTCTGAAAACTGAGGCACCCCAAATTATCAGACACTTTTGAAAGTCACCAAAAAGCAAGCTGCCTGGGCCATCAGCTCATGGCAATTAATACAGTACTATATAGTACTAGTAGATGGAGCTTTCACTTTGTTATATGCGCTGTGAGAACGTGCAAAATACCTGAACAATCTAGCCCTTCCCTTACTTTCCCTGAAATCTCATTTTAAAACCTTTGTAAGGGGTTTTAACAGTGTTCAAGGATATGAGAAGCTCCAGTACATAGCGTCTGGTGCCACAGGCACACTGAATGACCAACTTAACTTAAAGTGTTTTGCACTCTTTCATGTCACATTGGCTGTCCCAGCCTTAAACATTAGTTGGGTCCTTTTAAAAACAGAGCTAATGTTCCACCTGTGATTTCAGCTTTGGTGGGAACATCCTAGAGTTGGCTTTAAGCCATAGAAGACTTGATTGTATCTTTTTATCTTCTTCGTATGAACAACACACTAATTTCAATAAGCTCCTTGGGCTTATTACCATTGTGCTAATTAATATTAACCTAACCAGACAACTGTGGGATTTGCTGTAAACTCCTTATCTTTTTAAAGTCATTTTTGTGCTATAACTCTGGTTTATCACATTTTTAACTCCCACGTAAATATTTAAATTAGTTTTAATCTGTTCCTATAGACCTGGCTGATTGAAAAGCTTTTAAAGAGTTAGTACATATAGGCTGTAATGGGAAATCAAATACTAAGTAAAAATGCATCTTGCATATAGTTTAGCCCATAGAATGGAATTTTTTTAATGGTTTTTTTGCTCTTTATTCTGTTTGTTTTAAATCACTGCCCTTTTCTACTAACATTTTTCTAAGAATTTCATTTTGTCATTTAAATTCTGATACATGTTATATTTAGGTATTTGAACTTTTTCATGACTTTGTTAATTAGATTAATTCATATTCATCAAGACTAGAACATATATATTTCATTTTATACTTGTCATAATAAATGTGAGGATCATACTTTTTGTTAATTTGTATTTATAAATCTTTTCAGTGAACACAGGGCCTGGTGTGCTGTTATGGTATCATTTAGCTAAGCATTATACATAGTAGAAGTATGAGGTTGACAATCCACATGCTACAGTATATTATTGTTTTTATAAAATCGTAGTTGTTTGAATGTCTTAGGTAAAGGAGTCTGACTTGTGCAGATGCGGTTTCATAACTACACATCTGAGAATCCTCATTAACCAATCAGGACTACTACTTATATGGCAGCCATTGTATATTTCATACTACTAAGTATATGTGCATAACTTCTTTTCAGCCAGTTCAGATGAAGTGAAAAATTGTATTACAAATAAAAATGTTATAAAGACATAGGTTGACATAAAAAAACAATAAACAAGGAAGGTGACATAAACCAGAAAACGAAGGAAATGTTCAATAGCTCTCATTTCTGGCCATCCTTTCTGTGCATTTCATTGTCCTGGTAGTATGTGATGTTCTCAATGAAAACCTCAAGGTATTCAGGAGCAGCTGACAAATTATCTGCTACCATTCTCTCCAAACCTTGTAAATAAGGCAGCAAGAGGAAAGGGCTTAAATCTAGGTATGTTTTTAAAGGCATATCTTCTAAGCTTCGTATTCTCACTTTATTTGAAATCCTTATGAAATCCAAGCCGTAGCATATTTTTCCTCTTTGCATTCCTGCACCAAAGGGTTTTATATGCTCTAACTGGCCATGGAAAAAATAATAAAAAGTGTGTTTAAAGCAGGTGCGGCTTGTAGTGTTTATATAAACACATTAGCACTCTTTTGACACAGCATGACCTGAACAAGTAGTTCATCCTACTAGTAGCAGGGAAACAATAACTGAGTGTGCCAGAGCTGAGTTCATTCAGACACTGCAAAATTAACACCAGATTATGAATACGCTTGCCACTGGTAATTAATCGTGAAAATTGCTGGAGGAGTTCCCCTACTGTGAGGGATATTGGCAGAACTATTTATTGCTAATAGGCCTTGTTTAAGCTTTTTTCCCTCCTCTTCTATCCCTTAGATAAAACTTACAATAGACTGCACAGTAACTGGTAGATTGTTATATATTGCTCTAGTCTGTTTGCTTTTTAGCATTTCTGAATATCCCTTGTGTTTTCTGCACTGTTATTAGAAATGTGGATTGTGTTTTTTCATTCAGACCATTAAACTGTCCCTTATAGCAGGGGATAATTTCACATTCTGGATACTGTTTCCCTGTATTCCACAGTGATCTGACATTATCCTATATTTTGTGGCAGTAATTTGGACACATCACAAGAGCAGGTTTATCTATTTAAAATCATGTAAGAGCTTTTCTAACCTTACCCAGTGGTTTTATCATCTACAAAATCTTTGATGTGCCCACTACTTTTACCAATTTTCCTTATATTTGGTTTTGTATGATCTTTCTGTAAAGCGTTAGAAAATGAACAAGGTGTTTTCTTTCTACTGTTTTTAAAATCATGTACACAAACAAATGGATATAAGCATTATATTGACTAATTTACACTAAAAAAATGTACAATATTATATAAATCAATGTAATGAAGGTCATATGTTCTTCTGATTTGCTTGTAATATATTCTACAATGTATTTCAATCAATTTATGTGTCTGTCCTTAACAAATACATTCACAACCCTCTCAATTGCTAAGAATTGTATTAAATATGGCCAATTTCTTATTAAAATTAATGGAAGTTTGGCTACTTTGGAACTTCAATGGGAGCAGGGTTTGGCCTTATTTCTATTATAATTTTAACATTCTATTAGCATACTTCTATTAACATTTTCTAATTTTAGGATATGGAATTTATGTGGGAATTTATTACTGACTTCAGTGTAAAACACACTGGATTCCTAGGTCTTACTTATATGTGTACACTTGCTTATTGCTCTATAGCATCTTCATTAGATGCAAAGCATATTCTTTAGACAAATCCCCATCATTGGAGTCAAATATGATGATATAGATTGCTGTATTTTAAAATATGTTTAATTTTTTTTTAAGCCTGATCCTTTTTCTGAGATTTCAGTGGCATTAGACTGGCCCCTTAGACATTTAGTTCTTCAGGTTTTGCAGCTTCAATTTCTCAATTGAAAATCTGCAAATGGCATTTTTCATATATCCAAAGTTCATAGGATGTACGCAGAATGAAGAATTGGAAGCCATTTTCTTGGTGGCACTTACCATTTATAGTTTATTCACTAACTCTTTCTGGATGGACATTTAAACAGAGTACCGTTTGACTTAAAGAACTGGGAGCAGAACAGGTTTTTGTTAGTTTTTGTTTGCATGAGGTACATATTGTGTATATATTTTTGTTTTATAAATGCTGATGCAAAGTCCAGTGACATTAATGAAAAAAAAAAACACGTTTGAATGAAGTGGAGTCTACATTAGGTCCTATCATTAAAATTAAGAATGTGCTTATAGGCATAATATTGGAAAAGTTATTATGATTATTGAGTTTGTCTTGCTTGTGTTTTTTTTAATATTTGGGTCTACTTTCATTAGTGATACTCTTCATTTTGTTCATGCAAACAGACAGTTTTTGCTTGTCTGGAAAGAGGTAAGAATTCTGTGTACATTGTCCTTTAATGGTATGTTTTAAAGCTTTTAAATATATGGTGGGAATTTTCAGTCTCCAACAATAATGTTTAAAATAGAAACAGCTGGCATACATTAACCTAAAAGATACCACAGTTAAAATAGACTATACTGCTTTATTTAGTCCCACTTTACAGCATAGGTTCATTGCTCAATATTTATTCATACTAAAATAGTATGTGTACCCTTCTCTCTGTCTCCCTATCCAATTGTCCCAAGCCTTTTTTTTTCTTTAGCTGATCCCTCAGGCAACAAAAAACAACAGCCAACAATTAGTAGCTGTCATACTGTTCTGACATGGCACAATAAAACATTGCAGAGGTTAAATTGTCTCTGGTTTATGTTAACCATAACCATTCTGGTCACCTATAAGCCTCTAGCATTAAAGTTTTATATAGCTTAAAAATGATAAAAATATATTAAATTAGATGGAGTACCAGAGTGACTTGAAATTCATCTGTGAAAAGAACACACAGCAGCATTCAACAAATGGCTTCTGTTTTGAGTGAGATCATGATTATAATTTCAGGAACCTGAAGGCTGGGTATAAAAGAAGAAAAAGGCTACAAATGAGCAATCATTTCCTAGATATCACAGCTAGGTAATATTGGCATTTTCTTCCATTCAAAAAAGAAATGGCATTATTTAGAATGGCACACGGTGTCCAATATACAATCTTTAGTGTGCATATGTAGAGTCCAAAGTAGGATTTTTCACATTCTCCCTGGTATCCTTCCCATGCATTTTACCAAATTAATCTAGCATTTAGAAAAAAGAAAAAAATGATGACAATAACAATAAAATTTGGTTTCTGTGCTATTCAAAGAAAGTTGAAGGTTAAAAATCTAGCTGTTTGTAGATCAAAACATAGCCAAGGCCACTCATGCTAGGTGTGTATACACAAGATGCTTTACTGTGCAGTAGATTAGTCTACTAATGGCATCACCATTTAACCGTGTGCAGAAGCTACTGTGCAGTAAATTAGACTAATGTGTGATTTTCTACTACCTGTAAATATAAGTAGTAGATTAAGTGTGCATTAGCTACTGTGCAGTATCACTCGCGTAGACAGCTGACCAGAAGCAAATTGCTTCCAGTCAGCCCGGGCAACACGGAGTGAAGGAGCTGTTCCCTACCTCACAGCTCTTTCCAAGCCCCCTGCCCGGATTGATGCGTGGCTGGGTAATAGCTGCAGTGGCTGGGAAGGTATCCTGATCAGGACACAGGGCTGTGAAAGAGTTGCCTGGGAGGCGGAAGAGCCCCTGAAGCCCAGGCCCGACCCTGGTGCCCCTTGCCAGGCCAGGGCTGGGATCCAGAGCATCCAAGAGCTCCCCCTGGCTACCACATAGGAGCAGAGCAGAGCAGAGCAGGGCAGGGCAGGAGTAGCCCTGCCCTGAACTGCTTCCTCCCAAATTTTCTCCTGATGCATATATAAAAGCACTCCCAGGGAAAGCTTACTGTGCTCTATTTTACTGTACAGTAAGCTTTCTGCATATTAATTGCATGTGTAGACATGCCCACTGTAAAATCAATTTACTCTTTTACTAATGATTTTCTTACCATAACCACAGGGGTATGGATCTGCAGTTAGTATCTATGTATATGAAGGGGTTAGTCTGTCTGTCTGTCTGTAATGTTCTTGGGGGGTGTGGCTCCTGGAAGGGCATGGTTCCAGCCAGTACTGCATCAAGAATTCCGATAAAAAATGACAGGAGGGGTAGATGGGGACAGAGCACCACCACCCACCACCCCATGCAGCCACCTCTTCCTGGGGGTGGGTATGGTGCAGGGCTGGACATAGAGCGGGCAGGGGGAATGTTGTGGGGCTGGAGACAGAGCAGGTGTGTGGCAGGGCACTGGTTGTGCCTGCCACTTTAAGGGCCTGAACTAGCAGCCGCCAGGTGCCTGATGAGGGCAGCCATTTTGGATCTGGGGATGCCCATATAAACACAGCAGTTCTCCTGCCTTGGGGCCAACATTGCCTGGCTAGAGGGCTGCTGATATCATCTGGAGGTAAGGGAGGAGCTGTAGGGGATGGTAAGGAGGCTCCTGGTCCTGGGCATGACCTATAACTGCACCCTGCCCAGAGTGGGTGGCCTGGTGGGGCTTCCAGTGGCATGGAGCCCCCAGGAAATGCCAAGTCAGTTACCACCCAAGTGAAAAGTGGGTTGGGGTGCCTTAACCCCTAGCCCCACAACTGGGTTGGTTACCCCTTTGTTCCGAGAGTCTGGAAGGTGGACCCCAGAGGAAGAGTGTGAGGCCACAGATTCACAAACCTGACTGATATTTCCCCTGACTGCTCAATGCTGGGGCCAGGATGGAAGGGTCAAAGGGCCAGGGGCCCACCATGAGGAATGTCCAAGAGCTGAGGGCCTGGGGTTCTGACTGCCCTGGAGGTGGGCCAGGGCTAGTAGCCCAAGGTCCCGGGGGACCACACCCATGAGGGGGAAGCAGCTCAGGGAGCCATGTTTGCTGAGAATGAAGGTAAGTCAACAGTTGGCAGGCCCGGATGAGCTCCATCCAAGGGTACTGAAGGCACTGGCTGATGTCATTGCACAGGTACTGGCAAGAATATTTGAGCATCCGTGGTGCATGGGACAGGTCCCGGAGGACTGGAAAAGGGCCGATGTAGTCCCTATTTTCAAGAAGGGGAGGAAGGAGGATCCAGGCAACTATAGGCCAGTTAGTCTCACCTCCATCCTTGGCAAAGTCTTTGAAAAGATTATTAAGGCTCATATATGTAAGAGCCCAGCAGAAAAAATTATGCTGAGGGGAAACCAGCACAGGTTTGTGGCAGATAGATCATGCCTGGCTAATCTAGTCTCTTTTTATGACCAGGTTACAAAACACCTGGACACAGGAGAAGAGATTGATGTCATATATCTTGACTTCAAAAAAGCCTTTGATCTGGTATCCCACGATCACCTCTTGGCCAAACTGGCCAGTTGTGGCCTTGGCTCCACCACTATCCGCTGGCTGGGAAATTGGCTCCGTGGTCGGACCCAGAGGGTTGTGATTGATGGCAGTCACTCATCGTGGTGCCCTGTGACCAGTGGGGTCCCTCAAGGCTCTGTCCTGGGACCCATCCTGTTCAACATCTTCATTAATGATGTGGACATTGGAGTCAGGAGTGGACTGGCCAAGTTCGCCGATGACACCAAACTTTGGGGCAAAGCATCCACACCAGAAGATAGGCGGGTGATCCAGGCTGACCTGGACAAGATCAGCAAATGGGCGGACGAGAACCTGATGGTGTTTAACACCGAAAAATGCAAGGTTCTCCACCTTGGGAGGAAAAACCTGCAGCACCCTTATAGGCTTGGCAGTGCTACGTTGGATAGCACTACAGAAGAAAGAGACTTGGGGGTCATCATTGACCACAAGATGAACATAAGCCTGCAATGCGATGCTGTGGCTAGTAAAGCAACCAAAATGCTGGCGTGCATCCATAGATGCTTCTCGAGCAAATCCCAGGACGTCATTCTCCCCTTGTACTTGGCCTTGGTGAGGCCGCAGCTGGAGTACTGCGTCCAGTTTTGGGCTCCACAATTGAAAAAGGATGTGGAGAAGCTTGAGAGAGTCCAGAGGAGAGCCATGCGCATGATCAGAGGTCAGGAAAACAGATCTTACGATGACAGGCTGAGAGCCACGGGACTCTTTAGCCTGGAAAAGCGCAGGCTCAGGGGTGATCTGATGGCCACCTATAAGTTTATCGGGGTGACCACCAGGATCTGGGGGAACGTTTGTTCACCAGAGCGCCCCAAGGGATGACGAGGTCGAACGGTCACAAACTCCTGCAAGACCGTTTCAGGCTGGACATAAGGAAGAATTTCTTTACTGTCCGAGCCCCCAAGGTCTGGAACAGTCTGCCAGCGGAGGTGGTTCAAGCACCTACATTGAACACCTTCAAGAGTAAATTGGATGCTTATCTTGCTGGGATCCTATGACCCCAGCTGACTTCCTGCCCTTTGGGCAGGGGGCTGGACTTGATGATCTCCCGAGGTCCATTCCAGCCCTAATGTCTATGAAATCTATGAAATTTAGTGTGACCGCCGGGCTTCGATTACCCGCTCTCGGGTAGTTCTGGTCCTGTAGGTATATGTCACACACCTGTGGGGATCTCTTAGGTGTCAGAGCAGTTCTCTTTTCCCAACCTCTTTCTCGCCCGCCACAACTTGGTGTTCCTCAGTGTTAAGGGTTGGTTCGCAGTACACTCTGTGGCCCAGGATCCCCCGGCAGTCACTTCACTTCCACCACCCCTGCACACTGGCCTCACGCCACCTTTAGTGCATCCTTCCTCCGTTGGTCCTTGTTCCTCAGCCATAGAATGATACCCTCTGATCTGCCCCTAAATGGCCATTACCCCTGTCATGGTGCTCACCAGCACACTCGACCCATGGACCTCCTAGCCTATTCCCCGTCCTGCACCAAGCGGGACTGCCCGTACAGACTCTGGTCTCACTGAGACCCCGTTAACCTCACTTCATAAGGGCATTGCCCCAGCTCTGCTCCTTCAGCCAGGGTTACCCAACAACTCAAACTTTGACAGGAAAAGCTACCTGCTCAGCTACTCCCCTTGCTGAGCAGCCTATTCTACACCCTTTCTGGTTCCCTCCTGGCCTGTCCTTGGCCCCTTGCTTTCCCGATCCCTCCTCTGGCTCACTGCCCCGGAACTTGGCGGTGATGCCCACCCCGGCTGTACCCCTTTAGGGCTCTCCTGGAGTCTCTCCTGCCTGGTGCGGCCGCTTCTGCCTGCCGTAGCCCTGGTACCCCACCTGTGGGTCATGCTGCCCTCTGGGTTTCAGTCCGGTGCGTCCTTTGGAGCTGTGCTTTCAACACCTGCAATGCCCGGGGCTGCTCCCAGCTGCGGGGTCCGTCCTCGCTCCGTTGGAGCCCCTGCCAGCTCTCCTGCTGCCGTGCTAGCAACAGCTGCTTCCCTAGTCAGTGGGGCTGGGTGTTGCCTCTCACTGGAGCTATCTACCTGGCAGCTGCAGCCATCATTTTTAGCCCCGCCGGCTGGCGTTCCTCCGTTACATCACTGGCTGGGCGTAATCTGATAAACACGCGGCTAATGAGCTCCTCCTCTCGTTGGAGTTGCAGGTGAGTCCCGTTTATTGCTCGGCTCCCCAGAACACTTAGACTTCAGGAAGGCCTTTGATACGGTATCCACCTGACACTGGTGAACAAGTTAAGAGGCTGTGACTTGGATGATTACACAGTCTGGTGGGTGGCAAATTGGCTAGAGGGTCGTACCCAGAGAGTGGTAGTGGATGGGTTGATATCGACCTGGAAGGGTGTGGGTAGTGGGGTCCCACAGGGTTCATTCCTTGGACTGATACTCTTCAATGTCTTCATCAGTGACTTGGACAAGGGAGTGAAGTGTACTCTGTCCGAGTCTGCAGATGATACAAAACTCTGGGGAGAAGTAGACACACCGGAGGGCACGGAACAACTACAGGCAGACCTGGACAGGTTGGATATATGGGCAGAAAACAATAGAATGCAATTTAACAAGGAGAAATGCAAAGTGCTGTACCTAGGGAGGAAAAACATCCAGCACACCTACTGCCTAGGAAATGACCTGCTCGGTAGCATGGAAGTGGAAAGGGATCTTGGAGTCCTAGTGGAGTCCTAGTGGACTCCAAGATGAACAACAGTCATCAGTGTGATGAAAAGTCATCAGAAAAGCTAACTGCACTTTATCATGCATCAGCAGGTGCATGACAAACAGAACCAAGCCTTTATCGGGCGCTGGTCAGATTGCAGTTGGAATACTGCATGCAGTTTTGGATGCCACACTTCAAGAGGGATGTGGATAACCTGGACACGGTCCAGAGAAGGGCCACTCATATAGTTAAGGGCTTGCAGGCCAAGTTCTATGAGGAGAGACTAAGGCACCTGGACCTCTTCATCCTCCACAAGAGAAGGTTGAGAGGCTACCTTGTGGCTGCCTACAAATTCATCATGGGGGCACAGAAGGGAATTGGTGAGACTCTACTCACCAAGACGCCCCTGGGGGTCACAAGAAATAATGGCCGTAAGCTAGCAGACAGCAGATTTAGACTGGACATTAGGAGGAACTTCTTCACAGTTAGAGTGGCCAAAGTCTGGAATGGGCTCCCAAAGGAGGTGGTGCTCTCCCCTACCCTGGGGATCTTCAAGAGGAGGTTGGATGGGCATCTGGCTGGGGTCATCTGAACCCAGCACCCTTTGCTGTTTATGCAGGGGGTTGGACTCAATGATCTATTGAGATCCCTTCCGAGCCTAACATCTATGAATCTATGAAGGTGGAATAAGCTGCCTGAAGAGAGGAATACAGGTGAGGTTCAATTAGTGGGATTCTGGGGCCCAGTGTGGGGGCCGGTGATTTGTGAGAACTATAGATGCCATCTGCGAGGCTTGGGCTGCAGTGTAGGGGAGGAATGGAAGTGCAGATAGAGCCCCCTGGCACTGGGGCAGGAAATGGGCAGCCTCCCACTTATTAACATTTATTAAATAATTAACAACAAGGCGTGGCGGGCAAGAACACAGACATTTAGCCCAGGAACAGGTGGGCAGGCTGCAGGGAAAGCGGCCCCAAGAAGGCTGCCTGTTACAAGGGGATTGGTACGAGGCTGGATGTGGAGGTAGGTGAGTGGAGCACAGTTGAATATGTACTGGTGGCAGTGCAGGATAGTGGGTGGTGGCAGTGGCCACCGCATGCAAGCTTCTCCCCGCTGTGCTTCTGGGAGGTGGTGGCGGCAGAGGTGGTGGGTGATGGTGCTCCGTCCTCACCCATCTCCCTGTCATTTTTCATGGGCAATTTGCCACTTGATGGGTGCCCTGGGGCCAGACATGGAGTGGGGAGGTGGTGTGGGGCTGGAAATGGGGGGCTGGTGCATGACTGGATGCAGTGTAGTGGCAGCATGGGTTGGTGGGTGGCAGCGGCAGTGTGCACGCTCCCCCGCCCCACTCCTGGCAGGTGGCAGAAGCACAGGGTGGTGGGTGGTGACACTCCATTCCTTCCCCCCGCCCCCGCATCATTCTTGATGGGCAATTTGCTAGTACTAATATAAGCAATATTTGCACACGGCAAAGTCCTCTTAGTCAGTATCCTCCTGTCCTCCTCTTGAAGCTTGCCAAGTGGGAATGTGGGCAGCCAAGAGGGAAAGATTCATGCAACCAGAAGGAAAGCAAACTGTGGTCCATCCAGGGAGGCAGGCATTCTAGTAGGAAAGAAGGAGAGAGGCAGCTCTTGTTCCTAGCTCTGCTTACAAATTTATCATTTTGTGCTCATCATACAGGCTGTTTGCAGATATTAAAAAAGAAAACAAAACAGCACTTTAAATTAAACTTGGTGCATTGGTGCGGCAAGCCCTGCACATGCCCAAAAGGGGCAGCACCTTAGCTGGACCTGGCTCGCCCAGTATCTGCAATATCTGTATAGATTGGGTACTTTTGTGGGGCTTTTTTTGTGCTTTATCTAATAGCTGATTGAATCAGCTTTAGCTAAAAGTGCCAAAAAGCCCTGCTGAAGCACTCAATCTATACAGATGCTGCAGAGTCAGAGTAATGCACTGCTTCTTCCAGTGAAGCAGGTTCTGGGGGTTTTTTTTAACGTCTACAAGCAGCCACAGAATGGAAAAAACAGCACTGGGATCAGACAGCAGACTTCACCTATTGTTCCACCAGCTTGAAACTCCTCACCATCAGAATGCAATATACTGTTCTATTTGAAAAGCCTTCTAATAGTAATCCTAGGGCCTTGTTGCACAGTAATTTTGGGCAGCTCCTACAGCTTTTAACCCCTGTATTGTGCCCCCTCCCATCCCCTTACTCCCCCAACCTGAAGTTAGTTTTAAATATTAATTTATGTGGCTCAAAGTTACATCACTGCAGGGCAGGATTATCTCTGATCCCTGTTACCTAGCTTGTGTTGCACTAAGGTGTAGCCAGTCTAGGTCACAACTTATTATAAACACCCTACCCACCCCCCTCCCCTGCTGGCCTGGATTGGGCCTACTTTTCCTCCCATCCTTCTCAGCACCCCAGATAACTGTTCACTTCCCACCTTCCCTACCCCCTGCCCTTACTTGTGCTGTCTGTCATGGGGGAGCAGGCAGGGAAGGGTTAACCTGCCTGCCTGACCACTGTCACTGCTGCTCTCTGGACCAGAACAGCAGCCCAGAAGCAGCAGCAGTTGGGCAGGCAGGTTAACCCTGCCTTTCCTGCTCCCCTGGAACAGATAGTGTAGGCAGCCACAAGTAAGTAATGCCCTGGGGGAGACAGAAGACAGAGGGGAACCAGAGGGGAAGGGGGAGAGCCCCAAGGGTGGGGGCAGGGATCAGGGGAGCCCTGGAGGTAGCCCCCCGATCCTGGAATGGGAGCAGGGAGGGAGGAATAGTACCTTTCAGTCCTCCAGGCTCCTGCTGGTCTGCACGTATTATTGCTGCAAACTGGAGCTAGCATTAACATCAATCAACATTTGTATGGCTTACAGTGTAATGTGTAACAGGGCACCTAATGACACTGCTTTATACAGTAGTAGTATGATGAAGGGGGTATGACTTGGGCACCAGACCTGGGCACTAACTTTGTAGGGGTACAAAATTAGCAGCAGATGCATTGCCAGCGCATTCGTTGCCACATCACAGCCACTGATGTCCCATGTACTGCTGCTGCTCAGCACATTCAAGCTACACCTCTGTCATGCAAGAAAAGCTTGTTGGAAGCCAGAACTAGCATTCTTAATGAGAATTAGCCTGAGAGGAAAATGAGTCTGGGGAATTATTGGTAAGTAATCTTAAGGTCTCTTTCTTTCCTTTCAGAACAATAAAGCCCATATGTGTAAAACAATCTGCATTTTGCAGCCTTCTGTCACTAGGCCATCCCATCTTATATGGCATAGTCTGTTCTCTTTGTGGTGAAATCTTCCTGCAATTACTCTTCTTTTATGATACCTCTCCCTAGTCATCCACCTCACAAACAAGGGTGGAATAATTATAGTAATTATTGATGATAAATTTGTTTTCAAATCATCCATACTACAGGATGGAGTCCCATCTCATTTCCATTACTGGAACACTACAGGTCAGAGCCTAGCCATCCAAAACAGGGGTCAGATCTGGCCTGCAATTCTACACAGCCTGCAAAGCCAGGACATCTGGCAGCAATTTGGTGGCAGGTAGGCAGTATAGTAGGGGTGGGAGGAGCAGCAGTAGTTGTAGTTGGGTCAAAAGTGTGTGTGTGGCAGGGAGCAGTTTGGACCCAGCCCTATAAATTTGACCTGCTGCTCCTAAAAGCTTGCTAACCCCTTCCCTGATCTAGAATAATACTACTACTTCAATGGAATTTTGCCAGATTTACATCAGTGTGAGTGATACATTTTGTATTAAATAATCGCTAATTAAAATGTATAAACAACATTAAGGTCAAAACGTAGAATTTCCATCCTCACAGGGTAGTTCCCCCATCATGAAGCCATTAATAGGCTGTTACACAGGGCAAAAAATTGTTCTAAAGTCATGCTGCTGTCTCTTAGGGCATTGCACTGATATACATAGCCATCTTCCCACTGAAGTCCTGCATCCCAAATAGGATGCCTCCCACTTACCTGTCAGAATTGAGCTGGATCGCTACATAATAAAGGCATTTTAGGCTAAGGTTGTCCATTCGGAGAATGGGAGACTCCTGTGATATTGCAAGGTGAAAAATGGTGATTAAGGTTCCAGAGCAATGTCTACACAAGACGTTGACTTCGCACAGTCATTCAGTACTTGTATAAATAAGTACTAAATGACTGACTAGTAACCAGAGTTACTGTGCAGTTGCACCAAGAAACAGCTTTTTCATGATGCTGACTGCACAGTAGCTTGTGACTACTACACAGTAGCGTTGTCACACTTTCTGCCATGTGATGCTACTGTGCAATAGTCATGGGCTACTGTGCAGTCAGTGTCCCATGTAGACAACAGCCCATGAGAAGCATAAGAAGCCTGAGCATCCTCATAGGTGAAACTGGATCACCCTTTGAGCCAGGCATCTGGGCGTGAACAAAGGAGCAGCTAAGCTGAGGACCTTTGAACAGCAAAATAGGATCTAGGCCGAAGGATCCATTAAATTCAGTGCAGGTTTTGCCACTAATTTCAGAGGGACTAGAATTGGGCTCAGACGACAAAGCAACACTAAACAAAGTTAACTATGGTTCCAAGCCAAAAATATGTCCATGTATAATCTGCATATGTAAATCAGATGATTAAATATCAAATAGTCTACTGTATGCCTAAATATTTATTTATAGATGAAAATCACCCTTTGAAGAAGGAAAGTAAGAGATTTTTCTATCATTTAATCTTTTAACACAGGACTTAAATAAAAACTGAATGCTGAATTGCCATTTTGCTAAAGCTCCACATATGGATGAATTTTACCTGTGCAGGTGCACAATTGGGCTTTGTATGAACAAATGTGGTGCCCATTCGCACAGACATTTTACTGCACACTGATGTCTGTACTTTCCAAGAACCTTGCCCATTGTGGCCTAATCTTTTTGTTCTTAAATAAATAAATAAATAAAAGTGGATGAGAATGACTGCTATATGATCTAAGTGCTTACTTTACATGATAGACATAAGAGCTCCAAAAGGAACCATTATGAACCATCATGACACAAATCCATTTAAGAAAGTGTGCCTTTTTACAAATTTATACAATAGCCTGTGTAATTACAGCATATGGGGTAAATAGTATATGTTTTCAAAAATTAGTATGCATGCCAAAATATATATTTACCCTAAAGACCATAACAGCTTTGAAGCAGCTATTTTGGTCTATCAGGTAAATAGCATACATTTCCTATATGCTGTACAAATGTATATTATTATGCAGTATGTGTATTATTATATAATAGACTGCAATGGCTTTGAAAAAGATAAAATATTCTATTGTGTCAATACTCACATAAATCCATGATATCTTATTTTCTCATCTTTTATTTTATGGTTAAGAACAATGAAAACCAAAACAAAGTGGCTAATAGCTTTAAAGATCTGATTTGCAAACCTCAATAACCTAATACTTTCTGGGATTAGGGAAAAGCTTACACTAATCATTATCGGAGTGCCAGAGCAGTGTATGATTTTACATATCAATAATTATGCAATACTTAATCAAAGTGGATTAATAGAACAAAATTCTTAGAAATGAAGACAAATGAACTTTCTTTTGCAGATATAAGGTCACCTATGTTCTCTGGTGTAAAATGTATCCTTTCTACTTACATATACTTCTTAAGCTTATGGGTTATCTGAAGTATTAGAAGTATATGAATTACTATTTTAAGTATAAGAAAAGTATACCTAAAATCTTTTTTACCTTATATCTTTTAAAATTATAAGAACCATTTAAGTCATTGCAGAAATGCTTCATGGACCTGAAATGTCCAAAATCCCTTGTTTTAGGCTTTTTGAATAATTTAACTGCAGGAGTAGATGTCCTGACTTCAGCAAGACTATCTGTATACTTAAAGCTGACTCCCTGATTTGCTTCAGTATTTACTGAATCGGGGCTGAATCAGGATTACTTCAGCTGGCTGCATGTCAGAACCTCTTTAACACCTGTGGTGTTGCATGTCTGTCAATAACAGTTGAACTTGTATTTGTAGTGTCATAGTTAATTCTGTCTAGTTCTGAGTATCCACAGTATTAGAAAGATCTTGGTGAATTTGAAAGATTTCAGCAAAATGAAACAAAATTGAATAGGGGCATTGAAAATTGACTTATGAGGAAAGATAAAAAAACCTACAAGGCCAATTCTGGCTCAGGTATGTGGAGATCAGAGGACTGAAGATCATGAGGGCATTTTTCCCTCCAAACTTCTAGTAAACGCTGAAGAAGTATTAGGAGTCTTTGTTCTCAAGGAACACTCAGGGATTCGCCCACAGACATTTGTCAGGAAGAAAAAAAGGCCAAAGCCAAGCCTAGAGGATGCGTGCCAAGAGTCTCTGGGAGAGACCGTACCTTCTAGGACATCTCTGGTGAAATGGAACAGTTAGACATACCCTAGACATTGGGAGCTTCTACACATGCTATTAAGTCTCATTGGGCTTACTGGGCAGTAAAATACTGCACAGCAAGCCTTCCCCAGGAGCATGCCTAGATGTGTAGCCTATTGGGTGCAGCTCAGTACAGGGCTGCTCCTGCCCTGCTCTGCCTCCCTGCAGTGACCAAGGGGAGGTCCAGACTCCCCCAGGTGTTAGTCAGCAGCTGGCAAAGTCATGGGGCTGGTCCCAATGTGCATGGGGCAGGAGAGCTCTGCCAGCTCCAATGGCAGCTGTCTCCTGGCCCTGTATACATCAGGAGGGGACCTGAAGTGCACAGGGCTAGGAGACAGCTCCTGCTTCAGGAGGCAGAGCTCTCCTGGTCCAGTGCCCATCTGGACACACATAGATGGGGACCCTAAATTGAAGCAGTGGGATTTTAAAAACACTGCTTCAATTTAGAGCTGATTAAACCCCCGTGTCATACACAAACCCCACTGACTTACCTGCCTCTGTGGCAGGGAGGGGAGGGTGAGCTGCTGGTGGGCGAAACATCCCTGGATGTCCTGGGCTGGTGCTTCCCTCCATGGCAGCAGCGGCCCCCCACAGGTGGCACCCACCGACAGGCATCTGGCTTGGGCAGTCCCTTGGGGCACCATGGCCACAGAGGGAAGCACCAGACCCCCGTGAAGCTCAGGCAGGCAGGCAGGCTCCAAGGGGAGGGAAAAAAAAGATCAGGCTTGCCGCTTTTCTTGGACAGAGCCTGCTTTCTCAGGCTGCTGCCAGGCTGCCTACAGGGCTTCCTGCAGAGCCCCTGAGCTTCACAGAGCCCTGTGCTTTGCTCCGTGGCTGTAGGGGCTGCAAACTAAAACTCCTTGAAGGAGTTTTAGTTTGCTGCACCCCAAGTCATTTAAGGTGCATTATGCCACCAAATTTCCTACAGCAGCTGGGATCAATGCACAATATACCACCGAGGAGTGCAAACAGCAACACCCATAAAGTGATGCAAAAGCATTTAGCCCACTTTAAAGTGTCATGCACATACCCCTCTCATTTCATGACCATGCAGCCACAGCTGCTAGTGAGCTGCCAGATGGGACTTTCCTGCCAAGCAAGGGGTTTGCCAGAAGCTGTTTTGCGTATGGGGCATCTGCAGAAGAGCCTTCTGTGGGGAAGGTGGGGGATGGGAAGAGGCTCACTGGTAGCTGCCCTGCTTGGGTTACCAGCCTCTGCCTACCCCTCAAGGCAGTTCTGTGTGGGGTGGAGCTGGCAGGTCTGGAGGGCAAGCAGGGGCAAGAAACCCAGCCCCTACCTGCTCCCAGAGCAGCTCCGCATGGCATAGAGCCTCCCTGAGCTACTCTGCTCCAGGTAATCCAGAGCTGCTCCAGCAGATGGACAGAGGCTGGCTTCCCAGCACCCGCCCAGCCCCAACTCATCCTGGAGTTGCCTGTTCCATGCTGGGGGACGAGGGCCAGGACAGGGCAGAGAACTCCCCAGTCCCAGTTCTGATTAAGAGCTGGGAGCTGAGCAGTACCAGAATCAGGGAGAGAGAGCTTACTGTCCCCCTGTGGCTCCCTGCTCCCTAGGCTGACCAGGAGCAAATTTGCTTCTGGTCAGTGTCTATATAAATGCTACTGCACAGTTAACTAGCACCTGTATTTACTGGTACTAGTTAACTGTGCAGTAGCTTAATTAAGGGCACAGTAAATCATAGAATCATAGAATAATAAAAAAATGGAAAACCAGGCTTGGAAGGGACATCAGGAGGTCATCTAGTCCAATGTCCCGCTCAAAACAGGACCATCCCCAACTAGACTATTCCAGCCAGGTCTTTGTCAAGCCAGGCCTTAAAAACTTCCAAGGATGGAGATCCCACCATCTCTCTAGGTAACCCGTTCCAGTTCTTCACCACCCTCTCAAGGAGAGAGTTTTTCCTAATATCCAACCTAAACCTCCCGTGCTGCAATTTGAGACCATTGCTCCTTGTTGTGTCATCTGCCACCATGGAGAACAGTCTAGCTCCATCCTCTTTGGAACTACCCTTCAGGTAGTTAAAGGCTACTATCAAATCCCCTGCTAGCCTTTTCTTCTGTGGACTAAATAAATCTATTTAGCTCTGGCTGTCCTCATAAGTCCTGTGCCCCATCCCCCAAACCATTTTTGTTGCTCTCTGCTGGACTCTCTCTGAATTGTCCACATCCTTTTTATAGTTGGGAGCTCAAAAATGGACACAATACTCCAGATGTGGCCTCACCATTGCAGAATAGAGGAGAATAATTACTTTCCTCGATCTTCTGACAATGCTCCTACTAATGCAGGACAGTGTGCCGTTAACAGTGTGCCCTTGTTGCCAAGAAGGCTGACTCATATCCATCTTATTGTCCACAGCAACCCCCAGGTCCTTTTCTGCAGAACTTCTGCTTTGCCAGTCAGTCCCCAGCCTGTAGCAATGCATGGGATTCTGCAGTCCTAAGTGCAGGACTTTGTACTTGTCCTTGCTGAAACTCATGAAATTTCTTTTGGCCCAATCCTCCAATTGGTCAAGCTCTCTCTGAATCCTAGCCCTACCCTGATCTGCGAACCTGCTGAGGGTTCCATCCATCCCATCTTCCAGCTCAGTAATGAAGATACTGAACAAAACTGGAACCGGGACTGACCCCTGGGGCATTCCACTTGATACTGGCTGCCAACAAAACATTGAGCCATTGATTACTATCCACTGAGCCTGGCACTACAGCCAGCTTTCTAACCAAGCTTACAGTCCATTCATCCAAGCCATACTTCCTTAGCTTGCTTGCAAGAATGCTGTGGGAGATGATATCAAAAGCCTTGCTGAAGTCAAGGTATATTGTGTCCACTGCTTTCTCCGCATCCACAGAGACAGTTATCTCATCATAGAAGGCAATCAGGTTGGTGAGTGACTTGCCTGTGGTGAATCCACGCTGACTCTTTCTAATTACCTTCTTTTCCTCCAAGTGCTTAGAAATGGCTTCTTTGAGGACCTGCTTCATGATTTTTCTGGGGATTGAAGTGAGGCTGACTGGTCTGTAGTTCCCCGGATCCTCCTTCTCCCCCTTCTTAAAAATGAACACTATATTTGCCCTTTTCCAGTTGTCCAGGACCTCCCCCATTTGCCACAAGCTTTCAAAGATAATGGTCAGCAATCTTTGCAATCACATCAGCCAATTCCCTTGGATGCATTGCATCTGGCCCCATGGACTTGTACACGTCCAGCTTTTCTAAGTAGTCCCTAACCTGTTATTTCAGCACCATGGGCTGCGCACTGTCTCCCCAAACTGTGCTGCCAAGTGCAGTAGTTTTGGAGCTGAACTTACCTGTGAAGACTGAGGTAAAAAAGGCATTGAGAACTTCAGCCTTTTCCTCATAATCTGTCACTAGGTTGCCTCCCCCATTCAGTAAGGGACCCACACTTTCCCTGACCTTTGTCTTGTTACTAACATACTTGTAGAAACCCTTCTTGTTATCCTTCGCATCTCTGCTAGCTGCAACTCCAATTGCATCCTGGCCTTCCTGACTTCATCCCTGCATGCCCTAGCAATATTTTTATACTCCTCCCAACTTGTTTGTCTAAGCTTCCACTTCTGGTAAACTTCCTTGTCACGTTTAAGCTTACTGAGGAGTTCTCTGCTAAACCAAGCTGGTCACTTGCTGCATTTACTCCTCTTCCTGTACATCAGGATGGGTCATTCCTGCTCCCTCGTAAGGTTTCTTTAAAATATAACCAGCTTTCCTGGACTCCTTTCCTCTTCTGAGTGGCCTCCTAGGGGATTGTGCCCATCAGTTCCCTGAGGGAGTCAAAGTCTACTTTCCTGCAGTCCAGGGTCCATACTCTGCTGCTCTCCTTTCTTCCTTTTGCCAGGATCCTGAACTCAATCATCTCATGGTCACTGCTGCCCAACTTGCCACCCACTTCTACATCTCTCACCAGTTCTTCCCTGCTTATAAGCAGTAGGACAAGAAGGGCATGGCCCCTACTTTTGCCTCAGGAAGTTGTTCCCCAGAACTCTCCAAAAACTTCCTGGATTGCCTGTGCAATGTTGTATTGCCCTTCCAACAGATATCAGGGTGATTTGAAGTTCCCCATGAGAACAAAGACCAGTGATCTGGAAACTTCCACTAGCTGCCTGAAGAAAGCCTCATCTATCTCATCACCCTGGTCTGGTGGTCTACAGCAGACACCTACCACAACATCACCTTGTTGTTCTCTCTTCTAATCTTAACCCAGAGACTTTCAACAGGCCTATCTCCAGTTTCATACTGGAGCTCTGATGAGTCATGCATCTCTTTTACATAAAGAGCAACTCCTTCTCCTCTTCTCTCACACCTGTCCTTCCTGAAAAGTTTGTACCCATCCATGATGGTGCTCCAGTCATGCAAGTTATCCCTCCAAGTGTCTTTTATTCCAATCACATCATAGTTTCTTGACTGTGCGAGGACATTCAGTTTTTCCTGCTTGTTTCCCAGGCTCCATGCATTCATGTACAAACACCTGAGGTGACTAGCCAACTGTTCCACTCTCTCAGGAAGAATGAGGCCTCCTCTCTTGCCCCCTCCTGCTTCTGCTTCTGCTTCCTCCAGGTCTCCCACTTCCCCATTTACCTGAGGACTTTGTTCTCCATCCCCCAGTGAACCTAGTTTAAAGCCCTCCTCATTAGTTAGCCAGCCTGTACCTCACATGTAGATGGTAATGCTTTACTGCACAGTAGATTAGTCTACTGTACACTAAAGCATCTGATGTAGACATGCCCACTGTCAAGTAAGTATCATCTTGTCTGTATCTCTTTCACACTTTAATTTTTAATCAAGGAATAGACTTCGGTTGAAGACAGTGGCAGTGCCTGCATGAGACACTGACTGTGCAGTTGTTACTATGCAGGCATTTAGTACTTGCTTATACAAACAAGAACTCTTACTGATACATTTTGCCTCCACACTGGCTGCGTCTACACAAGATGCTGACTGTGTAGTAGCCTGAGACTACTGCACAGTAGCATCACATGGCAGAAACAATGACATGATGCTACTGCACAGTGGTTTCAGGCTACTGCTCAGTGTCACAAAAAAGGCTGTTTGTTGGTGCTACTGCACAGTACTTTGGGTTTCTGCGCAGGCATTTAGTACTTGTTTATACAAGTAAATGTATTAAAAAGTACTAAATTCCTGTGCAGAAACCCATCATACTGTGCAGTAATGCCAACAAACAGTATTTTTGTGATACTCCACGGTAGCCTGAGACCACTGTGCAGTAGCGTCATGTAATAGTTTCTGCCATGTGATGTTACTGTGCAGTAGTCTCAGGCTACTGCACAGTCAGTATCTTGTGTAGAAACAGCCAGTGTGGAGGCAAAAGGCATCAGTATGAGTTCTTATTTGTATTGCATTAGTTTTGGGTGCAATTATTTCTAGACCCTTCAGGAGTATGGTTGAAATGGGAGTAAAGTTGATTTTGATTTGTTTCTATCCAGTTCTGTTAAGTAGTGTAGAAACAAGAAGGGGAAGGGAAATGTACCCTCATTTTTTTTCATGGAAGAGGGTAGTACCAAGAAAATAAATCTGAACCAGGAAAGAATTTTGCAGTTCAGAATTATTTCCAGTTAGAATTTAGAACCCAAACCAAACATTAAGAGACAGGTGGGCGGGCCAATGTTGAGACCCGGCCCCAAGAGTGCCCCCTGTCACAGTAGGGCAGTCCACCCAGTCTCTCCTGCCATGACTTGCTGTTCCTAAAACTGGTGTATAAATATGGGAGGCTGCCCATGTTATTGCCTCAATGCCAGGGGGTACTGGACATCACTCTGACCTTCCCTTATTGTGGGCCATGCCTTGCAGATAGCATCCGTATTGCACAGTCCCTAACTGTGACCCATGCTCCAGGGTCTCACCAAGATTCTCACTCCCCCCTGGAGTGCACTGTCACTATGCTGCCACACTGTGTATTCAGCTACTCGAAGTTCTTAACTTCTGACGCAAACTCAGACTCACCATACCTGAGGACTTACTGGGTTCTCCCTCTGACCCAATACTCATGATGTCTGAGGCCTTACCTGGGTCTTGGCCTCTGGCCCAGCTGCAGCCTCAGTAGTCCATAGACTTACCTTGCTCTAACTGCCCTCTCCCTGGGGCTTCAACTTATGCCTTTCTACTAGTGCCTTCCACCTGTGTCCCCTCACTAGGGTCTCTCTGCATCTCTGCCCCCTCACTGGGGCCTCTGGGGTCTTGCATCCCATAGGGCTCAGGTGTCCAGAGATATGCCTGGCTGTTTCTAGGTCTGGGTTCCCCACCAGGATGTGGGGGCTGGGGTTAGAAGGAGCCTCTCCCTGCCTTTCACTGGGGAGGCAATTGGCCTGGTATTTCTGGGGAGCTACCCCACCATGGGCAGCCCCACCAGGCTATCCTTCCCCAGTAGGGTGCAGCTTTCATAGATTTCATAGATTTCATAGATATTAGGGCTGGAAGGGGCCTCGGAAGATCATCGATTCCAGCCCTCCACCCAAAGGGCAGGAAGTCAGCTGGGGCCATAGGATCCCAGCAAGTTGAGCATCCAATTTACTCTTGAAGGTGTTCAATGTAGGTGCTTGAACCACCTCCGATGGCAGACTGTTCCAGACCTTGGGGGCTCAGACAGTAAAGAAATTCTTCCTTATGTCCAGCCTGAAATGGTCTCGCAGTAGTTTATGACCGTTCGACTTTATCATCCCTTGGGGCGCTCTGGTGAACAAACGTTCCCCCAGATCCTGGTGGCCACCCCTGATAAACTTATAGGTGGCCATCAGGTCACCCTTGAGCCTGCACTTTTCCAGGCCAAAGAGCCCCATAGCTCTCAGCCTGTTGTCATAAGGTTTGTTTTCCTGACCTCTGATCATGCGTGTGGCTCTTCTCTGGACTCTCTTAAGTTTCTCCACATCCTTTTTGAATTGTCATACCCAGAAGGAGGAGCCTCCTACCATACCCATAGTTCCTCCCTTACTGCAAAGGTGTTGTAAACAGAAGCTCAGATAGGTGTTGTTCTTTGGCTGCTTGCAGCAGACTGCTGCCTCAACCCTTGGAGCCTGGATCTAAAATGGCTACCTCATCAGGGCTGGCCCACACCTGCTGGCTGCCTGCTCTCAGTCTTGTAGCAGTAGTATGCCACCTACCACATGGAGCCCCTCAAAAGATCTACAGATTGCTCAACTCTGTTTCTAGATCCCAATGGAGATTAGCTTGATCACCTGCTCAGAATGGGGCAGTTCTGGGCATGTCCAGCAAGTTGCACTGCAGGCATGTAGATGGCTATTAAATTTAAGTGCCTCCAAGTTTAGGCAGCTATTGAGCAAGGGGTATTTTTTGCATAGGAATTATGAGCGTAGTTTACAATCATGCATTACTCTGACTATGCTACAGGGCTCAGTGTAACCTGGAGAAACATTTACAGGATTATCAGTGGCACTAATTAGCGGGTATCTCATTATTGGCTGTCAAAGAAATTAAAAAAGACAAAAGGACATAGTGTGTGAAACATCCTCTCTCCCCTAGAGCTGGCTGGTTTAGGGAGGAGATACATAGTCTGAATACTCTGACTGCCACAGCCCCTGCTGCACTTGCTCAAGCAATAAGGCATTTTTGGGGTGGAGCAGGTCAGACATGAGGCTATGTATTCAGCATACACTTAATAGGGAGTGTTCACAAAGGTACTCAGATGGAAATTACTAGCACTCAGCACTCTGAAAAATCTTTTTTTTTAAATCTGCATGATTAATGTGGATTAGGAGCCTAAATAGAGGCATCAACATTTGAAAATCCTCACCCAAAGTCAGAGAGAAATTGAGTGGGGGAGCCAAGAATAGAGACCTGTGAAATTTTAGTCATTTGGAAGTTTGCTATTGAGTTCACAAACCCATGAAATCAAAAAATCTATATACCCATGGCATATCTGCACTGCAGTTTAATATACACAGATTAAAGCTTCAAGATCCAATCAAGCTAGCTCAGGTACTGGTAGCAGTCTAGTCATGGCAACATGGCACGTACCTTGGTCAAATTACTATTTATCCAGCTTGTGTTTTAAAGCCAGAATTCTCTGATGCCAGAATTAAACTCATGGGGATGTCTACACATGCCATTAGTACAACTGGATATACTCCAGCTCAATTTGAGCCAGAGTAAAGTAATCCCAACATCATCATCTAGATGTGTGCTTAAGCATCGTAATTTACTGCTCTGATGGATACTGCTTGTATCTGACAGAACTGTCTGGCAGCACAGTAATTTAATCTACTGAGCCCTAATTGCTGTGTATATGTAGATGGTAACACTTTACGGCACAGCAAATTAGGTGATGTGCAGTAAAGCATCTCATGCAGATGCTCCCACTGATACCCAGTTATCTAATCATATATCTTGACTTCAAAAAAGCCTTCGATCTGGTATCCCATGATCACCTCTTGGCCAAACTGGCCAATTGTGGCCTTGAGTCCACCATGATCCACTGGCTGGAAAATTGGCTCCATGGTCAGACCCAGAGGGTAGTAATTGATGGAAGTCACTCATCATGGTGCCCTTTGAACCAGTGGGGTCCCCCAAGGCTCTGTCCTTGGACACATATTGTTCAACGTCTTCATTACTGATGTGAACATTGGAGTCAGAAGCAGACTGGCCAAGTTCGCTGATGACACCAAACTTTGGGGTAAAGCATCCACACCAGAAGACAGGTGGGTGATCCAGGCTGACCTGGATAGGCTCAGGAAATGGGTGGATGAGAACCTGATGGTGTTTAACACCAAAAAATGCAAGGTTCTTCACCTTGGGAAGAAAAACCTGCAGTATCCTTGTAGGCTCTGTAGTGCTATGCTGGCTAGCACTACAGATGAAAGAGACTTGGGGTTCATCACTGACCACAAGATGAACATGAGCCTGCAATGCAATGCTGCGGCTAGTAAAGCAACCAAAACACTGGCTTGCATCCATAGATGCTTCTCAAGCAAATCCCGGGACGTCATTCTCCCCTTGTAGTCAGCCTTGGTGAGGCTGCAGCTGGAGTACTGCATCCAGTTTTGGGCTCCACAATTCAGAAAGGATGTGGAGAAGCTTAAGAGAGTCCAGAGAAGAGCCACGCACATGATCAGAGGTCAGGAAAACAGACGTTACGACGACAGGCTGAGAGCCATGGGGCTCTTTAGCCTGGAAAAGCGCAGGCTCAGGGGTGATCTGATGGCCACCTATAAGTTTATCAGGGGTGGCCACCAGGATCTGGGGGAACATTTGTTCACCAGAGCGCCCCAAGGGATGACGAGGTCGAATGGTCATAAACTCCTGCAAGACCGTTTCAGGCTGGACATAAGGAAGAATTTCTTTACTGTCTGAGCCCCCAAGGTCTGGAACAGCCTGCCATCGGAGGTGGCTCAAGCACCTACACTGAACACCTTCAAGAGTAAATTGGATGCTTAGCTTGCTGGGATTCTATGACCCCAGCTGACTTCCTGCCCTTTGTACGGGGGGCTGGACTCAATGATCTTCTGAGGTCCTTTCCAGCCCTAATGTCTATGAAAATCTATGAAATCTAATGGAAAACAAGCTTAATTACATCTAAACAAAATTGTGGCTACAGAAGTGACTGCATTATAGATATTCTTTTTGTTGTCTTCTGTAACCATGAAGCAAACTCTTCATTTTGCCAGGTAGATGGAGTCAAGGCCCCTACAACCAGCAGCAGACTTCCAAATTGCAACCTATCTAGTTATTACTGTTTCTTGCTTGGAATAGAAGCTATAGGCCTACATATGTCAGTGTGTAAGCCATTTGACCTGTAGAGGCAGATCTTTCCAACATGTTCAAAACTTGTATACCTAATAGGTGCTGAGTACAGCTGGGCAAGAACTCTTTGCCAATATGCATCTTCTTCATTTAAAAAATGCTGATTTACTTAAGTCATTAGTGTGTGCAATCAAGGGTTAGTTTCTGGAATTTTTCAACTCAAAGTATTGAAGTTTTCCATTCTTGTAAAAAAAATGCTACTTTGACACTTTTAAGTGAAATGGTTGATATTCCCATTTGAAATGACTTCCCATTTCTAATTTGAGTAATTTTTTTTTAATTCTTAGAAGTGGGTTAAAGTAAACAAAATGTTTTTAAATAATCATAATGAGACACTGGGATTGCTCTAAAATATTCTGGGACGTATGATTCACAAAAAGCAAGGTTTTGCCTTTTGTCAAGCTTCAACATGAGCTTGATATTTTTCATGGAAGGGTCCCCATGCTGAGTGAGCACCTAGTGTCATGCCATTCTGCTTTTGTGGTTAGGGACAGATCTTTCATAACTGTACTTTAGTCTTAAAGAATGAATTTGTTAGTAAGTATTTTTTCATTATGGATTTAAAAAAACATATTTCATATTTTCATTACTCTAAAGTAGGAACTGGATTAAAAAATAAACCAATCAAAGCATGTGTGCTTGCCCATGTTCAATCCAGAGAGTTTGGAGCAGAACAAATTTTAAAGATGGATGCTTTATTAATTGTTTTTGTTTTGGAAAGCTGCGCTGTTTCAGAGTAGGAAGTTTGAAAACAAAGCCCCACTTATTGCATCTATAAAAGCTAGGAACTTACTTACTCTCACTTATATTCCCACAGAGCAATATTTTTGGTCTGTTTGTACAAAGAATGGATGCAAAGAAAATGAACTATATTTTTGCAGATAGTATGTCCCTTCTTTAAACAACTTATTTGGCCCCAAAGAAGAGAAAAAGGCTGTTTGTTATGAATGCAAAATGGCCTTTTCTTTTCACTTGTAGTAGCACATAAGCATCATGTTAAGCCTGAGGCAGGAGAGACTTTAAATGACCTGTTCTGACTGGAATTGTGTTTACTGTACTCCTTTCAAAATGCAGTGCAGGATCCCTTCTCTTATCAGTATGTAAAGTCTAACAGATTGCAGACTCAAATTTCCCCTTCTAGGCAATGTTGGTTTTGTCTATTCTTTACCATGACAAAGGTTTTCATGAGTTCTGCAGCTTGGATTTCTTCCTTGTTTTCACTGGTATCACCCTCTGGGCTAGTAATTAGCATTTTTCAACTCCTAGACATTGCCCAAAAGGCTGCTAGGAGCATTCCAGTTTGAGATATTTAGGTGCATGCATTTTTAACAGTTTGCACTGAAGTTCCTTGCAATAAATTTGTACAAGTATTTTCTGTGGGGCTAAAATGGCGAAACAGTTAAGTCTTACATGTATGGAATGCCTGTCCTTGGCATGTGTGAGTACAAGTTTGGCCCACGGGGTTTATGCATTCAAATGTTAGTGAACTTAAATGGATTTATGTGATTAAAAAATCCTTATAAACTCAATTAACATGGGATAAATTCCAAGTTCTTCATTCATTTACCGTATCATTCATTATGTCTGTGTTCATGTTGTCTTTCACTCCAGAAATTAAGCTTTCTTTTATGCTCTACCATACGCTTGCAACAAACTGCTGTAAGATGGTCACTCATTAGTATTTATATTGCTGCCTTTAAAAGAACTTCTATCCCATGAAATGCCCCCAGCTGTAATTATGCTCGGTATGTTGTGTTTGCTTTCATTCCCCTTACAGTGCCTTTATACTTAAGTTCTGTGGAAAAGAACCCTTCTCTCAATACACTGTGTGCATTGTGCAGTGCGTTGTATATGGATTATATTAAAGACAATTAGCAAATAACACTTGGATATTTATTTAGCTGTTTGTCCTGTTTCCTGATTTAAAATATCCAAGGGAAATAAAGCCATTGTGTTTTTTCTACTTTTTAGATAAACTCTTTGATTAGCACCCACACACATACACATAAGGACTTGCACACCCACAAACTCTTGGTACATGCCTGGCACATCTACATGAGATATTTACTGTGGATTTGCCTTATTAGCTTTGCAGTACATGGCTTGGTGTCTACACCTGTGGCCCTATTAGGCTGCAGGAAACTAATAAACACAGCAAGGTAGTACTTGTAAATACTGGCTAACCCTGCACTGGAGCACCCTCATGTCCCTGCTAGCCTCTTGCATCACAGTGAGCTGGGTTGGAGCAGCCACACGCTAGCAAGCTGACCCCCAAGGTCCCCTTCCAGCTGGGGCTGCTCTAACCTGGCTTAACAAGCTGCAGTCCCAGGTGCACATTCAAACAGTGCTCCCTAAACCAATAAACTCTGGTGCAATAAGAGCCAGAGTGTATTGCTTCAAATTAACTGCATCTGTAGCATAGTCAGAAGATGCTAGTGCATCTTCTGACGATCATCCTTAGTCTTTAAACCAGTCAGTCTACCCTGCCTTCTGCCTGACTTCAGACTAACACAGGTACCTCCCTATTATCAAGACCACACCATACAAAGTGGAAGAAGAGTAGATTCTACTAGGATTCTGATATTAATTTCTTGCAGGTAAGCTGAGGGTGCTCTGTGAAGCATTTGCATTGTTCAATGATTAAGCACATTAACACTCAAGATGCTGAGATCTATTATTGCTTGAGCTCTTTTGTCCTGACTCCTTTGGTTAACAACACAGTGCAGAGAGTTAACGAGTGCAGGTGTAACAAAAAGCCCCTTTTTGTCTGCACACTCTGCACCCGCCCTCCCATTTTGTGCATTTCTTTTTCCTTCTAAGTATTAGCAGAGACCTAGCACACTCATTGCATGGGTGTGGCAAGGCTGAGAGCAAGCCAGAAAGCTGAAATGGCTTTCTATAGAAGAAACCTACAAACTACATTGACATACTAACTGAGCTAAGTGTCTCTAAAGAAAATAAAAGAACTAAAATATCCACTTCAAAGCAAAGCCCATAAGAGTAGAAAAGCCAAGGTGCATTGAAAACATGACTGTAAATATATCCCGGTGAACACATTTCCTCTTTGATTAAAACCTATTTCCCAAAGCAAAATTCCCATATCTGTCTAAAGTTTATGCTAAATCAGTCTACTGCATCTAATATAACTCACTTATTATCCCCAGTGGCCATTAATCCTCACTACCTCACATTTGCATTTTTTGATTAAGGTATATTTCTCTTTATATTTCATCTGTCTCATCTTTACCCTGGTATTTTATGTTTTATACCTTTTAACTTTTAATAAATGTATTTTTCTTTAAAGTCATACCTAGTATTACTAGAACTATTATTGTAAGAATGCATTAGAATTGTAATCACTGGAATTGCATTGGGGCTGGTTTCCTGAATGAATAGGAGCAAATCCGAGTGAGTGATTAAGTAATAGGCAGAGCCAGCTGTAGTTACAGGTTAACAAGCAACTATTAACAATTCCTACCCGCAGACTGGCTGAAGGAGGGTATCAATGCCATTGCCTGGAACTCCATTATATGTGTGACAGGGTATATGGTTTGAGTTAATCAGTGCTGTAGACTGGTTCCCGGTAGGGGTGTGTGACATGGGCCCTATTTGATTTGGATTCAACCTGGATTGGGGACAGTGATTCAATTCATTGATTTGGATCACTGTCCCTGATTCAATTTGCCTGAATCCGAATCTGGAGATTCGATGCTGATTTGGAGAATCAGTGATTTGGACATAAACACAGATTTAAAAGTTTTTTCTACATACCTTGAGGTAGCAGGTGTGGCTCATGATTGCTGCGATGCTGGGGCAGATGGAGTGTCCCACAGGAGTTGGGAGGGGGGTGGGGGGGCTCCACATTCTGAGCTCTGAACCCAGAAGTGGACTGAAAGTATTTCCAGTCCACTTCCAGGTCTTCCAGGGAGTGTGTTGGGGGGCCCCCATGCCTCCCCAACTCAGCAATTGGCCACAGGGGGAGTCTAGGTGCTCCCCTAACCCAGGAGATGCCCCTCCCTGACCCAGGAGGCACCAGTTGTTGAGCCAAGTGGGGGGGGGGGCTCCCACCTGCTCCCTGGCAAACCCAGAAGTGGACCGGAAGTGCTTCTTGTCCACTTCCGGGTCTGCTGCTGAGTGCACTGGGGAGCCCCTCATGCTTCTGTGGGACACTCCATGTGCCCCAGCATCACAGCACTCCCAAGCCCCTGCTACCTAGAGGTATGTAGAAAAAACATTTAAAACTGTCTCTATGTCTGAATCTCTGAATCTTTCTGAATCTCTCCAAATCAATTCGGAGGGTTCTGGTTTGATTCAGAGGGATGAAAGGGTCCTCTGATTTGATTAAGAGATTCAGCCACTGAATCGGGCCAAATCTCTGCCAAACTGAATCAGGGACCAAATCTTCGCACAGCCCTAGCTCCTGGGAGTTAATGTTTCCTGACGTACTGGTCCTGGAACCCTTAACAATACTACTGTTAAATGAATGAAAATCACAAACTGACTCCTGAAATTGCGGCATTGGGCAGAACTCCCAGCGACTGTGACTAACGGCTGTCATGCATCATAGCGACCTCCAGCTTGGGCAGCCAAGATGATTCTGGGGGATCACAGAAGTCTCCTAGAAAACGGATAAAAGGCAGTTAAGTGTGACCCTCAGCGGCACCCTTTCTTCCAGCACCTGACCTACTGACACAGAAGGACAAGACACCACCTTGGAGGAAGCTGATCATCGACAGAAGATCCGCAGGGCCTCAGATAGGTAGATATACTTACCCAAGTGCTCTCACAATCACTACAGCAGCTACTATATACTGTACTACATGGGTTTGAATGAGTGTGCGTGTGTGTGTGTGTGTGTGTGTGTGTGTGTGTGTACACAAAGGTGACCAGTACCTGTCATAACCCCCAAAGGTTCATATTTATAATTTTATTGTAACTTCAAATCCCATCTAATAAATTAGAACTCATGATGATCCTGTGAGTTGGTCCTTTATAGCCAACACAGGGGTCCAATCAACATCCCATAGATGGAACCCCTAAATGATCCATCCCCTGCCATGGGACTGGGTTTGGGAGAAAACCAGAGGCCCCAGAACTGGACCTGTTTATATAATGGCTCCTTCTCTTACGGATCCTTTGGAATTCACTTTTTCTAGAAGCAAGACTTGTCTAGATTTCCTATGCTAAGTCAAAATAAAATATATTAGCATTTGTGCTGAGCTGTCCGGACAGACAGCATCACAATTAGTCATACAACAGTGCATAATCATACACTATTTAATACTGCTTTAAGTCTCTTGATTTTCAGCATAGAGATGCAGAACAAATATGAGATTGACTAAATGATGCCATTTTAAAAATGTATATGTTTGCAGTTGGTTTTATTTGGATTCAGATTTTTTGAAAGATTTTCTCTTCAACCATGAGAGCAGGAAACTTTCTTTTCAGAGAGAGCCACAAATTTCTTAGGGTGGTATCTTTTATTGGACCAACTATGTAGTTGGGATAGAGTTAGACAAACTTTCAAAAATGCAACATTCTCCTCAGGTCTGATCACAAGGACCTAGGCACAGCATAGTAAAAAGCAGCAGGGGGCAATTTATTTTCATGTGACTCCAAGAACTAGGGAAAATCCCATATTTCATAAGGTTGTTGAGAAAATTGAAGTAGTTGGCAACAGTGAATTCCTTGTAGTATTGTAGGGTGTTTCTGCTTAAATACCACATTGCCACCAATGGAGATGATGGTTTTGTATTTTTGTGCCTATTTTGTACTGTAATATTTAGTCATCAAATTACAGAAGAAAAATGAAACTTTTCTATACAATAATCTTCCCTAGAAAAGTTGAAATCATTCATTGCATAAAATAGCATAAATAAAATTAGAAGAGGAATAATTAGTATATATTGAAAAAAGAGACCTCAGTCTCACTCAACCATTGCTTTTCAAGCTTACATGTTAAATCTAATTAGGAACATGGGATAATATTAAAATGAACAAGTAGCATTAAAACCAGTTTTAAATTTAACTTGGTTTTCTTGATTGCTGCAATAATTCTGTAACAAGTACGAAAAAAACAGAATGAGTTTTCTAAACTGTCAAACAAACTGTACATGATTTAACATTAGAATCTGAAAGAATGTTTATTTCTCAAAAAAAAGAGCACTCTAAGCACAAAAAGCTAAAGAAAGTTATAAGAAAGTCCTTAATAAGAAGAACAATTAGGGCAAAAAGCCAAACTAAGGATGTTGAGTCTCATTTGATTGGCCTGTGAATGTCTCATAAGCTTGCAAAATAGAAACTAAAAATGCCAAGCAAGTTAATTATCTGAGGCTCAGAAAACTGCTTTTTAATGGGTTTAAGGCAAAAGGTCAGCTCTGATGACAAAATGTATTATTAGGACCCAAACTTATAAAAATATGTTGTGGGCATATCTACACAAAACACTGACTGTACAGTAGCACATCACAGCACAGAGAGTGCTAATATGCTACTGCGCAATATTATTAGGCTACTGTGCAGTAACTGTGGTTGCTGCACATTTATTTAGTACTTGCTAATACAAGTACTGAATAAATGTGCAGTAACAACTGCACAGTAGTGTCTCATGTAGATGCACCCTGTATATTGTATATTAGGAGCTGATCTTTTACAAACTTAGATACCTACTTACATTAGGAAGAGACCTATTGATTATAGTTGGCGTTATTGGTAAGCATGAACATCTCTTTGAAGAGCCAGGCCTTTCTACTGTAGAATCAGTACTAAGCACACACTTTTTTATTCTTTCCTTCTCCCGCTCCACTACAGAGTTTAAGGCACAGATGCAATATCAATTGTAAAACTTTAGCCTAAGTATGGCAGACTAAGAGGATCAAGCATTTTTAAATCATTAAACTATTTTTAAAGTTTTTATATCCCTTCCAAAAAAGGCTTGATTGACTTCAAGAATAAGAGTATATTTAATGAAAAATCTGGTGGGTGAAAGAGATTCTAATATCAAATGTTTGGAGATTAAATAATTAAGTTCCATAGTTAACTTACAATATGGGTTTATTCAACTGTATTTTCTTATGAGCAATGTTACCATCATTATATATTCAGCAGGGAAAACAAGTCAGCTTTCTAAAATAAATAAATGCAAAAAGAATTTTTATTTTGAATTTGAAGTAATCGTTATCATTTTAAATGATATTATTATTCTTTAGTCACCATAAAACTAGAAGAATAAACTGGTGAATCAGGCTAAGTTTATATATAAGGTACTTTGCATCTAGTAGTGCAATTCTCAGTCACTGTTTAATATTATATTGGTTTTTAAAAGTGTGAAAGGAATTGCAGCATGTAAGCTAACTTTCCAATTTGATCTTTACCCCATCCTCTTTTCTGGAAGATGGTTTTATGGGTGCTTTTGATCTTCACTATGAACATCAACTGATGTTTACTTCATTGACTCCCCACCCCCCCCTTCCTCCATATGGTTCCAATTCATTTTAGTTCATGCTTTGTTTCCAGAAGTCTTCAGATACTCAGCCCATACTTTTAAAAAGCAGATCATTTTGTATTGTCTTCTTGATCTTTAATCATCAGCACAATCGTCAATAGGATTTTTTAGTGATATTTTTAAACAGTAGCAAATAAACCCTGTCAAAAACATACATTTTTTTATTGAAAATGATTGTATTATTTTTCTAAAACACCTCCTCTGAAAGAGGTTTCTTTTCAGGTTCTAAAGCTTCATTTTAATGTAATGTGTTCCATGTATACAATTATACTTACTCAATTTTAATGGAACTAAATTTTAAGCAAATAAATTAAACTCTTTCACCAGAATCATATAGTGACTTATTGAAGATGAAAAGAAGGCAAAATATTTTTTTCTCCCATTCCATCATTATATTCATTAGGGGATCATGACTTCCTTCCCTCCAAGACTGTTCTTGTGTTTTCAAGAAATAGAAATAGTGAAATGAACAATGACAATCATTTTATTGTGGTAAAATTGACTTGGATGTACTCTCTGGTGACTAATCTGTCTGAACTTGGAACCTGAAAACAATAGAACAGTCATACTCTGATTTTCAAGGATTATTTCAATTTTTGTTCAACAGTTAGATCATATATTCATCCTGGTCATGTAACTCATGGCATACCAACATCCCAGATACCTCTGAATTTGAAGTAGTTTGAAATAAGAGCCCTGGTCCCAATATTTGCAAAAAAGCTCCTTTTCTTATAATGACACACATCATCATCCCTGATACAAACACCTCTAATATTTGGTCATTCAGCATGAGCATCTCAATTTTGCAATTCTCTTTAGTTGTTGGAGAGATTACGCCTTGAACCACCTGCGCTGTTGTTAGGGGAAGAGAAACCAGAGGTTCTATACTCCCTAGAGCCACGGTGCTCAACCTTTTTGCCCTGTAGGCAGGATGGGCAGTGCCCAGTCCACCCACAGGCCAGATCTGGCTGATGGTCCTAATCCAGGACCCAGGGTTGGTGCAGCAGGGCCCCAACCTAGCCACACAGAGGGAAGGGGTCATGGCCCAGTCATGTGGGGTTTGGAGTTTGGGAATTTGGGAGTGTGGGAGGGTAGCCATATAAATTGCTACAGTTTCCCCATTGCCAAATTTCCTTACCCATGAGGAGCCCTGCAGGCCAGATACCAGGGCTCCATGAGCCAAATTTGGCCCAGAGGCCAGAGGTTGAACACCCATGCCCTCACAGATTTCAGTGGACAAATATGGCAAGAGAGAAGCATGAGTCATCAAAATGCTTGAGTACACAGTTAACTTTAAGTACTGACTTATATCCCTCTTAAATCAAAGATACTTCATTGAAACTTAGGCCTAGACTTCTTTGCTGGATTGTCAGTGGTCATATATGAATCAGTAGACGAGCTAAAAAGGGAACCGAGCAGCAGCCCTGATTCACAGCCCACCATTAAATTATATTTAAGTATACATATAACCAAACTGAAGCTACTTTTTTCCCCACTTGCTGGGTTTTCCACCTTCCTGTAACATCTGCCTTTTAGATTGCACACATCTTTTGGCAGGAACTGGTTACTTCTATACCATGTTTCGTGCCAAAAATAATGACTACACTGAACAAATGAAAATTACATAATAATATGTTCTAGCTATTGGATCATGCCCAGCTTTCTCAGATATACTGAGATTTTAGAAATGTCAAACTTTCCCATCTTTTCAATCAGGCTGAGAACCCTGCAATCCTTACAGAAGAAAAAAAGAACACTTGTATCCCTACAGATTTTTTTCTCCCCTCAAAAATCAAACTGGACCAGGTTTTAGAGTGTTTCATTTTTGCTCTTTACAAATGGCATAAGACATACGACTGGAAAGCAATTCTCAGTTGTTAAGTTTCCACCTTGAGTTCAAAATTGTGTATAAAATAAAATGCATGTTAAGAATTTAATACTGAAATAATATTTAAAGCACTACAGTGCAATTATAATATTCACAGTGTTTATTAATGTTCTTGTGCTGAATGACTCTGTTCATCAAACATTATTGGAATGTGAAGTTCTTTGTTTCAGGAAGAGCAAGTTTGTTTCAGGGCAAAATTAGTGCCTTCTCTGTCCTACTATTGACCTCGACTTTGACCTGACTGGACCACCCTTACTAGAATGGTAGGTAATAAAGTCCCCAGGCTGGTTTAGCTCTAGCTCTGAGCTCAGCAGAGACTATCAATCATGCAAAATAAAGCATAGTGTTTTTTGTGATCTGGACATTTACTGGGAACAGATCTGAGATCACTAAACACTATTCTTTTAAATCTCCAGAACAGACTCAAACTGAGATCAGGACATTAAAATAACATTCTTTTATTCTTTTTAACACTACTTCAATAAGAAAGCAATCTAAGGTTAAAAAGAGTCGGCTCATCCTTAATCTTAATGAATAAAAAGCCCTAAAGTCTCACTCAGTAACAAGCTTTGTTATCCCGTATAAAACAACAAAATACAGTATTACAAAAGATCACCTGTTATTAAGGATATATATGAATTATATTTAAACACTTATAAAACCTGCCAAATACCAATCACTATATGCAGAATTAAAAAATACACAATTGTGCTGTGATATTTAAAAATATTTAACCAAAGGTTGACTTGTATTCTAAGAGCTATCTGGCAAAACACTGAAAAATAGACATAAAACTTATTTTAATAATGTTACAGGTGTTGGTCCTGGCCTTATCCAGAACTGAGAGGCTAGATGGCCAAGAATTTCTTGAACTGTGGTTGTTGTCATGTAATTAATTATATTAATACAAAAGTAGCAATAACAATAACAATTGTATTATAGTAATGGCTCTATATCCAGGCTTCCATACATTCATCACTGTGCAAACACGTATAAGACAACCCCTTCCTTAATGAGTGTGTCGTCTAAATGGAGAAAAAGACATGAAGAACAATTCAGGAGGTAAAGTAACTTTCTCCTGAACACACAGCAGGTCATTTGGCAGGGCAGTAAGTAGAGCCCCAGACTCCTGACTCCCAGTCCCATATTTTATTACCTAGAACACAGTCTCACGCAGATGGCCTCATTACTAAGGCTACAAACAGACTCCACATTTGTCCCAAATAAACTATTTTATGCCAGAACAAAGTCCAATCATTCAGACACCCCGGTCCATTGTCTGGGGATACATTCTAAAAAAGGCTCAAAGAATAAGAAGTACTAATAGTTTATCCAAGGGTTTTGCAAAGTACATCTAAATGGTTGTCTTGGGATTGCATCATTGAATCAAAGGCAGAAAAGCAGTAGTGTATTCAGACAAGGTTCTTTGGGTAAATGTGATATCTTTTATTAGACCAACTAAATAGTTGGAAAAATGCTTTCGGGTACAAGCACCCTTCTTCAGGCAGAGGGAGAGGCAAACTCTGCCTGAAGAAGGGTATTTGAACCCAAAAGCTTGCAAAGGACAATTTTTCCAACTATTTAATTGGTCTAATAAAAGATACCACATTTACCTAAAAAACATTGTCTGACTAACCAATACCCCCAAAACATTGTGCATTCAGCCACTCATTAAACCCTGATTAAAAAGATGATGTGCTACATACCAATCTGACAATATTTCTGTTCCAGGAAAAAATGCAGGGATAAATACAGTATCTGTTCCTAGCCTAAATGTGTGTTTGCAGTGACAGAAGGTACCCTGGCTCCAGGGAGTACATGGAAAGTCTAGCAACTAGTGCAAAATTTTCTCTTTACTATACCAGGCCCCTCTAGACCAAGTCACCTCCTTTCAGGCTGGTGGAGAGCACTAGGGCTGCAAAATACGCCCTGAGCAGAAATAATTGTATTGGAATAAATCCCTGATGCAGTCTGGGGAAGGAAAGGAGCTCCCTGCATCCTACTGCTTCCATATGCCCCAACCTAGGGTCTAGGCACTCTGGTTCCATATATTCATTAAAAGTAGAAACTGCAGCAGCTTACCCTCTAGAGGTTATCTTTTTAGCCAGAAAGGCTATAAACAGTTTTAAATAGAAGCTTAGTTTCTGGAGAAAATTTTTGCAACCCCCAGAAAATAGTTTCATTACCCACCATGAGGTCATGACCTCAAGGTTGAGAATCACTGATATGGGAGATATCCTATGTCAGTACCATGTGGCTCTGCATCGCCAAAGATTTCTGTCTTATTAGTTTCACTAACACCTCTGGATTACAGACTGATGGGTCACATAACATTGATTGTCATGCTTTACTTAAGTGTTCTATTGCCTAAATTCTTTCTGTATATTAATTTAAATAATTCAACCCAAAGAAGCTGGCTGCATGGATGGATGTCTTCTCAGGGGTGTTTCTTCAGCTCTGCCTCTTTCTATTTGTGGAAAAGTCATGAGAATGTTAATAGTTTTAGAGATCAGGTCCTTTTCTATCTGCTTTAAATGACCTTCTGTCTCCAACCCGCCCCAAAAAGCCTAACACTGACCTCTACCTCTCTCATACTATCTGCTAAGCACGCCCTATAAAATTTGTGTTTCCTGGAACTTTCATTCACCTTTATCTGTTAAAGTTGGGTGCTTTGGTTTTCAGGGTGCTGTTGGGTTTCTTGTTATGTTTTAGATGTTAGATCTAGATATTATTAGATGTTATTCTTCCTATTCAATATTTTGACATTTTCAAGCCAAAAGACTGAAATTACAAGTTAATTGTTTTACTGCAGAGAAGCGTTTTGGAGTGAGTAGAAGGAGGCGGTTGTTGTATTTTCCCTTTTAACAAAAACATATGTGATTTGGCAGCCAAAAAGTCACTTTCACAGAGGGGGTTTTCAGTACTTGTTGCTGAGAAATCCAATCCCTTTGGCTGGTTGCCCTCTTGTAAGAATGAATGAACAACCTGATTTCAGGACCTTTGTTGCTCTGGTACCCTCAGGCATGTATTGCAGGATTCTGCCTATACCAGGAAGATAATTAAAAAAAAATCCTAGATCAGCTAAAACTGATTTTACTCTACCTGTTCCACCAACAGTGAGAGCTCTGATGTAACATTGCTTCCTTACATTGTCATTTCCTTTCTGATTAGTTCTGGCATTGTAGCCTCATCAATTAAAATGTTGATGACAGTAGCTTCCATTGATTTCAGTTTCAGCAATGGGTGTTTCACTCCAGTAACGTTAAGCAAGCGTGGGTGACTGGAGCACCCACCTAATTAAGAAAGGGCACAAGAACAGCAGCTATTCCCACTGCCAGTCTGACTGCTAACTACTACCTCTGCCTCACACTTTCTCATACCAAAGCTTAAAGTTTCTGACTGGACACCCAGAATCCTAAGGAACACTTGATTATTGGTGCTTTATGAAATGCTTGCTTTATTGTGCTGCACAGCATCATAGGGGAGCTCTCTGGCAGGGTTACAATCCATTGCTCCAGAGTCTTATTCAGTTTTATTACCCATGAAACCATTTCCCTGAAGCCCCACCTCGTAACTTCCATCATCTTCAATGAATGAAAAAGGAGTCCTACTAACAACTGTCTTTGGGTACACAGTCTTGCAGAGCAGTTTGTGTTGGGCACAGAGTGAACTAGGGGACATGTGTGCGTGTGTGCTGGAAGTGAGGGGGAGAAGATTCCTGGTCTTCTACACTGTCATAATTCATACGTATAAGAGGCTTAAATTAAGACTGCACAAGCAACCTTGTTGGCATTTCGTAACTTCCATGCCTTTGCAATATAAATGTTCGTTTTAATGAAGTTTTTCATTGCTCAATTTCCTAAATGTTTTTTAAAAAGCAGACTGAAAAAACAGTATCTGTATCAAAGGAATCCTACTCACACTCGTGGGGTTTAACACTAAAGCTGGAGTCTCTGTCAGTTGAGTTAAAGGAGTAGCTGGTAGTATTAGCATGATATTCTGTTCTGTGTGGCTCTGACAACTGAGGTAAGGAAAATTCACACCTTCCTGAGGGATTTCACAGATGTTTGCTGACAACGGGAGACTGTTGAGAGTTAGAATTGTAGGGCCTCATTTCCAAGTCCTGATAGTCATGTGCACAGATCCTCTCTTCTAACAAACCTGACCTCTTCTGACCCCTTTCCATCCAACCTCTGCTTGTCTCGGTTCTGCCTCTGCCCCTCTCAAATCCACCCCACAAATGCAACCCATTTATTCAGCTCCTCAAGAATCACAGTCACAGTCTCTCATCTTAGCCAGGTGTTCTCTAAGCCATGGCTGACAGTATAAAAGTACCTAAATTAGGCAGACAGAGGGAGAAATGACATCCTAATACATGCATTCAAGACATACTAGTTAAAACAGGAAATCTGGACATCTCACCCAGGCATACTATAGATCACAGTTAAGAGGATTTCCCATTGATAATTATAAATTGTTTCCTTATGGCAAGATGAGCACAGTTTCTCTTTGAGTTCAACTTTGAGTAGGAAGAGGAAAGCACCTTTCTAGTAGAGTCCCCCTTTTAACCTGTGATTTTGTATTAAGCTAATAAGGATGTGAAAATGTTTTCCTAAAGTTGATGATGCATAATTTAGATTCAAATGATTTCTTCTAGACCTAAGCTGCATTTTTTCATCTTTCACAGTCCAATTTCTGAATCCTAATTCTTCAGCAGACATTCTTAGAGTCAACAAAGTGAAGATGATGATGGCCGACAGATGAAGGTAGTCTTTGGAGGATCATACGTAATATACCATGTGACCTAGCTGAAGTCAGCGATAAAATATTTCCTCAGATCCTCTGCTGACTTCAATAAATGTTCCAGTTCAGCAGTCCCATATTTTCCTCCCTGTCCTGGTATGTATGATGTAGTACATTGTAAGAGCAATATAACGGAACTAAAATATGAGGTAGACAGTAAGCAACATTAGGAAAGATGTCAAAAAGGACTCTGCATTTCACAGGATTAGTACCAAGCCCTGCTTAGCCTACACACAAAAGTCCTATCACAGCTAAAAGGAATCTTCAAATGAGAAAAGCAAGCAGAATTTTTACCATAATCCTGTAATTGATAGACATGTAAATTGTCAGGTGTCATCTACAGTCTACTTCATGTAACCAAGTTACAAAAGAAAAAAAGGACTTAGGCAATCAATTTACAAGCATTTTCTCATTTACCTTTGTTCCGCACATGTGAACAAAAAGTGTCGCCCATTGTACATACCATATACATTTAGTGTACTCATCAGGTCTTTCTTCCCAGTGAACAATGAGAAAAATGCCACAATAGGGAACCCTCTAAAGCAAAACTGCTCTCAATAACATCAAGCTGAGATACTGTGCTTTGGCTGCTGTTATTTTCCTCCTTGTGTAGTAATGTAATAACACCAGGTATGACAGAATTCACATGTTTCGGAGCATGATTGAAAAGCTCTGGGTGCATATGAATTAATCTTCTTTCATCATGAAAGACTACCATAGTAAAAATGGTCCAGCCCATATGTCTATTGAAAATTGCCTTTCAAATTAAATCAGGAAAAAGGAAATGAAAAACTCTTTTAGAAAACTGTGCCAGAGCAGGAAAAAAAATCTGAAATCCATGCAATGTGTCATGAGAGTGCTATTTCAGTTGCATACTGAATACCACAAATAGATTCTGCAGCAAAGAAGAATACGCTACACTGAATCTAAATGGGTGGTAACCAAATTCTCTAGTAAAATAAATATATGTGGCAAATGACACATACCTATTTAATGACACTTTGAGTTCATGTGAAGTTTGGCAGTGTAATAAAAGTCTTATCTCTTGCTTCCACTGTTATTGCACAGATTTAAACTGCTGTCTCAGAGGCAGTTTTACTATCTTTTTTCAATCTATCCCATAAAAGTGAGACTTGATTTGCTCAGCATGAGAACAGATCAATAAAAGCTAAGTTATACAGCAGATTAGATCACTAACTTGGAGATCAAAGATGTTAAATACAAGTTGTATATGAACAATTGGATCAAAAGTTCAGCTTAAATGCACTGTACATGTTTGCAGAGCTCAAAAGAAGTATCATCCTTGTGTAAATAAGTCATTTAAATATTGTCATTTTCAGTTTTTGACCCTGCTTTAGAAATAGGACAGATATTGTTTGTTCACATATGTGAATGAAAAATTCTAATGAAAAAGACAGTAATATGACTAAGGGTTGTCAAAGTAACATGAACATAGTTTTATGTATCTGAAATCTAAACTTCACATCTAATAAATAATGTGTTTACTCTTCTTAGGCTCTGAAGTAATTCAGAATTAGCTATACTGAATACAGAAAGATAGATGACAGAAAATGAAACCTTTTAGACAGTCATATACTATAAATAAGTTATTTTCAAGGTCCAGATCTCCAGAACTGTTTTAGCTGTGTAAGTTAAAGATCTCAATCATTAGCTTTTAAAGAAAAAGACTTGTCAACTTTTACTTGCCCTTGTGCCTTTTCAGACTACCTACATTTTGGTTTCTTCTAGCCAATATGAAAAATCTTGGTTTAATCAAAAAGTTTCTGGTAACAGTTAGGAGGTGAAACAAATTCATAGTTGGACACACAGGCCACATTCGGACAAGCGTGCATGTGCCTGTTGTGGCATCTCAAAACAGTTTAAGACTCCACAAGAGGCATGCTGGGAACAAAAAAATGTTTCCTGCACTGCACATTTACAGCACAGACTCTAAATTTGATCTAGGAAATCCCAGCAACCAAAAAAACATGCTGGGAAAAGCACCACAGGGTATTCTGGGAGGCAACTGGAGGCTGGGTCCTCCAAAGAGATGCTTTGGCACCCGGTCAGAGAGTCTCTGTAGCTATCACATGCCCCTGCTGCTCCAGCACACTGCCTCAATGTGCTGGGGCAAATAGGAGTTGGGCAAGGCTGCAACAGTGGATCGACTTAGGCTCCGTTCCTAGCAAGCAGGGACCTGGGGGTGGAGATAGTGTGTGCAAGGGTGGGAGGACTGTGTGTGGGGGGGACTGGTCTGGAGGGTTGAGTCCCCCCTCCCACACAGTGCACAGTCCTCCCATGATGGAAGCAGCAGCAGTATCCATCGAAGTGGTCATGTCCTGCTGTTGGCAGAGACCCCCAGTGGTGTAGCACCACCTCAGACCGGTGGTTGCACATGGCTCCAGCCCAGCTACTGGCATGTATCCTCAAGCAAAATTGGGCCACTCTTCCTGTCACCTGCAGCTCCTGGCACTGCACACAGAAGCCATATGGTACTGGGCTGGATCAGATCCTGCCTCCAGGAAACCAGGCTAGCCAGATGGTGTGCAGGCGTGCACATGGAGGCAGAAGCCAGCTCAGCCTGAGGATGTGTAGCCTCTGTGTGGGGAACCAGGAGCCCAAGTGACAGCAAGAATAGCCCAATTATGCCTCAGGGTGCACGCCAGTGGCTGGGCCAGTGCTGTTTGCCCACCGGTCTCAGGTGGCACTGCATACTGCTGGAGGTCTCTCACAAAAATGGGTCATAAGAACCCCATAGGGTGCTGCTGCTGTTGGAGGGGAGGGGACTATGCACTGTGTTGTGGGGGTGGGCAGGGGACCCACTCCTCCCAAGCAGTAGCCCCCACAGTTTCCCTACCCCCATACCATCTGTGCACGCCCATAACCACCCCCAAAATCCATCCACCAACCCCATACCCACACCCACAAACCCCATACCCACAAACCCACTACAATGTACCCACAAACCCTACACCCCGAAACTTCTGCACAAGCCCTAGCCTCCACAAGCCTTATTCCTACAAACCCTACACCCATGCATATCCCCCCACCATGCTCCTTCCTGATTGGAACCCCAAATCCCTCACACAAATCTCACACCCTGTGTGCCCAACTGCCAGATGGGATAGTATCTGCTGGCAGTAGCCATGGTTACAGGGGCAGCTGCCACATTGTAGCCCTGCCCTGTGCCCACACTGGAGCTGGGACTTGCAGCTCAGGGTGGGGAGGCTTCTGGTCCCAGGAACCACTTGGGGGGTGGGAGGGAAATGGGTGATGGGTTGTGGGGATGAAGGTGGCAGCAGGGGTTTATATGAGAGAGAGAGGGGCCAGGGATGGGGGAACACTGGGTAGGAGAGGCTGCCAGACCTGGGCTTAGAGCCCCCCTGCTCCCCTAGAGTAGCCTGTGCAAGGGGAGGCCAGTTTGGAAGCAAAAGGGCTTGCCCAACCCAGTCCCTGAGCCAGGAAGGGGCTTGCCCAAGAAGTCCCTGGCTTCCTAGGAACAGCATGGGGATCGCTGGGGCCTGGGCATAGGTGCAGAAAGCAGAACAATAAAGGCTGGCACTGCTCAGTGCCGCAAAGCAGCTGGTGAGACAGTCACAGCTGGACTCATGTCCTGGTGCTGCAATGGAGCTGCAGCTGGGAGGGAGTTAGTGGGGGCAGGCAGGGGCTGGGGGTCAGGAGTGAGGGGCACTGGCAGGTAGGGCTGTGCAAAAAAGCAGTGTTTTGTTTTGACTTGTTTTGCCATTTCAGTGGATCAATGTTTCATTCTGAGTTTCATTTTGTTTTGAAATACTGTCTCATTTCATCAAAACTGTTTCGCTGTTTTGATGCTGTTCCAATGTTTCGCCCATAGGCTATAATGGACATCATGGATCATGAAACTGCCTATAACATTGTCATTTCTTGCCTGATTCAAATGAAACAGCAGGAAGGGTAGATTTCAAGTAGATAAATGCAGGGGTTTCTGGGAAATTGCACCTCAAGCTGCTGACAAGCAAAACTTGTGTCACATGTATGTGTTAAGCAGGGTGAAAACAGCAGGCATGTTAGGCCCTTCTGAGACTATGAAGCCTGCCAGGTTTCAAGGAGATAGGTGCAGGAGTTTCTGGGAAACTGCACTTGAAACTGCTGACAAGCAAAACTCGTGACGTGTGACTGTGTGTGCGTGTTAAGGTGCAGCTGTTTTTCTGTCCCTCCCCCAGAGCACTGAAATTAGAAGGGACCTCAGGGAAGGATCACCTCTTCCCTCTCCCTCTCCTTACTTTCTGTTTCCCTGCAAGCTTCGAAACTTGAAACATTTCAAAACATTTTGACTGCCCTTGTTTTGTTTTAAGGTTGCTTTGAAGCCTTTTGTTTAGTTTAAATTTTGCTGTTTTGAGCTTGAAACAAGTCGAAACAGCGTCAAAATGAAATACCCGGGAAAATTTTGCACAGCCCTAATGGCAGGGCTGTGTGTATAGAGTGAGGGGAAGGGCGTGGGCAGGGGCAGGGCACTGGCATCCCAGTGTTGCTGGGTGCCCCACATCCTGGTGAGTGAAGGATGCAGGGCTAGCTCTGATTTTTTTAATATAAAAAGATCAAAAGCAAATGCCAAAGTGTATAGATATTGAGAATTCATTTTTATTATGATCATAGAGGCACTAGTAGGCTTCCAAATTGCTTTAAAATTGTAAATATATAAATAAAATGTTGCCCAACTGATCTCTCTCTATATAGTGGCTTTTCATTTTAATTGCAGAAGAACATGGATTTTGGGTATTTGAGAGAATTTGGGGGGGTGGTATCAGAGAATTTGCAAGTTTTAAACAGGGAACACCAGGATCTCTGCTAGTGAGACAAGTGGTGGGGACCAGGCAAAGGGACGTAGTAAGGGGCAGCACCAGAGACGCACCTGGAAGGCAGGCAAGATGAATGACCTCCTGGCCATTTGGGGCCAGGAGGACATGCTTCAACAGTTCAAAGTGGGCCAACACAAGGAACACATTTTCTGGGCAATAGTTGCTGAGATGGCAGAGCAGGGACACCAGAAGACATGATAGCAGTGCCCCCCAAAGGTTAACTGTGCAGCCATGGCCCACTGACAGATGGCCCAAAGGTACAGGCAGCTCTGCTGCTGTGCCTGTACCACAGCCCAGGTGGCTGTCTGGTCTCTGTCTGGGTCTGGCAGGTGCACAGCCATGGGGCTGAAAGTCCAAAAGGGTGGATGCTGTCACAGGTGGCAGCCGGTCACAGGCAGCAGCCCCCACTGCCAGACTGCTGTGGTAGGTAGAAGGTACAGGGGCCACTCTGAAGGCTGCGTCAGCAGTCCAGCTGGCACTAGGGGTAGTGTCCCCAGATACCAGGTGGCTGGGCCTTAGAAGCTCCTGGGGGCAAGTAGCCCTGAGCTGCTCACCAGGGCAGCTTTTTATACTGCTGGAGCGAACCCAGGTGCTGGCCCCAGCTTCTAGCTCCCTCTGGCTGGTGATTCAGGAGAAGCTGGGCAGCGTCAGTTTGCCCCAAGTGGCACAATTTTCCCCACAAAGTATATGTTCAGACCCATGTGCTGAGGCACAAATCTCCCACACAAATTTGTTCCACTGCTATTTGAACTGCTGCAAGTGCATGTGCCTGCATATGTGGACATGCCCACACACACCTATGTGGGCATGTCCAGATGTGTGTGGACATTTGGTTTCCTGGGGACAACTAGCAGCAGTGCACCTTGCACTGCACCTACTTGTGCTCAGGGAACACCTGGGCTACCCGCGCTTTGGCACGCAGCAAGTTACCACAGAGGCAGTAGGGGAGGCTGGGACCAGCACTGTTTCATAGTTTCATAGTTTCATAGTAGCTAGAGTCGGAAGGGACCTAGGTAGATCATCTAGTCCGACCCCCTGCCTTAGCAGGAAAGAGCACCGGGGTCAGATGACCCCGGCAAGGTGCTCATCTAACTTCCTTTTAAAAATCCCCAGGCTAGGAGCCTGCACCACTTCCCCTGGAAGCTGGTTCCAGGCCCTAGCCACCCTGACTGTGAAGTAGCGCCTCCTAATATCTAATCTAAACTTACCCTCCGCCAGTTTGTGACCGTTATTCCTGGTCACTCCTGGCAGCGCACGGGGGAACAGGGACTCCCCCAATACCTGCTGATCCCCCCTGACCTTGTCCCCAGCAGCCTTACCCGAGGTACTGGGCGTCTCCTGGGATGGCAGCCATAGCAATTCTGCTGGGCAGAGCCTGGGCAGCAGCTGCACTGCAGCTCCAGGTGGCCTGGCTCTGCTGTTCAGCAGCGCACGCTACCTGAGTGTGTGCTGCCTTTTTTCTTTTCCCAGGGGTCAAAAAAACCCACAGGAAAAAAAACAGCAGTGCAGCCACAGGAAACGTGCCCTTGCAGTGTGGAGAACACTGGACTGTGCGGTATGTGGAGCTTCGGATGTATTTGCAACGCTGTATACCACATAACCGCACTTGTCTGGATGCACCATGCTTGGCCAAAAAAATCCAACAAACCCTGTTACAGGTAATATATTGATTCTAGTCCAAAATATCCACTGATATGAATTGGTAATTTAAATTGAAAGGAGCTCACTATCTAACCTTTTTTATATAGATCATATGAAAATATTTTCTTAACTGCAGTGGTCACCCTTGTTTATAGCTTTGTTACTATATTCTAGATCTGATATCCCTGTTCTCCCCATGACACATTAACATAATTTCTATTAATGCTAATACAAGCCACTCACATTCATCTATGACAGCTCTGTTTTTTCTACCATGTAATCTATTTTCTCCATGAAAAATGAAAAAAAAAAATCTTATCACCTAACATTTTGCTTGGTTCTTATTGTTGAAATCAAGTGGCTGTTACTTTGGCATTCTTACTGGTGAAAATAGTTGCACGGTATGCTATGATTCAATTATTTCTTGTGATTTCAGTGCAATGAATATTAGTTTTGGGGAGCATAGTTTTAAAGACGAATAATACTATTATTGAAAAAGAAACAGTCATTGAGAAGTACTCAATATAAACTAAATCGGTGTTGCTAACACTAGACTAATCACTGACAGGCAATTGTCAGTGGGCCAATTTATGAATTTTTTTGCAAATCACAAGTATGCCTATGAGTCCTGCCTACTTGATTTTCTTTCACCTTACCAAATGCCAAAAAAAGTAATGCACTTCCTCTTACAATGGTGCATGTGCCAATCAGTATGCTGAAGATTAAGATCAGTGAGCAGTGCTGGGCATGCCCCAGGCAGGCACTGAACAGAAGGCAGAAGTGATATAGATATGCCTAGAGAGTTATTCTGCAGATGTGTTTGAGCAACAAGAGTAGAGCTTCAAGACAGATTAAGTCTTCCATATTCTTAAACATGTTAGCATACTTTGAATACTTTAAAAGTGAAGGAAATATTAATTGATTGTAGTCTCTGATATAAATGAGCTTTCTGTAGAAGTGATTTTACTCGCTGTAATTAATGAGACATTATAATTCAGTTATTTTCCAGGAGAAATAAAGAATTCAATAGTCATTTTGAAAGAAAAAACTCTTATTGGGGAAGGGGAATTTTAAAAACAATTCTGGTAGGTTCTACAAACTTCACTTGTCACTAGCAGCACCAAAATATTCGTTGATTTAGATTTAGGAGCACAACAATTAGGAATAGGAAAGACTTGCTGATGAGGTTTTTCCAGTCTGTTTCTTATTAATGACTGTTTCAAGCAGCATGTTTTCTAGTGCTTTCTCTAAGCTGGTATACTTTTAAAAATACACCTGGTAGAAGTCTTCACTTCCACACATGACTCACCAGGAATTTTTTTGTGATGTTAAAGTGTAGTCACACTCTATTTTGCTAGTTTCTAGTTACTGCTCACATGGCAGATGATAGATGCCTTGCTCAGCCAAGCTCTCTATATGTTTATTGGCCCAAGGCAATCACTGCTGTGTGAAAGCCTAATTTTACTAATATGCGGGTGAGTCCATATGCATTTGATCTGGGAGCAGTTTACTCGCAGTTAAACTGCTTGAGAGTAAATACTGCCAGGTAGGCATCTACACATACAGGGAAGTGGGAGAAGATGACAAACGCAAGGTTCTCCACCTTGGGAGGAAAAACCTGCAACATCCTTATAGGCTTAGCAGTGCTACGCTGGCTCGCACTACGGAAGAAAGAGACTTGGGGGTCATCATTGACCACAAGATGAACATGAGCCTGCAATGTGATGCTGTGGCTAGTAAAGTGATCCAAATACTGGCTTGCATCCATAGATGCTTCTCAAGCAAATCCAAGGATATCATTTCCCCCCTTGTACTCGGCCTTGGTGGGGCCACAGCTGGAGTACAGCGTCCAGTTTTGGGCTCCACAATTCAAAAAGGATGTGGAGAAGCTTGAGGGAGTCCAGAGAAGAGCCACGCACATGATCAAAGGTCAGGAAAACAGACCTTACGATGACAGGCTGAGAGCCATGGGGCTCTTTAGCCTGGAAAAGCACAGGTTCCAGGGTGATCCGATGGCCACCTATAAGTTTATCAAGGGTGACCACCGGGATCTGGGGGAACGTTTGTTCACCAGAGCGCCCCAAGGGATGATGAGGTCAAATGGTTATAAACTACTGCAAGACTGTTTCAGGCTGGACATAAAGAAGAATTTCTTTACTGTCCAAGCCCCCAAGGTCTGGAACAGCCTGCCATCGGAGGTGGTTCAAGCACCTACATTGAACACCTTCAAGAGTAAATTGGATGCTTATCTTGCTGGGATCCTATGGCCCCAGCTGACTTCCTGCCCTTCGGGTGTGGGGCTGGACTCAATGATCTTCTGAGGTCCCTTCCAGCTCTAATGTCTATGAAATCTGTAAGATTTGCTTCTCCCAACAGAAAACTGCTCCCATTTCCTTGGGCCCTACAACAGGTCCCTGCCATAACCAGATGGAGGTGGAGGCTCCAGCCACAGCTTCTGGCAGCCAGAGGCCATCTTCAAAAGGTAGCCCTGCTCCTGGCCAGCCAGTTTTCTGACCAGAACCAGCATGCACCGCATGGAGTCAGCACACAGCAGCCCTCTCACTACAACCTCTGCCTCTTTGCACCATGGCTGTTCCATCCCCTGCCCCAGCAGTGATGCCCAGTGCCCCAGGTTCCTGCTGGCCACTATGCCCCTGTTGATGTGCTGCCGCTGTCTGACCTGCAGCAATCTGGCCTCTTCTGGCTCCCCCACAAGCAACAACCACCTGGATGGCCTCACTGAAATATTTCAGGCTTCTCACTGCCACACAGTAGCCACCTGGACCCCATTCTGTTGGCTAGACCCCACCAGGGGCACCAGCAACGTGCTCCTGGATGCCACAACCAAGGCTATCCACACCCTTTTGTGCCTCCAGCCCCACCACCTGTGGGCCCACCTGGGATGATGAGCAGTGGCTGGCAGGGTTCTGCATGACCCCATGTTACCTTCATGAACCTTCTGGAGCAGCTCTGCCTACCCCTGAAGTGGCAGAACACTGCCATATGGCAGTCCCTCCCTGCAGACACCTGGCTGGCAATTACCCTCCTGAAGCTGGCCATACCTGCCAACATCCACTATGTTGACAATCTCTTTTGAATGGGCAAGACAACCACCAGGGAGGCCAACCTGGAAGTATATGCTGCCCTCCAACTCATGCTGGGGCATACAGTGCTCCATGTGCATGACCCCCTGGTGGTGGTGGTGGGGTTCTGCACTCTGGGCTACTCTCAGGGCATTGAGGCCCTGAACAGGACCCACATCCCTGTCACCAGTCCACCCAATGGCACCTGGCCCTACTACAGCAGGTGAGGCTTCTACTTCTTCGTGCTCCAGGCCATTGTTAACCAGTGCAGTGCCTTCATAAATGTGAGTGCTGGCTGAGCAGGCAGTACCCGTGATACCCATATGTTCTGCAACTCTGCCCTGCCAGCCCTGATGCAGAGTGGGTGGTTGGTGCCGGGGATGCCAGACCTCCAGCTAAGCACAATGGTGGTCCTGCCCCTTCCCATCAGGGACCCCACCTATACATTTGTCCCCTGGCTCATCCAGCTCTACACCAGCAAGGTAGACCCCCACCAGGCCCAATTCAAGAGGTGCCTGGACCAGATCCACATCCTTGTGCAGTTCACCTTTGGCTGCCTGAATAGACATTTGCATACCTTCACCACTGTAATAGGTGCGCCTCTTTGGGGTCCGTCTACTGGTGACCCCGCCCACCTGTTATGGGCCAACTGCCCGCCTTCTTGTTAATTGATTAATTGGAAGTTGTTAATTAAGTGGGAAGCTGCCCATTTTACTGCCCCAATGCAAGGCGGGCGCTATCTGTGCCTCCTTTTCCTACCCTGCACCACAGCCCAAGACTCACAGATGGTACTCACATCGTTTGGTCTGGGCCTTATTCTCCTCTGGCCCCCTTGTCCTCCCTGGGCTCTCTGTAGCCCTGTCTCACTCTGCACCTCACTGGGCACTCAATGCTGCCCCCTCCCTGGGCTTCTTGCTGCCCCCTCTCTGGGGCTGGGGTCTCCACGCTACCATGGGTCCCCTATGAGGCCTCCTCCAACCCCTGATAGCCTCACCCAAAACCCTGGTTCTAAACTGCAAACACAAAACACAAGCCCTTGGGCTATAATGAAAAAATCTAAGCTGCCCGGCTAAAACATCATTCAGTTCCTACCAGGGAACTCTCCCATAACAGCAATCAAGGGCTGCTCGTGCAATCAGGCTTCTCCCCTTTGCTTGCTCCAACAGAGCTCCTTCTCCCTTGGCTACCAGCAGGGAACTGCCAGCCTGGCCTCAGCCCTGGGGTTTAAATGTGAGCCACGCCCTGCCCCTTTAGGTCAGCTGACCGCTGGCAGGTGTGGGTCACCAGCTAACTCTGGTTGCCTTGGCATGCTTGGCTACTGCTAGCCATGGTGCTCTGGGCACACCGGCCCACCTGGCACAGTACCCTGATCTTCAATGGTGCACTTTTCTGAAATCTCCACCACTGGCTGGAGGGCTATCTGTGGCTGTGTTACACGGCCCTGCCACCGACAGCTGAGGAGGACATTGCCACCAGCATCAACATGTTCCTCGGCATATAAGAGGCTCATGCTTGCCTAACTGTGAGGCACAATTCGCTCAGTAAAGCTTTTCACTGCCTCCTGCCTCACTGTGTGCTGTGAGGGGAAACCTGGGGGCCAGGAGAGCATGGGTGGGTCAGGCAGGGAGGGGCAGCGGCTGGGGTTGAGGCCGGTGGGGGAAGGACCCTCCCCCCAGTACAGGGCCAACCACATGGGCAGGGCTGGCATTTGCTACTTGCATTTTCAGGTAGCAAATTTAATCATGAGTACATTAGTTTACTGTGCAGTAAGCATGTGCACATGTAGACGTGTATTCTTACTGCAAAGTAATGCACTCCTATAGACACACCCTGTATGTACCAGAGCCCACCCTAACCAGGTAGTGAAAAGTGTAAATAAATTAAAAACCCCCACCCTTATTCTGATCTCATTTACAGCCTGTGAGCCCACAGACAGAATTATTCCCAATTTAGATCAATGGAAGTGAGATCACACTCAGGCCCTAGATATTGTGGAAAGTTTTAATGAACAGACTGATGGCTACGGTATAAAATCCAGAAATTAATTCTGCTACCCAAGGGCTAAAAGTTTAGAAGCTGGTTTTAAAACGGTATTACACTTCTCATAATGCATCTTGGGGCAACTACTCACTTGAGTACCTCTAATATGAAGAATCTGATCTGATGGTCCAGCCATGAAGTTTACTGGGACAAGAAAAGTTCCAGAGGGCTTTGAGACAAGTCTTGTTCCATTAACTATGTTTCTTCTTGAGGGATGTTGTCATAGTTTCAGTTGGTAACAGTGGCTAAGCTCTATCCTTCTAGTTAAAAACTTATGTTAGGATTTTTTCTGTGGGAAATGTGGAACTTCCCTTGATTTAAAAATCCTAATTTGGTGTCTTTGTATCATACTGCAAAAAAGCTTTGGTTTCATACAGTGTCTGGTGAGAAGTGTTCCCTAAGTGGGAAAGGATAAATGGACAACTAGTCAAGCTCCTGTAGAATTGATTTTAATGCTAATGATGTTTCATTTAATTGTAATCATTGTACAATTAGTTATGTCAGGCTGTTCAGACCCTTGATCATCTGTCTTCCTAAATCCAGAACGATTTTCCAGTTATTATATGGGAACACATCATCTTCAAAAGTTTTCTTTCTCTCTTCCTATTTTTCAATGAGGAAAGATTCCTTTCTTCTTTATTAGTAAGAAGTTTCAAGGCAGTAGGATAACTAGGAGTGGGTGAATGGGAAAATAGCTACAGGTGCCAAATAAAAGGGGCGGGGTGCAAGATTCGCAGTACAAACCACTGCCCAAATTGATGCCACTGCCCAGGGTACAAAAATAGCTTGTTTTGCTTCTATTTCCTAGATATTCCAATTCAGGAAGGAGGCAGAGGCAAGTAATTTTCCTAGCAGGGGAAATAAAAGTCCAGCCATATGTGTGGTGGGGAGGGTATCCACACCATTGAAGATCAATGATGATTACTTGGAGGCTTTAATTAGAACAAGGGAATAGCTAGAGGCATTGAAAAGGGACTTTTATCCTCATCTGTCTCACAGGATTAAGTATGGTACTCTCCTCATTGGAGGAACCATCAGTGGAGTGGTAAAAGGTGATGGGATTCACTTTATGGCATAAGAGTGTCATGGTCAGCAGTGACTGTAATGCATAAGCTAATTACCCCCATCTCCTACAAAGGAAAGTTGTGGACTGCCACAATAATTAATTACATTATACATGCCATACATTTAACATGAATATATGATTATTTGAAATGTATCTTAAATCGATGGTGTTGTGGATTGTTTGGAGAAGTAAGAATCAAAATTAAATGTTTATAAAAACATAAATTAAGCCACAAGTGTACACAAATGAGGTCATTGAATATTAAGCTAATTACTATGAAAGAAGAGTTCATACTAAACGTGATATTTGCCAAATGTAGAGAATTTAGTTATGTAATTAGAAGTGACAGAAAATGACTGAACTAATTAAACTAGAGCTCCATAATCAATTTACCTCATTAAAGGTTTTACAGTTCTACATCTGCATCAAAGTTATTTGGTGCTTAGTTTAAATAATAATAAAGGATGAAAAATCAAGGTTAATTGACATTTTAATAATGAATATCTCAATTAAATTATCAACAGAAAAAACTTCCCCTGTCAACATTTACAGCATGCAGTCTACTTATTCTGCAGTTAGGAGAGCAAAATGAAATCGGAATTGATAAATCACTTCAGTGTGCATGCTGCTTGCACACTGACAGGAGTGAATGATCCACATTTGTTATTAACCTTATAGTCACCTTAAGGTTCAATTATTATTATTGTGGAAATCTATTCTCTTATAAATTATTTGTTAATAGAGTTGTGTAGTCTTGGACAGATTTATTCAAGCATATAGAGCAAAATCCCCTCATCTTGCATAGTCTAAATAATTATGTCTATGTGAAGAAGTGCAGGTGAAATCTATTCCACAGTCTTCTTAACCAAGGACAAGGACACAGACATGCAGTGATGCTACTCCATCTTATGAGCTGGAAGAGAGATTCTAGCTTCTTTGTTCCACTTCTGAGGGGACGGTGGGGGCATTGTTATCCAGTTAGTATGCACCTAACCTCAGGACCTTTCCCCAGCCTGATGTCAGCGCATCCACATCTTGGCAGTCAAAGCACACTTAAATAGCATGAGGTGCCTTCTGCAAAGCTTCTCTACCCTATGTTCTCCTCTTCTGCACAGTCCTAACATTGAGATGAAGCAGACATTTATAAATGACATGTCAGAAAAAGTCATTTTACTCATCTAGCCAAACCGTAGCCTCATTCAAATCAGTAGCAAAGCTTCTATTGACTTGTTTAGGACAAGACTTGGCTCTTTGTTTTCATGTGCCATTCCTGTGCTTAGCATCCCTACTATAAAACTTAACTCAAGTGGAAAAACATGCTTCAAACAAGTAAGAAGATACGAGTTTATACTAACATTCTCCATGTGCAGCTCTTTAGGAATTTTTCAACAAAATGGCACTCTCCATTCAAAACTGATGCTTTTCACAGAAATGTCTCTATTTTGTGAAGCTTTTCTTCAGTAAAGATTGTCTGCTTTAATCCAACATAGCCTTTTTTGTAAGTGAAACTGGGCATGTCTACACGAGATGCAACGTGGCTGTAGCAATGAACTATGGCAATGTAGCTCATCACTATGGTGACATAGCATTGGTGGGCATGAACTGTGGCACCAATGCTACTGTACAGTAGCAATGAGCTACTGTGCAGTAGCTTATTGCTACTCTGCAGTGAAGTCAGAAACGACCAGGTGCTGCCAGGACTGTGCAGTAATGGTGGCTATTGCACAGTCATTTATTATTTGCTTTAGCTAAATCTTAGTACTTAGCTAAAGCAAGTACTAAATGACTGCACAGTAAGATGTGTGGGGAGATGTGGGCATGCTAGAAGGGAGGAATAGGCTGCAATCAGACCTAGACAGGTTACAGGGGTGGGCAGATGAGAATAGGATGGGATTCAGCACTGACAAGTGCAAGGTGCTGCACCTGGGGAGGAAGAACCAGCACCATACCTACAGGCTGGGGAGCTCCTTTCTCATTAGTGCAAAGGCAGAAAAGGGTCTTGGAGTCATCATTGATGCCAAGATGAACATGGGCCGGCAGTGTGGAGTTGCAGTCAGGAAGGCCAACCATACCTTGTCATGTATCCACAGATGCATCTCAAGCAGGTCCAAGGAGGTGATACTCCTCCCCTGTGCAACACTGGTCAGGCTGCAGTTGGAGTACTGCATCCAGGTCTGGGCACCGCACTTCAGGAGGGATGTGGACAACATGGAGAGGGTCCAGAGGAGAGCCACTCGTGTGATCGGGGGCAGCAGGGCAGGCCCTATGAGGAGAGGCTATGGGACCTGAACCTGTTCAGCCTCCACAAGAGAAGGCTGAGAGGGGATCTAGCGGCCTGTTACAACCTAGTCAGAGGGGACCAGCAGGCATTGGGGGAGTCCCTATTCCTCCAAGCATTACAAGGAGTGATTAGAAATAATGGTCACAAGCTGGCAGAGGGTAGATTCAGACTAGATATCAGGAGGCGCTACTTCACAGTCAGGGCGGCTAGGATTTGGAACCAACTTCCAAGCAAAGTGGTGCTGGCTCCTACCCTGGGGATCTTTTAGAGGAGGCTTGACAATCACCTTGCTTGAGTCATTTGACCCCAGTACTCTTTCCTGCCATGGCAGGGGGTCAGACCTGATGATCTGCTCAGGTCCCTTCCAACCCTACAAACTATGAAACTGTACAGTTGTGGGGATGTGTAGATGCATCCAGTAAGAGCAAAAACCTAGAACAGACAATGATTTAGTTATTAGGGCACTTCCCCAAGTTGCAGCAACTCCAGGTTCATAACCTTGTCCAGAATTAGACTAAAGCAGGGATGTTAACCTAAGCTTTCATGTTGGCCTAACTACTGCTTTGTTAGCTAAACTGGTAGCTATCTCTTTGTCATGCTCTGTCACAACAAATGGAAAGGTCTTGTGTTTGGTCCGGTGCAGAAGGTAAATGAATTTATAAAACTTGGAGGATGTGTTTATTTGATTTATTTACTTTTAAATGGAATTAATTTTTTTCCAACCAACCCTACCTCTCTGCTCCTTTCTTAGTATAGCCAAACAGTCAAGGATTTAATGGTAAGGGGGTCCACACCCAAAGAAGCTGTTGCTGGTCTTAGGCTAATATCAGGCCATTTTTTTTTCCATATGTGGAAAAATAACATCAGCAGAGAGGAACTTTCCAGTATCAGCTCCAAAATTCTATGATTTCTCACTATCTTTATTTTAATGTGTGCCCAATAATCCCCATTTTTTCTGCCTCTTCTGTCAGTCAAGCAATATCATGCCCTACTCCTTATGGGAATCTGACTGTTAAGTTACCAAGACAAGCATAGTCAAACCCAATAGTAAAAGCTGGGTTGACATGCAAGTCAAGAAACCAGGAGCAAGACACGTAACATCCTGAAACAAGCATTTTCAAATACTTGCACAACTTTGCCCCAGGTGGACATAGGTAGGGTGTCCTGCTGCGTCTTTCAGTCATTCAGGAGGTGAGGAGGCATGGCCAGTCTCGTGCACGCCAGCTGGTTAATTAGCCTGCACACTGCTTCCTATTACAGTTTTGAACACTAAGAGTGTGAACACACATAACAACTGAACTGCTCCTAAGTGTCACTGTTTGGGAACCAGTTCACAGTTGTGCAAAGAACTGTGACTCCAGGAGGTGGGAATGAGAACCCAGTCCTGCATTCCTTGCAGTGGGCAAGTGCAGGGAGGGCATGTTTGCACCCATGCTCTGGGAGCCTCAGAAGTATAGGTGGCTGGATATGTTGCCACTTTTCTGCTTTCCTTTGTTTCTTAAACATGAGTCCAGTAAACTTCAATGACCTGCAAATGCTCAAAGTCTGCCGTGTGTTTGCCTGACATGGGGAAAAGGAGGAGTGCTTGGTCCCATGCTTTTTTGTTCTCAGGATCTGTGGAGGATGGAGGGGGAGGGGGTGATGAGTAGGATGACCATTCATCCTGGTTGGGAATATGGGACATCCTGTCCTCCCTCCTCCCTTTTCCTTCCCCCCTCTCATTCCCCTTCTCCTCCCTCCTCCCCCACTCCTCCCTCCCAAGTCAGCGGCACACTGCAGAGAGAAGTGGAGGCAGAGCAGCATGATGCAACTGGCAGCAAGGCAGCCACGGTGCCTGCTTTGCCGCCTTCCTGGTGCAGTGCACTGCTTCCTTTCCCTGCCAGACTGCACCCCATGCCCAGGCCTGGCCTCTAAAATCCAGGGCTATCCTGGGAAAAATGGGACAGATAGTCACCCTAGTGATGAGGGGCTACAGTCAAGTAGTCAGTAAGGACACAGCTGACTTAGAAAAAATAGCTTTTGTTGAACAAGTAGTGCAAGGCAGTTCACTGAAAAAGTGCCAAGAAAGGGAAAAATGGGAGAGTAGAGTTCTGGCTGCATACCAGAGTGGCTAGTTGCAGTGGTGTGTGTGGAAGGGAGGAGCAATACAGTGTGAGATGCCTGGAAGACTGACCAGACCCATGTCACAGAACACTTCATTATCACACATAATATTAAACTGGCTCATAATGAACTAGTTCAAAATAGTAGTTGGTTTTCCAAGTACACTTTTGGACCATTCCAGGTAGATTTAAATCAGTTTAACAGGTGTGTAGGTCTGTCTGCTTCAGGTTTCAATTATTTAAACCATTCTACTGTTATGTATGGCCCTTACATGCCTCTGTCTTACAAGCACTTTTCTCCGTTGCCTCGCCCTTCAGTTCTTCCTCTTTTCTTTTTCACTCCCCTAGTTTGCCCTCACTGTTCCTTTCTGAATTTCTCTATTTCATCACATTTTTCACATAGGAAAGCCCTCTAAACCTAATTTTTACAACATGTGTAATCTAGAATAGGCACAGTTTACTCATTTATCAGTTTTCTTGTTTTCTTCATCCATAGTTTGTCTTTCCCTTTTGCTTTCAATTGTATGTTCTTTGAGGCTGAGGCTGAGTCTCTCTATATGAGTGTACAAACCTGGCACATTTCAGGCATTATCAAAATTATTATAAATATTTCAATATGGAGCAGCCCTGACTTCTATAAATATAATGGCTAAATGTCCATTTTAATGGACACTTTAATTGATATATCCTTCAACAGCGGAAGGATACACCTTTCTACAGCAGAAAAAATGAATACAACTTTTATTAATTTAACTTGGTCATTGGCTTCTGCCAGACCTCAACATCCCCTCCTGTTTTCCTGTACAGCCTGTATTTGATCAATATATATGTAAGTATAAACAGGGATCTTATGTCTGCTTAATACAGAATATGTAAGATAAACACCTTTTTTGCATGATGTGAGAAAAGTTCTATTTAGGAACTGAAACAACTGATAGAAATATTATTTTATAAGGCTGTTCTGAAAGATAGTCTCTACAACCTTGTACAACCATGCATGTACTCATGAGGTACAGAAGACCATAAGATGCATAGGTTGTAGTCCACTGGGATATTAACCAATGACATTAAGTATTCATTGACAGGAAAATCATATGTGCCCCTGTGTTCCAGAAATCTCCAGTCATTCAACAACGAAGAATGCAGATGTGATCAATACATCTTAAACCAATTAAAGTTTAAGGATACTGTAACTGTGCTAGTGAGTGATTTGTAATGGGTGTATTGTCCCACCACTGGAATAGCTGCTGCTGTGAAACATTAAAATTACTCTACACTTATGGTATTTCTTCTAGTTCTTTGTTAAGCAAATTTCCTTCACTGTAGGAGCTGTTATTGCACCTCAAACATGTTTTACCCTGTAAATGGACAACAAACAAAAATGTGTTGTTGTTTATAGAATAACCATTTAGGCCCAGATCTTATTCCACATCTAAGGGTCTATGCTATTTCCCACATACTTCTGAGTGCAATGCTAAGAAGCAGGCTCTGTTCACACACTCCTGATCGACATGCACCACACCTGGAAATTAGGCAAGAAAGTAGCCTTGGGGATGCTGCTGCTCTCAGGTACTCCAGAGATAGAGATCTTGAGACTTACAGCAAGGGGTACCCTAGGATACCTTAACAGCCTCATTTCCAGGTTTGATGTGCATGAAGTAGAGGAAAGTGGGAGGGTCACAGTTCTTGGCAACACTCTCAGAAATGTCTAAGTGGCACTTACATTTTTAGGCATGCAGTCACTCATTGTACTGCTATTCCATTCCTCACAGCAGCCACAAAACCACTAAGACACCTAGATTCCTTGTGCATCTCCTGTTTGGCCTGTAAAAATCCATAGACTTGAGCTGTTCCCATGTTCAAAAGGAAGCAGCAGAGCTCCTTATACAACTCATCCTCTAAGCCCTGTTACAATCCATTTTTTTCTGGGAAAAACATAAATGCCTAAAAGGTCTCTGATTCCTTATATGGAAAAAAATCCATGCACAGCCACTCCAGCTGTGATCATTTCAGCCTGATCATTTCAGCAGTTCACAGGCCATGGGCCATAACAGTGAGTCATGGGTCCTCCAGGCTGCCCCCTTACAAACCCTACCACCACCAGCCTACTGTGTGCACAAGTGGACCTTCCTCATGCTTGGTGAGAGCCTGGGAGCCAGAAATTCACCCCTCATAAGCTTCATGGGGAGTTTGGGTTGCTAATTGAACAGCTCTGATCTGGCAGTTAGGTTACTTGCCCAGAATATGGTAGAGGTGGGTCACGTGCACATTTAAGCCAGAGGAAAGGAAATTAATTAATTATTAATTATTTTATATTATCTCTCTAGTAACAACTGAATGTGGATGATGCTGATGTTCCCTACATAAATACTTGAACAGGCTCCAGAGATATATTTTGATATACACCAATGGTACATTTTAAGCTGATTTGTATTTTAAAAATGAATGACGTGTTAATGGAAGATAACAGAAGGGCCACTGCTTATCTCATGGATCTGTGGTCTGAGAGCAGTTATTAAAAGAATACGGCTTAGCAAGATTTCTTATGTTTCTCATGAATGAGCTCCAACCCTGAATTTAGAAGGATTGCTCACATAAATTAAGGGCTGGAAGGGACTTTGTAAGATCATCGGGTCCTGTGTAACTTGAATGGACATTTTAGTTTGTTCACTAGTAAGCATCTGTAGCAGGCCCAGGGCTCCATCCCTGGAGTCTGATGCCCCCTAGCAGTCTACCTGCCTACCTCATCTCTCTATCACAGCCCCTAAGTAGTCACTGCTGGCTACTTTTAGTTCGTTGGGTGCTTGGAGTGGCTCTGTAGGGCTACCACCACCCGTAGGAGGAAACACTCCACAGTACCCTTACCAGGGCACCCCTAGTGGCCCCTACTCACCCTCTACTAGTCACCCTATGCCTCTCAGCTGTCGTCTTAATGTGTATGTGATATGACCTGGATTTCCTCTTCCCTGAGCGCTCCCTCCTGCCTACTTTCAACTGTAGCCTGGGGTTGCCCTTTTCCAGGGCCCTTCCCCACTTCTTTCCATAGCTTGTCTATACCCTGAGGTTTGCCTTTCCCTAAGGCTTTCCCCAGCCAGCTTCCTCCCTTCTAGATTTTTTGCCTGCTATCTGACACCAGTCCTACAACCTCTGTCCCTTCTGAGCACTGATTCCCTAAGACTCCTTCTCCAGGGTTGCCGGAGATAATTCTGCAGCAAGTTCCAGGATCCTCTTCTCTCTACAGTGTCCTAAGCTCAAATGACCTCTCTATCCCAGGAGCCAAGCTTATTGGAAGACTGGCCTCCACCTCCTACCAGTCACATGACCCTAGCTGGTTTGGTGCCAGTTCACTTTACGCCTCCTCCTCCCCGCCCCCAACCTGGCTCTGCCCCACGGGACTGAACCATGACCTCTTCCCTCCAACTGGCCAGGCTGGGGCTGGGCCATGCCCTGTTGCTCCCACGGGGATGAATCATGCCCCCTCCCCACATGGGGCTGGATCTGAGCCAAGCCGTGCCCCCTCCCCCATGGTGCCAGGCTGGGGCCAGTCAAAGCCTCCTTCCACTGTGCAGTTGGTTTGGGGCCAGGCTGCTCCCCTCCCCTGCGTAGCTGGATCTGGCCCACAGAGGGATCAGACACTGCCCCTCTAGCCTGCCACCTGCAAATACTGAGCACTGCTGTTCTAAATCAACATCCCCAATGTTAAAGTCTTTCTAGAGATTATGTGAAAGTGGTCCATACCAGTCCTTTTTTATTTGCTTTTTAGGTTTTCTGGCACTTCTGAAAAGTGTTGAAGATTGTTCCTTGATAAGATTGTGCTCCACAGAGTGTGAACATGGAAATGAATACAGGACAGGTCAAGTGGCAGGAGAAGCGCTCTCTAAAGTAAGGATTCTCAAGCAGGGTGCCTTGCAATATGTCTACTGCATTTTTTCTGTTTTCTGGTCTTAATCCCGGCTCCTAGTGCAAGGATAACTGCTGTATGGAGATTTTCAGGAATTGAGGATTAGTAGTACTATTTCTCATACTCTGTCGCATAATGAAAAGTATTGTGCATACTGTGTGCATAAATCACTTACCGATATTTTGCATTGTATTGTATTGGCTTTGTATTGTAAAGCCATTGTATTGGCTTTGTATTGTATTGGCTTTTAGATAGTGAGAATTTGTTTATTTCTTTTTCATGGTGGGAACTAAACAGAACTGTGTGTTTTGTTTTTTTCCCCAAAAAAACTTATCTAATTGTTGCATCAAAAAGATGATTAGAATCTTTTGTTTATATTAAATTGGCATAATGAAGAGGAAATGAGACTCATACCTGAATGTCTCTGCTTGACTCAGGCTTGAAATGACAATGCAAAGTTGCAGCTAATCTATAAATGATGAAGACAACTAATTGTTTTTCTCCTGCATCTAATGATCTGTTGACAAACATCTATGATAAGGGATTTGAAATAGAAATGCTAGGACTTAGTGTGACTTTTCCTTTGTCCTGATTTCAGGAAATCTTGAGGAATGACAAGGAAATGTTATTGTTATTCCCCAACATCACTAGCTCAGGAAAAGTGTTTCTTGTGATAATATTAAGAAAAAGTCACTGTATAGTGCAAAGTGAGATAATACAGCCACTGTCAAATACCAGAAAGTCACTTGTAAAAAAGTAATGTGATTTCTTATTATTACCTGCATAAAGATCAAATCCTGTATGACAAAAATAAAAATATATTTGTTTTAACTGTATTTAAGAGGGCAAATATTTGTAATATGTTTAAGGGAAGCAAGCTTAATCCCTCACTCTTGAGAAATAACACCAAATTAAATCCTGGTTTCATATGAGTAACCTACCTCACATGAGTAATCCCAACCAAATCCCTGATGTATCAGTATGTCAAGATTCTTTAAATAAGTAAGGGTATACAAATTAAAGCTTTATGTAAAACCTAACCCATCTATCACTGAAGTCCAAAGGAATCTTTCCACTTAGACCTTCAGCACCTAAGCCCACCCAGCTCAATAAGAGTGTTTCTAGTGAGCTCAATGGCCGGTGATTCGATACCTTCAGTTCTCCTGTAGGGTGTTGAACCATTCATCTCCATGGCTAGCTTTAAGTTCAAGTTTTAAATAAAAATAACTACATACATTTGATCCAAAGTCCAGATCTTCAGCACCCTGACTTCTTCACAGCTGTTCAGGCTCCAGAGTCTATCTTCTGCCCCAAAACATTGCTGCCCCCAGTACCATGCCAATAGACAGTTTCTTGCCAGCCCCTGGGATGTGGTGCTCCTCCACTACCCATGCCATCTCAGGAGATACACAGGTGATGCACACTCCACAAGGGAGAGAGGACAGAGGGGAGAGCTGGAGCACAGGATGGGAACACTCCAGGCACTACCCCCCGTGCTTGGGCATGCTCCTGCTGTCCAGGCCCACACTCATCTTCCCCTTCCCTCCTAGAAACAAATGAGGAGGAGTCCAACCTCCCCCACATGCAGTATCCTTGCATTTCTACTTTCTGAAGGTCCCAATGGGGGAAGAGAGGGGGAGGGGCAGGTATCCATAAATTTTATGGACATTGAAATATTTTTATAGGCCTTATGGGCAAGGGTCTTTAACCAATTTTGTTGCAGATTGTCCATACATTTATGTATGGTTGGCAGCCCTGATTCCTGTTTACAGAGGAAATTACTGTAGGTGTCAGGTTGTTTCTTTGATGCAACCTGCTTGTTTACAAAGAATGTACAAATTCCCTGAACATGGGAAGTGGAAATCAGCAAGAGATACTATTTTTCCTTATTCCAAATCTAGTTCCAATACTACTCTGCCCCAAAATCTCTCCCCATGCTTTTGCTTAGAGGCAGGCTGCTAATGCTTGTTCAAGCTGTGGCAGATGCCTTCTTGCTGCCATATCCTCTACTTTGCAATACAGACACAGAATTGTCAACTGAAATCTCTCTGTCCATGGAGTCTTTCATGTCCCTTTGATTTGATAGATGTTTGTGTTTGAGATGGAAGCTACTATTGTTTCAAAAAGGAACTTAAATAATTCTTATATCTGCCTTAAATGAAGAGCACACCCCTGTTTTAATAAGATTTTGTCTGATCTATAACAATAGCAAGAAACATTGAAAAATGCATTGTGGAATGAGAGAAATTCAATTTACTTTCTTAAAGAGAATCTGTGTCTTCAGGACCATTGTGGCAAATTCTCTGCTGGTATAATTGACATCAGAGGAGTGTCTCAGCAGAAAATTTTATTTTGTGGGTCATCTTCCAGAAATGTCAATTAATTGCCCCATGATTCAGATTTTGCTCTGGTACTGATTTTAAAAAAAATAGCAGAGAGACATAAAGCTTGTTAATGTTTTTTTTTCTGCAAGACAGGCTAAAAATGCCTTTTCTTTTGCCCTTATCCCTCTGTGGAATTGTGCACTGTTCATGTACACCACTGAGGAAAAATATGTTAACATAAAGAGGGTTGGTGAATCACAAAGGGGATTTCTTTATGTAGCTTGTTTCCATATGAAAGTAGCAACATTTGTGCATAAATGGCTTGCAGCATTTTTTTATGAATTGGGCCCTAAGTGCTCATGATTGTCCCTGGTATTCAGTTTTCAGTCATTTGGTAGCGTTGAAACAACAGGAGGAAGAAAAGGAAACATTTTGTACCTGTGGTACTCACTTGGACAACACAGTTTTAGTAAAATAGCTACACTTTTTTCCCTTTTTTATATAAATTATGCAGGGACAAAATGTGTGAATTGATGAAAAGGCAAATAATATATTTCTGAAACATTAATAGTCAATGCCATAATCCAGATGGGGGGAAAAAGTTACACTGATTTTTCTATCTGATTTAAATTCACTTTCCCATCTTTATTAATCTGGCTGCTGCCTGGAGATAACCAAGATTGTGTATGAAAAAAAGAGATGTTGTTTTATATCTGCAGGTTAATAGCTCATTTCTTCTTTTTTCTTTCTTTCTTTCTTTTTTTACTTTCCTTTTTAAAAATACAATACACACTAATCATCCATTTGAGTAAGGGGCTATTTCTGAATTCTGTCTACATAACAGAAAATATTTCAGCATAAAACAAAAGTGTTTTTTGGATATTTTGTAGAAACCAACCTACTGAGAGGGAAGAGGGGTATAGAGTTAATTATCTTGCTTCTTTTCATTTCCCAAAAAACACTGGAATCAAACTTGCCCCAAGAAGGTGGAAGCCTTCTTGTTTAGCAAGACCCAAGTGAGAATTAGTTAGGATGTGTCCCATTAATCACTAACATTAGAATTCAAATGAAAAGAAAACAAACCTAGTGGAACCTGGTTTTGTGAATGTTGCTGTAGCATTTCCCCCCATAATGTAAACTCCTATTACAGTAAAATCCCTGTTATCCAGTATTTGAGTAACTGGAGCACTCTATTAGCAAGTATTTCCAACCGGCTGGCCAGCCGGATGCAGTCTGGGGAGAGGAGGGAGCTCAAACGTGGCTGCCGCCCCCACCCACCACCCTGTGCTACAGCTGCTCTGTGCGCGGCAGCCACCACCACCACCACCCTGCCCCCAGCTCCACATGCAGCCACCACCACTCCCCACTCCCCCTGCTCCACGTATGGCCCAAAACTGCCAGCCTCAGGTGACCGGCACTTTTAGATACCCAGCACTCCCCATTCCCCGCTCATGCCAGATAACAGGGATTTTACTGTATTTCCAATATACATTTACTGAAACTCCCTGAACCTATTTACTGGGTATTTGAGTGTGCCTGCCTTCTCCCTCTTCCATTCATCATCTTATTTTTCCTGTTTTCCCTCTTTTGTAGCTACTAGAAGCAGGAGAAGGGAGGATTAGGACTGCCCAGTGCCATCTTTATTTCTTGATTGCTTGATACAAGCCACAGAGCCATGGAAGTCGATCCCCAATGGGCGTGTGTTATTTTAACTTGAACAAACTGATTCCAACATCCCCAGGAAACAGCAGAGGTGTGATCTATTCTAGGCTGGCCCCTGAACTGAGAAGGCCAAAAGAGAAATGAATACACTAGTACACACCTTACTGCCATTTCAAGCCAGTAGTATAACACCTGGGATTTGTTGGAGAGGCGGATCCAAGTTCTGTTTGCAGCTGACACACGCTTATATCATGAAATATGAAAAAGAGGAGGAAGGAAGGGGAATCTGAGAATATTAAACCTTACTCGGGGCTATATTCTGTTCCATAACTGAAACTGTAGCTTGCAGTGATGTTGATCGAAGTAGACATTTTTATGCAAATCCGCCAATACAAAGATATGTTATTTCTTATTATACAGGTAACCCCCCCCCCCGCCCCCATGTTTACAGGAATTACCAGAAGTCTTAAGCACTAAAATGAGGGCTTAGTCCCAAAACTTACTCGTATGAAGCATTATTCAGGTTAACAGCTCTGTCTTTTTCCCCATGGAAAGATCAGTCATGATGGAACGCTGCAGAACAAGAACTGAGAACTAAGTTATATGAAATGCAACTCCTATCTAGGTCCTGGTTTAAATCATGGGCCCAGCTTGCTAATATCATGGCAGGGGCAGCCATTTTTGCATCCGGATCTTGCCCCTGCCCCTCCCCACAATTGAGAGGAGACAGGTTTGGGGAAAGGCTTAATAGCAGCAGCAGTCTTGCTCCCAAAGCCTCTGATCACTGCTGAAAAGCCCATCTCCACCCCCCCACTGAAAGAGGGTAACAGACTTTTTCCTGGACTTGGAAGCTGTTGGTTGCCTGAGGCAGAAAGCCCTGGTGCTGGGTAGCGGAGGGACTGTTTGCTCCTCTGGGTGGGAAAACTAGGGTGCAGGGGGTTTGGGGCCCTTGGGGGCTGCCTTGGCAGATGGCCTTGGCACCAGGTAGCGGAGGGGTTGTTTGCTCCTCTGCACACGTATTCTCATCCCCAACTCCCATCACCCCAGTTTTTCCCCGTGGAAGAGCAAACAGCCCCTCCCTACCTGTCTCCAATCTCTTTCTTCCCCCATCACTTTTCCATCCCTTTCCCCCTCCCTTGGGCTGGTAGGCTTTTGTTGCTAGGTGGAGAATCCCAGCCTACAGCAGCCATCTTGCTGAAATGCCACGATATGGCCGCTCGCTGGGGAACTCCCCACAAACAGCCATGTCATGGCATTTCGTTGCAAATCACATTTTTGTGAAAATCACTTAATTTCATGATTTTCACAAAAAATGCAAAATTGTAATTTAAATCAGGCCTTGCTTATGTCACCGATAGAGTCCCTTTGTTTCTAATGGAATAAAAAAGTACTTTTTTCACACACCCTGAATGGTGTATGAATGGTGACTCTGTCAGACTGACCTATACTGCAACCTGTTAGGGATGCAGTTTGATCTGCAGTCTGAATGAGCAGAGCCCTAGATATGACTTCTCACCTTTATCTACTAGCTGTCTAAGTAGATGAGCAAAGGAAGGATGCAAGGAGTTTTTCCTTTCTATCCCTTCTTTCATCATTTCAGGAATCACCTGCAAATACAGCCAGCTACCAAACAACCCATTATCAGAAGGTACTACATAGATATTGGGACAGGAGCAGGGCAACCAATTTGCCTCTGCATTTGTTATTTGAGCTGTTGTGACAATAGGGCATATAGCCATGGGCATGTTCTCCTTGCGTGTTTGGGAGATGAGGAAAGGATAGTACCAGTCAAGTTTCCTGCAGGATAATATAGCTCTGTACCACCTGATTGTTGGCTGCTGACTAAATAGCTTTACTTAGCCCTATGCAGCAAATAAATCCAATAATTAGAATGTTCTGAAACTCAATGTAATAAGACGATCATTCTTTGAGACAGTGCACTTTGGAAGAAAAAGAGGAGGAGGAGGAGGTGAAGGAAAGTAAATGACAGATACAAATGTGGATCAATGTGATGATTGTATCAATTTCATATTCTCTACTAACAATAGGTGTCTGATTGGACACCACTGGCTTTATTGGGAAGTAGATGGGATATAATACACCTTCCAGTGCATTAGTTGTTTCTGCTGATTGGATGAAAAATAAATTTCACATGGAGGACAGTTTGAGTCCCATCACTCTTACAATTAGATTGAACATCAGCTAAAAGTGTCCTGTTGCTGCTGCACTTCACAGCAGCAAATTAGTAGGATTTTCTTAATGCACTTCCTTACTGCAGTCTTTACTGCACCATTCTTCAAGGGATGGGAATGTTGGTCAAAATATCTTGCTGTTCTAAATCTCAGTAATTCCATTTAAAGAGTAATCACTTTCTCTTTAAAAAGGCAAAGAGCAAGAGTGAATATAAACAAAGCACTAGGGCTAATGAAAATGAACAAATAAGTAGGTTGATAAGAAGTTTTTATTTCCCCAAACCTAGTTTTATTCTGAGAGGTGGTGGCATAGAGTATGTAGCAAAAACAACCATAAAATAGTATTCACCAATCCCTGAAAGGAGAAAAATACTATTAACACTGTAACAGTTGCTGGATCAGTTCTGTTCTCTTTGATACCTTCACTCCTCCCTGTGCAGAAAGTGCTACCTGAGACATCATACATTTCATTGCGGAACTGCTCAGAGGCCAGATCCAGACTATAAAGCTGTGTCTTTGGCCAATGAGGTTCCTAGAGGGGCTGGGTATTCAAGGGTGGGATGAGTGGGGGCAGTTCCCAAAGCTGAAATGCAGAGTCTGCAGCCTGTTGGGGATGCATGGTGGCAGCAGGAGCAGGAGTGAGCAACATCTGTGTTAACCGCCAAGCTGCAACTTGCCCCATCACATCAAAATCCATTTGAGAAAGGGGATGATTTTAAGGCCCCTGAGTCACTATGTTACAGCTCGGTCTTTCATGGTGTTCAGCATTCTTGTCATCAAGAGCAGATCTGGCAAAGGGAATTGTGGGAGCATCCACCCATACTACAGAGGTGGCTCCATTATCTGCTCCCTGCCCTGCGCCTCCCCACCAGTGTAGGCAGATAGCACTTCAGAAGCCTCTTGGAATGTATTTTAAGTTCACAAAGCACATAAGAACCACCCCTTCCCTCACTCCTCCATGCTCAAAGGCAAGGACCAGGTAGGGTGGGGAAACCCTCCCTTGACCCATCACCACTTCTGCCACCACATCTCTTTATAAGCATAATATTAAGCTAATTGCCTCATTGGATTCAGTTCTAAGTGCAGGGTCTCAAGTGCTTTGCTGAGTTAGGGCCAGGGTGCTCAGTACTCTGGCAGGATCAAAGCCTCAGCCTCCAGTTCAGCAAGGTACATGTGACTGCAAGCATGCCAGTGCTACAAGCCAAGTCAGAGCTTAATTATGCAGTTAATTAGATTGATTTCACATTCTAAACACACCATATAAACAGGTCATGTAACATCAGGGTGGAAGAGTTAACATTTAGGAGGAATTCAATATCAATGTAGGTATTTGGACATGCTTTCCGGGTTGTGTGGCCTAGCATATTTACAGATGGCTGCTAGAGACTACTGGGATTCTGAAAACAAACAACTGAAGACTAATCTGATCTAAGCAGCTTTGCAAGGAACATTTCTATCATTTATCAAGCCCTTTTGCTCTGTTAGACTTCACCAAATGACAAGGCTATTTTCAAGCCGTAAACCCCAATGCCCCATGCAGTTATGGCATGCAACCAAAGATGACTGGAGGGGAAAATGAAGTCATAATTAACAACAGCTGCTCACACCTAACGCTTCCAAACAACATCCCAAGATTCAGATATTTATTTATTTTTCCCAAACCCAGGATCATTTGAGGCAGTAATGATTTATCAGCTTGGTAAACTGAGGAAGCCTCAAACTGGTCTCTGGGGTCTTCTTTGTTGCTTATGCTATGAGGTGACCCCCAAGGGAAGTCTGTGATTGATATGGGTTTGATTGCTGTTTGCTTGTTACATTCAGTGCTCAGGATCAAAGTAAAATGACAGTAATTTTCTTAACTCACATATCATTATTAACTTGGTGCAAGGTTTTGTCATCAAAGCACAGGGAAGCATTCTGTCCTTTAGAGGCTACTATTAAAATATAGAATGGAACGATCACATTTTATTGGCTTAGCCTTTCCTTGCACTGCCTATAAAAACAGACAGTGCTTTAAAACATCTCACTAATGTTCATTTTCCTAAGGGTGGAGCTGACCTCAAGTAGTTTACAACTTGGCTGTTAGTTAAGACTAATTAACTTTGACTTTGTTGTTAGAATAGTCTAATCTGAGGTTTCATCTTAAATAAGTTGAAGATATAGTATGTTCAATTAAAACAGTAAGCGTTTCTATGTTGGCTATATAAGGATTTCTTTTCCTCTGTAGCCTGCATCTTTGTCTTCCTAAAATGCTTGTGGTTTCGTGTACTTTTACGGTTCTTTTTAAACTGCTCCAGAATTCTTCGCAAGTGAAAATATTTCTTTGTAGTTGTTTGCGTGGTTTATCTATTTGCTTCCAGCATTCTGGGAAATAAGCAACAGCATTAATTAGAAAACAACAAACTTATATGAAACAGCTATTTTTCATAAAATGCAACAGTCTAATGTCCTAACAACCCATTCCCCCAAAAGACAAAAAAAACACTGTGCTGAGGACTAAGTAATTAGCCATCACTGATTTTTAATTGTATCATTAATCCTTGCAGTACTTGTTCCATATCGCCTCCTTCTAATGTTATCACTTAGTTTTATATTTCCTCAGCTAAGAAGAGTAACCCATACTTCAGTTGTTGGTAACATTATTTTAAAGTAAAATGGAGAAATGGAGAATTGCATGTTTTAATTATGCTAAAATGACAAAAGTGACCGCATCATTACCACTTTTACAAAGAAACAATTTGCATGAGACAATAACTTTTGAGCAAACAAGCATCTTTAACAGCAAAAATAACATAGGTTGGATTTGTATAACAACTGTGAAAGTGGTCTTAATGTAATACTCAGCTTTAATACATCAATTAGACCAATACATTAAGCATTACTTTAACCTAAGCAAAAGTTAAATAATTCAGCTTTGGTGAAATAATGGTAATAAAGTTGAAACTGTTCTTTCTTAACGATTCATTTTATTTACATTTGCATATTTACTACAAGCATAATATGCAAAACAATTTAGAAGCTTATTACACGGCATTAGCATTCTAAATTAATTTTTGTACCAAAACAAAAAAGGAAACTTAGATGTCGCATTTTTTCATTAAGTTTACACAGAGAAGAAAGAAGAAAGCCCCCGCCCCTGAAAAAGAACACTATAACATTAACATGCACATGCTTGTAGGAGTTCTATGGAGGTCTAATTGATAGAAGTGTACTTAGAAACAGAACTGTTTAGTTTTGTCTAGTTCTCTAGTCTTCTTGTCAAATAATGGATGGGTGGATTAAAAAACACACTTCTAAGAAGCATGCATTTCCCATACTAAATAGTGCTATCAAACAGAACTTGGCACAAGTTGTTGCAGTGGTAGTCATTGGTCTGGAACTAACTAGGATTTAGACTAAATTTTGGAATATATTCTGAAGACAATGGTCAGGCACTAATGAGAAGCACTAATCTGCAACTGACTTCACTTCAGCTGCTTTGCTGGTATTTGAAATTTACGGTAGGTATAGATAGTCAGGTGGTGCATGTACACACCACAACATTTGCCCTTTCAGGCACTGCAACTGCATTTCTGTTTGCATGAGCAGGTTTTCCCACCATTTTAAAAGTCTTTTTGGTGGGTTAAAGTAAAACTGCTCAGACAACGTTCACTGCCAATTACATTGTCACTTCTATGGACTTGTTGCATAGAAATACAAAGGCACTCGAAGACTTTTAATTACCTTATTTTCCATCAAGCGGTGCTGCACTAATTCTGTAATTCAAGCCTTTGTCCATGTCACTGGTAGGTGTTGTAGGGTTTTGGCCCTCTTTGTTGGTGCCTTGCCAGGGTGGGACGTGGCTTTGGTGCCACCTAGATGGTCTGGGCACTGCCCCTTCTCACCTGCCACATCTTTGATGTTGTTGGGGAGGCAGTTCTCTGTCGGTGACCCAAGGGGGACTCGGCCCTGGGATTGTGTTTGTGGGACCCCAAACCCCATCCTTGCCACATCCTTGGTCTAGGTAGATGCTGCTCCCTGGTGTTCTTCCCTCACTGTCCACTCTGGAAGGGTCGGGCCTTTCTGGCTGTCAATCTTCGGGGGTTTGTAGGCCAAAACCCATCCTCCTCTTCTTCTACTGCAGAAGACTTTTGAGAGAAAAGATTGAAAGGAATGAATAAATTAAAGAAGAACAACAGAGTAGATAACAGTAGAATACAAAGAAATAGAATAGAAAATAGAATATAAATAGATATACATACATTAGTTAGTTAGTGTTTACTTAGTGTAGATATAGTGTATATATGTAAGGAGATAGTGTATATATAGGGCTCAGGGAAGGGAATTCCACATTCCTTTTTTTCTACTTTTGTATTACTTTACAATTTTATAATTTTATATAATGACTCCTTTTTATGAAAAAAAAATCATGTACATGCACCACCATTTTAATTTTGAAATAAAGTTTTTGATATTCATACAGTTTCTTCTGGATGTGGTGTGTTTTCTTTCACAGGCAGATTGGCATGGCAGTCCATGCAATTTGGGGGCAGGTGGGTGGGGGTTCCTCCCCTCCCTGCTCCACCCAACTCCCCTCTCTGCTCACCCCGGGCAGTGTAGGGTTGCCGGGCAGTGGATGAAGTAGGGGGCTCGGGGTCCCCACTGGGTGGGGGTTGGACAGCTGTTCTGGGCATGGGGATCCCCAGGATCTTAAGAATCTGAGGAATCTTAATCCACCTCTACACAACACCCCCCCCACACACACCAAAATGCTGCTCCAATCTGCCATGCTGCTGCTGGGGTTTATCCTTGTCTGCTGGTTGACCATTTTAATGTTGAAATACAGTTTACTGTCCTGTCCCACTGTCCTTCACTGAGGTCCAGTTCCCCTGTTCCCACAGCTGTGTGAGGGTCACTGGGCGGGGGGTGGGGGTGGGATTAGGTAGCCAGCAAACATGCACACAGATGCCACCTGGGAAGTGTTGCATACACTGCATGATTAACAGACATTTCTGAAATATATGTACTCATTGATCTGATTATTAATCAAGCTATCATTTCTAATAATTACTATGAAAGAGGGCAGACCCCCACTCACTAGATGATGACAATGAACAGGCAGGCAACCTATGGTTGTTCTATATTGACATTTGCATAACATAACTTCATCAGAATGTATGGAAAATGTAGTTCTTATACAAAAAGAAAAAAAATGGAGGACCCAGCCAATACCTGCCCAACCCTCACTCACGGTTCGGTGTACTACCTCCTTCAGTCTTTTATGTGCTCCCCCCACCCACTACCTGCTACACCCAGCACTGTGCTTGAAACTGTGGAGCATAATATCAGCAGCAAATGTTAAATTTGCAACTGCAAAGCAACTGTCTCTGGATCAGAATGTATGAAAAGGTGGGTCCTCAACAAGCAAAAGGCACTGATGCTGAGCATACAGTAAGAAAGAGAGCTATCTCCCACCACTCCATTTGCTGAAACCCACCAGGCAGTAGGAAAAAGAGCCGTTTCCCACTACTCCAGATGCTGATACCCACCAGGCAGTGGATGCCCTGTTGCCTGATGATTGTGCTATTTTGTATCTGTATCTTAGGAGGACAATGGGGCCAGTTCGCTCTGTTTATAAAAGTAAGAATAATAATCATAGTAAGAATAATAATCTACCTCTGATGAATAATTGGTTTCCAATAGTAATTAATAATCAGCATCAGGGGGAGGGTCCTCTGACATTGTGTAATAATACTGACTGTGCTCTTTTGTAGCTTGTAGAGCCCAACCTCTCTGGTGTGGTTAGCTGAGTCTTTGTTGCCCAAGTTAAAGTTGTTGGGGGTTTTTTTTGCACTGGCTGAAACTATTATCAGCAATATGATTATAAGCATCATTATTCTCATTTTTTTCAGTATTATTAATCTACTGATTATACTTATTTCAGCCATGGAGGCAGGCAGGAAGCGATACCAGTAGCAATAGGCACCTGTCAGTGAGACATTGCGGACTTTGCCAGTTGAGGCAATACCACTGTGTACAAGGAAGAGTTAAAATGCAATGGTCACTGATTGAATGCAGCTAGACACAGCTCCAGATCATGACCCCACTGCTTGGTTGTGATGCTATGGTCTGGGAAGTGGCCCTGCTGTGCACGCTCAATCAACCTTGCTTGCAACAATCTATTAGGATAATAGAGCAGGACCAAATGGAAATCAGGATGAAATGTGTGGACTGAGAAATGGAGAATGGATAAGAAGAAATGAGTGAAGACTCGGACATGGAGAATCTGGATGACATGGGTGCAGAGGAAGTTGATATTTACCCTGCAGCTGACCTTGGACTTATTACAAAACATTCAGCCACAGCTAATGCTGGCAGTGCATGCACTGATGGTCTTTCTCAATGCTTGCAATGAGGAGATGCCTGAAAGTATAGATGGCTTCAATGCCATGGGGTTCCCTAACTGCATGGGAGCTTTAGACAGCATTCGCATCCCAGTGCAGTCCCCTTCAAGGAAGGGGAGGTCATTCACAAACAGGAAAGGATTTCCCTCTGTTATTCTGCAAGCCATGGTGGACCACCAGGGCTTGTTTACAAACATTTATACCAGGTGGGCTGGGAGAGTGCATGATGCACTCATGTTCAGTGTACATGATGCTCCCTGTCCTCATGGAGAAAGGACACTATGCACCCAGAGTCCCTAAATGAAGTTCATAGGTTCATCTGTGCAAAGTGTTTTGTAAATTCAAAGCACCGAACGTCACTAACCTCATCACCAGAAGCAAACTTCCTACAGCCCAAAACACACCAAGTGGATCCAGACCATGTCATGACAAGAAATGCAAAACCTGCCAACATATCTCCAGTATCCCCACAATTACTAAACTCCACAACAGAACTATCACCACTCCTGGATCTTACAGCTGCAACTCCAGAAACGTTATATATCTCATCTAGTGTGCCAAATGCCCTGATGGAAAATATGTAGGAGAGACCAAACAACAACTGCACACCAGAATGAATGCACACCACAAATCTGTTAAAGACAAGAACATCCAATTACCAGTGGGGGCACATTTCTCACAAGAAAACCACTTTCTCTCTAATCTCTCAGTCCTGATCCTCAAAGGGAATTTACAAAATACTTTTCACAGACAAGCCTATGAACTTCACATCATTGATCTCCTAGATACAAAAACTCATGGACTCAATATAGACATTGGATTTATGACGCTATAACCTGCCTGACATCTAACTCCCCAGGTACCTCTCCTCTTTTACCTACCACATCTCCTCTCCCTACCCCTCCTAGCCTGTCTCTCACCCCCTGATGCCTCAATTTATATTTTCACTGACTGGCTTTCTTGCATGTATACCATCCTGTGGCTTCTTTACTATTCATTCCATCCAGGAAGAGCACATACCAGTTGCTGATGCTTCCTCGGCCTGATGAAGGGTTTTTAAACCCAAAAGCTTGCTAAGATATATTTCTCCAACTATTTAGTTGGTTTAATAAAAGATATCAGATTGACACAAAGAACCTTGTCTGCCTTGTGTGTGTTAAGGCAGAGTGGGATGAATGCAGAAGAGATGGTAGCCCATAACAGGGGGCCATCCTGGTGCTGGTTACATCTCAGCTCACCCACCTGTTTCTGGGCCAACCACCTGCCCCTCTTTCTCCTGCCATGGCTTGATGGAAAATTGATTCAGATGGTACACAGGTGGGAAGCTGCCCATTTAGGCCTCTGACATCTAGGGGTGACATCCATTCCACAGCTCTGTACCTCCCCTATACTGCAGTCCATACTTCTCAGATTGCATCCTTTAGTCCCTCCAGCTGTGGTCCCCCCTCTGGGATCTTTGGCTCCCCCTTTGGGTCCTGGCCCCAGCACGGACCAGTCAAAGGTACCTCAGGTCAGATCTGAGCTGCCTGCCTGTTCTCACCCTCAGAATCCTACTGCAACCAGTAAGCCTCAGGCCTCTCAAAGATTTTACAGGTCTGAGCTTTCCTCAGCCAGGACCGTGGATGAGTGCAGTGGCTGAAGGTTATCAGGCACCCCCTTCCTGCCTTTCACCAGGGACATTTGTGGTCCTGGTATTTCATGGGGCTGCTGTGCCACTGGCAGTCCCACCAGTCCTAACCTGGCAGGGTGCGATTTTAGGTCATGCCCAGGACTTGGGGTCTTCTCCTTCCCCACAGCCACAGTCCATACCTCAAAGTTCTTCCTGGCATGGGAGCTCAGCAGGGAGTTCTTCTCCTGATGTCTGGTGATAAATTAAACTACTGCCTCCATCTCTGAGATTGGGGCATTAAATGGTTCTGAAAGCAAATAAAAAAAAAAACAAATAGGTGCGGAGTGAGGAGGGTGGCACGTGGAGTTTATGGAACCCCAGCAGGGAGAGGTTCACCTTCATGAACACCAGCTGCTCCACCTAACCAGGATCCAAGAAGGTGTAGTGGGGTGTTACAATATCACCAGCAATGCTGAACACCCCTTCGTTTAGAACAATGGTCAGTGGACAGGACAGGAGTTCCTGGGCAACTGTAGCCAGATGCTGTCACACCTGGTTGTGGGTTGCCCACAGGCCAAGGGATCACAGTGTAGCAGCTCCACATCCCCAGTGAAACAAGTAGTCACTGAAGCCTTGGCACTGATGGATGGTGGGGTCTGATGCCTCTGGACCCCAAAATTGAATCCATGCCCTTGGCTCACATTGGCAGCAGCTGTGGTGGAGGAGATTGGCTGGTGGTTGGAGTGCTGGCATAGGAGAGTGGATCTCCCTCTTCCACATCCTCCTGCTTTTGTCCTTCTGCCTCCCTGACTCTGTTCACCAACACCTCCATCCAGTGATTGAGGGTTTTGCTGCTGCAGATGGTTCCCTTCACCCTTGGGTCATACATGCCCACCAGCACATGGACCATGATGGACCACAACAGATCCAGCCATTTTTTGATGCTCTCCTACAGCTGCTTTACCAGTGCCTGCCCCTCTTGTGAAAGCAGCTTGCCCTAGCCAGGAATATTTATCCCCTGGAACTTCTCCATTTGATTCTCAAGCTCCTTCACTATGGGGATCATCACCTGGCCAGCGAGGGCATCTCCAATGCTGAGGCTCTCGGTGGCCTTGAGGAATGGCTTGAGGACCACCAAGATCTGGGGGATGGTATCCCACTCTGTTTTGTTATGGTGGCTGATTGATCCCAACCTTCCTGACCAAGGCGATCTCATAGTTTCATAGTTTCATAGTAGCTAGAGTCGGAAGGGACCTAGGTAGATCATCTAGTCCAACCCCCTGCCTTGGCAGGAAAGAGCACCAGGGTCAGATGACCCCGGCAAGGTGCTCATCTAACTTCCTTTTAAAAATCCCCAGGCTAGGAGCCTGCACCACTTCCCCTGGAAGCCGGTTCCAGGCCCTAGCCGCCCTGACTGTGAAGTAGCGCCTCCTAATATCTAATCTAAACCTACCCTCCGCCAGCTTGTGACCGTTATTCCTGGTCACTCCTGGCAGCGCACGGGGGAACAGGGACTCCCCCAATACCTGCTGATCCCCCCTGACCAGTTTGTAGCAGGCCACAAGGTCCCCCCTTAACCTTCTCTTGTGGAGGCTAAACAGGTTCAGGTCCCGTAGCCTCTCCTCATAAGGCCTGCCCTGCTGACCCTTGATCATACGAGTGGCCCTCCTCTGAACTCTTTCCATATCGTCCACGTCCCTCTTGAAGTGTGGCGCCCAGAACTGGACGCAGTACTCCAGCTGCGGCCTGACCAGTGCCGCATAGAGGGGGAGGATCACCTCCCTGGACCTGCTCGAGATGCATCTCTGGATGCATGACAGGGTACGGTTGGCCTTCTTGACTGCCTCCCCACACTGCCGGCACATGTTCATCGTGGAGTCAATGACGACTCCAAGATCCTTTTCCGTCTCCGTGCTGGCAAGAGGGGAGTTCCCCAACCTGTAAGTGTGGTGCCGGTTCTTCCTCCCCATGTGCAACACCTTGCACTTATCAGTGTTAAACCCCATCCTATTCTCATCCGCCCACCGTTGCAACCTGTCAAGGTCAGCTTGTAGCCTATTGCACCCTTCTAGTGCACCCGCATCCCCCCACATCTTAGTGTCATCAGCAAACTTGAACAGGGTGCTTTCTACCCCGTCATCCAAGTCACTGATGAAGATGTTGAACAGTGCGGGCCCGAGGACCGAGCCCTGCGGAACCCCACTGCCCACGTCCTTCCAGGTCGAGAAGAACCCATCCACTACCACCCTCTGGGTGCGGCCCTCCAACCAGTTGGCGACCCATTTGACCGCGTGGGCATCGACACCACAGTCTCCCAGCTTTTTGATGAGGACAGGGTGAGAGACAGTGTCGAAAGCCTTCCGGAAGTCCAGAAAGACTACATCTACAGCAACCCCTGCGTCTAATGATTTGGTGACCTGATCGTAAAAGGCCACCAGGTTGGTCTGACAAGACCTGCCACTGATGAACCCATGTTGGTTGCCCCTGAGCATGCATTCCCCCGCAAGGCCCTCCTGGATGTGTGCCAGGATAATTTTTTCAAAGAGCTTACCCGGGATTGAGGTAAGACTAACTGGCCTGTAATTTCCCGGGTCCTCTTTTTTTCCCTTTTTGAAGATAGGGACCACATTGGCCCTCTTCCAGTCCTCCGGCACCTCTCCAGAGCACCACGAGTGCTCATAGAGCCGCGCCGGGGTCCCGCAATGACCTCGGCCAGTTCCTGTAGAACCCTAGGGTGAAGATCGTCCGGACCAGCGGACTTGAACACGTCCAGCCTCTCCAGAAGTACCCTAACTAACTCCTCGCTAACCCCTGGCCCAGGCGTGTCTCTCCCGGGGCCCGAGGGGGGCCCAGCAGGGAGGTGGCTGAACTGGTCCCTACTTAGGAAGACAGAGGCAAAGAAATCGTTAAATATGTTAGCTTTATCATCTGGCGTGATGACTAAGTTGCCCATCGTGTCCTGCAGGGGCCCCACATTACCCAGGACCCTCTTTTTACCCCCTATGTATTTGAAGAAGGATTTCTTATTGTCCTTAATCCGGGAAGCTAGTCCTATCTCCATCTCTGCCTTGGCCCTCCTGACTGCCCCCCTACATCCTCGGGCGACTGTAACATAGTCCTTCTTGGTGATGACCCCATCTCTCCATTGGGTATATGCCTCCCTTTTAGCAAGGAGACATTCCCGGATGCTCTTAGTGAGCCATGGGGGTTTATGTGCCCTCCTGCTCCCTTTGACCCTTGTTGGGATTACCTCCCTTTGGGCATGGAGGATCGTCTCCTTAAGGAGCAACCACTCACCTTCGACATCTGATTCCCTTCCCCTCTGGGTCCTCAGCGCTTCCCCAACGATCCTCCTTAGCTTGTTGAAGTCAGCCCTCCTAAAGTCTAGGGCTGTTGCCTTGCTGCAGCCCTTTGCCACCTTACGCTGGATGGTGAATTCCAGCAAGCGATGATCACTGTCTCCCAGGTGGCCCATCACCCGCAGCCCCCTCACCAGGTCATCACCCGTGGCCAGCACCAGGTCCAACAAGGCGTCTCCCCTGGTGGGACTGTGCACCTCCTGGGTTAGATGGAGGTCCTGCACTCTGGCTAAGAACCGACGTGAGCGATCAGACTTGGCTGACTGCTCCTCCCAGCAGATGTCTGGGAAGTTCAGGTCCCCCATGATGACCACATCCTTAGCCCTCACTGCCTCTGTGAGCTGACCTAAGAATTCCTGGTCGAGCTCTTCTCCCTGGTTGGGAGGTCTATAGTAGACTCCCACTGTTAAGTCTCTCTCCCCTGGACTGCCTTTTACTCTAACCCAGAGCACCTCAGAGTGCCCCCCCTCTACCCCCTTGCTAATTAACGAGGAAGTATATTCCTCCTTGATGTAGAGTGCTACTCCTCCACCTTTCCTTCCTATCCTGTCCCTCCTGTATAGCCTATAGCCCTTGACACTCACCGCCCAGTCATGCGATGAGTCCCACCACGTTTCTGTGATCCCTACTATGTCAGGGCTGGTGACAGCTAGGAGGAGGGCGAGTTCCTCCTGCTTCTTCCCCATACTTCGAGCATTCGTGTAGAGGCATTTGAGGCCTCCAACGGTTGTGCCCACTGACCCCCTAGTCTCAGCAATGCCCCGTCCCCCATCACTTACCTGTTTCTCCCTTTTGACCATTGGTCTGGGCTCGCTGGCTGTTGCTGGGCCTGGTAGCTCATCATCTCCTCCGCCCTCATCTTCCCCCTCCCCCGACGAGTCTAGTTTAAAGCCCGCCGAAGGAGGTTCACCAACCTGGAAGAGAACACACACTTACCTTTAGGGGAAAGGTGGAGCCCATCCCATCCCAGCATGTCTCTCATCACGATGTGCCGGTCATGGCTGAGGAAGCCAAAGCCCACCTCGAAGCACCATTCCTGTAGCCTCCAGTTGGTCTCCGCTATGCACATCTCGTGACGTCTGCCTCGACCGCTCACTGGCAGGATGGAAGAGAAGACCGCCTGTGCGCCCATCTCCCTCAGCACGCCTCCCAGAGCATGGTAGTCCTCCATCAGGTGATCAGGGGCTCTCCTGGCCGCATCGTTAGTACCCACATGGACGAGGACCATGGGGTAATAATCGGTGGGCTGGATGATGGACTGGAGCATCCCCTTCACATCCTGAATCTTCGCTCCGGGTAGGCAGTAGACCTCACGTGCTGAGGGATCCTGGCGACAGATGGGGCCCTCCGTACCTCTCAGGATGGAGTCACCAATCACGATGACGCGACGCTTCCTCCTCTTAGGCCTCTTGACTCCCGCCGCCCGCACAGGACATTGTGTGCGCAAAGTCTCCTCCCTGGAATCTTCCACTGCTCCCTCCTCCTCCAGGGCTGCCAGGGCCTCATATCTGTTCTCCAGATGGACAGGAGGAACTGTTTCTCCACCAGCCTTTCCAGCATCTGGTATGTGGAGTTCCACCGAATCTCCACATCCTGAATAGTTTTTTGCTGTGGGATGATCAGTTCTGCCTGTTTGTCCTGCAGCCCCCCTTGATGCTCTGATGGAAGTAGCCCACCACCTTCCTGCATTTTGAAATGAGTTTGCTGGTACTGGTAGTGATGGTTCCATCACCAGGAACCCTGTCCCATCCAAGGGGTCCCTGACTACAAGGTGGAACTTGTGTGCCACGCATCACCTTCACCATATTGGTCCCATTGTCACTGACAATGAACCCGCGGGTGAGCTTGTCCTGTCCAATGAGCCACCCCTGTGTCATATGGTTCATGGCCACCATGATCTCCCTTGCAGCGTGGGACTCATCCATCACCTCCACTTGAAGGAAAGCCCATCAATGCCCTGACTGATTGTACCAGTACCCTGTGAGGGAGAGGTAGGCATGATCTCCACTCCAGCTGCTTCAGATGTTGGAGGTAAAGTGCAAAGCTACTTGAGGACCTGCCTTCCGCAACTTTTCCCTCAAGTACTCCCTGCACACCTTATGGGGGGGGGCACCACCGTCCTGCTAAAGATGGTGCATGTGGGCACTTGATAGGATAGGGCCTTGAGCACCATGAGCTTCCTGAACCCTGGATGCTCAACAAAGGAAAAGGGCTATCCATCAAGGGCAAGCATCTCCCCAATTCTCTGGGTGACCTCACTTGCCTTGGGAACGCACCCCATTTTGTCTCTGCCTTTTCCCCACTGGTCCAGGGTAGCCTGCCTCCAATTCTTGGGGATGGGGGCTTTGGAGTGGGAGGGAGACTTTTTTGGGGGGCACACTCCCACTTGTGCCAAACTGAGGAGGAAAAAAGGCAAGGGGGTGCTGCCTCCTAATATGCAGCAGCATTGCTGTGGTGGTGAAGTTTCACATCCTTGCCCCAGCTGATCTGCTTTCAGCAGTGCTGGCAGGTAGCATACCTGGGATCATCTGCCACCTCAGAATGATCCTACACTACACTACCCACCTGCTTCTGGGTTGAGGGTAGGGATCCTTCCTTATCCCCCTCCTCACCAGGCAAAAGCACAATAATAGGAGGAGCTGAGCCACCTGCCCCCACAACTTCCTCCGAAGGGCTTTCCAGAGGAGACCTGCATCTAGGGGAATTTTGAAGGGTGTGGAGCACAAACTCAGATTCCCCCTCCTTTCCCAGAATTTCATTATCTATGGCACCCAGCTCTGGTGCTTCCAGATTCAGCTCTTCCTCTGGCACTGGAAGGCTCATGGTTGGAACTGAAATTGGGGTGAAGACTGTCATGCTGGTGCTGGTGATAATTACTGTTGTTAGTAGAGGTGGTGCAGCTGCAGCCACTGCTCCCACCTCCTTGCTCCCACTAGCAGCAGAAGATTCCTCACTGCCAGGAAAAACGGTGTGTCTCTGTTTGGGGGGGAGTCTTCTAGCTCTTCCTCTGCCCCTTCTCCTTCCCTGCCAGAAGACCTGGTACCTGCCTTACCAGCACACTTCAAAATGTGTGCTGCAAAATGTGTATGTGTCTGTAATATATGTTATACTTTCCTGCATAATAAGGACACATTTGTCAGGGAAAACACAGAAGAAGAGACTAGCTGGTTACCAAGAGACTAGATAGCAAGCTAGAGCCTTTCAGAAGCTGTTGGTCCAAGACAGACAGCTCACAAAAGGCACAGATCACTTCACACACAGCCCTATATGTTGTGTTCACACACAGCCCTATATGTTTCTATGTCCCTCCCCTAGAGCACTGTGATTGGAAGGGAATTCAGGGAATCACAGTCACTGGCCAGCTACAGATGTCAATATCAGAATAGTCTTTCCCTCACTCCTTCCCCTCCCTCTTCTCAGTTTGTTTCCAGCAAGCCTGCCTTTTGAATCCCTGAATCTTTCTGAATCTTTTCTGAATCAATTCAGAGGCTTCCAAATTAATTCAGACCTATTATGGGTCTCCCAATTCGATTTGGATTCAGAGATATGGCTCCTGAATCGGGCTGGATCTCATCTGAATTGAATCATCTACTGAAGCTTCACACAGCCCTACTGCCTATCCCAGTGAAAGTGCCCATCACTCAAAGGATGATTAGAGCTAGCATCTTGCATGTCACCCTCATACATGCACAGGAGCATTGCAAGGATCCGCCCTTACATACAGTATCCCCGGCCCTCCCTCAAGTCTGGAGTAAGTTCATAAAGCTAAATTCATCCTGAGTTTCACTGCATGGAACCACATTCTCAACTCCTTCAGGTGGCTGTAAGTCAGCAGCAATTCTATGATCACCGGTGAGATGCAGAACCTTGATTAGGACTACACTGCTGTGGGGAGCCCTTGCCAGCAACAGGGGTGAATTCAGCAGCTTTTAGGTACTAGGAGATGGCACACGAGGCAGAAGAAGTGGGACATTATCCCATATAACAGCCTGAAGGCTTTCCAGGTGCTACAATCCATCAGACATCTATTCTGGATGTCAGCAGGGCAACTGCCCCTCTATAGGACCAACATGCAATCCCAGAGCCCTGCAGACAGGAGGAGCAGGCAAGTGCAGCTGTGCTTGTCATGTCACCAATCTTGTCCAGAGACACAAGCAGGGGGGTTATGCAGAGAGTATCATGGAATTTCCCCCAACCACATCAAGTAGCAACTGAGGAGACTCACTCAATTCTTGGGTAGAAACTCTCACACCTATCGCTGAGCCTGACCCAACTCATCTTCTTTTATTGTTCTGTTTTCCTTTGGAGACTGTCTTTTTGTTATATGTGTGCATAGCACCTGGCACAATGGAGTCCCACTCCATAGCTGGAGCTGCTACATGTTCCTGCAGGATAACTAATGATCATAACTGAATCTGAGAGTGGCATAAAAGGGACTGAGCAATGGGAGAGGTTTTAATGAATACTTTAAAATAGGTCAAAGCTTTGCTTTTGTTGAAGTTTTCATTACTTTGTTTTTTCCAGTTTTTCAACTTCCTCTTTCCTCCCCTGCTGGTGTCTGTGCAAATGTGTGCACCTTGTAAGAGCAAATGTATGTCTTTATTTTGCGTCTGTACATTTAGAAGCATGTGAACGGAGAGTGAGTCTGTATGTGTGCTTCTGACACAGGCAGCACAGGAGTGACAAATGAGCAAGATGTGATGGCTCATAATCCTCTCATTTCTCCGTCCTGGGAGCACTAAGACACAACACAGCATAGATCACTCCAGACCAGGGCACAGAGGCTCAACTATATAGCTTTAGGACTGTCCAGTATCCAACACCTGAAACCGACTAGCTCAAATGGCTACTTGAATTTTCAAGTTAGCAAATATGCAGGTGATAATTGAATACTTTGCATTTCTAGCAAAACCAGCAAAATCTATTTTATTTATTTAATGTCATTTACACCCATTCCACAACAAGGAAGTATAGAGATAAGAAATTACAGGCTCTGGAGCTACACCTGGTGGACAAGCTATGTAACTCTCAGTGCAGACAGACCCTAATAACATGACAGACATTACAAAACCAGTTGCAGAACCTGGTTCAACTACATCTGGTTCAGCTAAACTACATCCATCAAGCTTTAGTTATCATGTGATGACTGCCCCCTAAAAGAGATGTAATCCCATGCATGTGTATCATGTTATGGGTTGTAACACATTATTGGGTTGTAAAGTGTAACGTCTATCATGGCCCTTAATGGTGATTTCAGGCCAGTGGCATACTGTGGGTCTCCAGCACCCAGGAGACAATGCTTGCATTTGTGCTGCCCCCACACACCCGTCTGCAGCCAATTGCCAAGCACTGGGAGGGCGGTCCCCCAGTCACTAAGCGGGGGTGGGGGATCCCCTGGCAGCCAATCGCCAAGCCTGGAAACACCAGTGGCGAAAGTGGAAGTGTTAGCGGGAGACCCCCCACAAGCCATCACCCAGGGGCATGCCCCCCACCCTTACTCTCCCCTGTCAGTATGCCACTGCTTCAGGCTTTCTGTATCACTCTTTGAAGATAACTTTTTTCTCCTATTCTCTCTATGAAGGACCCAGATATTTAAATCCAAGTAACTCAAATGGCTATAAAATGTATGTACTGTACGTATGTATGTATACAGGGATCCTAAACACCTAACTAGGATATCCTGATTGCCTCTTGGGGCAGACACTAAATAGTTAGGTGAAGCAATACCTAACTGGAGATACATCCTGTGACACATTCAATCCTAGCCTACTTTATTCATGGAGGTATCTTCAAGCTTTGCATATTTTCAAACCAGGATCCTGATCCTGCTCAGTGGAGGTTTGCCACTGACTTTAGTTGGAGAAGAACTGGGATCTGGCTTCACTTCTCTAAATATATTATAAAGTTCAATGTCAAACATATTTAATCTGATGGCAAACTTGAGTCTGTTCTTCTCTTTCTATGATCTCCGTGTGAGTAGTTTTCCTCCTTACTCTAACTGTGCCTGCTCCAACAGTGAATCAATAGATTTGTCTACACAAAACACTCTTGACACATACAGTATTTATTTCTTTTAAGGACTGGTCACTGAGAGAGGCTCATGAGATACACATCTCATTTTCAAGAGGGTCTCAGGGGTCAGTAGTCTGTACAATTATACTCCAGTATACTTTGTCATAACACAAATAATATAACACAGGACACTCAGTCCAAAACTGCAGACTATTTTCAACTGTCTGTTAAATTTACACTGACAAGTGATTAAACATTTCTTAAAATCTTTATAAACCATAATCTTGAAGATATTTGTTAAGCAGCAACATGTGGGCCTCCTGCTGGTTGCAACACTAGCTAGATTGGTGACCATAATTAATTGGTACCATTTTCTTTTTACAGGGAAATTTAAGGGCTGGGAATGAACTGAGTTCTGATTATTATGCTGCATTTTAAGTTAGTTGTGGTCCTGGTAATATGCTTTCTTACATGGATAGAGATTGGTTTTATATAAATCCCTTGCAAGATCTGTGATTCATGGTTAAAGAAAAAGATTGTTCCCATGGTAATGTATACTTTCTGTGCAAATCCATACTCTGGTTTTAAGCACTATTGATACTCCGAGATAGAAAGGACTAATTGTGCTCTATATTTGCATTTTCCATCTTGAGTAATCCCAATAGCAATGCTTCATATTTTTCTCTCTGTTACTTTCATAAGAATTTTGTTGGACTGGAAAGATTTTATAAAATAGATTTTAAAAATTGTCTTAGATGATAGCTGTACCTTTGCTAGATCTCATGGTTTTTCTTTCTTTCTTTCTTTCAAGATGGCCGCCGACAAGTGAAGCCCTTCTGAGCTGCTGCAGCTCACGTCCCTTCTGTGTGTTCCCCCCACGTCCTGCTCCCCCCTGTTCCTCTCCCCAACCCCCCAAACCTTTGCCTCTCCCCAGCCTGTGCTTGGGGACCCCCTCTCTGCCCCTTTCCCCCACTTTCTGAGCATTTTCCCCTGGGCTCTGGCAGCCTCCTTTGCCTCTGTCCCTCCCCCACCCCCGCCTGTGCTCTCCCTTTGATTCCTGCTGCCTCCCTCCCGCAGAGCCCCTTACCTTGGTCTCTGCCATCTCCTCCTGCCTTAGGGCTTGCCTACAGCCCCTGCAGAATGGCTCTGCCCACCCTGGGGCCAATTTTGGGGCTGTTTCAGCCCCCTCCCAGTCCCCAGCTTCAGTTTGGATCCTTTTTTTTTCTTTCCCCTCTGTGGGAGAGTTAACCCTCTCCTGCCTGGGATGGCTGCCAGCAGCCAGGGAGTGATGTCCATGGAGATGTCTCTGTGGACCTTCCCCTCAGCCATGGCTTTTGGGTGCACACCCCTCTCCACGTCAGAGTGGAGGACTGCGCTCGAGCTCTGGCAGACCTGCTGGGACGCCGCAGTGTCCGGTATGCCTCCCGGGTAAACTCAGTGCCCATTGTATATTTGAGCTCTCCCAGCCTGGTGAAGGAGATGTGTGTGGCAGGGCTGGAGATCTCGGGGGTCCACCACTTGGTTATGCCCCTGGAGACCCTGGCAGTGCGCCTCACCAGCCCCTGGCATAGGTTGACCAAGGACAGCAGGGACCCCAAGCTCAGGCATGTCCTGTCCTTTTGGAGGCAGGCGTTCATGCTCCTCGTGGGTGGCACCCAGAAACTGCCTCTCTACGTGACCTTCATGTTGTATGGGAGGCCCTACATGATGTACCTTTCCCAGGGTGGGAATTCATGCAGCCGCTGCAGCAGCAGCTCCCACCTGGCTGCCCAGTGCCCACTGGGGCAGTCAGCTGGGCCACTGGCTGCTGCACCCACATGGGGGGATGGTGCGTCCGCCTCTGGTGTGGGGACCTCATCAAAGGGTGGGGTTGGGAGACCCTCCAAGCCCCCCTCCACCCCTACTCCATCCAGGAGGATCAACCCCTCTGGTGCTGACATGCCACCCAGGGGGGAGCCTGGGATGTCCTCCCAGGGTTCTCCTGCCCCTGTGGTGACTGATGCCCCACCTGGTGGAGGGGCTGGGGAGTCCTCCCAGTCCCTCCCTGTCCCAGTTCCGCCCGGGATGGCTAGCGTCTCAGGTGCCGGGGCCTCATCAGATGGAGCAACCAAGACCTCCCCTCCACCTCCCTCCACCCTTCCCTCAGTTGAGGTGGTGGACCAGGAGGTGGCAAACCCCAAGCAGCCTGGCCCATCCCCTTCAGCAGAGGTGCTGGCTGCTCCTAAGAAAGTTAAAAGCAAGAAGCAAAAAGGAGTGCCTTCCCCTTTGGGGCCTGCCTCTGACACCACTGGGGAAAATTTAGCCAGGGACCCTGACCCTACCCTGCCTGCCCCCCTGGAAACCCCGCTACCTCAGGCCAGGACTGAGATTGTCCCAGCACCGTCTGGCAACCCTTCGCCCCCATCCCAGCTCGTGGGGCTTGTGAGTGGCAAGGTAGAGAGAGAGTGCCTGCCTCCCCAGCAACAGGCACAGGAGACAGCAGAGGGTCCTGCCACCTCCCCCCCCCGCCTGCTCCCCTGCCCCCAGAGGCCGATGAGGAGGAGATGGAGTGCCTGACCTCCGAGCACCACAAGTGGCCCTGGGAGTGGGATGACATTTGCCCCCCAAAGTGGATGGGGATCGATCTCCCGGAGACAGTCCATGACCCAGATGCTGAAGGGGGCCAGCTAGGCAGCCTGGCCATTGAGGGCACCTTCACCGGTCTCACTGGGAGGTCCCCTCAAGAGTACAGTCCTACCGGTTCTCGGTTGGCAACATCCAGCTTCTGCTGGAGAACCCACCCTGGGTGGCCCCCAACTATGGAGGCCTCCTCAACCTCTTAGACCAGACCAAGGGCCAGAGGAACATGGCAGAGAGTATCCAGCAATGGTGCCCGGACCCTGCGCAGTTTGTCCGTGCCGCTAGTGACGCAGTGAGGCTCATGTGCCGGGACCCGGGCACGCGTCAACATGCCTTCTGGCTTGAGAAGCTGGTGACCCGGGTGAGGGAGGCATGGGGCTGAGGCGGGCCCACAGAATAGGGTCGGGCAACAATAGGCCTTCCCCTGTCTCTGTGGTTTTTGCCCGGCTTTGTCACCTTCTCTCCTGTCAGTACTCTGCCTACCCTTTCTCTCTATTCTCCTGCTCATGGCGGTTACCACCATTGCCTTGCTAAACACCAACGGCTGCAGAGACCCGGTGAAGCAGACAGCCATCCTGGAGGGCTTGCAGCAAAAACAGCTGGCAATAGCCTTCCTCCAGGAGACGCACAGTGACATGTATGTCCAAGCTGACTGGCACACTGCCTGGAGAAGCTGCTTATTTTTGAGCCACAGCACCAACCTCAGCACAGGAGTGGCAACCCTCCTCTCACTGCTGCAGTATGACTCGGCAGTGGCACGAGAGGTTGTCCCCGACCGGCTGCTGACTGTCCACATCACCCTGGCACACCAGAGCTTGCTCCTCATCAATGCCTACGCACCCACCGATGGGAAAGAGAGGGTAGCCTTCCTAGAGACCCTGGGCGACCTCCTGCATGACACCAGCGAGAACGATGACCTGCTCCTCATGGGCGGGGATTTCAACTGCACCGTTGACATGCTGCTAGATTGGACGGGGCTGGAGCCACACCTGCCTTCAGCCTGCAAGCTGCGGACCGTGCTGGAGGCGGCAGACCTTGTCGACGCCTGGTGGGTCCTCCACGCTGATGCGCACCAATACACCTGGGCAAAGATGAGTGCCAGTGGGATCGCCATGGCCTGCCTCGACCATCTTTACATCGCCCAGCACCACCTGCTGTTACTATGCAGCAGCCAAATCGTCCTGTGGGTCCTTTTGGACCATGCCCTGGTCTGCTGCGAGCTGAGCCTGCCTGGCAGAACATGCACGCAGACCCCTTACTGGTGCCTCAACACCAGCCTGCTCCAGGACACCCTCTTCAGGGACTGCTTTGCCCACCTCTGGAGGAGCTGGGAGGCTGCGCGAGCAGACTACCCCTCCTGGCCGCTGTGGTGGGACAGGGGGAAGACCCAGATTCAGGCATTCTGCCAGCAGTATTCCCAGCTGGCGGCAAGCGAGATCTACCGCCGCGCCCAGGAGCTGGAGGAGGATGTGGAGGAGCTTGAGGTAGTGCTGCTCTGTGCAGGCAATGACACGACACTCCTCGAGAGCCTCTGGTCCCGCAAGAAACACCTGAGGGAGCTGGCAGAGGGTGCGGCCCACAGTGCAGGGGCCCACAGTGCAGTGCTGACGCCCCGACCAGCTTCTTCTTTGGCCTGGAGAGATGGTGGGCTGCAGCAAAGATGCTGGACCACCTCCAGACCCCAGAGGGATGGCTGCTCACGGACCTGGGTGAAGTGCAGGGGCATGCCATCACCTTCTATCAGGACTTGTTTGCGGCTGACTCCATCTGTCTGGAGGCTGCTCGGCAGCTGCATCATGACCTGCCGTGACTTGGCATTTCACAGGTCGAGGCCCTGGAGTGCAAACTCTCCCTGGCTGAACTCGAGGCTGCTGTGGGGGGACTTGCCTCAGGCAGGGCCCCGGGCCTGGATGGACTGCCCATGGAATTTTACAAAGTCTTCTGGCCCCTCCTTGGGCCCAGCCTCCTCTGTGTTTTCTGCGAGAGCCTCGCTGAAGGGACCCTGCCGACCAGCTGCCACCGGGCAGTGCTCACCTTGCTGCCCAAAAAGGGGGAGCTGGGCTGCCTGAAGAACTGGCGGCCCATCTCCCTTCTCTGCGCTGACTGTAAGATCCTGGCAAAGGCACTGGTGAACCGTCTCTGCACAGTCATGGCCTCCGTCATAGGGCTGGAGCAGAGCTACTGTGTCCCAGGCAGGACCATCCAGGACAACCTGTATCTGCTGCGTGATCTGCTTATGGCCGCAGAGGGTTTTGGCCTGGACATCAGCTTGGTCTCCCTGGACCAGAAGAAGGCTTTCAATCGCCTTGACCACCGGTACCTGCTCGGCACCCTTGAGGCTTTTGGCTTCAGGCTTCTTTTCATCGCGGTCTTCTGGATCCTGTACCATGACGCCTCCAGTCTGCTCAAGGTGAACAGCGTGCTGTGCTCCCCGTTCCCAGTGCATCGTGGCATACACCAGGGCTGTCCCCTCTCGGGCATGGTGTACACACCGGCCGTCGAACCACTGCTGCATGCTCTGCAACGTCGCTTGACCGGCTTAGCCATGCCACTGGCACCGGGCCCAACCGCCAGCCCTCTGATCTGGCTGACAGCATATGCAGATAACGTGACAGTCTTCCTGGGCAGCCAGGAGGATGTGCAGGCTCTGGTGGACTGCCAACACACCTATGAGCTCACTGCATCGGCCCACATCAACTGGGGCAAGAACGAAATGCTTCTGCTCAGGATGTAGACCGGCAGGCCACCTCTGGACCTGCTGGGGGACCTCGCCTGGCATCGGGAGGGCCTCAAAGCCCTGGGAGTGTTCCTGGGGTTGCCGGCCTTTGCAGCTCGCAACTGGGAGGGTCTGGCAGAGGGAGTGGAGACTTACCTGCAGCGCTGGTGCTGGCACTTGCCCACCCTCTCCTACTGTGGCCGGGTCCTCGTCACCAACAACCTGGTGGCGGCGACCCTGTGACACCGCTGCACCATGCTGGACCCTCCGCCGGAGCTACTTGAGAGACTGCAGCGGCTCCTAGTGGACTTCCTCTGGGACAGACGCCACTGGCTCCGGCAAGCTGCCCTTTACCTGCCCACCACCGAGGGAGGCCAGGGCCTGATTGACCTGGCCAGCAGGGTGGCCACCTACTGCCTGCAAGCCCTCCAGCAGCTCCTGTATGCCGAGGGCCACCTCCTGTGGCAGCAGCTGGATTGCCAGTTCCTGCACCAAGTGGGGGGCCTTGGCTTTGACCAGGAGCTCTTTATGCTGGACTTCACCTTCCTGAACAGGGCAGTCCTCCCCATGTTCTGCCGCAGCATGGTGCAGGTCTGGCGGGCTGCCTTCCATCTCTGTCCCCAAGCCAGGTGCCTGCATTTCCCGCAGCTGCTTCAGGAGCCCCTGGTCCACAACCCGGCCCTGCAGCATGTTGTGCCAAGTCTGGCCTCTGCCAGCCTCATGGATGCTCTCATCAAGGCACACACCACCCACCTGGGGCACCTCCTGGACCCTGCTCAGTCCGGCTGGCTGTCACCCAAAGCCCTGGCTGCCCAGATAGCATGGTGCTCCGTCCGCATCGCGGGATGGCTTCTGCACACCATTAGGGCCACCCTCCCGATGGAAGCAGCGACCACCCTGGAAGGCTACCTCCAGGCTCACCAGGCCCTCCCCACCACAGACGCCACAGGTGACGCCTTCCCACCACTGACGGTCATCCCAGCGGTGGCCAGTGAGCTGGCTGACTGGCCCAACACACTGCTCAGGCTCCCTGTGCCCCTCAGCAGCAATATGGGCCACCCCTTTGGCAAACTGCCTCAGAAGGGACTCTACGCATGGGTGATGCGCACCTGGCACGCCCAGGTGCTGGCCGGCCGCCCTGACACTGCATGGTGGCAGCGCCTGGCGTGGCCTGGGACGCTCTACAAGGTGCCCACCGCCAAGAAAATCGGCAACCTCCAGTGGAGACTGGTGCATGGCATCCTGGCCACTGGCACCTTTGTGTGCCACATGGACCCGTACCCCTTCTGCCCAGGGGTGCTGGAAGAGGACATTTACCACGCCTTCCTTGACTGCCCCTGACTGCGGCCTCTCTTTGCCGCCCTCAGGACACTGCTTCATGCACTGGGCCAGGACTTCTCAGCGGAAACCTACATCCACTCCTTCCCGTACCAAGCGGCTGAGCGGGCTGCAGTCAGTCTGGCCAACTTCCTGGTGGGCCAGGCCAAGATGGCCACCCTGAAGAGCCGGTGAAACTGGCTCACCGGGACCGGGATGCATGACACCCTGCAGCTTTTCCACCTGCTTGTCTGGGCCCACCTCCCTCTTGAATTCGAGCATGCGGTCCTCCAGCGGACGGTGTCCACCTTTGAGGAATGCTGGGCCATCGACGAGGCACTGTGCCGAGTTGAGGTAGGACGCCTGCTCCTTGCCCTGTGACACCACAAGCTCCTTAAGGTGCAGAGGCGCACCCAGCAAGCTGAGACCTTGGGCTTTGTCTGGGCAGGCCGACCCCTGATGTCCTGACACCCCCCTGGGTGTCCCCACTGGCAAGAACTGTATATATGTATATATGTAAATACTTATTTTGTTCTTTGTGGATTTTTTGTTTTTTTTGTCTAAAGTGTGCGGGCAGGCCTTGCAGGCCCTGAGCCCAGGCCTTGTCCTTGAGGCCCAGATCCTCAGACCACACTACATAATTTCTACTGCCCACCATTTGTCACCCTTCCTGGAATAAACGTCCCTTAAAAGTCAAAAGTCTTTCTTTCTTGTGTCATGTGATTACAGGAGCCTCTTGCTTCTTTGAAAAAGTAGTTTTAAAGACTGTTGCTGTGGACATTTTATTTTTAGTTTAATTTAAACTTAATTGAAATGTAGATCTCCCTTTCATTCTAATCTTCCTCCATATCAGTTTTAAGTGGTAAAAGATTAGTGAGGATATGGAAACTGTACTTGCCTCATCATTTTAATGAGTTAAGAGAAAAAAATACTTGGCTCTGGCAAGTGCAAATTACTTTAGTTATCTTCCAGAGCTGAGCTTAAGGAAACTTGAGGAAGATTATTGTACTGTCATTGCAGTCTGTATTACAACTAGAAATAAAAATACTTTTAAATAGATCAGTGTTTCTCAGCCTTTTTAGGCTCATATAGCTGCACCCATTTAAAAGCTAATTTATCTCATCCTGTAGTTATCTTTTTGTACCATGTGGCACCATTAAACAAATCTCACAGGATGGCAGGGAGAGAAGCAGTGAGCAGGGTCCCCTGAGATTTTAGCAGGAGGTTGGTGCATGGTGTTCAGCACTGGCAGAAGCTGCTTGGTGGGGCTGATTGGGGAACATGGGGATAGGTCATTAGACCTCGGAAGCAAACATCTGTCTCTGCAGGAGGTAGAAGTGGATGATAGTGGTTGCTGGAGATGCAGAGGTTGGTGTCAGCTGAAAACAGCAAGGAGTGGGGTCCTGAAGTACCCTGCTCTTTCCACCATCTACCTCCTCATTGCCTCGGTCTGTTCTGAAGGCTATAACCACAACCCCTGCTGCTGTGGTTGCTCCTCCAGGGACATGAATGGGCCACCATGTGATGTGCCCCCCTGCCACCAGCTCTGGGAGCCTGGGAGGAGAGGGAGAGTGAGCCTGGCTAACAAGGCGCATCCCAGGATCTGCCGCTCAGTGCAAGGGTGGTCAGGATCTGGGAGAGGCAGGAAGCTGAGCTTTTCAGTTTGGCTCCTTCCCCCATTCCTCCCAGGCTCGCAGAGCTGTTGGAAGGGGATGTTGTGAATGGTACACTTGAGTACCACTTGTCCACAGGACAGTGGGTTGGGTGCAGGGTGCCTAGCATATGGAGGAGATAACACTTGCCTCCTTGCACAAGGACCAGGTGCCATGGCACACTTCAAAGGATCTTGTAGTGTCCCAGGGTGCTGCAGAACCCTGGTTGATAATCAGTCATTGAATTGGTGTTTTTAGAATATAATTTTCCTACCTGTATTACAATAATATTTGTTGTTTTTCAAATGTTGCATGTAACATATCACAATGAAATATTATCCAGAATCTGACACTAATCTCTCTGACAGGACCCACTGTGATATTTTTAGTAGAGGGAAGAAAAAGTACATATTAAAAATAAAAAATATATAGACATCAAAATTATGAATTCTATTAAAATAATGAACTTCCAAAAAGACTTTGCTTTATGCCATAGGAAAAGTTTTATTATGGCAGATGCAGATAATTTTGTAGGCATATAGTAACTGCAAAATCCAGACAAACTTCCTAGTCTATAGGTCCTCTATTTTAGGATTCAGCATGCTTAAAAGTTAGGAGACTATCCACAGAGAGTTGATTTGAAGAAATAGGACAAGGAGGTGATGGTGACACTGTTTACATTTTATATTATACCCCAGTGCTTAGATGCATAAACAGTAGTGGATTAAAAGCAAATGGGAGTCTGCCTCTGTGATATAACCCTCCTGTCTGGGGTGTCCTGAGTTCTGAAAAAATAAAATCAACTCAGTCACTTATCCTAGTGACTATGACGTTCCCCTGGGAAGTGGCAGATGATGGTTTAAAGCTACTGTGGTTCAAGTGAGTCCAGAATCTAAAGGCACTTTTACATGGGCTCTGGGGGTGGACGGGGCAGTGCTTAAGTAGCTCCAAGAGCTGCTCTATTTAAAGTGCCACAGCATCTCATATATCAGTGTGTGTCCCTCCTTCCCCCACCCAATTCCAAATGGTGGCAGGGATTCTTGAACTAAAGTTCATTCAATGAGCTTAAGTGCCCCTGAAGCCATTTTGATGCATGGGGATGCTGATACATGAGAGACAGAGGCTGGCTGGAGCAAGGTAATAACCATACTTCTTCAGACTCGATTAATCGAGTCTGCTCTGACACGCTGTAATTACAGCATGTTGGAGCAGCCTCTGTGCTTGTGTACAGGCATGAAAAATGGGTACCCTCATTGATTCTGAGTTGAATTTAAAGCTATCAATGGTTTAAATTGTTTGCTTTTTTCTGTCCACTGACAAAGTGACTTAATCACTTTAGGTGACTAAGAGCACTTTGAATTGCAACAGAACTGAGATATGAGTTAGAGACAATGGTATGTCTAAGCACTGGTACTGAATTACTTTTAAGCACACACAAAAGGCCGAGTATATGTCTAAGCATCTACAGAATTTTGCAGTCCACAATGGAGGCAATAATGACTTGTAAGTGCCATTTTGAATTGTTCCTTGGAAATTAGGAGGACTAAATTCAACTTAAATTCCATGTAGGTGCTCAAGGCAGTACCTGGAATGCTTCTGATAGTAATTTTGGTCTTGTCATTCATCCCAGTATGTGGAATGAGTATACTTTTCTTTTATTACATTTTGTGTCATATTTATCATAATAGCAAAAATGTTGTAATTTAAAGAACCCCTCTCCCCACCCTCTCACCCCCCCAAAAAAGAAAATGGAATACAAGAGCTAAAATATAACATTAATTCAAATTCAAGTCCTATTAAAACCTAAGGAGGCAAATTCTGGTCATGCTGTAGTCACTAAGAATGTTGATGCCTTTAGCAAGGTGAAGATTTATTTGCAAAATCATAGAATCTTAGAAAATTAGGGTTGGAAGGAATCTTAGGAGGTCATCTAATTCATAGATTTCATAGACATTAGGGCTGGAAGGGACCTCGGGAGATCATCGAGTCCAGCCCCCTGCCCAAAGGGCAGGAAGTCAGCTGGGGTCATAGGATCCCAGCAAGATAAGCATCCAATTTACTCTTGAAGGTGTTCAATGTAGGTGCTTGAACCACCTCCAATGGCAGACTGTTCCAGACCTTGGGGGCTCGGACAGTAAAGAAATTCTTCCTTATGTCCAGCCTGAAACGGTCTTGCAGGAGTTTGTGACCGTTCGACCTCGTCATCCCTTGGGGCGCTCTGGTGAACAAACGTTCCCCCAGATCCTGGTGTTCACCCTTGATAAACTTATAGGTGGCCATCAGATCACCCCTGAGCCTGTGCTTTTCCAGGCTAAAGAGTCCCATGGCTCTCAGCCTGTCATCATAAGTTCTGTTTTCCTGACCTCTGATCATGCGCGTGGCTCTCCTCTGGACTCTCTCAAGCTTCTCCACATCCTTTTTGAATTGTGGAGCCCAAAACTGGACGCAGTACTCCAGCTGTGGCCTCACCAAGGCCAAGTACAAGGGGAGAATGACGTCCCGGGATTTGCTCGAGAAGCATCTATGGATGCACGCCAGCATTTTGGTCGCTTTACTAGCCGCAGCATCGCATTGGAGGCTCATGTTCATCTTGTGGTCAATGATGACCCCCAAGTCAACCCCCTGTTCAAAGCAGGACCAGCCCCAACTGTATCACTCCAGCCAGGGCTTTGTCTACTAAGGTCCTAAAAACTGCAAGGATGGAGATTCTACAGCCTCTCTGTTCCAGTGCTGTACTACCCTCCCAGTGACAAAGTTTTTCCTAATATCTATCCCAAACTGTAGCTAACCCAAACTTCCCTTGCTGCAATTTGAGACCATTTCCCCTTGTCCTATTCTTTGCCACCACTGAGAACAGTCCATCTCCATCCTCTTTGGAACCACCCTTCAGGTAGGCAAAGACTGCTATTAAATTGCCCCTGAGTCTTCTCTTCTCCAGACTAAAGCCCAGTTCCCACAGCCTCTCCTCAGAAGTCAAGTGCCCCAGCCCCCTCACCATGTTGTTGCCCTCTGCTAGACTCTCTCCAATTCCTCTACACCCTAAGATTGGCCACCGCTGAAGCTGCCACCAGCTTCTGCAGGCAGTCACTGCCCATCCCCTCGCTGCCAATGTGGCCACTGGTGGCTGAGGGTGATCTCCGCTCACCACCTGCCACTCGCCACTGACCCCCACTGCTGCCGATACTGCCACGGCTGCCTGTGGGCAGTCCCTGCTTAGTCTGCCCTCACCGCCAATGTCACCATGGCCACCTGTGGGTGGTTCCCTGCTCACCACCACCATGCCCCTGCTGCTGATGTCACCATGGCCGCCTGCAGGCAGTCACCGTGTCTCCCCAGCCTCCAGGGGCAAGCGTCATTCATGGCTGGCAACACTCCCACTAACGCAGCCCAGTATGTCATTAGCCTTCTTTGTAATAAGGGCACACTGTTGGTTCATATTCAGCTTACTGTCCACTTTAAACTGCAGATCCTTTTCTGCAGTGCTGCTGCTTAGCCAGTCATTTCCCAGCCTGTACTACTACACGGGATTGTTCTGTTCTTAATGCAGGACTTTGCATTTGTCCTTATTGAAACAGATGAGATTCTTTTGATCCAATTCTTCAGTATGTCTAGGTCTCTCTGAATCCTAGCCTTATCCTTCTGTATATCTCCTACTCCCCCCAGCTTGTCATCTGCAGACTTCCTTTGAGGTCACTGATGAAGATATTGAGCAAAACTGGCAGCAAGACCAATCCCTGGGGCACTCCACATGATACTGGTTGCCAACAAGACATGAAGTCATTGATTACTACTCTTTGAGCTTGATGATCCAGGTAGTTTTTTATCCACCTTACAGTACATTCATCCAACCCATATTTCCTTAGCTTGCTTATGAGAATATTGTGGGAAAATGTATCAAAAGCCTTACTAAATTCAAGGTATATCATGTACGCTGCTCTCCCCGCATCCTCAGATCCACCCATCTCTTCAGAGAATTCAATCAGGTTAGTCAGGCATGACGTGCTCTTGGTGAATCCATGCTGACTGTTTCTAATCACTTTCTCCTCCAAGTGCTTAGAGGATCTGCTCAATTATTTTTCCAAGGACTGAGGTGAGGCTGACTGGTCTGTAGTTCCCTAGATCCTCCTTCTTCTCTTTTTAAAATATATTATGTTTGCACTTTTTCAAATTGTCTGGGACTTCTCCTGATTCCCACAAATTTTCAAAGACAGTGACCAGCAGCTCTACAATCACATTGGCCAACTCCCTCAGTACCCTCAAGTGCATTGTGTGTGGGTCCATGGACTTATACACATCCAGCTTTTCAAAACTGTCCTTAACCTGTTCTTTCACCACTGAGAGCTGCTCACCTCTTGCCCAAGCTGTGCTGCCAGGTGCAGTAGTCTGAGAGCTGACCTTGCCTGTGAAGGCTGAGGTAAAAGACATTGAGTACTTTAGCATTTTCCACATCAGTGACTAGGTTGCCTACCCCATTCAGTAAAATACCCACACTTTTCCTGATCTTCCTCTTGTTGCTGACATACTAGTAGACACCCTTTTTGTTACCCTTCATGTCCCTTGCTAGCTACAACTCCAATTACAATTTGGCCTTCCTGATTTCCACATGCCCAAGCATCCTCTTGGAAACTCAAACAAACAACTAGGGAGGAGTACAAAAGGATGCTTGGGCATGTGGAAATCAGGAAGGCCAAATTGTAATTGGAGTTGTAGCTAGCAAGGGACATGAAGGGTAACAAAAAGGGTGTCTCGTAACTTTCTTGTAAGTTTCCTTTTTTTATTTTACCTCATTGAAGAGCCCCCTACTAAGCCAAGCTGGTCTTCTGCCATAATTACTAATTTTCTTGTACATCAAGATGGTTCATTCTTATGGCCTCAGTAAGGTTCCTTTAAGGTACAACTAACTCTTCTGGACTCCTTTCTGTCTCAGTCCGGCCTCCCAAAGGATCCTGGCCTGAGTTAGTTGAAGTATGTTTTTCTGAAGTCCAGGGTCCCTACCCTGCCTCTTTCCTCCCTTCCTATCATTTTGTGAGCATTGCTGCCCAAGTTGCCATCCACTACTACCCTCTTTCCCACCAGTTCTTCCCTGTTTGTGAACAGCAGATCAAGATGAGCATGGCCCCTACTTGGCTTCTCCAAAACTTGCACCAGGAAGTTGTCCCAAACACTCTCCAAAAAACTTCCTGGATTGCCTGTGAACTGCTGAATTGTTCTTCTAGAAGATGTCAGAGAGATTGAAGTCTCCCATGAGAATCATGGCTTTTAATTGAGAAACTTCCACTAGCTGTTTGAAGAAGGCCTCATCCACCTCATCCTCATGGTCTAGAGCTGACACCCACCATGACAGCTCGTTGCTTTGTCTTCTGACCCTAACCCAGAGATTTTCAACAGACCTATCTCCAGTTTCATACTGTACCTTTGAGAAATTGTACACCTCTTTTACATAAGGAGTCACGCCTCCTTCCCCTCTGCCCTACTTGTCCTTCCTGAACAGTTTATACCTATCCATAACAATACTCCAGTCATGCAAGCTATCCTACTAAGTCTCTGTTATTCCAATCATATAATAGTTCTGTGACTGAATAAGGACTTCCAGTTCTACTGGCATGTTTCTCAGGCTCCATGCATTCTTATACAGGCATCTAAAGTGACTAGATGGTTTTCCTGTTTTCTCAGGAAGAATGAGAAAGCCTCCCCTTTCCTTCCCCCACACTTTCCCCATTTGTGCTTCCTGAAGGTCATCCACTTCCTCATTTACCTCAGGGCTTTGGTCTCCATCCCACAGTGAACCTAGTATAAAACCTTTCTGGCTGAGGCCACATGCTCCAGGACTACAGTTGTCATGGGTGACTTCAATTACCCGGACATCTAATGGGAGGATCACTCAGCACAATCCAAGCGGTCGCAAAGCTTCCTATCATGGGTGGATGACCTCTACCTGACTCAAGAAGCCTATGGGCCAATGAAACGTAAAGCACTGCTACTGGGGATGACCTAATCGGTGACCTAGTGATCAATGGGAAGTTGGGTGACAGTGACCACGAGCTGATCACCTTTATCATCCACTGTAAAGCTGGCAAGTCAGTCAGCAACACGGAAGTCCTTGACTTCAGGAAAGCTGACTTTGACAAGCTCAGGAGGCTTGTCAGTGAAGCTCTAAGGGACTACAACCCTAGGGAGAGGGGAGTTCATGAAAAGTGGTTGTTCCTCAAGGGAGCAATCCTCAATGCACAAGCTAAATTTATTCCATCTCAGAGGAAAGGCAGCAAGAGGGCATAGCAAACCCCCTGACTCTCCAGGGACCTAGCAGACCTCCTGAGGCTAAAAAGAAAGGCCTACAAAGGATGGAGGCTGGGATTCACCTCCAAGGAGGATTGTTCTGCACTGGTCCGGTCCTGCAGGGAGCAAACCAGGAAAGCCAAGGCTGCAACTGAACTCCAACTAGCTTTGAGCATAAAGGACAATAAAAAGTCCTTTTTCAGATATATGGGGATCCAAAGGAAAACGAAGGACTACATTGGACCCCTGCTGAAACAGATGGGGCAACTGACAACTGAAGCCTGGAAAAAGCCAACCTATTAAATGGGTACTTTGCGTCAGTCTTTCATCCGGCCCATGGGACGCCCATGCCCACTACAAGACAGGGAGGTCCAGGTGAGGGAGATCCCCTGTCCTCCATTAATGCTGACCTCATGAAGGAAAGGAACATCTCGAGAAGCTGGACACCTTCAGGTCAGCCGGCCCTGACAATCTGCACCCCAGAGTACTCAAGGAGGTCGCAAGCATCATAGCCCCCCAGCCTCTGGCACAGATCTTTGAAAACTCCTGGTGCTCTGGTATAGGGCCTGAAAACTAAAAGAAGGCCAATTTGGTGCCTATCTTCAAGAAAGGGAGGGACGTGGATCCAGTTAACTATAGGCCCATCAGCCTGACTTCTATCTCCGGGAAGATCTTAGAAAAGTTTATTAAAGGGGCCATCCTTAATGGACTGGCTGACACCAACATCCTAAGGGATAGCCAGCATGAGTTTGTTGCAGGTAGGTCTTGCTCAACCAATCTCATTTCCTTCTATGACCAGGTGACCTATCACCCGGACAAGGGAGAAGAGATTGATGTCATACATCTTGACTTCAAAAAAGCCTTCGATCTGCTATACCATGATCACCTCTCGGCAAAACTGGCCAATTGTGGCCTTGGGTCCACCATGATCCGCTGGCTGGAAAATTGGCTCCGTGGTTGGACCCAGAGGGTAGTAATTGATGGAAGTCACTCATCATGGTGTCCTGTTACGAGTGGGGTCCCACAAGGCTCTGTCTTTGGACCCATATTGTTCAACAACTTCATTAATGATGTGGACATTGGAGTCAGAAGCAGACTGGCCAAGCTCACTGATGACACCAAACTTTGGGGTAAAGCATCCACGCCAGAAGACAGGTGGGTGATCCAGGCTGACCTGGACAGGCTCAGCAAACGGGTGGATGAGAACCTGATGGTGTTTAACACCAAAAAATTCAAGGTTCTCCACCTTGGGAAGAAAAACCTGCAGCATCCTTATAGGCTCAGCAGTGCTACACTGGCTAGCACTACAGATGAAAGAGACTTGACCACAAGATGAACACGAGCCTGCAGTGTGATGCTGCCACTAGTAAAGCGACCAAAACGCTGGCTTGCATCCATAGATTCTTCTCAAGCAAATCCTGGGACATCATTCTCCCCTTGTGCTCAGCCTTGGTGAGGCCGCAGCTGGAGTACTGCATCCAGTTTTGGGCTCCACAATTCAAAAAGGATGTGGAAAAGCTTGAGAGAGTCCAGAGAAGAGGCACGCACATGATCAGGGGTCAGGAAAACAGACCTTATGACGACAGGCTGAGAGCTATGGGACTCCTTAGCCTGGAAAAGCGCAGGCTCAGGGGTGATCTGATGGCCACCTATAAGTTTATCAGGGGTGACCACCAGGATCTGGGGAAACGTTTGTTCACCAGAGCCCCCCAAGGGATGACGAGGTCGAGCGATCATAAACTACTACAAGACCATTTCAGGCTGGACACAAGGAAGAATTTCTTTACCGTCCGATCCCCCAAGGTCTGGAACAGCCTGCCATCGGAGGTGGTTCAAGCACCTACATTGAACACCTTCAAGAGCAAATTGGATGCTTATCTTGCTGGGATCCTATGACCCCAGCTGACTTCTTGCCCTTTGGGCGGGGGGGCTGAACTTGATGATCTTCTGGGGTCCCTTCCATACCTAATGTCTATGAAATCTATGAAATCATTTTTCTATCTTCAAAATAGCTTGTATATATTGATTAACATACAAGTTAGAACCAAAAGGGGTTTATAGATGTGGTCCAGGAGGCAGTGGGGGGTACAGTAATTTCTGAGCCGTGCTAATTAAAAGGACCTTAGCATCATGTGTATCAGCGACCCTGCACTGAAAAAATGGTGGTGGGTGTCAGAGCAAAATTTGGAGTATGTGCTGCCAGTACAGAAGAGGTTAAACTGACATGCGCGGTTTGAAGCTGTGAGTGGAAATTTCCAAGGCTCACCCAGTCCTTGCCCCCTGGGTGACCTGCGGAGCTGTCAATCATTGTTGACCTACTTTCCCCACAGACGCATGCTCAGACTGTGTCAGCTCCTGACTGAGAGCATGCTCAGTCAGAACCTGACATGAGGTAATCGGACTAGAAATTTCTCTGCGGAGAGCACGTTGATTGGCTACCAAATTGATATAAAAGTTCTGTGAGCCCCTCCCTCGGGGGGAGATCGCGTGGACTAGAGGCAGAGGCTGCTGCTGCAGGGACTGTTCTCTGAGTCAGGCTCCAGGGCCTATTGATCTCCTCCTTCAGCTCTGTTGATACTTGCTTTGTGTACTCATCTGGCTCCTGACTTACCTTTTGAACTGATTAACGGCTTACGATTTTGGATCACCCTATGGACTTTGTTTAACCCGGTTCTGGATCATCGACCTCGGCTTCCTTCACCAACTACAACTCTGCTCATCCCTCCAACTGGCGTCTCCGCTGCTTCATCTTCTGGCTACCGACCTCGGCTTCTCGTATTCGACCACCCGATTTGTCCATTGCTGTGGACTGGCGTCACGCGGTTCATCATCACCGTGTTACAGTTTGTTTCATTGTTTGTGATCCCCATTTATGAGCTGTTGACCAGCCCTGGGACTAGGTGTTCGGACTGAACCTCGTGGGCCAACAGACCCCTTTGTTGTTAATTGTTTGTTTGTGTTCCAAACTGTAACCGAAGACCTTTCTGCCTACGCCTGAAGCGTAAGTCAAATAAACTCACCTGTTCTTTATCAATCCGCTCCGAGTCCCTGTCTCCAGACTCTACGCCGCTAATCCCACCTGTCCGTATCTAACTGCCACCCCGGCCCACCGTGACCTTGGGGCCCGATCCTTCGGTTTTCCCCGACAGTGGGGTGCTTTGTTTGACTTTCAAAAAAACGTATGCGGCTAAGGCTATTTTTGCAATGCACAACAGCCTGTAATTTAGATATGCCAGAAGTGCCTAAGTCACTTCTGAAAACAGGACTTTGGCTCCTAAGTAATTTATTGCCCTGTATGTAGAATGCATGTATTGTTGGTGGAGGTTAATTATTGCATTTATTCCTAATATTTATAGTAACTTGAATATAAAAAAAGTTTTCTTACATGTTTCTTGGAAGATGGGGTAGTGTATTTTACATATAGAGAGATTAAAACAGATCTGTTAAAAAAAATAAATTTGTAAAAACTTTTTGGAACAGAATTGTTTTCAAAGAAACAGATTTTTTTATGCAAGACCTTCATGTTCATTGAGAAACCCATCTCTTTTTTTAATGAACACTTAAAATATTTCTCTAGACAATTTTCTAAAATAAAAATAAAAGTTTTGATCAAGTGTAAGAAAACACAATTCATTTTTTAACTTTCTCTGGAAATGAGTTTGATAATTTGAGGTACTTTGATCCTAAAAAACAGTTCCATGGGATTTAAACTATGGCTTCTGGCAACAGGAGTTAATCAGATTCTTCCTGTAATGTAATTAAGCAACCCTCAACAAATTGCCCATTAGCTGTGGTTAATTACTGGTATGATGATTCCATAAGCTTTCTTATTTTAACAAACTGATCATTACAATAAATAGCCTTTCATTGTTATTAATTTTAGCTAATTGTACTGTACAAATCAAAGGGTGTATTTTTAATATCCAGATTACTGGTCCTATTTACTGAAGAATTTCCATTTTAGCCTGGTGAAATAATTCAGTTCTTTGATCACCCTACAGCTTCTAAAATTATTTGGTATTGTTATGAACAGAGCTAGACTTACATGAATTAAAAAAAGGGTCAACCTTCCGAGGTTTCACAAGTAACTAAATAATTTGGTACGACTGGTATTTGAGAAAATGTATTTGAAATATTACTAGTGACAAGTGAATGTCAAAGGTTCTAAACTTGCAAAAAAAGGGTACATAAGTTTGACTTAATCTACAATACATATCCTATAAGATGTGAGAGCTGTCACAGGATACCCAATTTTTTTTTAAAATACCCTGCTCTATGGGCAGTCTGCCAAGAGCTTGCCCGCCACACCTTGATGTTAATTAAAATAAAGAGTGCAGGAGGATGCCCTGATCTTTATAATGACCATCCAGATTGTGGTCCTGGCCTTATGGGTCAATTGCATGGCTCTGTACCTCCCCTGCTGATGTTCCATGCCTCATAAGTGGCATCCTCACAGATGTTCTAACAATTTGCTGATACAGCCCCTCACTGGGCCTTCTGACTCCTTGGCCTCTCTCAGCCCCACTCCAGGATGATCTTTTCTTTTACGCCCTAGAGCCTGTCTGCCTGCATGAGCTGTGCAGGGACCTGGTTCCTTAGCTCCATGGTTTCGGTGCACCTTGGGACCACCCAAGCCAGGTGCACGCGGGCAGATGCTACCTTGGGGCGTGGGGGAATCTCCACTGCCACAGGGGGAGGCACCCTGGGGCCTCTGCACAATACACACACAGTCCCACAAGTACCCATGTCATGAGTTTTGCCTGCCTGCGGCCAGAGGTGCAGGGCCCCAGAACACAGATTCCCCCTGTACCTATCTCCTTGACAGCCGGCACCCCTGCAGTTTTCACCCCCCTGTGACTTAATACACACACGGTGTCACCAATGTCATGAGTTTTGCTTGTCAGCAATTTGAGCTGCAGTTTCCCAGAAACCCCTGCACCTATCTCCTTGAAACTTTGCAGACTTTGTGGCCCCAGGAGGAGCTACCACCCCTGCTGTTTTTATCCTGCTGTAGCTTAACACACACACGTGGGATGAGTTTTGCTCTCAGAAATTTGAGATGCAGTTTCCCTTCACCTCTCACCTTGAAACTTGGCACGCTTCATACCCTCATCTTTTAGGTATCATCCAAATCAGCCAAACAACAACAGTGTTATAGATATTCCATTGGTTCCCCACTATACTCTATGGCCAAATCTCCGAATGATTGAAACATTTCCAAATCAATTTGGAAGCTCCAAATTGATTCAGAAAGCCTAAAGCTTATAGCGATTCAATTCAGATTAACAGATACAGTCTCCAAATCATCTGAATCATCTCCGAATCATGATCCGAAGCTTTGCACAACCCTAGTATCTATCATTTAAGAATGAGTTTTAACTTACTCAGATCTTAACTTCTTAACCCAGAAATATCCTTCCTTTCATGGACCAACCATTAAAGATGGAATACTTTGCCAGCTGTTAAGTACAGAGCAGTATTAAATGTGTTTCACGGTTTCAATGACTTTATGACTCTGTATTGTTTACCTATGAAGTAGCAATCAGATTGAATTTAACTGGATATTTTATCAGATTACCAAGAAAAATATGCATAAGATCTGTTTTCATTATTAATTTTGGTTTTGGTTACTGAAACTTCTGAAATCTTCTTTAAGGCAACACAGGCATTCAGGCATAATTACTTTTTATTAAACAAGCATAACTGTCATTTGTCTTAGAAGATTCTTTGAACTTTATATGATATATGGTAAGATATTGCAAGATAGATAGACAGATAGATAGACAGATATGGTAAGATATTGCATTTCTTAAGCCTGTAAAACTTTTGTTGATTTCAATGGCTGCTCTGCAGGTGTCAGGTGATTGGCCAGCAGAGATTAAACACTGTTACATTAAGGATAAGTACAAGATGTTGTCACGCCCCTGATATTTTGCTTATCCCTGACATGGTGCATCACTGCCAGACTTACCTGTTCCATATAAAAAGTGTAAAAATTATTTGATGCTGAGAGGAAGCCTGCTTTTTCAATCCACCTTGTCCCCCCATTACAAAACTTTAGGTACCCCTCTTTTTCTTATGAGGAACCTCTTGTTTTTCCCTGTCCAAACACTTCAGGTATCATCTTTAGATACCAAATTTTCATTAAAGCCAAACAGAATTGTTCATATTACAATTTTGCATTTTTTATGGCAGGGTATCAAATAGTCAAGAAGTGGAAAAGCAGAAGCAGATCAGTATAGTTTGGGTTACACCCAACAAGGTATTATAAAAGTTCTACCAGTGAGTCTAAGCAAATTCACTCCATGGGATCCATTGTTCTTCAAATGTAAGCCCATTATTCTGGAGTGCATTATCTCTCATTTCTTGCACTACCATAATAGCTAATGACTAATGCAATTATAACTCAATTAAAAATATATATGGGACATATGGAAACTTTTAAAACCTACGGTATGGATAACTAGAAGGCTCAAACCAACTAGACAGTTGAAGTTGAAACTAAACTCAGAACTTTGTAAGATTAACATCTAAAGCTCCATTCTTGCCACTCTGTGAAACACAGAAAACTCTTGCTTATGCAGGCATCAGAAAATTAGAGTGAAGTGGTTTTTGATATTGATTTTGTTTTCTGGGAGTTGGGGGGAGGGAGAGGAGGTGGGGCGGGGGCAGAGAGGTTGGCAGTTTGGTACCAAAAGTTTTTAATTGAATTGAAATGAATTTTATGTAATTTTTTTAACAACATTCCAAAAATTCTGCTGATAATTTAGATAAAAATAAAATAGTTTTATTTTTCATTGAAATTGTCCATTTGGGAAGGAGACAGTTTCTATAGAATTCATGCCTGAAGTTCTCATTTTGGGGGATGAGGGGGGATCTGTTTTCTGTATTATCATGACCATTTGTATGCAGCAAGTATCTTGAAGCCCAGAGTACATACAACAGGTTCACCTGGGATTTTCTAAAACTGTATTTTGGTTTGCTCAGGCACATAAATTTGGCTGGATAGCTTCCACTGGCAAGTAGGCTTTTGGTAAGGGTCTAAACTGAGGTTGAAACAGCAAATAGGAGGACAATGTAGATGGCACAGCAAAAAATAGAAGAGCCCCAGAAAGTGTCAAGGCCCATGGATATTGGCAGAGGGGTAACAACCAGGTTCTATGCCCTAGGTTGCAGCAGGAGTGGCTGGGACTGGTGGCCCAGGCTCCCACCCCCAGTTTCTCTACTGGATATTGGTAGACTGAGGTAGAAAGTAGCCACTTTGCTAGTTGACTGAAGTCTATTTAGCTAATCCTCTTTGGTAAGTCTGAAGGCTGAGCAATGGAAACCTGAGTCCCCGCTACCTCTGTTCCTCTTAGCCCCTTGTAGGGAGACTAGTGCAATTGTAAAAATTGCTAATAGTAAAAATTGCCTGAGTTAAGTGGTCATGGAGTACAGATGGTAAAATACAACTTCTTTGCCAAAGGGCCCAGAAGTTTAGCTAGTAACCTAACCAGTGGGAGACCTATAGTTCTTAATGCTATATGATTGCTGTGAAGAGGGATTATTTAAAATATTATTTTGAGTTGTATAAAATGTGTGAATTATGTTTATAGGTAGTGATATTATTGAAAATAGCATCTAGATTGAAAATAGCCTTAGAAAAAATCCAGTGCATCAAATAAGGGAAATACTGAAAACTTTAAATAGCATAGCTTGGAGCCAGATAACTACAGTATTTATAGTATTCAAGCTATGTTCTATGTTGAATGTAGGGAAGATCAAGAGCATGCTGCAGATACTAAAGTTATTTATATCTGGGGTAAAAATGGAAACACCTGAAAAACCAAAGAAAAAAGATACTGCAATGGTCAATACATAGTACTGGCTTATATAATATATATAATACCTCAATATATAATACCACAGGCTTCTTTAAATTTAAGTAAGTAATTCTGAAAGTGACCTTATTTTCAAATTGGGTGCCACTATCATTTGATTCACCTTCTTTCTCCACCCTTTATTACATTTAATATCCTTTATCCTTGTTCTAAATTTTTTTGTTAGAGTTTTCGACAAGGTTTTTAAACTTGTAATTTGTTTCCATCTTTGCCTATCATCAGAAACAAATAAATGTCTGTCACTTACCTTGTAGTCTTAGTCTGATGCTATGTTTAGACTTCACAGTATTCAGGGCAGGGATTGCCTCTTTCTGTGTTTGTACAGCACCCTGCACACTGGAGACTAATTCTAAGCAGAGTCTTGTCAAATGTCTTGCAGCTAATTGTACAACAGAACAAAATTACTTATTCAGCATGGAAAATGGGCTAGGGCACATGTGTACTGTACATCTATACTGCATAGGGGTTTGCTATTTACATCTTTACATATAAAAAATATATACCAAAACACATTTGGTCCCTCCCTATCTTAGAATAGTCTCCACAGCTGTTGACCTTTGGAAGCAAGACAAGCTGCTCCCTACTCCATGAGCCTCTATAGCAGTTATGGAATGGCAGCTGAAAGAGGGCCCTCTTTTAGGGACAAATTCAGGGCTAAACTCAGAGGTGATTTTTAAATCCCATGTCCTTAAACTTAGTTAGACTCTCAGGGCACATCCAGAGAAGTGTGCATGTGTGATATGTGGCACCACAGACCCAGAGATCCCATTATCAAAAAAATCTGTGGTAGAAAAAAGTGGGGCGGCACATGTGGCAGCAGTGCACGCTGCCCCAAACTGGAGCCTGGCTTGGCTGCCTGCTGCTGGTTAGCCACTGCTGGAGCTTTGGGAGGCCCCCAGGACCCCAGGTAGGGCTGCTGAGGCCAACCCAGGTCCTCTACCCCATCCAGGACAAGATGCCATCTGCCACAGCACATATGCATAGGCGTTCCCCAGGGTCAAGCAGAAGCAGCACGTACTGTGTCACTGCTGTTTGTCCCTGGGGAAACACACATGCCTACACATCTGGATCTGTCCTTAGGTGTTCTCTTATATACTTATAAATATTATGGCACATGTTGCCATAATATTTGAATGCCTTTCTTATAAACCAATGGCAAACCATCCACAGTGGATTTCTAAAAGTCCCTGCAATTTTGTTATTCTTGTAGTAAAAACTCTGCTTGGGTTAGAGGGAGTTTTGTTTTAACTTACACACACACACTCGCATATATATATGTAATTTGGGGGTTTGATCAGCAGGGTCACTTTGGGCATGTCTAAACATGCAATTAATTCAAAGTAGGCTTACCGCACAGGAAAAATACTGTACTCCCTCTTGAGTGTAAATTAGCTCCCACCCCTTGCTCTGCTGCTCTGCCCCCCTGCAGCAGCCAGAGGAAGCTCCAGGCTCCCCCTAGGTGCTAGTCCAGGGCCTGGAAAGTAGGCCTGTATGAAGTAGCTAGCATTTGCTTTGGATACAGATTTGAATCTGCACAAGCTACCCAACCCCCCTTGCTCCCCAAGCTCCCCCATGGTTGCCCCACCCACCATGGCTCCAGCCCTTTAAGAAAAAAAACCCTGAGAAAACCCCACACTCACCTTATCTGCTGGCAGGGAGCAGTCCCTGCTGCCCCCTATTGCCCCATGCTGCATGGGGGCTCATCCATGAGCTCCCTGAAGCTTTGAGGCTAGTGCAGGAGCAGTGAGTCCCAGAGTTTTCTCTGGTTTTTTTTTTTCTTAAAGGGCCAGAGCCACGGCAGGTGAGGCAGCCATGTGGGGACTGGGAGAGGAGGGGGTGTCAGGGGGCTCATAGAGAGCACCCCATGCAACCTGAGGCAGTGTGGGGCAGCAGGGATCACCGCCTAACTCAGCAGCACCCACTGAATTGGGGCTTTTTTTAAAGGGCTGGGAGCTTGGGTGGGTGGGGCAGCCACGGGGGGGGGGGGGGGGGACTGGGGGAGCAGGTGGGGGCTTGCAGGGGCTGGGGAAGCAAGCAAGGGGTGGGGCCTGGCAAGGTTCCTCCCTCTCCCAGCCCCCTCCCCCCAACCTCCTACTTACCAGCTTGGAGTCCAGCTGCAGCTCCCTGCTGCAGCCAGTGGGGACTGCCTGAATCTCTGAAGCTCTCCAAGCTTTTTCCAAAGATTTGGAAAGCTTTGAATTAATTTGGGCCTTTTAATTGGTGCCCTGATTCAATTCAGATTTGAAGATTTGGCCACTGGATCAGGCCGAATTGCCTCCAAATCGGATCTCCACCCAAAGCTTCACACAGCCCTACTGGTGGGGAGCACGGGACCAGGAGATACTGGGAGGGGCCACAGACCAGGAGAGCTGTTGCAGAGTTCTCCTGCCCCATGCACATGGAGCAAGTTCTGTGTCCAGTGGGGCATCCCCATGGCTGGCCAGGACCTGTCCCCATCTGGGGTAGGTCCCAGCCAGCTCCAGGCTGTGCCCCTCCCTCACAGCTGTTTCCCAGCTTTGTACCCTGATCAGGTGATAGGGACAGAGGGCTGGGAAGAGTCCCCTCCCCTGCAGGGCTTTTCCAGTTCTGTGCCCCAATTGGGCAATCTGGACATGGGGCTGGGAAATAGCTGTGGGGGAAGGGCAGGTCCCAGGTCCCTGCCCCGATCCACTGGAGAGGCAGCTAGCAGTGAGCCGCCAGAAAGAGCTGTGGGGCTGGGACCTGGCCCACGCTAGTTTCATAGTTTGTAGGGTTGGAAGGGACCTGAGCAGATCATCTAGTCCGACCCCCTCTCATGGCAGGAAAGAGTACTGGGGTCAAACGACCCCAGCAAGATGAGCATCTAACCTCCTCTTAAACATCCCCAGGGTAGGAGCCTGTACCACTTCTCTTGGAAGCTGGTTCCAGACCCTAGCCGCCCTGACCGTGAAGTAGCGCCTCCTGATATCTAACCTAAACCTACCCTCTGCCAGCTTGTGACTGTTATTCCTGGGCACTCCTGGCGGTGCTCGGGGGAACAGTGACTCCCCCAATACCTGCTGGTCCCCCCTGACTACTTTATAACAGGCCGCAAGATCCCCCCTCAGCCTTCTCTTTTGGAGGCTGAACAGGTTCAGGTCCCGCAGCCTGTCCTCATAGGGCCTGCCCTGTTGTCCCCTGATCACATGAGTGACCACTGTCCTTGGACACCTGGATCTCCTGCCCTCCGGGACCTCAGCGCTTCTCCAACTATTCTCCTTACCTCGTTGAAGTCTGCCGTCCTAAAATCTAGGGCCGCTGCCTTACTACATGCCTTTGCCACCTTGCACTGGATGGTGAATTCCAGCAGGCGATGATCGCTGTCGCCCAGGTGGTCGAGCACCCGCGGCCCCCTCACCAGGTCATCACCCATGGCCAGCACTAGGTCCAACAAGGCGTCTCCCCTGGTGGGGCTGTGCACCTCCTGGGTTAGATGGAGGTCCTGCACTCTGGCCAAGAACCTACGGGAGCATTCAGACCTGGCTCACTGTTCTTCCCAGCAGATGTCTGGGAAATTCAGGTCCCCCATGACTACCACATCCTTAGCCTTCACTACCCCTGTGAGCTGACCCAAGAATTCCTGGTCAAGCTCTTCTCCCTGGTTGGGAGGTCTGTAGTAGACTTCCACCATTAAGTCCCTTTCCCCTCGACTGCCTTGTACTCTAACCCAAAGCACTTCAGAGTGCCCCTCCCCGGCCTCCTTGCTAATTAATGAGGATGTGTATTCCTCCTTAATATAGAGCACCATGCCCCCACCTCTCTTTCTTATCCTGTCCCTCCTGTACAGCCTATTGCCCTTCACATTCACCGCCCAATTATGCATTGCATCCCACTACGTTTCCGTAATCCCCACTATGTCCGGGCTGGTGTCCGGGAAGGTGAGTTCCTCCTGCTTGTTGCCCATACTACGAGCGTTTGTGTAGAGGCATTTGAGGCCTCCTGTGGGTGTGTGTACTGACCCCCTAGTCCCAGTGTTACCCTGGCCCCTATCACTTACCTGTTTGTTTGCTTCGCTCGTTGGTCTGGGCTAGGATAAGTCCCAGCCAGCCCCAGGCTGCATAGGGAAGTCTGCACATGCAGAACGCAGCTGGCTGGAACCTACTCCAAAATGTGATCATGGAGCCAGGGCTGGGAGCTGCCTGCTGCTGGGGCAGCGGGTCATTGTCTTGGCTGTACTCCAAGCTTGAAGCTGATCCCAGCAGCAGGCACCTCCCAAGGGCAGGGAGCAATATCCTGCCCCATCCTGCCCAACTGACCAGGAGCAAATTTGCTCCTGGTCAACAGTCTACATGTGTGGTTCATAGATTTCATAGATTTCATAGACATTAGGGCTGGAAGGGATCTTGGAAGGCACAGGAAGTCAGCTGGGGTCATAGGATCCCAGCAAGAAAAACATCCAGGTTTCCCTTGAAGGCATTCCAAGTAGGTGATTGAACCACCTCCAATGGCAGGCTGTTCCAGACCTTAGGGGCTCGGACAGTAAAGAAGTTCTTTCTTACATCCAGCCTGAAATGGTCTTGCAGGAATTTATAACAATTCAACCTTGTCATCCCTTGGGGCACTCTGGTGAACAAACATTCCCCCAGATCCTGGTGAACACCCCTTATGAACTTATAGGTGGCCATCAGATCTCCCCTGAGCCTGCGCTTTTCCAGGCTGAAGAGTCCCATAGCTCTCAGCCTCGCGTCATAAGGTCTGTTTTGCTGACCTCTGAATATGCACGTGTCTCTCCTCTGGACTCTCTCAAGCTTCTCCACATCCTTTTTGAATTGTAGAGCTCAAAACTGAATGCAGTACTCCAGTTGTGGCCTCACCAAGGCCAAGTACAATGGGAGAATCATGTCCTGGGATTTGCTTGAGAAGCATCTATGAATGCAAGCCAGGGTTTTGCTCGCTTTACTAGCCGCAGCATCACATTGAAGGCTCATGTTCATCTTGTGATCAATCCTGACCCCCAAGTCCCTCTCGTCCATAGTGCTAGTCAGTGTAGCACTGCCAAGACTATAAACATGCTTTAGGTTTTTTCTCCCGGGGGAGAACCTTGCATTTTTTGGTGTTAAACACCATCAGGTTCTCATCTGCCCATTTCCTGAGCCTGTCAAGGTCAGTCTGGATTACCCCCCTGTCCTCAGGTGTGGATGCTTTACCCCAAAGTTTGGTATCATTGTTGAACTTGGCCAGTCCACTTCTGACTCCAATGTCCACATCATTTATGAAGATGTTGAGCAATATGAGTCCAAGGACAGAGCCTTGTGGGACTCCACTGGTAACAAGGCACCATGACAATGACTTCCATCAACCACCATGCTCTGGGTCCAACCATGGAGCCAGTTTCCCAGCCAGCAGATTATGATGGACCCAAGGCCACAGTTGGCCAGTTTTGCCAAGTGGTGATCATGGGATACTAGATTAAAGGCTTTTTTAAAGTCAAGATATATAATGTCAATCTCTTCCCCCTTGTCCAGGTGATAGGTCACCTGGTCGTAAAAGGAAATGAGATTGATCAAGCACAACCTACCTGCAACAAACTCATGCTGGCTATCCCTCAGGGTGTTGCCATCGGCCAGTCCATTAAGAATGGCCTCTTTGATAATCTTTTCTAAGACCTTCCCTGGGATACTCTCTCACAGCAATTTTACACCCCCTCTATTAATGTCTAATGGTATGTAAGGGTATGCCTACTTCATGTGAGCCCAGAAGCACAGCTGAGAAATAAGCATGCTGTACTCATGCTCAAATCCACAAGTTTAGCAGCATATACAGTTTAGAGCAGTTTTGAGAGTACACCATCATGGTGCCTCTACCTTAACATACACAGAAATATGCTACATAATGTAGAGCCTACTTCTCCCTACAAGCAACGGTGGGTGCATCTATACAAGACAGCAACATGCTACGGCAACATAGTGTTGGCAGGCACAAACAGTGACGCTGCAGCTATGTCGTTGTAGCAACACACTCCCTTGCTATAGCACATTGCTACAGCAGTGTAGCAGCTAAAAATAACCATACACCACTACCACAGTTTAGTAATTCCTTTAATACTTCCTTTAGAACAAACTGATGGTGCACTAACAATGGTACCATAGGGGCACATGTAGATGCACCCAGTGATAATAGGGACAAAGAAGAATTATTTCTAACAATGAATGGAAGTTCCCAGTGTTCATTAAAAAGCAAAGCCAGAGCAGTCATTACACATCCTTTCTGTGATCAGAGGTGTTTCTTTCATCATTCAAGTACATTGTTTAGTCTTCTGAGTAGGTTAGCATCCCCTAGTATCGGCATTAGTATCCCACTTTTCTGTGGTAAAATACAGACTGTGACGGGCTGGAATTTGCTGAGCAGCTAATGCACACAATAAATGCTGTAGAATTGCTGTGTAACATAGCGTACAGTGCTAAAAGTATACATTAACTTTAAGACTGTGTATATTTAGACATATATCATAATATTTTGGAAGAAAACATACATCAAGGGGAAATCCACAAAAGTGGAAAAATAGTCCAAATTAAGATTACCGTTAAAGATTAAATTATTGTAAATGTGCCCTTGTAATGCTGCAACACACATAAAATATGTAATTAATAATAGCCAGTCATTCATTGTGAGGCCTCCAAAAATGAGGGTGAATTATCAAAGCTTAAAAACCCCAATGTCTTCCAAATTGTGAAACAGTCAATATCAGTGAAAGGTGCTAAGAAATTCCTGCGAGGTGCTGAGTACCCTCAACTCCTGAATGACCAACCTTTCCGCCAATTGGAGCAGGAGAAACCTGGCATTCACAGGATAAAGATCTCAATGTAAAAACATTTATATCTCCTAAAATCTCCTTTTTATGGTTATTTTTCTTGTTTTAGTTCAATGCTAATTGACACAGACACAGTAGGTGTACAGACATGGATTTAAAACAGAAGGAACAGGGGATCATGAAGTGAAATAGTTTTGCTTATCAACGTGGCCCCTCAAGAAAATGAAAATTGATTACATAAATATATTTGGTGTCTGGGATAGGGACAGATAATCACAATGCAGCTGATTCAGTATTTATTGTCTTAACACTTTTCAACCTGAAATAACACAAAAGCTTTTTTCTTCAAAAGACCAATATTTAAAGGGTGTTGATTTATGTAAATCAATAATTTATCAACTTGCTCTCATTCTCTGCTGCCAGCCAGATGCTTCTAGCTTTGCTCTGCCAGATGATGTCAGCTGCAAAGCATAATGGCCTTGTGCTTCATGTAGAAATAAGAACATAAATATTTTAAAAATCCTGCTACAGGAAGTCAGGGGAGTTGGGTGAGAGATTTTACTGGTTTACTGTGAGAGTAGTGCAGGTCTATATATTTTATGGGCTAGTTTTATCAGAAGTGGAGGCAGGGACGTTTCAGTCTGATTTTTATCTCCTAACAAGGCTGACAGACCAAAGTCTTTTCATGGCAATTTGTTGAAGACATCTGGTGAAGCTTTCTATGGGATGAACACATAGCAGAGTGTTCCTCTGGTGTCAGTTGGCATGGCAACCAGTAAAAGACTATTCAACATCAGTAGGTTTCAAAAAGGTTGAGGCCTAGTTGAAAATCCATTTGGGATCCTACCTGTTAAACTCTCCTTTTGAAAAGGCACTAAATCTTTTCTTGGGGAAGTAGACTAAACCAGTATGTACCACTGTATAGTATCTTCTGTCTCAAATAATTTTCAAAGCATGGTATTAATGATTCCAGGAAGCAAAGGCCTGATGTAACAGACAGTATTACTGGTACTATACTAAAAAAAATATTACCAGAATCACCACTGATCCCTGGACAAAAGGGGAAGGCGACATGACAAGGGAGGAGAAAATAGTCTATTCTTAAAGTTTTAATACAAGAAATATCATGAGTCACCCTAGGCAAATGATTCATTATACTGAGTCATTATATATTACTATAGAGTTCTTCCGCTAAGAGGCAAATCACATCCTCCTACTAACCCCCAAACTATTGCTTACATTCTGCACTGTTCCCTGCCATGCCCAGCTGCTCAAAAAAAAAGTTTTAATTGATTGAGTTCCATGAAAATGAGAGGATTTTCCCCTGAAGGTAAAATGCATACCTTCTGCACAAAGACCAAGTAAACCTCACATATGAGGGATGATTTTGTTAGTTTTAGGATGGGGGCCTATGGGTGCATCTCAGAAGTCTTTCCATAAATTTTACTTCAGCCCTTAAACAGTATCAGCTATTGTACAATTTTTACTTATGCGTATGTTTTGAAGTTGTATTCTGGCTACTAGCTCAATGTATTTGCACAATATTCCTGCTCCTTTAAAGAGTCTTTTTCCTATTCTGCTCCTTTAAAAAGTCTTAAGGATTGTCTAAGGTCTAGAACGCTCTGTAGCATAGTTCAAAAAGCTGATCAGTAGGCACATCTGCATGTGCACATTTACTGCGCAGTAACCAAAATTACTGTACAGTAGGGGCACACTTATACATGTACATGCCTGTACTACACAGTAAATATGGTAGCTAACACTGACTTCAGCGTAAATTGGGAGGTATCAAATTTACACCTTATTGATTACTGTACAGTAATGCATGTGTAGACATCTTACTGTGTAGTAACACTGTGTGTGTTGGCTGACCTGGGCTAACTTTAGTCCCATGTTAGTTCACACACAACATTAATGCACTTTAATGCCTGCATGTATAGACGTTGGCGTATTCCTGCTTACTGTGCAGTAACTTACTGTACAGTAAATTTAAGGTGGCATAAATGCGCCTGTAGACATGCCCAGTTAGTACTAGTGCCCGCTGTGGCTGGACTGAGACTATAACAAAATAAAATAGAGCCAAAAAAGAGATCATCTCAATGTGTTGACTTGATTCTAAGGCACAGTGCCTCTAACTGTGCCTTCCATGCTGACGCAGGCAAAACTGGCAGAGACAAATATAGTTATAGAAAGATCATCCAGAGAATTATGCCCCTGTCCACCCACTTTGTAGGTCTCCACTCTAGCACCATAGAACTAGGGGCAACTCAACTACTATGGTTAAGGTTTTCTGCATACTTTATTAGATGTTTAATGAATACCCCAACAAAGAGACAGCATAGGGTCTATGCACTACCTAGATCCAACTTAACCCTTATGAGGGGAAAGAGTCTTTCACACTGGTTCTCTGCAATGAAGTGAATTTCATCATAAGGATCTGATCAAAAGCACATTGTATCAATATAATAGTGCTAGAGTGATGTTGTAACCATGATGGTCCAGGAACTTTGTGAGGGGCAAGGATTATTCTGTGGTATTTTTACTGGACAAGCTGCATAGATAGTTTCAGACAAACTTTCAAATGCAAAGCATTGTTCTTCATATCTGAACAATCGCTTTGCTTACTTTCCTCCTCAGACCTGAGCAATGTTTTGCATTCAAAAGCATGTCTAACTTTATCCCAACTCTGCAGTTGTCCAGTAAAAGATAACACCCACAAAATATTTGCCTTACATTATATCAATAATATTTACCATTTATTTCAATGTACTTCGGAAAATGCCTTAAATGAGTAAAAAGATTACATATTTTAGAAAAGTGTCTCTATGTGCATGTACATGCATGTTTATGTGCATACACATTTTCTTTAGTTAAACTATTTAGAACATATTTGCATAGTTGTGATAGTTTTATAAATCTTCGCTTTGATTCAGGCTCAAAATCTTCAGTAATAGATTGGAAAACTAATTATCCCGTTACTATATCTGAATGTACAAAAATTTTCATTTGACTAATAGTGCCCCTTTACCTGGACCTCCTAAGGAAACCAGATGTAAACCTTAACAAGAATTATCTGGGTTAAAGACAACTGCAGTAAACTGTATAGAAATAAGTAACCTGGCTCTAATTAGAGTTAAAACTTTTTCTGCTTTCCCACCCTCCAAAAATGTCCACTGTGATGTTTCCAAATTTATAGCAGGGAGTAAAAGTAAAAAATGTTTTAAAAAACTAACAAAAAATAATGAATATTTGTGCATTGCCAGGTCATTACTGCACGCTACAAGTACGCATGGTTATACATGCTATTGAAAAATCTTATGTTGACTGGCAAAAAGGCATGGTTGGTTGTTAACTTAGAAAATACCGTTTACAATCACAGTAACCATCCAATGAATTAATCTGAATAGTTTGAACTGAAGCTGTCTTCAAAGTAACCACAGTAAAACCTGAGTGCTAGATTGTTGCTTGCATTCCAGCTCCTTTGAACCATTCATGGGATCAGAGGAGCTAGTTTCTGCCTGCAATTATTGGGCAGATGAAGAGTTCACCAGCAGTGACGAGCTTTCACTTGTTGGCAGAATGGACTCTTCTGTGACTTTCTCACCTTGATGCAGGAAGGGCATGTAGCAGAAGAGAGGGCATGGTTTGAGAATGGAAAGAGCAGGGAGTTGCTTTAAAGTTCCAGTGGCTGTCTCTTGTCTTCTTTTGAAGAGGCAGTATGCCGCTGCTACAATTTAGACTAGCCCCTAAGCTGTATTTATTTAGAACAAAGTTACAACCTTGGAAAGCTATAAATTTCTATTTTGATGTCCTTTGATTGTACTGTAGCAAACATGCCTCAGAGTTTGGAAACAATCTGCATCTACTTGCCTATACAATAAAAAAACCCCAAACTAATATTTATCAAATCTTTTCTTTGCATACAAAGTTCAGTGTGGACCAAGCCAGCCCTGTCAGAGATCCAGAAAAAAAACCTGGCCAAGAGTAGCAAAATGTTCTGTCATTGCTGATTAGGTAAGTGACTGCAGAGCTTTAAGAAAAAAAATCTATTTTGTTTAGGGCAGCAAAAGTCTTCCAGACCATGATGGGCCCTAATCCTTCACTGGGTTCTTTACGTGCTACCTCAATGCTGTTAAATAAATTGATGATAATAATCTAAAGTGAATCCAAATGTCTATAGTATATGCATTTTTCTATTCTGCTCAGTCTTTGTAACACCAATTTATATATCAATGTAACTTGCACGTTGAAAAGCAGGAAGAAAGTATATGTAACAATTCACCTTATACCTTAACTTATACCTTCTTACTGTTCTTTTTTCCCCTGGTAATGTAAATTAAGGTAATTGAATTCCTTTATATATTGTCAGGGCAGGTGTAAGTATCTCTATGGGAGTAAATATTAAAGTAAGAGGGTCAAATTTTATATAGCAGCTCTGAGATTGGTACTTTGAGTTTGAGCATCATAGATATGTAGATAAAATTCACATAATAATTTGTTTATGTTGCTCCAAGGCACATACCCTGCTTTATTTTCATTCTCCCTTGGTTTGCATCATCTCTTGCATATGGAAATGCATCAACAAGTTATTATGAATTCAAGTTTGACACATTGATATCACAGATTCACAGATCCTGTTATTCTCACGCATTTTGCCAAGGTATAAAAAGGAAAGTGATTTTTATGAATATATTACAATATGCAACCTCATTCCCTAAGTATCCTTAGGATTATACTTCATTCCTTCTTTATTTATCATGCAGCAGCAAATAATTGAATAAGCTCCAGAAATTTGGACAATTTGTTCTTTCTATTTAACTAACTTGAACTACATTTTGCCCTCAGATTCCTTTCAAGCAATTCCTACTGAGAGCTGGGCTCATGTAACTGGGTAAAATTAGACATACCAGCTGATTTTTATTATTCTTTTCACTTCCTTCAGGAAATCCCTCCATTTTATGTTCTGAGTATGCCCTTCTTGATCCATATATAGATCAGCAGAGGAATTGGTCCTCACAACTCTTTCTCTCAGCCTGCCTCTACAGTACACTCTCACCTTTCCCTTTAAGCAATAACAAGCCACAACATAGTCCTATTCCAAGGAGTTGATAATCCATCAAAACATTGATAGGCTCCCCATTAGCTTGCCATATGACTTTAAGTAAATCATATCACCTCATTGGTTAAGTATAGACAGTCAAAAAGCCAAAGGCTGAATTGATTCAGTCTTCTCAAACTAGTCTTAACTGCTTAGACTGAACCGAAAAACAAGTGAAAAGTGAAATCACTTTTGATTCTAGAAATGCAGCTATATGCTTGCAGTGGCCCAGGCCACAAGGACTAGAGAGCCTCTCTGCTTGGCTGAAGCAGACAGCTTGAACTAAGGCTAGCCCACTAGCCCTGCAAGGAGTTTTTTTCAGGGGGAAGTGCAAAGCATCCTGGGATGCTGGGGGACGGTGAGTTAGCTTGAATCAGGAGGGGATCTGGGACAGAAGTTCAATAAACAAATTTAACCTAAATCAGTTAAGTCTGGTACTACATCCATCCAGTTTTATTTTAAACAAGCTTTGGCCATTTTGAAATTGGTTTAATGCACACTGAAATTATGTTGTGTTACAGACTTGATCCGGTTTCCAATCACCAGTTTGTGTGTAATTTCTGTTCCTAATTATTGTGCCCTGCTTTCCCCAACTGGAAGTGTAGATAATACCCTTCTATATGTATAGATAAACTGAGCCACATATGAGTTATTTTGCTATTTGCCACAGTGACAAAATTCATGCAATAATACATTTTGATGTTTCTGTAAATCTTCAGTTATGTCTTTACATTTTAATTGGTTGCTAATTAATAGTGGTAGTATTCATTAATCCCCTGTTATTTAGAAGATAAACACTTGCAGTAAATTTTGCCTGTTGAACATCCACTTCTCTCTCTCTCTTTTTCTCTCTCTCATGCGTGTACACACACACAAACACACACTTTAGAGGAGCACATTAGCTTGTTTTTAAAAATGCTACCACAGATGTTGGTTGTCAACCAATCACTGAGCAGAAAAGCTATTAAAGGAAAATGGCTACTTTGAAGAATAAAGTTAAATTGCTGATATAACTCACTGGTGACTTCTTCACAGCTTACTCCTCCAGATGCAACTAATCTCCATTCTAAACCCAGCTTTCTTTTTTAATTAACAAATATCAAGCTCTCCTTAACCCACTTTTCAACACAGTACCTCCATTCACACTTTAATTCCAGTTATCCTTTAATAAAAATAAGCTGTTTTAAGATTCCCACCAGCTCAGCCAGTAACATATTTCTATTGTTTCAGTCCTGAATCAGAAAAGTGTGTAGTACAATAAATCTTTCTTGCTGTGACCCTTCAAGTCAATTTTTAACTAACAGGTTCAGTACTGGGAGAATCAAAGTATGCCAGGATCATCAAACTGAACTGTAGGCTCCACTGGAGTACTGAAACTTACAGCTAGAAGTGACACTGAAGACAGTGGAAGAACCAGACAGAAGTAAAACTGAGTCACAGATCCTTGAACATATTTAAACTCCTAACGCCCACTGAAATCAAATGAGAGTTAAGCCCTAAATAATTTTGTCCACCTGGCCCTTAGGCTAGATCAAATAAAGATTTAGATGTCTAAAATGTGACCTAGTTAAAATTGAGGTATCTAAATTCAACATTAAAATCCCAAAAGCCCCAGTTCAGCCACTATCTAACCCTAGTAGTGCCCAAGCTCCTTATGTGTTTTTCAAGTTCCATGGGAGCTCAGTGTTTTGCTTTGTGGTATGTGCATAGCTATTTCCTCATCAGGATAGTAGTGTAACTAAAAGGAGGTGACTGAGGTAGCAGCCCTGGGCACTGGCTTGGGGTGTGTTTGCAAAAATAACATCAGGCCCACCACTGCCCACTAACTTGCCCCGTTATACCTATCAATCAATATCTAGATGCTATTTATTCCCCAAGTCACCTGAGGGGTTCAACCTTGTAGGCAGACTCAGAGTATGACTACCCTGCAATAACAGTGGGCTCCCCACTCAAAATATATTCTTAAATGTAGTTGTTTTAAAAACATCGTGGAGGTAGTATCACCTTTTATCCATCAGCCTAGTGGTTAAAAACACTGACTTAGAAAGTGGGACACTTAGTATATGTACAGGCATCACATTTAGATTGACTTCACTGGGGTTAGGTCAATCTAAATGCCTAATTGTATAGGCGTGCAGAGAGCTTTAATCACCCCCAAGTGGTGTGTCTGTTCTAAGTTATTTCACCTGAGTAAGTCTACTAACTTAGGTCAAGATTGGGTTAACCCAATCTAAGAAAGAGTTACCCAATTTCTAGAACACCTAGGACTGGGAAAACTCAGCCACTTGCCTTAACCCCAGGGCCATGCTATTTCCACCTTCTGACTTTGACTGGGGTACTGTTAGGCCCCACAACCTCCTAACTGTGCAATCCTCCCCCCTTGCAGACCCACCAACCCCTCCCCATGGACCTGCTAGCTCACTCCAATCCCATGACCTCGCCACCCCCCACTATCCCTGCTAACCCCTCCCCTCCCTGATCCCGCCCAGCAGTGGTGAGCTCTTGCATGGACCACTCCCCATCTAGGTGCTTAAAGTAAGCTGCCACACACAGACTGGAGTTGCAAACACTTGTTTCCACACATGGATTTATTTCCCATCTCCTCATGACAGGTTCAACTTCCCACCCCTACTTTCCAGAACAGGCCAGACTGTCAGCCAGCCCATTGGGGTTGACAGAATAGCAAAGAGTTCAAGTCTTTTGGGGCCAGTGAAGGTGTATTGAAATTATCTCTGCTGTGATCCTGAGGCTCCCACCCAGAAACAAGCCCTCCACATGCTGAAAAAATGTAGTGCAGTCAGTGTCAGAGTGATAGTGGAAGTGTCTAGTACTGCTCTTGAGAACATGTCTGAACCAAAATCCTTGGGTCTTCCAGAAAAAGGATGCCAACACGTTTTTTGGCAAATGGTGTATATGGAACAGGAGTGAGTGGGTAGGGCTTGTTTCTCAGTGATGGTCTAGGATCATTATGAAGTGTTATCCACAGAAAGAGCAAGCAAGAGTAGGGCATGATTCTATGAATTAGTATTTGGGGAACTTCCCTTGGAGAGGAAGGTTCTGGTTCCCATCTTTGCTCCCAAGACCCTTTCTGTACTTTCTGCAGCTTTGTGTAAAATACAGAAAAAAGCTTGACAGTGGGGCTGAAAATCAGAGCTACCCAAGCTGAGTGCCCTGCAGCCATGTTCCCTTCTGCCCAATGACTCCTGCATTCTTCTGTACACAGCTTCAACTGGAGGTGTGGAGAACTCCCCTCCCCCCGATCCAGTCCAGCCTGGTTAGGCCACTCTCTTATGTACTGCAACTATCTCTTAGAAAGGTATTTCAAGAGCTCATCTAGTTGGTCCTGCTACACTAAGACAGGAGAAGGAATATACACGACCTCTGAAAGATGTTTTCCCAGCTGGTTCTTAAAAAAACCTCCATTACCAAAAATTCTACAAATATCCCTAGGAAGTCTTGTCCAGCATTTCACTGCCTTACTGGCCAGAAAGTTATGGCAGATATTCAATCTAATTTGTTGCAAATTAAATCCATTTTCTTTTCTGCTTTCTTCCCTTGTCCCTGCTGCATATATGGAAAACAGTTTATTGCTACCCTCTCTAAAATTACCTTTTGACATACTGGAAAATTGTTATCATGTTCCTCCTGCCCCTACTTAACCCTCTCTTTTTTAGACTAAACAAACTCAGTTCCTTCAACCTTAGTTAGGGCGCTGTGGAACATGACTTATGAGGAGAAGCTGAGGGAACTGGGTTTATTTAGTTTGCAGAACAGAAGACTGGGGGTGGGGATTAAATAGCAGCCTTTAGCTACCTGCAGGGTGGTTCCAAAGAGGATAGAGCTATACTGCTCTCTGTGGTGGCAGATGACAGAACAAGGGGCGATGGTCTGCAGTTGCAGCAAGGGAAGTTTAGGTTAGATATCAGGAAAAAGCTTCTTCCTAGAAGAGTAATGAAACACTGGTACAGGTTACCCAGAGAGGTTGTGGACTCTATCCTTGGAGGTTTTTAAGACCCAGCTAGATGATCTAGTTGGGGATGGTCCTGCTTTGAGCAGGGGCTTGGACTCGATGATTTCCTGAGATTTCTTCCAACCCTAATTTTCTATGATTCTATGATTCTAAGGAGCAGGAAGGTACACAGGCACCATAGTTCTTATCCCTGGGCTGCAAGCTCAGTGCTGCACCTGTTACAGACAGAACACAGCATATTTCTCAGTCTAGGAATTTCAGCAATCCAAACCTCTTGTGGCTACAAAACTTTAGAAACTTTTACAACTGGAAATATTCCAAAACCAGCCTACTTTTAAACATTGATGGAATCAGTTAATACAGAGGTGCAAAGAAAAATAAATGCAGGAAAAACATTTACGCTTTAAAAAATCATGTTTCATAAAAATATGTGTTTGGGCACAGCTTATATATACAATGGGGATTCAAATTAGATAACATTTTATCTGTATTCAATGACTAATTCTTATTATAAATTGCTTTTGCTGAGAAATAAATGGATGGCTGACACCAATCCACCAGAACCTTCCTGGCCTCATGGAAAATGTCTTCAAATTCAGAAAAAAAGAAGCTGTTTTGGGGGTTTGTTTTCGGTCTTGATTTTTTTTTTGATTATTCTGGTTTTTGCTTGTGTGATTTGTGATTTTTTGGATCTTGAGTTTGATTCACTGGGGGAAAAAGAATTGAGAGATGAAGGAAGAAAACAAGACCAAAGAAGAACAACATAGAAAGAAAACACTTACATGAGAAAAAGGAATTCACAGCCTTGTATTCTTAAAGAGGTATTTGCCTTAGACCATTTGCCAAACTGCAAATGATTTATGAACACATAGCCAGGGCTGCACCCCTCATGATATCTGTGATATCTGGGAAAGGATTGAGCTTGGATAGTTTTGTTACCTCTATGTAAATATACTGTCAGATACATTTCTACATATTGTGCATAACAACTGTATATATCCACTCTGCATACCTTAGCCACATATTCCTTTTGCTGTGGTCAATTTATATTTTATATCTTTTACCTAGGGATTCACGCTTGAGAGAAAAGGGCTACTCAGTCCATTAGCTGATCTGAATTTATGATGATAAATCCCTTGATGTTCAGCCATGACAGGAATTACTCTGCTCTAATGAGTAATAAATGTGGATAAGTCATGTGTCCCTGTGGATTAGTTGGCCAGAAATTACATTTAGAAGAAGGCTAATTGTCTAAAATTTATCCAAATTCAATACAAATTTTATTGCCACTAATTGCCTTTCCAGGTTTTGTAGCATTAAGGATATTTAAATGTATTTGTCATAGCACTTTTGTGCATATGTAATACTTGAGAATAGCACCAGCTGCCATCCTATTTAGGCATTTCAACTATTTCTGTAATTCAGCACTAAATCATTATGACTTAGAACACAATTTTCCATTTTTAATACCATAACAAATCATGTTTTAAAAATTGTATTTATGTTTCTGTCATAAAACGTGTCTTTACTGTACTTGTTTTGTAGTTTTGACATGCCTTAATTACCATGGCGATGTTATAAGCAGGCAATACTATAATATACACCTGCTAGTGCCACTAGAGTTAAGGTTGCATCAAGATCGCTATGATAAACCCCATTTTTCAGGTGTTTATTTTTTGAGTGGAAAATTCAGCCTGAGCCGAACCATAAACTCTGCCTACGCATATAACAGAATACAGAGGAGAGGAGGACAGAGATTATGTCTGAAACCCCAGCAGTCCACGCTGGATTGACAGGAGGGGCTCTCACTGTATGCACCACTCATGAGAAATGAAATGCAGAGCCCTTGTGAACAGTGAAATCACCATAGCCTATCAGTGCTAGTTGTCCTATCTATTTTTTTAGTCAAAAAGAGAGGCAGGGGGCAATCTTCTTGGGCTAACATGCCTCAGGGAAGCAGTGCAACCACCCCAAATGCCACTCCAATTCCTTGTCAGTGCCTGATCTGTTGCTGTACTTTCTCCTTCCTGCCCTACTTGTCACTGTGTTCAACCTTTCTGATCTGCCACATGCCATGCACTACAGCTGCCCATGCCACTTGTGGCACACGTACAATGGATTGACTATCTCTCATCGAAGCCATGTGCTGTGCTGTGCAATAGAACAAAGGAATCTGATAGGACATAGAACCAAATTCTATTTGAAAGATGAGCATGATGGATAAGATATGATGTAGTGAACATTGTATACCACTCCTATTAAAGCGAGGTCCCAAATGTCCTTCCTGATTTTAGTGCTACATTAGGGACAATTCTCTGAAAAAGGAGCAGAGTGCTAACAAAGCCATGACTCCACTCCCCTTTTTTTTTACCAGCCAGTGGAACTGGTTGGCCTCAGTGCAGGAAGCATGCTTATTCTTTACTGTGGTGTCTCAAATGGTGTCTCCTCCCACCACATCAAGTGATCTTGGGAACATGATTTTTGGGTTCCCTCTGAAAAATGACCATTTGTAATCAGGAATTTTGATAAACATTTAAATAAAATATTGGCAAACTTCCTCAAATCTCAGGAAGTGTTGGAGAAGACCTGAATGTGTTCTTTGTATCTGAATAGCTTTGTCCAACTCCAATTATAACAGGAAAGGTAACAATCAATTTTTCTTTAAGTTATCATTTTTATGAAAGCATCATTTAGGATTTTACAGCTGAAGTTCTGCAACAGGTCACAGTTATTTCTCATGAAATAATGGACTTTTTTGTTGGCATTCCCATTTCTTCAGCCTTCTGCTTGCAATATGTTGAAAATTTTGCCTCTTGCTTAATTTATCACTATCCTTGCTACTCTCATGTTACCCCTTTATTCAGGCAATTCCATTGGTCACCTCTAAAGCTGAGAATCAACTTCAAAATTTTATTGTTAACATTAAAGGCTCTTCAAACCTTTTCCCCTTTCTATTTGTGAAATCTGGATCATGTTTATGGCCCCCCTCATAATTTATGTTTGACTTCTGACCTAACTCTTTCTCCTCCATCCCTACCATTTGCTGTGTCAAAATATCAGGCCTCTTCTCACTTGACACCACCCTGGTGGAAATCCTTTTCTTTGCAAAGTTGTACAGCTGAGTCTGTCAGCTGATTTACACCCAAACTAACTCTGCCTTTTTGGTTATATTTCTAGGAATAATATTGTTTGAGAAATCAATTGAATGTATCATTCTATTATGGTTTTCTTTCATTCTCTTACATTATGAGCAGCCCATATAAAGTAGTATATAATATCATTAGCTATCATTTTCATAATTTAATATTTATATTTCAGTAGTGTCCTAAAGTCTTATGTTCAGTTAAGGTCCTTTAAGGAATTCATACACAAATGTGGCCTTTATCATGAAATTAAAAGTGTCCTATAATGAAATACTAGTTTAAATCAAAAGCAGGGAGCCAGATACGAGCATCATTTCAGATTTGGGGAGAGCAGGGAGGGAGGGGACTGGAAGAAAGGTCAGATTCTGAAGCTAGTTCTAAATATTATGGCTTTGGTCCATCTCTTTAAATATGTAGGCATGTATTTTTTTATGATGGATGCCCATACATAAAGCTCTAGAAAGCCTTACAATTAATTAGATTTACAATCCCGTAATGGTGTTAATCAATAATATTAAGGTAAAGCTAATCTCTTCCAACTCAGATATAATGGCAAGGATACCATAGAGCAACTTAGATTTTAGAGAGATTTTCCTTCAGAAGAGTCCCAAATTGTTTTACAAACCCATTAACTGACCATATCCTGCTATCAATTAACATGAAAAGTTCTGATGGGCTCCAGTGGGACTTCCAATCATGGAACAATGGAGCAATGGCAGGATATGGATCCACACAGCCATTCTATTAATGTAAGCTTTTTTTTTTCCTTTGTGCAAAACTATCTCATTATTGGCTTGATTCTGCACTGTGCAATTGAAAGTGAGATTCACTCTTGATTTCAAAGAACTGGCTCTAAAAGCAGAGGTTGGCAGTAACTAGCATTTGTCTTATGCCATATATTTCTGTACTCTCATTCTACTTTTTTAAAGCTTTGCCCCTGAAACCAGACTACAATTGTCCCAATCCAAGGCACTGATGAATAGTGGCATGGCCACTACAGAAATTTTAGCTTCAGTCTCCACTCATTCCATAATGGAATGAAAAAAAAATTCAGCATAATCTTGAAACCTCAAGACCCTCCCCAGGCTATAAAAGGCCATGCTCAATGATGACCTGTGTTTAAAACTAGTGTACAAAGCCCATCTTTCTTAATTCCTGAATTACCCAGAATTGGTTGGGATTTTCTCAAAAATAGTCACCATTCAAATACATTTTGTGTAGCATTTTTTATCTATTTCATTCACCAATACTCTTTGGAGTATTAAGGATTCAAAATGCGAAATTTGAATATTTTAATTGGGTATGTCACATGGTATAATTCTGTTGCCTAATTAGAAAAGTGCAGCACTTCAAATCAAGTTGCTGTTATGGTTTCCCTACTGCAAATCATACATTTACTTCTTCTATATATGGCATACACACATTTAGAAGTTGATGTCCTGCCAGGTGTTCCTGCCAATAGTAAAAAATCATATATAAGCTTAATTTCTAAACGGAGTGACACCATATCATTCTCTTCAACATACCTGTCTGAATATGAATTAAATGAAATATTCTATTTCTCATTCTACTTCTGTTATTCTTATGTTGGGTGCTGTTTGGCCATAAAAAGGGGCTGTAAAAAGGTTATGTTACCATGTTTCTCTCAAAAAGAAAGCCCCTCCCTAAAGACTTGGAAAATTAAATTATATTAGGTGCTTGTAATAAGAAAATACATGCAATAGAAACAAGGGTTTGAAACAGAACTGGAGCTTAGGCTATGGAGATAGAGACAGTATAATTTTGGGAAATCCAGAATATTTCCCAAAATCTTAAGAAATATTAGATGAAAGTGGGTCCCTCCACAGGGTAGCCACAGAGGTAGGTGGCCATTTCCCTCTTCCCCTTGCTAAACTCCCTCACCATTTGTCATTTAGCATTGAAGGAGCACAAATATTGGTCTATCACTTGCTCCTGAAGGATGTGTAGTTCCAATGGCTCTATCACAAATTCCTGGCTAAAGTAATCACACGTGTGGTGTTAGGTAGAAAGATCCTCACTTGACTCCCTCAAATGGCTACTGCTCACATGAAGCTTTCAAGAGTATTCTCAATGGCTTGGGGATTCCTCAACACCCCCAGGAATGCAGGACCCTCCTAAAGCCCTGGCCAGAAAAAAGAAGTCCCTGTTAATTTTTCTTTTCTTCCTCTCATTGTTTCCCCAGGCTTCCTTCTGAGCCTAGTGTCCCACAGTATGGTAGGCTTATTATGGTGATTCCAAGAGCACCAGAAACAGAATTTTTGTCTTGTTTAATTCAGAAGGAGTAACAGAATTTTATTCACCCCAATTTCTTTATTTAATTATCTTTTAAACAAAATTTACCAACTTCACATAACTAAAATGCAAATGAGGGCTAACCTATTCAGTCAGTTCCTCTTGCTCAACAGTAGATGCTGGCAGAAGATTTCCTCCCCAAAGACCTCCCATTCATCTGGCCTAAGTACAGACAGTCAAACAGCTCAAGCTGAAATCTGTCCAATCTATGCAGGTTTCTATCAGCTCTGTAGACTGGACTGTTAGTGAACAGAACTCATGTTCACTTTTTGGTTGGGGCAGGCAGGTAAATGCCTGCACTGACTGAAGCTAGGGTGGCCATCATACAGGACAGTCCAGTTGGCCTCTGGTCTCTATTGATATGAAAGCAGACACCTTTATTTCCTTTACTTTTCTCTTGAAGACAAAAATAGAGGACATAAAGGCATGCAAGGGCACAACGCCCTCTCCCCCCACTCCCCAGGAACCGAAGCCTTGCATGTGCAGAGTAAGCAGCTTCAGCCAGGAATTCAGTGGTGGCTCTGGAGTGGAAATCCTGCAAACCCTGGCTCTTGAAGGGCTCACAGGATATCCCTCCCCTGCCTCAAGCCAGTGCCAAATTATTGGAATGAAGCCACTTACTCTGCAGATGCAAGGGGCTCCAGTTTCGGGGGGTGGGGGGGAGAAACCATGCCCTTGCTTCCTCAAACTAAGCAGCTTCAGCCAGGAATTTGGTGCTGGCTGTGGTGTGGGGAAATCCTGCAAGCCTTTCCCAGAGAAGCTGCAGTGCAATATCCTAGGGTTCAGACAGGACAGGGGAGAAACACCACACCAACCCAAGCCGGGAATGCAGGATATGCCACTGGCACTGCCTCCCCACAGCAGCTCATAAGCCCTACCTCCCCCCCCCCCCCAAAATCCTGCCAGGCTGACATACAGGGAAGCTTGAACCAAGGCCTCCTAGGCACTCAGCTGGAGCAGCGAGCCATGGCTTCCTGTCAAGGAGGATTAGAAGTCCCCACAAAATCCCCTGGGATACTGGCAGATAGCAACCTACCGTAATTCAGGAGCAGACATGGTGCTGACTGCTGCACTGGTCCAACTTAGATCAAGTAAGTCTGATACTATATCAATCCACGTCTATCTTTAACCAGGATCCAGTATTTTGAAACTAGTTTATGTGCCCCAAACTTCTATTTTGTTACAGGTATATACCAGTTATTGACCACCTAAACTGGAAATAGTGTAATATCTGCACCTGCCTGTAAAGTAGCTCCGACTTTCAAGCCCTAATTCTTAATAACACATTATTAACCTGTTGGTCATCTGGTGCCTGTTATTTCACTAACTAAAATACATGAAATTGTGGTACAAGAAGCTATATATTTTAAACTTTTATAAATGACTTCATAAACCTTGATACAGAGACTAATTTGTTGTCTCTTGATTTCCATGAAAGTAGAATTGCAATTTTATTACATGTAAACAGCTACTGTATTTTCTCCACACATTGAATTCTAATCTGATTTGGGGACAATGAGTCTTCATGTTGTATTTAAAACATTTATGTGCACCTTGCAGCTGCTCATATGTGTTAAAAAATCCTAAGTATGTACAACCCTGTCAGAAAAGGTTCTTTAGCTACACAGTGCTGTAGGTGGTGCTGTAAACATGCCTGTCACTGAATATTGTAAGCAAATGCAGTCACTGATGAAAGAAAAAAGTATAGCTTTTAAAATTTAGCAGGACCAGCTTTATGACTAAAAGTGTATCAAGTGCAAAAGTTGTGTGCAAAAGAACAAACAGGCAGGATGCCTCTAATGCAGAAAAAATTCTGGGTTTCTATAATTTCCCAGTTTGATCAAGATGTGGGCAAAAGCTAAGTATTTAGATGTAGTCTGAGATAACAGTTACCACTTGTTGTATTGGAACATAGGCCATAATACTGAGTAAGAAATCAACCTGTCAAAAAGAGTATTTAACAAATGACTTGCCAGGCAATATGGCTTACTTGTCTAAATCTGTGGTTCTTAACTAGGGTGACACAGCATCCTGGGGTGGCTCAAGATCCTTTCATGGGTACCGAGGAGTGCCACCCAGTGTTAGCTCTAGTAGGTTGAGAATGCCTCAGTACTGAGCTTTAGTTAAATAGCAAAGTTTAGTCTATACCATCTGCCAAGTTCTTTGAGATCCTTAGGTTAAAGACACCTCATAAAATATGTGTAAAATGTATTATTACACTGCTGATTCAGTAGTATGGGCCTACTATACAGCATATTGCAATCAGCCAAAAGATTTCAGTAGACTCTGTACTTTGGAATGGCTATAATGTTACAAATTGAAGGCCTGCTCAGAAATCTGCTGTCTCAGATTTCAATAATTTAATTCATAGCCCCAATATAAATTCTGCCTGAGTAGCGCAGAATCATAATCTTGGAAAATAATATTGTACAGTGTATTGTACACTATACAGGAGAGATTTTGAGAAGTGTTGACTTTCAACAGGACTTAAGCTCCTAAATCATTTAGATGTTTGTAAGAATCTTCCCCTGCCATGTCCTTATAGGATCCCATAACATTTAACAGTTTCTGGCACCTATATATTAGATTTCTACAACTTGGGAAATTGCAATGAATGGCCTTCTTTGTTAAGTTTCTTATACAAAGGTAGAAAACATACAAATAAGTAGATACCTAGATGAAGCTTGCTGAAGTAAACAGTAAATATTTGCTTTTCTTTAAGGAATACTGTTTTCCAATTAAAAGACTAACTGTATGTACCCAGATATATTTTGATATGCACAATACCTTGATGTGTACAAGACCTGCTGTGGCTACATGGTACTGTTCTGCAAGTTAAAAACCACAGTAAGTTATGTGAATCTCAACTACTCTACTGCAATCAAAACCATATGTTCTGTAGAAGGAAATTTTCAGGTCATAGGCAGATCGTTGATATTCTTCCTCTTCCACATACTGGGTGCATCTACACACATGGTTTACTGAGTAGACTAATTAGCTTAGCAGTAAAGGGTCACAATCTATACGTGCGTCAGTACTGGTGCGCTGTGAACAACAGTAAACAAATTAACTGCTTAACTGTGTAGGCTAGTACTGTCACGGACAATACTATTTTATGGCAGAGTATTTTACTACCTTGAAATGCATGTATAGATGCTGACCACAGGCATTCATTGTGCCCAGTCAGCCCAGCTAGCTGGAGGCCTGCTTCATCCCTGCTCAAATTGCTGCTGTCTTGAGCACACATATAGATGCTGAGCCTGGGATCAGTTGGCTCTGGCTCGATCTGCTCCGGAGTTTATTGTGTCACATTAATTGCATGTATAGATGTGCCCACTGAGGCCAGCATTAGAAAGTTGACAGCATCAGAACTGACACATGGCTAGTTGCGACATCTGTGGTTGCTATAAGATCCCCAGAGGACAGATGGTAGTGAGGAAAGGTTAAAATAAAGGATTTTAACTCATTGTATGCATCAGAATTATATAGTGAACAATAAATAGCCAATGCATTGCTTTCATCCTGAGTTTACAGACAGCCTTAAACAATAGACCAAAGAAAAAAAATAAGAACAGTTGCTTTAATCTAAAAGGCAAGGGTGACAATTTATTAATCAGTTGGCATATCCACACATGCAAATGCTGTGGGGTGAGTCTACTCTAAAGTAAATCACTGTAGAGTAAACCTACCCTGAGTGAGTGTCTACACATGCAGGATTTGGGAGAAAATTTGCTGCTCCTGGCATCAGTCTGCTCCTACCTTCTCCAGACCTGGACCAGCCCACTGCAGCAGCCAGGGGGAGCTCTAGGCTCCCCCTGGGTCCTAGCTCAGGTGCTGGAAGGGAGCACAAGGCCAGGAGACAGTTGTCTACTAGCGGGGGCTGGGACATTGCTCCCTGCCCATGGAAGTTGCTTGATGCTGGGGCAGGCTCTGACACCAGACCCCAGGCAGAAACAATATCCCCTTGTGGGGACCTCCAAGTGGGAGGCTTGGAAAGAGCTGTGTGGGAAAAGGCAGGTCCCAGCCGCCTGCCCCAATCCACTGGTGGAGCAGCTAGCTGTGAGCCCCTGACTGGGTGGTGATTCCCTGCCCAGCTGGAGGCTCACTACTAGCTGCCCAACTGGTGGATCAGGGCAGAGAGCTGAGACCTTCCCTCCCCCACAGCTCTTTCTAAGTCCCATGCCTCAATTGCCCGATTGGGGCATGGGGATAGGAAAAATCTTCAGGGCTGGGACCTGCCCCTGACTGTGACAGTTCCTGGCCAGTCCTGGGCTGTGTGGAGAAGTCTTCATGTGCAACCTGGAGCTGGTTGTGACAGTTCCCAGCCACCTCCAAGTTGCATGTACAGACTTTCTCATGAAGCCTGGGGCTGGCTGGGAACTGTCCCGGTCAGGGGAAGGTCCCAGCGAGTTTCAGGCTGGGTGGGAAACTCTCCCCATGTAGGAAACTCCCAGCCCCAGCTCTGTGATTGTGATCACAAAGGGGAAGCTGAGAACTGGGGAGCCTCCACACAGCCCCCTGCTGCTTGGCAGACTGGGAGCAAATTTGCTCCCAATTGGCTGTGGTGCAGTAATTGCTCTGCATTTAATTTGCTACTTGCATTTGCAGGTAGCAAATATACTTGTGATTAGCAAGGTTTACTACTCAGTAAGCATGTGCACGTGTAGAAACACATGCTTACTACACAGTACACAACACTACTGCACAGTAAAGTGTCTCGTGTACATGCACCAAGTAAGGGTTTGCACAGGTAGACCGTGCTGCTTGCTATGCAGTTATTAGCTCTATTGTGCAGTAAAGTATCTCATGTACTCATGCTCAGTCTTACCTATTTCACTATTGAGCCATTCAGTGGAAACATCCAGCTGCTAGGTATATTTTACAATTCCAAATAATTTCTCAAGCATTCACAAATGTCTGAATCCTGAATGTCCCCAGCCCAGTTCCAAAAAGCTCAGTTTGTACACTGTTAATTTTTGTGGTGCAGTTATATATTGAATATGTGGTGTTGTAAAACACAGAAAACTGAATATTTAAAAGGCAACATCATCAATTTAATACCAAAACAGAAGGATACAAAGACATCTCTTAGTATACTTAGAATGATATTGGCTTTGGATGTTTGGAGTGTTTTGATTTTATTGTCCAAGTGGCATGTGGTAGAGGCATATGATTTGCAAAGTATTTCCCTACAACAGATTTTATGATTCTGTTTCATCCATTTTTCATTATTATAATTTCCATATATTATACTCAGGATCTGGCGGGAATCTAGGGAGTTTTCCTGAAATGGCTAGACAAACTACTAATGGCCTATGTACATGGGACTCTTTAAAAAAATAATCTCAATTAATTTTTAAGTGGGTTAGGTAAACTGCATTAAATGTTTTGTATACATAGCCTTGTTTATAACTAAAGTGGTCTTAATTTGATTAAGATTACTTCATTTTCAAAGTGAAGTAAACTAAATTGAATTAAGGCCACTTTAATTCTGAACAAGAGTGTCCACACAGAGGCTTAATGCAGCCTAAACTAATGTATTTCAGAGTCACCCATTAGTTAATTCGGATTAACTTTCCTAAGTGTCTCTGGTAGGCAATCCCTAAACTACAAAACAAATTGTGCATTCCTAGTTTCCCTTTAATAATTTTTTGCTGTGCCTTCACAGTCAGAAAACCATTTTCTTTCTTTGTGTTCCTCTTTTTTCCCAATGCACACTGATACACTTTGTCATTCCCTAGGCACTGATCCTTAGATAATTTTTCCAGGTGTCCATGTTCCTCTTTTATCTGAAACAAGCATGGCACACAATCTCAACTAGTTTTGAATTAGTATAAAAACAAAGGGCACATTGTGAATTTGGAATGTTCTTGTAAATGTGCCTGATAAGAGTGCTTTCTGGCTGCTATTACTTTGCCAGGTCTCAGCTTTGTTCAATCTGCGATATAGTACTATTCTGTTTAGCCATGGCTGACTGAATGAAAAAAAAGAAACTTTCTTTTTTCTAGTCAGCTCTATCTTATAATATCCTAAAAAATTGTCAGTTATTTGAATATCTATAGATGTATTGCAGCTGTAGATTTACTGTCCACACACATAAACACACCAGGTGTATGGATATGTATCACAGAGATTTACAACATTTTTATTTAAAAAGCTGATTTCTGGGTCTTAACCTGCACTGTATCATGAATTTGGATTCTCTCTCTCTCTCCTGCTTTCTCCAAACACATTAGGGAAGGTTCATAGAAGTAGTGTTGGAAGGGACCTCTGTAGATCATCTAGTCTAATCCCCTTCCTGAAGCTGGATCATCCTTGTCCAGACCCTCCTGTACAAATCCTTGCCTAACCTATTACTAAAACTACAAAGGCAACCCTGTCACATAACTACAAGTCATAGCACTCTAGCCTGCCACAGGTAAAACAAAGGAACACCGAAACAAGGGAACAATGACAGCCAGTGTTCTACTGCTGCAAGGGTTGTTAAAATACACTTGAGACATCCAAGAAAAGGGAAAGCAAAAATCTCAACAGTACGTGCCAATCTGGCCATGGGGTGAAATTTCTTCCTGACCTCAAATGTGGTAGCCAACCTATGAGTAGAGGGGCAAGACCCTCTAGACAGGAACCTCCAGGTTTTAGTCCTAGCAAGAGTATTGGCACACCCTATTCAAAATCCCCAGCCTTGATTGCAGCCAACACCCAATGCTTCTGAGAAAGACAACGAACAAAAAAACCAAAAAACAATTCCCTGACATAGGAACAGGAGAGGGAAAAATACCTTCTTGTCCTCACGCACCAACCAGAAAAGCTCAGAAGTCTCACTTTCATTATTAAGCCTGATATGAATCCCCCTCAAAAAGATATCCAAACATTATTTACATATTCAAATCTGTACGCAATGAACTGATCAAATTTAACATCATTTGAAAAATATATGGGTGCCAATCAGATTTGCCAAGCTTTCTGACAGAAGACTATCATTTGATAAATAGCAAATACATTGATTTGAAAGCCAGACGCAAGGCTTAGCATGCATGATCAAACACAGCAAGGGTGGCCAACCTGTGGCATGCGTGCCACAGCTAGCACAGATAGACTCTTTGCGTGGCATGTGGCAGATTGGAGAGGGGGCAGGCAGCAGATGAGGAAGGAGAAGGGGATTGTAGTGGCTCTCAGGGAGGGTGTAGGGCTTAATCAGTGGCACTGTTGCCAGAAAGGTTGCCTCCCACTGAAATGTGGGATGTTTAAAAGTACCAATTACATTCTATTCAGTGCTAAATTTATAATGTCACAATGGTAAGGCAGAATCCATTGTTGGATTCTCTCTCTCTCTCTTACTATCCTGATAAAGTTTAGTTTAGTGATAATGAGTTTCATAGAGATTTCTGGTACCAGGACCAACTAGCCATATAGACATGACTGGGCATGTCTATATGAGATGCTTACTGTGCAGTAGCTCATTACTACTGTGCAGTAGCATCACCAGGCACAACCCGTGTCAGGACTCTACTGCGTGATAATGCTAGTTACTGCACAGTCATTTAGTACTTGGTTTTGCAAGTATGAAATGACTGCGCAGTAACAACTGCATAGTGTGTGGCTCATGTAGACATGTTCACTATCTCATACAGGAAGGAGTGGATCTCTTCACCTGCAGAGTTGCAGAGGGATTGAAGGTGCTGAGTTTTCCAAGTCATCCTAGACACTTCTGTACTCTCACAAGCACTCCAACACTGATAAGTCTGTCCCAGCTCTAATGATTTTGCCCAGCCACTTGAGGCACTGATGCAGACTAGCTGGTTGGTGTGCCTCCAAGACCAGAGCATTCCTGAAACTGATCAATATAATAAAGAGCAGATTTCCTCTCCATGTTTTATCTCATTTATTTGGAAATGTCCTAAAATGCACCAAGGAGATATAGTTAAAGTTTAAATTTGGATTTTTAAAAATAAATTTTGTTGCTTAATTGCAACAATTGTGTCAAAAGGTACTGGAAAGAAATTAGGTGTGAAAGGAAAATCCCAAATTGCAAGCAGTGAAGTGACAAAGATCACCACTTTCCTGACAATTTCCTGGGGGAGAGGAAATTGTTATAAGTATGGGTTATGCAGCATTGACAGCTTGTGTGTTGGATTTGTGCAAAACACTTTCATACATTTGGATTTTGTGGATGATATTCTTCTTAACCAAGTAATTAGCAAAAATCCTAATTTTCATATAGCACAATCAACTAATTTAAGAGAAATGACAGAAGAGGATTTCATGTTTCTTTTTTTCCATAGCAATGTTTCAACTAAAGGTGAATTAATCTTTTGAATAATAATGGTCTGAAAGTGAAAGAAACTAATTTCAGTTGAACCATTTCAGTGACCTTTTCCTTTTAACTTCTTGTGACTTCTGAACAGTTAAATTTTAGTTGGTAATATGGGATTCTTAAGCCAGAATATTAATTGAAAGCAAATATGGAACTATATACAGTAAAAATTAAAATACGTTTGTATTATGTCATTCAGGCAAAATACAATAACATGTTACTAAGTTAATTAAGGACCCAATGCTATAATGTGATTCCTATAGATGGGTTCTTGAACTCCAATTGAAGCTTTATTGATTTACACAGGCATAAGATTCTGCCAATGTGAGTTTGATCTGGCTGATTAAATATGTAATATTTATAACACAGTGTCCACAAGCTACTCACAGGGTACATATAAGGATTATATTTAGATTGACCTAACCAGGGGTATGTCAATTTAAATGTCCTATGTACAGGTGTCCAGAAGGCATGTCTCACCCAAAAAATGGTATACCCAATCTAACTTAGATTACCTGAATAGGTATACCCAATCTAATTTAGATCAAGATCAGGTTAACCTGACCTAAGGAAAGATTAACCAAATCTTATGAATGCCTTTATGGCAAAGTACAGACAGTTGAAAAGCCTAAGGTTGAACTGATTCAGTCTTCACAGGTTATTCCACCCTGTGAAAAGGGGGCTTTCAGGGCAAATCATCCTGAGATGCTGGGGTACTGTGAGTTAACTTGAATCTGGAGGGAATCTAGAACAGAAGTTCAATCAACTGATTTTACCTAAATCAGTTAAGTCTAGTACTACATCCATCCAAGTTTATTTTAAATTGGTTTAGGCCATTTTGAAAGCTGTTTATGTGCACTGAACTTCTGTTGTCTTACAGGTTTGAACTGGTTTCTGATCACTTATATTGATTTATGTGTAATTTCTCTCCTAGCCTATGTGTTCACAGCTCCCAAGCTCCAGAGCTGTGCTATTTCCCACCAGACCCCCAGTCTTGACTGGGCTATTTTAGCCCCCAATTCCTTCTTCCCTGACTGAGTAACCTTCATGCCCTATGGACCCACCAACTCCCCTCACAAGGACTCATCAGTTCCCCACAATCCCACTAAACCCCATGGGCCTGCTAGTTCCTCCCCACAATCCTGCCCATCACATTAATGTACAGAGATCACGTTTTGCAAAGAAATTCAGTGTTGTTGTTTTTTTTTAATGATTATGATTAAAGATTGAGTTGAGTTGAGAAAGTAACCCAAAAGTTTTTTAGGGTGGCTATTCAGGGACCTTGACTTTGGAACTTGTTTCCTCCTTTGGTTCATATACATTATCAATAATAATATGTACATATTATCAATTAATCAAGCATTCCAACTAATATATTCCCTACCAGACACTTCGTTGTTATTTCCTTCAAGGTTCTACCTTTAACCTGAAAAACATTTTTTAAATCTAGTTTCTCCTTGCTATACTTAATCTTTTCTTATTAATAGCACACAACTGCTTCCTCTTTAATTGATATTTACATAATAATAATTTGTTTTATTGGTCTTTAAGCTATGAGTCTTTCAGTGGAAAGAGATTTGTAAGTTTTATTTGGCCCTAACTGGACTATTTGATTATTACATTGGTGCTAGCCAATGTCACCTTCCTACCAGATGGAAGGTCAAATGATTTTTCTCTTGAAAGTATTACTCTTTACTTCTCAAGCTATGTGACTGTCCTCAGTTGGTTAAATCTTCTTTAGCTTTTTGTGTATTTTTCTGTGAAGTGCAGCTGATGGGTATGGCTAGCAGAAAGCTGAAAATTATGCTCATGACTCTTGGCTCTTTTGAGCTATATCTCAGGACTCCTGCTTTTAGAAACACAGGAAAAAATATTTTTTTTTTACTAGGAAGACTTTGAGTAAAAAAAATAATAAAATTCTGCATATTAAACAATTAGATAATGACTTATACTGCATTTAATTTATAAAGCATTACGTAATGTTGCATTTGCTTTGTGAAACTTTAAATGGTACATAAATAAAGTTTATCAACTGGGTATAGATGAGACACATACAAGGGGTAAGAGGTTAGGATTTTCAAAACTCTTAGCATTGGCCCAACAATATCTCAGTTCAAGTTAATCTTTAACTTCAATGGGAGTAGAGTTAGAACAATACTGAGTGCACTAGAGCACTAAAATAGCCATACCTTTCATTTTTTAATTAAGAGTAATGTTGTAGCCATGATGGTCCTGAAATTATGCAAAATTATGCTTTCCTTTTTTATTTGTGTTTCATTGTAATTATTTTGGGCAGCTGTATTTAATTTAATCTGTTTATTTGGTAAATTAACTGGATTTCAAATATTTGTACTGAAACAAAACATTTTGTGGAATCTCCTGCAAATGAGTTCATTTGCAAGATCCCTCTTAAAATGTTGCTGTGGGTATGTTAGAAGATAAACATATTCCTACATGGAGGTAGGAAAGGCACAGCCCCAGCACTGGGGCCAGCCTCTGGGCTTTCTTAGCCCTGGGGTTACGCTGAGAACTGTACACAAGTTCAAAGCAGTTAGATCAGTCTAAAAATGCCCAGACCAATCTACATTAAGTGTACCTTGGAGATAGGGTTAACTTAGATCAGGTCACCCATTTTTAAATTGATCTAACTGTCCTGAACTTGTGCACAGTTCACACACAGATTGACCTAACTAATGTAAGGCCCACACCTGGGCAAACTAAGGTAGAGCAGGTGGCCGTTTTGAACCAAATCTAATCTTCCCCTAACCTCTCTGAATGTCTGTACATAGCCTTAAATGACAGCTTTGTAGACATCTACCTGACTGGTTTGGGCCCTTGCGGTTTTTTCATGGATGCTAAGTGCACATATGTAGACTAAGCATCCTCAGCTGGGCTATATAATGGCCTGGTATACTGGCCAGGTAGGTACAGATACATATACCTGAGAGTAAATCCTGGAAAAATGATGGAGAGGATGAAGAACATACTCCCATATTTTAGACACTAAAAACAATTGATTAGGGTACCTGCCCAGGCAGCTAGAGATGCAGGGTCTAAACCTCCTTTGCCTGAAGGGGTTTAGATACATAATAGGAAATAGAATTTCACACCCCAGTGTCATTCCTGTGCTCAGATACTTGACCATATGTCTGTCTTGAGATACATCTATTCTTAATACTGTCTGCTGTGCAACATGAGTGAAATTTTAATGTAGAGTCCTGGTATTTCTTCTCCAATTTACATACAAGTCATATGTACAAATTATCTGTACACACATAAACACATTTTTCCATACAGTTTTTAATAGAAACATACATATTATAAAAACCAAATGCCAATGACAAAAAGATATGATTAAAATGTGATAACGTAAAACTCTAAAATACACACATCTTCATGCATGCATGTGTCTATGTGTGTGAATGTATTTAATAGATTAGAAATCTGAACTTCATGTACAGAATTTTAAATCAAATAATATTACGAAATTCATCACCTAGAAGTTCATAGCAGCTGTATGTATCAAGGCATTTATACAAGTGTCAAGTGAAACCATTTATCTTGCTAATCTGATTAATATTAAATCATGGTCAGTCATTTAAAAATCTGATTTTTTTAGAGTTTTAATTCTTTTCTTTGGGGGGGGGGTGAATTCAAGGTCAAATAATGAAAGCCCTCAGTATTATAGGTATTGTATGGAATATGTTTGTACCATCAAAAATAATTGTTAATATTGGTATAATTGTGAAAGGATTTCTGTTTTTTTTTTCCTTTTCTGCTATCTTCAGTATCTATATGACTGTGAAAATGAAAAACTCATTGCAAAATTTTAGTAAGTTCCTTGGTGCAGTATACAAATATAATATCCTTGGATAGTACTCAACTATTTTACTTTTCTTTTCACTAACTCAGGAATGTTGCTTTTGTCTGAATTCCTATTGAAATACTCATGAATGAAATATGCTACGCATTTTCTGAGCATAAAAAACATACACAATGATGACTAGAAAATAAATTAATTCTCAAACAAGTCAGATTTCTGTTTAGCAATGTTTCATTTATAAATCTACCAAAACTGGAGTAATTATTGTTAAAAAGGTTAATAGCTTTTGAAGATTGAGCTGTTTTTCATGCAAACACCAAAATAAAAATAGAAAATGGCCTTCACACAAGAGACTTTAAGAGGGAAAATCATTTAAAAGCAAGAGAGGTTTAAACTGAGCTCTGAGTCCAACAGATCCTTATGTGAAGGTATGGGGGAAGGGATTTCATTTTCTTGTTAACCCCATATTTGCTCTTGATTCACCATGAACAAACCTGTATTTCTTCATTGCCAACAATTGTTAATACCAGTACTATAATTCCTTCAGGCCTTTAAAGTAAGTGTTTTCATTTCTATCCAGTATTGTAATTTACAGAATTGTCGTTGACTACATAAAAATTATCTTGGCATTGCCTTATTTCATGGCATCCAAATATTGACTCAAGTGGCACCTTCATACTGAAAAATGCCCTCTCTCTTAATACACATTGGGGAAAAAAGTATTGAATCAGTGTTTTGTTACTTAGCTGATTATACACTTTCTAAGGTGCATGTTTACAAATATTTTTTTCCTGTGCTATTTGCATTCTGGATCGCTCTCTTTCCAGGTTTCCATAGCAACTCTTCTACAGCTTGATCATTAGAAAGAAGTTATGTTTAATTGATCTCCTAATGTATAGCTTAATAGTAACTGTTAAGCAGTCTTTTGTTTCCAGGTCATATTTAGGGTTCACATATTTGCATAAAAACATCTCATTAGCTGAAACCAATCATTATTAGCAATTTTCTTCCCTTAGTTTTAAATAACTAAACCCTCATTGAGGTTTTCCGAATAGCAAATATTTATAGCTTTCAGAATGAGCTTACTCTGTGAGCCTGGGTGCTTTGTTTCTCTGAGCAGCAAGAAAATTACAGAGCTTCAAAATTTTGATCACAGAAGACAAAAAGAAGGTGCCTTTTTCTCCAATTGGAATTGAAATAGACTGCATTAACTATAGGCCATGAGCAATATTTAACAGCAAAGTTCTAATGTATTAGTAGACTATACACATATGAATGACAGTGTAAAACCTAACCACTATTGAGATATTTCCCCTTTTGGCAATGGAGAAACTACATATTTTAAAAGTATAGACCAGTTAATGGATTTTCATTGGATACCACACAGTTAGAGTCATAAAAATGAGTTGTGAAACTAACTAAAAAGCTACAAGTAAAATTTAATCTTGTATTTCAGTAAGACAATGAATTTGAGATCAAGAGTCTTGGATTATAGGAAGTGGTAGGAGTTGGAAAAGGAATCCAAATCCCATTACAAGAGAATACTGGGCTCAGTTGTCCTCTTATTTACATAAGTGCAAATCAAGATTTATACCAATGTGTCTTTGTATTCAGATTAGTTTAAAACCAGTATAAATGATCAAGGCTCATATCAGGCCTGCTATATATACTGTTTCCTCAATCTTTTTTTTTCTTTGTGACCCACATTAGCATCTTTGAAAACTGAAATTTCTCAGGATAGGTTGGACCTGTAAAAGTTTCTCCAGGTTTACAATTAAAACACTTAACCTGATTTCCCCTTCCCTAACAGTCTCCAGACCATACTCTAGAATTAGTTAATGTTGAAGGATCTGTTTTAAAATAACATCATCATCTAGCCAGAATGCAAAATATAGGTTACTAGGAATAGTCACACCATCATGCTAAGCTCCAGAAAATGTAATTAGCACATATAATTTTTTTTCTTTTCCCCTTTTCCTTTTTTTCCCCTCTTGCATCCTTGACCTCTGCATGTCTTTGTAGAAACTCTAATAGCATTAACATTATGCTACGATTAAAAAGCTAGACAGCACAACAATGCTGCTTGACAAGATATTTTTACAATCCTTTTTGATGTCATTCTGTTGGGATTGAATGTCCTTTGAACTCTTGCAAATTAAGTGGATGTTCAGTGTGTGTATTCTCATATGGTATCCCTTTGTGTTATCTGTTAGGTCTCTTCTGCTTCAGAGAATGAAGTATTGGTTTCCATTTATTGTAGCACCTATAATTTTGTAAACAGTAATTATTCATGCATAATATGGATTTCAAAATTAGATTTAAAAATTGGATTTGCTATTAGTTTGCAAGATGTTAAATGTATGTTTTAAATCATCTGTGTAAATTCTGTGATAGTTAAGCTGATAAAAATGCATGAGCTTTTATTTCTTGAATTGTTTTCATCAGCTAACATCAGAATGGTAACCATAAACATGAACCTAGCCTACTGGTGGAACAACACTATTATGATTTATATCATATTGTGTATTCTCTGGTCCTATTTCCCAGACGTAATAATAGACTGGGGGTGAAAAGTGGACAGAAAAGATCCAAGTAAATTGAAAACATGCTATCTAGAAATAATATCAAAAGTCTTAATGGAATGAGGTGAGGGCGGACAGTGAGTTGTAGCTTGGAAGTTCCTTGCTTTTGTCATTTTAATATAGATCCCTATGTGACAGAAGGGGAAGAATCAAAGAAACATAAATGTAGGAATGTATCTAATATGGTGCTGTAATGAGGCAAGCCCTGTGAGCCGGGAACAGGCAGTGGAACAAACAGGGAGTTCCAGAGGAATTTCAGAGAGGGAGAGGTAGCAGAGTGGTTTGACACTAACAGGTCCCAACAAGTCAAGGAGCATCAACTGGGATTAGAGGAGACAATAAAAGAACCAGGCAATCCAGTGATGTTTGGATTTATGAACCCAGATCAGGACGCCTGTGTGTAAAGTGCAAGCAGACTTCCTTTCTGAAGAAGGCAGAGGGGCTGGAACAGGAGCTGAAATTGCTGATAGAAAGTAGTAAAGCCAAATCAGTCTCTGGTAACTGTATTGTCTCAATCTGTGGTGCCAGCAGGGGCATAGCAGGTTCAGATAACAAATGGGATATTTGTGGCAAGGATGAAAAGATGGAAGAATGGGGAAATTAAGAGTAGCTGTATAACAAACTGAAGGGAAATGTATAAGGAGACATTTAATTTAGATACCTGCAATTGTTATTTTGCTGTTAAAAAGATGAGACAGACATATGGCAGACGAAGCATTGGCTAAAAATAGATCTATAACACCAGAAATTGCAGCTATCAGAAGGAACTAGAGAAGCTGCTTTGATTCATCCCACCGTAATAATAATTTACTATCTATAGATGTATGTTAAAAGCACTCAAAAATTAGGAAAAACAAAAATCCAGACTATCTGTGATACTTTGGCTCACCCCTCTCCTCCAACCTTTGTCTGCAATCATTCATCACATATTCACATACCTTTTTTCTTTGAGACCTTTCATTCAGTGCACAGACATGATAGACTTTGTAAACATCTATTCAAAGTTTTATTTTGACCTGATTGCTCTGTTTGTCGTCCTGTGCTTTATTGACTGCACATTGTTCAAAGTCTGCTCTGAAGGCAAAATGATTAATTCCCTTATAATTTTTTACATGGTGCTCAGCACTATCATATCTGAGTATAAAATGGCAAACTGATACACAGAAGTTAATATCTTAGTTAATGGTATTACCTAACAGCAGAGGAACCAGGAGACTTGGAAATCTTCCATTTTATTCCAGACTCAAGATGGGGCCTATTGGGCCCATTGTACCCATTCTCCTAAACTTGCCTCCTTCTGTCCTATTCCTTAAACCTGTCTCTCTCCTAATTCAGACTTTACCCCATAATGTCTCCTTACCCCAGTTCCATTCTCCTTACATAGTCCAACTCAGTATGCAATCCCCGGGCTTCTGATCTCAAAGTCTCCTTACCCAATAATTCCTGACTTCTCTCCTTCTGACTCCTCATTCCAGCCCTAGACTCTTGCTCTCAGTCCTTGTCTAACCATTCCTTTACCCCCCAAACCCAGGTCCTAGGTCCCAGCCTCAATGAATGGACACGGCCATTTCCCTCTCCTCTACCCAATCTGTCTCTATCCCAGCAGCCAGTCCCTTGCATCTCTCATACTCAGGAATTTCCATCCCCAGCCTCCTTCTCTCAATCCCCTCACCCACTCAGTCTCAATTCTCTTCCCCCATGCTGCATCCTGGGATGTCTTTGAGGCTTTAGAACTTCCCAAACATTTTTTTTAATGTGTAGGGAGGGGGGCAAGGGGGAGGGAGGGGAGAGGGAGGAGACTTTATTCCCTAGTTTTATTCTTTAGACTGGTTAAACCATTTCATGAGCTTTCTCCCCAAATTTAGCCTGAGGCAAGACACCGGACATGGAAAATTTGAATTGAGGTAAAAATTAAATTAATTAAATCGCAGTATCTTGTGTAGAATTCAATAAAATTAAGATCAAAAGGAGCAAAGATTAACGACCCTTCCAGATGCCATGCTGGAGTAAAGAAAATAAGGTACTACATTTACTCGAATAGACAACAAAGTTTATTCCTCCAATCAGCAAATGAAAAAAAAAAAATCCCTCATTTTATATTTGCATACCGGTGAACCCTTCATACCTGCAATTAAATACATTGTCTATTATGAAACTGCTACTAGAATTAGCATGTGCTCAGTCATGGAAACCAACTATGAAACTGATTGAATGCAGTCAGTGCTGAGCAGGCCCATAAAACACCTGGTCCACATTGGGCAATTCAGTGATGGAAACTTTTTTGGGGGGGCCCTTAAAAAAGGGGCGGGTGTTCCCTCCACAAGGAATGGCACCAAGTCTAAAGGAGCTACAATACCAGGCCAGCACCAGGAGGGCCAGAGCCAGCCCTGACACCCTCCCCTTGGTGTCAAACATGCTTGATCTTAGCCAAAAGGCTAAGATGCTTCAGGGAACCTAACACAAGACTAGGTTAGTGCAGCCTATCTGAACAAAATATAGTGCCCGTTGTTCTCAGTCCCCTTTAGTACCTACAGGGAAGAAACCTTCTCATCTTAGAGAGCCAGAAGCCAGTAACAGCACTTTCAGAGAAAGCCTACACCTGCAGAAAATTCGGGAAGGAGAATGCCCAAAGCCTATAGAATCTTTAGGGAAATTAGCTATCAGAGGGTGCACTTAACTGCATAGTAGACTCATTTCCTGTGGTGTCCAGTGTCACAGTCAACACATGCAATACTATTAGACCACAGCAAACTACTTTTTGCCACCATATAATAGTCAGTGCAGTACTATCTTACGGCAGTGAAAATAACTGCACCTTAATACACGTGTCAAAATTGACCCAAGCGCACACTGTGTCCAGTCAGCCCAGGAACCAAGGGACCAGACACCTGCCTGCCCCCTAACCACAGGGCTCCACATATTGGGGCACTCTTGTGCCCCAGCCAGTCCCTCTGCCACCTAATGCCACCCCCCAAGCCCTCAGCTCTCCTGCCTGCCTGGGCCTGCTCCATCCCAGCTCAAGCTGCTGCGGTCCTGGGTGCAGCGTCTGCACATGCAGTCTGAGCACCTACACATGCCATTAAGGCAAAATGATAAACTGCAAACTTCACCAGCGTTTATCATGTTGCTTTAATGGCACATATAGATGCGTCCAGGCTGTAACAGGGTTTTAATGAGCATGCCCAAATTGAGATTTTCACATGCTTGTAACTTGACAGACGAGGGCCAGTTTTCAAGGGGGTTGAAAAAAGAATACCTCCCTGACATCAGCACCATGCTTCAGGCAGATTTCAAGTCCCTGTTCCAAAACAGAGTTTCCTAGAGTTTCTTAATGTAAGAGCAATAGCAATTTTTTTAACATGGATGATACAATTTATTTTTATTATGAGAGAAATTTTGCAGCGATTCCTCCCCCCCACAAAAAAGATTTAAAGAACAGCAAGTCTATAAGCAAAAAGAGAGAGGGAGAGGAAGAGAATCTTATAATAGAACTTGGCAGGAAACCTCAACTATAAATCCTATTTGTTCTGCCTATAAAAATAGGCGTTATTTTTTTGTTGCTTTAAGTACTACCACTTATTTTTAAAATGTAAAATAGTAATAATCTGTGCACACATCTACACATTAATTAATATGCTTTTATTAATGTGCATTAAATTTAGTACCACCACTGTGAGGTACTAGAAAAAGGCACATTAGCTTCTTTTAATGCGCTTTAGCAAAAACCCTTTTTTTTTTTGCAACACCTTAATGCAAATTAACAAAGGCTAATGCACATTAGAGCACATGTGTAGATGCACCCTGTGTGTGGTAGGATTTCCCACCCTTTGTGAAAAGTAGTGTTTAAATGCCTCTGGCTTCTTTTACATATTCCTAAATTATACACTGAGTGCTAGAGACTACCCACTCAGTGTTGGATCCATGCAGTAGCAGGGCTCTGTGCACATGGTGGGGGGACACATCTCATCCCCTGCCAAATTCCAACAAGTGTTAGTGCATCTCTGGAGTTTTCACATGGGAATTCATGGGGAAGCTGTGGCCAGCCTGGGTTTATGATAGTGAAATTAATTACCAGCATGGTTCTTAGGAGCGAGGGGTAAATCACAGAAATGTAGATCTAGAAGGGCCCTCTGCTACAGAAGAAGGAAAATCCCCCATAGTCTGTACGATCTTACCATGGGGTAAATTCCTTCCTGATGCCAAATGTGGCAAGGCTGAATCAGTGCTGAATAAAGAGGCACTATTACCTCTCATGTCTTGCACCTACTGCTCCTATTGATTCATTCGTCTTTTGTGTGGCTGCATCACACTGTAGGCTCATAATGAGTCTGTGATCAACCAAGACTCCCAGATCCCTCTCTGTAATGCTGCCATCCAACCAGGTTTCACTTATTTTGTATGCCTGCTTTTGCTTATTCTTCCTGAGGTGTAGCACCTGGCATTTATCCACACTGAATTTCATCCTGTTAGCTCCAGCCCAGCTTTCCAGTTTGTCGAGATCCTTCTAAATTGTCCTCCTGTCCTCCAGTATGTTTGCAATCCTTCTGTTTCATGTCACCTGCAAATTTATTTCAAGAATAATTTATTCCAATATCCAAATCATTATAAACACATTGAAAAGCACAGACCCCTGTGGGATTCCATTCATAACCTCCTGCCATGCTGACATGGTTCCATATATAATTATACTTTCCTTGTAGCTATTGAGCCAGTCGTTTGTCTAACTGGTAGTAGTTTTGTCCAGCCCACATTTCTCCAATTTGTTTATGAGAAGGTTATGTAAGACTTTGTCAGAAGCTTTGCTGAAGTCCAGATATACTATATGCACTGATGTACTATATCCATATTCCCTTCTTCCATCTAAGTAACTATCTTGTCAAAGAGGGAGATCAAGTTTATTTGGTATGATTTGTTCATAATAAATTCATGCCGGCTGCTTGAGATCTCCATTTGCAAATGGATTTCCTTATGATATGTTCCAGTAACTTTCTGGGTATCGAGGTGACCAATCTATATTTTCCCAGATTCTACTTTTTGTCTTTTTTAAACAAGGGCACTATGTTGGCCCTTTTTTAGCCTCCTGTACCTTAGCTGTCTCTCACGTCCTCATATGCTTTTCTGCCAGTTCCTTTAGTGCCCTGGGCTGAAATTCACTAGGTCCTGATGGATTGAATTAATTCAGACCCCTCAAAAGCCCTCTGTTTCTTTTCATATGTCTCAGCTTGTCCCCTTCCTTATCCAAATAATCCTCATTGGCTGGCTGGTTGCAGACTAATATTTTTTGAAAATCTGAGGCAAAGCAGCCTTTGAGCAGCTCCATCCTCTTTGCATCTTCTCTTAAAGAGTTCCCCCGGATAAAACAGTGGACCCACAGCTTCCTTGGTCTTTCTTTTCTGGCCAACATATTTATAGAACCTCTTATTCTTGTTTATAACATCCCTCACAAGGTGAATTCATTTGTTACCTTTGCCTTTCTGATTTTGTCTCTGCAAGGTGGAGGAATAGCCACCAGAGATGAAAGACAATGAAGCGCTAAGGATAACAGTAGCCCAACAGCTGCTCTAAATGACTAAAGATGTAGCAACAACTGAAAAGGGAGCGCAAGACTGTTGTGATCCATGGTAGCCCAGATCATTCTTTTTTCTCCTTCCCATAGGTCTTTTATTCTACAACAGAGATGATAAAGAAAAGTGTACAAGAGCCTACAATGGTTCTATATCACAACATGATCATTTTGCACTGGAACATTTAACCCAGAGCTTTTAAGACAGGTTGCAAAGACAAATTATGCTGGCACAATTAGTTGCACTTGAAAATCTCATCTATAACCTTTTCTACATCTCTTTTTATTCACTAATTTTGTAATTGTATCACCAATAGAAATTACTAAAATTGTTCTGCAAGATTTCATCTTTACTAACCCACTCTGCCTGCTGCTTGTACTTTGATTATCTCCTAGAGAGAGATTTTTCTCCCTCAGTATTTGTTGCTGCAATTGAGGTTAGAGTTACTGAATGGAAATTGCTAGAATCACTGCCCTTTCCTTTTTGGATACTTGGTACCATATATGCTTTTCTCCAGAGCCTCTCCACTTGTCTGCTACATGTCAGAAATAATTGTCAGTGGGTGGTAAATTCTTAGTTAACTCCATTTCTCCAACATCCTGCAGTGCATATGATCTGGACCTGAACACTGATAGCGTCTTACATTGCAAAGGCAAAATTTTAACTCTTTTTGGTTGAACTGTTTTAAAGAGAAATGCATTGCTTACTCATTGTTTATACCAAGTTTAAGGTTATTATTTAAAAAAACTAAAAACCTCATTCATTTTAATTATTTCAGGTCCTTCCTCATGTATTTATGGCCTTGCTTCCTCTTTGGCATTTATTTTTTTTCTGAAATAACTGCAAAGGTTTTTCTGCTTTCCTTATCCTTTAAGGCTGAGAATCTGGTCTTTGTCTTCCCTGATATCCTTAAGTAACTTAATATATTCTTTACCAGTTTCCTTCCAATTTATTCATTTTCAGTTTGGCATTTTTTGCTTTATTTTCTAGTGTATGATATTTAAAGATGCCCTTCCTAAGGCCTATTTTGGAGACAACTGTACTTTTCAGCATTTAAATTTTAATTATAGTATGTTTTCCAGCCTTCTTGCACACCACAGATTTTAATACTTCCTCCTAATTCTACTGCAATTACCAAAAATCTTAATCTCTCAGATTTGCTTTCCTCATCTCTTATATCACTGTTGTCTCTTTGTTCTTTTCTTACTTTACTGCATTTAAGTAGTTCTTGGATGCTACTACCAGGTTCCTATTATTCTCACACTCACAATCACATCCTCCCTATACTTAGAAGTACATCCAAAATAGCTTCTCCTCTGGTTGGATTATTTCCTTTCTGGATGATAAACTTGTCCTCTCTGTTTCTTAGGAATTTCTTTGAAGACAAATATCCAGCTGAATGCATATCCAATACACTACAGTGTAATTAAGGGGCAAGATCCATGGAAGCTGGATGCTGCCTGACAAACCACAGTAGCCCCACTGTCCCTCTCACTTCTCCATAGACAGGTCATGATCAAAGAGCCCCACACCCTTCTCTGTGGAGGAGATCCCCTCATTCTTACCCCCTAAATCCCCACCTCAAAATTTTCTTCTTCCTCAAGGTCAGGGGTTGGCCTTGGGTCTATGCCCTAGAGCTGTTCATGAGGTTGGTTAAAAATCACTCAGGACTGGAAAAGGAACATCATCTTTCACAGGGGGAAAGGCAGAGGGCTCATGTAGCTGCTACACAACCTGCTGCTGGACCACTACCTCAGCTCTGAGACCAGACCAAAATTACCAGCAACAATGTTTGCCATAACTAATACACTGGAGTCCTGTGGGAGAACCCCTGCATCCTGCGATGCATGTATCCCTGCCCTCCTCCCAATCACTTGTCATGCTCTGGGGCATCCCTTGGCTCTGCACAACACCTACAAGGCATTCAGCTATGCTGAATCTGTGGGAAATACTGGTGGCAGGGGTAAAGCCACATAAACAGCTGCTACAGGTTCTCCTAAGACAGAGAAAACTTCATATAGCCACTGAGAGCCCCACAGCCTGAACACTGCACACATGGGTGTTAGGAGGGAGGGGAACATTGCATTCAAGAAGGACTGAGGAGAAAGAAACTGCACATGCTGGCAGAGACATACCTGTTTGTTGGTACAAGCCTCCACAGCAAGCTTATGGACACAGATCTGGGTCACTAACGGTTACGCTGGGAAATCACTGAAAGCTACCCCAGCATCCGAGTCTACATGAACAACCACATTGCTGTCCATACAGCTAACGAGGGTAGGGGTTCAAACAAGGGTTATTTACATGCCTTGAGGCTCACTCGATTCTACTTCCTAGTTTATGTACCACTTAGGTGTCTGTTTGGTAGAAAAGGACTCTTCCTTTACTATCTGTGTGCAAGATTTTGTTGGCAACTGAAACAAGTTTGTGTCCTACCCTTTCTCAGGCTACTCAAATGATTGGATCAATGGTCACTATCAAGCATGGATCAAAACAGATGGCCAAGAAAAAGCCAGTGTGATTTCACACAAAACAGTACGTAAGTAATGAGTTAAAAATAATCTTTTGCATTTATGTAAGCAATTCTTAAAGCTCAGTGAAACAAAGAACTAAATAATCTTATTGGACATGGGTACCTAGTTATCTGGTGTACAGTTATCTGTGGCACATGGATGCCTTGTTTTCTGTAGTGTTTAAGGTAGCCAGACAAGATGCTGGTCACTTTGCTCCTTCATATGCTACAGCAAATAGTGTGCTGTACTACCTACTAATTCTACTACTTCTATAGGCAGCAGACTTGGGATAGACTTGCGACCCTGACATCATTTTAACCATTATATTGCACTTTTGTATGTATGTAGCTACTTTGATATAAACAAAGCATTACTAAGATGAATTTAGCAAAAAAGAAAAAAAAAGTCAATAAACTAGAGTTTAAAAAAATAGCTTGTCAATGTGGTCTTGAGTGAGAACAAAATAATAGCTTTTAAGGGTAGGAGGAGATAGCAAATCAATATATACAGCATTAAAAAGAGGGAAATAAATAGGTACTGAGACAGGATTTTAAAAAGATTAAGAATGTCAGAAAAAAACAAAAACAGGGTAGAGAAGTTCCTAATAGCTGAGACTGAAAGAGATTAGAAACAGCAATGAAAAAAGGAATTATGTTAAAATATGTGAAAAGCTGAATGAATAGGAAAGACAGGCGTAAAAGTGGTAGGAAGGGAAGTTTTCAGTAGTAATATTAAATGACAGAGAATTTCAAAACAGAACTACGGATTATTCTGAAATCTGTGAACTGAACAAGACAGAGGAGAGAGAGATCTCAATAGAAGACAAAGTTCAAATGCTTACATGGCTGGAGACAAAATGTTGTGACTCAATAAAGGGGTATTTGGAAGACCAGCATTGTCCAAAGCCAAAAGTAATTATACAACACAGATACTGTATATTCTAAAAACTGCTGTAGATATCCCATTGATTATATGTTTTACATAGATCCCACACTTCCCACATTCCATTTAATGTGGAAACACTCCATAGAGCCTTTGTACATGTGACGCCATTAACATGTACACATGATGAAAATATCACTTTGTATGGCTTAATAGTGTCACAGTGTACATGTCCCAAACTTTTGGGGGGTTTTAATGACTTTGCATCATTGCAAACAAAACTACATCTGGATGTAAATTGCAGTGATGCAGCTGTCAGTTTGCCTCCTGGCCACAGGAGAGGCAGGAAGGCTCCACAGAAAAAAGGGATCAGGCCCCTTGCTGTTACTGCTTTCAGCAGGCTGACTTGCCCCTAGAGCACTGTAGAAAGGTGGTAGGAGGGTGGCTGGGTTTGTTGGCAGTGGGAGAAGGCAGCAAAGACAGTGCATGGGGTGCTGGAAGCCCAAGCAGGCTGCTAGCTGGCCAGGTGCTGCCCCAACTCAGAAATGCCCAATCCAACACTTCCCAAGCCTCCCTGGGCTTCCTTCTCCAGCTACCAGCAAACCCAGCTGCCCTCCTGCCACCTTCCTGTGCTGCCCCAGGGGCAAGCCAGCCCATTCCCAGGTGGCCCTAGGCATTCTGCTGGATGCAGGAACCTGCTGAAGACAGAATCAGTGAGGGGCCCAATCCTTTTTTTTTTCCAGCAAAAACTGTCCACCCGCCATCATGGCCAGGGGTGAGCTGCCAGTGGTCTAAACAGCTCCTGAGCTGCAGGAGGCCCCAGTCCTTCCCTCTGTCATATTGCTGGCCCCTGGGGCTGCCCAGATGGGCTGCTAGTGGGCCAGGTGCTGTCCCAGGTCAGAGGTAGTGCCCGGTTCAATCCAACTGTTCCGTGAGCCCACCCACTGGAAGCCTACTAGGCTCTACTCCCCAGGCAGGCTTGGGGAACAGTTGGATTAGGCCAGGTGCTACATCTGAGCTGGGGCAGCACCCAACCTATTAGAAGTCAACCTGGGTGACCCCAGGGGACACTGCCACCATGGAGGGAAGAACCCAGGACTCCCACAGCTGAAGGGCCACTTATCCTGCCAGAAGTTCACCCCCACCTGCAGACAGACTCTGACTCTGATGGGAAAAAAAAGATCGGGCCCCTCACCGTAACATGATGGAAACATTTTAATGATTTAGTCTTTGGGGCGTTTGTACACATGACACTGCAATTAAAAATGACAAAATTTGCCCACTTATGTGGCCTAATGGTGTCACAATTTACACATACTCTAGTCTCTAACAATTTTAATGAGCTTGTGTCATCAGAACCTACAACCCATCCTGAGGTAATTTAGTTTGTCACTCCACAAATTTTAAAGAAACAGTCATGTGTGCATGGAAATCACTGAATGACCTGTAATGAGGCCCTTTTGTCCACCAGCTGTCACTGAACTTTTGTATAGTTTGCCCCTTTTTTCCGCCCAGTGTCACTATGTACCGTGTCTTCCCACCGGATGATTCATGGTAATAAGCATTTGTCTGATATTGTTTGATCAAGTATCTAATTTCCATTTTCCACAGAGCCCAGTGACTGCATTCTAAAGACTGACTTCTTCCTTACATGAGAGAATTCTGATCATTTTAATTTAATTTCTGTCACCTTTTTAAAAAAAATTTTGAAGGAGGAGGTATTTGGCCCAACACTTCTTAAAAAACAACTTCAAAGAACATTGAAAATTGGGGTTTGCTCAGAGCCAGTGTCAGCATTAAGCCTTCCTGATGGTATAGTACTGGGGTTCATGAAAGCAGTCCCCAGGTTTTTATTATCCTGACACCAGATCTCTTTGGCCAGGACCAGATCCAGCAATGCCTCTCCCCTAGTCGGCCCATAGACTTCCTGGGTTAGGTAGAGGTCATCGATGCATGCGAGAAAACAATGTGACCGGCCAAATCTGACAAGTTGTGTAATTTTCTCGCATGCATCAATGAACTCTACCTAACCCAGGAGGTTTAGGGGAGAGGAATTGCTGGATCTAGTCCTGGCCAAAAGGGAGGACCTGGCGAGTGATCTGTAGATCGACAGCAACAATGAGTTGGTCACCTTTTTAGTTCATCAAAGAGCAGGCAAACTCCTCAGTAAAACAGAAGTCCTTAACTTTAGGAAGGCTGATTTCTGCAAGCTGAGAGACCTGGTCAGTCAGGCAATCAGAGACCATACCCCCCAGAAGAAGGAGTACATGAGGAATGTTCATCACTCAAAAACATAATCCTTGAAGCACAGGGCAAAGCCATCCCTTTTCGCAAGAAATGCAGTTCATGAGCAAGGAAGCCCCTACGGCTGAACAAGGAACTGTTGGACCTCATTAAGCTCAAAAGAGCATCCTACACCAGATGGAAAACAGGAAGCATTACCAAAGATGATTACTCTGCACTTTCCTGCACCTGCAGAGAACAGTCAAGAAAGGCCAAGGCACAAACCGAACTTAGGCTTGCTACAGGGATCAAGGACAACAAAAAGTCCTTTAAATATATGGGAAGTAGAAAAAAGAACAAAGACAGTATTGGGCTCCTGAGAGATCCAACAGGGCAACTGACATCAGATGCCCAAGGGCCAATCTCCTAAATTACTTTTTCACATTGGTTTTTCACCCTCCCATGAAGATCACACTGCCTCCTGGCACAAACCAATTTGGGAGCAGGAACAGGCCAAACATTGGTGTAGATCAGGTGAGGGAACACCTTGAAAAACTGGACATTCACAAGTCTGTGAGCCCAGACAGAATACATCCGAGGGTCTTAAAAATGCATCATTTCATCCCCCTTGCAAGGGATATATGAAAAATCATGGCACTCAGGCGAGGTCCCTGATGACTGGAAAAGAGGCGACATGGTTCCTATCTACAAGAAAGGGAGGAGGGATGAGCCAAGGAAATATAAAACAATCAGTCTGATGTCTGTCCCTTGAAAAATTCTGGAGAAAATTGTCAAGGGATCCATTAACACCAGACTAACAGAAGGCAAGCTTCTGAATGCCAGCCAACATGGCTTTGTGACTGGCAGGTCTTGCCTGACCAAACTCATCTCCTTCTATGACCAGGTAACATATGCCCTGGACAAGGGAGGTGATGTGGACATCATTTATATGGATTTTAAGAAGACCTTTGACCTAATTCCCCATGAAGTCCTCATGGTTAAGCTGTGGAACAGTGTCCTAGATCATCATATGCTCTGATGGCTATGCCACTGACTACAGGGTCGGACTCAAAGAGTACTTGTTGAAGGGAGCAAATCAATGTGGTGTAGTGTTACCAGTCGAGTCCATCAGGGCTCAGTACTCGGGTCAGTACTCTTTAACATTTTCATCAACAATCTAGATTTGAGAGTCAGATGTGACTAGGCCAAGTTCATGGATGATACCAAATTATGGGGGAGGGCCATCACACTGCAGGACAGGTTGGGGATACAGGCCGACTTGGACACACTCTCAAGGTGGGCTGACCAAAACCGAATGGCCTTTAATATAGAGAAGTACAAGGTGCTGTACCTCAGTAGGAAGAACCCTCAGCATATGTACAGGGTTGGCAGTGCTACGCTTGCTAGCACCACGATCAAAAGGGACTTGGGGGTCTTGATTGACCACAAGATGAATATGAGCCACCAATGTGGTGATGGGCAAATGCATCCATGTATGCATCTCAAAGGAAGTCATCCTCCCATTTTACTTGGCCCTGGTGAGACAACAGCTGGAGTACTGCATCCACTATTGGGCCCCCTACTTCAGGAAGAACGTGGAGAAGCTTGAGAGAGTCCAGAGGAGAGCCACTCATATGATCCAAGGCCTGGAGGGAAGGCTGTACAAGGAGAGGCTGAGGGACTTGGGACTCTTCAGTCTAGAGAAGAGAAGGCTCAGGGGGGAATTGGTGGCAGCCTACAACTTCATAAGAGGGGTACATTAGGACCTGGGAGAAAATCTGTTCATCAGAGCTCCACAAGGGATAATAAGGTCTAATGGCCATAAACTCCAGGAAGGCCGATTTAGACTGGATATTAGAAAAAAGTTTTTTACAGTGTGTGTGTCCAGGGCCTACAACAAAATCCCCCCCGTAGGTGGTGCAAGCATCTACTCTGGATTCTTTCAAAAAACAGCTGGATTTATTTCTTGCTGAGGTCACTTGATCCCAGCTGACATCCTGCCTATGGTGAGAACATGTGTGCTGTCCTAACTTTGTCCACATACTGGGAAGGGGGTGGAATGGAAGTTAACTTCCCTTGGCCCTGGTACCTCAAATTTATAAACTGAGCAGAGTCCCTTGGACTACCCCTTATTGATCTGAGATTTTTGATGATCATGGGACAACCAGGACCAGGATGCATATGTCCAGAACCAACTGGACATTCATGGAAACAAAGAGTCTGGTGTGGGTGCTGGGGGACCCTGATGTTGTAAACCAGTTTGCCTGTAGCCCGGGTGCCAACTGGCACATACACCTAGATATTACCAAGAGAATTGCTCAGTGGGGCCACACCAGGACACCAGTCCAGTACCATAACAAGGCTAAGATGCTAGGTTGAAAATTACATGCAGAGGTTGCAAGAGCACAGCACGAGGGTACCCCTGTGCATGGCATCAACAACTAAAGGCAGCTCGAGCTGTTACTGCTCAGCAGTGAGGCTGCACAGAGACAGAGGCCCCTGGTGCGGCATCATCACCTGCCTTACCATACCCAAACACCACTGCACCTCCTGGCAGGGGCATGAGTACAGAAGAAGTCCCTGTCATGTCTCCTGCAAGTTCATCAAATGAGGACAGAGCACAGAGCTTGACCACCACCAGGCTTTGGCTTCCATGACCACAGTCCGCTATTTGGCGAGAGAGGCAGCGAGCTGCTGGGAAGAGATGGCCTCCACCTCTCTCCCCTGGGGAGGAGGCTCTTCTCAGCCAGGCTGGCTGACCTGCTCCACTGGGCTTTAAACTAAGCCCGCTGGGGGATGGGGGGACTACTGCCACTGCTGGCCTGCAGAGCGACCCTTGCAAAGCCAGCGGACCAAGGCACTTAAGGGAGACCACCCCTGCCCCAGCCCTGGCACAATCTTACCTGCCACAATCTTACTTGCCTGTACAATCGTACCCAAGGGCACACTTACCTGCCTGTACACTAATGCCAGGAGCCTGGGCAACAAGCAGGACGAGCTCGTCCTCCTGCTCAGTGCAAAGAAATATGATGTCATTGGGATAACGGAGACCTGGTGGGACTCCACCCATGACTGGATCATGGGTATAGAGGGCTATACCCTGTACAGGAGGAATCGTGTTGAGAAAAGGGGCGGGGGTGTAGCTCTCTATGTGAAGCAAAGCTACATGTTCCTGCAAGCTGATGTTGACGACCGGCATAGACAGCTAGAGACCCTCTGGGTAAAAATTTGTGGGGAATACGGCACAGGGGACACAACGGTGGGAGTCTACTACAGACCTCCCACTCAAAGTCCTGAGCTTGACCAGTAGTTCACCCGGGAACTGACTGAGGCCGCTTGCTCCAGGACCTTGGTTGTCATGGGTGACTTCAATTACCCGGACATCTCGTGGGAAGATCACTCAGCAAAATCCGAGCGGTCGCAAAGCTTTCTCTTGTGCGTGGATGACCTCTACCTGACTCAAGAAGTCTGTGGGCCAACGAGAGGCAAAGCGCTGCTCGACCTGGTACTGGCTATGGGGGACAACCTAATCGGCGACCTAGTGATCGATGGGAAGCTGGGTGACAGCGACCACGAGCTGATCACCTTCACCATCCGCCGTAAAGCTGGCAAGTCAGTCAGCAACACAGAAGTCCTTGACTTCAGAAAAGCCGACTTTGACAAGCTCAAGAGGCTAGTTGGTCAGGCCCTCAGGGACCATGACCCCAGGGAGATGGGAGTTCAAGAAGAGTGGTTGCTCCTCAAGGAAGCGATCCTCAATGCACAAGCTAAATCTATTCCAACACGGAGGAAAGGCAGCAAGAAGGCACAGCAGCCCCCCTGGCTCTCCAGGGACCTAGCGGACCTCCTGTGGCTAAAAAGGAAAATCTACAAAGGATGGAGGACGGGATTCACCTCCAAGGAGGATTACTCCACGCTGGTCCGGTCCTGCAAGGAGCAAACCAGGAAAGCCAAGGCTGCAACTGAACTCCAATTAGCTTCAGGCATCAAGGACAACAAAAAGTCCTTTTTCAGATATGTGGGGAGCCGGAGGAAAAGCAAGGGCAATGTTGGACCCCTGCTAAACCAGATGGGGCAACTGACAACTGACGCCCAGGAAAAAGCCAACCTATTAAATAGGTACTTTGCGTCAGTCTTTCATCAGTCACATGGGATGCCCATGCCTGCTATGGGACAGGGAAATCTGGGTGAGGGGGATCCCCTACCCTCCATAAATGCTGACCTCGTGAAGAAACACCTTGAGAAGCTGGATACCTTCAAGTCAGCTGGCCCGGACAATCTGCACCCCAGGGTACTCAAGGAGCTGGCGAGCGTCATAGCCCAGCCCCTGGCACGGATCTTTGAAAACTCCTGGAGCTCTGGTGTAGTGCCCGAAGACTGAAAGAAGGCCAATGTGGTGCTGATCTTCAAAAAAGGGAGGAGAGTGGATCCAGCTAACTACAGGCCCATTAGCCTGACTTCTATCCTGGGGAAGATCCTAGAAAAGTTTATTAAGGAGGCCATCCTTGAGGGACTGGCCCAGGCTAACATCCTAAGGGATAGCCAGCACGGGTTCGTTGCGGGTAGGTCTTGTTTGACCAATCTCATTTCCTTCTATGACCAGGTGACCTGTCACCTGGACAAGGGAGAAGAGATTGATGTCATATATCTTGACTTCAAAAAAGCTTTTGATCTGGTATCCCATGATCACCTCTTGGCCAAACTGCCCAGTTGTGGCCTTGGCTCCACCACGATCCGCTGGCTGGGAAACTGGCTCCATGGTCGGACCCAGAGGGTTGTGGTTGATGGCAGTCACTCATCATGGTGCCCTGTAACCAGTGGGGTCCCTCAAGGCTCTGTCCTGGGACCCATACTGTTCAACATCTTCATTAACGATGTGGACATTGGAGTCAGGAGTGAACTGGCCAAGTTCGCCGATGACACCAAACTTTGGGGCAAAGCATCCACGCCAGAAGATAGGCAGGTGATCCAGGCTGACCTGGAGAAGCTCAGCAAATGGGCAGACAGGAACCTCATGGTGTTTAACACCGATAAATGCAAGGTTCTCCACCTTGGGAGGAAAAACCTGCAGCACCCTTATAGGCTCGGCAGTGCTACGCTGGATAGCACTACAGAAGAAAGAGACTTGGGGGTCATCATTGACGACAATATGAACATTAACCTGCAATGCGATACTGCGGCTAGTAAAGCGACCAAAACGCTGGCTTGCATCCATAGATGCTTCTCGAGGAAATCCCGGGACGTCATTCTCCCCTTGTACTCGGCCTTGGTGAGGCCGCAGCTGGAGTACTGCGTCCAGTTTTGGACTCCACAATTCAAAAAGGATGTGGAGAAGCTTGAGAGAGTCCAGAGGAGAGCCACGCGCATGATCAGAGGTCAGGAAAACAGATCTTACGATGACAGGCTGAGAGACATGGGACTCTTTAGCCTGGAAAAGTGTAGGCTCGGGGTGATCTGATGGCCACCTATAAGTTTATCAAGGGTGACCACCAGGCTCTGGGGGAACGTTTGTTCACTAGAGCGCCCCAAGGGATGATGAGGTCTAACGGTCACAAACTCCTGCAAGACCGTTTCAGGCTGGACATAAGGAAGAATTTCTTTACTGTCCGAGCCCCCAAGGTCTGGAACAGTCTGCCAGCGGAGGTGGTTCAAGCACCTACATTGAACACTTTCAAGAGTAAATTGGATGCTTATCTTGCTGGGATCCTATGACCCCAGCTGACTTCCTGCCCTTTGGGCAGGGGGCTGGACTTGATGATCTCCCGAGGTCCCTTCCAGCCCTAATGTCTATGAAATCTATGAAATCACATGCAGTATGTTGCTGGAACTCTTTACCTCAGTGTCAAGCAAATTGACAGCTCCATTTAGGGTGGCAAGTGAGGTCAAGGGGTGGAAATGGTATAGGGAGAATAGCGCAGTGCTTGCCATTGGGTCATAATGGTCAGTGCAGGGTGATACAGAGAAATGCAAAGTGGGGAGATGCATTGGAGGCAATTGTGGGTCGACAGTTTTGACCACCCACTGTGTTCCACTGCTTGTCTCTCAGTTTCCCGAATTGCATGCCTTTCAGCTCTGCTTGCAATACCAACCCCAAGGGCCCCCCAGGTCACTGAGGCAGGCTGCTGCTGATGCTTACATGGAAAGGTTGGTGAGTGCAATTCAAGACTGTGAAAAATGTCTGTGCAAGATTGCCAGGCAGATCTGCTGTGCCTCAGGCAGATTCTTGGCAGGGAACACGAAACGCAGGCCATGCATCCCTCACCTGCCTCTGTCCATGAACAGCAGAGGCCTGTATGCAAGCATGCTGTGCAATCCAGCAGTTCTCAGTCAAGCACATCCAGTTAGACAGATTTTTTTTAATTAATCATGCTTTAAAATGATACCTTAATAATGAATCATGCCTTTTAACTGAATTATTATACTTGTGAATTTTAATATAATGTTCCTGTGTTTTAGTACTTAGTTATTCATTTTTCTTTTCTGGCAGCTGTTATGAGATTGATAATCTGTTTGTAAATAAAGGTTAGTAAATAAGGGTTTGTAAATAAGACTTGTGGTTCACATTTGTTTTGTAAATAAAAGTTTCTATTTAATTTTTTTCTTTGATTAGTGATTACTTTATGCTGCATGTCCACTTGGTGGGGGCAGGTAGGGAAAAGTGGTGGGGATTTGGTAGGTGATGGGCTATGCATCATGTAACCCCCAGCCCTTAGCACTGTTTGAATACTGGGTTCCCTTAACACAATCCCTAATTTTTTCTTATCCTGACTACCTGGGTTCATAGTGCTAGATGTGCTGTTTTGCAAAGGGGTGGAGAAGGCTGAGGGGTGGGGGAGGCAAGATTTGTTGTGTTTGCTTGTTATTCCATGGGCTTTATATCACTTGCTGCTATCAACTCCTAAGTACAGTGCAGGCAACCCATTAGCATCTAAGTCTGGCCACAGGGAAAGGAATTTGTATTGCTCTAATCCAGAGGTTCCTAACCACAGGGCTGTGGCCTGATACCTGGGCCATGAAGGGTTGGCTGCCAGGTCATGGAGTTTTAACCACTGCTAGCAATAGTTCTATGCCCAGGTGTGGCAGGGCACTGTTTGTGCCTGCCACTTTAAGAGCCAGAAGACAGCAGCTGGCAGATGCCTGATTAGGGCAGCCATTTTAGATTTAGGGCTGCCCATATAAACAGGGCACTTTGCTGCAGGGAGGCCAGGCAACAACATCACCTGGCTGCAGGGCTGCTGGTATCATCTGGAGGCAAGGGAGGAGCTGTAGAGGATGGTCAGGAGGCTCCTGGTCCTGGGCATGACCTAAAACTGCACCCTGCTGGGAGTGGGTGGCCCTGGTGGGGCTCTCAGTGGCACGGGAGCCCCCAGGAAATGCCAGGCCAGTGATCACCCCAGTGAAAGGTGGGTTGGAGCACCTTAACGCCTAGCCCCCATAGCCACATGGGTTACCCCCTTTGTAGGGTCTAGAAGGTGGACCCCAGAGAGAGAGAGAGTCAGGCCATAGACTCTTAACCTGTTTTGACATCCCCCAACTGGTCCAATCTGGGGCTAGGACCAGAAGGGTCAAAGGGCGAGGGACCCACCATGAGGAACACCCAAGAGCTGAGGGCCTGAGGTTCCAACTGGCCTGGCCAGGGCCAGTAGAGCCAAAGGTCCCAGGGAGACCACACCCATAAGGGGGGAGCAGGTCAGGGAGCTATGCAGCTGGGAATGAAGGCAGAATAGGCTGCCTGAACAGAAGGATCTAAGTGGGGTCCAACTAGCAGAATTCTGGGGCCCAGTGCAAGGCCGGTTATATGGATAACATCTGGATGTCATCTGCGAGGGCTGGGCTGCAATGGAGGGGAGGAACGGAGCTGCAAATAGCACCCCTGGCATTGGGGCAAGAAATGGGCTGCCTCCTGCTTAATCAACATCAATTAATTAATTAACAACAAAGTGTGGCGGGCGAGAAGACAGGCAGTTAGTTCAGAAACAGGTGGGTGGGCCACTGGGAAATCAGTCCCGAGAAAGTCCCCCTGTTACACCAGGCCATGCCCAGGCCATGATGATTGACAAGAATGTCCTTGCTTGGCCAATAACTGTGACTTTAGCTTTTGAAACTGGACCATGGTAACTGTGGCTAGTCACTTCTGTATCAAACACAATGGCTAAGAGATGATCAAGCACACTTCAATGGATTGTTTTCTTAGAAAGAGTGCTTCTGCAAAAAGGGGCAATGAAGTTCTCAAAGACAGAGAAGAGAACTGTGCAGAGGATGTACATTGCCCCCAAAAATGCCCAAAAATTGAAAAAAAAGCAACTTTCAATCACAAGTATGACTCCTCGTACATAAAGTTAAAAATGAATTTAAGTATGTAAATTTAAAAATTTAAATATGTAAAATAGAGTGTTTATATACCCGGTCCACCAAAATTCTTTGAGCGAGTTTGCTGGTCTGCAGTATAAAAATCAGTCTACTCCCCTGACAATCACCCCCACCCTCCTCCAAACCACCTTGTCCTTTTTCACTACCTCAATATGTATGAAACAACCCTTGTTTTTAGCCTAAGTTTGCCTTACTTCCCCTCCCCGCAATGAAGCCATGCCTTTACAGACCATCCTATTAAAGCACACAGACTTGCTTGAGAATTCCTTTTTATTTCACAAAAGCAGTAACAGAACCAGAGCCAAAATAATGAACAGAAACAGTGCCCACTCCCCAGATTCCTACCATGAATGACGCATGCCCCCGGCAACTGGGGGCACAGCAGTGCTGGTGATGGTGGGAGCTCATCAGCGGGAGCACAGCAATGATAAGCGGGGAGCTCCCACAGACACTGCCAGTGTCGTCGGTGTTGGTGGGGGGTGATGAGTGCTTACCAGGGGTTGGTGACCACCCACAGACACCACTGGCAGTGTTGGCAGTGGCCAGTGACAATCACTGACCACCCACAGATGCCACCTGCCGTGTCGGTGGTGAGGGAGGGGTGTGGCAAGTGGGGTTCACTCCTGGGGTGAAAAAGCATAGGAGACAGCAGCCAAACAGAGACCTGGGCAGGGAGTGCATGGTGCCCCCACCAAAAAAGGAATTGGTTTTGTGGGTTCTTTGTGTTGGGGAAACTGGGGAGCATGAGAGTTTAGCATGCAGCTGGGTTCAGAGAGCACCCCACTTGTTGGGGTAATGCAGGTACCAAGGTGCAAGAGAAGAGTGCCTCACAGTGAAAGAGCTGGGGTGCTTAGCATGCAGCCAGGTTCAGAGCATACCCCGCTTGGGGTAGTGCAGGGACCGAGGTGTGACTGCCAAGTTGTCCTAATTCAAAGAGCTGGGCTGTGTAGCACACACGTGGGCTCTGAGCAAACCTTGCTTGTTGGGTCATTTATTAAACAGGGTGAGCACAGCCACCACTGAGCACCAACCAGGAGTGTGGGCCGCACAGGTAGCAGTGGTAGTGGCAGTACTGTGAAAGTAATTTTATTTCTTCTTTCTAAAGAAGAAAATACATATATCATCTGGAGGCATATATATATATATAATTCCATTATTTTAAAAATTATAAAAATATAAAGTATGATAGGAATAAAAATTTAAATGACAGAACAGGTCTGTTTTCTGTCATGGGGATTTCCATTGACCTACACACCCTACTGCAAGAAAATATGGAGGACATCAGCTAGGTAGTACATTGTTATGTGGCGCCACCTACAGAGATAAAACACATTGTCTCACTGATGGAAAAGTATACCATACTGTGTCAATTTAACACATCAACTCAGTTTAGGGACCACAATCCCCATCATTTGTACAAGTACCCAAGGTTTTATTCTATACCCCACCATTTCAATTTAGGGAACATAGAATAAAACCTTGGGGATTAAAACCCCATCATGTGTACAAACTCCCAATTTTAAAGCCAGAAGGTGCAGTTAGTTCTTATTGCCTGACCTATAAAACCTAAACCATAGAATATTACCAACAAAACAGAGAAGTTCTAAAATAATTTCCATGCCAAGTAAAGTTGAGAAAAAAGAGTCATACAGGACACCTGCTCATGTGGATGTGTTGGTGGTGAAGCTTAAATTTGCAGAGACACGATGATTTACCTAAAGAAGTATGTACATTTTATATTCAATGTATGATTTAGAAGAGTAACCAAACGGCCTTACTTACACAGACATAATATCACTTGGAACAATTTTTTCTCAGACTGCGGTTCATGTGCTTCTGAAGGTTTGTGATGAATTTCTATAAGGCACATGAAAGGAAGACGAGAAAAAAACAAAAAAGGCAATGAGGATATATAAATGGAGGGACAGGAGGAAAAACTGTAACACAAAATCATAGGGGTGCACATCAATGTAACAAAAAGTGATGCAATCCAAAAAGTTTCTTAGAGAAACACTTTATTAAAGTTGTTTGATGGTTTGCAGGTAGGCAACAAGAGAGGGAAATGAAAAGTATCCTTTAGCCCCAGTGACTATCAGATATGTTACACGGAAATAACTTTCTATTATGCCCTTGACCCAAAGGGCCTTGGTGGTTTAACACTAGCTGGGTTTGGCAGACATAAAAAAAAGCATGCAGGCCCTAGGTTTGGTCTAGACAAGGTAATCTGCAGAAAAAAAAATAAAAGCAGATTGGCAAAAATGTTCACAGCATATATGCAAACAGAAATCTTGAGAAGCTAAAGCTTTAGTGCTGTGATACTTACTGAGCCTTAAGTATTTTTAACAATTCTAGTCAGCCCACCAAAAAACCCCAGAACATAAGTTCTCCCAGAGGAGTAGAACAGAACTTTAACTTTTAAATCAAGATTCATCTGAGTGGTCCCCAAGTCAGGGATGTCCCACAGAGGCTTGGCATTTAAAATCTTCAAAGCCAAACCTTAGTTTAAATTAAGCTCTTATTTTCCTTTCTGGATAAGGTCATTGTGAAAGGCACAATTCAAAAAGATCATGTCTTATAGGTGCAGGAAGCTGATTACAATTGATTCCCTGAATCAACAGAAATTAATACTTCAAATAAAAATAATAAGTAACAGTGACTTTTCTCCGTACAATCAATAGCTTTTTAAATAGCCTCCAGAGTACAGTAAGGAGCAAAGCTAAAATTTATACAGATTTTTTACATTTAAAAAAATCCCAAACAAACAATAAATCAGAACATATAGAATATTTTACAGAAGGCTAATAGTCTGTGCTCAGATTTATACAGTATTTGGTTGCTGAAGTTCTATTGATGTTGAACTGCAGGTAAAACACAAATTTAGATAGAATAGAAAACTTTAATGTAATTCAAAATATGAATGCGGCATAGACTCTCACTCAGCAAGGTCTTGACTGACAGCTCAACCCAGAATTAGCAATCTAAAACAAAAGAAAAAGAAGAAAGAAAATCTAGATTGATGGAGCAATCTGGCTCCTATTCAGGTCAAAAAAAACTCTCATTCAATCATGATCAGGCCCCCATTGTGCTTGGCAGTAGGTAAACACATAGGAACACTCAGTACTTCTCCCAGGGGACTTCCCTGAGTGCAAGGTGAAGTAGGCCCTAAAATTTAACATTTCTATTTAGCTTTGGATTTCAGTCAATGCCTACAGTGTTCTGATCTGTATTGTGTTTTGATAATTAGAAATCAATATGAAAGATTTAGTACAGATCATTAACACATCTGACTGAAGACAAAATTAAAGATTGTTTCCCTGATATTTTCCAAAACTGCAAATGGTATCAATGTCTTAGTAGTTTAAATATTTTGACCATGTGTTCTGAAAAAGTGAAGAGAAGTAAAGTTATAACATTTTTGTGATTTTCTCAGGGCTTGAATTTTCATCACATTTATATTAATTAATCGTATGTTATTAAAGAATGTTTTTGTAAGGTATTAATCACAGTTTCATAGCGGTTGGCATAGAAATCTGGCAAAATACAGTCTGGAAAATACTTGTACAATTTAGGAAGTTGAAGAAGACTATGTCCATTCTCAAAAAAAGATTCAAGCCTTGACTTTGTGCAGTGATTTTGGCAAAGCAATTAGGGATAGATCCAAATAAGGATTCTATTCTAGCTATTAAGCATCTAAGTGGAGTTAGGCATATCATTGTGATTCTATTTCACTCTCTTCAACTTCATAACATCCACTAATGCATTTAATACACTATCAGTGTACACATAAGATTGAGTCACAAAAAATCAGCAAGGAGGAGGACATTTTGCATTAAGATATATGTATTTCAAGGACTCATGGTGGCACCTATGACATCTAAGTGGCACTTAAGAATTTTAGGCACATAAATCTGGAAATGGAATCTTTCCTAAAACACTCCAATGCTTAAATTTGGGTACCTAAATTTCTCTGATTCCAACTTAGCCATAAAATCTCCCTAGAGTCTCCTGCACCATTAAACTTGTTCTTCTGAAAAATATCTAAAGGCACCATGGCAGCCACTCTTGATACCCAGGCTCCCCTTCTGATCCATGCCCCTCTTCTGATCCTATTACTCCTGAAGGTTGCACAAATGCAACTCTGTGGCCCAGTGAGGTGACCAAGTCCTAGCTGGGAAGATCAAGATTCTGGTTCCTCTTCCCCTAATCCCTATTTCCAATGCTAATTATCTGTTGAATGATTATATAGTTCAAAGTGAATGAACAGTTAAAGAAACAGGAACAAAAATGCGGCCTAACCTTCCCTCATACCCCAGCCAGCTCTGGTCACAGTCTACATGTGTGCTGTGGTGGAGTAAACCACTGGGGGTGCATCCGGACAAGCCCACATGTGCATCTTGCTGCATCTCAAAGTATTTTGAGACGTAGCAAGAGGCACGCTGGGAACAAAAAAATGTTCTCTGTGCTGCATATTTGCAGCAGGGGCTCAAAATTTGATATCTAGATATCCAGGTATAAACCCCACCCCCACATAAATTAAAACAGAGCAGGGCAGAGTCCAGGTCTTGTGGGCCTGAGGCAACTGGAGGATCGGGTTTTCCAAAGAGACATTTTGGTAGCTGGCCAGAGTGTCTTTATGGCTGCCCCTTGCTCCAGTGCCAAAGCACTCTGCCTCCACATGTGGAGCAGCCTGGACCGGTGCGGCCTGCATGGATCCTGGCTCTGTCCAAGGTAAGTAAGGGCCTGGGGGTGGGAGGGACTGGAGCAGGGGGGCTGTGGAGTGCAGGATGCTGTAGGGGGGCTGCTCAGGAGGGGTGGGTCCCCCACCTGCCCCTGCACAACCCCCTCCCACACAGCACACACAGCAGCAGCCCATTGGGATACACAGGGCACTCCTGGCAAAGTCCCCCCTCCCCCCCCCAGTGCAGGGCAGCATGGCTTGACCCCAGCTTCCTGGCACCTGGCAGTGCTTGTGGCAAATCGTGCAGGCCTGGACCTGTGTGGCACAGCACCATCCACCTTCAGGCAGCTCTGGGCTATCACCCAGAGCCTTGTGCTGCTTGCAGGGACCACCTGTCATGCTGGGCCGGGTCCTGTGTGCACAGGCCCTGCGCACTGTTGGGCCGGGCTGGTTCCATGCGTGCAGGACCTGGCCCACTGCGACAGATGGTACCCATGAGCAGCATGGGGCTCTGGGTGATGGCCTGAGTGGCCCAAAGCTGCCCAAAGGCACATGGCCCTATGCCACAGCATGCTGAGCCCGGCTGCACCCATGTGATGAGGCAGAGGCAATACTGGGTGCCAGGCAGCCAGAGCCAAGCCACACTGCTCTGCACTGTCCCATGCCAAGCACAGTGTGCCATGTGGAGGGCCGTTCCAGGAGGCACTGAGTGCCCCAATGGTTGCCGCTGCTTCAGGTGAGCAGTGGACCATGCAAGGAGGCTCTTGGCCCTGCAGGAGGGCTGTAGCTCCTTGGGGGGGCTGTAGCCCCTGTAGAGGTGCATCTGGGCCTTGCAAGGGGACTTTGGGCCCTCTTGGGGACTGTGGCCCCTTTTGGGAAGCTGTGGTCCCTGTGGGAGGGACAGTCTATAAGCTGTGGGAGGGGCTGTGCCCTGTAAGCAGGTAGGGGACCCACCCTCCTGAGTGCCCCCCCACACCCACAGTCCCTTTACAATCTACCCACAAACCCCACACCCCTAAACCACCCCCATAAGCCCCTTACCCAAGTACCTGGCCCTGTGGGTCAGGAGTGAGGGGACGGGGTGGGCAGCAGGCTGTGCATTGAGAGTTAGGGGCAAGGGCAAGGGCAGGGCACTAACATAACAGTGCTGCTTTGCACTGCACATCTTGGTGAGCAAAGCAGGTGGGGCAGCTCTGACTTTTCTATGACAAAAAAAACAGAAGTAAATGCCAAAGTGTATAGATATTTATAATTTATTATGATGATAGAGGCACTGGTAGGTTTTGAAATTGCTTTAAACTTGTCAGTATATCAATAAAACATTGCCCAACTGATCTCTCTATATAGTGGCAATTCATTTTAATAGTGAAAGAACACTATTCTGGGTATTTTAATGAGAAAATTTGGGTTTCTTATCAGATAAGTTGTATTTGTTAAATGGGGAACACCAGGATTTCTGCTGGTGGCCATCTGGGGCTAAGAGAACACACTTGGACAGTTTAGAGTGGGCCACCTTAAGGAACACATCTTCTGAGCATCCCATCCAGGTCCAACAGGCATGCAGCCATGGGGCTGCAGGTCCAAGGGGATGGTTGCTGTCACAAGCAGCAGGAGGTCACAACCAGGCAGAGCCCCAATGCCAGACTGCTGCAGTAGGTAGAGGTAAGGCCCACCTGGCTAACTAATAGCTCCTACTGTGTGGGGCCAATGGGTGAAAGATGCAACAAAATTCTTGGGACAACAAAAGTAAAAAAAAAGAAAAAGGACAGGAGTGATATGAAAATGTGAAAAGGGTCAAAATGTGAAAATGAGTGCTGCTGAGGGGAGTACCAAGTAGAGCCCCCCCGGGCCACAACCACCAGTCCTGAAAGACGTCTAAGGAGCCAGTGGATGCTTCCCAGTGGTGCTCCACCCAGAAACTTCCTGGCCAGAGCCTCCTTCCTCATACAGTGCTCATTTGGCCAGGGCCAGGAGGAGGCTCACCAGGAGGTCCTGGGACTTGGTGTAGCTGTGGATGGGGTGTCCAAAAATAAAAAGGTGGAGGTGAAGTTTATCCATAACCTCAGGATGAAGTTCCAGAAGTGGAGGTGGAGGGGCTGCAGCCCAGTGTACTCAAGCATCATGTGAGCCAGGGTCTCCCTCTGCCCACAGAAGGGGCAGGAGACCGGGGTGTCTGTAAAGCTCACCACATACATGCCTATGGTGACAGCTTCATGGAGGATCCCCCAGCTGAGGTCCCCAGTGGCTTGTGGAATGAGGATGGAGTACAGGCTCAGCCACTGACATGTCCCAGCTATGCCCTCAGCAAGCAGATCCCACCAATAGGTGTCTGGGTGGGAACATGAGAGCAGCAGGTGGGTCGTGCAGCACACAAGCATGTAGAGGTGGCAGTGATGGGAAGTGGAGAAGCAAACCAATTTTGGTGGCCTTAGCTGGCTCAGGTGGTGGAGCAGGGAGCTCAGGCAGGCCAGACAAGGTGCCAGCCCCATGACAAACTCCAGAGGGCTGGAGGACCTGGAGAGGTGGGGACCACCATTGCGCAGGACCTGATAAGCAAAAGCATCAGGAGGTAAGACAGATTTACCTCCTGGACTAGGCGGCAGGTTGCATGCATTGTAGGTACACCCAGTTGTTGGACCAGCACAGCAGGGTCCCCCCATGCCTGCTTATCATAGTCCAAGAGGTCTCCAATACAGGTGACACTACCCAGGGCCAGCCTCTATCATAACTGGAGCTCCTAGTGCCAGTGGCACTTCTAGCCAGGGATTCCAGAAGAGGGGCTCAACAAGCAGGTAGGCACTTTGGGTGAGCCTTGCAGGGGGCCTGGAGGTGGAAATCTGCCTCCAGGCCTGGAGGAGTTCCTGGTAAAACTCTGCAAGCCCTCTCAGCTCCTTCAGGGAGAAGTCCTTCAGGCTGAGAAGCTACCAGTGGTACCAGAGTCACTGGAAGTGGCAGAGGAAGGTGCCTAGGTGGCCCTGTGCCACATGGCTACTGACACCATATAGCAATCACTCAGGGCCTGAAGACGGAACATCAGGACCTGGCTGCACAGGCAAATCAGGTTCTGGCTGCCCTCTTGCAAGGGGAGCCTCAGGACCTCCACAGTGACCCAGTGCCATCCTGGCCAAAAAAACTCCAGTACCCATCTCTGGAGCCTAGCCAGGACCCTGAGGGACACCAACAAGGTACAGAAGTGGTGCCAGAACATGGACAGGACCAGCTGATTCAACACCAGCTTCCTCCCACACAGGGAGAGACACCACAGCAGTCCCGCCCATGTCCAGAGCCATTCCACTACCCTTGCTTCCAGCTGGTGCCAATTCTCTGGTGGGGAGGGATCAATGGGGGACAGATAGACCCCCAGGTAGAGCAGCAATCCTGCGCTCCAGCAGATCCCTCAAAGTGCATTAGGGGTGAGCCCACCTGCCAGGCATCACATATCATCAAGCCAAAGCTCTTGATCCAGTTGACCCAGGCAGAGGAGGTCACTGAGTACAATACCTGGCATGCCTCCACCCATGCCAAGTCACCCGAGACCTGGACTGTGACAGGACCAGCTGCACCACTGGTTCTCAGAGCACCAATCCCACCATCTGCCTCCACAGGAGGACAAAGAAGGGCTCCAGGGCCAAGACATATAGCCTTGATGTACCCCTCACCTGAATGGGATGGCCTCCGTTACAGTCCCATTGAGCTTAATCAAACTCTCCGTGGAGGTGTACAGCACCTGGAGAGCCCACACAAAGCAGGACCCAAAGCCAAAAGCCCACAGTTTGCCTGTGATCCACCATGCTGAACACTTTCTCCTAGTCAAGGGACTGGAGGGCAAAAGATCCTCCAGGAGGGTCCAGCTCCAGGAGGTCCTGAACCAGGTACAGGTTGTCAAAGATGGAATGTCTGGGCACTGTGTACATGTGGTCAGGATAGATCATGTCTGCCAGCACAGACAACAGGCACAGTGAGACGGCCTTTGTTGCCACCTTATACTCTGTGCAGAGGCACATGGGATGCCAGTTCCTCAGGTCAAGGGGGTCCCCGTTCTTCAGCAGGAGGCTCTCCGGCATGACAAGGGGAGCTCCCCACTTTCTTCAGATTCAGCCCAGACCACAGCAAAATCTGGGCCGAGGATGTCCCAGAAGGCCCGGTAGAACTCAACAGTCAGCCTGTCAATGCCCAGCACCTTGTTGCCAGGCATCAGATGGAGGGTGGCCAAAAACTCTGCCAGGGTGAGAGGAGCCTCCAGTTGGTCTTGGTCATCCATGCTGACCTGCAGGACTCCCTCTCACAAGGTCCAACAGGTTTCAGCCTCAGTCAGATCCAGGGAGAAGACTTCTTTGGCTCACGTGCACTGGTGCATCTCACCTGGATCCATGAGAGGGGTGCCATCTCGGATGTGGTTCTTGCCCCCCCATCTCTTCTTCAGGGAATAGAAGAAGCAGGAGCTGTGGTCCATTATGCATGGTGGTTGTTCAGAGTGTGAAGCTCTTCCTGCATTTTCCCAACACTCTCTGCAGAAGAATAGGTTGGTTGGGTCAATGGCCAGGTGACTCTCCAGCTCCAGCACTTCTCGATTGAGCTGTTCCCAGACTGCCTCCCTCTGCCAGGGGTGCCCCTGAGTGTAACTGCAGCAAAAGATCTGGATGAGCACCTTTCCCACATCCCACCATCTCCAAGCCGAGGGGAGAGCTTCCTGTTGCTCTCACCAGGCCAGCCAGAACTCCCAGAAGGCCTCCCTGAAGCCCACATTCTCCAGTAGCCTCACATTAAAGTACCAGTAGGGCAACCATGGACATCCAAGCCCCAGTGTGGCCTGGGCCCAGACAAAATGGTGATCACTGAAGGGGGTTGGCTGGAGTGGGCCTGACAAAGTGTGACAATGAGATATAAATTCAGTCCAACCAGGAGTGGCATCCCTGCTCCTCTTCAACCCTCACATAGGTGAAGGCAGGTGCCAGGTGCATTAGGGTGACAGGTGCACCAGACATCCACCAGGGAGTACTCCATCAGAATCTGCCTGAGGACAGCTATGGTGACCTGGTTCTGCTCCCTGATTGACCATTTCCACGCATCCAGGGTGATGTTAGAGTCTCTACTAAAGACCAGGTACTTGAGGGTTGAGTGCAGAGACAATCACAGCGGGGTGCAGGGTCCAGGGCAAATCAGGTTGCATGGCTTCCCCACCACTCCTGTCCCATGGCACACCAGATGCAGCAGGATGAGTGGCAGCCAGAACTTCTGGCTAGAACAAGCAAAGAGCCGTCCAACCCACCACATGAGTGGGTGAGCTAAACTATAGCCACGGCCTCTCAGCCCGGCTCTGCATGGCTCCCCAAAGCATGGGGCCTGGGGCAGTTGCCCTGATTTGCCCCTCGCCTAGGAACATCCCTGGTTGAGGGTGTTGATGTAAGAGGCTTCCTGGCAGAAGAAGTCCACTAACATGTTCAGAAGGTTCAGGACCAGCCCCTGCACTCAGACATGGAGGTACAGCAGGCAGCCTGGCACCACCTCAATGTCTTGGAGAACCTCCAACTGCAGGCCTGGGGAGAACAGGGTGGCCACACTACAAGAGGTGGCCAAGAGGTGACTGAAAAAGACCTTGTTTCCCCACTCCTGCCGTAAGCTATACTCATTGGCGGGAGTTGTCAGGGTCTCCTGCAAGAATACCATGGGGCACAACCCCTCCTGAAGGAAAGAGAGCACCCAGAATCTCCAGAGACCCTTCCTGCAGCCATGGACATTGAGAGCCATGATCTTAAATGACCTCATGGCTGGAGGGGTGTGGATCAGATGGCTCATCAGGGGCCTTGCACATCACAACACTGAATGTGGGATGCACCAGCTCATGCAGTGCCCTCCCATAAGCATAGAGGACATCTACAAAACTTCAGGCCTGCCTATACATCCGGGTGTTGCAGCACTTGGGCCCCTTGACTCCTCCCAGTGCCCTTGCAGTGTTGAGGACGGTGTCAAAATCTCCCCAGTGGTCCAAGGTGAGCTGCACCTTGCTGGCAGACCACTAGGTAAACTCACAATCAAGGAATGCAAGTAGCTCGCCTCTGGGGACTGCCAGAACCGAGAGATCCGCAGGCTTCACAGACCTTGCTAGTTCTCAGGCATCCTCTTCCTGGTCCTGGGGCTCAGAGGGCTCCTTGTACACTGTCTGAACCCCCTGACTCAGGTTGAGATTGGGAAAGCTTTGCAGCCCTTTGGGACAGGGGTGGGGGTGAGGGCAAGGGTTGGACTCCTTCACAAGATGGCAGGGGAAAGCTGGAACCCTGACAGATCTGCATGGGTTCCCCAACAAGATCAGTCTGTTGATCAGTGGACCCCACCTTGACCCCCCCTGGGGTGGGACCACAGGGTGGGTTGCTAGCAAGGCTATTTTATGAGTATGGGGGAGGAGATCTTTCAGGCAGTGGGATAGTCTCCTGCGAGAGCCCACCTCATGATTCTGGGAGAGAATATCTCCTGCCTCAAGACTCACTGGTGTGAACTCCAAGGCCCCTGTCTCCCCCAGGTCACCAGAGGTGGAGGGCTCTGCTACCAGACCTACCGTTGTGTTGGCTGAGTCCTCAGTGGGCAAGTCCTGGCCAGCAGAGAAGGGGGTGTCCTCCATGGGCTCCTGTTCAGGACTGGCCAGAAGCCCTGAAGCCTTCTCCACCAGGATTACTCATTAAGATTACTCATAGCCCTTCCCTCCAGCATATCTACTACACACCCCCAGCTTGGTATCACCTGCAAACTTGCTGAGGGTGCACTCTATGCCATCTTCCAATTCATTGATGAAGACACTGAAAAAATGGCTGCAAGACTGACCCCTGGGGTACTCCACTTGATATTGGCTGCCAACTAGACAAGACGCCATTGATTATTACACTCTGAGCCCGATGATCCAGCCAGTTTTCTAACCACCTTACAGACCATTCATCTAGCCCAAACTTCCTTTGCCCATACTCCCAATGTTGCATTAAAAGCCTTGCTAAAATTGAGATGCACCACATTCACCAGTCTCTCCACATCCACAGAGCCAGTCATCTCATCATAGAAGGCAATCGGGTTGGTCAGACATGACTTGCCCTTGGTAAATCCATGCTGACTCTTCCTAATCACCTTCCTCTTCTCCAAGTGCTTTGAGATGGATTCCTGGGGAATCTGTTACATGATTTTTCCAGGGACTGAAGTGAGGCTGACTGGTCTGTAGTTCCCTGGAACCTCCTTTTTCCCTTTCTTAAATATGGGCACTATGTTAGCCTCTCTTGATCGCCATGTGTTTTCAAAGATTTTGGCCAGCAGCTCTGCAATCACATCAGCCAACTCCCTTACCACCCTCAGGTGCATCCCATCTGGCCCTATGGACTTGTATATGTCCAGCTTTTCTAAATAATCTCTGACCTGTTCTTTTGCCACTGTTGGCTACTCCTCTCCTCCCTAAACTGTGCTGCCCAGTGCAGTAGGGAAAAGAAAGCATTTAATTATAAATCACAGGAGCTTACACTCAGCTGGTATAAATCAAGATAGTTGATTAGATGCCTTGATTTAGTGAGGACACCAAGTTAGACATTGGCTTAGAAGCTGAGTAGAAAGCATTACTGTAGTTTCAGTTCAGGCAATATATGTTATAACAGCACAGTATTGGGCAATCGCTGCTTCAAATACTGTAGTGTAAATATGGAAGTGCTATGAGCAACTCCAGTTAAGACTTTACTTCAGATTCTCTCCTAAACCAGGGACTGAACTTAGTGCAGCATGTCATCCTTCAATGTACAGTAGTTCAGCTATGAGTATGGATTGAACTTGCTGACCATTCTGAAGTAAATCTGTTATAATTTGTGGATAATTTGTGGATTATCTGTAGTTAAAATCATTCCTTCAAAAAAGTTTTGTTTTTTTTTAATAAGGCATTTTCCTTAATCTAACAGCCTCTGTTTAAAGACTGGTCTGTTACTAACTTTTTAAATATACTCTTTAGTAAATATATTCTAAAGTCTTCGGAACAGATTTTGGGAGAAATTAGGTTGTTATTAAGGAAAGCTATATAATAAGTGCTGCTAACTGTTAAAATTACAGAGGCAGTTCAACAGCTCAGGTCATTCTTAAGTAGTCTCGTTGGGACTTCAGGGGTAATTCAATCACCACCCTACATTCCCATTTAATTTGCATGCTATAATTCTATTGGTTTAAATGAGTCTGTAGAAGGGGGCGAATTGTATTCATGTGTTCAGAGTTCACTGGTAGATTACTTGATTTATCTGTACAGAAACAGAAATAACACAAGACAGATTCCATGGTTCTGGATCTGATACAGCAGGACTCCCTCATTTTCCCAGCTGCAGCTTTGTCTCAGTAAAATTTCACTAACAGGCAGCAGAGTGCAGATGTGTCTGTGCTTCTCCAGTAGTAGTCTTTATCCCATTATACAGAGTGAGCATGCAGTCATTGGTATCAGATCCACCTGTAAAGTAGTAGTTGGAAGTACTGCCACTTCAGTTACCTCTACAGAATTTCCTAGGGTGAATATATGTTCAGAATAAGAAACTGAAAAACTTTTTGGCAAGGCTTTTTGAGTTGTGACTCAAGCACTTCTCATTCTGGCTCCTGTCTTTCATCCCTTCCACAATGGCAGGAAAAGCTCCACCTGGAGCAGATCAAGAAAATGTTGAGTTCAGTTAACTGCGTCTCACTTACCTCTTCTCTAGGGTGCTAGTGACAAAACAATGAAGGAAAGGAAAACAATTGCACCCTCTGCCAATCAGGTCATTGATATGTTGGATCACATTACAATGTGGTCCTCTACAAGGTCTGGCTTTTAACAGTTTTGTAATACAAAACGTAAATCACTTATCACTATGTAATAGAAACAAAAAATGGAGGTGCGATGCAACTGTAATCTCTCTAGAAGTATATCTTGAATAAAATTTTGTAATAATACAAATGGTATTTGATTGAGGAAGCAAAAGACATTAGATCACTAAACTATCATAAGAAAGAAAGGAGACAGTTCTAATAAAACCAAGATTAGTGGGACTGTTCCCCTTTTAGACAAATGAGACAATGGAGGCCAGGTACAGGAGTTACACTTCTTGGTCAGTAGGTGCACAGAAAGCACTCTACAGCCATAACCAGACAGGGCCCATGCAGTGGTGTAAATATGGCAAATCCTGCTGTAAAATAATCCTGGATGGATGTGGCATCAGACTTCAATGCTGTAGGTTTGAACACCATAATGAACATCTGTGCCACATCCCATCACAACTCATGGTAGGTCACATTCCACTGACATCCATAGCAGCCTTCAGCTACCTGAAGCGGGGTTCGAAAGAGGATGGAACTGGACTGTTCTCAGTGGCGCCAGATGACAGAACAAGGAGCAACAATCTCAAGTTACAGCAAGGGAAGTTTAGATTAGGTATTAGGAAGAATGTTCTCACCAGGAGGGTAGTAAAACACTGCTACAGGTTACCGAAAAAGGTGGTGGAATCTCTGTCCTTGCAGGTTTTTAAGACCCAGCTAGACAAAGCTTTGCCTGGGATGATCTAGTTGGGGGTGGTCCTGCTTTCAGATGGGGGTTGGACTAGATGATCTCCTGAGGTTCCTTCCAAGCCTAATTTCCTGTGATTGTATGATTCTATTCCATGGAGCATTGCAGCACACCACTCATCCCACCTCCCAGGGCAGTGCTCTAGCTTTGGCCAGAGCTCATGTGGTCTGCCCAAATGCTGGGCCAGCCCCACCCCAGGGTTGTCACTGACAAGACTCAGTGAAGTTTCCAGTATCTATGCTTGTTTTTTTCTGGCCAGCTATGAACCACTGTCTGGTGTTATTGTTCAGTGTGGAAATCCCTTCCACCCCATCTGAGCATTTGTGAAGACTGTATCTTTCAATTAAGTGCTGTGCTGTTTGCTGAACACTGCATCCATGCAGGGGTCTGTCTGAGATGTTCATCTTGTACAGTGTTGTTTTAAGGTGTCCATATCCAGATATCAATCTGTTCAGCTTGACCTACACTTTTCTGCCAAGGTCATGCCAAAGGGGGACTTGTTTGGTGGTGGTATAAAAATGGTGTAGGAATCAATTCCAGACTGGATGATTCTGAATAGTCATTTTATTTCCATTCATCCCACCCCTTGCAACATGCAAGGCCACAATACCTGGACTCCTGGGCTCTCTATGGGCACAGAAACCTGGCACCAGGGAAGCAGTTATGGTCTGTCTTCTTATATCACTTGGTCTAATGCCTGAGAGTGCAAGGAAATGTGTGTGTTTGTGTGTAAGTTTTGCAGCCTGTTATGAGTCTCTAAGTACTAAGTACAGTGTCAAGCTTTCTATTGCGACAACTTCTGGACCATAGAGGATTAAAATAATCTACTGGGGTGTATGCCACTCCAAGTGCAGTGGTTCTGTGCACTTTGAATTTGGTACCCCATGTTGTGCTCGCTAAAGCTCTTATGGCAGATACCCATGCAGAGACTTTACTGCTGACCTGCTGAATATGATGTTTATAGGTGCGGAAATAGTCAAATATGATTCCTTGGAAAGTTGGGGTAGGCTCATGGGGAAAGATAAAGTTGCCTACTCTGATATTCAGCAAGCTTTGGCTCAATAATTGTCCACATGGAATACTGGTGATATGGATCTACTGATGCTCCTCACTGACCTCGTGCCTCTCAAACAACTCCCTCCACCCCAAGCCACTGGTCTGGAACACACTTACAGCCCTAGGCTTGGTTGCCCCTACTATTGTTGAGGGGTTATCTGTTTGTGTTGCATTGCATGAGTTGTAATTGACAACTGACTGCTCCATCCCTCAAGGTTGTGATGCTTTCCTGAAAAAGCCCAGCGTGTTTACCCAGATCCATCTCAGACAAACCACAACCCAAACACACCCTGATATACACTGACAGCTTTTTTCAAGCCCCGCAGCTGAGGCATAACCACAACAGGTGAATCTGGGCATTTTCACTGGTGATTGTCCAGGCGCCATTTGGCAGAGTAGTTATGAGTGAGCACCGCTGCAGGTAAGGGGCAACAGGAAATAGAATTCTCCCCAGAAAACCTGCCCTCCCCCCTACTCCCACCCTCCCTTTACTCCCAGAGGACCAGAGAAGGCTTATCCCTCTGGGCCTGGACACTGCTTCCCAGCCATCCTAGCTCCCACACCAGGGAGATGGAGCCTAGGCATCTGGGTTTTGCCAGCTGGGAGGCAGGTCATAGGCATTCTGTGCCATGCTCAGCACCGAGTCATGAGAATCTGCCTAACTTCCAGTCCCAGGTGGGGGAAAAGGTCCAGACAGGGGACTCACTAGAGGTCCCTCAATGTCTCCCTTGCCTGCAGACTCTGCATTTCTGAGCAGGAGCCCTGGTCTTAGAGCCTGAGATGCTGGATCCAGGATGGTCACCCACACATGTGCAGAGTACAAGAACATGTGTGTAGATAGCACCGGCAACATGAGGATCAAAAGGGACCCTTGATGTGGGGTGTTAGAATAGACAAGTTGGCAACTGTTTGTACCCATGGTGATATGGCACTTGAACAAGCCATCCGGGCCCTGGGGCATGCTGTGAAGGTCCAAGAATGAGGTCTACAGATGGCCAGTGACATTTTGAGAGAAATCACACATGCTGCTATGGAGCTTCACCATAATGTCCCAGTTTATGAGCTATTTCATGCCTACTTCACTTTTAATTTTAAACCTTATCACAGCTTCAGGTACAACTGTTACAAACTGAATGACACAGAGTTTCAGGAACTACAACAGTTTTTTAAATCACCATACATAGCACAATTTCAAAGGCAAGCAGAAATTAAAACTAAGGACACTGAATGCATAGCTTCTAGTCTGGCACAACCAAAGCATTCAAAACTCAGTGCATGCCCAGGTGTCCCCTCACACTAGAATGGTTAAGGCACACCAGTTTTTGCAGCCAACCAACATACAAGGGAGCATTGTGGCATCATATCTGACTAACTTTGTTTCTGCTGCCTAAATGACCAAGTAGTTGCTTACAGTTTGGTTAACTGGGGATGGCCTTTGGGTTATTTCTGGAGCAAAGATCAACTGCTAGGGCATTTTTACACATGCAAGCACCACATCGCCAGGTGCTGCAACACTTGCAGTTGTGTAACTGGCAAAATGCACCTCAGCACTGAGAAAATGGCAGTGGTGTGCTTTTGAACTAAAGCACATCGGAGGCGCTTTAATTCAAAAGCGCACCACCAACATTTTCTGTGCGCTGACTCATATTTCACTGCTCATACTACTGCACATGGCACAGTGCAGCTTGCATAAGCTCACATGCAGAGCAGACTCAAATAATTGAGTCTGCTCTGAAGCAGCAGATCTCTAGCATGTTGCATGACAAAAAGGTATGTTTATAAATGCCCCTAGATTCATAGTGAGACACCTTAACCACTCTGCCACTGCACCCTTACAACCAGTAACCTACTACAAATTCAACTAGCCTCACATGATAAAGGAAGATTGGTAAAACTAGAATTGATTAATTTTTGTTCTTACACATACATCTGCTGTTAACCCAGTCCAGTGTAAGGTAATGTGTTTAAATTAAAAAGCATGATTTTTTAAACTATAGTAGACAGCCTACAGCCATAAGCTCCTCACCTACAAAGAGTGGAAAGCTGTATCTGTTAAGCATGTGACCAGGGCCACCCTCAGTATCTCCCTTCCTTTTTGTCTCATCTGGTTCATCAAAAACTTCATCCCAAAATCATTCTTGACTAGGCTCAACCCCCACAAGTCTCTTGTGAATGGTATCGTGCACATTGCCAGCACAGAATATTCACCAGCTACTTCAGGGAATGTAACAGACAGTACTCCCATTAGTATCTTAGGATGTTGACTACCAATGCTCTTTATAATTGTCATGGTATTTTCCAACCCACACGTTCTAGCTGTTCACTTTCTTCTGACAAGAACAATTTCATAACAGTGAAAAGGCTCACGTGAGAATAGAGCAAAAAACTCTAAGTATAACCTTGTGCTTCCTTAAAGCAGAAATGATCAGAATGAATTTTTTTACTGGGTTGAAACTGAAGTAAACAGGTGAATGACCCCATGCATCTTATTTTACATGATTACAAGGTCAATTCCTAAGTCTGTCTGCTGCAGGAATATTGAGTTTAAACAGAAAAAGAAAATAATAACACTACAATTTGCCTACCAATAGCATTGCAACTGTAGTTAAGCCACTGTGAGGCACTAAGCGTATTAAGTTTAACACACACATTTAAATAATAATAACAAAACATGAAAAGGGAATAGAACTACATTTCAGTGGCACTGAATAGTTGTTCTGTACTTGGAAGGTTACTCTATCCTTTAATAGTGCCAGGTATGTGATAGCAGAAGGTTGTGTATGAAGGATATTACTTGTAAAACTAGAGTAAATCCTGGGCTGATGGAACAGAGTTAACTTCGGAAGCATTAAATTTAGCACAAATGATTTGTTACCTTTTGGTATAAAATATCCATTTGTGAACTATGAGTAATAATTAGCTCAAAGTACAATTAGTACAATAACTTCCAGTAATCGTGGTCTGCTGTATCCCACTTTTTACTCATAATATTAAATAAAATATTAAAAAGTGTGACTACTTTTATATCATGAGCTTTAAAAACCTCACTTAGTTATTTTAATCAATATACTTGTTTTAAGTAAAAGCCATTTAATCTTCTGACTTATACATTAACCTTCCATTAAGTATTAGTGAAGAAGTTAAATGCATCTTAGTCAATAATGCTAATGCAGGAACTGTTGTATTACCTATGGAGAAATGTGTATTCATATTATGTTAAAGTGGCTATCCTTAACGATTAGCCATTATATGTCAGGAAACTGATAATAAATTTGAAATATTCTGTAAGAAAATGAATTATAATGTAGAAACTGAGTTCTCTGTACTGTAATAATTTTGAAATGAGGTCATCTACTTCTTCTGGTCAGTGCTTTTTAAGGCAATGATATTGAAGTGATGAAGATACCCTTGGTGATACTTTAACCTCACCTTGTGGTTTCACATCTTGGTGGGTAATAAATGAGACTGGTAATTGAACTATATTAAACTGAAACATATGAATCTACCTGAAGGTAGATGGTGGAGCTGCTATCGCATACATTCTCCTCTCACCTAGATATATCTCTCAGTAATGGCTAAAGATAGCAAAATGCTGATATTGTTTATGGCTTCAAAAGATGCTTTATGTTGAGTTCTAAATATTGGGCCAAATTATTGGCAGTGTGGCAGCTCAAATGGTTTTATAAAGTCTCCTTTTTCAAAACTCACAAGCACAGCCTTTCTCCCAAGCAACAATTCTGTCTCAGCAATATGTTGACCAGAACATTTAAGAAAGGGTATACAATGTAACCTGTCTTAAGCTACCAGTCAAGGGAACTACAAAAATCTTTGGTTTTCCCCAAATGTCCTTTTAAAAAAAAGGACCATAGAAGAACATAGTCTTCTAAAAAAGATGGAACAAAACTGTATTCTGCACCTTTGAATGCACTTTGGAGCCTGCTTGTCTCACGAGACAGGAGGCTGCTTGACAAAGATGGATACATGCTGTTTTCATCGTATATCCAGTATTCAATCATGTCTTTGAACAAGCTTTCATTTTTAATGAGATCCAAAAATATAGACATCTCTAGCCATGTCTGATTCACCACTGCAACTATTTTTTTTCATTCAGTTCCACCTCTATATATCTTTGTGGTATCTCTTGATCCCCTTTTGCTGACTGTATAAAAATGTGTCCTTAAGACATTAAAAACATATCAAGGTGTCAGCTATAAAGCACTTCTTTAAAAAAAAACAGAATTCTACTATAAGAGCTGAAAAGTAAGGTCCAGTTTGAATTTGCTCAGTGGAATTTGTAAAACAGAAATTATAATTAATGCTGAAATTCTTTTTTAAATACCAAATAAAAACCATCCTCTGTCATATGTAAAACTGACATTGTTCATGCAATTTACACATCTTCCTGATCTTTCTGTGCTTTATTAAAAATTTCACTGAGGTCTGGCCTGGCTACTGTTCCTGCTGTTTTGCCAAGGTCCATTGTGTTCTGTTTTATGTTTAGGGGTTTTTTTCTTTAAAAGGACATTTGGGGAAAAAAGGACATTTGGTGGCTATTAAAAACCACCTTTGGGTTTCAGCAGAATGTAAGAAGCAAAAGGCAACAAAATCTGAATGAGTGGTGGACTGATCTGAATTGAATGGGAATGAAATATACCACGCATACCAGCATGACGTCCATGTGATAAAATGCTCCTTTCAAGAACATGAAGTTGAGCACTTCATATGTATTCTGCCCCCGAATTCACATTCCAAACAACATATTTCCTTCTTTTATTAACTCTTATTTCTAGTATTTTCCCCCTGACTGTTTCAGTTTTCCAAACTCCAGCCTGGGAAATGTTCAATCCTGAATCACTGACATGTTTAATGATTAGTTCCTGATGAACACTAAAAGCATGGAGGTTTTTGACACTGAGTTTCTTACAGAACATAGCATTTGTTTCAATGCTCTTAGAAGTGCAATGCCTAACAATAATTAGTGATAATGGGCATCTTTCCAATCCTGTTCATCATAATACTTTTTAAGTCCTCCCTTGGTTTTGATTACACTGTCATCTCAGAGTCCTCCTCATGCACCTGATCATTTTTAAACCCACTTCTGTTTTTTCTCCTCTATTCCAGTATGTGGAGACATACAGGTAGAGTTCTTGGTGCTATGTTTAGTTATCTGATCCACTTATCCTGCTATGATTTCCATTTGTATCCTGATGACTTTTAAATTTGCCTACTCCTTTTTGGCCTCTCTGTCACTTTCCTTCTTAATCCCATATTCCATCCTGTCATTCGCTACTCCACAAGATGTTCTATTTCTTCACATTTCTGTAATTTTTAATTTTTTCTTTCTCTGAAAGTAAGAGTCCCATTTTAGTCTCAGTATTCTAAGTGTCCACCTTTTCATATTTTTTCTGCACTCCCTCCAGTGAATGCAGTACTGTTTTTCATTCTGTATTCCAGGATACTTACTTCATTCCAGTGCTATCTGAAGCTCCATTTCACCAGCAAAGCCTAAAAGATGTCTATTTATTTTTTACTGAAATTTAGGCAAGGAATTCATCTACCCTGAAATGACTCTCTCAAAATTTCAAAAATTTCATCTGATTGCCAAGGTCTGCTATCCATTTTAGTTTGCTAGGAATGTTTATTGTAAAGTTTCCCACTCCACACACAAAAAAAAGACAATTTTTAGCAACCTACAGATATGTTGCCAAAAGCTAGGAAAACCTATTTCACATTTGTTTTTTACATGTCTGATTGGTTTAATTTCTACATTATTTCAGGAACTGAAGTACTACTGGTACTGACATGTGAGAAGCAGACAACATAACAGTTGAAATGTGCTATTTTAATTTATTTCATGTATCTACTGCCAATATGTCAAACCAGTTAATTACAATAAAACAGGTGACATTTTGATCTCAACAACAAGATATGAAGTTTAATCAGTACTACATAGCAGCTATTCTTAGTGGATTTTAAAACTAAGTAAAAAATACTTACTACTACTACTTCTGACATGTTATGGAATGATCTGAAATAATATAAGATGAAACAAGCATAAGATATGGTACATTTCAGAATGATATTTGGGGTTCTAAACTGGTTCTTCCTCCCCCCCCCAACCCCCAGGAATAAAACTTGCGTGAATCCCACTGAATCTGGAATTTAAACAATATTAATTTGCATTCATTTATTCTGAAATGAAAACAAATTTCAAAATATTGTAATTTCCAGTCAGCCAGATTGCCTGTTTTTTGACAGTCTCATATATGTGCCAAATATAAAAAACCTGTTCTACAATAACATAAGTGATCACCAAGTTGAAGTATCTTCCATATGTACCAGGCAATTAAGATCTCTATGGCCTCTAAGAGTCATTATTTTTTAGCATATAGAAATTTCTGAGGGGTGAACAGGGGCAGTCACCACATACTCCCCAGACTGCAGATCCCCAGTCTGGGCAATAGGAGCTTTGCTCCACTGCTCCCTTTCCAGACCACATGAGAGGGGTCATGTTTCCCCTGGGAGAGGGTGAATGAATGGTTCATTCCCCTGATTGAAATGAGTGGAAGTTACTTCTGCCCCTTGGTGCAACAGAAGAAATTACAAAAATGGCTAAAGTAGAATAACTAAATTAAAAAGTAGAATATATAGAAAGATTAAAACAGAACTAATTGGTTTAATGCATAAAACATCTATTCCCTAAATCTGCATCCTTTTCCCAATGACTTGTTTAATTTTTTAAAGAATCAAGCATTTTTTTTGTTACCCTGTCTCAGCCTTTGTTTTCATTCATTATTTCTTTTCAGTCTCTTAAATAGACCTTTCTTTTCAGTATTTGATACATCACTTTATTTGTTAATATACTTTAAATAATAAGCTATTTCCAGTTTATTTCTGTGGATTTAGCAGATGGTCTAAAGCAATAATTTTCTCCCTGTATGCATCAGAAGGTGCTAAGATGTAGACAAAGACACCATGCAAGTTTCATAAATTCGCTTAATGTGCCAGATGTAAAATCAATTAGCTGTGGTAGAAATATGGCCTCATATTTAAGGCCTTAAGTATCCTAATTACCTGCTATGCAGTTCCCCGTACTAGTAAGGTGAGTTTGGGCAGTGCTTCTGTTTCAGTTAAACCGTAATAACAGTCTAGTGATGAGAAAATACCTTAAAGTTTGGACTGCAGCTCAGAGAAGTACTCCAAAGGTCAGATGTTTTTTCCAGTTCCTCAATATACAGATCCGCTACTTGCCTCACAGCTCACCACACAGTTGAAATAGCCCTATTCCCAGCAGTAACTTCCATATTTGCACTTGTTATTGTCTTCTGTATTTAGAGGTCTGGAGGGTGAAAGGCAGCTGTGCTCCATCAGTGTCCTCAAGGGTGTTCTGGAAGTTGAATGGTGACTTTTACCTTAAAGGTTTCTTGAACATCTTCAGGTATGCAATAGAATTTCCTATAATCACTTAAAATGAAATGTTTAAATGCCCAGCTTAATTATAAGTATGTACAAAGAAAAAGTAAATGATACTGGGCAAGTCTACGCATACAATAATTGCTATATGGATAAGCTTGCCCTGGGCAGGCATCTATATGTGCAGCCATTTGAGAAAAGATTTGCTCTTCATCGCACTGGCTTGCTCCTGGCCTTCTCCAGCCCTGTGCCACCCTCCACCCCTGCAGCAGCCAGGGGGATCTGGAGGTTCTGGGTACAACTGCCTGTGGCCAGGGGCCCTCTTTAAAAGCCACCCCCTCATGGTGAGCCCTGGCCACTTGCCTTTCTGCTCTAAAGCAGTCTGCAGTGTGCTGGCACAGCCCTCTATGACTCTGTTGCCATAGCTTGTGCCTACTGTGCATGGCTGCTCCACCCACAGGAGTGAAGACCCATGCCCTGGGCTCCTGTTTGCCACCCTGCTCACTGTGTTTCATTGCTGAAGTGACCATCACCTGGCCCAGGTCAGTCTCTGCCTTGGCTGCCCCCTCGTGCTGCACAGCCACATGGCCAGGCTCACCACGATGTCTGAGGCCCTCTGCCACCACATTGGAGTCCTTTCACATGACCTGAGCCACCTTCCAGGAGTTCATTGATCAGCTCCACCCACATCTGGAGCAGCAGGCAACAACTGTACATCTCCCCTCCACACAGACTCAGTGGGCAATCGCCCTGCTCAAGCTGGCCACACCCACCAGCCTGCACTACAGCAGCCACCTCTTCAGAGCGGACAAGGCAGCCACTAAGGAGGCCATCCTGGAGGTCTGTGGCACCCTCTAGGACCATGCTCCAGGTAAACAACCTGTTGGAGGTGGGGTGGGGGAGGGAGTTCTGCATCCTTGGCTTCCCCCAGTACATTGCATCCCTGGATGGGACCCATATCCCCATCACATTCCTGCCTCATGGTGGCCACTCCTACTACAGCTGGCTGGGCTTTCTCTCCATCATGCTGCAGGCCGTTGTTAATCACTGCAGTGCCTTCAGCAACATGAGCACCAGTTGGGAGGACATTGCCCACAATGCCCATGTGTTTTGGAATTCTGCCCTGCCAGCCCTGAGTTGGCACTTCATGCCAGGGGTGCCAGACCCCCAGGTTGGCAAGGTGGTGGTCCTGCCCCTCTTAATTGGGGCCCCACCAACCCACTCTGCCCCGGGCACCTGAGACCTTACACCAGCCAACTGGATCCCTACCAGGCACAGTTCAACAGGTACCTGGGCTGGACCTACATGTTGGTGAAGCGTGCCTTTGGTTGCCTGATGGGATGCTGGTCAATCCTCACTGCCCACCTCAAGGGTGTGGAGACCAACATCCCCTGGTCTCAACCTGTGTGCTGCATAACATTTGTAAGGCTCAGGAGGACCTCTTCCATGGGGCTTGGGTGGAAGAGGCATAATAGGTGGAGGACACCTGGCACAGTACAGTGACAACAATGCCCCCCCACCCCCGAAGCCCCAGGTAAGCTGCACACCTGGAAGCGGTGTCCAGGGCACCGGGTGTGCGATATACTTGCAGACCAACTGCTCTGACACTCCCTGTTCTAAGCCACCTGGATGGTTGGCCATGGACCCCAGCCCTACTGCGCACGCCCAGCACCATGCTCACTGCAGACGCTTTTCTTGAAAGCACTTTAATCCCCTCCAAAAACACAGAGCCCCTCTCCACTCCCTTCTTAACAACAGACCAGAAAGCCCCTCCCTCCCCCAACCCACAGAACTCCATCACAAATAAAGCACCCTCTTCTCCATACAGACTATGTACAGTTTGCTCTATGTGCCCTCCCGGGGTGGGAGGCAGTGGGGTAGAGAGGCCTGACAGGGGGACAGGTGCCCACTATCCTGGCTTCTGGTCCCACCACCATGGGGGCACACATGCAGTGAGGCCAGTGGATGTGGGGCTTCCCTGTGAGTAAGGGCACCTGCTGCTGCTCTGCTGGCACAATCAGCTTCTCCTCGTGCAGCCAGTGGCCAAAGCCATCAGGGCATGCATACATGTGGGCAGCTACTGCTCCAAAGCCACATGGAGCCAGGGTGAGCACACACTTGGATAGGGGATCCAGCTGGTGGGGACCCTGGGATGGGTGCTAGGACAGGGGGACCTGGCCTCTGGAGGCACCACTGTACCTCAACTGAAGCCCACTGGGGGGGATTGTGGCTGGGAAGTGGGAGACTGCTAGGGGGCAAACTAGGCTAGGACCAGGGATTGGGCCATAGGGGCATGAAGGTGACCACCAGAGCCAGGACAGTGTTTAGCATCCAGCAGTCCTTCTCCATGGCCTCCACTTCCCTGGCCATCACAACAGCCTGCTACTCCCAAGCCTCCACCATCCTTTCAAGGAGGGTGATGTGCCTCTCCTCAAGGGCCAGGAGTCCATCCATGAATGCCTGGTCTGTCCTGTCCTTGTCTAGCTCACACGTGACCCATTCCCACTCATGTGAAAAGTTCTCTTTGTGCCAAGACCTCAAGTCTGCCAGCCACTCCTCCACCATGGTGACCAGCCAGTCCAGCAGCTGGATATAGTCCTAGATTCACCACTGCCGGAGCCAGCACATACAGAGGGACCTGGCCAAGATTGGCAGTGACGCTGATGGTGCATCCCTTCTGGTGCCTCTCCCCTGCGTGCAGCTGCTGGACCAGTAGAGCCAAGAGAAAGAGGTTGTTTGTGAGAGTTTGCAACATTTTTGAGATAACATGCACTATACCCGGGGGCTGTATGCTGCCTAGCCTTAGATCGGGGATCTTGTGTGCACAAGTGCCCAGGGACCATATAGTAAGTCAGCCAGGCAGGCCCTGCCACAGGTGGCCTCTAGCCGAGCCCCACATCCCCACTCACTCCACAGGGGCAGGTGGGATGCTTGGTGCTTACCACAGACAGCCTTCCTTCCCTGCCCCCTTCTCAGGCTGGGACAGGCCTGGCTTTGGGCAACACCTGCTGCCAGTCTCAGATCCACTCACCCACTTCTCCTCATGCAGGCCAGGCCATCTCTTTCATTGTCACTAGGTCAATGGTGCCTGGGCTTGCGGGGCAAGGAGCTGCAGGGGGTGCACCCCCCACTATCTCTGCAGGGGGTGTCTTTGGAGAGGCCCCCAGGACAGTCTCCTCCATGCATGCCCTGTACCCTGAGTATGCCCCTGGTGAGAGTTTCCTGGGTGCGCCATGATGCGTTTTGCACAGACTGAGGGGTGCCTGACCCACTACACCCTGAATCTGCTCAGTGTCTCTTTATAGAGAAAAAATATAAATACCATATTCAAGTTACAAAGGCCCCAATTTGGTCTCAGAGGGTGCATCTACACATGCAATTAATGCAATGCAATAAACTCCAGATCAGTTTGAGCCAGAGTGAACTGCTTCCAGGTTCAGTGTGTACACGTGCCTGAGACAGCAGCAATCTGAGCCAAGGCAGAGCAGGTCCCTGGCTGGCTGGGCTGACTGGATGTAACTGATGCCCCTGTTCAGCATCTACACACTTGTTTCAGTGCAGTAAAGTACTCCACCATAAGATAGTATTAGGTGCAACTATACATGCGCTTTACTGCATATACTCAAAAGCAAACCAATTTGATCATCTAGGTAACTAACACTCTCCTAAACAGTGTTATGGTTCAGTTTGTGTTGGAGAAGCACCCACAGGTAAAGTTACAAGTTACACTTAGACCATACTAAGGGCACTTAAAATGCAAGCAGCTACATATTAAAGCCTATTAATCCTTAACTCTAGCTAAGTGCCCTCTAAACATCTCAGAGTTATGCCATTTCAGGAGAAAGTTAAGTCTGGGCCATGCTACCTAGTTTGTGTTAAGGTAACTACAGTCAGCTCCATAGAGAAAAAATGAGCAATTTGCAGTCCTCCAGTATCCCAGGGTGCACTGTTTCCAGCCTTGACCCTCCAACCCAGAGCAGAAATAGAGCCCAGGTGTCCTGGTTGATAGCCATGCCACTGCTCACCAAATCTTTAGTGGCAAATCAGAGCTATGTAGACAAGAATTAATATTACCCCTTAACATGTAACTGCTCACAGCATGTTCTAAACTTAACACCACTTAATATTCCACAAATTCAGTATGGTCTAAGTGTAACATTTAACTTAACCCTAGGCCTGGAAAGAAACATAATCCATGAAGTTTGATTTGAGTAAGCCTAATTCAACTCAACAGTACTAAATTCAGCTCATGAATGCAGTATCAATGCTTACTATTTATCAAATAGCCTGTTGGTTAAAGTATTTGTCCAGGCAATGGAAGACCCGGGTTACAGGCCCACATTACTTGGGACCCTTTAAATGAACATCTTCTGCTTCCCAGAGGAGTGTTCTAATGGCTAGGCTACAGAATGGTCCAGAAGGTGGGCATACCCTCCTACTAAAACTGGGTAGTGGGCAACCATGTGTCATAGGGTCTGCTAATTTCAATAGGAGCTGGAACTGGCTCATTAACTACTAGGTCCACTGTGGAAATAAACGCAATCAGCACTTCTCAAAATATGGGGAATGGAGACATATGTGCAAAGGCATAAAATACTTCTTGTGCGGTAAATTTTTTAGGAGAAAAAAGATCAATGGAGTACAATGTATCATCTATCAAGATGGACAAATTTCTGGGTAAAGAATTGTGTTCCTAAGTAAAGTTCTTATCTTTGACTTTTCCCTGCAACAGCACCTGGTAAGAAAAAAGAATTGTTTGTCTTGTTCTACTTTATTTCACAGGAATAAAGTAGATAGCAAAACAGACATGATAATACTCTTTCTCTAATGAGTAAGGTAAACAGCTGTCTCTCCAGCTCTGTTTATACTGCTGAGACATCAACAAAAGTAAAGTGTACCATATTTTGAGTATGTATGAAGACACTGGAATAAATAATTCTAAAAGTGGATTAGTAATATTTTGCATCTACATTTTATTTGAATAAGTTATTGTTTTGCGTTGATTGTACTGGTTCTTCCTGTTAATAGCTGTATACAATCATATTATGAAAGAAATGAGTTCTGTCACTTCAGAACAGATTGGAAGTATTTTAAGCCAGGTCCTCATGGGCCTGTGTTCAATGTATCTGAGCAGGAAAGATTCCCACAAAAATGGAGACCTCAAAATTTTTCCCATTCTTCAGGAAAACAGGTAAGAAAGAAACAAACTCTATAGCCCACAGTCTGGTGGTTATGAGTACTGGTGATTTAATGACTTGTTCCAATCCTTTCTCTGCTATTTACCCACATCCCAGTTGAGAAGTCTAACTGCCAGAAAATGTGTTATTTTGGAATACACCCCTCCCCCTCTGGAGGTGGGAAACATTTCCCAATGATTCTCCACCCCATCCTCTCCAAATTTAGCACATTCCTACAAAACGCTGCACCTTTTCCAAATTAGCATTTACTCCCCTGTTCCCCTCCCCCACAAAAATAGAAATGTCAAAAATATTGATAATGGGTGTGAGGTGTATGTGTGTATCACATCCACTGCTCTCTGTGGGCTTCTGACTGGGAGATGAGGGCACACCTGGTTCCTGAGGAGGACCGCCTGCAACAAGAATCCACAAAGAGCCATGAACTGCATGTGCCAAATCTTCCAAAAATAGGCTTTGTCACTGAAAGTGTAACAAGTGTACATATAAGTTTGGCACCCTAGCTATAAGGATATACACCTTCAAAGACTTCTGGTGGGCCAGATTGCAAGCCTTCTGACTCAACTGATATGCACTATATAAGCTGACTCATTAAATTCAGGGAGACCATTCCAGTTTGGGGTAAATAGAAGGGCAGAGGAAACAGGGGAAGGAGTAGAGAAAGTCAAGGGAGAAGGACTGGAGCAAGCTTGGATTGGATATACAATATCCCTTGATGCATGAGCATCTTTAAAGCTAGCAATTGTTTGCACCCTTGCTGAAAAGAAAAAGTAAGGGGAGAGGGACCCAAAAACTATCATTTACATTCTAAGCCAACTGAACAAAATGTATCGCTACCTCAGCAATATTTTTGTTACTACCAGCTTCTGCAACTGCTTTAGAATTATTGTTGGATATGTATTCAAGAAAAAACAGCATTCTCTGATCATTTGCTAGCATTCCTACAGATTTGTAGTTTTAATTCTGAAAAGTGCAGTCTGTTACTAACGAGCCTTGTAGCTACTTAGATATTCTACGATCGCATTATAATCATTTCTTTCTATCACAGATAAATCACATTTAGAAAGTCTATACATTTTATTAAACTTCAGCATGATCTTAAAAGATTTCAGGATTCATTATTGTGCATCATAATTCTACAGTCACCAGGATAAAGTGGTAGGTTTTAGCATGTTTAATATTATTGAATTGAGGAGTTATTAGCTAGATAATAAGAAATAGTGGCTTTAATGTAGTAGTCAATAATAACACCAAAAGTCTTATTGATTTTTCTTGAACAATCAACTGTAGCATGTACATATTTCTCACTCTAATAAAACTGTTCTACTGTGTACCAAATGGAAGAAGCAGTTCATTTACAGTTTCTTGGTATTATTGATGTAAGCTAAAAATAGGACAGTACTACACCTACAAGTAAATTCATCTTTCGGGCTGAACCTTAATTAAGGGAAGTGTGTATATAGGCAATTCTGCTCACTGATGTTATGCATACATATCTGGTAGAAGAGCACAGACGTTATACATTTGTGATTTATTTTAAATATCCCACTTCTTTAAAAAATCCAAGAATGGGAAAATAACTGACACAGATGTCACTTCTATCACTAAAATCTGCTTGGGAGAATTGAGGGGTTTTACTTTTTTTGCAGTGTAGCAAGAAATAGGGAAATGAATGTATTGAACAAATGCACTTGAAAATATGCAATACTTAAATATTGTCAGATATTCATCATATTTATATGCTTTGTGTGCTTCTCTGCCCAGGGTGATTTAATACTACATTAAAGTAGAACCTGGGAGGACATCATAAACAGCTCTTGTTTAAAGGGCATTGTGAAGGAGAGCCTTTAATCTGATTGATGAAATAAATGGAAAGTAATCTATCCTCTATTCAACAGCTTGTTGATGATATGAAAGAATTCCTACTCAAGCAAGCACAGCTTTAAAGAGAAAGACCTCTTTCATCCTGTCAGCCTCTCATTTTTAGAAAAAGTTAAGTTTTTCATCATGGTTCAGGGGAGTTCTTGTAAAACGTTCATTGAAAATTTAAGAGCAATTACAGTGTCAGACAGCTAGAAAAATTGCTTTTACTGAGTGAGAGTTCTCTGACAGATGCATTGTGGGAGAATTGATTCTTTCTAAGGGATAAGTGAATTGTCATTGTTAGTCTCTTCTCATGACATCTAGCTAGATGTCATCTGCTTTGTAACAGAAGATTTGAATCAGACAACTGTACTCAACACTAGACAGTGTCTAGATTAGTTCAGCAAAGAAATAAGCCTTTACTCTGCATGGCATCAACTGAGCTTTTAAAGATTATGGATGAGCAAGGGTTTCAGAAAAAAAAGTTAGAAAAATCAAAAACAAAGCTTTCTAGCCACTTCAGAAAGCCTGGATGTTTAACCTGTAAGGAAGTCTGTCAAATCCTTGAGGAAATCACATAGAGAAAGATCAATACAATACCTACTGGCTCCATTAGCTTGATGTAAAAAAGGGAAGAGGGAAACCAGCGCTTCCACAAGAGAAGCTACATTATTCCAGGGATTATGCGGGATCAGTTCTCTTTACAGAAAAGAAGACAAGAAAGAGAATGAAGATTCTTGGTGGGCCAGAACTGGAGTGAAAGGGCTTGTCAGGTAATCTAACTGATGATAAGAGAGCAGTTTATTGACTAGGAGGTGTCTCTAATTAGGTGTTCATTAGCATAAGGGTAGGTGCCAGTTCTAATCTTGACTAAGGCTGAATGAGTAAGGATCAGAAAACAGGCTGTCATTCACTCATTGCAATCCCTGAACTAATTTCTACCCAGTATATGTTTGCTGAATCTGGTTTTGATGTTGTCTGATTTGTGCTTTTGGAATACAGGAATACACTCAATACATAGGAATGCCAGGATATTTTCCTTAAATATTGCGGGCAAAATTAATTAAACCTTCAGAGCATTACAATCTCATAAGGACCATATCCTTTTTATATCTTTGTGTGTACAAGTAATATTAAAAAGCCAAGTGATTTTACACACAGGTTAATGTTTAAGTTGGAATTATTTTTAAACTGTTTTGAACATTTATGTCATATCAATATCTGACCTCATTAAATATAAAGAAACTTACTTCTTTAAAAAATCATTACTATGTTATTGTTATGTTACTATGTTACCAGGTTATTACCAAAAAATTCAGTTTTAAAAATTCTTTACTACATGCTCAGAACAGTACACGCTAAACCAATTCACATGTTAATAATATTTTAGGGCCAATGTTAAGGTCATATCAGATATTTACATTTTGAACTTTTTCTTTTATAGACTTCATACACTTAAAAGAATGTACACAGTATGCCAATTAAATATTGGGTATTTCTTTAGTTGCTCAGGAATTAAATACTGATGCTTTGTAGTTTTTAAAATGTTTCATTAATCAGTTAATATAAAAATATTAGTATTTAGAATTAAATAACCTTGTACATTTTGGATGTGTTTTATTTAATATTTCTTTAAGGGTTCAATAAGAATGTCCCTGTCATTTTAAGTAATTTGAAATAAATTCATTCCTACAGTTGACAGAGTAGGCCCAAACTAAACTATATTTCCTTTTTTTTAACATGTTTATAACTTCTTAAGATTTTATGGCCATTAAAACATTCCTTCAAAGCTGTGGAAACACAAACTGTCAGAGCAATATTTTCAAGTAGGCTCCATCTCTAAAAAGCACTGGCTGAGATAGTTTCAGTCCTGTTCCTAGCATTTTTGTCATTAAGTTTCATTAGATCTCTTTATCAATGTTTATGATGCATTTGAATGAATTGATAATAATGAGGAAAGGCAAGTTGGTATACTACAGAAATAGTACAGCTAAAATAGAACATTACAAACTTGGTAAGGATGGGGAGTTGGCTTTATTTTAATGTCTTCATGGCACATATTTTCACCTGAGCTGGTGGTGAAATGTCTTTAAGTAGTTTGCAATCAACAAATCTATTTATTCTGTCTCCCAGTATGTTGAAGTACTAGCCTATGTTCCTACTAAACATCTAAATAGCTGCATTATTCAAGATGCCTAAGTTTCAGTCAACTGCACAGATTCTGTCTCACATCAATAGTTCATTATAAAAAACTTTAAAGTTTTTTTATATTCTCTTTTATAATTGTTAAGTCTAAAGCTCTGATGTGCACAACAAATTGCGAGAAACATTCAAATGATGAGTCTACTTTTAACTAACGTGTAAATCAAATCTTTCACACTTTCATGTAATCTTTAAAGGATGGCAAGAAAATAGTTTAAGTTAGCCTTGTTTAGGGAATTATAACAATATTATCTAAGTAAATCAATTCAATGTTTAAGAATAAAGAGCTTGATCCAGTACTCACTTAAGTCCAATGGAGCATCTTCATTGGATTTTGGATCATGCTCCGAGTTTAAACCCATACTTAGTACTAAACAATAAAATTCTTTTTAGAGTATTAAGTTTCCAACATAGAATGAAATACAGGTTTTAATTAACAGAAAAGATTTTAAAAAGAAAACTAATGTTTCCATAGGAAAAAAACAGTACATTTAATAAGGAATTTTTCAATGTGTTTTCCCCTCCCAATTTTGGGGAGTTTTTTTTCATTGCTTGTTTTGTTTTGTTTTGTTTTGTGTTGTGTTGTTTTGTTTTGTTTTATGATCAGATCCTCATCATAACCTTAAGTTTCATTCTATCATCCTATTTTTTCTTTTGTTGGAAATATATTAATATTCCTGAATATCCAATATATTTTTCTTACTAGCACTGTTGTTCATTTTTTTAAAAATTATCACAAAAAACTTGTTTCTTGCTTTTGTATGCTAGGGCTTTGTGTTAAAACCTTTACTCTCTTGCTATTATGTAATTCATTCTCAATATTACTGCAGAGGCCACAGTAGCTTTGAAGGAAAATACATTTCTTTCACAGAAAAACAAAAGAACTTTTATGAAATAGTAGAAGCTGGAATATACGGCTTCATTCTGGTGGTCAGCTGTGTAAGTTGAACATGATAGAAGTCATCTGTGGTTGTGTTTGTGTAAGGTTGTCTTTAGTGGCAGAGTATATTATCTAGTGTCACTTTATGAAACTTTCAGTGGTGCAGCATTTTTCTTTTCCAGTATGTGTGTAAGAATTACTTTAATCTTTTTTTCTCTATGAGAAAAGATAAATATTATCTGCTGTATATACCTGATGAAACACTTATCTTTTTGATAATTAATGAACCCATTTTAAGTACATGTTATGCTATCCATCTTTTGTGGTACTGAAACGGATGACAGTGTGATTATGTCTTTGAAAGATAAGTAAATGTGTGTGCTCTTAGATCATCAGGCTTTTAAAATACCAAAAAAATATGGCAAAACTAGGGGAATGGCTTGAACTGGACTAATAAGATGATGTTTTCCTGTCTTTCTGTTCATAAATGTACACTGTATTACTCTCCAAATACACATAAGAATTTAACTACCTCTGCAACTGGCTGGATGAATGCATTATTTCCATTCTATTCATATCTTCTTCTATATACGTTGTACCACTGTACAATACATTGACTATCACATTGATTTTTGCGCACATGATATGAAAGTGTTTGTAATCAAATAATATTGTTATGCATAACATGAGGGTACTCAGTGCCATATTTTGTCTAGTTAAGCTTTGAATTACCTTCCAATACCGTTGTCAATATTACTTCAGTTAGAAAGACACATTTAAAATGATAATTGCTGGATTCCTCAAGATACCTTTGTCACTGAAGAAAAGTATATACTTTGCCTGTATTCCATTATTACAAAAATATATTTTTAAAAGTCAATCAGATTTTCTTAAGTGTCTTAAATGGTATAATTTTGGCCACCTGTGTCACAATAAGGAATAATACTTAATTTATCATTGCTTCTGGAACAGCTTACACTATAAATTTTATTTATTAAGGGCAAAATAATACTGTCAGAATCACACATACTTATCTTAAAAGTGACTTGCAAGACACATTTTATCCTTTTAAGGGAAAAAAGGATGTAAATGGGAATAGGTCAGTGGATCATTGGGCAACATGGCCCTGCATTCTCTTTCTTTCATACATGCAACTTCTGTAGACATTACTAAGACTGTTGTTGCAGCCTGGAGGCAGTATATAGCTGCAGAAGGTCAACTGAGTTTATACCACTCTCAGCTCCTTGATTTTGTCTGATCTGTATACTGGGACATAGCTATGGGGGAGGCTCCGCCAAACAAATTCATAACTTATGCTATTTGATATGTTATAAGAAAGGCCAAAACTCATTTTTTTGAAAACTCAAGATTTGAAACGCAATTTGAATAAGTATGATAAAATTTAGAGGTTAATACAAATCTTATCTAAAAGATCTTGTGCTCTTCAGTCTGCAAAACTGTTTGGAAAGTTCATGAGTACAGCTTAAAGATGCTGAGACCTTCAGAAGTAAAAGTATAAAAACATCCCATCTTAGAGGTTTTTGACATGTCTGTATCATCTAGCTCTGCTTTATTGTTAATGACTCCTGCCATTGGATATCTGGGCTGTGCTGGTTATGTAAAGAAACAACTGTGAAGCATATTCTTGATTGATTTACAGGAGTGAAACAGAGATGATAACATAGAACCCAGCTACAGCTCTGTACATTAATGGTATTGTATCACTTATAATTAATGATAGTTATAATTTGTAAACCTATGTTTTAATTTCAGATAGAATAATCTAAAAAAATGAACAGAACCTTTAGTGTTTTACTTTACATAAAGTTGGAAGCAATTCAAAATAACAGTGGCACATAAAATAGCCTACTACTACATGAAAGTGTATTGTGTAAGTATTTCTTTTATGAGAATTAATCTTGGTGTTGTGAGGGTTTTAATAGGAAAAAGAATAAAGGGGAAAAAGGAGTAGCTGTTTAACTGAGTTTCCATAAAATTCTGAGCAACCAAAACCTATGGAAAAATGTATTAAATAAAGTTTTCTGGTAAATGGGAACAGTATGCTGAGGAAAAGAAGCTGCTTTTTAGAAATAGTCTGAATAAGAACTAACTAATTTTGCATAGCCAAGTTATGTGATGAATGCTCTGGACATCCAAGCTTCAGTATTTTCTACAAATTAACATGCATTTCTGCTAGGTAGAACTTTTAACCACAGTACCACAAAATCAGTCAATTTGTTGTTTTCTGACCTCAAATTAACAAGTATGCATTATTCTATAGCAAATATATACATATATTTTTAAAGAGTATTCCATACCTATTTTGAAATACTAAGCTAATTTATATTGTACAATACAATAAAAGCCAGATGCTATTTTAAATGTAGTTTAATTATTTGAATTTTCTGGTAGTCATAACATCCCAGGAAAGAAAAATCCCATTACCAGATCCTGAGTGGCCTAATTTGGTTGCTTAAAAATATACATGTTTTACACATACTCCAGATCTGGCTGTTTTTCTTCTATAGGCTTACTTCACACTGCAATTTCTCAGAAGTTTGACTATGTCAATATTTTTTTAAAAGAAAGACGCTGACTTTCCAGTCTCACTACCAAATTCACTCACTCTTGTCTTGATGGGCTACTATAATTTGCAGCTGTCTTGATTCTTTAATTACAATCTTATACCCTTTCAATTATATTCTACAAGTTGCCACCAGCATCAGATTCGCTTTCTGCTCTAAGCATGTCAAAACTACAGATGATCAGAGATTTTCATACCAAGTCATCCAAACCAAAACTATTCCTGGAAAAAGGATTGTTTGGATATATTGTTCAATTTTAATGATTTTTTTTAATTAAAAAAATTATTAAAATGTCTCATATTTTTAAAACACAGTATTTAATTTGCTAATTCAAAATGGCTTTTTTCTGGAGTTTTCACTTATTTTTGTTAAAAGCTTAAAAAATACATTATATCAAAACAAAAAATGTTTAAGTGGTCCCTATTGGTGTTTTTTCTTCAAATGAACAACACATGGACAACATTCAAGATTTTGACTCTTCATCCTAATGGCAATAATTTTAAAAAAAGAAAGAAATCACACTCTTGCAGTAGAGAAAAGACATTTCTACCCAGTTCTTAGTCCAACCCTCACTGAATAGTTTCACTACCTCCTTCATATTTTTATATGAAACATATAGTCCTTTTCTTCTCCTTCCAAGATCCATATTTCTCTACTCTTCAGTCCTCTCACACACATCCTGCCAATTGCACATCATCCTTTTTTTTCCTCTTTGTACCTGGGGTATTTTATCATCTGTCCCATCCCCATTCTTGTTTCTTCTTACAACCCACCAAGAAATCCATAAAGGCCCTCATGTAGGGATGTAGGAAGAGGGACCTCCCAAGTCACCAATTTCAGGCCCAGCTGATCTCAGGCATATAATAGACATCTTGTCCAAAGAACATCTACTCTGGCCCCTCTTGTACTTCACAACCCCTAAGCGGCATACAACAAGTACACAAAGAACCCTATAACGTGCCATCAGAATAGGACAAGAGAAAGAAAAGGGTGATACCAATACATCCTTTATTAATCCTTCATTTTCATAAAATGCTAATTTGTATTCCATTTAAAAAGACAGGTAAGAATTTCCCAAACCTGTTCCATCCTACGATTATACATCTTGGTCACCCAGTATATTATGTATTTGAATTTTGTATTGTTTCCTATTGTTATTTATTCATTTTCCAATGTTTCTTGTCTTAGACTGTAAATATGTCCTGGCGTGGAGGTACAATTCCCTCATACACATAGACTACTTGTACTCAGCCTATAAAAATATATAATGTAAAGATAAAAACATTTTCATATATACTTTCTGAACCTAGCTCAATGAAAATGCAATTAACTTTAACATGTGTTTGCATAGAGGGATTTTCTTAGATGAAGTATCATTTTGAAATTAAGACACTGGCCTAGAATTTAGAAGTTCAAGGTTCAAGCCTTGACTGTGCCACAATATTGCTGCATGATTTAGCACAAGGCATTAATTTGCATATAACTCATCATCCATAAAAAGAGGGATAAAAATCCATAATACTTAATATTTAGATTTTGCTCTTTCTTTGCATTACAGGCTCCCTTACAATGCATATTTAGAGCACTGAGAACCTGTAGGGACTACCACAATTTACAATATAAGTATTATGGTAATATTTTAATTGCATGGATGTAAATATGAGAATTAAACACGAAGAAGGCTTTCACACACATACTATCACACACTTTCAGCCTGTTCTGTAGTACTGTTCAGTGCACAGCTTTGTTAACAGATTATAAATCCTTTGCTGACAAAGCATAAAGTACTCATACTTTACCATTCAGTGTGCAATAAAAAGCATTAGGGACACAGGTAGTTACGTGCTCATTTCAAAAGGAGAAGAATAGATTCCATAATTCATATGTACACAGGGTGAAAGCAAGAACCCATAATACAGGGGTCTTATCAGCACTGGAGGTAATACACTAACTAAACCAGCCACACAAATTACGTTAACAACACAAATGTCTAAAAGGTAGTAACCCAGTGGGAGGCCAGAGAACAGCTTCAGTAATACAGGAGTTCTGTTTGGCCTTAAGGCAGATTGCCTCAGCACTGTAGTTACTATCCTCAGATAAGGAAAGCGGAATAATTCAATAGCTCACATATCACCTGTTGCAGTGCTGGACAACAAGCACTCTTTTTACCAGCCAAAATATATAACTAGCTTTTTTTTCAATTCAGATCCTTATATATATTGGATTTGACTTTTACTGAGATATAGTGAAACAGTCAGCTTCATTGAACATGGATTACTGAAAAATCTCAAAAGTTAACTGAAAATATCTAAGATATTGTTATACTGTGGCAGGGACTGGCAGGGACTTGAAGGAATTTGTATAATTTGACTTTTAAAATTGCCTTTGAGTATTTTGTGTGCAGCCTAAGTTTTTGAGAACTTAAAACAGGAAAGACAACAAAAGAAAGTTATTGCTTCCAAAAACAACAAAAAAGAGGAAAAAACCCAAATCACAGCCACAGTTAAATCACAACTTAATGCATTCTAACTTATGTGAAAACTTAGCATACCTATTATCATTTGATAACTAGAGGTGTTATGATGGGAACAGATCTTTTTTAATATCAGAAAGTATCTCTTCCCCTTGTTCTAGTTAAAATGGTAAATTAATTTGAAAAGCTTATACAGAAATAAGCTATTTTCATTTTGGTTCACTTTTCAAGAGCAAAAAGATTGTTGCCATTCTTGTACCCTAAGGATATGAGGTGACACATCTGACAAGCCAAAATAGTTTGGAAGTCCATTAATATAGCTAAAATCATTTGGTAAGTGATCATTTTTTAATATACATGAGGGAGTTACACCCACAAACTTGGGGAATATTTGAATATATTCACTTTGAATATGTTTCGTTACTGTCCCCCTCCACTATATACAATTAAGTCATCTCTATTTTAAAGGATTCCTCCTCCATCCTATTTCCACCTGTCTGACATATTTTAGTGTATGAATAAATTAAAAATTATACTGAGTTAAAAGTGCTTCCTGTTTGTTACAAACAGTAATTATTTTGTGTCCACCCCCAGCCCATGGAATATGGAAACTAAGCTAAAGAGGTACTGATACAGCAGGGGGGAAAAAAAACAGAAAAGAAGAGGCAGGATTTAAAAATAGCCATGAGGTCAGCAGAATTACATGACCTCACACAAACTTTCTTATGCCTTTGCTACGTGTATGAGATAACAGTTCAAGCATTCTGTTTCTCTATTTACTTTTTATGGCATCAGAGATAAAGATCCACCACTCTTCTATCTTTCCTGTTATCAATAACCATTGTACTGAAATATTTAATTGCTGAAAGACCCATTTATAAGCCAGCCCTATCCAAAAAATATCAGGAATGGTGCTGGAAATAGGAATATTGTGAAGGAAAAGGAGATAGGAAACATATCTTGCTCTGTTCTTCTCTCTTGTGTCAATAGTAAAACCAGAACTGTCCCTCTTGAAATTCTTGTCTAGCTCCTTCATAAAACTATTTATACTAACTTCTCTAGTTGTTGACCTTGGAAGTTTATTACATGCATTAACTAGATCCTGTGTAAAGAATTTACACCCGATGACTTTAGTTGTAGCCTCCTCTGTATCTTGTGTTTACTACCTCCTTGTTTCCTTTGTCCTACCCAAAGAACTTTTATGCCCCTTGTTAGCATTCCCCATCCATGTATATTCTACTACATACTAATAAATGCCATAAGGCCAAGCATTCAAACGGTCCTCTACCATGCACCATTTTGTGTATGTATTATGATGCAGTCTTTGCTTACAGGATAATTCCACATTTTACACAGAATAACAGAGGCTCATAATTTCATCAGCAGTATTCACTGAATGTACAATAATTCAATAATGTTTTAGCCTCATTATTCTCTTGACTTGGCCTCTTGTAGGCTGAGGTCAAGTGTAGGTTAAGTGTGACCAAGTGTAACCTCTTGCAAGCTAAGATTACTTGGACTCCCTCTCACCCCCACAATTGTACCCCCGCATGACATTACTTCTTTCTCTTTAGAACCCACCACTTTGTAACTGTAACACAGTACTGGCAGGGCGGACAAGCAGGGTGGACTTACTCCAGGGATCCTGGCAGGGATGTGTCATTTCTGGAGCTATCAGAAAAAGGATCTGGGTGTGACCAGTGGGGAGAGAATAGGCTCCTGGCCACACTGGCTGATGTGTGCTTGTAGGCTCCCTTGAGTTTCAGCAGAAAAGAAAAGGGAGCTGAGATGCAGACTTCCCCCAGAGAGGGAAACATACAGCTCTTTTGTGCACTCCATGCAGAGACACAGAGCAGAGCAACTAAGCCAGGATGTGTGAGCAGGAGTGGGAAAGCCCAGAGAGGACCCAGACAAGGTTGGGGTGACTGGCAGACCTTCAACTCTGAGCAAAAAGAGTGGGGAGATTCCTAGTGGAAAACTACAGACCCCAGGACCAGAGAGTTTGAGACTGAGAGGAGGAAGAGGGAGTTTGAGCTGGCTCCCTAATTCTGTGAACTGGTGAACCATTGATGCCTACAGAGATTTAATGAGTGGATCACCAGCAGCTTGGAATAATTGGTGAATTGACTTCAAACCTATGCTTCATCTGATGAGCTAGCTATTGGCCTGATGGAAGATCAGTGAATTACCTGATGATTAGATTGGAAGAGAGAGAGACAGGTGATTAGTTGATTTACTATAATGCAGAAACATTGATGATTTCATTGACAATTTCTCCAGAAAAAAGGAAGTGATGAAAATGGGCTAGCAGTAAGAAATTGATGAGTTAATGTTGGGTGAATCCTGGGGAGGTATGGAATTGATTGATATAGAGAAGAATTGATGACTGAACTCTTACCTGTGTTGCAGAGACAGTAAGCTGGGAGGTGCTTCCTTGGGAAAAAACTGCTGAAGCAATCATCACATCCTCTGGAGAACCAGCAAATAAAGGCAACCGCTATTGGACTTGGGGGTCCTGAATATTATTTGCTGGAGGAACTCTAGTGCTTCTTTCCACTGCCTGCAAATATGGACAAGAAACCAAGTGGTACATAACCTGCAGGTTTTGCAGGGAACAGATGGCAAGTGACAGATGATGGTTATGCCCTGAGTGGGAAAGGGCTCAGGAGGCAAGAGCACAGGGACAGGCATTAGACTTTGAGTGGAAAGGGGCAGGGTGTAGGGAAGGTAGTGCCCTGCAAAGAAAGACCACCCTCAGCAACTTAAAAGATTAAGTTGAAGTAGAGTTAACAGGATGAGAAGCAATACAGACAAATGCAAGATGCTACACCTTGGAAAGAGTAATAAAAAACACAAATACAAAATGGATGACACCAAGCTGGATGACAGCACTATGGAAAAGGATTTGGGAGTCTTAGTAGATCAAAGCCTCGATATGAGTCTGTAGTGTGACACAGCTGCACAAAAGGTGGATGTATCAACAGAAGCATTAGGTGCAAGACCTAGGAAGTGATAGTGCCTCTCTACTCAGCACTGGTTAGGCCTCATGTGGAGTAGTGTGTGGAGTTCTGGGCTTCACATTTTAAAAAGGACATGGAGAAGTTAGAGAGGGTCCAGAGGCAGGTAACAAAGATAATAAAAAGCAAATCATTTGAGGAGAAGCTGAAGGAGCTAGGCAAGTTCAGTTAGAGAAAAGGTGCTTAAGAGGGGACATGACAGAAGTCTTCAATGCTTAAAGGGCTGCCATAAAGAATAGGGAAAGCACCTTTTCTCTCTTACTGCATAGATGAGGATGTGGACCAATGGCTGGAAGTTGTAGCAAAGTAAGTTTAAATTTAATTTTTTTTTTTTTTTAAATTTAAATTAGAACAGTGAGGCAGTGGAGTAGACTAGCTGGAAAAGTTGTGAACTCTTCATCACTGAAGGAGTGCAAGAAGAGGTTGGAAAACCACTGGTTGGGGATGATCTAGGCATAATTATGTCTATGTTCTACCATGGGTATTCCCCATGCTTCTGGGCTTTGCAGGTTGCCTCTCTCCTCCCACACCCCTTTTGTTTCTAATATATGTGTCAGGATGTTTTTAAGCTTCCCAAGGCACTGGGTGTTGGCTATAGACAGATCTTGGGACTTTGACTGGGGTGTGCCAATGGTTTTTCTGGGACCAAAGCCCCAAATTCTGGCTATAGGGTTTTGTCCCTCTATTGAGGGTCAGACCAATCATCATACTTGGGGTCAGGAAGGAATTTTACCCCATGGTCAGATTGGTATGGACTGTGGGGTTTTTGCCTTCTTTTGTAGTGGAGGGGCATACCCCTCTACCTGGGACCTCTTGTGTGTATATTGATAACATTTTATAGAAGCAAGACAGCGAATGTTGTTGTTTCCCTACTTTATCTATGGCAGGTTAGGGTGTTAAGTCTGTGTGTGTCAGGGTTGATGACAGTCTTATGTAGAGTTTAGATTATCGCTTATGGAATGCTTTGGATATGGATTATCCTGCTTCAGTCAGGACGTTGGACTTGATGACCTGTAGAGGTCCCTTTCAACCCTGCTTCTGTATGACTGTATACTAAAAATAATGACATTCATTCTAGAGTGCCTAAGGAACTAGCTGAAACCTTTGAACTATTACTAATTATATTGTATATTTGAGGGGCGAAAAGAGATCCCAGAGTACTAGAGAAGAGGGCAGGCAGATGGTGATGAAGACAAGCCAGAACATTATAGACCATTCAGTTTAATTTTAACTAGGGGTGCACCAATAGAGATTTTTGGGGACAATACTGATAGTCAATATTTAAGGAGGTATATCAACTGATACTGATTCAATATCCAATACAGCTGCTATCAGGTGGTAAGTTTAGTGTGGTGGAAGGGAAGGGGGGAGGGAAGGGGTGTGGGGGGCGCAGATCAATGCTCCCTGCAGCGAGGGAGGGAGCAGGGGAAAGTGCTGCCCAGCTGGGACAGAGTGGGGCACAGGACAGAGGCATGGCTCATGGGATGGGGGCAGCTTCTGCCACTATTTGCACCATGGGAAGGCTGAGAGTGAGGCATGTGCCCACAGATTTGCATGGCACAGGGCAGGATGCAGCTACAGGGTAGAGCTGAAGCAAGCACTGCATGGGGCTTTTCTTAAAGTAAGTTCGTCGGGGGATGGGGATCCACAGGAGCAAGAAAAAACTCAACCAGGTGTAGGACCTGCCCAGGTAAGAGCTCAGGTATATACCAAGGGACCAGTTGTCTCTCAGGTAGGGGGGGTACCCAGGGCTCCCACAGAGGAGATTAAGGTGTCTCTTCACTAATGCAAGAACAAGCAGGAGGAGCTTGCTCTCCTACTTGCAAATAGTAAAATCGACCTGGTTGGCCTAGTGGAGACATGGTGGGATGAAACTTTTGACTGGGCATTAGACATAGAGGGCTATAGGTTGTTTAGAAGAGATAGGAAGGGGAAAAAAGGTTGGGGGATTGTGCTTTATGTTACAGAACAGTATACCAGTTCTACCTTCCAAATGGGACCAGAGGAAGGCTTAACTGAGACCCTGTGGGTCAAACTTCAAGAAGGGCAGGGGGAAAGGGATCTGGTGGTAGGGGTTTACTTCAGGCCACCACATCAGGAGGAAGAGCTGGATCTGGAATTCTCCAGGAAGCTGGGGGAGGCCGTGCTTGCAAAGGATGTTGTGGTCATGGGGGATATGAATTCCCCTGACATCAACTGGGATGTCACCGGCCAGGTCTAGCCACCACCGGCCAGGTCTAGCACTCACCACCACCACCACCAGCCAGGTCTAGCCACTCACCAACGTTCCTGATGTGCATACAGGACCTACACCTCATGCAGGAGGTACTCATCCCCACTAGGGAAAACGCCATACTGGATCTGGTGTTAGCCTCTGGAGACGACCTGGTGGGGGAGGTGCTAGTACAAGGGAGGCTAGGGGACAGTGATCATGAAATGATCCAGTTTGCTATTCAGAGGAAGGTGGGGAGGGTAACTAGCACAGTGCAAATGCCTGACTTTAGAAAAGCCAACTTTGATGTGCTCAGGGCAGTAGTCAGGGAGGCACTCGGAGCCTGGGGTGTAGCTAGTATGGGGGTCCAGGAAAGGTGGTTCTTCCTCAAGGAGGCTATCCTTGGGGCACAGCAGGATGCAATTCCACTGCGCAGGAAGGTGGGAAAAGCGTCCAAGAAAACTTCATGGCTGAGTGCGGATATCCAGGCTGGTCTGAGGGCAAAGAAAAAAGTGTGCTGGTGGTGGAAGCAGGGGGTAGGGACAAAGGAGGAGTACACCTCCCTGACCCGAGCTTGTAGGGATTTGGTAAGGGAGGCTAAAGCAGCACTGGAGTTTAGATTAGCTTCTGGGATTAAGGATAACAAAAAGTCCTTCTTCAAGTATATAGGTAGCAAAAAGAAGTCTCAGGGTAACATTGGACCCCTATGGGGCAGGGCAGGGCAGTTGGTGACGGATGTGCGAGAGAAGGCAGAACTCTTCAACAAGTTCTTTGCCTCCATGTTCCTGTCCGCAGACAATGGGGTACTCTCGGGTGATAGCGTAGAGAGGCCCAGGAAGGATGCGAATCCCCTGACTGTTAGATCAGACCTAGTTAAGGATTACCTGGAGGGCTTAGATGTATCCAAGTTGGCAGGCCTGGATGACCTTCATCCATGGGAACTGGCTGATGTCATTGGCTGAGGGATTTGGCTGATGTCATTGCAGAGCCATTGGCACTGCTATTTGAGGACTCCTGGTGCTCGGGCCAAGTCACTGAGGACTGGAAAAGGGCTAATGTGGTCCCTATTTTCAAGAACGGAGGAAGGAAGAGCCTGGCAACTACAGGCCAGTCAGCCTCACTTCTATCCTGGGGAAGGTCTTTGAAAAAATTATCAAGGGCCACATTTGTGAGAGCCCTGGAGGGGAAGTGATGTTGAGGAGTAACCAACATGGGTTTGTGCCAGGCTGATCCTGCCTGACTAACCTGGTCTCTTTCTATGACCAGGTAACAAAGAGCTTAGATGTGAAGGAGAATGTCGATGTCATCTTCTTGGACTTCCAGAAGGCCTTCAACACAGTGTTCCACCCAATTCTGGTGGGCAAGCTGAGGGACTGCAGTATTGATGAATGCACAGTCACATGGGTGGCAAACTGGCTCCAGGGGTGCACCCAGAGGGTGGTGGTGGATGGGTCGATGTTGACCTGGGAGGGCGTGGGCAGCGGAGTCCCCCAGGGCTCGGTCCTTGGGCCAGTGCTGTTCAACATCTTCATTAGCAACCTGGATGAGGGTGTGCTGTTCAAGTTAGCTGATGACACCAAGCTGTGGGGTAAAGTGAATACACCGGCAGGCAGGGACCGCATCCAGGCAGACCTGAATAGGTTAGAGCAGTGCGCGGATCTGAACAGGATGCGGTTCAGCAAGGACAAGTGCAGAGTGCTGCACCTGGGGGGAGGGAACCAGCATTATGGTTACAGGTTAGGGGCTGACCGTCTCAGCAGCACAGAGGCAGAGAGGGATCTTGGAGTCATGATTGAGTCCAGGATGAATATGAGTCACCAATGCGACAAAGGAATAGGCAGAGCCAACCGCACCCTGCCATGCATCAACAGGGGCACCACTAGCAGGTCCAGAGGGGTCTTGCTCCCCCTCTATGCAGGTTCAAATATTTCTTCTCTGACAGAATAATTGACCTAGTGGATATAAGGAAGGCAACGCAGATGATACATCTTGACTGTAGTAAGACTTGACACTGTCCTATATGATATTCTTATAAGCAAGCTAAGGAACAATGATCTAGATGAAATCACTATCAAGTGGGTATAGAACAGATTGAAAAACCTTATTTGGAAAGCAATTATCAATAGAATTCAGAGAACTTTTAAGCATAGCTATGCAGTACTCTACCTTTGGTCTAATTCTATTCAAAATTTGTACTGAATGATGAAATAAAAAGTATAGCTATACAGTTTGAAGAGGACACCAAGCTGGGAGTGGCTGCAAGCACTTTGGAAGACGTAATTAGAATTCAAAATGATCTTGATAAATTGTAGAAATAATCTAAAACCCATAAAATGAAATAAAATCAACACAAGTAGAAAGTACTGGAACAAAGGAAGGAGAAATCAAATGCCTAAATATGAAAGGTAAAATCATTGTTTTCTGCAGTATTGACACAGTGACAATCTGGGGGTTATAACTTGGGACCTACCAAACTCACAGCATAAGTATACTGCACAGTGGCTCCTTTAATTTTGTTATTTTCACTGTGCACTCCACCTCACCACCGCTGATTGGTGGGGGGGGCCTCAGTGGCCCTGCTGCTTGATACTGATCAGACAGGAGGCAAAAACTACAGTTTTAACTATGCCATGGTTTTTGCCTCCTGGCCAATCAGCAGCAAGCAAGGGGAGGAGGGTGGCACTGGGGCCCCTCCACCAATTGGGATGGAGAAGGGGCCATGGCAAAATAGCAAGATTAAAGGAGCCACTGCACAGCGCATAGTGATCAATTTTCTCCATGTTCAATACAGCTTGGGTCAGAAAAAGTCAGATTAATTTATAGTAAGGAAAGAATTGTTCAGACATTAGGAAACTGTGTGGTCCAGTCCAATTTTGTCCACTAGATGTCAAAGATTCAGCAACCACTTGCCAAAAGAATATGCCTCTTATATTGTGATGATGATCCTCTTCCACCTGGGGAAGTGCATAGCTCTCAGTCTCACAATGGATAGAGGTAAGGATTTCTGTACCAAATACCTCTAGCTGAACCTTTTGTCATGGCACTCCCTTGGTTGCTATGGAGCCCTGAGATCCTTACTTGGTTGGTAGGGAGCATCTGTCCTCCATGCTTTTTATACAGTTTAGCCAATGACTATTTAACACAAAATGTCCAAAGTGTGGTAGTTAGGGCACTTTTATGGGAAGTATGAGGCTTGGGTTCAGAATCCATTAGGCTGAGAAAGGTTTAAAACCCAGATCTCCCTCTTTTGGACAATTGTCCTAATCATTGGACTTTTTGAGCAACTTGACTGAGCCCTTGTTCACTTTCTCTTGTCTGCATGCATAATCACAGCTTCAAGTGTTTTTTTCAGTATGCTTTTTCTATGTCTAAGGAATCGGGGACTATGTGGCATATATGCATCTCCTACTTAGAATTTGATTGCAGTAGAACTTAAGTGGAATTAAGGATCTACATGGTCAGCTTGGCTTGTTTTGAGCATCTGTAGTAGCCTGTATCTATAAATCTGCTGATCTTTTCAGGCCAAAATGCACAAGGAATCTAGAAATCTTAATTCTTTTGTCATACTGAATTGGTAATATAGAATTTTGCCTACTGACTCAATGCCTAAAAGCCATTAAAAGCTCATTTAGATGTCATAGAAGTGAATGGATTTGGGGCTTTTATCTATATCTCTTTGGCATAGGTTACTTAGGGAGGTGAAGTTTCTTTCATTGCAGTTTCTTAAAAACGTAGTAGATGTCTCTCAGGGATAGTCTCCATAAAGGGCATTTATACACATGCTCCAGGAGTGTGTGTGTTGGGAGGGAGCCGCTCTAATTAAAATTAAAGCATCACCTGCACTGATACATAGCAGCGGAGGCGCTTTAGCTAAGGCTTGTCAAACAAGCTTTAGTTAGAGCGTCCCCCCCGACATTTTTCAGCATGGGGATTCTGATACATGTAATGCTGGAGTCTGCTGAAGTGTGGTAATTACTACACTCCAGCAGACTTGATTAATCTGTTTAATCAAGATTAATCAAGTCTGCTCCAATGCACTGTAATTACAGCACGTTGGAGCAGCTTCACTGCATTTGTATATGATCCCAAAGTTGGTTTCCGTTATTGCCAGGGAAAGATGGATGTCTTGAGTACTTTTTCATCCCTGCATTGAGCGTGGAGACACAGAAGAAGGTCAAAATCATCCTCTAATTTTGGATACCAATTCTGAAGTGATCAGTATTCTGTAAGACTTTATATATTGAAACATAGCCCTCACTGTGTTCAGCTGTAGTGATGAGTGATTAGAAGTTCTGCAAATCTGATCATAGCAATCTTTACTCAGTCATCGAGATATACCCAGGTACCACTTGTACAAAGTTCTTTTTAAATGACTTCCCAAATCATATAGGAACTCTGTGGCAGTAGCAGGGACAACATCCAGTTCTCTAGGGCAGCATTTAACTGCCTTAAGCATGACACCATCATTCTCATAGTTTATCCTTTGCCTCATTCATCACACGCCTTCCAACTTCTGCAACAAAAGGAGGAGGTGGCCCTACAGATAACAGTCTCTTTTATTACATAACCCCAAGTCATTCCCTGGGCACGGTCCATTCTGTTCACTGAATGAGGCAGGAATCCTGTGGGGAAAATAATTCACAGGTCCCAGGTTCACTCCTCATTATTGACATGAATTAAAATGGACCAAATTAGGCTTTTGTGTTTGCATGTCCCTGAAGATTGAGAAACTACCATTCTTTTGGGACTGTCTGCATGGAATTCAGTAAGTGTTTTGATGTTGCCTCTCATGACAATAGGATTGGCCAATTTTTGTCTAAAGGCAGACAAAAAAGTCCAGAGTTCTGATAGTTGTGGGTGTTCTGTTTTGTTTATACCTTGAAAAAAATTTAATAAATGCTTAAAATTTACAAAATATTAGAGAATCCTGGGTAAAAAGTGGTAGAAAGCATGAAATAATGGGTTTACAATTTTTTCATACCCTTTTTTTATATTCCTTTTTTTTAAAAGTTATTAAAACAAACAAAAAGAGAAATTATTAACCTCATACCCCCTTTAATGGTTCCGGCCTTAGAGGCAGGAAGGGAGAAGATGCAATGATAGAAACAACTAAAAAAAGGTTGAAGTTCACATAAAAATAAAACACACAGAGACACCTTTAGGAAGAGACTAAATATGTAAAATTCCAATCCCAAAGGAGAATGTTTGGGAAAAGTATGAGAAAATAAAGAGTTATGGAAACTGTTTATTATTATAAAGCACAGCAGGTGTTGTCAGATACCTACCAAAAAGCTGTCACAGAATTTAATTTATGCTTTTAACTGCTTATAAACATTGCCCACATAATGTAATAATATTTTCCTCCGTTTTAAACCAGACAACATAATTTAAGTAAGCATATTTATCATCGGTTTTTTAAAACACCCACTTTTTCTTTGCAATGTTTAATGAACTACTAAAAAGTATCTCACTGTCACTAATCTATTTAATTTGGAAAGGCCAATGTGAATTAATGCTTTTCCCCTGAACTCTGTTTCTTAGTAGATTTTATTATTTTATTGTACGTTCTCTCTCAGTCCCAGATATATAAAATTAACAAAACTACATTTGATGGGTACTGAATTTTGCTGTTCTAAACAGTTTTCATTCAAATCTACTTTTAGCTTTTCAAAGATGGGTGCTTTTTTTTTACCAGTTGGAGCAGCTCTTTTCTCATGCCATTTTTATAAACATTGTTGATTAGCATATTTCTTTTGGCGATCAATAAAAACATTAAGTTTCAGACATGCTCTCCTCTTAACATTTCTGTTAATTGGGTATTCAAAACCAGTTAAAATTATTAGGTATAAGCTGTCTTCTGTGAATTCACCCTGGCTATCTTTAACAAAGTCACAGCATAAAAGGTACAATTTTATTCCAATGACAGTTCACGTCTGCAGGACTTGGTGATACCAGTTTCTGTTGGCACCCAGCCTAAATAGAATTCCAGAGGTTCCACAAGGAAGAGATGAGTTAACACAGAGAAAAGCATTATACACAGCAAGTAGACAGAGCTGTATAGTCCAGAAGCTGTCAACTGGGGGTATGCATACCCCTGGGTGTACACAGGGGCAGGCAATGGACAAAGCACCAGCAGGTCGTGCCGCTGCCTCACAGGAGCAGGGCTGGGGCAGGATGAGAGCAGGGCCACACAAATGCTGTGCCTCCTGCTCCACATCTGGCCACTCGCCACACCTCCCTATCCCCACTCATTGTCCAGTTGCTCACCCCCACTCCCTTGGCATCCGGCCGCTTGCCACATTCCCCCCACCCAGGGTTACACTTACTAAAAAGGGGACCATCAGAGGTACTTATTTAAAAACGTTGAAAACCTCTGGGATAGACTGACAGAATAATTTTCCTTTGAGAAAAAAGCAATGGAAATCCTTTTTCAAAAGAAAAAAATAAAGGGAGAAAAATATATAGTTCATGCTATGTTGAAATACTACAAAAATAGTACAAATTGATATTTTTGGAATTAAACATTCTCACTATTTATTTTGAAGCACTTTTTAATGTTTGGCATTTTAGCATTTTATTTATTTATTAGATATATGAGACAAGTATAGCAAAAGCTGTGTTTACCGGCACCTTACAAGCTGGAATGCTCTGTTAACCAGCATGCCGGTTTGTAAGGGCTTCTAAGGGAAAAGTGAAACTGGAAGTGCCTACTGTAGTACTTCTGGTTTCATGGAGCATCCACGGCCTGAGGGAAAGCAGCCTGCACTGCCAAGCCCCCATGGCCTGGGGGCATAGCAGGCTGTGTAGGTCCCTCTTCCCTGTCCCTTGGGGTGCACAGGGCCCAAGGGAGGGGTGGTGATGTGGCGGGAGGGGCGGCAACATGGCAAAAGGGGTGGCAACACCCCAGACATGGTGGGACAGGCAGCTGCCCAAACAGGCAAAGATGCTTGTTCAGGCCGCTCAGTTATCCGGCATATTTTGTTATCTGGCACCCTCCATTCCTTGTGGGTGCCAGATAACAAAGCTTTTACTGTATATAGATATATGCTATATATATGACAATCTTTCTATTCACAAAACAAAATCTTGATCCTCCCCACTTCCTTGCATGTCTACCCAGAGTGTAGAATCTAGTTACGTGTCTGTCTGCCCAGGGCACATTTTTAAGATATGCATGTTGCAGAGTCAGTGATCTGTGCACAGTGCCCCATCTCATATGGTAATTTGTTCTTAAATGGTTTATTACAGGGCTGTAAAATTTCCTCCAGGCCCAGGGATGGAACTGATCACAGGGCTCCTTGTAGCCTTGATCCAGCCTAGGGCATATGGCAAAGTCTGTGGTGGGGACTGGTAGCAGATCCCACCTGCAGCACAGGACAGAGATGGCAGATCCAGCCCAGAGCATAGGGCAGTGAATCTAGAGATGATAGGGCTGAGTGGGGCTCTGTTAGCACAGCCTTCAGTTGCCCTTTTCCCACCAAGGGCCATGTCCATCAGGGCCTAAAGGTTTCAAATTCTACAGAAGGCCTAGTCCCCTATCCATGGCTTTCATGTTCCCTAGCCTGCCAGTATCCTAATGGGATTGATAGAGAGGCACAGAGAGTCAGATCTTGCCTGTGGGCTGTACATTTGGCACTCTTGTTTTATTAGAATAAATTAGTAAAAACTGGGGAAAAAAAGAAAATAATAAAAGGACAGAGTGAAATAGTATGTTTTCAGTTAACTTCTTCCCTTTCTTCCAGGCCTGTATTTAAATCATTGAGAGCCTCATGTATCCTGCCAACTGAAGTTTTTATTATAAGGTATATAATAAAAAGTCAGACCTGACTCGGAACAATATATTAGTATGCTTAGCAGTAAGCAAAGAGCAGTTGCTCTAGGATAAGCAGCTCAAGTATGGGTCTTCCTTGAGGAGATTTTTCTCTGTGCTAATGACTTAAGGTAGCCGATTGGTGCTAAAGGCTAGGGACAGACATTACACATATACCAGTTTAAGTTATCAGAAACTGGTTTAAACATGTAACAGAACATACATTCAGTGAACATAAACTGCTTTCATAGTATCATAGAATCATAGAAGTAGGGTCAGAGGGGACCTTGTAGATCTTCAAGTCCAACCCCCCTGCCTGGGCGGGAGAAAAGACTGGACTCAAATGAGTCCAGCCAGGTAATCATCAAGCCTCTTCTTAAAGACTCCCAGGGTAGGAGCCAGCACCACTTCCCTAGGAAGTTGGTTCCAGCTCCTAGCCGCCCTAACTGTGAAGTAGTTCTTGCGGATGTCTAATCTAAATCTACTCTCTAATAATTTGTGTCTATTGTTCCTTGTCATGCCAGAGGGCACTAGGGGAAACAGTGTCTCCCCTAAACCCTTCTGGTCCCCCCTAGTGAGTTTATAGACAGTCACCAGGTCCCCCCTCAGCCTTCTCTTGTGAAGGCTGAACAGGTTTAGGTCCCACAGTCTTTTAATGTAGAGTCTGCCCTGTAGTCCCCGGATCATGCAGTGTGGCCCTCCTCTGGACCCTTTCAATGTTGTCCACATCCCTCCTGAAATGGGGCGCACAGAACTGGATGCAGTACTCCAGCTGTGGCCTGACCAGCGTCGCATAGAGGGGGAGGATCACCTCCCTGACAAGCAGGCATTCCCGGACGTCCTTGGTGAGCCAGGGGGGCTTTCAGGCACTCTTGCCCCCTTTGCATCTTGTTGGGATGGACTCCTCTTGGGCACTGAGTATCGTTTCCTTAAGGAACGACCACTCATCCTGGACACTGAGGTCCCCTGCCCTCATGGCCAGCACCTCCCCCACTAGTCTCCTCAGCTTGTTGAAGTTGGCCCTCCTAAAGTCTAGGGCTACCGTTTGCTGCAGGCCCTTGACACCCTGCACTGGATGATCAATTCCAGCAAGCGATGATCGCTATCGCCCAGGTGGTCAAGAACCTGGAGGCCCCTTACCAGGTCATCGCCTGTGGCCAGGACCAGGTCCAACAGGGCGTTTCCTCTGGTGGGACTGTGCACCTTCTGGATTAAGTGGAGGTCCTATATCTCAGGTAGGAGCCTCCTGGAATGGTCCATCCTGGCTGACTGCTCCTCCCAGCAGATGTCCGGGTAATTAAAATCACCCATGACAACTACATCCCTTGCCTTTAAGTGCCTCTGCAAGCTGGCCCGAAAATTCCCGGTCCAGCTCCTCCCCTTGGTTGGGGGGGTCTGTAGTAGACCCCCACTGTCAAATCGCTCTCCCCACGGTCCCCATTGAATCTTAACCCAGAGCCTGCCCTTCCTCTGACCCCATTCTGCTGGCAGAGGATGTGTCGTGATCCCTGACATAGAGTGCCACACCCACACCTTTCCTTCCTTCTCTATCCCGCCTGTAAAGCCTATAGTCCATAATGCTAACTACCCAGTCATGGGACGAATCCCACCACGTTTCTGTTAGCTCTATGACATCTGGGTTTGAACTAACTATTCTGAGGGCGAGTTCCTCCTGTTTATTCCCCATACTGCGAGCATTGGTATATAGGCATTTCAGTCATTTTCAAACTGGTTTGAGATAAACCTTGTTGAAAGTAGTATCAGACTTAACTGATTTGAGTCAAACTGGTTTATGCAATGTTTGTCCCAGACCCCTTCCTGGTTGAACTTAACCCAGAGTCCCCCATCATCTCAGATGCTTTGCAGTCCTGGGCAGGGCTGCCAGTGTCTGCCTTGCTTCACCTCTACTCCACCCTGCCTTGCCACTCCCTGCTGAAGCAGGGATTTCCCCTCTCCCAGATCATGGACCGTAGCCAGCATGTGGTATGCTAGCTAATGCTGAGAGGTGTCTGTGTAAGGCAGACAGGACAAAGGCAGACAGGACAGTATCCACTTAGGGCTTTTTGGAGCTAATCAACAGGTAGCTGGTAATGTCCCTCCTCCGGTCCTTCCTTGTAAAAAGTTGAAGAGCTTGAACTAATAAGAGGCCTTTGTTTTCTGGATGGGCTGATAAATGCCATCAACTCCCTGCGTGAGTGCTGTGTAACTAAATACTTTGTAACTTCCTGTTGGCTCCCTTGCTGCCAGCTTGGGGGAGCAGGGGGGGGGAACCCCTCCCTAATCCATGCCCCCGCCCAGCTTATCACTGTGGAAGGGAAGGGAAGACTGCTCTAATGCTTCCCCCCAGCTTCTAGCCTGAGCCACTGCAGGCATGTGCCTGCCTTTCTTCAGTCCAGAGGTTGTGTGGTCAGTTCAGCCTAGCCAGGTTAGACTAACCTGCAAAGACTGAACCAATTCAGGCTCAGGCTTTTTAATGTTCCTAGCCAAAGTGTTTGCCTAGTGTCTGGTGTGTGTGTTTTGTTTTGTTTTTATTTTTCCCCCCCCAATGGCATATGTCTGCTTTTTGCTTTTTTCTCCTCTTTTTTCTTCCATTTTCTTTTTTCCCCCCCGCAACCCCCTCCCCGAATGAGTGACAAGGCTTGCTCTGGGAGGGACTGATTTAGCTAATTGAAGGGTGGAGCTAGGCTAAGTTAGGCTAGGCAGCTATACAAACAACGCAGCCTGCGCTGAAACATGGAAGCGGCAAACAGAGGACAGCAAACAGAGAGAGTAGTGCCTAGGAAGTTCATACAATGAGGGAGCTAGGGAGCAGAAGAGTGTGTGTGTGTGTACATATGTGAGCATGTGCAAAGACCCAGGTGCAGGTGTTTAGTGTGCAAGCTCTTGTGATGTGGTTTCCCCCTCCCCCCTGATTTTTCCCCCCTTACAACATAGGTGTTCTCCAGGGAGCAAAGGAGACACAAATGGAGTCTAAGTCAACTGTTGCACGTGGGATGTGCCATGTTTGTGTTCCTCCCAGAGGGTCAAGAGCACTTCATCTGCACCAAGTGTAAGATAGTATCTGCCTGGGAGCAGGAGATTCAAAGGTTTTAGGAATGGGTATCAATGCTGCATTGCATCAGAGAACAGGATGATTATTTGGACAAGAATTATGAGGGCTGGTACTAGAAAGGCTAAAAAGCACTGAGAAGAAATGGCAGCATGTGACTACTTGAAGAAGGAAGGTCTACAGCAGGGATGGGGAATGTCTGGCCCGTGAGATCCAGTCAATGGGGACTCCATTTTCCAGCCACCCCTGCCTGCATGGCCTCCATGGAGACCTCAGCCACACCAGCAGTGTGCAGCAGAGCAGAACAGGGGGCTGCTCCGGAGATGCTGGGAACATGGGAGAGGGGCAGCCTGCTCCAGAGCCAGGGCAGAGCTGTGATTTGTAGCCTGCATGCTCTGGGCAGGGGCACGTGTGCAGGGCATCATGGCTCTGGTTGGTTCCTCGCAGCAGTGACACCCTGTCTGGAGCTGGAGCAGAGCCGCAATCCCCTATGCATGCCCCTGCCCGGAGTGTGCAGGCTCTGGATCAAGCTGCCCCCGTCCCATGTACCTGGCAGCTCTGGAGAAGCCCCCAGTGCTGCTCTTCTGTGCACACACTCCCAGTGCAGCTGAGGTCTCCATGGAGACCGGCACAAGCCAGGCAAGTGGGGGTGGCTGGGAAATGGAGCCCCTGGTCAATTGGCAGCCCTGAGATTCTCCACCCCTGGTCTACAGAATTAAAGAGGAGTGGATTGAAGTTAACAAGCACTCTGTGGTAGAGCTGCTGAGGAAAAGGCAGAGGAAAGGACAGCTGCAGGCATGAAAAAGAGGAGGCAGCATCCTAGAGAGCAGGAAGTGCAAGATTACAAGGACAGGAGCTCTAGGATCACTGCACCAAGGAAGAAAGAATGGTGGTGATTGGTGATTTCCCTCTGTTGGGGACAGAAAGGCACCAATTTGTTGCCCAGATTTGGGGCCTTGGGAGGTGTGCTGCTTGCCTGGAGCCTGAATTCAGGGTGTCATGATCATTCCAAAACAATTTTTAGATTTTTTTTTTCATTCTGTTTGACACAAAGCCTAATTTTAAAATTTGAAAATGGAATTTCCATCCTCCATACAGTTCCTCTAACAAGCCCCTAAAGATGTACTGAAGGTATGTGAGGTAGAGAAATAATTAGAAATGGAATGGTATGAGCAGAAGAGATTAAGAAGATCCTCAGCTCAGCCCAGCTCACGACACATCTATCCTGAGATAGAAAAGGTTGGTTTAAACCCTGTCAGGCTGAGAAGCTCCAAAAATGCAGATCTCTCCTTTCCTGTATGTCACACCAAGTCTGGGGCCACTTAGGGATCGAGGTGCCAACCAAGGTCAGGAGGAGTGCGTAGACTCCAGGTAGTACAGGCTGCGTTAGAAAGCCAGGAGAAGAGGCAGAGAGAAAAACCCAGGAGATGGAGCACAAGGCAGGGGAACAGCAAAGCAGCCTAGGATCAGGCTGAGTCCTGTGGCCCAGAAATTTCCCTTCTGGGCCAGGGGTTTGTATGGAGGAACTGGAGGGTCAGTTGAGCCCTGCTGGCCACTCAGTGCCAATGAGTGAGTAGAGGGCTCGGCCCTGCTGGAGGCTTCAAGACAGCCTTGACCAGCCTGGGTGAACAGCTGCAGGGTGGTAGGCTGGGATGAGTAGTTATGCTGATCAGGGTGAGGCCCCAGGTTTGAGGTTGTGGCCTGACACTGCACACGTGCACCAACTGCTAGATGAGGGGCACAACCGCTTCCTTTGCCAATCCTGCTTTTAAATTCAAGTAGTCATGGCCCCTCTGCTTTGTAATTAATTTAGTGATGTCAGTGTGGATTAGGTGTGCTCAGAACATGCCAATGAGATTGAGTCCATGAGGAAATTCATGAGCAGGGACATTTTATTTATGAGCCCTGAACACCCTTAGAAGACAAGTGTGCACTGTAAAGGTATTCAGCTTTGTTAAGGTGGTAGCTCCGGTGGAGGATAGTGAAGAAGCTCAGGTGCCCAAAGCAAGAGCCTAGTCAAATATGGAATTACACCTAAAGCACTTAGGACAGGGGTTGGCAACGTTTTTGGGCAAAGTGCCAAAAACACCCACAACCTCAGCTTGTAAGATGTTGATGTGCCTGGGGCGGGCAGCACGGGAACTGTGAAGGGCCCAATCCTCGTTTTGTCAGCACAGCCCTGGCCTCTACCCAACCGTCTGCCCCCTGGCACGTGTACCAAGCAAAATGCCTTTGTATGCCATGCTCTGGCACCCACACGGGGGGTTGCCTATCTCTGACTTAGGATATTTGTGGGTGATACTTTTTTGTACCTTAAGCCGGATCCAGACACCTAATTAAGACACCTAACTTATTTATTAGACCTGATTCATGGGTCCTATTTTTTAATGTTCTTACGTAATGTTTAAGTATTACTGATATTCAATATTTTTAAATACAGAGCAACAGTAACTACTACATCCTTGTTATTCACAGATACTGAGGTTCTCCCTCACCCCCCACTAGTTTTAATAGACATCAAATCTGACTGTATATTTTCAGGAGGGATTTCTGACTCCATTGAAATCAGTGGGAATTTTACTATTGAGCTCAATGGAGCTAGGATTTCACCCATGATCAACTTTAAGTCAAATCTTCAACAGCCATAAAAGTAGCATAGCCCTGTATATTAATTACCATAAGCTGAAGATCTATCCCATTTGGTGCTTTGAATAGTTTAATCAGCTCTGGTATAAGTTGTTTAGCCCATGTGGAAATAAGGGCCACCTATGTAGTATGTCTTTTACTGGATCTATATCATTCAGATTAATCAGCATACAAAGACACCTTTCATAATTCACAGCCTACACAGAGTACCATATGTAACACAAAATAAATACTATTGCATATACAATGCATATAGACAAATTCATACTTTTGCAAGTGTTAGGGCTTTAAACATACAGCACACTTTTTGTTACTCTTCAATATTTTAAAAGCTTTTGAAAAATAAATGCACATACATACAATCAGCACCAGCTGTAGCCCAATTAAACTGCAGTTGCAAGATTTTCACATGGAGACAGCTTACTAAATAGGCTTGAATGGTCAGTCTACATAATACAATTTCTTTTAATGTAATTGTCTCAGTAAGAAGTCCTTCCTCTGTAGGAAGACAAAGGCCATGATACAGCTCACCCCAACAAAAGGTCCTCTTCATTTCTTTACATTTGACCATTGCAATATTATTTCCTTAATGACAGAATCTAGACAACAGTTCTAATAATTCCTGGAAGATAGGAGATCTCTATTTTCAAATTAGGTTCCTAACATTTGTTATATAGATTGATATATCTTCCCTTAAATTAAGATATTAAAATTGTCTGAACTGCTGAACCTTAATTCCATAAGTAATCCCCTAAATTTCCTCACCTTACCTCTAATTTAAGGCACCATAAATGTAGTTCATCAGATAGCTTTTCTGTAGGCAACAAGGGCCAAGTCCAAAGGAGGACATAGAACTTTTATGCTTGATTCTAAAACTGAAATGAAAAGAGTGAAACAGAGTGTGAAGCACTCAGAAGCTATTTAAATCTGTATCTAAACCTTTGTGGAAATGAGATTTCTCCCTTTGGGAAGAAGTTCTCCAGATGCCTGCAATTTTCCTTCTGTGCATATGCAAAACTGCCTGAGCCTGAGCAGTGAGGTACCGATCCCACGCTGTAAGTGCTCTTAAGATCCAGGAACTACACAGAGCTGTACCTCAGCTGTCTGAGAGACCCCATCTAGAAGGAAGAGGGGGCCCCTGATAAAATGGAAGTGCAGCTGCTTCATTTTTAAAATATAGCCACGGGCCTTTCTGCCTTTTATAATGTAGCCTGCTGATTAGTGCAGCTGCCCATGAAATGAGAGAACTTTTCATCCTTCCTTTTGAAGGGAAGGAGAGGGGGAAAAGAAAGTGAGTCTTACGGTTTCTGGAAGAAGGAAGTCCTTGGCTCCAGTCCCTGCTATCATCACTGTTTAGCCACTTTTTCTATTATATAGCAATTGGATTCAAAACACAAATAGTCCTGAGAGTACAAACCAGATCTCAAGAGCTTGCTTTTCTTCCCTGTCAGGTGTCCTAACCACTAGGCTACACAGACCCACTGCCACTTAAGCACTCTTTTCTTGGCCTTATGTATCTTGCATTTCTTTTGACACAGCAGCCCCAAGTTGAACAGAAAGGTGAGATCACCCACTCTCTCTCTCTAGCCTGAAAATTAGGACACTCTCATTAGAGATGAAAGATGTGGGTGCAAATCTTTTCAGGCTGAAGACAACCAAAACCCCAGATCTTCCACTTCCTGGCCATCATTCTAGTATTTCAGCTATTGTTTAAAAGTATCAGCACCATCTCTTTTTCCAGCCTGATTTTAAAGTGATCCTTGTTCAGTTTTCTGTAGGAACAGTGGAAGGCACATAATCCTAAGGAAGGACTCCAGCCTTTTGATCCCAAAGAGGAGGAGGTGTCTCCCCACAACAAATATCTAAGCCCCATAAAAGCATGGAAATTCAGACACAAACTGTGATTAGTGTTTCCTACTGGCTCACTTAGAGCAGTTCCTCCTTTATACAACATAACTTAAGGGGAAAGGTGGAAAGAACTAGGATTATTTAGTCTGGAGAAGAGAAACCAGGGCACTTGATAACATTCCTCAAATACTGAAATAAAAAGGAATGAGATAGACTTTTCTTTGTGTCTGTAAGGAACAGAACTAGAAGCATTGGCCTCAAACTACAGCAGAGGAAATTTAGGCTGGAGATGAGGAAGAACTTTCTGACTATGACAGCCCCCTCTACAGGTTACAGGTATCGTACAATTGACTGGGTAATTGTGCAATTGCCTGGAGACCAGCTACATATGCAAAGTAAGTAACATGCCATAAAAAGCTCCAGCCAGATATAAAGCTAGACCATGAAATGTATACTAACTTTAATAGATGGTTGCTACTGAGCTTTAATTTGATTGTGTAGGAGGGTCTCCCCTGTCAGCTGATGTGCCCTGTGGCTCACCAGGGCTGTGAGTGCCACAGCTGAAGGGACTCTCATCTCCATCAGCTGCTGACTCTGGGTCCCAGCAGCACAGGCCCAGAGTCAAACAGCTGTGAGCACTAGGTGCTGGGGCAGCAGAGGTGGGGGTGGGGAGGTGAAACCCCTGGGGCTGGCGGATCGTAGCAGCCACGATCTCCCAGGCTTGTGGGGTGCATGAAATCATGGCAGCTGTGATTCCCTCCACCCGTGGGGCTGCATAGGGTGCCCCCACAGCTGGGAGGCCCCCCAGCTAAGGTGCCTCCCAGCCACAGGAGTTTGCTTCTTACCAGTGCAAGGGGAAGCCAGGATCAGGCTTCCCCTGTACCAGTATTAAGGTGTAAAGGATCTACTGCATGATCTTATAATCACACCTCCTAACTGTTAGGGGTTCTTAACCTTTTTTGTGCCATGGACCCCTTTGGCAGTCTGGTGAAGCCTGTGGACCCGTTCTCAGAATAATGTTTTTAAATGCATAAAATAAAATACATAGGATTACAAAGGAAACCAATTATATTGAAATACAGTTATCAGAATACATTCATCTTGCCTACATTCAAAATTGAAGGAAATGCTAAATTTCAGTTAGAGGTTAATGAAAATAAAGATGTAATTTTTTTCCCACCCAAGTCCACAGACCCCCTGAAATCTATCCACAGACCCCTTGGGGGTCCGTGGACCCCAGGTTAAGAACCCCTGTTAGGACCTAACATGTATGTGTGGTATGGCAGGAGGTATGATTGTGCGGATTGTGCATCAGATCCCATCCCATCCCATCATGCCTTTATCTGCAAGTGTAGAGGGACCTGAGGCTCATCAAGCATTGGAACAGGCTACCTCGATAAGCTGGCAAATTTCCATCCCTGGAAATTTTCAAGAGCTTGACTGGGTTGGTTTATGCAGGGTGGGAAAACAATGCTCCTCCCAAAGAACAGTACCTAATAGTTAAGGTGGCTGATCAGAAACCAGACTGGGGGAATATTTGCCATTATTGTGAGCTCATTTCCTTCTGCAGATATGGGATTTTATTCCAAGCTACATTTCTGTGCTTGCTGAGGGGGAAAATATTGGTTCCTAATTAACACTGTGGTTAAATACAGTAATTTTAAGTTTTTGATGAATAAAGCATTGAGTCAAAAAATCTAACTGCATTAATTATACCGTGTCAAAATTTATGAAGTAATTTCCAAAAACTTTCACTGAAGCCTTACACACTTTAAAATATTTTGACATTTGGATAATGTAGAACATATTTTGATGCCATTTGTACCCATTTGCAAGGCACTGGCTTTATATAACTAGCTGGAAATCTGTGCAAATCGAAGAAAAAAGGACCATATATTTTTCTACCTAAATACTGACTGAAAGCAAAAGCTGCACAGCACTAATGCCACTAGTATATCCCATAATTCTGGATACAGAAGAGAGATTTCCCATCCAGAAAGACTAAGGATTTGCTAGGTATAGCAGTATTTTGCTAGCTACTTGATTCACAGCAAGACAGAAGAAAAGGCTGTTCTCACCCTTATGCAGTTCTCGGCCACAGTCTAGTCCAAGGAGTTTGCTCTGTAGCTGAGTAGAGTTGATCAACAACTCTTTCCTGCCAAGGCAGGGGGTCGGACTAGATGATCTACCTAGGTCCCTTCCGACTCTAGCTACTATGAAACTATGAAACATTTTTCAATTGGAAAAAAAAACGTTGTTTCTCCAATTTTAAGTAAAAATTTCACCCAAAATTCTTCTAAGTTGTCTCTTTCACAAAATAGTTTTTGACTAGTGGTTAATTACTTTCCCAACAAACAAAAGATATGTGAAACTTAGATAAATAAAGTCCCTTTTAAAGGGTAGTATCTTCAAGGTAGAAGCTTTCAGGATAAGAAGATAGGAACCTGTAACAGGAAGGATTTTTCCTGCCATCAAATTCAGACCCCTTCAACTGCAGACAACCATTTAATTAACATTTGTCCAAAATTGTTCTTAGAATTCTTGCCTCTTTGCAACCACACAGCCACAAAGCATGCAAAGTATGTGTGCCTAATTTGCACATGTAGACACTCATTTGATTAACTTCATGCATAACTGCCTTGTACAATCATATGAATTACACAGACAAATAAGGACAAACAATAGGCTTATCTGAAAATAGGTCTTTAAAATTCTGTGGCACTTTTCACAGGAGTAGGATTGCACTCACGGTCTTGTCCAAAAGTTTGTTTTTCTTTCTTCAGTCATTTTCAGTGAACTGCAGTTCTCTGCCAGAAAATATTATCTGAGGAAAATATTCATTGAATAAACTATCTGCTATTTAGTTTCTCCTGCTGGCACTGCTGACATAGCCGGTGGTGTCAGGAGCATGTACCTCCAATGACAGCACTGATGCCTGTACCCCTTACTCAGGCTTTGGGAGATGATGATATTTCTAAGAGAAAGAAGTTGATTTAGGCGTTTTGGCTGCTAGTGGCAGGGAGGCAAGATGCAGGGCAAGACTACAGCTGTTGAAGATGGCAGGTCGGTGGTGAAAGGAAAGGGCGTGATTGCTCTCTATTTTTCTCCTTTTCTTTCTTTCAAAAATCTCCTGGCAAATCTTACTGGAACTTACTTTACATTTTGATAGCTATCTCTGTAAGGAAAACATCTGAAAGAACTGTGAACTCTTGGTCTCACTGACCAAGTAGTAATAATGGTAAATGTCCAAAAATGAGTTCAGTAGAGACTTACACTTAAAACACAGACACACACATAAAACCTTAGATCTGCTTCAGAAATGTGTTACCCTTAGACCACTGAAGTCAAAGGAGCCACTCTTATGTTCACTTTCCTTCTATGCACTGCGTACTTTTCCAAATATGCTCTTCCCTGCCTCAGAGTTGATCCTGTGCCCTAAAATCTCAGAGTATTTCAAACTTAATTTTTAAGTTCTAAAATGACCTGTTTTCATACCAATTGTAAGGAAAATATTTAAGAATTTTGCAATGTGATTAACACCTATTTCACAAAGTTTGCAGATACTTTGTCCAAATCACCCCTGATTTGGCAAAAATTATGCTCCTGCCTCAGAGCAGATTTTAGAAACCTCCCAGTGGAAACTATCTGTTTCGAAGATTTTAGAGAAGACGCAGAATAGAATAGAAAGGAGGTATGTAGTGCTCAAAAGACCAAGGAGTTAAGCTTATAGAACATGGGTGGGCAATTATTTCAGGCAAAGGGCCACTTACTGAGTTTTGGCAAGCTGTCAAGGACTGCATGCGTAGCCTCACCCCCTTGACAGGTGTCCTGCCCTCTGGTCACCACGTTAGGACCAGAATTCCCACCCCCTCTCCCCTGACCTTTGCCACTAGAAGTCCCTCCCCTTGCCTCCAGAAATACTGCCTTCAGCAAGGTGTTTTCCCATCTCAGAACCAGAAAAATACCAAATTACATTCTAAAAATCAAACGTCTACAACGTTCATTAAATTAGTTTAAAAAATTATTGTTGTCCTTATTTACATGTGTAGTGTACACAGAGGTGATCACACAATACTTTAAAATGAAGTCTTACTCTTGTATATTGTGGAGGGGTGTGAGGCATGGGGGGATGGGTATGTGGAGTGTGGGGAGGATGTGGGTGGTGTGGGGTGAGGGAGCACATGGGGGTGTGTGTGGTTACATGGGGTATGGATGGGTGGTTGGGGTGTGTGAGGGAGCATGGGGATGGGGGTCTGCATGTAAGCCAAGGTGTGCTTGTGGGACTCACCCTATGAACACACACACACACACACACACACACACACACACTGTGCCTCCCTCATTACACACATACCACATCCCCCACCCCACAGTGCCTCCCTCACTATACACACACCACACACACACACGCCCCTCCCACTCCTGGCCCCGGGGTATCGGTGTGGCCCCATGCTCCCACAGTACAGCAATTCAGCTGGGGGCCACGTGGTGCTGGAGCAGTTGTTCAGGGAAGCAGTGAAACCTAAGGCAGGCAAAGGCTTGCGGTTGAGGGGGCAGAGGTGACAGGGGTCTGAGGGAGTAGGACTAGGCTGGCCTTGCTCCTGAATCCTGCTGGGTTCCCCTGGATCCTATTGCCCCTAGGTCCTGACATTTTTGCCAGGCAACCAGGAGAAGATAACAATTAATTTTCTAAACTGTTTAGGTGCCCGGCAGGCTGGATAGAATGGCTTGGTGGGCCAGATCTGGTCGCAGGCTGTATTCTGCCCGCCCCTGTTATAGAATGATAACACTTCTGCAATCCCCTGGGCAATATAACAACTTATATTTAACACTCTTAAAGGTATCCACACATCTTCCCCCTTTACATGTAACATATCCCCATGCAATACTAACATTGGAAGTTTAGTTAAGCTTATAGTTAAAGCACATTTTAACAGGTCTCTATTAGACTTTGTGTTGTTTTTCTAGCTCTAAGTGATCTTCTCAGTTTCTCTGCCTCTCAAACCTTATTGGTTCAGTTCTTGTTTGATTTCCTTGTTCAGATGTCTCTACTTCTGTGTCATTTTCAATCTCCTCTATCATTTCTAGTTGCTTTCATATTAGCCCTCTTTCCTTTGGTAAATCTTGTGATGCTGCTTCTTTGCTCCCCTTTATGAGCTACAAGTGTCACCTGTTCCTTCTTAACACCTGTCCTTCTGATGTGACTACTTCATAAGATCTAGGAGCTACCTGATGGAAACCTAGTGCTTTTTGTTTTCACGTTCATCCATCTGAAATAAGCACCATATCTTTGTTGTGCAGTTGTGGTAACTCCCTGGAACTCCTGTCATAGTACCATTTTTGTTTGTGTTTGTCAATTTTTTTTAATGTTTTCATGTCTTGCATTTCATTCTGATGAGCATCCTCCACAAGATTTGGCAGGCCTGGTTTTGAGTTTTATGTTAAACAGCATTTCTGCTGGGGACAATCCATGTTTCATGGGCGTTGCCTTGTAATTTAAGAGTGACAGGTAAACATCAGCATGTGAATCTGTAGCTTTCTTGAACAATGTCTTCACTACTTGTACTCCATTTTCCACCAGAGCATTAAATTATGGCTTGAAATATTGTGATGGAATCCATATCTATTTGCAAACTCCTTAAACTCAAGACTTTCATAAATTTCATAGATTTCATAGACATTAGGGCTGGAAGGGACCTCGGGAGATCATCGAGTCCAGCCCCCTGCCCAAAGGGCAGGAAGTCAGCTGGGGTCATAGGATCCCAGCAAGATAAGCATCCAATTTACTCTTGAAGGTGTTCAATGTAGGTGCTTGAACCACCTCCGCTGGCAGATTGTTCTAGACCTTGGGGGCTCGGACAGTAAAGAAATTCTTCCTTATGTCCAGCCTGAAACGGTCTTGCAGGAGTTTGTGACCATTCGACCTCGTCATCCCTTGGGGCGCTCTGGTGAACAAACATTCCCCCAGATCCTGGTGGTCACCCTTGATAAACTTATAGGTGGCCATCAGATCACCCCTGAGCCTGCGCTTTTCCAGGCTAAAGAGTTGCATGTCTCTCAGCCTGTCATCGTAAGATCTGTTTTCCTGACCTCTGATCATGCGCGTGGCTCTCCTCTGGACTCTCTCAAGCTTCTCCACATCCTTTTTGAATTGTGGAGCCCAAAACTGGACGCAGTACTCCAGCTGCGGCCCCACCAAGGCCGAGTACAAGGGGAGAATGACGTCCTGGGATTCGCTCGAGAAGCATCTATGGATGTAAGCCAGCGTTTTGGTCGCTTTATTAACCGCAGCATCACATTGCAGGCTTATGTTCATCTTGTGGTCAATGATGACCCCCAAGTCTCTTTCTTCTGTAGTGCTAACCAACGTAGCACTGCCGAGCCTATAAGCATAATGCAGGTTTTTCCTCCCAAGGTGGAGAACCTTGCATTTTTCGGTGTTAAACACCATGAGGTTCTCGTCTGCCCATTTGCTGAGCTTGTTTAGGTCAGCCTGGATCACCTGCCTATCTTCTGGCATGGATGCTTTGCCCCAAAGTTTGGTGTCATCGGCGAACTTGGCCAGTCCACTCCTGACTCCAATGTCCACATCATTAATGAAGATGTTGAACAGTATGGGTCCCAGGACAGAGCCTTGAGGGACCCCACTGGTCACAGGGCACCATGATGAGTGACTGCCATCAATCACAACCCTCTGGGTCCGACCACGGAGCCAATTTCCCAGCCAGTGGATCGTGGTGGAGCCAAGGCCACAACTGGGCAGTTTGGCCAAGAGGTGATCATGGGATACCAGATCAAAGGCTTTTTTGAAGTCAAGATATATGACATCAATCTCTTCTCCCTTGTCCAGGTGATAGGTCACCTGGTCATAGAAGGAAATGAGATTGGTCAAACAAGACCTACCCGCAACAAACCTGTGCTGGCTGTCCCTTAGAATGTTAGCCTGGGCCAGTCCCTCAAGGATGGCCTCCTTAATAAACTTTTCTAAGATCTTCCCCAGGATAGAAGTCAGGCTAATGGGCCTGTAGTTAGCCGGATCCACTCTCCTCCCTTTTTTGAAGATCGGCACCACATTGGCCTTCTTCCAGTCTTCGGGCACTACACCAGAGCGCCAGGAGTTTTGAAAGATCCATGCTAGGGGCTGGGCTATGACGGTCGCCAGCTCCTTGAGTACCCTGGGGTGCAGATTGTCAGAGCCGGCTGACTTGAAGGTATCCAGCTTCTCAAGGGACTGATGAAAGACTGATGCAAAGTACCCATTTAATAGGTTGGCTTTTTCCTGGGCGTCAGTTGCCAGTTGCCCCATCTGGTTTAGCAGGGGTCTAACGTTGCCCTTGCTTTTCCTCCGGCTCCCCACATATCTGAAAAAGGACTTTTTGTTGTCCTTGATGCCTGAAGCTAGTTGGAGTTCAGTTGCAGCCTTGGCTTTCCTGGTTTGCTCCCTGCAGGACCGGACCAGTGCGGAGTAATCCTTCTTGGAGGTGAATCCCATCCTCCATCCTTTGTAGGCTTTCCTTTTAAGCCACAGGAGGTCCGCTAGGTCCCTGGAGAGCCAGGGGGGCTGCTGTGCCTTCTTGCTGCCTTTCCTCCGTGTTGGAATAGATTTAGCTTGTGCATTGAGGATCGCTTCCTTGAGGAGCAACCACTCTTCTTGAACTCCCATCTCCCTGGGGTCATGGTCCCTGAGGGCCTGACCAACTAGCCTCTTGAGCTTGTCAAAGTCGGCTTTTCTGAAGTCAAGGACTTCTGTGTTGCTGACTGACTTGCCAGCTTTACAGCGGATGGTGAAGGTGATCAGCTCGTGGTCGCTGTCACCCAGCTTCCCATCAATCACTAGGTCGCCGATTAGGTCGTCCTCCGTAGCCAGTACCAGGTCGAGCAGCGCTTTGCCTCTCGTTGGCCCATAGACTTCTTGAGTCAGGTAGAGGTCATCTAGAGACAGTTGAATTGAGGTCTGTTGTCTGTTTTCACAAACTGTGGAACCCCATGTCTAGCATGTGCAGTACAGAAAACAATCATGTTTGTATTATATGCTCTACATTTCACTTTATTATTCTCATAGTACACAGGTTTAGTTTTCGTTCTTTAACAATGCCTTCTGGTATTATATTGACCTGTGCCCCTGTATCTAATTTAAAAGTTAACATCATTCCATTGCTGTCCAGGGTGGTTGTCCAAACTTCAGAAGAACAAACTTCTTCTAGCATTGTGTCAATGAAGAATTCTTTTTCCTCATTGCTAGAGCATGCACCTGCTGTTTCTTGTGTGGTGCATCCTGCTCCTTTCTGCAAACTCTTGCAAAGTGATTGAACCTTTTGCATTTGTTGCAGCACTTACCAAATGCAGGGCACGGCATGGGTTTGTGGTAACCCCCACAGCATCTGCAGTTGACCATTCTTTCTTCAAGCAATTCTCTTTGGTCTCCATTTGCCTGCTTCATAGTGAGGTCCTTCTTTCTATATTGTTTGTGTGTTGCCTTAGGTTTTTGAGGTCTTGTAGTCCTGTCTAGTTCAGGTTGTTTTGTTTTTTTCCTCTATTTTCTGAAGCCTGGCATTTGTTATCCTGACTGCTTGGCACATTCTAACTGTCTTTTCCAAATTAAGCTGATCCTGATCTTCTAGCAGTCTTTTCCTGAGGCTTGTATCCCTTATGCCCAATACTATTTGGTCTCTGATCATGGATTCTTTTAGGTATCCAAAGTTGCATGTCTGGCTCAGAAGTCTGAAGTCTTTGACAAATTCTTCTATTGTCTCACATTCTTTCTGCTGTCTCATGTGGAAATTATACTGTTCAAAGATTTCATTTTGTTTGGGTATACTATATTCCTCAAACTTTTTTATTATTGTGCGATAGCTTTTCTGTTCCGCTTCTGACAGTTGTAGGCTATTATAAAGAGACAGAGCTTTTGGGCCTGCTATTTTTTTTAAAGCTTCCATGAATGAATCTTCCTTTGCTGTAGCTCCACTGCCATCATATATATGGTGAAGCTCTGCTTACATTTTTTCCAGTTTTCTGCTGCAATGCTGGACAGCTTTAACTCCTCTGGAATTGTGAGGTGCTCCATTTTTTTGTCTTCAGACCATGTGTAGTTCTCAAAAGACGAAGGACTTCTACTTATGGAACGATAAAACTTGTTTATTCAGAGGGCAGTACTCCACCTACTGTTCTGCTGTTTTCTCCTGCAATCCCCTGGCCACAACTTATACATAATGCTCTTAAAGGTATCCACACAGGAGGCTCCTGCTGGGGCCATGAGAAATAGCACCATTTTGTTTTGACTTCTGTTTCACCATTTCAAAGATACAGAATTTCATTTTGTCATTTTGTTTAATTTCACAGCACTGTTCCATTTCCATTTCATTTCATCAAAACTGTTTTGCTGTTTGACGTGTTTCAACGTTTCAGCCATGGTCTATAATGAGCAATCATGAAAATGCCTTAAAAATTGTCATTTCTTCCCTGATTTAGATGAAAATTGCAGGAATGGTAGCCCCTTCTGAGAGCATGAAGGCTGCCAAGTTTCAAGGATATAGATATAGAGGTTTGTGGGAAACTGCACCTCAAATTGTTCAAAGCAAAACTTGTGAAACTTGCTGGCAGAGGCAGCCTCCTGTCAGCCAGTATGCAGATCCAGGGGCACGCAACTCCGGGAGGGATGCAGGGCTGTGCCAGACTCCTCCTGGGAGTGCAGGCCCCTGGATCTGAGCGCTGGATGAAAGGAAGCTGCTGCTGCCTCCTGAGACCTGCACTGGGTGGAGAAGATTGCTGCTGCTGCTGCTGCTGCTGGTCCCAGGCAGTAATGGCAGCCTCCTGTCATCTGGCACACAGATCTGGAGGCCTGCACCCTCAGGGGGGCTGCAGGGCTGTGCCAGACTCCTCCCGGGAGTGTGGGCCCCTGGACCTGTGCACTAGATGACAGGAGGCTGCTGTTGCTGCTGCTGCTGCTGCCTGGGGTGAGCGGAAGCAGCAATCTTCCCTGGCGCTGGGCATCCACTGTGCCCAGCACCAGTCCCGGGAAGCAGCAGCAGCCTCCTCTCATCCAGCATGCAGATCTGGGGGCCTGCACCCCCAAGATGAGTCCAGCACAGCCCTGCAGCCCTCCCAGGGGTGCAGGCCCTGGATCTGTGCACTGGATAACAGGAGGCTGCTGCTGCCACCTGGAACCAGTGCTGAAGCCAAGTAAGTCTGGCTTTGAAACTCAAAATGTTTCAAAACTTTTGAAACGTTTCAAGTGCCCTCGTTTCATTTCAAAGCTGTTTTGAAGCCTTTTGTTTCATTTTGATTTTGCTGTTTTGAGCTTGAAACGTGTCAAAATAGCTTCAAAATGAAACACCCAATGAAATTTTGCACAGCCCTAGTTCCTGCATTGAACACTCTTCTTCATCATGCAGCTGCACGGAACAATATTGACATTAACAGGGTTCCACATGGATGCACACATCCAGAATTAATTGTAGGAACTGGGCCTACATCTTGAATTTGATTCTAGAAGTAGTAGCCTGGCCAAAATATAGTATGAAGCACTCTTTTCTGTCACAAAGAAGGTCCATCTTAGGGGGGCGCAATTTCTTATTGTATCTACTTCTTATTTTATCCATTCTGCTTTACTTGTTCTTTTTCATCTACTCCAGTAACTAAAGTGCTTGGGAGGATTGGATATGGGGCTCATACACAGCACTATTAAGTAAGGATGGAGCAAGAGAAGACTGTTTAAAAACAAAAGCTCCAGGAAGAAGTGGGAATCTAGTGCTGCCTTCTGTTAGAAACAATAATAAAAGCAGTTTGACCTTAATTAAAGCTGAGCTGTTGCAAATGGTAGGAATTTTTTTTGTACATCAGCTGAGTAGTTTTATCAAAAAGAACTGCTGGCCTGAGCATGGGGATAATGGAACAACAGGTAATGCAGAGTGTGGAAGACATGGAAAATTCCCTGGTGTCTGCTTCTAGCCTCAGGTTGAGATGAAGACAAATCCTCTGCCAGTGAAAACTGTTTCTAGTAGTAGTGTACACAAAATGCTTTGGCAGCCAGCCGGCAGTCAGTTTCTCATGCCAGATTCCTGTGACGTGGGCAGTGTAGGCCTGTTAGTTTTATGTACATAAAGCACAAAGACATCAATGATCGTTGTTGTTGTTGTTGTTGTCATTGCTGTTGTTACCACAGGGCTGGCAAATATTTTTATTTTCTGCAACAAGTCTTGGCAGGGCACAAGAACCAGCTGTGCATAGACGTGCACCTGTACAATACAAAAGCAAAACAAAAAACAGGCAATAAGTGAATAAAGATTTTTTTTTCCTGTTTAATGACAAATTGTCAAACATTTTAGATTTTCTAAGAGAGGGCTTCTTGAAAGGGTTCAGAAGCCAGCTGAGCACAGTGCGTCTAAATTCTAGAGAAAAAAGAAAGGGAAAGGAACAATATGTGAGTAAGGGGAGCTTTTCTCTCTCCTGTTTAAACCCAGTTTGGCAAATATTTTTATTTTCAGTGGAAAAAGTCACTTACTGCGCATTCACTTACTGCATACGATATAGAAGGCCAAGAAAATTTTACACATCCATGTTCCAAAAAACAGCCCCTTTATAGAGATCAATGCAATGCTTAAATAAGGCTAAAAAAACAAACTGAATGAAGAAAACAAAAGGTACAAAAAAATGTAATGTCATCCCATGCATTCTAGCTATCAGCTTCATAAATTAAGATGTGTAACTGAAAATTTCTCTGTTCTCTAAAACTCATTATAACTGCCCTTCTGTCATCCAGAAGGTAACCTGAAAAATCTTGTGTGCTATGATTTTTATCTCTGCTTACTGACTAGAAATATGACAGTCAGAAATGGTGAGAACAAGAAAATAAACTAATGAAGTGCCTTCATACTTCCAAAAAGTATAACATTAAGTGACAACTTTTTAAAGCCACTCACTATAATGCAAAGATATTCTGCAAATTGAGCTTAAGACCCATTTAGCAAAACTTTTCATACTATTCCCTAGGCGATTTTCCTGTGTTTCTACAATATTATTTTGTTTTCTTCTGTATGTCTACAGTTCGCTAATAAAATATTCTGTCATTAAAGAGAAAAAAGGGTGATAATGGAAAGTCTGTCAGGTGTGGGAATGTAACAGCCCAACATATTACAACACCTACCTGGCACACAGTCTATAAACAGTTCACGTGAAAACATAATGGCAGAAGGCACTGGAATAAAGCCTTAGACAGCCTTAGAATAATTGTCTCAGAAATAAAGTAGGTTGTTGATTAAGAAAGCTTGTTCCTCTGAATCATTTAGTCTTTAAGGTGACATTTTGCCCTACTGTCTTTTTGTCTCCAGACTAACATGGCTCTAACTAAACTCTTTACTCATGAAAAACTTAATAGGGATGGTACATGGGCTGGTTTGGTAGATCTCTCAGGTAGGCTTCATTTTAGGACTCATAGATCACCATAAAGCTGCCTTTTGTTGGGGAAAACCCAGAAGACGTGCCTTGTGTTGTACAAGATGGACACTGAAATGGAACAGAACATGTAGAGTAGGGTAACGTTTCAAGGCTTTCCTTGTTGTGATACAGTAGTTTCCCACAAAAAATCAACATTTAATTTGTCCTATTATTGATATATTAATGGTGTTTTCATTGTTCCTGCTATATTCTCACACCTGACAGGCTTTTCATTATCACCCTTACAGTCATTAGTATATGTAGGATTGAATCAAACCTACTGTCTTCATGTCTACCTTCAGTCTGCTTTAGATGCACTGTAAGCTTAATATAAACCTATCATTTTATTTGAAATGGGTGTTTTTATAACTGATTTACAATAAAATGGGCAAAGTGAACCTTATCAGAATCTTTCATGATGGAACTGCTTAAGGAGTAAATTATTCTGTAATTTGTTTCCAGGAACTGCTGAAAAATGTTAGAAGGCAAAAGGGGTCACATTGTGCTATCATGTGAATTCATAATGGCCCCAAACAGTTTGTGAATGACCATCCAAGGAGATAATTTATCTATTTTGATTTTCTCAATTGGAAATATTTGCCTTTATACTGTACCTTATTTACTCAAATATAAGATGATTCCCCCCCCCCAATAATTAAATTCTCTATATTTTTAAATTTGTAATAATTTTCTAGGTATAGAATCTAAGTAGAGAAAGGTTGCCTAGGTTTGCCTTGGCTTGCCATCTACAACTGTTACAGCAGGCAAAGCAGTGGCTAGGGAGTGATCAGGCAGTCTCCTTGCCCTCTGCCCCCCCTTCCTTGTTCCCCTTTAGCCTTCCTGCCCCTGTTCCTCATTACCAGCAGCCTCTGCCCCTTCCCCCACTCTCCCACAGTCGCTGCCTTTCCCCCTGCCCCCTTTACTGTCAGATGCTGCTCCAGCTGCTCCATCCTGTCCTGGAGCAAAGCATGTGGAAGCTCAGCCATTGCCTAGCCATGCAGCAGTGTTGGGGTTTCTGACCGACCATGTGGCCAAGGCAGCAGTGGCAGCACTACTGACTGGCCAGGCAGGAGAGTTTCCATGTGCTCTGTACCCAGGGGGAGACCCCAGCTCCAGTGGGAGCTGAGCTGCTCTTGGTCACTTGGGGAGGGAAGGGAGTGGGTAGGGGAGGGAGGGTAGAAGCTTCAGAGGGGAAGCAGGGAGGGAGACGCTGCTGTGGATCTGACTTTGGCTCCAACCCAGGCTCAGAGCCAGAGTCAGAGCCACAGCAGCTGCCTACTCCCCACTCTGCTTCATATGCAGATATAAGGCAAGGGTTTTTTCCCCCACCCATGTTGATTACATGGGAAAATCTCATCTTAAAGTCAAGTAAATACAGTAATTTCATTAAGTCTACTAACTGTATAATGCTACAGCTTAAATGACAGGTTGCTATAGAATGGCAAAATCTGAATATTCTTCAAAAGGGCAGAGTTTATATGAAAAATCTGGAGAAAAATATTAAAAACGCCAGGTTTACAGACTAACTTTTCTAGGAAATAATAATAAATAACCATTAGTTCTTTCATTTCTGTCATTATTAGATTACTCTGTTCACAAGGCCAACTTAAGAATGTTGGGGATGCATAAATGAGATGATTCTTTGGGTCCTTTCCTAAAGTGCAACTGATTAATTATACATTAAAATAAAATATACAGGAGTGGTTCCCACAGTTTTCATTTGGTGACCCCACTTCCAGGCTTGCGACCCCACTTCCATTTGTACTTCTGAGCCAGTGACCCCACTTCTAGTTGCAAGCCCTACTTTGGCAATTGAATTTCTGTGAAGTTCATTACCCTACTCTTAAAGGCTGTGACCCAGGTTGAGGTCAAGACTCCTAGTTTGCAAGCACTGATACAGGGCTGGAAATACGAGTCCTGCACATGAACTAGTTACAGAAATAGAACCAGAGCAGTGGTACTGGTATTCAGTCTATTGATTTAATTTTCAAGCAATCTCCAAAATGAAAACATTTTTGTAAATGAAATCTGAGTTTCTTTCAGAAGGATCACTTGTAGTGTGGACTTTGCAGGACCTAGTAACTGACTTTCTTAGTCCCATTACTTTTTTTAAAAAATTTTGTTAACACTGCTTTGAACAGGGGCTAAGCACGCGGCACAGGTCAAGTAGGAGAGGGTAGAGGCACAAGGGACTAAGTCAAAAAGACAGCTACAAGGATCAGGGGATGCATTAAAGTGTTATGGTAATAGCATAGATAACATGAAGAGAGATAATATTACAGTTGTAAGAGATAACATCAAGTTGTTTGTAGACAGCATGCTCTAAAAGGAATTCTTGAAGAAACAGTAACTAGGATAATATTATGTTCTTATTGTGCACAATGAGTGAAATACCAAGTCAATGGGACTTTTGCTACTAAGTTCAATGGAGATAGAATTACAACCAGACACTTCAGTCTTGATTCTTATTTAGTAGATGAACAGTTTCTTTCTTTATTTTTTAATTACATTATCAGTGTGGGTATTTGTAAAACACTGATTTTGCAGTGATAACAAAATTGCAAGATTTATTATAGCAGTTTTTTAATAAACAAAAATTCCCCTGCATTATTATATAATTAAATCTGATCAACTTGTTATTTAGCCTTTATGCCTATGCACATTTCTTAGCTTAAACGTACAGTAACTTCGTCATCATTATCAGAGTAATTTCTACATAACAACAAAATGTTCTTCATGAGTTTCTGCAGATTATTAGGCACAACATTTACATGCTTTCCTGCATTATTAGACCTGCCCAGCTGCTTGTCCCACCATTATTTTTTAACCAACATATTTATTATACAAAATATGCCATTTTCTATTTCTTGTTGAAAGGCTATAATTTTTCATGATTTTTACTAAGTCGACTTCATTGACTACAGCAATGCACACAGCTCTGCCGCTTACTTCTAACACACTCTAACACCTGCTTTTTCAATACTTTTATTGCACTGAAAGCTAGATTGCTTCATTCAAAGGATGTATGTTCCTAGATGTGATGGATGTATGTTCCTAGATGTGACTGCAGGAATCAAAAGTAAAAGAAAATAATGAACAGAAAGGTTCTTTGTAGCAAAGAGGCCACAAACAGATGTAGTCCTGATATAAAATAATCATATCTGAAACAGAGTCGTACATCAAATTATAATCCCCAAGACTGTAATATTCAGACATAGTGCCAAACAGATGAACGGATTTACTTCCACTATGCCTTCAAAATTTCTCGACAATATTTTTATGAAAGCACTTTCCTTCAGAAAATCTAACATAGTCTTAAAACATTGTCTTTAATATACATCTTGTACAATTAATAATCTTGTTGAGAATTACACAGTTTATGGGAACCTGGTGTGTGTTGACGGAGCTAAGCCAATAAAACCTTCTGATTTACTCAAAAACAAGTATAGTTTCACTAAAGACAAAATGTTGTGGAATTGTATTTGTCTGAATGAAGTTTTCACCAGGAAAATTTCTGGGTCCAGAGTTCTTTAGTTACTTACTGTAAGTAAAGGAATGAGGAGTAATTGATCATGCCCATCAGTGGTATCCTCAGATACATTCAAATGGAAGCAGTGTAAGGTCCTGTCAGACCAACCTGGTGGCCTTTTACGATCAGATCATCAGATCATTAGATGCAGGGGTAGCAGTGGATATAATCTTCCTGGACTTCCAGAAGGCTTTTGACACTGTCTCTCACCCCGTTCTCATTAAGAAACTGGGGGACTGTGGTGTAGACACCCACACAGTCAAATGGCTTGCCAATTGGCTGGTGGGCCGCACCCAAAGGGAGGTAGTGGATGGGTCCTTCTCAACCGGGTGCCGCAGGGCTCGGTCCTCGGGCCCGCACTGTTCAACATCTTCATCAGTGATTTGGATGAGGGGGTAAAAAGCACCCTGTTCAAATTTGCTGATGACACTAAGATGTCGGGGGACGTGGGCACATTGGAAGGATGCAACAGGCTAGAATCAGACCTCGACAGGTTACAAGGGTGGGGGGACAAGAATAGGATGGGTTTCAACACAGACAAGTGCAAGGTGATGCACCTCGGGAGAAACAACCGGCACCATACCTACAGGTTGGGGAACTCCCCTCTTATCAGCAGGGAGGCGGAAAGGGATCTGGGGGTCATCATTGACTCCAAGATGAACATGGGCCGGCAGTGTGGAGAGGCAGTCAGGAAGGCCAACCGCACCTCGGCATGCATCCACAGATGCATCTCGAGCAGGTCCAAGGAGGTGATCCTCCCCCCCTATGCGGCACTGGTCAGGCCACAGCTGGAGTACTGCGTCCAGTTCTGGGTGCTGCACTTCAAGAGGGATGTCGACAGCATGGAGAGGGTCCAGAGGAGGGCCACTCGTATGATCAGGGGACAGCAGGGCAGGCCCTATGAGGACAGGCTGCGGGACCTGAACCTGTTCAGCCTCCAAAAGAGAAGGCTGAGCGGGGATCTTGTGGCCTGTTAGAAACTAGTCAGGGGGGATCAGCAGGCATTGGGGGAGTCCCTGTTCCCCCGAGCACCACCAGGAGTGACCAGGAATAGCGGTCACAAGCTGGCAGAGGGTAGATTCAGGCTAGATATCAGGAGGCGCTACTTCACAGTCAGGGTGGCTAGGTCTGGAACCAGCTTCCAAGAAAAGTGGTGCAGGCTCCTACCCTGGGGGTGTTTAAGAGGAGGTTAGATGAACATCTTGCTGGGGTCATTTGACCCCAGTACCCTTTCCTGCCATGGCAGGGGGTCGGACTAGATGATCTGCTCAGGTCCCTTCCGACCCTACAAACTATGAAACTATGAAACTACTTGTCATGCTTTAGGAGGGCTAATTAGGAATTCTGGATGATAGTGCCCATTACCCTGCATACATCCTAGTTAGTCTGTCCACAGCATACAATGGCAGTTATACTGTTTTATTTTAGGAGGCAACTTGGACAAAACAGGGCAATGTGCTTACAAGCAAAATTACCAGATCTCTTACATTTATTGTATATGCCTGTATTGGTCATGATGCTTTTAAGCAGTTTCTTGCATTAAGCCACTATCTCGGATAACACATTGAGTCAAATTAATTTGTCAGTTTGTTAAGGCAATACCTTTACTTTTGGTAAAAGACCAAAATGCACAGAGACTGAGAAATGCAAGGTACACAAAAATGGAAACTGAAGATTTTCGGGGGGTGAAAATTTTTATGAGTTCTTATTTTATCGAAACCAAAAGCTCAGTATCTTTGCCATTTAAGTCAGTGGAACGACTCTGCTCACCTTGTGCTGTAAAAGTATTTGTTTAACTGTATCATTTCCCCCCATTTTAGTGCTTACTTTAATTTCTGTCCTGTCTTATGAGCTGTGTAGAACTGCATAATTTCTATCAGTTGTTTGGGTCTCTGAAAGAAAAAATTTTTAATGGACCTTTTTTTTAAAAGGGTCAGAATACAGGCATACCTTGTTTTATTGCGCTTTGCTTTATTGCGCTTTGCAGATATCGCGTTTTTTACAAATTGAAGGTTTGTGGCAACCCTGCATCAAGCAAGTCTATCGGTGCCATTTTTCCATCGGTTAGCATTTTTTAGACTACAGTATAGTGTAAACATAACTCTTATATGCACTGGGAAACCAAAAAATTCGTGTGACTCGCTTTATTGCGGTGGTCTGGAACTGAACCCGCAATATCTCCAAGGTATGCGTGTATTTATTTTGAATTTTGTTAGTGTCCTTTCAGAAATTATAGAAATTAACAGAAGAAAAAATCATAAATTTAACAAGCTGTAAAACTGTGAATGGCAAAGATGTTAGAAAGTAAGATGAGTAGGTGTAAACCTTTTTTTCTGCCCAAAGCTGATTAACTGGTAGTTGGATATTGCTTTGAATAGCTTGGAAAGGTTCAAGTTATATCGGACATAGTGAATGAGAGTAATGATATATGCTTCATTCACCAAAGAAACAAATGTTTTGTTTCCCTACTCTTATTCTGTACTTTGCAGGTACCTACAGTGATATAATATACACTAGTATTATTGTAAAACAAGAGTTTATTACATGGCTAAGTAAGTTGATCTTTGTAAAAGTGCACAAGTGCATTGAAATAAAATAAAAACTACTTAATCCAATCTTCCCTCATACAATTTCTTTCAAGGAGAACAGACACAGCCTGTTAAAATAACAAAGAATGTAGAGTTTCCATTCATGGACAAAGTGTCCTCATTCAAACTCACATTCTAAAGCTACCTTTCCTCTCTTCTCAGCTTTCTTTGCATCAGAGAAATGTGATTCCATGGAACCTCCAGTGATTTTGTTTTCTGTTAACAGGCAGAGCTTTTCAAGCCTTGCAGACCTGGTGACACTTAAATGGCCCACACTTTGGATTGTCTTGTTGTGTGGAAAAGGTAGATAAAGGGAGGAGGAGAAACATAAAACAGGTGGGTAAGGGCAAAGTGGCATTCACAAATGTTTCTTAGATCAGAGCCAGGTTAAGGATCATTTCTGTGATAAAACAATTGCTTTATTGAAATGATTTCACACAAGGTGTTATATTACTCATGAAGTCCTGAGAAATCTGTAAAATCTGGCAGGCTCATCGTGCAGGAAAAAAAGGTAAGATCTTCTAAACTTTTAGACAGGAAATCAACAGCAACTAATATAGTTTAATGGTAATTAGTCTAGTACGTGCTTCCTGCAGAAGTGGTGCCAATAATACCATGTAGTAACTGCTGTAAAATGCCAACATCTTTGGCTGAGTTAGGGATTAGGTGGAAGCTTTTAGAACTGTACTTGGCTCGATATCTAGGTCACTCCTGTAATAGCTTTATAAATTAATTTTACAACATATGGTCTGCAAGATTCCTTGTAGGGAATCCTGAACAAGGCACACTTTCTGTTTATATGTGGATTCATACCAGCATTTTGTTCATCTGCATTTTAAATTAATGTAACAAAAAGATTGTTGTCTGTTGACATTAGAATGTTATTACAATACATCTCTTGTGCAATGATACAACAAAATCAGAGAAGTAGGTTAGAATATAAAAAAGAAATAGCTTGCTTATAGTCAGACTTCATAAAGTAATAGCAAACCAGAAAAAATGGATGGAATCTTTATTTTAATAGATCAGGCTGAAACAGTTATGGAAAATACATAATATATATATATATATTGTGTGTGTATATATCTTGTTTAGGCACGCCTGTATGTATTCATGTGTCTCTGTATATATGTATATTCTGAAGATTTTCCCAATTCAAGAACATTAAAAAGTAAAAGTCTAACTTATTCTTGAAGTTAGTTACAAATCCTTTTTGGGCTAGAATGTACAGAAAAGGTTCATCACAAGAGCATGATAACTTCACCTTCTCTTCAGTATGGTTTCATCACCTTTTCTCCAAATTCAATTTCCACCCACATAGGATTGAGAGTTTAACCTTAGAGCATTACCAAATGTTGTTAAAAATTGTTTAAAAATCTGACATTATATGGCCTTGGGTAGGAATAATTCTCAGTGGGGACCAATCAAAGAGGAATCTGTCCTGGTGGTAAGTGATAATGGGTGATTACTGTGGTGAGGCTGAAAGGAATCATATCGGTTTCTGAAACTAGACAAAAAGTGTTTTGAGTCATGACTGGTTGCTAGAGCAGTAATTATCAGTTAAAATGGGATTTGCTGGGTAAAAACTGTTAAATGTAAAAAAGACAGGAAACCAGTTGGAAGGGATAAAAATGCAGAGGGTAGAAGAAAAAGGAAGAAATGGTTCAGGAAAAGGTCAGATGCCAAAGACTATTTTGTGCTTAGCTAACAGTGGCAGAGAAGACATTGCAGTCTGCAGTAGAACTGAATTATATATGTTATTTTCTTCATAGCTCCACCTAAGGGGAATTCTAGTTAAAACAGAGCCTAGAAACCCAATCTTTGGAAGTAGGAAGGATGGTCCAGTGGTGAGGATATCCATATGAGACTCAAGAGATCTGTACTCAGGTCTTTGCTCTGTCACCGACTTTCTGTGTGGCCTTTGGCAAGTTAGTTAAGGAAAGATACACAAAAGAATACAGGTACCTCATTCCCACTTACCTTCCACCTCCAAAAATGCAACCCTCAAAACCCAACTCAGTTGCTGCCTGAACTTAGAGGCACTGAAGTTCTCAATACCAACATGTCTCAGTAACCTAAAATTCAGCCTCTGGACATGACCAGAAGTATCTCGGTTTCAACAGTGTTGAGCAGCTTTGTACCTATCTTATAACTAGGTCTCACTAGGCACTTCTACATGCATACCTAGGGCACCATTGTTACTGTGCCGTCATTTACTAAATGATGGCACAGTAATGGCCTGCACTTCATTGTGCCAGCAGCACATGGTTATATTGCTATGACGATGTAGTTGTGGCATCATGGTTTGTGCCTGCCAATGCTACATCACCATAGCACATTGCCTTGGTGACATGGCATCTTATGTAGATGTACCCATTGGAATATATAAACTAGGTATTCGTCACCTATGGTGCCTGATGGACTTGATTTGGTAGGTATGCTCAGAGTCTTGGCTCAAAACAAAGCCAGTGAATGACACACTCCCTCCCCACAAAACACCGACAGACTCTCCCTGTGTCTGAAGAAGGGCATCTGTGCCCAAAAGCTTGCAAAGAACAATTTTTCCAACTATTTAGTTGGTCTAATAAAAGATATCACATTTACCCAAAGAACCTGGCTCCCCTCCCCATGACTCTCTGATAGCTAAGTAATTAGATTACTCTCCTCAGATTCAGAATGCCTCTATTCAAGTATCTTTTCTGATGAGAAGATTCATTCCCACACCCCCACAGGAATATCCAAACCCTTTCACTATAGGCTTTCTTCAGAGGTGGGATGGGTACTTTTCCTTCCTTCTTTTGAAGTTGTTTCACTTTGCACTTAAATATTTCTTGGGCAGAGAAAATGAGACAACACAAGACTCGCCTAGTGGTTAAGGCACTCACCAAGCAGGGAGGGTCCTGGGTTTGAGTTTCCTTCAATAACTCTTTAACCAGTTTGAATTAAATAATCACTGGAAAGGAAACTGGAACTCAGAGCTCCCCATCCTCCAAGGAGTGCTCTAACCACTAGGCTAGAGAATCGCATTCACCTTTGTATTCTCTCATGCACCAGATAATTAAGTGTTCCTCCCAAAAAGGAACTGAGTTAACAGGATGGAGTCAGAGTGCTCCCCTAACAATAGGCTGCAGCCCAGGGGCTAGGGGACCAATGTTTCCTCTAAGGAGTAGCAGTCCATGAGCACGCCGCTTTGGTGCATGAGTATGCTGCTTCAGTCCCACCTACCCCTTTCGGCGCAGTCCGCCGGTAAGTGTCCCACAGTAAGTGTCCCACTGTAAGTGTCCAGATGGGAGCGGGCAGGGTTCAGACACCACCTTGCTCCATGCTAACTGCTGCCCAGAGCAGTGTAGTAGAGTGCTGTGAGGCAGCCATGGGCTGGACACAATTAAGTGGTAAAACTGATGCTGTGGCCCAGCCATGGGCCAGACACAATCAACTGATAGAACTGAAAGGCAGGCACCGGGGCCAAAGGTAAGCTCCTCACTCCTCACGCAGGGCAGGCAGCAGCTCCTCCCCGAGGTGAGGCAAGGCAGGGCTGGGGGCTGGTGCGGGCTCTGCCGGCTCTAGGGAGCTGTTCCACAGCCTCCATCAGCTCCGGGGAACTGCTCCGCTCTCCAGCCCTGATGCTATGTGCCTCCTCACTCTCCAACTTGATGCGGGGGTGCAGAGCAGTTCCCTGGAGCCAGTGGAGCCTGTGCCAGCCCTCGGCCCCACCTCACTTTGCCTCGCCTCGCCTCGGTGAGGAGCTGCTGCCTGCCCTGCATGAAGAGTGAGGAGCTTACCTTCAGTAAGTGTCCCACACCGGCCCCGGTGCCTCTGCTGCACTCCACGCCCAGCTCCTCTCCAGGCAGGTGCATGGCATTAAACAGTTGGTGCACGCAGCTTAGAGGCAACCTTGTCGGTGACTCCTGTGGGAGGTGGATGATGTAAATTCAAATAACTTCTGGTGCAAGAGAGAGAACTGAACACATCTACAACCTAAGTGAGTGTTTAACAGCTCCACTATTGGATAAATGGCCGAGGAAGCATAAGAACCGACTGCCTTTTAGTAGAGAGCACTGTTCTGGCATTGGATTGGTATTTGAAATAAAAGGCTTTTGACTTCCAACAGGATAAGAAACTGGGCTCTGAATTCTGAATGGAGGCAGACATCTCCCTGAAGCTTAGTGTAAGCCCAAAGGTGGATCATGTTCTAAGGTACACCTTTGTGATCAGCAGTGGTCACCTTAGGTGGTGCTCTTTTCATTCTGCCAGAATGCTATTCTGACCTGGCATATTGTATTGCATAAGGAACCTCAGCACTTACTTCAAGGTGGAGGACTTGACCACAGGGCCTAGCTTAATTAAACAAGCTTTTGGATAAGCCTGCAGTCTCTCTGTGCCTCAGTTCTTCATTTAAGTTAATCGCAGCACCCTAGCCCACATGGATGTTATGAAGAAAACACATATACAAAGATTGTGAGATGCTCATATAATGTTGTGATGAGGGATTCTTTCAGTATTTCTCCAATCCTTTCAGTGCAAAATACATAGCTCATAAAATAAAATAAAATAGCCCCATGACAATTACAATTACAACTACAATTAGCAATTACAAAATGGGATAAATATCCCATTCACAGCAAACAGACAGACTCACCCCCAATCACACCTTCTAAATTCTCTTTCATGCTTTGCCCTGTGGAAAGAGAGTAAGGATTCTTCTCTGCAGACTTTCCTGCTATTTGGAGCTCTTCTAAGCAGCCAACAATGCCAGCAGCAATTAATCCTTAAGTTAGACTATTTCTGCCAAATTCCCTAAAAACAGTGATTAGAGAGAATTTCATATAATGAACATAGTAGTCAAGTCTTCATTACCTTAACAAACACATTAATTGACACATAATAATGAAATGCTATAAAGTTTCTAAGCAAGACAGATTTTGTTTGGGGATTTATTCCCTGTCTTCATTTTTATTCCATTTTGTAATTACTATTTGTAATTGTAATTGCCATTGGGCTATTTTATTTTATTTGATGAGCTATGCATTTTGCACTGAAAGTATTAGATATACTTTAAAAGGCAAGTTTTGTTTTCTCAAAATTAACTCTTGCCTTTAGAGTAAATTATGCATGATAAAAAAAGATGGGACACAGAGTCACTGTTTGGTCATCTGAATTGGCTTCAGGCAAGACTTCAGAGTTCAGATTTGAGCCCAAGTACAAGTTAGGCGTGGGTTCAGATTGAACAATGGTGAACTCTTGGTAGCTCTTTTCATAAGATTTTAGCCCTTACCTACTGAAATGCCTCAAAATCTCATGATATCTTTGCCAATTTAGACTATTAATTCAGAAAATAGGGGAAATGTGACTGAACTCAAATAAATGATAAATTAGATAGTATATTATTATTCCCATGTGTATTCAACTCTGTTTTGTGAAATAAAGCCACTACCAACCCCATAATATCCCCACACTCAGTTACAGAAAAACAAAAGCTGCCTTTCAGGGATGCAGTCACCATCAGGGCTGATCTTGTCAGATCTTACAAGCAGCTATCTTACACTAATCACCTGAAAGAAAACCACCCTGGCCAGGAACTAGATGCATGACCTACTAATTGCCAGGTCAGCAACCAGGGCGTACTGTGTTCACAAGGACAGCTCAACAAATAGTATTGCTAATAATAAACTTTGACTCGGATAGCACCAAGTACAATAGATAGAATGACTTCCATAATTTCCCATTTGCTTTATTACTTAATTTACCTTTTGGTATTTTTTTCTGACAGCATCATTTAATTTAATTGCTTTATAGATTCATATTATAGTTGACAGATAAAAATAATTTCACATTCCAAGCTGGTGCAGGTTGGTTTAGTACTCAGTTTAAAAAAAGGCAATTAATGGAAATTGGTGTGGTGCACAAAAGAATAAAAATAATCGAGAAAATTAATTGGTTAGCAATAATCAGGGTAATCATAATAGCAATGTGAATTATTTTCATAATGCTAAGTCTTTTTGTGGGACCAGTGAAATTTATGGCACAATGGTTCTTACTAAGGACTTGATTTACAGTTTGTAGGTTTGGGCATAAATAAATTAAATGATGCTGTCAGAAAAAAGCCCGCCAAGCCCCTGCTCCCCTGAAGCCCCCCAGAGACCCCCCCAGCAACCGCAGAGCACCCTGCCGACCCCCAGCACAGCCGAAGGCAAGCAGGGCCCATGGTGAGAGGGGATTAACCCCTCACTGAGTGGGAAGAGGCGGCTGAGTGGAGCCAGGCCAGGTCATGGCCCACCCAGGCCCCTACTTCGCCTAGCCCCCCAGAGAGCCACGCGACCAGAGCTGCGTGAACAGGCTGCACAAACAGGCACACTTGCCTGCCGGCGCATAAGTTAGTGCAGAGTTCACGCGGGAGGGCACGCAGGAGGGCCCGAGACCCTGCCTGTGAATCCCCTGGGGTAGACAGTCCCAGCTGTAGCCAACCTACCAGAGACATGACATGGATGGGCACACATCGCACTGCGAGGGTCCCCTCAGGCTCTGCAGCCCCCACCCCTGGCATCTCAGAGATGGCCACCCAGACGGAGCCCATGGTTCCAGGCTCCATGCAGACGAAGCTCCTGGCTCTTGGCTGTGCAAGCTGCCTGTCCCTTTTTCGGGCTCTGGTGGCCGGTAGCATGGCCACCTCCCCGTGTGGGTTCTGCTTCGTTTTGGGGTCTCTGGCATGCCAGCTGGAGGAGCTCCAGGCCACAGTCCAGAGACTGCGTGCCATCAGGGACTGTGAGCAGGAGATTGACTCCTACTGCCAGGCCCTTCTCCCCTGGGAGCCAGAGGTAGACCACCGTCTCCCTCCAAGACAAAGGAGGACTCCAGGACCTCCCACTCTGTCCAGTCAGGGGCATGGACCAAGTTGGTCAAGGGCCCTAAGGCCCGCCGCACCAAGGCCCCTGCCCCACCAGAGCTTAGCAACAGGTACACAACTCTTGCTGCTCCAGCAGAGCCTGCTGAGTTGCCAGCTCCCACAGACAACACAGGCTTAACTGCAGCTACCGCCCCCGCGCTCCCCAAGACAAAACATAAGGTGTTTGTTGTGGGATACTCCATCCTGAGGGGGTCTGGGAGGGTAATCTGCCACCCCGACCCCTTAGCCCAGGAAGTCTGATGCTTCCCAGGGGCCCACATACAGGACATTGTGGAGAAGATCCCAAAGCTCCTCCACCCCACAGACCACTATCCTATGCTCCTTATTCATGTGGGCACCATGAGGTGCTACAGGGATTTGGGAGCGGGGCTAAAGGGTTTGGGGACACAGGTGGTGTTCTCGTTGATCCTCCCAGTCTTGGGCTATGGGCTGAGGAGGGAGAGGAGGATCCACATAGTCAACCAAAGACTGTGGCACTGGTGTCATCAGGAAGGCTTTGGCTTCCATGACCATAGTCCGCTCTTTGGCAAGAGAGACAGCGAGCTGCTGGGAAGAGAGGGTCTGGGGAGGAGGGTCTTCTCAGCCAGACTGGCTGACCTGCTCCACCGACTTTAAACTAAGCCCGTTGGGGGACGGGGGAGCTACCGCCACTGCTGGCCCGCTAAGCAACCCTTGCAAAGCCAGCAGGCCAAGGCACTTAAGGGAGCCCTCCCTTACCCCAGCTCTGCTACAATCTATGTGCAAGGCAAGAGCCCCCAAGGGGACACTTGCCTGCCTGTACACAAATGCCAGGACCTTGGGGAATAAGCAGGAGGAGCTCATCCTCCTGCTCAATGCAAATAATTATGATGTCATAGGGATAACAGAGACCTGGTGGGACTCCACCCATGACTGGACCTTGAGTATAGATGGCTATACCCTGTACAGGAGGGATCAGGTAGATAAAAGGAGAGGGGGTGTAGCTCTCTGTGTTAAGGAAAGCTACATGTCCCTGCAAACTGACATTGGCGACCAGGGTGGATGACTGGAGACCCTCTGGGTTAAAATCCATTGGGAATATGGCACAGGGGACACAATGGTGGGAGTCTAATACAGACCTCCCGCCCAAAGTCCTGAGCTTGACCAGGAGTTCACCCGGGAACTGGATGAGGCCGCATGCTCCAGGACCATGGTTGCCATGGGTTACTTCAATTACCCAGACATCTCATGGGAGGATCACTCAGCAAAATCTGAGCAGTCGCAAAGCTTCCTCTCGTGTGTGGATGACCTCTACCTGACTCAAGAAGTCTAAGGGCCAGCCAACAAGAGGCAAAGCACCACTCGACCTGATACTGACTACAGAGGATGACCTAATTGGTGACCTAGTGATCGATGGGAAGCTGGGTGACAGCGACCACGAGCTGATCACCTTCACTATCCACCGTAAAGCTGGCAAGTCAGTCAGCAACACAGAAGTCCTTGACTTCAGAAAAGCCGACTTTGACAAGCTTAGGAGGTTTGTCAGTCAGGCCCTAAGGGACCATGACCCCAGGGAGAGGGGAGTTCAAGAAGAGTGGTTGCTCCTCAAGGGAGAGATCCTCAATGCACAAGCTAAGTCTATTCCATCTCAGAGGAAAGGCAGCAAGAGGGCACAGCAGCCCCTCAGGCTCTCCAGGGACCTAGCAGACCTCCTGAGGCTAAAAAGAAAGGCCTACAAAGGATGGACGATGGGATTCACCTTCAAGGAGGATTATTATGCACTGGTCCAGTCCTGTAGGGAGCAAACCAGGAAAGCCAAGGCTGCAACTGAACTCCAACTAGCTATGAGCATCAAGGACAATAAAAAGTCCTTTTTCAGATATGTGGGGAGCCAGAGGAAAAGCAAGGGCAACACTGGACCCCTTCTGAACCAGATGGGGCAACTGACAACTGACGCCCAGGAAAAAGCCAACCTATAAAATGGGTACTTTGCATCGGTCTTTCATCAGTCCCATGGGATGCCCGCTATGGGACAGGGAGGTCTGGGTGAGGGAGATCCCCTGCCCTCCATTAATGCTGACCTCATGAAAGAAAGGAACATCTTGAGAAGCTGGATACCTTCAAGTCAGCCAGCCCTGACAATCTGCACCCCAGCGTACTCAAGGAGCTGGTGAGGATCATAGCCCAGCCCCTGGCACAGATCTTTCAAAACTCCTGGTGCTCTGGTGAAGTGCCCGAAGACTGGAAGAAGGCCAATGTGGTGCCTATCTTCAAGAAAGGGAGGAAAGTGGATCCGGCTAACTATAGGCCCATCAGCCTGACTTCTATCCCAGGGAAGATCTTAGAAAAGTTTATTAAAGAGGCCATCCTTAATGGACTGGCCGACGCCAACATCCTAAGGGATATCCAGCATGAGTTTGTTGCGGGTAGGTCTTCCTTGACCAATCTCATTTCCTTCTATGACCAGGTGACCTATCACCTGGACAAGGGAGAAGAGATTGATGTCATATATCTTGATTTCAAAAAAGCATTCAATCTGGTATCCCATGATCACCTCTTGGTGAAACTGGCCAATTGTGGCCTTGGGTCCACCATGATCTGCTGGCTGGGAAATTGGCTCTGTGGTCGGACCCAAAGGGCAGTCACTCATCATGGTGTCCTGTGACCGGTGGGATCCCCCAAGGATCTGTCCTTGGACCCATATTGTTCAACATCTTCATTAATGATGTGGACATTGGAGTCAGAAGCAGACTGGCCAAGTTCACCGATGACACCAAACTTTGGAGCAAAGCATCCACACCAGAAGACAGGCAGATGATCCAGGCTGACCTGGACAGGCTCAGCAAATGGGCGGATAAGAACCTGATGGTATTTAACACCAAAAACTGCAAGGTTCTCCACCTTGGGAACAAAAACCTGCAGCATCCTTATAGGCTCGGCAGTGCTACGCTGGCTAGCACTACAGAAGAAAGAGAATTGGGGGTCATCATTGACCACAAGATGAACATGAGCCTGCAATGCGATGCTGCGGCTAGTAAAGCAACCAAAACACTGGCTTGCATCCATAGATGCTTCTCAAGCAAATCCCAGGATGTCCTTCTCCCCCTGTACTTGGCCTTGGTGAGGCTGCAGCTGGAGTATTGCGTCCAGTTTTGGGCTCCACAATTCAAAAAGGATGTGGAAAAGCTTGAGAGAGTCCAGAGAAGAGCCATGTTTATGATCAGAAGTCAGGAAAGCAGACCTTACGATGACAGGCTGAGAGCCATGGGACTCTTTAGCCTGGAAAAGCATAGGCTCAGGGGTGATCTGATGGCCACCTATAAGTTTATCGGGGTGACCACCAGTATCTGGGGGAGCGTTTGTTCACCAGAGCGCCCCAAGGGATGACAAGGTCGAATGGTCATAAACTATTACAAGACCATTTCAGGCTGGACATAAGGAAGAATTTCTTTACCGTCCAATCCCCCAAGGTCTGGAACAGCCTGCCATCGGAGGTGGTTCAAGCACCTACATTGAACACCTTCAAGAGCAAATTGGATGCTTATCTTGCTGGGATCCTATGACCCCAGCTGACTTCCTGCCCTTGGGGCTGGGGGCTGAACTCGATGATCTTTCAAGGTCCCTTCCAGCCGTAATGTCTATGAAATCTATGAAATTGCACTACCCCCAGATAGCCATAAGACTCTTCTCTGTAGGCTTATATTTCCCCCCAGCTATCAGCTCAACATTGACAATATTTGCTAAATGCACTACCAGAACCCTTGGCTTATACCAGTGGTTTTCAGGTTCCTTCAGGCTGTCTCCAAAGTACTGTAAGGCCAAGGACTACATAACTTTTAAGAACAGAGACAAATCTGGGCATGTTCAGCCTAGCATGTCTGTACATTGGTTCTAGATCAGGGATGTCCAACCTTTTTGAATGTGGGGCCGGATTACAAATTTTTTATCACCCAGTAGGCTGGCGAGCCATATTCAAAGACCTCACAGGAAGTGGTATCACATCAGGAAGTGATATCACGTGACCTTTGACACCAATGAAATTGCAGGAAGTGACAATGAAGTGGGCCTGGAAATGTGGTTTAAAATCCAAAATAAAAACAATATAAAAGAATGAAATAATACCAAACACTTGACTAAAATAAACACTTTAGCTTCTACTCATGTCTCAATGAATTAAAGAAGCATAATGCAAGTCAACAGATCAAATGTGGAAAAGATATCAGCCAGAGTAGAAACTAACCAAAGCAACAAAATATGGGCATTTTTGAGAATAATCTTCAAGAAGATTTACTTTTATTGAATTAATAACTAGTTATGACTAAAGGTGACATAATAAACCCTGGTTTTAAATGTTGATCATAATTTAAATACCAACATCAGAAGGGCTTGTCAGCATCATCCAGTCTTAAAATAAAATGCCTTTTTCTACACAGAGATTGATGGCAACATTAAATTTGACCACTAGGGAAGCCCATCCAAAGATAAAAAATATTTATCCCATCAAAACTGAAGTAAAGTAGACAAGCTGTTTCCAAACTGAGACTTTTTAGAAAATATCAGTCACAGCAGTTAACTTTCTATTACTTCCAGGAAGATCTTTCTTTACTAACGAACAAGAAGAAACAATTCATACTGTCTGAGCCAATTATCCAGCAGGGGAAAGGGAATGCATCCCTGTTCTGCTATTTTGACAAGTCCCTTGTTGGATCATTAAAACCCTTGTCCTAGGGCACAGGTACAGCTTCCAGCCGGTGAGGAGCTGCGCTGGGACCAGGCAGCTAGAAACTGCATTCATATTGCTGCCACAGCAGGGTGAGAAAGGAGAGTGAGGGTAGAGGTGAAGGTGGGGGTGGGAAAGAGTGGCAGCTATAAGGATGCAGCTTCTAGCAGCCCAGCCCTAGTATAGGTCCCCACCAGCTGGAGGCTGCAGCCATAAGGAGGCGAGGGAATGGGAAGAAGTAGGAGCAGCAGCAAAAATGCAGGTAGAAGTTACCTAGCCCTAGTGCAACTCCTTACTGCTTAGCCCCAGCATATGCATACACACGATCATAGGCAAAAACCTCAGACTCTGCAGGCCTGATCCAGTGGCTGTACAGGCCGCCTGTGGGCTTAAGTTGCTGGCCCCTGTCTGAACATATCTGAATAACAGAGCTCCTGAGGGGCAACACTTGAAGAGCAGGAAATTAGAACAACACAGATACAGCAAGAGAGGGCCGATAGCACTGCCCTCTCAAGTGAGCATTTGTGTGAGTTTGTATCCTTTCTGCACTTCGCTTGAATCCATTGCTCCCCCTGAACTGCCAAGGAGGCAGCTGGACGTAGAGTGCCTCTGGGACAGGCTCCTCCTGCCTCCCGTCCAGCACGGCTCCAGCAACCGCATGCACTGAGGCGCCCCCGAGGCGCCCTGAGGTGCCCCCAGCTCCGTGCGGGGCCTTACCCAGTGCCTCCATCCACCACGCATGCAGGCAGGGCCCAGGCCATGCTGCAGCTCCCCCGGCCACACGCCAGGGCAAGGGGTGGAGCCAGAGGAGAAGTTATAGGCGCTGCCCCAGCTCGTCCCTCAGGGCAGCAGCAGTGGGACCTGGCTACCCACGGGGGTAAGCAGCTCCCCTCCCCTAGCTGCTGCCTGGGGCCTGTGGGCCGCCCTGCCCGCCTCGCCTCGCCTCGCCTCGCCTCACCGCTGCCCCGCCACCGCTGTGGTGCATGGACCAGGTGCCAGGACTCCTCGTCTGTCCCGAGCGAGGGACCTCAGGCCAGAGAAAATGGCTTGGTGGGCCGCATGGCGGCCTGCAGGCCATATCTTGGACAACCCTGGTCTAAATCACCGTACCCAATCAGTTGTTTGACATTAGCTGGCAAAGTTAAGCTTTACCCCTTCCCCATACACAATGGTCCTACCTGCTCTGAAGGGACTAAGTGAATGCACAACAACACTTTTCCCCTGTGCCACTGAATTCAAGGTCAGGGCAGCTCACATAGGGATATAAAGGAAGCTGTTATCCACTCAAATCCTTATACAGCCATCTAGCTGCTTTGTTTACTCCTGGTTTGATAAAGTAGAATTGCAGCATACGAGTAACATCACAAAGATGCAGTTGCCCCCCACCAGATTTCCAGACCCAGATCTTCTTGGTGCTGGTTCTTCAGTGCATTTATATCATCAGCATCTTCAGTCTCCTGTGGTGGAGTTTCTCAGGTTTGAGCAAACTTTGAAAAACATTTGACATTTGTTGCTCTTCTTTGTAGTTAATAATTATATTGTTATTAATTAATATATTATTTATAAAGTTACACTGCCTCAAGGAATTGATTACTTAAGTAGGAGTTCATAGTTTGAGAATAAGATTGTGACTCCTATTTTCTTAATAAATGCACCATGTGTACTCCAGTGGAAGTCACTGGTGCTACTCGTGTAGTAAGGTATTCCCATCCATGAGGGAGGCTATCACAAACTACATCTAAATCATTTATGTCTTAATTATCCTAGTAAACTGTGTGTTCACAGAGGCCATAAAGTTATATGTTTCACTACTAGTTTGTGGACAGGCTGCTATAAAATTGTGTAACTTTCTTCTACAGCACATTGGATTAGGCTTGAATATAAGGAAGGGAGAGGGGGTTATTTCTATCACGGCTTTTGAGACTGGCGTCAGTACTTCTGTCACCACCACCACCATGAGTAAGCAAAGATACCAGCAGAACACACTAAAAAAATGGCTGTGCTCCAAGTAGCACATTTCTTTCAAACACACACTCTCAGCTGAGAATATTGAAAAAACAGTTAGAATGTCTGGTTAATGTTTTGATCACCTCATATAGTCTCATATATAGCTTCTTTTTGTGTATATTGGTGGTAGTATAACAAAGGAGCTCAGAGATGCCAGAGTCATTCATATTTGTTGTTTTTTCCATTGTCTAAATTTAATTCTGCAGAGTTTATTTAACAGAAACTATCACGTAGAAATCCTGTTATGGCTAACACACACAATTCTGCAATCCTTTCACAGACAAAGTCTCAATAAAATCAAGTGAACGCTATGGAAATTATGAGAAGTAAAATTAACTGATTTCCCAAGTTAGAAATTTTGTCAGTAACATCAAATAGGTTAACTTCTGTGGACATCAAAAATCAATTTGAATTTCATGTAAGGGAATGGATGCTTGCACATTTATACAGCATTGGCATAATTTACAAAGATCTTGTATACGTCAATATAAATTATTCCAGGATATAGAGCAGAAAAACAAGCAGCTATCCTGGGATAGCTGAACTCAATATGTAGCTACTACAATGTGAGAAAACACATAACAGCCCAGTTGTCTTGAGTAAATGGTTACCCTGGGATAACCAATGAACACAGAGCAGGTACACCAGTATAATTTATCCTGGTGCAGTTTTATCCCTGATTTTTAGTAGGGTAATTCCATCTTGGAGTACAATAACTTACACTAGTATGGGGTTGTATATTATATATACACACTTTTCATACACTGCTGAAAAGCCAATTTTACCTCTGTAATTGTTTCATATATCCCCAGCCTACATATTAAACTATGCTTAGTCATATGTGAAAATTGCAAATGCTTTCTTCTTTGTACTTTTGTATAAGGCCATTTTTATCCCTCTTGAGCCTCATTGTTAATAAAACTGTTACAAAATAGCATTTTTAAACAAATAATGACATTTCAAATTATTCCAAATTTCAGAATATTTTGATATAAATTGATATTGATGGCATACACTTTTAAAGGGTTTCAAGTTATCTTTCACAAACAGGTTCCTTTCTGAACAAAAATGTCCCTGGAGAGGTCAGTATTAAAAAAAGTATTGCTATACCTCTCTTTCACCAGCTGAAACACTCCACAATCCAAATACTGTAAAGAATGACACTCTAGATTTCATCTTTGCTCAAAAATTGCATTTATAATTATGCAGGATTAAAGCATTTTAGCTACATGATTTTTACTCCCCAGTACCTTGCCATTGTAACTTACTCCAGCACAAAGTGAAAATGGTGCAAAATGCTACTAACGCACAATTTCTATTCACTTTGAAAATGTCCACAATGGGGAAACACAAAAGCACATGAACCCAGTACATATTAATTTTTCATACACATATCTGGTACAGTGATAAGCACTTCCTTGATACAACAGAATCACACATGGAATCAGCTTAGCTAGATTACCCACTTGGGATAAGATGAAAACTAGGCAGAAGGACTTGGGAACAGTGACAAAATAGTTAAAGATAAATATTTTATTGTAAATCTAGCCCAAACAGGTAGTGAATAAAAACCATTATTAGCTTATGGATGTAGAATGTCCTATATAGAATGACATATCCAAATTACTATAGTAAGCATGAAAAGAAGCCTTAACTAATAGCTGATCAGTGAAACAATGGACTGAATAAGTTAGGAAAAATAAATTTTTATATTACCACCAGAGGTTTTCTCTAGTTGAAGCCTACTGAAACAGGATATGGGGAGGTTTGTAGTGCTTATGTTGTATCAAAAATATTTATTCTCTAAGCATGTTAGCCTTGAGTACCATTTTTACTTGCATACGACACAGCCCAGAATAAGATATGTACCCTGTTTTGAAAGGCAGAATGAGAAAGAAAAACATCTTTCCTTGTAGTGAGTGAGTAGTAGCAGCTAGGAAGACAAACCTGCTCATTGTTCTGCCCCTTTAGATCATGGGCAGTTACGTTTGCTTCTGCCTGGTGGAAGTGTAAGCAACAAAGCATGCTGTTACTACTGTATTTCCTACTTATAATGCAAAAGGCAAGGTTTTGTGTGGATACTATATTTTATTGGATTAACTGCACGATTGGGAAAAGTTAGGCTTTCAAGGCACTCTTCATCAGTTTTTGCTCGGAGCTGATGAAGAATGCTTTGAATTTGAAAGTCCAGACAACTTCAGTCATGTAGTTGGTCCAATAAAAGATATCACCCACAAAAATCTGTTCTTCTCACATAATTTATGGACCATCGCAGCTACAACATCACTCTCATATAATGCACACTCAACTTATGCAAGTATCCATCAGATGTTTGTGTTTTCTTTAGGTTGATATGTTGACTCATTATTTTGCACTCACAAATTAACAGAATTTAAAAGAAAAACAAATTAAACAGAACCAACCACACATAAAAACTATAATACCTTCTATGTTCTTTTCAAATTCCTGGGTTTTAGACAGTTTTAAAGTGTTTTTATAGGGCTAAAGTGAAACCAAACAATCTGCAATTTTCTCTGGTTTCTAACTCAGTATGAGTGGGATTCAAAAGAAATCAGAAAATAATTTGTGTTTTTAATAAAATCTCTCAAACTAAAGATGTAAGATGCTTTTTCATGAGACATAGTGCTGAATAAAATATTTATCTTGTTATCTTAAATATACTGCAGAGGAAGTCTCCACATCAGTTTCAAACTGACTAGAGTTTCAAATTGACTAGGAGGCCCAATAACATCAAGTTGGGAACAAAACTGAATGGATAGGAAAGGTTATGCTTACACAAATCCTGAGGTCCCAAACCATCAAGCAAAGGGGTCTTTTGTTCTAGCCTATCTATAGAAATGTATGCTAAATGGAAGCTGAGTGAGGCAGCCTATGTAAGAAGACTGGGTCTGTTCTTCACACAAACCTTAATGATTTGATACTCAGACTTTGTGCATGATTGTGAGGAGTGAATTTCACCCATCAGTTAATTAAGCCACACACCAACTTGCAAATGGACAAACTTGAGACTAAGTGACTCCTGTCCTGTTCCAAAAGAGTAACGGAGACAGCGGTGGTTGAAGGTCTGGCTCCCCATATCCTGCGGTAACTACTACAAGATAATGGAGTTCACAGTGAGGTGGTTATAAATAATTGATAAAGAAATATACATAATTATAAATAATTTCACACACACACATACACACACACACACACACACACTGAGGCATGAAGTGGCCCTTTATTTGGGTTTTTTTTCTTTTCTTTGTGATAGCACACAGCTTTTATTCTGCTTGTGTTTACAATATTTGAAAGAAAGGTATGCCAACTGAATTACCTTCTTTTTTCTTTAAGCTTTATTGTTCTAAAAAAAGGAGATGTATAAGAGTGAATGTGCCATAATCTAACACCACCTTACCTTAAACTTAAACAAACTGGTCAATAGCCATAACATCTGTCAGGCAGTAAAGTGTCACATAAAAGGGAACCTACTAGTCCACTTGAAATTTAATAGCATGTATTGATAGTTTTTTTCCTCTTCTCCACTAAACATACAATACCAAGGTGCTCTTCTCAGGATGCTATGATAGGGAGTAATTACTTAGTTAAAAATGAGAGAGAGAGAGAAACCTTTATATATCCCACACCCTGAGGCATCTCATCTTCCTAATGGGGGTAAAGAGGGAAGGTAAAAGAAGTGGCTAAAAAAATCCCTCAGGCTTAACTGTTTGTTGGTAAAACATAACAGAACTTATAACTGATTTTGTTAAAACAAGTGGCCCTTTATCTTCCTGTATAGATGAACAGTGTGAGTATATGCATGTTTGCTGTTTCTTGTATATTTATTTCAATTGTATATTTGCTGAAGAAACTGTCAGCATTGTATTTGCTGCACTGAGAGAGACAAACATTTTAATGTTTTTAAAAATTAATTTTACAAGAGGCTCTTAGCCCTAATCATCTGAAAGTTTCAGGTTATTTTTCCCAGGGTACCTTGAACATAAAATCTTTCAGATATGACCAACATTTGTGTTAAGCTTTTGTGCAGTGCTTAGCACAGGGGATCTCTGCCTTGTGCCTGGGCTTCTGTGAACCACTGCAATTCTAACAGAGGCAGACAAGTCAGCCACTACTGTAGTCAAAGTCCTGGTAAGAAGTTGTGGAATAACAATAAGAAACTATGACCATCTGTGTTCATTATGAGAATAGTATTCCATAATTACCTCGGGTTAACTTGAACCCACTGAAGTCAATAGGATTACACTCTAAACACCCTACATTCTACTTGCTTTTACCAGAAATGGGGCTTGGGCTTTCAATGGCATTCCAGCCTTCAGCGCAAGTTGAAATTTAAAGGCATTAGACAGTATGTTGAAGGCAAGATTTATTTTTATCACTTTAACTGTTTCAAAAATTCTGTATTCCTTTAAGAGTTTCCAACCAAAAAAAAAGGCTTATTGGTAAATAAAAGTATATGCCACTTCAACATCATCTTCCTATCCCCAACAAAGATAAAGATGATTTTCAATGGTAGTTGGAAGCTTAAAGATGCTTAGTAGCTTTGAAAGTCTCCCTCAGCATCCAGTCTTAAAGCCTAAGGGCCATAACATTCCTCTTCAGATGAAAATCATCATAAGGGCCAGCAAATACTTTAAGCTCTTTCAGTGAAGAAGCAGGGTTTGATTCCTGAATGATGGACAGAGACTTAGATCTATAATAGCTAAAGATGAGCCAAAATCTGTGAGGGAATCCTGCAGGACTTAAGCAATTTGCATGGGACTAAGACTTGGCAAGACTTGCTGCATTTATCTTGCCATCCTATTCCCTTGGTACAGGGCATTGTGTTGTCCTTACATCCCACCTTCATTTGTCCTAATAATGGACATCTCAGAACTTTGAGAGGGAAGGAAGAATAAACTACCCTCCTACACAAAATATCTTAAGTTGCATATCTGTAACATAATAGGAGGCAGTGCTATGTAGTATGATCATACAAGTCCTGCTGCCTGGGCATTTCTACAAGGAGTCTTCTGAAGCATCAGGGGAAAAACATGCTAGGAAATTTATGCACCCCTTTCATCCTGCTCTATTATAGCTTAGTTTCCCTCTATCAATGCTTAGGGGATTTCTGATGCAGCAATAATTTAAAAGTAGACCAGTCAGTACTTGAAAAAGTACCCTGAGGTAGTGAAAAGTTGTTTTAAGTTCCTTGTTAGGTTCAGTTTAGTTAAATAAAAAATAACTAAGGTTATGTTCATTTACATTATTGAATAATGGAACTTGACATGTCAGAAGATGTTAAATATTTTTAAGGAGTTAACATGATGCCTTGCATTTTTCCAAATGGATCTATTATGTCTGAGATTTGTAGCTAGTTATTTTAAGTGATGAGTGTCATTTGGAATCATGTGTCAAGGAGGTACCATGTGCTCATCCGCCTTTTAAGAAGTTACAGATGACACCATTTATCTGATCACATGATATACTTGTTGCATCTTGTCATTATAAGATGCCTGCTTTCTTTAATACTGATTAATTTGCTATAGTCCCTTAATTGTATGCTGCAATGTAGCTTGATGTGGAAGCCTTTCTTTCTTTCTTTATTAAACACTTAACAGGCTCTGTCTCAAGTGCAAGCTACCTACTCTGTGACCAAACCTCCTCAATGCAGTCTAAATACAGAAACTGCCTTCAAATAAACTCTACTGAATCAAAATACACATTGATTCCTTCCTTTAAAGATTTTACCTGAGTCTATAGCACCATAGAAAATGTGGCTAACTAAAAAAAAAATAGGATCGTAGCCATAAGATAAATAATTTAAACGTTTTGGGAAACTCTTTGTGAGTTATAAGTGAATTCATTGTGCCCACTGGGATATTTACCAGATGAAAAGTGTGACAACGACAGTACCCTGGTTGTTTGGTACATAATTTAGAGTATTCCTAATGAATATTTCATGTAGTATCATTTGTGTATGAATTGTAAGACATGTATATCAAGATTCACAAGGGGCACTGTCAAACTCCTCAGTTTGAAATAAGCACTTATAAATTACTTAAGAATATTGTTGAAAGAGGCATTAGTACATGTACTGTTTTAAGCATGATCATTATGTCCCTTTTTGGGGACAAAAACAGCTTTGCTCAGCAAAGAAAGAATATTGTGAAACAAAGAATAATAAATGATTTCTCATTCCTCTCCTGGCAAGCAAGTTACATTAATTTCTTAGAAACCCAAATGGAAGAAAATATAGAAAAAAATAAACACACCACATTAAAGGGAAAACACCAGATATTGCCTTAAACATGAAGAAATTTGGATTTTAACAACAGGATGGAATTGTGACAAGTATTTGGTAAAAAAAATTAGATGATAAGTAAGGGCTCCCAATGTTGTACTCATTTCCATGGCTGTGCATCTCAGACTTAAGTGAATCTTCATGGGAACTGAACCATAAAAATGTTTGCCAAAATATATGAGACAATGAAAAAATGCTAGGACAACTTTGTTTGCATACTATTCCAGGATGTTATAAACCCAGGGTCAGTTTCCTACTCTCTGTATTTCAGGGTAATCAGGTACAGCACAGACTTGATCCTGAATATGCCACACTGCAACACCAAAGCTAAAAAAAATACAGATACAAACATTGGATTTTGTGAAAATATTCAGAATGTTTTAGTTTTGTTCCAATGCAAAATAAAAACAAATGTTGAAATTGGGGCAGAGTAAAGCACTGCCATGTAGCCTGATTTCGGCCACATGGCAGGGCTTAAAGTTGTAATTTTCAGTCTTTTAGCTAAGGAACATAAATACCATATTTACCCAAATCCAAGATGACCCTGAATTTAAGATGATCCTCCAGTAATTAGAGCCTATACATGCAAAATTTATTCATTTGTTATAATTTTCCATGTATAGAATCTAATTATTTGAGAATGATCTTAAATTTGTTCTCCCCACCCCCTTCGTGGGGGAGCTGGGGGGGGGACCCCTGCTCCCTTTCTGTAAATTTGGTAAGATCCTACTTCAGAAATTCCAATTCTGGTAGATGGTGTGGCCTAAAGAATTCAGGTAGACCTTGCAAGTCAGAGCTCCTGAATTCTAACCCTTGCTGTACTTGCAGCATTGATTTATGGACCTTTAACTTTTAAGTTTTATTCTCCTCATTTAAAAAAATAATCAAAATAAGCACCTGTTCCCTGTGGGTTTTGAGAAAATGAATTAGATAGAGACAGATTCTTGTAAATAATTTTTCATGCTAAATAAAGCAGAATTGAACCCTGGTTTTCTAAAAGCTTTGAAAATATACAGTGTGTGAAAGACTAGGCCACTGGGGCAGCTGTGATGCCCCTTGGTGGCCATGTGGCTCCTGCCCCATTCTGGCTTCTCAGAGAACCCTCCCTTTTCCTTTCTCCTGCCATGCCTTGATGAAATTAATTTATTATAGAATGGAGGCTGCCACAGGGTCCCAGAGTGAGCCCTATCCTGCTTTGACCAGTGGGTCCCTCCCATACCCAACTGACCCCCAGTCTTGTTCTTTGAGCCCTAAGTGAGGCCCCCTTTGGCCCTATCAGTGCCTCCAGGCACTAGTCACCTTAAGTGCTATTCCTGGCCTCCTTCTGCCCCTACAAAAATGTCCATGTCTCACAGAGATCACTCTGTCACCAGTTACTCCCTTGTATAGGCTTTGGCTTTTATAGCCTTAGGCTACAGGTTACTCTGGCTGCAGAGTTGTAGCCTAGACCCACTGGGTTTGGCCTGGTCTTTCAGTCTCAACCTGTCTTTGGCCCTGGTTGCTGCTATCATCCCCCACCCCTCAGACTCAGGCTTTGGCCCTTTTGGCCTCAGGCCTCCCCTGTCATCCCTCTGAGCTCAGGCCCTGCCCTTGCCCTCAACCTGCTTGTTACACCCCTGCCTTTGACAGGGCTCAAAAACCTTTTGGATAAAAATAATGTTTATTTTATATCATTCCATCTCTGCTTATATCAGTCTTAAAGCTCCAGGTACATACTATCTTCTAACATTCTAAGTTCCAAATTGCATATTTGCACAAGGCTTTAATTTTGATTTAATAACAGTTTTTTCATGAGATGAGTTACTTGATCTCATGCCCAACACCCTACCTAGAGTAGCAGGGTACTCCCCTTAACCTGCTCTCTACTGTTTGTCCTGTTTTGCATGGGAAGCTCTCCTGGTAACTATGCTAACAGCTTTAGAGTTAGAGAGACACACAAGCCACTCTTCTAGATCAAAATGGGAATACTTCAAAGGTTTGGACAAAATATTTTGAAGAACTTATAAATGAAAATGAAGGAAGTGTTGCCGAATATCAAACTGTTGAAGTCAAAACAGTAGAGTCTTCAATAAGGGATCTCCTTTGAAAAACTTAAGATATAATAAGGCACCAGGCAGGAATAGACAAACTTTCAGTTGAATGCCTGGAATTCAAATTCAAGGCATTAAAGCAACATTTTACAAGATGATTAAAAAGATCTGGAGAGAGGAAAGAGTGCCCAAACAATGTAAGTGGGCAATAATACACTCTGTTTATCAAAGAGGTCATCAGAAAGAGTATAGTAACTATTGAGGTATTTCCTTACCATCGGTGATGCATAGGGAGTGCACGCGGGTACACATGCACCCCTGAAATTGGTGGTGCACCCCCTGTGAAAAGTGCCTCCAACACTGCCAAAGGCGCCTGCAGGCAGTTGCCACTCACCGCCCCCTGCTTGCTGCTGAAACCACCATGGCTGCCTGTGGGCAGTCGCTGTGCCCCTCCAGCCTCCAGGGGCATGCCGCATTCATGCTCCTTACTGCACACAACGTAAAAAGTTTTCTTTTAACTGTTGCTAAGCCAATTGCTCCCATATGCACAAGGAACTATGGGAAATTATGAGTGCAGGTTCAAGAAAGACAGATCAACTTTCAATCAGATAATCTCACTGAAATTATTGTGGGAAATGAAATGGGAAGTTGTGAAACATGCACAGAAGTTCAAACAGACTTCATTAATGCTCATGACAGCATTAGAAGAGAATCACTTTGGGCCAAAATGGGGTGGGGTATGGAATGCCTAAAAAATTGCTGTACCTTACTAGAGGTTGTAATGAAGGATCAAGGAGTTACATGAGAATTAAGGGAATGCTATAAGACCCGATGGAAATCAAGAGCAGGCTCAAATAAGGGGATGCATTGTTGCAAATGCTTTTCAACTTGAGAAGGTGACAAAAGGCCGCATCTACAAAAGATGCTGACTACGCAGTAGCTGGTTACTGCTGCACAGTAGGTCATTATTTCTGTGCAGCAGCAATAGCATGAAGTGGAACATGACGCTACCCAGCAGTAGTAACAAGCTACTGCAGTCCACATCACCAAAAAACCATGCAGGGACGCTACTGCGCAGTAACGCTGGTAACTGCTCAGTCATTTAACACTTGTGTATGCAAGTACTAAATGACTGCACAGTAACAAGTGCACAGTCAGCATTTCATGTAGATGTCGCTGGAGATGTTGAAAAAGAAGGAAAAAGTCTGCATTTGAACAGATTGCACAAGGTTTTTACATATGCTGAGAATATATACCTAATACTAATTACCTGGCAGATCCAATAATGGGAGTCTCCTAAGAAAATCAAGATTTGGATCCATGTTTCCAGGAAGGTTGAAACTTCACAATAATCCAAACCAAATAATCACAATAATCCAAACCAAAACAGGAAATGAAAAATGGTGTTTCAAAGGTTCTGCAGTGTTGCTGCTGCAATTTTAAAGTATCATATGAAATCTCTCAAAATAATAGCAATCTTTTCCTGCTGGAGGTGCAAGTGAATACAATACTAAAGGTAAATTTCTAAAAGGTCATTAAATGAAGTTACTACTTTAACATTTTTAAAGGCCTTTTATAAGATAGTTGTCTTTAGCACTACTGCAAATGAAAACATCATGGAGAAACAGTAGCTTTTTAATGGCTCTTATACAAGGTGACAAAAAATAGTAATATCATACAAAATGCCGCAAAGATGAAAAATATTGAGAAAGGAAGAGAAAGCATTAAAGACCTGAGAGAAACAAATAACTAAAAGAGAAGGGAACAAAGAAATAGAGACACTAAAAAGAAAGAAAAGGAGAGTCTGTAGTTAGGTAGAATAATTTCATAAAAGATCATATTTATGGTTTAAGGCCCAATAGGACACTGAACCTTGGCCACACTGAAGTCAATAAACATCTCCCATTGACTTCAATAGAGTCACAGTCTCACCTGGCCTTCCCAGCAGATTTTGTACAATGGCAAACTCTTTCTAAAAAAAACTGTTGCCTTTCCTCAGAGGATGTTTTCCCTGCTAGTTGGTCTCTCCTTAATATAATGGTCACCATTTGTGTTAGCCTAAGACCATAGGGCCAGTAGTGTTCAGTGGAAAGATAGGTTGGGCACCCCCGTTTTTAAAGGTATATTATTGTAGTTGTGGGATTTTATAGATGTCCAAAGATCCTATATAAATATTTTTCTTCAACTGTTGAGGGGAGGGGATAAATGGGGTGAGTATTGGAGACTAGGAAATACAGGGATAGAAAGGAATAGAAAAAGCAACTATAAACAATATACAAAAGCAGTTTCCCTTCTTCAAATAGCTGTCAAAATTGCGTTTTTTAATGTTTTGATCATTAGTTGATATTTAGAGATCTGTAGAAACAGAATATTTGTTCCTTAAGTGTCTGGGAATTAGACATATTTAGTGAAAGCTGTTAGACAAAAATGTTATATGCAAAAACTTGTCTCTCTTCATGATAGTTTATCACATAACCCAAGACCCAGTCTGTGCCTTTTGAATATTGTGCTTCCTAGTTGTCCCATATACAACGTCATGGCATAACTAATGTGGCATAACTTGACTTTTTAAAGTGTAAAATATGTGATAGTTGCAGAGAATCATTAATAATTCTGACAGACCGAATGCCACTATCCAATCAAATGGAGCGGGAATGGATTATCTCAGTGAAAAGAGCACAAACTACAGGTTTTAGTGGCCTTTTGATGAAAATGCCAAGGGAAGCTTCTGGCCACTTACAATAGAATGTTAATAGCTTTATGTCACTTTAACTCTGACAGCTCTGAAGTGAAAGGCCACTAATCTCCGTTTGTAATATCCACAGTTGAAGAAAAAAAATAAGTATTTCTGCTTAAGCAGTGGATAACCATTAACAGTTGGGAAATGTAGGGAATGTTCCATAACTTGCCTCAGCATCAGAAAATACCTCCCAAGAAAGCTTTGGAAGAGATTTTTTTTTTCTTATTGAAGCAGGTGATTGAAATGATCAAGAGTTCACAAATCCATGCCTTTTATAAAAGATGCTAGTATTCAGATGCTGGAGATTTCACATACAAATGCAATGCATATTTATTTGAACCTCCCAGGAGTTTATTTTTAATGATTTTTAATTTTAAAATACCAATTCAGAGAAATCAAAACAGTGGCAAAGAAAACAGTGTTTTGAATTAAAAGTGTTTCAGAATTGTTGAACATTTTTTCAGTTGACCTGATCCCTTTTTTCTCAGATTAAGGAGTCACAGAAATTTGAGATTTTGACTTTTTCTCCAAATTAAGCATGGGAACAATTTGAAATCTCACAAATTCTCAAAAACCCTACCCTTCCTTGAAGGCTTACGTTTCAAAGTGACAAGAAACAGCATGTGACCCAGTACATATAAAAATATACTTATGTATGAAAACTCAATGAAGGTAAATGTCCAAAGTCTTTATTAGGACTACATTATTTGGAGGATATGACATAAAAGGTGATATATTAAAAATTTTGGATCAAATAAAGCCATTTTCAGTTCTGATTTTAGTCAAGAGAAATATTCCTACTGACTTCTTTGTAGACTGTTGATTTAAGACAATGAATTAAGTTTAATAAATTGAACTAAGTTCATTAAACTGACATTAAAAAATTCTTACTGTACCTGTAGGAGAAGTTGCCACCTTTGAATGCTCATTTAGCACTCCAGCAATCTCTTGTTCCATGAAAATGATTTCTGCCAGTTCAGTGGTATGACTTTCTTAAAAAATTATTTTCTATTTATTTGACTTGAACAGAATATAGGAAAATTCTAGGCCTTTACATAAGTTTCCCATTATTTTAAAGTGGATTTAATTTAGATTAAATAACTATTTAATTTAAATTTAAAAAGTCAACTTAAAGTATCAATTTTTCTTTTAAAAAATTATCAGTTTTTATTCACTCTGTTTCATTGGCATCAACTATTATTCTGACAATAATTTGGTGTATTTCTCAGTTTCTAAAAGATAATGTCCTTGATAATTTTTTACTAAATGGCATGAAAAAAATAAACATATAAGCAACAAGTCTGAATAAAAGTATAACTTATCCTATAAGCCAATGATTCACTTTCTGATATATTCTTCTAGCGATTACGTAGAAAGCAACTGATGTTTAAAACGCAGTAACCATGGGTCTGCAGTTTAAGTGGGCAAGAGATAAGTAAAAATGTGCTTAGAAGGGAAGTATGTGTATTTTTTGAGTCTAAAGAGTTAATATAGCAAAGGCAATTGCTTCTGAGTTTTGTCACATAGCTATTCGGAAGGTTAATTAGACAATGCCCTCCTTATTCGTTAGAAGTCCACATTTTGCATATTCTGCCTTACAAAGTTATCCTATTATATTTATCATGATATACATTATCTGAGGTATTCTGCAGTCTTTATTCAGCTAGCACTTACTCTAAGTGGTAGGTGCACATTTTCATATATAGTAGACTGGTGTTATCATAGTTGATCTGTTCTGGTCAAAGCAAGCAAGGTTCTTTGGGTAAATGCGATAGCTTGCAAAGCAGGCAATATTATTTGGGTACAAACCCAAAAGCTTGCAAAGGATTTTTCCAGCTATTTTACTTGGTCTAATAAAAGATATAGGGTTTACCCAAAACACTTTGCCTGCTCATGTCCTTAGAGCAACATGGCTACAACCTATGCCCCTGGTCAAAGCAGGAACTAGTAAATCATGTATAACAGTATATTCTTATAACTATGCCTCCAAAATCTGCATACAGTGAAAGCTAAAAATCCTTATGAAGGCTAACAGTCTTTTTATGATAGTAATGATTACATTCACCTATTCTGATTTTATGACATTTAAACATGCATAGGGTTAAATTTAAAAAATAAGTTGAATTTTTTTATTTGTTCAGATTTTACTTATTGTTCCTTTTTCCCTTTTAGTCCTACTTTGGTTCATTAGATGCAGTAATATCTCCCTTGTCTGTGACAATTTCCATTAATATCATGAAGACAGCTATTAAGTATCATTACAAGAAAAGATTATAGAAGGATACTGCATACAATAACAGTGAAGATAAAGACAATAGTCACATTTTCATTTGTTTCTTTGTTCTTAAGATGTAAATCAACGTCAAGCTCTTTCAAGCACTCTTTCCTACATTTATACTTTCAAAGCTTTCTAAAAAGAACAATCTTCCTGGCCAAATAAATTCTTCTATTTGGATTATTTCAACAAAAGGAATACTGCTTCTGTCAGAGATTGCACTACCTTTCTTGCCCCAAAAAACTTAACTGTCAGAGAAAATAACAAAAAATCAATTTTATTATTTTGTAGGTATTTGGAGAAAGGAACGGTTATAATAAAACTATTCTGTGAATACTGCATAGACTTTGAAAACATTTGTCATTAGCAGCCAAAATCAATCACCCCATCCGGATCAATTTTTAAGATATTATCTAAACAAATCCATGAGATCTTAAATGCACATGAGTTCCTAAGAATATAATGGAAGAAAATTTTAAAATGATGAAATTTCTCTACTGGAGGTTTTCAAGTGTTGTCACTAGGAATCCTCTAACAAGCATGAATTACATGGAATTGTGAATTACATGGAATTATGAAATACTAACAGCTAGACAGCAGGCTTTTCAAAACTAAAAAAATGAGTGCTTTTTGAAGGAACTGGCAGGCTAGCATTGATGTAAGTCCTAAAGATGTAGTGTCCATCTAGTAGTCCATCCATGTACTGTAAACTTTGTGCACTAAAATTTCTACTAGCAGTGCAGTACACTCTTGTCATAGATTTCTGGGCAGCTATTCTGTAGTTCCATATGAAACAGCAAATTTGGAAAATTTTAAATGGCCCTTGGCAGCTGCGGGGGGGCATGGCTGCACTGGTGGTGGGAGCACAGCAGTGGGAACACAGCGGTGGGTGGGGGGGAAGCTCCCACAGACACTGCCGGTACTGTCGGCAGTATGGGGGAGGGGTGGCAAGCACTGACCAGGGGTCAACGGCGATCAACAGGTGCCACTGGCAGCAGTGGCTAGTGGGGATTGCTGACTGCCTGCAGATGCTGCTGGTGGTGTCGGCAGCAGGGTGGCAGGCAGCAACCACCCACAGGCACTGCCAACCATCTTGGCAGTGTCTTTTTGCAATGGATGTACCACCATGCTCAGGGAGTGTATGTGCACCCGCATGCACCCCCTACACATTGCTGCTGACACCACTCTCTTCAGTTACCCTTGGATAGCAAGAGAAACAGGAACCTCTAGAGTCACTAGATCCCCTCCTGAAGATAGGAAGGGACAGTCAATCACCAGAGCCTAGTTCTTCCCCAATACAGTGGCAGCCACTGTAGCTCCAACCAGTAGTTTAATTAGAGTTGTGATCAGGGCACCATCCCTGGATGGAGATTTTAAGGAGCCACAAGAGTGGCTGCACCAATATTCCTAGTTCTCCTCTTGCTATGGAGCTGAGGCAGGTCACTTTCCACTCAGAGGATGTTAAAAGTGTAGAATCAATTGTGACTCTGAATCAGTCTGGCTGTTGCCCTGATCCTGAAGTACTGCTATTATGGACAGTCAAGTTTAGAGTGCTTGCTTCTTGTAACCATGTTTCATTCCCATGCTCTTGCTCCTGCCAACACTACAGTGTGACCAATTTTTCTATCAACATTATGCATGCATAGTTGTTTTCCGGAAATGTAATAACTTTATAGTGCCTTCATAGGTCACAGAAATGAAAGGATGGAGGAATGGATGGCAGCAAACAAAGAAAAACTTTTGACTTTTTATAAACATTTATTAGGTGAAAAGGGAGTAACAATACAACAAAACAACATTGGATAGCCCACACAGGGGCCGAGGTGCCAAAGACAGAGCCTGGGACTAGCCCTCAAGGTCTGCTGACACAGTCTAAAACAAAAACATCCAGTACCACATCAATCCACTAAGGACCTTGCCAATACCCCAGGAGGAAGTGGGGGTCAGGGGATGGGGGGTAGGGAGCAGGGTAACTCAAAGACCAAATGCCCACCTTCAACGCTGCACAGCACCCCCTGAATGGCCTAATGTTCCTGGAAGGTGGACACAGTCCACTGAAGGACCACATGTTAGAACTCCAGTGACAGGCATGCCCAGAAGAGCTGCAAGGCGTTGTCTGAGCCACCCTGGCTAGCTGGTTCCTGCGGCTCTTGAGGGTGACCATCTTAGCTTAGCTGAGAAAGAAGTTGGACAGGCAGATGACCCTCCCATTGGCCACCTGGTATGCGAAGGAGAACAAGTAGGTCGCCTTTAAGAGGTCCAAGTCTAGTGCCTCGTGCAAAGTGCTGAGGGCAGCAAACAGCAGTGACAGCTAGGGGCATCCAAGGAAGGCATGGTGAAGATCCTCCTTCACTCCTCCTGGACAAAAGGGGCAGGCCATCATCACAGTTGGGTCCAAGTGGTGGCTGACAGTACTGTTTGCCAGTATCCCATTCAACAACTGCCATTGAAGGTCACCTTTTTTTTTTTTTTAGCAATGGGAGCCTTGTAAAATATTCGCCAGGTGAGGTGGGCCTGCATGAGTGCCGGTACCACCATGTGCCTCCACCACATCATGTCAAGATGAGTGGCAAGGATACAGGCATAGCAGACTTGAATCACCCACAGATACAGGGTCTTCTGGGAGAGAGCATCAAAGCAGATCCTGGTAGCACTGTCAGGAGGCACAGGAAGAGCCAGTAAGGTGCTGAGCCCACAATCTAGGTCACTATCCACAACCAGAAAAATTGGCAGCAGTGGAAAGGGCTTGCCCAAGACATTCCCTAGCAGGGAGTACTCTCCATACTCAGAGGTAGTCTTCTAGAACAGCTGCCACATATGCCAGGAGAATGGCCTGCACATGTCCTAGGAAGCAGGCAATGCAGTGGACCAAGCACATGACCAAGCAGGCAGCCAGAGCACTAGTGGACAGCCAGTCAGACCAGGCTGTGTCAAGCAGATGTCCCAGCCCAATGGTATGCAACCAGATGAAGGAGACAACACAGCTGCTAAAAGTGAGGCTTGGCAGCCACGCTGTAGACCCAGGTTATAGAACAGGAGCTCCTGCAGTAAGCAGAAAACTGGCCTGGGGCAGGAGGTGGAAGGCAGCCCACCAGGACCATGCCAGGCTTTGTTAGAAGGGTGGGAGGACACCCCAGTCAGGAAGGGTGGGATCCAGAAGGAAAAGCTCCCAGTCAAAACCAAGGCCCCCCCACCCAGTGCAAAAACACATGAGCTAGCTGCCACCAGGGAAAGAGGCCCTTGCAGTAGAAGAGCTTTTGGAGGGCCTGCAGGCAGAAGGCAGCCACCCTCCCCACTAGGTCAACTAAGCCCTGGTCCCTTCGGCCATCGGCAAATAAAGAACAAGTTGTGGGGGCCAATGATGCCCAACCCAGAAAAAGTCCATAAGCAGTCACTGGATCTTCTCAAGCAAGTTCGGTGGGGTGTCCAACAGGGTGTGCTGTTGCCACAGTGTCACAGCTGCCATGTTGTTGACAATGAGGACCCATGGCAGGAGAGTCTGGGCAGTTGCCAATGCCATTGCTGCAGGTGTGCCTTCACCTCAGCACCAAGGTCCTCCCAGTTCTGTGCTCAGAAGACCAATGGCCCAAGGAACACCCCAGGGCTTTGAGGCCTTCCCCATGCCAGGTGGAACCCCCCAGGCAAGTCTGGGGGGAGGAGGCTGACCCAAGGACTGAGAATTAGGGTGTCACTCTTGTTCCAGTTCACACAAGTCGAAGAGGCGTGCTCATAGGCACATTGACAGTTGACCAAAGACTGGAAGTCACCCCGGGTGCTAATAAAAACAGTCACATCATCCACATAAGCCATCACCCTGACCAACAGAAGGCCTGCTGAGCCAGAGGCTGATAGAAGGGTCAGGCCAGTCAGGCACCACTGCAGTGCGTTGAGTAAGGGCTCAATGGTCAAGGCGTAGAGCATTCCCAACAGAGGGCAGCCCTGGTGGATGCCCCTTCAAGCCACGAACAGTGCACAGAGCATGCTGTTCACTTTCAGAAGGTAAGAAATGTCCAGGTACACGAGCCAGAGGGTAGAAGTGAAGATAGGCCCAAAGCCAAAGGCTTCTAGGGTCCAATACAGATAGTCATGACTGATCCAGTCAAAGGCTTTCTCCTGGTCCAAGGACACAAGCCCAATGTTGAGAGAGAAGAGGTCTGCAGCTGTCTGCAGCTGTCAACAGGTCTCAAAGCAGGAACAGATTGTCCTGGATGGTCATGCCCAGCATGCATTAGCTCTGCTTAGGGCCAATGATCAAACCCATAATGATGCACAGCCGGTTGACCAAAGCCTTGGCTAGAATCTTGTAATCAGTGCACAGGAGGGACAGTGGCCACCAGTTCTTGATGTAGCCAAGGTCTCCTTTCCTGGGCAGCAGGATGAGAACCACTCGGTGGCAGCTGGCTGATATAGTCTAGTTTCCGAGACTCTCATGGCAGACATGTAGGAGGCAGAGGCTGAGAAGAGGCCAAAAGGTCTTTTAAAATTCAGCGGGCTGCCCATCAATGCCCAGGGCTTTGCCCAAGATGAGGCACCCAACAGCATCCATGAGTTCCTCCAATGACAGTTCTCACTCAAGACTGTCAGCCTCCAACAAGCAAAGCCTAGGGAGGCTGTCATGTAAGTGCCTAGCAGACTCTAGGCAGACTGGTTCAGCTATGAACAATTCCTGATAGAAGGCAATGGCATGGCATCAGACTTCAACAGGGTCTGAGTGTTTGTCCAACAGTGAGATGGTCAATAACCTTCCACACAATTCATCATTTCTTAAGGCTGAAGATGAAGTGAATTGGGATGTCAGTCTCTGCCAGTTCTTGGCAGCAGGCATGAAACCTCGCATCCTGGGCCAATCTCTCTCCCAGCTCCCATAGATGTTGTCTGTGGAGCTTAAGACACTTGAGCAGCCCCACAATACCACCAGCATCACACAGGGCCACCTCAAGCTGTGCCGCATCCTCCTCCAGCTCCCAAACATGGCAGCAGAGCTGCAGAACTGGTGACAAAATACTCTGATCTGCAACTGTTGACATTGAGAGAGCTGAAAGCTGTAGCAGCCATGCACAAAGGGTGTAGAAAGGGGGACAGGGAAAGCCAAATGACAGAGAAGCACCAGAGAAGAGCAAGGATGCAGGACAGGTAAAAAACCGGGCCTACAGCTCACCAGCTGGAACTTCCCATAACAGGCGCTCAACATTGCCCATGAACTTAGTGAAGTGAAAGCTATACTGCTGCATTCCCTGGATGGTCACCTGTGCAGCTCCCTAGTCAGGGGGATGGAGTGAATGGTTTTTTTTTTCATTTCTGGGCTTTTTTCTACTGGTAAGAATTTCAGAAAAATTCTTATCAAGAGAAATTAATTTTTGTCCATAGCTTTAGTGTGCCAGTCACTGATTTAAATGAACACACAGCATGTGTTATAGGTACCAAGTACCAAAGTGGAGGGAAGATTACAAGTGATATAAGAATTATTTGAGACACGGATGAGTATGTGTAAAAGAAGGCAAGCATGCATCTGTGTGTGTGCGTGTGTGCATGTTTCCTGCCAAAATGAGGTGATGAGTTTGAAAAGTGACAATTTAGTACATTAGTGTGATATTTGTTTTATTTTTCCAGAGACTCCAGATGCTGAGACACTTTTTTTTACCTCCTAGAAGATGACAGGATAGAAGAGGAAAACGAAATGTATTCAAACAAAAAAAATAAAAATTGCTTGTTTGCGAGCACAGTTCTTTCACTGATAGGGTTGAGATGAAGACAGATGTTGTACAAAAATGGCAAATGGTTGCAGGAGGAGTTACGTTCTTCTCAAGCTGAACAAAGAATATTATAAAAAAAATTAAAAAGAAGCATCCCTAAACTGCTTCACCTGCTTCTTTGTCTGAGAGCTTCTACCTACAGCCTTCCTTAGCACTCTCTCAAAGGGATCCACAAAAACTGCTTAGGCTTCTCAACAGTGAGCACTGCAGAGCCTAACTCTTAGGTATCTAGTCAATCAAAGGAATTTACCACATCCAAGTTAGATCCCCAGGCTCCCCATATAATACAGGTCCATAAAAAACAGAATGCTAAGCAGGGAGCACCCTAAGGTCGCCTACAGCAGCCAGTAGGAAATCCTGAAAACAAGGAAACACTTTCTAGAGTTTAGGATCTTATTGTGCTCTGTAGGGATACATATCACAGGTCTGATCCCTTCCCTTCAATCAGTCAATGAGAGGTAGATCTACCCTGAGGATTATTTCTGATATCCAAAGCCACCTACCTACAGTATAACTGAGCTCAGTGCTGGCTAATTTATCCTTCTGTAGTGAAATAAATGTTAAATAACTCTAAAATGACATAAAACCTTTCATTTAAACTGAAATGAAATTTACCCCACCAAGCAACAGGCAAAATTAACCTGCAGCTGAGGCTAGAGTGCTTTCATTTCATTTAATATAAGGTTCATTTAATCATTTAAGGTTAGGTTGGGAATCAATGCATTACAATGCAACCTACATTGTAGACATGCCTAGGCCTTTTTTCAAAACCCATGGAGAGGGCTCTTTTTTCTCTAAAAAATAGCAGGAGGCAATCTACACCTCACCCTTCATCCAATAGGTCAATGTTAGAGCACTCATCCAAGATGTGAGAGATCTTGGATGTGAGGAATCACTCCAATGGCTGGGGGATTTTTAACAGATATCTCCCACCTCCCAGAAAATTGCTAAAAGACAGTGAAAGGCAGAGGCAGAACAATGCAGTCTGGCACCTGCAGCAGCTGCCACACACAGGGCAGCTTGCCGTTGTTACCGTGCAACTGCAATTATGATTGCATGCTGTGTCCACAAGTTTTTTTCCATCTCCCCAACTAGAGTCAGCAGCCCCAGTTGCCCCTCCCTAGTCATGCCACTGGCTAGAAGGTAACAGGTATTCTGGAATGTCAAAGCTGTTCCATTTTGCATAATATGATAACATAAAATAGTGAAATACAGTAGAATACAGGTTTTTTTCAGGGTTAGGTTACTAACCCTCCTGGAACAATGAGGTTTTGTGAACTTGATGGGGAGTATATAAAGCTGCAGCAAATAGGATGATTGGCACCCTGTTCAGTTACCAGCAGGTTCCCAAATTATGAAAGAGCCTCTAAACTATCCTAGGCAAACTGTTTGAGAAAATTATGCTGGCACACATCCAGGAGGGGCCAGCAGGGGACTGCATGCTTAGGGGCAACCAACACAGGTTCATCAGTGGCAGGTCCTGTCAGACCAAACTGGTGGCCTTTTACGATCAGATCACCAGATCATTAGATCCAGGGGTAGCAGTGGATATAATCTTCCTGGACTTCCGGAAGACTTTTGACACTGTCTCTCACCCTGTTCTCATTAAGAAACTGGGGGGCTGTGGTGTAGACACCCACACAGTCAAATGGCTCGCCAACTGGCTGGTGGGCCACACCCAAAGGGTGGTAGTGGGTGGGTCCTTCTCAGCCTGGAAGGACGTGGGCAGTGGGGGTCTGCAGGGCTCGGTCCTCGGGCCCGCACTGTTCAACATCTTCATCAGCGATTTGGACAAGGGGGTAAAAAGCACCCTGTTCAAATTTGCTGATGACACCAAGATGTGGGGGGACGTAGGCACACTAGAAGGAAGTAACAGGCTACAATCAGACCTCGACAGGTTATAAGGGTGGGCGGATGAGAATAGGATGGGGTTCAACACAGACAAGTGCAAGATGATGCACCTCGGGAGGAACAACTGGCACCATACCTACAGGTTGGGGAACTCCCCTCTTGTCAGCACGGAGGCAGAAAAGGATCTTGGAGTCATCATTGACTCCAAGATGAACATGGGCCGGCAGTGTGGAGAGGCAGTTAGGAAGGCCAAACGTACCTTGTCATGTATCCACAGATGCATCTCAAGCAGGTCCAAAGAGGTGATCCTCCCCCTCTATGCGGCATTGGTCAGGCCGCAGCTGGAGTACTGCGTCCAGTTCTGGGCACTGCACTTCAAGAGGGATGTCGACAGCATGGAGAGGGTCCAGAGGAGGCCACTTGTATGATCAGGGGACAGCAGGGCAGGCCCTATGAGGACAGGCTGCGGGACCTGAACCTGTTCAGCCTCCAAAAGAGAAGGCTGAGGGGGGATCTTGTGGCCTGTTAGAAACTAGTCAGAGGGGATCAGCAGGCATTGGGGGAGTCCCTGTTCCCCCGAGCACCGCCAGGAGTGACCAGGAATAACAGTCACAAGCTGGCAGAGGGTAGGTTTAGGTTAGATATCAGGAGGCGCTACTTCACGGTCAGGGTGGCTAGGATCTGGAACCAACTTCCAAGAGAAGTGGTGCTGACTCCTACCCTGGGGGTCTTTAAGAGGAGGTTAGATGAACATTTTGCTGGGGTCATTTGACGCCAGTATTCTTTCCTGCCATGGCAGGGGTCGGACTAGAAGATCTGCTCAGGTCCCTTCCGACCCTAGAAACTATGAAACTGCTTACTGCAGCTTTTACTTCAGCTGATTGGAGAAGTGACACTGTTTGTCATAGAGCCACAGCAAATAGTTGGTGTATGCCTGTGTTCCTGTGCATCTGTTCCCTAGGAACTCTGCTTCTATGAATAATCCAGGTTCTACTGTTTTCAGTGGAACAAGGACTTCTTTCAAGCCAGCAAGGCTTGATGAACTTCATCCCAGGGTACTGAAGGAACCCACAGAGGAAATCTCAAAGTCCTTGGCAACCATATTTACAAAAGCATGGGAGCAGAGCTAGGTACCAGAAGACCTGGAAAAGGGCCAACAGAGGGCCCCTCTTTAAAAAAGGTGAAAAGGAGGGTCCAGGGAACTATAGAATGGTTAGCCTCACTTTGATACCCAGAAAGTTACTGGATCATATTATAAGCAAGCATCTGGATGAGGAAAGGATGATCACAACCAACCAACATGGAAGAACAAACAAACGTGATCTCCTTTTTCAGCAAAATAACTAGATGGGTGGATGAAGGGAATGCAGTTGATATAGTGTATCTGGACTCCAGCAAGGTTTTGGACAAAATCCCACATGACTTATAAGCAGCTTGGAGATGTGTGGGCTAGACAAAGCTACTATAAGGTGTCTCAATAGCTGCAAGAAAAGGTAATTCTAAATGGAGGCATGTCAGAATGACAGGAAGTTTCAAGTGGAGTCCCAAAGGGGTCTATCCTGGGCCAAGTGCTGTTCAATATATTTATTAATTATTTGGATGCTGGAATAGAGAGCTTGAGAAATTTTGCAGATGGCATTAAACTGAGAAGGACTGCAAACACTGGGGGACAAGAGTGCAATACAGAATGATCTTGGCAGATTGGAGAGCTGGGCGGGAGCTAACAAGATGAATTTCAATGCTGACAAAGGCAAGGTGCTATACCTTGGAAAGAATAATCAAAAATACAAATACAAAATGGGGTACAACTGGTTGGATAACACCACTACAGAGAAAGATCTGAAAGTTTTAATGGATCATAGTCTCAATAAGAGTCTACAGTGTGGTGTAGCTGCACAGAAGGCAAATGCAGGCCTCAGAGTATTGTCTGCAGCTTGGGCTCCTGATTTTCAAAAGGACGTGAAGATGTTAGGGAGGATCCAGAGATGGGCAAAAAAATGATAAAGGGCTTGAAAGGTAAGTCATACAAGGAGAGATTGAAGGAAATAGTCATGTTCAGCTTGAGTAAAAGGCACTTAAGAGGAGATATGATAGCAGTCTTCAAATGTCTGAAGGGCTGCCATAAAGGATATCTTTTCTCTCTCGCTGCAGAGCAGGATATAGACCAATGGCCTGAAGTTGCAGCAAAGTAGGTTTAGATTGGAAACCAGGAAAAACTTCTTCACTGTTAGAATAGTGAAGCAATGGAATATATTGCTTAGGAAAGTTGAGGAATCTCCACTATTGGAGGTGTTCCGGAAGATATTAGGCAAGCAGTGATCAGGAGTGATACAGAAATAGCTAAACCTATACTCTACTATGAGTATTCCCCATGCTTTGGGGCTTTCCTGGTTGTCATGTGGGATCAAGATGGATTTTTTTTCCCTTTCTGCTTCGATATCTGTTGATGGGGAGGGTTTTGCCTTCCCCAGAAACACTAGGTATTAGTAGCAGCCAAGGCAGGGAATCTTGCCCTGAGCTGTGCTGGTGCTCCTGCTGAGACCTGAACCCAGAAGCTCCGCCTAAAGGCTCTTGCCCCTCCATGCAGGGTCAGAACAATCATAATATTTGGGGGCAGGAAGGAATTTTACCTGTGGTCAGATCAGTACAGAGTATGGAGGCTTCTGCCTTCTTCTGTAGTGGGGGGGCAACCCTCACAGCAGCAAGTTATTGACCACCACTGTGTCCCTGCCTTGCCTGTGGCAGGTTAGACTTATGCCTTGGAGTTGTGTCAGGGTTGACTGTGTAGTTTTAGTAATAGGTTAGGCAATACATTCATTTAGGGTAGTTTGGATAGGGATAATCTTGCCTCTGGGAAGGGATTTGGACTATATATCTGAAGGCCCCTTCCAGCCCTACTTTTCTATGATTCTTTCTAAAATATAGCTGGAGGAAAAGGATCCTCCTTTTACATACTAGCCTAGTGTTTGGGCAGGATTCAATTCTTGCCTTTGTCTCAGAAAGAGGATTAAATGTGTGGGTACCATAGGGTATTCTGAAGTGAAAGCCAGTACCCTCTCCCCCTGTTGAAGTAGCTCCTATGTACAATAATAATGTCAAGATTCATTGGATTGGAGAGCTCATGGCTTTCTAATCTATTATTTAGGATCCCTATTAGGGATAAGGAGTCCTGACTTCCAGTCTCTGTTTCATGCACTGTTTAACCATAAGCCCTTTAGAAGATAGGAAAAACAAACCTAGTTGGGTCAGTATGGTTTAGGATTGGTCAAGACTGAGACTTTTCTGGGCATGAACAGGTCAAAATCTGAGTTTCCTATGGATCTGACCCTAAATTCTGTCATAAAAATTAGGAAGACAATAATGTTGGTAAACCACAAATTCTCCATTCCTTAAGCCATAGTATTGCAATACAAGAAAAAGCTTCCTTTATAAAAAAACAACAAACCTGCAGTTTAAATTATCAGTACAGCCCAGGTTGAGACAGCAATATTAGGAAACAGATTCAGAATACATTTAAAAAAAATATTCTGGTTGGAAGCCAAAAGAAAACTATTTGATTCAGATCCAACAACAATTATAGCTAAATAAAGTGTATCAAGCTGAGTGCCCCAAAACTGAGGCACCCAAAATCATTAATCACTTCAAAATGTAAACCTGCAAGTCTTTAAGGTAGACAGATAAAATTTCCATAACTGTATGCACTATCTCTGAATGTGTTCAGCCCTGAAATTTAGTCTTTCACTATTGCAGGGTGCTCAACCTTGAGCGAGCCTGTAGGTTAAATGAGGCCCACAGAACCATCACGTCAGACCCATGGGACTCCAGGACATTTGGAGGGGGAGCACTGGGCATTAACAGAGCCACCCTCCCCCCGGCCAAATTCCCAAACCCAAGCTCCACACACCCAGTCAGAGACAGGGCATGTCTTCATCCCCACATGGGCCCATGTTGGGGCTGGGCCATGCTCCCCCATAAGGCTAAGCCACTCCTCCTTTTCCCCTGCAGTGCCAGGTTGGGGTGGAGCTATGCCCCATCTCCCCCTGCAGGGTCAGGCCACACCCCCTTTTCCCCATGGGGATGCGTCCTTCTTTTTCCCCCCAGAGGGCCAGGTTGGGGCCAGGTCACATCCCCTTCCTCCTCCATGAGGCTGGGTCACGTTCCTTCACCCTCCCCTGCAATGGGGCCACGTAAAGCTACCTTCCCCTCCTGTGGAGCCAGGCTCAAGCCAGGCTGCCTCCCACCCCTGCGTGACTGAATGGTGGCTGCTGCACTGGCCCCAGGCACTGGATCAGAAGCACCATCTGGCTCATGGTTGGACCAGGCACTGCCCCTCCAGCCTACCAAAGAAAAAGTTTTGAGTACCACTGCTTTAATGGATAGCTTGGATAAGCTCTTTGGCCAAAATGTTATCAGAAAGAATACAGAATTCTGAAGACTCGTCGACTAGTAGCAAGGTATATGCAAAGTTTTTCATGGGCAAGCTTTACACAGTCCAGGAAGTGTACCTACACTTGTTATATCCTAAGCGACAGACAATCATGAGTACAAATAGAATTTCAATTTTTAAGTTAAAGTTTGTTTCTGAATATATAAAGCCAAATTTTATTCTCCATTACACTGGTTTAAACCCAGAATAAGTCCACAATAGGCAATGAAGTTTCAATTTACACTAGTTTGTGGAGTGAACGGAATTTAGTTCACAATTTTACATTCAGCTCCTGTTACCAGGCTTATACTTTGTCTGCTATCACAATGTATATAAAGTATAAAATATAAAACCAAAAACATTTTATGGAATAAGATGTACTTTTGTTCACATGTAAAGAAGGATTCTTTGTTGTTACAAAGGTGGGCAAATGGTCCCACAAAACATCATACATATTCACTCAGGCAGCTAAAATATATTCATGACTTGAAATGGTATCCTCCTATTATCATGAAAAAACTCTGAATATTTTATACGCATGTGTAACTAATACTTAGGGGAATATTGAGAAATAAAAGAAGGCAGGTATTTTATCGGGCTTAAACACAAACCATTGAGATCACTGATAAATTAACTTACGGTCATGTTTTATTAGTTGCATCACTCAGGAAGTATTTTGTTTATTCATATCAGCCTGTTGTCCTTTGTTATTATAATTTGCAATGATGTGGGCCATCTACTATATCCTTCTTTGAAACATTTCAGAATCTATCAGCACGTTTTCACTCATGCGTTATTCTGTCTCTAGCTGGTACTCCTAGGAAGAAGGATTTTCAAATGCACAGGAAAGAAGAACCTGATTAATGTATGTCATTTGTGACGATAGCAGTAAACTTAGGTGGATTTCTCTCCAGCATTTCCACACAGGTGGCCCCTTTGTTAGTGTGACTTAACCAAATGTTTTAACTCTTTGATAGAAACAGAGATAAAATCTGCTCTAATGAAGAAGTAACTGGAACTAGATTTTGCTGCTGTGAATTCACAGAGTGTCCTACATTTTTTGTCTACAAAATACACTTCAGATGGATTAAGCATCACTGTTTGTAGTGAAGTACGTAATTACTGTGTAAGGAGTATTAACATTTGAGTGCAGCTGTCAGGAAAAACAAAAAGAGAATCAAAAAAGTAGGGGGAGACAGAGAATCCATTGCATGTTTGGTAATGAATCTTCATTTACAGTAGCTATAACTGGCAAGCTATTTTCTATGTATTTCCCTTTTCTCATAGGATGATGCTAGATGAAATTAATAGTTATAGCACTTACATTGCTAAGCAAGACCTGATACAAGTCAGTCTCAGAATAACTTCATGGAAAAATTAAGTCTTGAGAGAGTATAATAGTGTTATGCACATAATGGAGGATCAGAATAAGGTGTACCTCACCTCTGGAATTTGACCCCAAGCACCTAAAATGAAAGGTCTTACTTTTTGGTGTTTGATAATCAAGAATAGTAGGAAACGAAAAGCTGTGGAGCTCCCACTCATTTAAAATAAAACCAAGGGGAGGCCCTAAGCCACCTCCATTGACTCCTTAACATGACAATACATAAAGCATAAGAGCTGCATGCAACAAAGACTATAACAGTTTTAAAAAATGATGATTTATAAATTCACATCCTATAAGACAACAGCGATGCATATCTGTTCCAGCTGTACAAATTCTACATACTACACACATTTTGTTAAATCTCATTGATATATATTAATGTTAGTTGACTTTCTGTGGCTCTTAGCAATTGGAAATTGGCTTCAAAAAGCATTTTACAAAATCAAATAGCACCAATAGCTGTTCTGTCTTGATCCAAGCTGTGACTTAATTGGCTCATCCCCATAAATATTTCCCTTTTTTATTGCCTATTTCTGTGATTGACTACTATCCCTCCAAACTGACTACTTTCCCTCAGGAACTGCCTTTGTCTTCCTCCATCTCCTCTCTTGCTGCAGCAAAGCAACAACACATGTCAAATCTTTACTTTTTCAAACAGAAGGACAGAGAATAAGCAGTAAATCTAACAAACATGACAAAAATCAGTGCTTGTTAGCAGTATTTTTTACCAGAATGGTCATCCCTTTCATATAGTACCCATGTACTTTAGCAAGGAAGAATTTACCCTTTTGTTACACGCAACCCTTGGTAGAGCTCTTGTCATTGGATACTTACCAGGCTGCTATTTTTACTCTCTAACTTCCCTGGTTTAAGTAAGCTGAAGTGCTACCCCTTTCTTTGGTCTTGCCTGGCACAAGATCTCTCTATTAACTGTCACAGAGTCTCTTTGTTATTCCTTTACAGAAATGGATGATGAGGTCCAACTGTCCTAGGCCTCTATGACTAGCACCAGTCTCCAGTGATGCAATCATGTGGGTACCTCTCCGTTTACAGTGTCAGTATTCAGGGGTAGGTGAAGAAAATAAACACCCAGACAGGCTTTGCAAGGGCCTCTTGACTTAATTAATCTTTATTACAGCCCCAAACATTTAAAAAGCCAGGAAAACAAACAGTAACATCTTAGATGGGTTTCCTTACTTCAGTTTCCTCCCATTCAAGAGCATTCTTTGAGATTTAGAATTCTCTACAGTAGCTCACAGCTTCTCTTCTGAATCATGAAGTCCCTGTGTTTCTACCAGGTCAGCACTGAAATAGACCCCAGGAAAACATGACCATCAGCAGAAAGGGCATTTATAGACATGCTGCAGGAGTGTGGGGGGAGGGGGAAGGGTAGGGCATTCAAAGCACCCAGAACACCACATGTATCAGGGCCCCCATGCTGAGAATGGTAGCGGGGGCACTTTAACTAAAGCTCATCAAACAAGTTTTAGCTAAAGCACCCCTGCCACCATTTTGCAGCATGGAGGTGCTAATACATGTGACACTGGAGTCTGCTGGAGCTCAGTAATTACTATGCTCCAGCAGGCTCAATTAATTGATTTTTTTTTGTTGTTCTTCTGCTAGAAAAATACCATTGCCTCCCCCTGCAGGCAAACTCGGTCTGAGTGGTTTCCCAGACTAGGCATCCTTCTTAGTATACTCTTCCTTTGGTGAACAGACTAGAATTGTTAAGGTTAATGACTCTCCATTGTCTGTGATCTGAGATTATGTGGCATGGTCCCAGGAACAGATGACTGAATCCACATAAACTGAAGCAGCTAAAGGTACAGCAATTTCATTAGAGCTGCAATTGCATTACAGCAATCATAATTCATAGATTGTGAATAGGTACTTTAAATCATCACAGCTTTGGTTTTGGTTTATTTTGTTTAATCTCTGTTCTCCACTGGAATGTACCTTTTTCACTTTAATTAAACTAAGTTTTAGTTTCCCTTGCCTTATGCATCAAAAACTGGTTTTGGTTTTTAATTGGGTAAAAGTAACAAATTCATGCCATTTGAAAAATAACACAAAGGGCGCTTGTCCACATTACACCTCTCCAGTTACCACATTACACTGTTGTTTGGCAATTCTGAACTAGAGGAGCTGACACCAAAACCCTTGTTACAAATTATTGTGGACCTTTGTAGAAGTTATCTTTTCCAGAGCTGACTAGACATTTTTATTAAAATGTTTTTTCACTGGAAAATGACAATTTGTTGAAAACCAAATACTTCAAAGGAAACTCTCAGATTCAACAAATGTTGCATCAAAAAGCATCTTATAGGTCCGCAACAGAATTTCTGGTTAGCAAACCCCACACCTGAGAATAGCCAGTACCCCTATCCTGGATGTGGGGAACCTGAATTTTTGATTGTCCTGTCCACTTGGAGAAGAGGCTTGAATCCAGATTTCCCACATCAGCATGAAGAAACATAACCACCAGAACTAAATGCTATTAATGTTTATGAAGCACTTCGGTTGGAACTATTTCAAATGAGCTAAAAAAAGTCTTATTGACCAGAGAAAGGTCAGTTTTGTTCCTTATTTTCTTTCTATCTTATTGTTTTAAGAACTAGCTTTATATAGCCTGATTCGAGCCACAGGGATTTTGGCTGTGAATCTTGAGCATATACCTTCCATCTGACCCAGAGTTAGGCCTCCACCTACTTTGAGGGACAGGCTTTAGGTCTCACTCCTCTCCTAGACATTCCTATTGGATTAGATTATTTAATCAGGTTCCTGCTCAGGATACTGATACCTACCTAAAAAGCCTAGTTTTAGTCACCTCACCTTCCCCAGGCATACTGGAGCCTATGAATCTATGTCATTGCTGAGAATTCCAGTATGTGGCAGTGTCTAAAAATCAGATGTTTCAATGCTGAGGTTCCTCTGGTGCAACTAGGCCAATTCTGTTATTTTTCTTGTGCTTCTGTGAAGCATACCTGTGACAGTTCAACAGGCTGAAATTGAATCCCTAGTGTTTGTTTCTGCATTTAATCAGGCTTGAGTGCCAGTGATGGTTAGAATCCTTTTCTATATGGATTATGTAAAATGTGATAAATGATTTTGGCTGCTTTGATTTTTGGATACCCAGATAGTACACCCCGAAGAGGCATGACTTCAGAAACTGGGGAAAATCCATCCTCTTAAAATTAGGCAATTTAAACATGTCTCAACTTGGGCACCCACACATTGATGTATCCAAGATTACAAGTTCTTTTTTTAAAAAAATCATGGTCAAGAAGTCTGTTTTGCATCTTATTCAATGTGAGTTTAATAGCATCATTTATACAGACTCCTTAAGGACATGAAATTTGACTTAATGCACAAAATAACAAAAACAAACTCAATCAGACAGAATAATAATTATACTGGTGTTACATGGAATTATGTTTGATTTAGAATTGTCAACATATCACTAAGGTGGTACATTAAAAAAAATACATTGGCATTATAGAACAAAAGCTGAAAATTGCTAATTGCAAGAAAATAATATTTTATGCCTGCATGCACGTAAGTGATGATTGTTCACTGAGATCTCATGTATCCCTTGGTTTCCTAAGATATTGCTTTAGCCTGAATTAAATGCAGTATCTAATTGCTAACTGTATTGGATTATGTTTATATAATATGATACTTATTTTTCCACTTGAGTAGATAAAGTGGGTATCTATTTATATTATGATGTTTGAGTCAGTGGAGGCTGATTAGTTGCACCTAAAATCAGCAAAAGCAAAACCAGTCTCCTGAAGAAATGGCAGCTTTTGTGGCAAGTGAACACAAGTAGACAAACCAGAAGAGAACTATTATTGTTGGTTATGCCCTTTATTTGGTTCTTTTTATTTGGCCTCTTTACCCTACTAGCATAAAATTTATTCAAATTTTCCATTCTTCATTTACCAAACAACTAATTTTCTTGGCACCGCTCAATAATAAATATATTCGGAGATGCAGCCCTTGACTGAACTGTATATGTTATTTGCCTTTAGTGTGATACAGTTAGTGTGCGACAGTTGCTGCATTTGATACTGTTAATTTAGGTGAAGAGGCTCTGGTTTAGATAAGCTGTGTATTCCACTAATGAGTATTTTCTATATATTGCTTCCTATGAAGAACTGACAGCATTGTAATAATCTGTTTTGACAGTATTTTCCTAGAAATATTGTGTTAAATATTTTTAGACATGAGAGACCATGGGCATATGGATATAGTTGTGTGTGCCTTGTCTAATTATATGCATTATACAATTTGCCATTGTTGGGGACTGTTGTACCATCTTTCATTCATTTAATAATGCTTTTGCAAATTGGCAGATAGCATTTGGGCTAAAATACACACAGGGTTTTTGCAGGAATAAAACATGCTCTGCCTTTTCTCTAGTGTAGAGCAATTTGTCAAGTAATTAGCCAACCTAATTAAATTTTTGTAGCACTAATCAAACGAATATGCTAAAATTTTCTTTGCACAGCCAGTTTGCTGTCTGCTTGCATTTAACTTGATGGCTTGAAAGAGGCCCTACTATGTCTGCCACTCCACTTAATCACCTGATTTGCATTTTATATTGGTAAATCAAATTAAGCACCAGTGGCTTTTAGTATGATTGACTGTGGTCAGGGCTGTTCAGATGGGACTTTTTCACAGAAAATTAGGCACATTTTAATATGAGTGAGGCTGTGCTTTCAGCATTCAGCAAACTACATTCACTCAGCTAATTAAAAGTGGTTGTTGCTTTTTGCCAGTGCATGATAGATTTATCCAGCTGGTGTGTCCATTTTCTTTTGCATAATTTCTTGATGGAAGTTTTTATCTTTATATATAATAAGATTGCCTAAACAACACTTCAAACCAATTTGCAAGAACTACATAAATAATATTTTGCAGGACCTATTTACTATGAAAGAAAAAAATACTTATACAGTAGGCAGATTAGGTTAGATATCTTTGTTATCCTGTTCTTCTAATAAACAAAGCACCATACCCTGGACACAGTGTGATTTTCAGTTATTGGGCTCAGAGGAACACAACTGCACCACTTCCATGAAAGTGGAGAGAGAGAGAGAGAGAAGGCAAAATTTGACTCTCCTGTGGAAAAGGTCATGGTTCTGACCCTAAGCTTCATAGAGGGACTGTAGGGGCACAAATTCTGACATTCATAAATGTTTATAGGTTGGGTTGTTGGTTATTTTCTAAAATTATTTGATGGCATGTTGTGTTGCCTGATGTAACAAATACATTCATAAATAGTTTTTCATTTAAAGATGTAAAACCTCAGAACAAATATAACTCACCATCAATTATTCAAGCAATTGCAGAATGTATGCTACCAGCAGTGCCTGGCTTGTGGAAAACTGTATTCATGAACATTTAATAAAAAGATATTTTCTATCTTTTCACCATTTTTTTAAATATCCAACCCAACTACTTTTTTTTACAGGACAGCAGAAATGAAATACACCTGGGTGAACTGTTCATAAGAACACAAAGACTAAATTAGACTGTAGATACACTCACTGTTGTTTTGTCAAGCTAAGGTGCTAGTAAGTCATTTATTACTGCGGATTGAAGCATAACTCCTCTGTGATAAGCCCTGACTGGTCAGGCAAAAAGCACGTGGTTTGGAATATTTAGGGTCTGAGAACTTTTTGTGATGAAATCATTGATCTTGAAGCAAAGCTGAAAATTACTGACGAAGTGCCTGTAGGATCTCTCAATCATGAAATTTCCTACCAGTCTCACTGGGAGCAAAAGTATAGAACAAGTATTGGTATTTAACAGTTGTCTCCAAGCACCCTGCCTACACTAGAGCTGAAAACATTGCTTGCTCCCACTGAGGAAGGTGAACTGTTAGTAAGTACAATGGAAAACACTAGGAAAATTGGTTTGGCCTGAGCACTCCCAGAGTGTCCCAGAGTTCCCATGCATGCTAACAAGCATACCGAGCAAATATGTATTCATAAATGTGCTCCCCAGTGTGAACTCCAGAATGCGTAATAGACAATGCCTCCTGGACTTTCAGGGGTCACAAACTGTAATGTTCTGCATTTAAAGCGTGTGCATTGCACACTTTTGTGGCTGTATAACTTGACTGGCCTGTGTGGCAAGGCAGTAGAGCCACCCTCTGCTCATTTTGGAATTATAGCTGGCACTTGTATGGGTGATGGGAAGGATGGAAGTGAACTGGACTTCTTTTGTGCATCCATGCAGGGTCTTCCCTAACCTCTGGCTGCAGTCCAATTTATGGAAGTTGGAAAGGAGTGAATGAGATTTGGTATCAGAGGACTTAGTAACTCCTGATAATTTAATAAAAAGTTAATTTTCATGCTTTTAAACTACTGGGATTTCTCTTTACAGCCTGAAGGTTTGCATAGCATATTCATATATTATGACCCAAATTCTCTTTTCTACTTTTATAAGCAGAGAAAAAACAAAACATATTAATCCAAGGAAACAGTGGGTGTGTCTACACAAGATATTTACTGCACAGTTGACTAATTAGCTGCACAGTAAAAGTCTCAGCATCTACATGTGCCCCTATTAGGCTGGAGTAAACCAATTAACTCACCCCAGCAAGGTGTTCATCCAGCCTCCTTTTAAAGACCCCCAGGGTAGAAGCCAGCACCACTTTGCTTGGAAGTTGATTCCAGATCCTAGCCAACCTGACAGTGAAGTAGCACCTCCTGATATCTAGCCTGAGTCTACCCTCTGCCAACTTGTGACCGTTATTTCTTGTCATTCCTGGTAGTGCTTGGGGAAACAGGGACTCCCTCAGTGCCTGCTGGTCCCCTCTGACGGGTTTATAGACAGCCACTAGATCCCCTCAGCCTTCTCTTGTGGAGGGTGAACAGGTTCACATCCCTTAGCCTCTCCTCATAGGGCCTGCCCTGCTGACTCCTGATCATGCGAGTGGCCTCCTCTGGACCCTCTCCATGTTGTCCACATCCCTCTTGAAGTGCGGCGCCCAGAACTGGACGCAGTACTCCAACTGCAGCCTGACCAGTGCCGCATAGAGGGGGAGTATCACTTCCTTGGACCTGCTTGAGATGCATCCGTGGATGCATGACAAAGTGTAGTTGGCTTTCCTGCATCCCCACACTGTCAGCCCATGTTCATTTTGGTATCAATGATGTCTCCAAGATCCTTTTCTGCCTCTGCACTGATGAGAAGAGAGTTCCCCAGCCTGTAGTCTGGTGCTGGTTCTTCCTCCCCAGGTGCATCACCTTGCACTTGTCAGTGTTGAAACCCATCCTATTCTCATCTACCCACCCCTGTAACCTGTCCAGGTCTGATTGCAGCCTATTCCTCCCTTCTAGTGTGCCCATTTCTCCCCACATCTTAGTGTCATCTGCGAATTTGAACCGGGTGCCTTTTACCCCCTTGTCCAAGTTGCTGATGAAGATGTTGAACAGTGCAGGCCTGAGGACCGAACCCTGCAAAACTGCACTGCCCACATCCCTCCAGGTCAAATAAGACCCGTCCACCACCACTCTCTGGGTGCGGCCCTCCAGCCAGCTAGTGACCCATCTAACTGTGTAGGTATCGATGCCACAGTCTCCTAGTTTTTTAATGAGAATGGAGTGAGATAGTAAATACAAGTACTATCCTTCTGTGCAGCAGCACTTGTGTAGATGCAGCTCTGGCTGACTGGGGCCTGCAGGCTAGCTCTTCACTAAAGCAACCCTCATGTGTCAGCCAACCCTTCTGCAGCACGTTGATCTGGGGAGAACAGTCCTAGGTTGGTAGGCTGACGTCCCTAGGCCTTCTGCCAGTTCAGGCAGCTCAGACCCAGGTCAGCATGCTGTACTCCCAGTTTGACATTCAAATGGCAATAAATTCCAGAGTGTATTGCTTTGCATTAATTACGTATGTAGACACACCCACTATCTCTTAGGAAAGTCTCCTGCAGACATCAAGGGCTCTCTGTGGTTTGGGAAATGTGCTAAGGGCTTGTGTTTGTGGTTATCAGCAATAGGAGTTCATCACTGAGGGACCAGTCCTTCCTTATACAAGCAAAGCTTCATTGTCATCAGGAGTTTTGCTTCAGTAGAATGAAGTCTATATTGTAAGTTCTTATTTTTCCCCCTATAACCACACTGAATTAATGTGTAATAATATGCAGAATTAACTAACCAGTTTGAGATACCAGCCTAAAAAATACTACTCCAAATATTGTACTTACAGATTCTAAACTCATGTTGTCTATACTATTGCCCTAATCCAAGGGTTTTCAAACTTTTTTAATACATGTACCCCTAGCAGCCCCCTTTTTAGTAAGTGTACCCCGGGGGGATGGCAAGTGGTCAGATGCCAAGTGGGGGAGTGGGTGGTGAGCGGGCAGATGTGGAGTAGGGGCATGGTGAGTGACAGTGCAGCATCTGTGCAGCCTTGGTCTTGCCCTGCTACAGCCCTGCTCCTGTGAGGCAGTGGCACAGGGTGGCAGCATTCCACCATCACCCACCCTCATGTACCCCCTGGGACCTTTCAGAGTACCCCCAGGGATACATATAGCCCCAGCTGACAACCTCTGTCCTAATCTATGGAAACTGAATTAATTTGACCTCAGTAAATCACTATAGTATATATGGGCATTTCCTGCAAAAATTATCATCTTAGTATGAAATGCAGAGGAAGGAGTTAAGTGCCTAGGCAGCTTATGTTCTGAAGTTAAGTCCACCCTTGGCTCCCTCTCTGAACAGACAGTCTCCTCCCTCCACTCAGAATTTTTGGCTATGAACCAATCCTGCAATTAGATGCATAAACCTGGTTTTTCTTTCCATGCAAATTAAAAAGTAACACTTCAGAACAGTCAGCAGCCCAGGGATTAGGCATTCACTGGGGAATGGGACACATGGATTCACCTGGGAAATGGGATTCACCCCAAGTTGTTACAAAGCATGGAATTGAATAGGCTGTTCCAAATTCCAACATAGTGTCCTGCACTAGGGACAAATATTCAAAAAGCCTTGAATTGATTCAGTTTTGCAGGTTAGTCTAATCTGACTAGGCTGACTTGGTTTGTAACTGCACAGACATCCCAGAAATGCAGGCACATGCCTGCGGTGACTCAGCTAGAAGATGGGGGATGGGCACTAGAGCAGCCTTCTATTCCCTTCCACAGTGCTAAGCTGAGAGGGGCGTTGCTGGGCTCTGGCAGGACGCTTTGATTAGGAAGGGGTTCCTCCCCTCCCCCCATTCTGACCAATCCAGCAGGGAATTGATAACATAGTATTTATCACCCCTAACTCAATGTTTATCACCCCATTAAGGAAACAACAGAGGGACATTGCCAGCTAACTGCTGAGTCTGTCTTCGTCCTATCTGCCACAGCATGGATCGTAGCCAGCATGTCATCTGCTAGATAATGCTGAGAGGTGTCTGCATAAGGCAGAGGGGATGGGGGAATCCCTGCTTAGCAGGGAGTGGGGCAGGGAGGCGGGGAGCAGGAGGAAGCCAGGCAGCCGCCTGCAGTCTCTGCCAAGCTCCAGCCAGGGAGCAGAGGGGAGGGGCTGGCTCTGCTCTCGAGCAGAGAGCCCCACCCAGCCCAGAGAGCATGCCAGGATGCTGGGGAGTCTGGTTTAACTTAAACCAGCTAGGGGTCTTGGACAAACATTGCATAAACCAGTTTGAGCCAAACCAGTTAAGTCTGATATTACATTCAACCAAGTGTATCTCAAACCAGTTTCAGCCATTTTCAAACTGTTTTATGTGCACTGAACATCTGTTCTGTTACAGGTTTAGACCAGTTTCTGATCACTTAAACTGGTTTATGTATAATGTACCAGTTACATGTGTAATATCCCTAGCCCTAAGCACTAGGCATAAATTGTAGTTCAGTTTAGCCTGTCTTAAAGAAGAAGCTTGCATAGCTCTCAGGTAAACAGCTCCCTTCCAGCATTAATGATTACAGAGCTTTTATGGCCAGTGCCACTAATACCTTGCTATTCCCAGAGATCTGACAATCTCCTTGATTGCTGCTTTTAAGATCATTACTGTGAAAATGTGAAATTCACAGTGGACATTCCTCTCTACCTCCTGACATTCAGTTGTATACACATTAGAAATGAAGCCAAAAAGTGTGTAAAATATTCTTTACTCAGCAAACCAACAACACAGGCATTCTTATTACCATCTAAGGCTTTGCATGAAATTTGAACAATTGCAATCTTAAATTGCCTCAGTTTGGCTTGAGGAATTACTTCCCCATACTGTATAGCTGTATAGCAAAGTATCCTATATTATTTTCAAATTCTGAAAGCTAGAGAATATATCCTGGATCTCACAAAATCTTTTCAAATCGATCAAAATGGTACATTTATGAATTGTCACTTATAGTCCAATTTCTACTTTTACAAAATGTGTTCCATTGTTGTTTCTTTTGATCAATGAATGATCTTTGCTACACAATATCGAACTTAGTTCAATGGGCTAACTAGCATGATTAAAAATGCATCACTGCAGGATCAGGCTTTCATTCAAATAATTGTGATTTATTATTGGTATAAGTATACTGTATATGACTTAGAAATACCTATTCTGTGTCCATGTATTCTGTATAATCAATTGAGATTTAGGTTACCTCAGATGTATACAAAGAGGAACACGGCAATAAAAACATCTCAGTCTTGTCCATTCATTCATTCACAGTTGTCATTTCCAGTGGTGAATTGTGTAGAAACATTTTAATAAAGGGAGGAGAATTGAACAAGAGTCATACTGATTCCTCCATGCCGGAATGTAATTAAATCATGCTTGGTGAAGCCCAGTAGCATTCCCAAAGTCAAGTAGAATAGGGTGCTATTAGTAGGGTGACCATATATCCTGTTTTAACCAGGGCAGTTTCAGATTTCAGAGACTGGTCCTGGCTGGCTGTTGAGAATTATAATGGGTGTCCCAGAAGTGCGGGAGCATGGAGCACTGCCTGGCCAGGAGTTGGAAAGGTGCAGAGTGCCTTGCAGGCAAGCAGCCAGGCAGGCACCACTTGTTGTCTGGCATGATACTCCACCCCTGTCTACCTGTGAGCAGAAATCTGGGGCAGTGTCCCAGTTTTCCCGGAGGTTGTCCCAAAGTCCCAGAATTTCCATATGGTCAACCTAACTATTGGCAACTGACTACAATCAATACTCAAAATAATATAGGAAAAATTATATTAAAACTTTTTTTAAAATGTCTGTGGCTGAAGTCACCTATACAAAATTCTGTTCTCTAACTCACGGGACTAATTTCACTGAGAGGGACCACTGGCTTAAGTAGTGGTAAAACAGAAGACAGGTAGGTATTAAAAAGGATAACATCAAACCACATCTAGGGCAATTTTCAAAATTATCCAATTAAATAAAATAAGACCATGCTGCTAACTGAGCTACAATGGAGCTTTTTTAATACTGATATGATTATTTAAACAAACTAACTAGATTTTCAGAAGAGGCTAGTTATAATCCAAATTGCAGTCCACTTTCATTCTTTTTTCACAACAAGCAAAGCTTGTACTGCGTATAGAAGCCCAGCAATCCTAAGAGCTACAGGGCAATGATACCTTCCCTTTTATGAAAACACATCCCTTAGTAAGTGGAAGTGGTGGTTCTTCTACAAGAGAAGGAAGGGCAGGATTGTCATTTTGACAGTAGGGTGAAGGTTTGACCTTTGATGCTCCAGTTGAATTCAGTATCTATATGCTGTAGTTCAGGTTAAACAAAAATGGGCCAAGTCTTTTTTCCGTATGCTCCGATGAATTATAATGATCAGGGTTTGAACTTCTATGCATAGGGCTACAGTCGAGAGTGAGACAGCATTGAAATGGGACTTCATATTGTAGAAGGGTTACTGGTTTGCCTGAGGACTTTGGACAGATCAGTCTCCCTCTCTGCACCTCACTTTTCCACCTATAAAATGAGCATGCTAATGCTTACTTCTTTCATAAAATAGGTTATTATTAATTGTAAGTGAGAGCATAGTTTAGTTCTGAAGTTATTTATATCTGGGATATGTGCATATGAACATATCTTAATAGAGAAAAATCAAATAAATGTTATCCAGCTATTTTTTCCAATTTCATTTTCTAGCTGACTTTTTAATCTTCTTTTAATTAATTTAAATGAACTAAATATAGTTTTCAAAATGTTCATATTTTTCTTGCTTTCAAAATATATTCTGCAAATGCTAATATTACTGAAGTGCATGTTGGTGTAAACATTATATTAAATGAAATACAACAGTTTCCCTTCAAGATTATGCACTGCTCTACCAAAAAAAGTCCCAATCTTCCCTTACCCTTTTATGTTCTGAAGAATAAAGCTTAAACACAAGTATTAACATCCAGTTTCTCTCATCTCCAAAAAAATAACTATTGCTTGATATATCTTTGTTGTTTATCAGTCACTGTTATGACTGCTAAAAAGGTCACAAAGGACTTGTGGCACCATAAAGGTTATTTTTGTTATTCTAAGAAGGAAGTATTGACATATGATATACTACCAAGATAATACAGACACTCTCTCAGCCTTTGTTAATGAATCTAGTCTACATGTAGGCCTGGAATCTTAAACAGAAATGCTAAAATCCCCTTAATTATTTTGTCTAAATCTACAGGGTTTAGGACCTGATTCTAAATCGTTATTGGTAAAAGCAGAAGCTGCATTTTTAGCTCTGACTTCTGTGCCCCAAATTTACAGCAAACATAGAAATGAGCTACAAAAGCATTCCGCATAATGGTATGACTTTTATTACATTTCTCTACTATTAAACTCATAAATATATGTTAATGTTAGAAAGATGCATTTCCATTTCTTAGATTAATTTGGATGAAATAAAGATCTCTAAGTATTTGCTGTTTGTTATATGATGTGTCTTTCCTTCTAGTGAGAAAATAAATGATGTAGCATAGTCTAAGTGCCAGTATTAATTTTCACTTAAACAATTACTCATTTAACATGAATTGTGCACTCTTCAGAAATGCTAGTGGGCCTGATTCTTGATGACTTCAGGGGCAGTTTTCCTGTATTTGACTGGATCGGGCATTCAATTAAGTGCAGCTAAAAAGGGAAAGCTTGTGTTCTGCTTGATATCAACCCTACCTAGTCTATGAGACAGACCCTTCCTAGTCTAATTTTCCATAACTGTTCTTTTGTTCCTCCAGGATATTTTTTTCTCACATACACTCAAGTAGTACCTGAAAGCAGAGCCTAACCCCAGCCATCTAGTCATTCTCTGATGAGGCAATACTTTCCCCCCTACAATACTAAGTTTCTAAAAATCTTATTTTCTTCAAAAATACTGTAGGCTCCAATCCTGCAAAGTAAGCGCATACTTCAAGTAAACTGTATAAATGTTCTTTTTTAAATGAAGCCCAAGTTTCTAGCCATTATGAATAAGAAGAAAGTCATCAGAGTTCAGACCAACTATAAACTCATGTAGTGATGTGTGCCTACATTTGCAGAAAGCTGGAGACAATAGCTCTGTGAGGTGTAAACTGCCTTATTCATTGCAAACATATGTTCTTCAGAAGCTTAATGACAGGTGATATATTTTCCATCAGGCTAGAATCCACCATTTCTGCTTGTGGGCACAAGTTGTACTTGCAAAATTTGTATCTGTATCTTTGGGTGTTCAGTGCAGGGTAACCTTTAATTTCATTTTACTTCAACAGGAATTTTTTCTTTAAAGGGGATGGCATAAAATAATATGAGATTTCCACCTGCCATCAGGTAGTTAGGACGTAGCTATTCACAGGTGTGACTGCAACCATATTACAGGTGTAAGCCGATTCACCAAATTTCTAAAAAAATATCCCTAAACGGAAATAATAAATACTGCTTCTAGTCCTCGTGATCTCAACAAGAAGGAAAAAAAATAGAATGCATGGATCTATGTAATGGAACAACAGAAGTAATGGCCTTATACAGCTGAGTGACATAACTGAAAAGTAACTGCGTGTTACAGTAGAATTACAGCAGAATCTAAGCAGTGTCCACTAACTGTACAAACAATAAATGCCATAAACTGCTGAAAGCAGACCTAAACAATAGCATTTGGAGCAGTTTGTTTAGCTGAACTAATTCTATAAAGACAACAGGTTTCTTCCCATTATTATAGGTTAATAGTGAAGTAGAATGTCAGCCAGTTCACTCAGTAGAGGGCTTGTTTGGTCTCTTTGTGTGGTATTTATAGCATGGTCTGGTTAATGTCAATCTTCACTTTATTGGTATTCTCTTAAATCCTGAAATTTTACCCAGACTTTTACTAATAAACCAAATCTTCTCATAGAAAAGCTATGTATATTTCCAACATATCCAGTGAAAACCTTCAAACCCCTTCTAACATATGTCCTTTTGTCCTATGCATGGTGGTATTTCATTCCAACTCCTTTTTTTTTTTGTACCGTCGTCTTTTACATCTCATTATAATCTTTCATTCCAACAGAGTCCTTGCCATATTTATATGCATATTTCTTGAAATCCTTTTGTTCCACAAGTCTGATTTTTGTCTTGTGGTAGCTTTTGTTAGCCATGAAAAAACAGAACCCTCTTGTACCAGCTACCACTGTGATGATAGTACGTTAGGATCAGTCACCACATTATGGCAAACTGGAATTTCAATATAAATAAAGTATGTTCTGAATAACATTTATGATTTGCTGTAGTACAGCTGTCCTCCTAGAACCACTAGCTTTTCTAACCACTCTTATTTTTTTAAGAACAGAGGTACGGTTTTCCCAAAATAATTTTTATATAGTATCACAGTTACAAATTTCATTTCACAGAGATTCACACAAACCTTTATTTCCCTTTCAGTTCTTATACTGCCCACTCACAAACTTGGTTCGCATTGTATTTTAAGTTTGAATGAATACGGAAAACAAATAAAAAGCCACCAAATTGTACTGTTTATGTACTGCAGGCATGTTAAGTTACTAAATTTTATATCATTTCAAACTAAAGCATAAGCTAGAGACAAACAAATTTGTTCAAAACTCAGCCCAAGTTTGTTAAAATGTTTCCAATGGAATGGTCTAATCTTTATTAACATGATTAAAGATCATGAAGAAATACACAAACAAATAAAAATACGTAGATCAATAGAACTAATCAGAAAATATAATTCCCATATTACAGGGAATTCTGACATTTTAAAATGTGTTATCAAATTGAGGTGAAATTTTTATTTTTTGTGGAATGGAAGGTTAAAAATAATCCAGTTACAAATGTTAAAATGACTTTACTGAAAAAACATTTTATTTCAATAAAGTAGAAATATTTCATTTTGATCATTTTGAAACATTCTAATAGGAAACATGATATAGTATTATCAGATATTAAATATAAATATAAAGAAATATAATGACATATTTCATGATACTACATACTATAAAATAGAAATGATACAGTAAAGTGGCAGGTAAGCAAAATGGAAAAGTTGTAACTAAACAATATAGAAACAGCAAATAGAAAATCTATGCTCTGGGTTTGAATCATTTTGAATTTCTCCATCAAAATATTCATTGAAATTAACAAGATCAATGCAATTTTAATTTGAAAAAAGCCTTTTCTGATGGAAACCTGCTCCACTAAAAACATTTAGAGCAGCTCATAGATTAGGGACTGATATTTGAAATAAAAAGAAAAAGAATCTGTACTTTTAAAAAAAATGCAGAATTCTTTGTATTTTAAGGAGAAAAACTGTGTCCAAACTGTCCCCAGTCACTTATTCCTTTTGTATCCAGTACTTTTATTGCCATCTTACTTAATTGTGACGCTAAGATGAACAAAAGCTAAGATTATGGCTTTAATAGTTTTTGTAATGTATCATCAGCTGTGTGTTAAACTCATACTGGAAGTCAATAGGAGTTTTGTATAAAAAATCAGTGGCTCCTTTTTCAGTCCTTTATTCTCCCCCTCCTATTAACTGCTCTAAGGAAAATTTGCTTTATATCTGCCATCTAAGTTATTGTGTAATTCAATTATCAAACTTACACTGTTTAAAAAATAAGTGATCTTCTATTCCGACTGATGCTTATGCCATTTAAATTTTTAAAGTACTAGCATTAGCATTAAGTTTAGCCTGGAATGATAGATGTTAGATTCAATCACTGTATGGCTCATAGACCATGGGATCAGAGTAATTTTAATGTGAACATGAAAAATCCAAGAGCTACACTTATATTTGACCTCATACCCAACTTCACTGAAAATTACTGCCTGATATTTCTTTTTTTCCAGGCCAGAACATAAATTGCTAAGTGAAGGAAAAGTTTTGCACCCATCACAAGGGTCTGTGTATGCTGCATCTGTTTGGTCATCTGCTTCCATGTGCTTCCATGTGTTTAGTACATGTACGTGGCTTGTATTTACTACAAGTATTCAGCCTAAACCTTGGTATCTTGCATTTTTTTAACAGGCTGCATTAAAGAAAATCCAACAGCATTAGCTGAATTCTAACTTGCCTCACAGGCCCGCACATTATAGGAAAAGGCATTATTATCCCCTTATTTTTTTTATACTGGCTGCATTGTGGGGGAAAGTATGAGTTTATGGAAGAGCAACCTCCAACAGGGTGATGCTTTTCACTCAGAAGCACAGCTAGTGGGCACAGCTTTGGTTCTGACCCTCTTGATGCCAGCCAACATATTTGGAGGTTTTGGCCAAGCCATAATTACTTAATTGTGCCCTTTTTCTTTAAGAAATTAAATCTGCGTATCTAAAAGCAAGATTCCCCCAAACTTTTCCACAAAATATACCTCAACCCTAACATGCCTAATTTACTATCAAAGACTATTAACCCTTTTAAAGAAAAGATTAGGGCATGCTCCTTTGTCAGAGAAGGCAAAGTGAACAGTAGTTATGGAGATTAGTTAAAATAAGAAACTGGTAAAAAGGTTTGAGGGGACAGGCAGGGTCTGCAAAAGGCTTGGGAGGATTAAGGGAGGGGGCTGGCAGGATCTGCAGAACCAATCAGGGTGATCAGGGTTGCAGGCAACATCTGCAGAAGGATCAGAGGGGGCCTGGCAGCATCTGCAGGAGAGATCAGGGTTGCAGACGGCATCTGCAGAAGGATCGGGGGGCAGGTGGGATCCATGGGGAATTGCTGGGGTCCAGGAGGGTTTTACAGGATCAGGAGGGCTTGTGGGGCCTTTGGAGGGGCTTGGGAGAACCAGGGCTTATTTTTAGCAGCCCAACCTCCCCCATCCCTCCTACCCCTTTCCTTACCAATACTTACTCTCTCAGCTCCCTGTATTGGTGAATGCTGATAAAACTGGCACCTGGAACAGCTTGAGGGCTGGGAGGTTCGCTGGGAGCTGGCTGGTCCATAGAGGTGGGGTGGGGGAGGTGGACCAGCACACTACAAATAGCCTGGTGCCAAGTAGGAAAAGTGCAGCCCTGGGACTGAGACCAGCAGCTAGGCTTTCCAAGCCCTGGAGCTGCACAAGTAACTGTACTGAAGTTCAATGCACCGGTTTAATCTAGATAAATTAAGTTTGAGTCAGGTCTATTTTAGACCAAGTTCCATCATTTTCAGACTAGCCTATGTGCACTGAATTTCTGTAGTGTTAAAGGTTTTAACTGATTTCCAGACACTAAGACTAGGTCTAAGTGTAAGGTCTGCACCTCGGTGAGCTAAGTTGATTGAACAGATTCCCTACTCTCCCCCATCCCTTTTTGGGTTTATTAAACGTTTATGTTTTGGGGGTTTTTTAAACAATTTGAGACAGAATTAGTTAAAAATTCCCATTAGATCGTTCGGGCACTAGGAATTATTTTGAATTTTCCTTGTTTTTTCAAATTTTGTCTGGAAATATTTGCTATAAATTTGACCCGCGTTTGTGAATATTTTCAGTTCTCTTTCCCCAAAAGCACATTTTAAATTTTAAAAATTACAAAAGAAGAAGGTGGCTCGCTCACCTACATCAAAGCCCTTGGATTGTCAGATAAGCTATGTTATAGTAATATTAACATTTATTCTGTGGTGCTGTTATTTGTGGAAACAAAGCTACATTTATGAGGTTTTTTAAAATAATAAATTTGGGTTCTTTTTATTTGCTTTCTATTTTCTAAGCCACAGATCACATTTTCAAGATTTTCTGCAAAATCATGAAGATTAATTGGGGTAATTTTTATCTCTCTCTCAATTTAAGCAAAAATCTATCAGAATTTCTATCTCTATTTCCAAATATTTTTGATAAAATCACAAGAGTTGATAACAATGGTTTTGACTGGACTTTAGACACTCTGATATTGGTATGACTTTTTAAAAAATCATGATTGAAATGAGAGAAAATGAGCCTCTCTGAGGATCTAGATTAGATGACACTAGTACATTGCAAAACTTAACTATCCATAGTTCATCCTTAGTACTATTTATCTAGGCAATAAGAAGCTGAGTTACTGTACTATATCTCTCCTAGAGTTATATGAAGGAGGAACTGTATGAACCAATGCATAAACTGTATACTAGAGCAGTATTTCACTTAGCTTAATTAAAATGCCAACAATTTAATGTGCACTGTAAAACTAAGGAAAAGAGATGAAAGTTATAAGCATATTTCCGTGTGATGTTTCTTGTAAGTAGACAATATAACTAACTAATTAAGAACTTTATGTAAGGCAAAATTCAGACAAATCTTGGGCTGCCCTGTAGGATACAATATGTATTAGTTTTTGTTTATGAGCAACTTTGAACCTAAACATGATAAATAAAAGATATTATCAGGATTCAAAATGACAACATTATAAGAACATTTTAATACAGGGACTTCAAACTCAAAGTGGTAGGGAAGGGTTTGGGGGTCTTTGCTTGTTTCTTTGCACAGATTTTTGTGTACTTTTGAGTATATAAAAGCACTTTAAAAAGTTAAGCAAGAAAATGTCCTGTGTGTCCCTGGACAGTTAATGTAAATTAGAGAAATTTCACTCAGTAGACAGTAATACTAATGTAAAACCTGTAAATCTATAAAATGTTGCTATATAAAAGGTCAGAAATATAGATACATACCCTCTCTGTCATCATCTTTTAAAGACATCCATCACTATAACATCTGAGACTCCCAAGAGATAATCAAGCGACAGTAGGTCAGTTGTCTAATTTTCTCCCTTGCTTTTCCCTAGGCACTAAGGCTAAGTACTAATTATTATTATTATTATTATTATTTCTTTCTTCCCTTGCTTCTAATTCCCTTTTCCATCTTCCCCTCTCACTCTCTTCCTTTCTAATTATCTTCCTGCTTTTTTTCAGCTTCTATTTCTCCTCTTCTGTTCTGGTTTGCTATTTATATTTGCAACTGTGGGAAAACTAAATTGAAGATGTGAACATTACCCTTTGTTCTGGAGGCAATGAAATTTGTGGTCACTCTTATCTCCTCTAGTAATGAGTTCCAAAGCCTTGGCCTTGTTGCCAAGAAATATCTGTCTCACAAGCTTCACCCTTGAGGTTGACAGCTTCATAGTTGCAGAGGAACAGAACTGTCAAGGGAGGCCGTCACAGCAAACAGAGAGGGTCTTTGAGACATCTCAGGCCAATTCCATGGAGAGTCTTAAAGATTAACATTGAGGCCTTAAATTTGACCTGGTGTTCTGTGGGTAGTAGTGCGGTGAACAGAGGTCCCAGTTACGATGCTCTCAGAAACTATTGCTGCTGAGGAGGATGCCTGCTGTATTGTGGTCTAATTAAAGCTTTTTAATACTGAAGTGTTACTACCTAGGCTTGGAAAGCTGCAGTAGTATGAGGTCATTTTGGCCTAATCTTTCCATTTCTAAGTGCCGTGTTGTTTCCAAGTGATTTCTGATTCTAAATAGAGATAACTAAGGTCTTGAGATAGGCAAGGACTAAGGGATTGAAATCTTTATTCTACTTTTTATTTTTACCACCATGAAGGATGTAGGGTCAGAAATAGTAACCAAGACCCTATGCCTTTTAAGATTATTTTGATCAAAGCTAATCCCTCAAACTGCAACTTTAAGTCAGCTGGCAGCCAGTGCAGATGATTAATTACCTATGTACTGTATTTACTCAAATATAAGACAGCCCTGAATATAAGATTCCCCAATAATTAGATTCTATATATGGAAAAATTATAAATTTGTTATAATGTTCCAGGTACAGAATCTAAGGATTGGAGGGTTGTCCTGAATCCCCACCCCATACTGCTACAGCAGGGAAAGCAATGGCTGGGGTGGCCCCCTTGCTCTCTGCCCTGCCCACTTCTCCCCACCGCAACCTTCCTGCCACCTGCACCCCACACCCCCACCTTCCCACAGCCTCTGCCCCTTTCCCCCAACTCCCCAGTCTCCGGCCCTTCCCCCTGCCACTCCCTGCAGTTTCTGCCTCATCTCCTTCCTCCTACCCCTTAGGCTGGGAACAGAAGTTACACATAAACTGGTATAAGTGTTCAAAACTAACACAAAAGAAGTTCAGTACACATAAGCCACGTTCAGAATGACTGAAACCAGTTTAAGATAAACCTGGAGGGATACAGTATCAGCAGCATCAATACTGCTGATTGGCCAGGCAGGGGAATGAGTTTCCATGTTCTCTGTGCCTGGAGAGACCCCAGCCTGAACCAGAGCCAAGACATGTCTGACAGTAAGGGAGAGGGAAGGGAACTGGGGGCAGAAGCTGCAGAGGAGAAGTGGAGAGGGAGACCGGATGCTGCTGTGGGTCTGACTCTGGCTCCGACCCAAGCTCAGCACCAGAGTTAGAGGTGCAGCAGCATCTGCTCCTCCATCTGCTTTGATATGAATATAAGATGATGGGCTTTTTTCCCCATGCTGACCTTATATTTGAATAAATACAGTGATTGTCTTCTTGAAACAGCAGTTCCACAGCCCTTGCGAGTCCCATATGGTTTGAAGATGTAGTACCTTGTATACTGCAGTGCTGTAATTTCACCTTGAGGTGACAGAGGCACGAATTACTAGACTAAGATTTGTATTTGAATTTAAAGTAAGCTATCTTTTTAACAAGGCCAAATGATAAAATGCAATCTTGGCAATATCCAGTATCTGAGTATTCTAAGAATATCACAAGCTCCCAGCTGGCAAACCTTAATACCAGGTGGCAAGCATAGCCACTCATTGGGAATACCAACATAAACTTCACTTTTTTTTCTGTTTGCCTTCTCCCTCCTGTAAGCATTAAGTCAGTCTTATCCTTGTTGAGTCCTAGCCAGTTAACCTTCATGCCTGCCCAAATTTCCTTATGAACAATCTTGCCCACAAAAGGAACTCTGAGAAAACCAGAACCAAAAAATAGATTTGCATGAATCCCTGAGGAGCAAGAGAGCTGAGTTTCACAAAGCTCTTGTATTAACCCTCAAGCCTTGCTGTTTTTCTTTTGTACCCTACTTGCAAATGCAGCGCCAAGCTCTGATTCTGCGTCAGTCTACAGGAGTTTTATCCTGCTGGCTCCTAATGTGTTTTTTTTACTTCTGAATTAATTATGGAATTTGAAGCCAGAAAAAAATTGACTGGCAAACTGAAAAAAAATTACTTCAGTGTTAGTCTTATGCTTTTAATGTCACTGTTTTCTATGAAGTAAAATAAACTGTGTTTTTTTAATTGAATATTAGCTTTTTTCTTTTCTAAAACAATAAAACCAAATGTGCACTAGAGGTCCAAGGAACTGTTAAGAATTATTAGAGTTTTACGAGTATTATAAGAGTTTTAAGATATCAACTATTTGCACTAGCTTTCACTATTCCTTCTTGATTCAAAAAAGTTACATTCTTTTAGGACTGACATTTTGCAGACTTTATTCATAATTGTAAGACTGCTTCCAAAGTGACTTACTCTTGCCTGCTGTTATCTCATTCAGCAAAGCCTTTGCCATCTTTTTCATTGCTCCTTGAAAGTTTTTGCCTGTAAAAAGTAAAAAAAGGTCAGCTTTAAAAAAGGTGCATCAATTAAAGCTGTCCATTTCAGCAGGATTTAATGTAACTGTTGATAGTGCAATATTATAACAACTGAAAATTTGAAGTATAGTTTTTTTAAGTAGTATGAAAACCTTTGCACTACTTCATACAATATATATGCTACTTATAAACAATACAGTATGAACATGTAGAGATATCCACTGCCGTCTGATATAAAATGTACATTGTTACATTTTATGGGCCAGATTCGGTTCTCAATTGCACTGGTAAATCCAAAGTATCTTAATTAATTTCCAGTATTCTGGATTTACCTCTGTGTAACACACTACAGAATCTGGACCTATATATTTTTGGTCCATGATCTTGAATGTGACTTTTGTCAGTTTATAGCAGTTCAGTATGTTTTAAGAATATATGTCTTTCATGTATTTTATCTTCTCTTGTGCACATCCTTCAAAATTCCTGCATTGTTAATATGAAATGTATACCACAGAAATACACACTGTCCCTGGGAGAAACAAAACTGACAGCTGGCATGTGTCTACTACAGTGTGGTACTCTGCAGATACCATGTTGCCTCCCCTCTGAGAAAGGCAAAACGGAGCCTGCTACAACATTCATTACTAAAAAGGATCACTTATAATACAGTGGTGGTGCAGATTTGACTTATGGAACAACAAAGGATATACTTTTACACATAGCATTTGTTTTACAATATACCTCGCAATTCCATTGACTAATGCTGCCTTGCTTTGTCTGGTCTACATACAGAACCATTAATATAAAAAGACACCTAGAGAATAATAGCTATTTGGCTGTTTTATTTAGTTTTCAGAAATGACCTGGAGTCATTTTGTTGAAAAACAGTAAGTTTGACGTGTACACACAATTGTGCTCACATTTGCTACAAAAAGGTTTTTGGGCATAATATCACTATGTACAGCAGTATTACTTACAGTCAAAGGAGTATACTTCTTGGGTGACCTTGGTAATGTAACTAATATAAATAAACTGCAAAAAACCCTTTCTGTTGAGTATGGGTTTCATAACTGTAGGATGGATATTTGTAAAGCACTGAGGTTATAAAAAGCAGGGAGTCCAATTCTGTTCACTTACACACAAGCTGTTTTTTCTCTTCTTTTGGAGTTTCAGGTGAGTAAAGGTATCGGCAAATGAACAAACAACCGGAAGTTCAAAGGGAATGTGGACTCCGTGTGGAACAGTTGTTATTCAGTAACTGCACGAGTACCTACTCTTATTCCAGTCAGTGAAAGCTGAATTGTGCTGTTTCATGGAGGAATAAATTGTCCTGGATTAGTTTCCCTTACCATGGGATAAGAACAGTCACACAGACACTTAGTGTGGAGCACCTGAGATAAGGTGCTTCCCCATCTCCTTTTAATTCTCTAATCTGCTCATTTGCCCATATCCTAAGGTCGTGACACTACAAGCACTTGGGCCATGATCCAGCAAAAAGCTAAACTACATGATTCTTTTAAGAACATAAATTGTCCATTTGGCTTCAGCAGAATTGTGTTTAAATGTTTTTAAATAACTTGGCCCTGACCCCTTTCCATTCTGACAATAAAAAGGAGCTCATAGTAAGCCAAGTGCCCAACCATGGAACAAGGTATGCCTTAGCATAAAATGAGAATCGGTCCCAAGCATGTGCTTAACCATTTGACATCTTTAACAGATCTCTAAGCACTTGAATAACTTTATTCAGCACCATGTCATTTATCAGCTTTTACAGTGTCTTTAACAGAAAAGAGTAAAAAGTAGAAAGAATTGTGTGGGGTAATTCACTTTTGAATTCAAAAGGAAATTGGACTTTACTAAATTTGCAATCATTTGTATTTAGCATCTAGAAACAAGGACATGTTTAAGCTTTACTAACATGAATAAGTGAGTACCTATGGATGCATGACTATTTTCCTAAAACTATATTTTAAATAGATATTTGATCTTTTGCTTACCTTTTGCCAGGCAAGTTAATTATATAACACCTTCCACTTGGAAATAGAAACATTGCCAGAACAATTATGTAACTAACCAACTTTAACTGTATATTTGGATTAATTTGGCTACCAGCAGAATCCAAATGCACAGCAATAATATAAAAGGTGACACTATAGAAAGTGGAGTCATGTAGGTATAGAACTAATATACATTCTTAAGATATACTAAAATATATTATTTCTTTACTTTTTTTTTCTTTTAAACAAAATGACCAGCTTCTAAGGTCAAAGGGGGATAAAGTCAAATAGGAACCAGCTACTAACTCTACAAAGATTTATGTATGTGCTTAACTTTAAGCATGTGAATATTTCCAGGGATTTCAACAAGATTTCCAGATGCTCAAAATTAACCACATGCATAAGTCTATGCTGTATCAAGACCTTTAAGGGACACAGTGTAAAAGGAGATTTAGAAAAATTCTAAAGAATTAACAATCTATATCTTTTCTAACTTGTCTTTTAATTTGACATCAAAATAACATCAGCATTAAGTTAATTTGAAATTATTCTTATTGTAATAAACTATCAAAATAAGAGGGAACACTAGGAGCAAATGCAGGGCTCACCCTTTTTCAAGTCTGAAAGCCAAAATCCAAATTCGACAAAGGTGACAAAAGATATTTGTGGACATTTATTTCACAAAATAACTGTGCAATTTGTCACAAAGCACAGTTTCACTTCTGAGGAAATGCAGCTCTGAATTCACTTGGGTGTTGCAAGTCAGGGCCAAGATGCAATAGCAGAGGTGTGTTAGGGAGCTTCTATAACATTTGCTTGCATTCTGTCAGGCCCTGGTTGGTCCTTTCAAATATCATTTTCATGAACACGCCAGACATTAACCTGAATGTTTAAAAAAATGCTCTGTGACTGGAATTTCTTTTGAAAAGTTGACATAACATTTCTTTTTCTTTTTGAAAAAGGAATAATTGATTTATATTTCAAATAAGAATCTTTATTTCTGATAAAACTTGTGATTATTTTAGAAGTGCCCAGAAGTGAATTAGGCACTTTGCAGGAAAAGAAAGGAGAGGAGAGCAGACGAAAGAAGAGAGGAGAAATAACTCCTTAATTGTAATGATGCTTTGGCCCTGAGTCCCTGCCCCAAGATCTTATAAACTACCACCCTGATTTTTTGATGAGTTATTGTTCCGTGAAGCCCCCTGAGTTTACATGCAGTTGCATTCTGGGGTTGACATTTGCCTAGGGTTGCCTAAATTGGAACCTTATTTTAGACATGATACAGTAATATGAAAAACACTAGTACTAAATATGTATAAATCATTCTCTTTGTAGCATTTAGTATCCACTTTGCCCAGGTTGTAGTATCCACTGCACCCAAAGGAGTAGGCAACAGAGAATCTGAGTATACACTTAATGCAGGAGAGCGATCTGTAAACCCATTTAAATTAGCACTCAGAAACCTAAAATTAAGCATATGCCAACTTCAAAGAATCAGGAGCCAATTAGCAACTAGTTTCAGTACCAGGCTCAGATTGCAAAAGTATTAACATTGATTCATTTAAGTTTTACCTGAATTACTGAAGGGCAAAACATTATATTTGGATAGACATCATCTATATAACAATTCAGTTTTTTACTATTTTCATTGTTAGCAACTTGCAATGCAGGATATTTATAAATATAACTATTTAGTTCAATGATGCATCTTATTTCCTTCTACCACACATTTATGTTCAAAACAAGCCTATTTCTAAATTACAAATAAAGACCAAACAAAACAAACTCTAGTGAAGAAAAAAACCCACAATTTAAAACTCTTGCTTTAAATGGAACTATTTAGTGTTATCTAATCCGTTTCTGTAAGTGGAAATTTAATAAAAATTGCTACAGGTACCTTTTTATGTGTGAGTGAAACTTTAACAGGAAGGGGGTTAAGAACTTAAACCTAAGTAACAATAGAGCTGCAGTGAAAGAGGGATGTTCTTTTTCATGTGTATTGTCTAAACTAGAAGGCCTGTCATTCAAGAGAGTAGATGTACTTTGACTCATGGGTGGCGATGGATAGTCTAAGCTTAGCCTGAGTCCTTCTTCTAAATGCTGAGTTCTGCAACCAGATCCTGACAACTTCCCTGCAGTGCTATGGCATGTTTCACGAGTACGTGCCAATAGGATTAGCATCAGCCAGCAATTACAAACTCTTCTTTGTGCAGCATGAAGAGTTTTGATTTCTATGTCAACTAATGCTGTATTTCAGCCTGTTTGGGGGTGAGAACTATATGCTAACTATAGCTGGATTCACTGCAGCTAAACAAAAAAATAAGAGACGTTAAGACATTTAAATTGGAGCCCAATTCTGCCATATTTGTAGTACCTTACTTTGCAAATAATACCAAAAAAATTACTGGGGCTATAAGCAGACCATCACAATTGCTATATATATTATTGTTTAAAAATGTTATACAAAGACACCAAGGGTGCTTCCAGTTTCTGCCATGCGGAGCTGGGCCAGCAGCTGCAATGCAGCTCCGGGAAGCCTGGCTCCCCTTTTGAGTAGCACACACTACCTCTGAGTGCACTGCTCTGCTTTTTTTCTTGTTTTTTTTTGACCCCTGGTTATCCAGGGGTCAAAACACCCTGCAGAACAGTGCACGCATGGGCAGCACTCCCTTGCAGTGCAGAGAACATCTAAATGTGTGGTATGTGGTGCTGCAGATGTGTTTGTGGTGCCACATATCTCATGGCTGAGCTTGTCTGGATGTGGGCCATGGGCATACCCACATATGCAGGCATGTGCATTTGCAGCAGCTCAAATAGCAGCGGCACAAATTTGTGCCAGAGAATTGTACCTCAGCACATGTGCCTGAACATGTACTTTGGTGTGTGGCAAATTGTGTCAGTTGGGGAAAAAAGACCCTGCCCAGCTCCTCCAGGATCTGCAGCCAGGGGGAGCTAGAAGCTGAAGCCAGCATCAGTGTTGGCCCCAGCAGTATAAAAAGCTGTCCTGGTGAGCAGCTCAGGACTACTTGATCTTACGAGCTTCCATGGCCCAGCCACTTGATATATGCACTAGCCCCCTGTGCCAGCTGGACTGCTGCACCATTCAGCATTCTGACCTAGAGTGGCCCTTATACCCTCTACCCACTGCAGCAGTCTGGCAGTGGGGGCTGCTGCCTGGCTGTAACCTGCTGCCACCTGTGATAGCATCCACCCCCTTGGACCTGCAGCCCTATGTCTTCATGCCTGCCAGACCTGAATGGGGACTATACAACTGCCTGGGCTGTGGCATGGGCACTGTAGCAGAGCCATCTGCACCTCTGGGCCAGCTTCCAGTGTGTTGTGGCTGCACAGCTGGCCTTTGTATGGCACTGCTGCCATGTCTCCCCCTGCCCTGACCTGCCCTGTGGGCAGCTAACATCTGGAAGATGTTCTCATTGTGGTGGTTTGTTTGGAACTGTCAAAGCATGTCCTCCTGGTTCCAAATGGCCAGGAGGCCAGCCACCTCATTTGTCCTCCACCTGGGTCTTGGTGCCAGCCCTGGCAGGCTCCTCTGCCTGGGTCCTGCCACTTGCCTCATCAGCAGAGATCCTGGTGCTCCCTGTTTAAAATTTGCAATTTCTCTGATAAAAAACCAAAATTCACTTTTTAAAATACCCCAAAATCCATGTTCGTCCACAATTAAAATGAAATGCCACTATATTCATAGAATCATAGAATCAGTGAGTCGGAAGGGACCTAGACAGATCATTGAGTACGACCCCCTGCCAATGGACAGGAAGGAGCACTGGGGCTGGGAGGGGTCATAAGACCCCAGCCAGGTGCCTATCCAATCTTCTCTTGAAGATTTCCAGGGAAGGTAAGAGCACCACATCTCTGGGCAGCCTATTCCAGCCTCTGGCCACCCTTACCATGAAGTGATTCTTCCTAATATCTAACCTAAACCTATCCTCCCTCCGCTTGTGGCCATTGTTCCTGGTGACCCCAAGGGGGGCCCTGTGAACAGACTTTCCCCGAATCCCTGCTGCTGGCCCCTGATAAAGTTGTAGGCAGCTACAAGATCCCCCCCTCAATCTTCTCTTGTGGAGACTGAAGAGATTCAGGTCCCTCAGCCTCTCCTCACAGGGCTGGCCACGGAGGCCCTCAACCATACGAGTGGCCTCCTCTGGACCCTCTCCAGGTTCTCCACGTCCCTCTTGAAGTGCGGCGCCTAGAACTGGACACAGTACTCCAGCTGCAGCCTGACCAGCGCCACATAGAGGGGGAGCAAGACCTCTCTGGACCTGTTAGTGATGCCCCTGTTGATGCAGGACAGGGTGCGGTTGGCTCTGTCTATTGCTTCCTCGCATTGGTGACTCATATTCATCCTGGAGTTAATATTGTTGCAGCAAGGGAAGTTTAGGTTAGATATTAGGAACATAATTCTTGCTAGGATGGTAGTAAAACACTGGAACAAGTTACCCAGAGAAGTGGTCGAATCTCCATCCTTGGAGGTTTTTAAGACCCAGCTAGACAAAGCTTTGGCTGGGATAATCTAGTTGGAGATGGTCATGTTTTGCGCAGGTAGTTGGACTAGATGGCCTCCTGAGGTTCCTTCCAACCCTAATTTTCTATAATTCTATGATTCTCTCTCTCTATATATATACATAAATACATATATATATATATATATATATATGTGTGTGTGTGTATATATATATATATACAGAGAGAGAGAGAGAGAGAGATCAGGAGATCAGTTGGGCAATGTTTTATTGATATATTTACAATTTGAAAGCAATTTGGAAGCCTACCAGTGCCTCTATCATCATAATAAAATATATTTGTAACATCTATATGCTTTGGTGTCTGCTTTTGGTTTTTTCATCATAAAAAAATCAGAACTCCCCCTGACCCCTTTGCTAACCAGGATGTGGGGACAGCTGCCCCTACAGTCACAGCTCCTGCCAGTGGCTCCCATCCTGTCTGGAAGCTGGGCTCACAGGTTGTGAGATGTGGGGTTTGCAGGAGGGGGGTGGGAAGGGAGCTGGGGGGTGTGAGGTTCTTGGGCGGGTGTGGTGGGGTTGTGGGTGGGTGTGGGGGGGGCGTGGGTATAGCAGGGGAGATGGAGTCTGTGGGTGGATGTGTGGAGGGTGGGGGATGTGGGAGATATGGGGTTTCTGGGAGAATTGATGAACTGGCGGGGTGGGCCTGGCTGGGTCAGGCCAGCTCCATTTGCCATCTGCAGACCCTGAGCCAGGCAGCGTTATGCCACCGTGGGGCTGTGCCTGCAATGGATCATGAGTCTCCGATGGCTTGGCTGGCTGCTGCTACCAGTGCTGGGGGCTGTGTGCCAGAGGGAGTGGAGGGTAAGGGTGACAGGCATGTGGTGCCCCCCACCCCCAAATCTCCCCATAAACCCTGCACCCACAACCCCTACCAGAAACCACACGGTCCCCCTCCTGTCCCTACTTACCTGGGACAGAGCCTGGGTCTGCTCCACTGCTGCAGTCTTGCCCCACTTCTATTTGCCCCAGCATGCTGAGGCAGTGTGCTGCAGCATTATGGGCATGGAGCAGCCATAGAAATGCTCTGGCGGTTGCTTCAGCCTCTGGTTGCTTAAGGACACACTCCAGGAGCATGCCCTGCCCCACTTTTTTTCTGCTTTTTTTTTATATATATATATACTGGGATTTCCCACTATAAAATTTAGAGTCTGCACTGCAAATATGACTCAGCAAGCCTCTTGCAGCATCTCAAACTACTTTGAGATGCTGCAACAGGCAAGTGCTCGGTCTTCTGGATGCGGCCCAAGAGTCTCTAATACCACTTCCATACCCTTCTTCAAGCCTGATGCCAGACCCTGAGGAGCCCCAGACATGTTGTAAAGGCTTTGGGAGGAAAGGACCTCAGAAGAAAGGAGGCATAGCTAGGGAATAACTGTTGGCTGTAGTATGTTCCTTTTGAGTCTAGACATATTTACACATAGGAATTCCCTTGGAGATCAGTTCATGTTCACAAGTAGTTCTTTGCAATATTAAAAAAATAAGACTTAAAGCTGTCTTCATCAAAGCTACAAACAATTTGCTTTGAAATATCCAGAAGTGTAAATTTAAACCTGTATGTTCTTTTGGTGTAAGTCTATGTGAGAACTCTCATTTCAGACTAAGCGCAATATTTTGGTTTGGCTTAAGTTGCATTCTTGTCAATTGTAGCCAAATGAGATTGAACCATTTTTATTGAGATAACCGTATCTATGCATAGACTTGAATCAAAATAACTAAGATACTGTCCACACACAAAGTCACCCTGGTTATCACTTGTATCAATTTAGTTAAACTGGTGTGATTTTGCACGTTCATATATTGTACTGGTTTAACTTTGTATGTGTAAACTTACATACACAAACTAAACTGATGCAAGCAAGATTAAAATCTACATAAGAGTGTCCACACACACAATTACACCATCCTCAGGTAAACCTCTGTACATAGACCATACTGAAACTGGTTTTAGGACATCAATTCAACTGGGATCATATAAATAATATGTAGGCTTGCTCTTAGACCTTCAAAATACAAGACATGCTTCTCTAGTCCAGACTGCCTAAATAAAAGTCTCAGAATCAGTATTCCACTGAAAAAAATCACATTTAATAAGATGCATCGTGTTATATTAATTTACAATTTGCTTTTTTGGTAGTGATCGCTGCAGTATATTCATGCACAGAAATTTCCACTGAATACAAAAGAAATACATTTAACAGTTTCTGTTTAAAACTCAAACAAATATCTCTAGAACTTTGCTTTCCACTATTTGCTTTTCTCTAATCATTCCTCAAAAGTGAAGTGAGTGTTTCCTAGACCATAAAAATAAGGCTAAATTCTGCTACTTCTTTCCAGTGTAGTAGCACCTTTCCGCATGAATAATGAGGCTACTTGTGAATGAAGGTGCTATTCAATATGAGTTAGGGTACAAGACTCTAAATAAGGTTCTCAGGATTTAGTCTGGTATGTTTAAGGTATTGTAAGTGAAGAATGATTTCTTCTTTTTATCTATGTATCTGAAGTCAATGGGATCAGTTTACAGGAAAATCTGTAAAAGGAAACCTCATAATGTTTTCCCAAACCTCTCAGCCCCTACCCCGGGTGTCTGAACAGTGGGGGTGACCTGGCACCAAGTGTCTCAAATCTACAGAATTAATTCTCTTGAAATCTAGTACAGCCATCTCAACCGGGGGTTAAAATGATAAATTTAATCTAATAACCCTGGGCTCTTTATATGCAATTTCTTTTGCGAGCAGTAAATTAGTCTTATACTATGAATCTAAAATACATTTTATCTTATAAATATATATTTACATAAATTACATTATATACATGCATATCTCTCCATTTATCATGCTGTATCTGTTTTACAATGGGAATAATGACATTTAGAATGTACCAAGCATATTATCAGAAACTTAATATGGGTTCTACAGCATAGAGAAGTTTTTGGGACAAACAAGTTGTACTTGACAGCTTGGATGTATGAGAAAGCTGTCACAAATTATCCATTTCAAAAGAAAACTTCAGCAGATCTTGTTGCATTTCCAGAATGGAACAAAGCAATACTTTATGGCTAAGAAATGGATGAGAGCCAGGAGTCAGTACCCTAAGGTGAAAGTTTCTAGCAAACTTTCAGTTTCTAAACAGGAATCTTCCTATTTCAAAACAGTGTAAAAAATAAATACATACCCATTCTGGAGACATTAATAATGAGGCAGGATGCTCCACTCGGCTGATTCTGTGTTATGCTTCAGTTGTAGACTAGCCAGAAGTGTAACAGAAAAAGTGCACTGAACATGACAACTAAAAAACTTGCACCACATCCAAGCAGCCTCTCTTGTCTATACAGATGTAAAGACTCCACAGTAAGCCCCTGAAAGGGGACATTTATGTGTTTTATGTTAATTTAAAATGCTTGGAAACAGCCAAAAGGGAAGATTAGTTCCCCAGAAATCCTAGTCTTAAACCTTTCTTAAGCCAATGCACGTCTATGATGTTTCATTAAAAAAGTGACTGCAATTCTTTTCTGCTATTTCTGAAATATTTCATACCTTTAAGTTTTGGTTTTGTCCTTTCAGTTTCTTTACAGCAGAAGTCAGAATTATCTCTATGTCCCATGTCCTTATTTGACCATATTTTCCTAATCTAGAGTCTAATTTGCCCTTTCTCTTCTTTGTGTGAAGAGATTCCTGTACCCATGGATCTCTGCTTTGAGAGCATGAAATTTGGGTGGGACCCCTGAATAGCACGTTCCTCCGGTGCTTCCAGAGCCTCTTGGCAATGGCTGTACAATTTTTACAGCTTTTCAGATGAAACAGAGATGGGACAAGCCTTAGATTCTTCCCCCATTCAAAGCCCAGAGTGAAGGCTCCTTCTCTTGAGCAACCCCTGAGGCGGGCTTCTGGTGCCAAAACAGTCACTGAAATCCCTACTGGAGGAGTCAGGCTGTCCAGAGACCAGATGGAGCCAACAGGAACTTTGGCAGGGATGTCTTTTCTCCCTGGTGCAATCCCTGAGATCTGGAAACTAATGAATAAACCGCAGTTTTCTTCTACTGAAAGAATTGCCAGTACTGAGAAACACCAGAGAGAAATCTCTGGAATTTGTATGGATTTGCACATGGATGACTGTGAGTTGGAAAAAATGGCCTTTGGATCGCAAGCTCTTTCAGTTATGACACTTCTATTTTGGCCAGGCATATGAAGGGCACTGTCTATATAAACAATAATAATAACCTGCAGTAAAAGGGCATTCCCCCTCCAACTGAGGCTTCTTTGCTGAGTAGCCAAGCAGCTACTCATGAATTCAGCAGCTGATTTGAAACCAATGGGAAGGTTAATGGACTATTTTCTGCTCCTTTTCAGGAGCAAATGCCAGCTCCATGGAGGTCCATTGGTCACCAGAACTCAATATGGAGTCCCGGAGTCTGGCACAGAAAGACTAATAGACTAATGCATTAATTCATTGAGCCACTGTGCCCTTGGACTCACTGTGCATTTTTTAATATGAATTATAACAGTAATGACATTTAATCATATCTTCTTTTACCTTCTAGATATATTTTCTGAACAGTTTCCATCCCACACACATAAAAATCTTCATCTACCTGCCTATTGCCGTCATGAGAATATAAATTATTAAGAAGGGAAGAAAAAAGTCTTTTGGAAGCAGCTAATAAACTTAAATGTACTAAAGCCTGAATATCCCAGCTGGTTGTATTCCTGAACAACTAATTAAGGTGCACCCTTGTTTAATTTTTCACAAGAAATATCTTCCTTGGCTATCTGCCAAAAAGTAGGTAGGAGAGTTTTTCCATTGCTTAGAGAGTAGCCTGTGTTTATTCACTGAGCTACTTCTTTGACTATACCCAGGACATAACCACCTCCAAAGCTGCACAGCACAAAGCAAAGCTGAAGATTGCTGCTAACAGAATAGCTAATATAGGGGATGTAAAATTTCCATCTGGAAGTGAAGATTTGCCATGTACTTCCTAGGGCACAGATTGAGACTAGTACTAACATAGCTGCACAGAGAAGTGTGTTAGGAGGGAGAAGTAAGATCCTCGCATCATAGCTGAAATGCATGGGCGAGAAAGAGAGAGCAAGATCCTATGTACCAAATACTCCCTCAAGCGTTGTGTAAAGAAATGAGGAGAGTGAGTGAAATATTGGCTTTGCCCTCCCAGGCACCAGCCAGCAAGTTGGGGCTAGTCCTAGGGCAGAAGTACTGCACCCATTTCAGCACAGCAGTAAATTACTCCCCATCCATGGAGCCAGTTAGGTGCATCTACATGAGATGCTAGGTCACTGTAGCAGCAAGCTACACTGCTGTAGCTCATTGCTATGGAAATGTAGGCACAAAACATGACACCGACGCCACTGTGCAGTAGCTGCTAAAAACGGCCATAAGGCATTGGGACTGCACAGTAACACCGGTTACTGTGCAGTCATTTAGTACTTGCTTAAGGTATTCAGTGTCATAGTACTTAAGCAAGTACTAAATGACTGCGCAGTAACAACTGCACAGTCCACTGCACATGTAGATGCGCCCAAGTGGTTAGCAGAGAAGGAATTGTGACTTGCCAAGGGAGGTGATACGGCTTTGAGGTGCTTCCTGGAGTGCAACAGCTTTGTGCCAGCCCACGCACACAGGGATGAGCTTAAATTATTAAACCTCCAAGTCACATTTGAGAAAAAGTGAAAGTAAAAATCATTGCAGGTTGTTTCATAAGGCCCCTGTACAGTGCTGGGACAGGAGGCTATAGTGATCTTTCTCTTCAATCTAAAATATAGATGTATTGAACAAAATCAGGTTTGCATTTGCTCTTTAAAATGCTGTAATTGGACTCTTTGTGCTTTAAGAAAAGCACACAGCTCCAAATGAATTCTAGTCTAGCAAGAGTAGACAGATTCAATTTTTTACCTGAGGAGAATAACTTGAGATCTGGTTACACCTGAATAGCTGAAACAGTTAACAGTAAAAAAAAAAAAAGGAAGAAAACAAGCAAACCTGGGTGCCTCCTAATTGAATTGCTCTTTTCGTTCTGCCTATTCTGCAGTGTAAGCAATAGGCTAAATCCTGTTTTTAGTGATGCAGGATGAAAGTTTATTTGAAGTTGGAGTCTATAGCTGCCTTTTCACAGTAAATTGACCTTGTTCCGTGCAGCCAATGTCATAATGCTCTGCTTTATCTAGGTTGAGAGAGAGAGAAAATCGCAAATTGCTTCTGCATGATTAGTTCTGCCACTTCAAACGTGTTTCTTCCGAATTGGCTTCCACACTTACTGCTAGAGATATGTGCCGCTGGGAAACCCTAATCTGTCTCTGAACTTCTCTGATTTAGTAACCCTTTCTTTCCCAGTCTCTAGTGTCATTGAAATGATGACTGTCAAGAACAACAGAAATAATGAAGGCATTCTTTTAAATCAATATATTTTTGTATCTATAATGGTTCGGGATTTTTTTTTTGCAAACAAGATCATTATGACTAGATCGTTATGACTAGTTCCAAAGTTGACTTCAGTGGAGATTTCTCATGTATGCAGTAAGATGTATTTGCTTTATTTTTAAATTATATATTATTTATATTTTCTAATAAGAAAGTCTTGTTTGAATACATGCAAAGATATTCATTATTGTTCTGACAAGTTGTTATTTGAATGTTCTGTAAGAAAAAACAGTCCTAAGATTTACTTTTGGAAAGAATTATGAATATCCTCTAATGTAACAAAATGGAATTAGTATACAACTTTCCAGACAGCAGATAACCATTAAAAATACATTTATAGTTGGTTAAATACATGAAGGTCGCTGTCTAACTTAATGATTCAGATTCCTACTTAGTGTTTTTTGTTTCCTAAAAATAAAATGTAAGCCAAGGGAAATATAGAATGATATTAGGGGGTAGAAATAAGATTGCCTTGCAACTGGGCTCCTTTTGGGAAGTGATGCCTGTGTTTCTCATTTGTAATGTTACAGATCTAGGCCCCAGCCCTACAAACACATACCTATGTGCTTACCTCTACCCGTGCTGGTAGTTGCACAGTCATTCTGGCAACTTACAATCTAAAAGTTAAGCACACATTAAGTGTTTGCAGCATCAAGCTCTAGGCTTCGAATCTTGCAGGAACTCATCTTAAATGATTTAGCAATCTGAGCTATTTATATACAGGATTTAACCCAGTAAGCGTTGTTTTGCCCTAGGATATTAAAATCTCTTGAACAGTAAGTTCAATTGCATAATACTAAAGTGTATTTCACTTGCGAAAAGGTTATACTTTTACAAAAGGAATTAAAATTTATTTGAATATATTCTGATCTGAAAGATCTAAAAATTGCACAATTGAATCGGGGTTATTTTTTTCTAATGCAAACTAAGTACGTGAAATGATTTCCCCTTTAAAATCGGGAGCCAGTTACACTACATTACCTTATGAATTACTAGCATCTAATGATTTTTTTCTTCCTAGTGAAGTAGAGCAGCAGTAACAAGCTGAACATGACAGGTATTTAAAAATAAATTGCTTCATAAAAAAAAGAGAAAAATGCCAAATTCATGTGACAAGAATCATGCTGAAGCAGTGTTTTCAGTTATTTTTGACCAGAGTAGGATATAGCAGTTTAAAGGTGAAAAGGAGTACTGGGAATCTGCTACCTGACAAATAAGTCTACGTATCAAAAGATTTTGCTAACCAGTCTGACACATAAATGGCACATGATGTCAACTTCTATTAAAGCCTTTAAAAATTATGACAGCCCAAAGAAATAATGATTGTTTTCAAAGAAAAGAGTTTTTTTCAATTCTATAGAATATTACCAAGCATTAGAAATATATATACCAACACCATTGTAATTGGGGAACCAGATTAGGTTTATAACACTTCCCAACAGTGCAAGGCTTGGTTTAGTGGCCTGAGCCTAGGACTGGGAGCCAGGAATCCTAGTTTCTAATCCTACATCCACTTTGAGTCCTTCAGTACTCCTGAGCAAGTCTCAGTTTCCTCACACGTTATAATACTAGTCTAATAATAGCTACCTCCCTCAGAGATATTCTGCTGATTAGTGTTTACAGACCACATTGCAGGTAAAAGTACTCATTATTGACAAAAGTAAGCTGAAAAGGGCCGAAAAGAATTCAAAGCATAAATCTGGCAACGAACCTTTATGATGAAACAGTTGACTCAATAAGAAATCAACGAGGGGAAACAGTACTTACCATGGTTGCTTCACTGAGCAGTTGTAACTGCAGGGATTCTAATTAATTAGGAACTAGTTAACCACAGGGGCATCTACACATGCACTTTACTGCAGAGTTAACTAATTACCTAGGCAATAAAGTATCACCGTCTACACATGCAACACTATTAGGTTGGAGTAAACTAATTAGCTCTGCCATAGGATAGTACTGCCTGACACAAGTACTATCGTATGCTGGAGTTACTTACTCTACCACAATGCAAGTGTAGATGGTGACTGAGAACGGCTGGGGTACAAGGATGCTACAGTGTATGGAGTGCCTGTTGGCTAGCCCCACACTGTAGCACCCTCATGCCCCAGCCAGTCCCTCCACTGGGGTGGAACAGCGCCAGGCTGGCAGGCTGACCCCCTGGGCCCCCTGCTGGCTGGGGCACCACCTAGGCTCAACATACTGTGGCCCTGGGTGCACATGTAAATGCTGCTCCCAGGAGCAATAAACTCTGGCACAAACTATATCAGAGTTTATTCAGCCGTGCTAATTGTGCATGTTGATGTACCCCACAAGAGCAGCTATGCAGTGCTCCCAAACTGCCTGGAAACCAGGTTCTCCAATCTGGGACATATGCCCTTGCCCCTATGTGCATATATATATTTTTTTTTTCTGCTTCTTTTATACACACATATAATATATATATATATATTTTTCTGCTCCTTTTCTTTATATATATATATGTCTGGTATATATTTTGCTCAAATATATGTATATACATACACACATACACACACACACACGCATGCACGCACACACACACAAACACACAGAGCCTAGTCTCAAAGGGAAATTCAACAGGATTTTTACTAAGATCAGAAAGGAGAATAGAATAAGAACCGGTAAAAAAAAAGTATTTTGAATGTTTGTTTTTTAAAGGAGACAAATGTTTCTGCTATCTCCAGTTAAATTCCGCAGACAGGTACCCCCTCCATAGCTTCATACCTCTTCATTGGCTTCTTAATGTCTTCCTGTTTAAGTAAAAGAAATGTTTAATCTGACAGAAGGCCAAGATAGGAAAGACATATCAACCTTTCCTAAAAATCATTTTAATGATTTAATCTGTGAATCTAAGGGTGAATACTAACCACTACTTTAGCACAAGAGTACTCAAAAATATTTTTTTGTTCTTCAAGTCTAATAGCATTATAATATTGTTCATGTGAAATGAAAATGGTCCCCATGCTATCACAGAGAACTCATAGATTTAATTTTTGTGAATATTTGCACATACTTTTTTGTATTACTTGCCCTGTTTACCCTATAGTGAAAACAGTACAAGCACTGCACCATGAAAACAGTGCACCATGAAACCTTTCTCAACAGAGCTTATTGGTAAGTTGGTAGGTATAAGTAGCCTCTACTTCTCCTCCTTTTGAAAGGGATATCTCCCAAGTCAAGTAAATGACCAAAGCAGCCAAGTGGCGTGAGTCAAATTTCCCAAGCTCTCTGGGTAAAAAGGTATTCGTATATTCCCCCTCATCTGAGTTCACTGTGGACCAATCTCAAAATCAAAGTTAGCACTCTAATTCCTATCAACAGAAACAGAATTGGAGTCACCCTCCATAACCAAATGATATCTTTAGAGTACGTGTCCATAATGTAACGTTACTATGCACACATATGTAACATAATGTTAAAATGTACATTGTGATGTTAATATTTTATTACTTCAACTAAGAAACTACAGATTATTTTAAACTGATCTGTTTCAGGAGTTGCCCAATAAGGACACTTGTACACACGATGAAAATTGCCTATTTTTGCAGTTTAATTGCATCATGCTGTACACGTGGGGGCCTTTTTTATTATTTAAATGAGTTTGCTACATTGCAAACTAAACCACATCTGCATGTAGCTTAGTTTGCAATCTAGTTATTTGTAATATTGCAGCCTTCAACTCCCCCCCAGCCCACCCCCCCAGGAGAGGCAGGCTGGAGGCAGAAGCGGGGAGGGGCACAATCTTTTGTTTGTTTGTTTTTTGTGAAGCCTACCTATTTGAGCGCACGGGTCAAGTCCCGGAGGACTGGAAAAGGGCCAATGTGGTTCCCATTTTCAAGAAGGGGAGGAAGGAGGACCCGGGCAACTATAGGCCAGTTAGTCTCACCTCCATCCTTGGCAAAGTCTTTGAAAAAATTATCAAGGCTCACATTTGTGAGAGCCCGGCAGGGCAAGTTATGCTGAGGGGAAACCAGCATGGGTTCGTGGCAGGCAGATCGTGCCTGACCAATCTAGTCTCTTTTTATGACCAGGTTACAAAACGCCTCGACGCAGGAGGAGGGGTGGATGTCGTATACTTGGACTTCAGGAAGGCCTTTGATACGGTATCCCACCCCATACTGGTGAACAAGTTAAGGGGCTGTGACTTGGATGACTGCACAGTCCGGTGGGTGGAGAATTGGCTGGAGGGTCGCACCCAGAGAGTCGTGGTGGATGGGTCAGTTTCGACCTGGAGGGGTGTGGGCAGTGGGATCCCACAGGGCTCGGTCCTTGGACCGATACTCTTTAATGTCTTCATCAGCGACTTGGATGAGGGAGTGAAATGTACTCTGTCCAAGTTTGCAGATGACACTAAGCTATGGGGCGAAGTGGACACGCCGGAGGGCAGGGAACAGCTGCAAGCAGACCTGGACAGGTTAGACAAGTGGGCAGAAAACAACAGAATGCAGTTCAACAAGGAGAAATGCAAAGTGCTGCATCTAGGGAGGAAAAATGTCCAGCACACCTACAGCCTAGGAAATGACCTGCTGGGTGGCACGGAAGTGGAAAGGGATCTTGGAGTCCTAGTGGACTCCAAGATGAACATGAGTCGGCAGTGTGACGAAACCATCAGAAAAGCCAATGGCACTTTATCGTGCATCAGCAGATGCATGACAAATAGGTCCAAGGAGGTGATACTTCCCCTCTATCGGGCGCTGGTCAGACCGCAGCTGGAGTACTGCGTGCAATTCTGGGCGCCGCACTTCACGAAGGATGCGGATAATCTGGAGAGGGTCCAGAGAAGGGCCACTCGTATGGTTAAGGGCCTGAAGGCCAAGCCCTACGAGGAGAGACTAGAGAAACTGGACCTTTTCAGCCTCCGCAAGAGAAGGTTGAGAGGCGACCTGGTGGCTGCCTATAAGTTCATCAGGGGGGCACAGAAGGGAATTGGTGAGTATTTATTCACCAAGGCCCCCCCGGGGGTTACAAGAAATAATGGCCACAAGCTAGAAGAGAGCAGATTTAGATTGGATATTAGAAGGAACTTCTTCACAGTTCGAGTGGCCAAGGTCTGGAACGGGCTCCCAAGGGAGGTGGTGCTCTCCCCTACCCTGGGGGTCTTCAAGCGAAGGCTAGATGTGTATCTAGCTGGGGTAATGTAGGCCCAGCACTCTTTCCTGCTTATGCAGGGGGTCGGACTCGATGATCTATTGAGGTCCCTTCCGACCCTAGCATCTATGAATCTATGAATCTCCCATGGCCAGGGGACAAGCTGCCAGGGGGCCAAGTGGCCCCTGAGCTGTGAAGAGCCCCACTCCTTCCTTCCAAGGTGGCAGCACCCCTTGGGGCCACCTGGGTGGGCAGCTAGTGGGCAGGTACTTCCCAGGCTGGGTGCTTCCTGAAAGCTGGGGTAGCACCTGCCCTCTAGCCACCCACCCAGGCGGCCCGGGGGTACCACTGCTGCCATGGAGAGAAGGTCCAGGGCCCCCACAGCTCATGGACTGCCAGCAGCTCATTCCCTGGCAGTGGGAGAGACACGCAGGCTCCACAGAAAAAAGAAGGATCAGGCCCCTTGCCGCCTTTTTTTTCAGTGGAGCCTGCCCACATGAGCAGCCACTGGGTGGTATGACCCCTTAACTATGGGGGGGGGGGCTGGTCCTACTCTTCACAGCAAAGACCCCCAAAGTTTACCCAGATGCCCCCAAAGACCACCCAGGCGGGGTGCTAGCTGTGCAGGTGCTGCCCCAGCTCACAGGCAGCATCCATCAGATCCAACTCTTCCCTGAGCCACCAGGAGCTGCTCCCACCCCACCCAGGCAGCCCCAGGGGGTGCCACCACTGCGGAGGGAAGGACCGGGCCCTTCACAGCGCAAGGGCCATGCAGCCCGGTGGCAGCTCATGTGGGCAGGTTCCACTGAGAAATAAAAAGCAGCAAAGGGCCTGATCCTTTTTTCTTTTCCTATGGAGCCTGCCTGCCTCTCCTGCGACCAGGGTTGAGTTGCCAGCAGGCCCTGAGCTGGGGCGGGGGGTGGGGGGGACAAAGCTTCCCTCCACACTGGCAGCACCCCTGGTGGCACCCACCCACTAACAGTCCACCCAGACAGCCCCAGGGGGTGTCACCACCATGGAGGGAAGGACCAGGCCCTCCCACAACTCAGGAGCCACTCAGCCTGCTGGCAGCTCATCCCCCAGTCAGGCTCCACATGCACACACACAAAAAAAGACAAGAAAAAAAAAGGCTTGGGGCCCTTACCGTAACAGTGACAAAAGTGCCCAAATTGAAATGGTTGGTTTTTAATCGTCACAATTAAAAACCCACTGTTTCAGTTTAGGGGACTAAACCTTGTCATGTGTACAAGTGGCCTAATACACTGCAAAGTTAATCCAGTTTGGTAGATGCCTAACTTCAAAACTAGTCTAAAGAAGCTATTTATTTAGCCAGGTGGGCAGAGCAGTAGAAGTGAAAGGTGGAGGCAGGAAAATGATTGAGCCACTACAACTCTGTTTTCTCAGATCAAGTTAAGCATGTCTTAACTAATTAATATGCATATGAGAACAGCAAAGCCATATATATTCATAATTTTTAAAGGCGATATAAACTAGATAGGCAGCACAACATTTTCGCTTGGATGCTTGATACTCATGGTCTACAGAATGTTTTATCTGATATTGGAAAAGAAAAAAGGAAGACTTAAAGCAAGGTCTGAATGCTGGTAGTCATAAGATTAACGTATGTATCAAGGGTCATATTCTGTTCCCAGCTGAATTGGTTGATGTAATTTTATTGATATGGGTGGAGCTTACCTGGACTTACATCACTGTAATAAGAGCAGACATTGATTTGTACTTTTTTTATAAAAAGACAGGGAAGAACAGCCTATTCTATCCATTAAAAATCTATTCTTATCTCATTAAGAATGAGACCATATTAAAAATTGTAATATTTATTTTAGTTGGTGTAGACTGAATATGCTATTCTGGATTTACAGCCCCATCAGTTTGGCATGCAACAATATAGTAGAAAGAGATATTAAGCTGCATGTCCACAACATTAAAAATACTTAATTAAAATCATACCAGTTCCCAAATTACCAAATTTGGTGACCCTAAATAAGGCATGTAGATTTCTACATAAAATCTAAATAAAATTGACCTGATTTTCAGTAATGCGAAAAATCCGCAACCCCACTGAAAGTTAAAAAAACTCAGCCCATCTGTCTGCATATAATTGTCCTCCCTACCCCACTGCAATGTTATCTTATCTTAGGTAACTCCCAAGTTTATAAACAATTACATAGACCTATTTAGTCACACAGAGGAAAACTGCAAATGCAGAGAATTTTGGCATAATGCTCCTGTATAAACTAGGTGTTCAGGTTTGGGCTTTTTTTTATTTGAATGGATATGCAAGGCATACCATAAGCAAGAAACCTTCATGCTCTGGCTTTTGTATGTCAGTCATCCCAGTCAATTGCAGGAATTTACAAATGCAGTAGAACCATATCACATCTATTTTTAGTCAAGGAAATGGTTTCCTTTTAAGGACAGCAACACTTGCTGTCATGGCAGTAGGATATTTTATGGCAGGTAAAACAGACAACATTGTGGCATGTTTGCAACTGGAAAGGGTTCTGATCTGGATCCAGAACAAACTTCCCTAAAGTCAACAAGCATCAAGACTTGGGGTTTTAATTAACTCTTTTTCTGTGAAAGAGACTGGGAACAAAGTATAGATCCAAATGTAGAATCAAAGAATCCTACGTGTTTGAATGTTTGCATTCTGCATTTTGTTTTGGACCCATCACTATTAATATTATCTCTAAAATACAGAGCAATGCTAATCTGGGTGAAACTATTGTAGAACACCCTACAAGTCTGTTTTTTCCTTAGTCTGCCATCTTACTCTTTCAAATTTTACTTTTACTTGGTGAGTTGCACAAAACCAAACATCATCAAGTAAGCCTCAGTCAAAGCCTGGGTTTTTCTTTTATTTTCACATTGATATAATGCATAACAAAAATAAATGTGATGCCAAACCATAGGATCAGGTAGTGGTTTCCTCAAAAATTGGTAGAAGGTTTATGCCACTTGGTATACATGAGCTGAGCTAGAGGCTTGTTATAAATGGTTAAACTGTGTGTCTTTGTGGTTTCAAGGTTCAGCTTCATTGTGAGCATTCTTAATGCTCTAGTCATTTTCTTTCATTTCCTTTTCCCTAAATATGCACTCTCCTGTTGTTTATATTATCACAATCAAGACCTTTAAACTAAATTGAAAGTATGATTCTGGAAGCAACATGCTATTTTAAAAAAGGATGAACAAACTATATCGTATGTGTTTTTCTTTACTATAATTCCTTTGATTAATTCCTAATATTATTTTTTATCAGATAGGATGGACCCTGAATTGGCTACTTGGCCAATTGCTCTAAAATGGTCTCTGCACTCTTTGTTCAGCCAGGACTAATAAAATTTAACTGCTAGGCCAATATCATATCTCTGTTTATAGAAGTTTTCAGATTTTGTCCCAAGTTTCTGCAGATTATAGATGGACCTTGCTTTTAGTTTATCATAAACAAACCTTCAACTGTTGGTGGATTGCTGACTCGTAGTGTACACAATAATGACTGTAGATCAAATCAACACTTTGAAAATCAGCACTCCTTCTTAAAGTGCTAAGTAGAGTCTTTATGCAAACCGAATAACTCTAATGGTGAGGATATCCTCAATGACCTAACTCCTACTTGTGGATTGAAAATTAGGCCTAAGAAGGCCAATTGCCAGATAATGCTGTTACACTGAGACTTGTGTACAAACTGAAAGGTTGAAGTGCACCCTTTCAGCACCAGGATTCATTTCCAATGCAACCACTATCCTTTCTATGACTTATACCAGAGGAAGCAATATTGCCACAACCTCTCAGCATTCTTTTTCACACCCTGCCTGTAGACAAGCGTATTGTGCTGTCTGGAGTGTCCTCTTCATCAACACATTCCATGCAGCTTTGCCGCGGCAGAACCTGACTTGCGCCTGATGACAGGCAACTAAAATCGTTTGAGAGAAGCTTTAAAAAAAGCAGCATGTCATCTCACACTGTACTGTGGTCACTTTAGCTTAACTGTGAAATACAATTCTTTTGAATGCAGAAAGTCCCACAGATAACCTCCTTGGAGAATGATATTAGAGGACAAGTTATGTCTCTCAAATGTGTGACAAACTATTGGCAATTTTAGGTTTGCTTCCTGTTTTAACTCATTATAGCCACTTATTATACCATTTATAGGGTATTTACAGAAAGCACAGATTTAGCCATAGCGACACAAATAATGCAGTTTAAACTAAGAATCCTTTGAAACCAAACAAATATAGGCTTAAATTCTCCAGGGCAACTAGTAAATTTATACTAACAGAGTTGCCCCTGCTTTTATTTTCCAAACAAAAGTATAAAAGGGTATATGATTATCAGGAAGTATGAAGTACCCACTCTCTGAAAATCAGATTGCTATTAAGTTGGCATCACAAATAATTAGTTACTGGGGTTGGAGAAAATGCATCAGTATTTAGTAATGTGAAGTCTGAATAAAAATAGTGAAAACAGACAGCTCAGAGATCTGTGTTAGTAAGACTCAGAATTCTTCAGCTCTGGGTCGCTGCTTTGAGTGCATCCTAAATTGATAGAGACCAACAGTCATTTTCATCTGATGGTGGTGTGATGGCTTACATGGAAGGAGTTGTTATCGTAAGTTTATTTACTAGACCCTTCTGACACTTTTTTTTTGGACACTTATGATAGAGAGGCCAAGGACTGAATACTCATGTAGCTTGAATTCTCCCCTGAATACTAACAGTGATTCCTCCAGGCCAAGAAATATCCATAAAATTGGATCATGTTGCTTTAAGATTTTAATGAATTTGGGAGTAATAGATTGTGCATGATTCATCCCCAAAAACCTGTTTTGCATGATCACATACAGGAATGTAGAGAAGGTTTGGGCAAGTATACTTCTATGTTGCTAATATGGGCACTGAGAAACACCCAGTTCCCTAATGCTGTGCAAGAGCAATCTTGTAGTGGCCCAGCTGGATCTGCATGGATTCTTAAGAAAAAAGTTGCAAGTAGCAATACTTTGCTGCATTTCCATAGCAGCATCAACAATAACACTTCTATAGCTCTGCATATCTTCAAAGTAACTGTACAAATATTTGCTAGATAATGGTTAGCGTCATAAGGAGAACTGACAACTGAGCAGACTGTGTAGTCCTTTTGATAGAGCACCAAGCCAAGAAAAGCTATGTTCCTTTCCCAGCTGTATTATTAGCTCATGAGTTGACCTTAGTCAAGTCACTTAAACTCTTTTTTCCTGCAGTTTCCCATCTGTATTTCTAGATAAAAATATTCACTGATATAAAGTGTTTTGAAAGTTTCTGGTTAAAATAACTAAATGGTTATTAATTAGTTTTCCACTAAGAGTTGTTCAAAATTATGGAAAGTATTTTTCAGTCACAGCACGCCTCTAAAGTAGGAAAATATAGTATTACCTTTGTTATATAGATGGAGAAATTAGGATCACGACAGAGTTAACTGGTTTACAGAGTGTGTTGTGTCTGTGAGTGTTCCCAATATGTACCTAGGTCTATAGAGAAGTATTTAATCAAGCTTAACAACATTAAAGACTGAATTTTGTTCTGTGCACTGCCACCATAGTCAAATTTCTTCCTACAATGCAGATCACAAAGCCTAGAACAAGGCATATGGAAGCTGAGGAGAGACCTTTCTTGGTTGAGGGGATCCAGTTATGGTACAAATTTTTAGACAGATCAAATCAATCCAGAATTTGACAATCTGTAAGAATTTTGTAAAACCTTCCTCTTTAAGAAAGCATTTCCATCCCAAGTATAGCATTTCATGATACTCCCTTCTATTCAATAAAGCCATATCAATCAACCAACTTCTTTTCAACCTTCTGACAGCATAGCAGTTTCTGGCTATGGTTGTCTCTCAAAAATGTTAATGAGAGGTAGGCAGTGGTAGTGGGACTTAGGGAATTATGTCCATTCTTTTGATCTCCCCTCTAGGCTGGGAAGGTAAAAGGTGGTGCCAAAATAATGCTCATTCATGTCTACACCTTGAATTTTCCCCCTCTCTTCCCCACTCCCATCTAACTAGAGAAATTAACTCCAGCCCCTTCCCGCATTGTGCACCTTGGACATATAGAACCTCCAAGATCAATCAGAGATTCCCCATGCAGTTTTCTTTCCCACAAACAAGCAGCCAGCTCTACTAATGAAGGGAGGTGAAAATCATGGATTTCCTTTATTCTCACTCCTCCCTGCCCACACTGAAATACTGTGATTTCCAAGAGGTGAAAGGATCAAACAACACCAGTGACTCCTCTGAGGAGGGGAGAGGTAGAAGTAGAAGAGTCATTTAGGGATGTCAGAATATGTTACATAATGAATTAGAAAGTAGTGAATAACAGTCATATTAATATTTTCACCTCTATGTCCCAGAGTTAACCACCCACTGAGATACATAAGAGAGCTCAGACCCCTGATCACCTTCAGTTTCAGGAAGATTACACAGTTTTTTCTTCTTTTTTCTTCTTTTAAATAAAAGCCTAGATTTTGGAGCACCATTCAGCAATGGGAAGTGGATCAGAGCCTATAGTACCCTGCCACACTGAGCTCAGTAACTTTTGTCAGTTGTTCTCAAAACACTGCCCGAAGTACTTGAATCTGTGAATCCTACTCAAGCTTTCTGGAATCCTTTCTTTGTTATCAATAAGCTTTGGATCTGAACCACTGACTTTTCAGTGTGATATGCACTAATAATCAAAGTCATGAGGTGCTGCATTTTAAATAAGTAAGCATAAAAGAAAAAAAAGAAAAGCATTAAAATTAGAATGTAATGTATCTTTTAACAGCCGTGAATAATATTTAAATATCGGGGTACACAGATTTGCATAGTGTATACTTCAAGAAAACAAAAAAGGACATAACTATGTAAGAGATGGAGGCATTTTTGGACATTGAGGACAGAAGCAATCCAGTGAATTTAGCTGGACGCAGACATTGACAAGTGTGGGACAGAGCAAAGCAGGTTTACTGAAGAATATCTGGACGTGGAAAGAAAAATGCGAAACTGCCATCAGTATCAAAGAAAAGCAAGTCGGCAAAAGCTGGACTGCAGTTCCCAGTTGGCCGTGTCCTGAGGCTCCTCAGAAGAGGGCACTATGCTGAGAGAATTGGTGCTGGAACTCCAGTGTACCTGGCTGCGGTGCTGCAATATCTGAGCGCTGAAATATTGGAACTGGCAGGAAATGCTGCATGTGAAAACAAGAAAGGCAGGATAGGACCACGACACATCCAGCTGGCAGCGAGGAATGATGAAGAGCTGAACAAGCTGTTTGCAGGTGTGACCATTGCTGAAGGTGGGGTCAAGTCCAACATCCTTTCCCAGCTTCTCCCCAAGAAAACACACACAGCTGCTCTTCCTACAGGGGAAGAATCCAGTCTTTGATTGATTGATTTATCTTTCTTTCCTCTTGTCTCTTCCTAGTTTGAATTTTGCACTTAAGGACAATGAGAGTCTCTCTAGATACTATTTATGTATGAGATGTTGATTATGATGAATATTACCCAGGCCCGCTATTTTAATGGTTGTGTTTTTTTGTAATACTTGTAATAAACTTCCTGAATGCAACAACTTAAAAAAAAATCCAGTCCATTACTTAAAGGCTATGGACAGAAATTTCACATAAACTAGCATAAGTGATCAAATGCAGATCATATCTGTAACACAAAAAAAGATCAGTACGAATAAACTGTTTTCAGAATGGCTGAAACAGTTTAAGATAAACCTGAATAGATGTAGTATCAGACTTAACTGATTTAGGTTAAATCAGTTTATTGAACTTCTGTCCCACATACCCTCCAGATTCAAGTTAACTCACAGTCCCTCAGCATCCCAGGATGCTTTGCACCTCCCCACAAACCTGCCCTTGCAGGATTGGCAGGGTAGTCTTTGTGCAAGTTGTCTGCTCCAGCTGAGCGGGGAGGTGTGCTCTAGCACCTCCTGGATTCTGGTCTGAGCCACTGCAGGCATGTGGCTGCATTTCTGAAATCACAAGTGAATGTCTGTTTGCTGCTTATAAGTTCAATCTATGCATCTTAGACTAAACTGCAAAGATTGAATCGATTCAGCCTCAGGCTTTCTGACTGTCTGTACTTAGCCAAAAGGACACAAAACAGGAGAAGCAGGAGTCTAAATAGTGTGTGGTTCTGACTCACCCATTTTACAGCTGCGAACTCAGTTGCCAAATTAGTCACTATTATTTTGTGAACAAAAGGAATGGTTCATCTCTTTTTGTAAAAAACTGGAACAATTAGTTCATACTTAATGAAAATACAGAACATGTTTATTTTTAAACAACTGGGCACAAGTAGCTGATACTCAGTAGTATTTTCAGTGCACATCTATATGGATGTTTCAAATTTAAGTTCTTCCTGTAACAGTAAAACCAGGAATGTCTAAAGTTTATGTGTGCCTGTTTTAAAAGATTGCTTTTTTTTTTTTTGAAAGAAGCACAAAATGTCTGCCAAGCCTAAAAATGATGCAGATCATGTTTCTATGTCTGTTAGGTGGTGCTTACCAGGCAGTCTGGCTCTTGTCAGTAATTTTTCAACTGCTTACTGTGGTGGAATTACAGTAGAGAGTTAGGAGTGGGGCTAGTGGGAGGGATTCTTTGTCCCAGTTGCATTTAAAATTACATCTAATCTTATCAAGGAGCTTGTCATTGTTTCTGGCTGCCTGTAGTAGGTACAGTACTGCTTTTGTTCAAGTCTGTTGCTTTACCAAATAAAGGCAGGCACTGCTTGCCTTTCTCATACAAGTAGAGCAATTGATTTCAGTGGAATTACTTGCTTGAGTAAGGCCAACAGGATTTGACAATTAAAGTGTGGAAAAAAGAGATCCTGAATAATATTATTTCTGAACGCTATGTGCTGATAGAGAAAAACTTAGAGAGATAGGCATAAATATAGAAATATTTACATTTTAAATACTGAATACGTTTAAAATTATTAAGCATGTAAAAGAATAAAAAAATCTAAAGGGGACAAAATACAAATTTGAGTTAATTAAGATTAAAAATCTTTTCTTTTTTTTTTTAACCATATGGTCAGAATTGATTTTTAAGTCACACTGGTGTCTTAAGTTAACCACCAAAATAATTTTTTAGGTACTTAAATAGGTAGATGGAATTTTTTTGCCAAACATGCATGATTCTAAATAACTTCCATTAGAAATAATGAGTTTTCCATCCCTCTAAAAAATATGGCACTTATTTAAGTATTTAAATATAGATTTAAGTATGTAACTTCAGGCACCCAGTTTGGAAATGTTGCCTTTAATCCCTCAGTGCCTCAGGCTTCTCATCTGTAAAATAGAAGTAATTTGTGTCTACCTCCTAGGAGGGCTGTGAAGTAAGAGTAATGTTTATAAAGCACACTGGAGGTGGTAGTGTATGTAAATGAAAAACAATACATTTTAATAATGCTGTGATCAAAAAGCATTTCACATGGCAAAGAAGAGCAGGATGGAGTCCTTAAAATCTGAGACTTAAACATGGTAGAGATCACTTAACAGGCGTTGCTTTTCATTTAACTTTTTTAGTAAGGAACAATGGCATTAAACCTAACATAAACAGTTATGTACTGCAAAAAGTCATATAGCTTTAATTTCTGCCTTTTGCATTGCTTTTTCAGTAAAAGTTCATGATCTTTTCTTTGATTATCTCATGTGTAATCTTTTAGAGCTACATGCTCAGCTGGCATCACATTTTTCCTGGTGGGAAGTACTATAAGCTTCATCATCATGGTAGGTGTAGTAAGAAGTATCAATGCCTTCATTTTAGAAACTTGCCCTGACCAGTACTGAACAAACTAGTGACACTGCAACACTAAGAACAAAACAGTATTATCAAGCACTAAACAGACTGCCAGTTTGCCTTGTGTCAATAAGGATTCTGTGTTAAATCAGACAGAAATAATTGGTATTAAGATTTACTAAAAATTCCATTAATGTCACTTTAAAATTAAGATGCAAAATGTAACTTGTTCAAGCAGGTTCAGTTTAATATCATGAAAGAAACAGTGTATTTGCCACAGCTATTTGTAGAAACAGAACTAAAAAAAGTCACATTCAGAATGGGAGAACAGAATTTTTAAATCCTCTTTTACTTGAGCAGAAACATTCTAGACAGGAACCTGTGCTTTCAAAAGATTACTTTTAATAACACTTTGATTGTTAATACTGGGCTGCTAAGTTTCTGAAAACACAGTGTTACATTACTTATGGTTATTACTTTCTCATGTATATACTAAGCTCAGGATAGATGGGTGCATTGTGGACAGTCAGTCACTGAAAAGCTTGCTCATTGTGCACCATTGGTCCAAAAAGCAAGAACAAAACTTAGTAGGTAAAAAATAAAATAATACTGACCATATCAAAATGCCACAATAATCACTGACTACACAATCACCTGGAGCACTCTATTTAGTTCTGGCCACCCACTGGCTAAGAAAAAAGAAGAAAGAGATGGATGAAACTCTCCATATCATAGTAGTTGTGAGAGATTAGGTCTGTTTAATTATGAGAGGAGACAAAGAGGAGGAACATGACACAGATAGATAATAAACGACATATAGGGAAAGCTCAATTTACTCTGTCTCATAAATATGTCAACAATGGCTGAGTCTGAAAGTAACAGGCAACAGAATTGAAATTGGCATAAAGAAATACTTTTTAAAAAAAAAATTGTAATTCACTTGTGGAACTTAATTCCACAAGATACCATTGAAACCAACACCCAAGTAAGATTTTTAAAAGGCTAAATGTGTACGGACCTAATGTGAATATCTACGGTTACATTAGACAGGATAAAATCATAATGGAAATAAAACTCCTTGCTTCAGGGCATAAGCAAACCACTAATTGAGAAGAGTATGTTCATGGAGAAGTTACTGCCTAATTGTTCATTATGGGGATTTTTGCATATTCCTCTGAAGTGGTATTGGCCATGTTGGTTGGCAGGATATAAAAACCTTAATGGTTAGATCCAGCATGATAATTTTTCATCTTCCTATCATTTCACTTCATCTTTAACTCAAATAACTGTTACCAGCACTGATTCATTACTACCAAACAAGAGAAAATGAAAAAATTCTGGTTTTGTCCATGTTTTTTGTATATCATGTATAGGGCTCATTGCAAGTCCAATAGAAGTATTTCTACTTTTTTCAATAGGTTTTGGATGAAGTTCATAATTCATGTCAGAAGAAACCAATTTTTCCAACATTTTAGGAGCAGTCTATAACCATATTAGAATAATAATAATATTGGCACAGTTTTATCATTTCCATTTCATAAAGATGGGGTTTCGTATATATTATGTAACAGAAATAAAAAGTTCTTCAGCTTGATCTCATAATGTATGTATGCTACACAATTAGAAGTCTATGCCTAAACTTAAATTTATGGTCTTCCTCTAGTAAATAACCAGATACTGCTCTAAATTCGGCTCTGAGTTACCTCCATGGACCTTTATTTTCCTTAGTAGGGTTGCACACGAAATATCTATTCTGTAGTGCCTTACAAAGAGTAATCCTTACAAAAGCCTTTATGTTATTAAGTATTATCATTTCTATTTAACTGATGGAAAACAAAGCAATTAAATATAAACGGTTTAAATATAATTGTCTCAATTTAGAAAACACGACCAACATTTATAAATTCGGTTTCCCGAAGTTAGACACCTACACTTATAGTTCCACTCTTATATAAAGGTGATGAATATCTACAATCCTACTGATTTCCTTACATTTTTTCTCAGCACACACAAAAATCAGATCACTTTTATTAATTGTATAAAGGGTCAAACAGATTAAATGCTTATACAGCTATAAAGCATAGGGAAACCTTACAACAGTATAGCTGAATCTGATATAACTAAACTTCAGTAGGCAAAGCTAAACCACAGTAAATGTTTCTTAATGTCATAACTGGGTAAATTACTGTGGTTTAGCTTCATTTATTGCAGAATAAGAACAGATAAATGAAGCAATTACATTAGATCAGCTGATATACACCCTTCCTCCTTTATTTACGCCAATGTAATTGTACATCTGTCCTTGCCCTAAGTATAGATGTAGACAGCTAGCTTTAGTTACCCAGTTTGAAAATGTTGACCAAACTGACTTTCCCCAATATTAGTCACAAAATCACTAGCAGAGCCACGCTTACAAATGGTCAGGATTAGAGTTCTTTAACCTTGGAGTGAATAAATGTAATGTGCTTGGAAGACAATAATGGACTGGTTTGGGCGTTGTTAGGTCTAGTCAGTGGCAATGTGTAGGGGGTGCCTGGGGTGCACGTGCACCCCCTGAGAGCACTGGTACACCCCCTGACAGGCTGCACTACCTGCATAGGCAACAGGCGGGGGGGACAGGCAGGAATGCCAGTCTCCCCATTGCAAGCACTGGCCGGGGACCATAAACAAGCACCGCGGCCACTTCCAGGAACACCGCAATCACTTCTGGGAGTGCTGCGGCCACTTCCCAGGCAGCACAATCGGCCATGGGGGACTCCCCCTCTCCCCCATTCGGTGAGATTGGCAGTGGAGGAACCCCTTCCCCCTCAGTCGCTGACTGGTTGTTGGGGAGGCACGTGCTCCCCTGACTAAGGTGGAACCCATCACCCGTGGCTCTGGTAAAATAATTTGTACAATAAGGACAGGAAGGAGACAGTTGTTTGAGCTGGTTTGCTTCCAGACTAAAATTCAGAAGCTACCCAGCTCAAAACTGGATTGAATATAATATGTTCATCCTTTTTACAGGTGCTAGAATGGGACTGGTTTCATATAGGGTGTTTATAGACATTACCTTTTTCTCAGTTTAATCCAGACTACAGCTGTCACTATATACACATGGACACCTGTGGTCTAAATTAAAATTGACTCCAGTCTGAATTAACTAATCTTCAACGAATGCATTAAAGTTAATGCAAACAAGATCAGTTCAAACTAGGCAATTTAAATTATATTAATTAACATGTATATACAGCAGGTATCTAGGGCTTGCTATTGCTCATACCCACCACCAGGCATAGCAAGTGAATGCAGTTTTGTGGCCCTGATTGTGAGTAGTAGGCAGTGTCCAAAACCCTCTGCCGTTTCTACTGTAGAAGTGTGGAAATGCACAAAATCCTCCCTGTTAACTGATCATCTATTAACCCTTAGTTTGAATTTAAATTTTATTTGAACCGTGTGATGCAAATCAGTTAACATGGTGAGCATGTTACAAATGTCTACAAATGGCCAATGAGTTTCTCTCACTGAACCAGGTATTTATCTTCTGCAATGCGGCAACTTTGGTGCAAAGGATGGTAACATGAAAGAATGAGTAGCTGGTAAAACCTTTTCTATGAAAAGCTTTTAATGTTAACATGATTCTGCCCATGTTCTTGGATCTGTAATATCTTAATTTGCTAATCTGAAGATTCTTCTAGCCCCTGGTGAGGACTGATACATTAGAGCCCAGAATATAAAGGTCTGGTTGTTTGGGCTTTTCTTTTCTTTTCTTTTCTTTTTGCATTATTATTTGGATTTTTATACATGTCAGTAGTAGTAGTTTATTTACAACTTTTGCTAAAATGATATGGTAAAATTAACAATAAAATTATATATTATATAATAATAAAAGTACATGCTTTGTGATTGTTGGTAAAAGCGTGCAATAAAATTACACATTCTACTGAGATTTGCATAAATCCCCCTTTCCCCAACCCTAGATTCCTGTCTAAGACATTGTGCAGCCCTGCCACAAAAAATAATTTGTTTTCATACTGCAATGATTCATATTCAATTTTTACTATGCTATAGTCAGTTGTGGTTTTTTTCATTCATAATTCAGAGTGGGTGGCAGAAACTTTACACTTGTACAGTTGTTAGTTTTCCTCCATAGGTATGAATAAAGGAAACATAATGTAATTTCTAGATCATGCAACACCATGATTTTAACACCACCACATTTTAAAGCCCTCAGTACAGCTCCCATTGACATCAAAGGAAGTTGTGTACACATAGCTGAGGTAGTGCATGGCCCTTGTTTTGCATAAGAGTATATTATCTCAGGGCCTGAGGATATAAAAACCTGAGTACACTATTGGGCCAAATTTGTTCTCGGTGGAAGTGTCTACACGAGATGCTTACTAGGGCTGTGCAAAACAGCACCATTTTATTTCAGTTTCTGTTTCACCATTTCAATGGGACAGTGTTTCATTTTGAGTTTCATTTCATTTTGAAGCACTGTTCCATTTCATTTCGTCAAAATTGTTTTGCTGTTTCGGCTCTGTTTCGACGTTTCGCCCATAGGCTATAATGGGGAAGCATGAAACTGCCTATAACTTTGTCATTTCTTGCCTGATTCAGATGAAACTGGGATGGCAGCCCCTTTGGAGGCTATGAAGTCTGCCAAGCTTTAAAGAGATAGGTGCAATAGTTTCTGAGAAACTGTACCTCAAAGTCTTGAAAGCAAAACACGTGTCACGTGTGCGTGTTAAAGCACAGTGGGGTGAAAACTGCAGGCATGGTAGCTCCTACTGAGGGCACAAACCCTGACAAGTTTCAAGGCTATAGGAGTAGGGGTTTCTGGGAAACTGCACCTCAAGCTGCTGATAAGCAAAACTTGTGATATGTGACTGGGTGTGTGTGTTAGGCACAGCTGTTTTTCCTTCCCTCCCCCAGAGCACTGGGCTTGGAAGGAACCTCAGGGAAGGATCACAGTTACCGGCCAGCTACACATGTCAATATGAGAGCAGTCCATCCCCCCTCTTCCCCCTCCTTTTCCTTACTTTCTGTTTCCTTGCAAGCAAGCCCAGCTTTGAAACTCAAAACATTTTGAAACTTTCTAAATGTTTTGAGCGCTCTCATTTCGTTTCAAGGCTTTGTTGAAGCCTTTCATTTCATTTGGATTTTACTGTTTCAAGCTTGAAACAAGTCAAAACAGTGTTGAAATGAAACACCCAGAGAAATTTTGCACAGCCCTAGTGCTTACTGCACATTAGCCTAATAATGCTGTACAGTAGTGTGGTGGTTTAAAACCATGGTAATAGCCTACTGCAAAATTTTATTAGGCTAATGTGCAGTAAGCATCACAAAATAACTGCGTGTCAGCACTACTGCACAGTAACTCTAGTTACTGTGCATTCAGTTAGTACTTTATTAAGCAAGTACTAAACTAAATGTGCAGTATCTAAGTTGCATTAATGAACATGTAGATGTGCCTACTGTCTTTCCCCACCTTCCCACCTGTCCTTCTCAGAGTGCCATGGAGATGTACAAGTGTAAAGGAGAACAGTGGCTCCTTCCTTTGAGATTTCTATGCTATTGAAAGGACTTACAAGGAATAGTGTACTTTGGAATTTGTTTTATGCGGGTTTTGTTTTTGGAGGGTGTCGTTTTATGTTTTTGCTTTTGTCTTTCTCCTAGACAAGTAGAATATCTATATTATTTCTAAAGAGCTTGCAGAAGAGATGGGGGAAAATATGTAATTAATACCCTTTATTTACAGGCTACTTATTTAATGTAAGCTCCTTTTTATTAACAAATAAATTGTACCCATCTTCAGTTTTTTACTGCATTTGTTATTTGTGACTAATGATTCCAATGAACAGATTTCAGCCTGTGGGCTGCTCATTTATTTGATACATCTGCTGCATCAAGAATTTGTCATTCAGAGTTGCTTTACTTACTTGCACTGTGTCACCTAAGTCTAGTGGCATTTTTTCTTCTTCTGAACTTGGGTTTCAATGTAAAAGAGTCCTTAAGAATACACTTAAGATCAACCCAATTCAACAAAGCAATTAAGCATGTGTTTAAGTGCACACTTAAGTGTTGTATTGATGAGGGATGATTTTCTCAATTAGGGTCTCAGTGGGCACATCTACACGAGACGTTTACTGTACAGTTGACCAATTAACTGTGCAGTAAATGCCTTGGCATTTGCATGTGCATCCCTATTGGGGCACACCAAACTAATAAATTCCACAGCAGGGTAGTCTTGCAAAATACAAATTCTACCCAGCTGCAAAGTTTTTTTCATGCACAGCAGCAAATATATAGATGCTGCCCCGGCTGGCTGGGGCACAGGGTGCCTCAGTGCAGGGATAGTCAGCAAGCAGCACCTGAACTGAGGCACCCTACACCCCAGCCAGCCAATCCTTCTCCATGTGCCTCAGTGGGTGCTCTGCTGCAAGCAGAGATGGGTGGCTGGGGTGCAGTGTGCACCCTGTGCCCCAGCCAGGCACTAGCAGCACATGAAGCCTGGTCAAAGCAGCACAGGGCTAGAAGGCTAAACCTGGGTTCCCTGCCAGCCAAGATGGTTCCAACCGGGCTCCATAAGGTGCATACAAATAAACTCCGGAGCAATTTTTTCTGGAGTATTTCCTCTCAAGCACATGTTAAACAGTGCTTCTGGGAGCAAAAAACTCTGGAGCAATAAGCTCCAGAGTTTATTTATCCACATTAATTGCATGTGTAGATGAACCTAGTGACTACCAAATTCACCAACAGCTTTTAACATGTTCATCCTTAGTGAGTTCTCATAAGAATTTTGCCTACATTCACAAACATTTGCAAACAATCAGTGTGTGTTAAGTGACTTAGTAAACAAAATATCACTCTCAAGATCTAACACAGAAGCACAGTTGCAACTTCTATTTGAATTCATCTTCCCCTATGAGTTTTTTCCTGCCAGGAGCCACCAAGCTTTAACATAAATGAATCTTTCCTTCACTTTCTGTGCACTGATACCATAGCATAAAGATGCAGTAAAGAGAAAATGATTACACATCCATTGATAATATACTGAAACTGTGAGGTAGTTTATATTGCTTATATATTCATCTGAACTCTCTGGTAACCACCACACAGCTAGTCAAGAAAAGAGAAAGTGAGCATTTACTGGAAAGAAATATTTTTCAAAGACAGTTTTGATACAGAACTAAACTTACCTTGGAATAGTTTACTTAGAGTTCAGTTTATAATCATTAATTTGGATTTAAAAAATAACATGGGCTCTGATATTTAAATTATGTATGAGTATTCTTGTGCATTGTTCTACATTTATCCCTAAGAATTCTAATAGCACTTCTGATGTACTCACTCTTATGCATATTATACAAATGGTACTTCTCTGGGCTGTGTGCTGCCAGACAGGTGTGAACTTCTGTACTCATGTATTCTGGCTGAGCACAAATCCCAACATTCTGTCTAACAAAAAGCCATGACTAGTGAGTGTTAGATGCTTGAGAAGGAGAAGAACCCTTTTGTGTTTTTGCCCCCCAAAATTGAGTCATTAGGAGACTCAGGTTCTAGGGCCCCTAACCTTTGTTTTGTTTTTGTCCTATAGGTTCTTGAACCTACAACTTAGTGCTTCAACTATCAGTCCACAAGTTAGGCATTCTCCAGCTGTGAATAGCCAAGAAAGGGAGAAACTGGTCCAGAAAAAGAGAGCAAGCTGAAAGGGATGTAACTTAGCGAGATGGCCTCTGCTCTAGAAGGGAGCAAGCACTGGATTCTATCCTAGACCTTTACCACAATAAAACAGAAACTTCCCACTACTTTCCAACTAATGAGTATCAAATGAAAGGTGCCAGTGGCCTAACCATTTGGCTATTGGGTTAAGACATAGAAAGGCCCACCTGTGTGTTCTTGTCAAGCCACAATTTTGGGACTTCATCCAAGATATGTAGAACTGCATACTTTCCCTGCCAGAATGAAAGTTCAATAGCTGTGCAGTTGTTTACATGCCCCATAACTACATGTGGAACAGGATGCAAACCATGTATAAGTACCAAAAATGGCAGTTACACACCTGGGTTATAGCCATTTGGTAGGATGAAATGGCTATGTTGCTTTTCTATTTTAGAGGGACAGTGATTCTTTTCGGTGTTTCAGATCACTGTTCCATTTTGATTCAGCTAAATCTGTTTTGGAGTTTTGATGCTGTTTTGGTGCTGATTCAGAGATTCAGCTCAGCCAGGCAAAAGCAGGCACGGCCAGGTTCTCTTGTGGCTCCTCTGGCTGTGCCTACCTCTCCCCAGGCAGGAAAAGCCATGGAAGAAGCCCCATGGCTGCCCTGCCTGGCCCCATCCCCCACTTAGCCCCAGCCTCCTGTCACTTCAAAAAATAATTAAAAAGCCCCACACCCACTGACTGCAGCAACAGCAATCAGGGCCTCTGAGGACTCATGGCAGAGCCCCACCACACAGCGTGGGGCAGTGGGGATTGCCCCCGTCTGGCACTTGTGCACTGTCTAGGAGTGGGGGTGGCTCCACCTGTCAGCCAGAGCCCAGCAGCCCCTGCTCCCAGAAAGCGGGCAGCACCCTGGTAAGCCACACTGCACCCGCACCATGGATGCCAGCCAGAGAGGGCCATCCCCACTGCCCCCCGCTGATCCGCGCTGCATGGGGGGGGACTCTGCCACAAGGCCTGAGCCTCTAATCACTGCTGCTCCAGCCAGCTGCACACAGGATGTTTCAGGTGCCAAAACAGGCCAAAACCCCTCCAAAATGAAATAGCTGCCAAAGTTTCACACAGCCCTACTATTTGGATATGTAAAGTGAATTAGGATTCTGCCAGTAAAGTGTGAAATGTCTCAGAGATCAAAACTGTATATTAAGGAACATTGAAGTATTCTTAAGTACCCAAACTATTCTCAAATATCTGCAACTTCAGACTTGGAGATCGTTGCTAGAACTGCTGAGTCAGTATCTCAGGGGGCACATCCCCATGAGCAAGAACATGTGTTTCCCTGGGGGCAAACAGCAGTGGCACAATTTGTCCCCAAGAAACATCTGTGCACATGCACTTTGGCTTGTGGCACGTTGCCCTGGGTGGCATAGAAGAGGTGGGCTGGCCCCAGCAGCCTTACCTGGGCTGGCCCCAGCAGCCTTACCTGGGGTCCTGAGGTTCTTCAGAGGCTACAACCATGGTAATCCAGCAGCACAGAGCCTGGCCAGCAACTGGAGTGTGGCTCTGGCCAGTCAGCCTCCAGTTTCCTGTGATGCACGCTGTCACCACGTGCACCACCCCACTTTTTTAAGGCACGGGGTTTTTTGACACCAGAATGGGGATTGCCTGCATGCGTGGTGTGCAGCACCACATACCACAGTCCATACTCATCTGGACACACCCATGGAGTCTGAATTCATCTGAGTTGTGATGTCTTCGTGTGTATATTACAACAATTTAGATTTAGGTTCCCTCTAGACCCTTTTAGATTTTATAGACTTCCCCATATTCTCTCAGACTAATATACTAAACCTCACAGACACCTAGAGGCTTGTAACTTACACCCCGTATTTAACCATCGCATGTGAATTTGGTCCAGTGAATTTAACAAAGTGAAATGAAGCCTGAACTAGCTGAAGTAAATTTAACTTACACATCATCCCAGAATTTGGTCCTGCCTCCCTAAATGATGTCAGAATGTGAGCCAAGAACAATTTCTGCCACTCTTTTGATGTTTTAGGACATATCAGAGGTGTTACTTTTAGGACTGAGTCCAAAACAACCTGATGAGATAGAAGCTTCAAAATGTTCTCGTACCAACAGATCTTTAAATATTCTTAGTGTTGTTCAGTTCTGAGAAGATAGGGTGTAAAAATGGCATCTTCTTTCTCCACAGATCTATTCCATGTATGCACTCAGAGTCAGATTGGCTGCAATGGCAAAAATAAGTTTTCTTGTGTACCACTAAGATGGAGAGAGAGTTGGAACCTATCACTTTCTTGTTCACCTAACTACATCTTAGTAGTTTTTTAATCAACTGTATTTTACAGTCCTATTGAAACTAATGAGGTTGCACAAATATAACCAAAGGTACAATCTAAAGAATGAAGTATAGTAAGAATATAACTGAGAGCATAATTCAGCTCATAGAAGTGTAATTATGAGTAATAATGTGTGAGAAGGGGGGAAAAAGTCAGCTTGATTCTGAGAACCTATGTTCAGTATTTCGGACTGGCAATTAAAATGAATAAAATACCTATAAAATTAACACTTTGAATATGAAATGTATTTACAAACAATATACATTAAACTACTAATGGGCAGAGTTCTGAAATTCCACTTATTTCTTTTTTTGAGACTATTCGGACCCATTGGCAGACGCGTAAATCACAGCTGGCTTTTGAGAAAATAATGTATATTTCTGAAACTTCTAGTATATTTAGAGACTGGTTTTCAGAGGTTACTTCAATGAGAACTGTATGTATTGTGATATAAAATGGTATGAACAATTCTACAGAAAAAGGTTAATGTATTACAGAGTTTATCCAATAACAACTTAACCTTAAACTGTGCTATTGACATGAGGGAGCAACATTATATTTTGGTGCAGCTTCATCGATTTGAACAAGTGTTCTGTCCATAAAAGAAATTAGTGTTAGATAATACAATTTGAAATGTAAACAAGTATTTGCCCCTGTTCATGGTTCTTTATATTTTTTCTTTTGTAAGGAGCTTATTATCAAAAATAAGCAGCTTTTTCCATGCCAAGCAACTCATTGAAAAAGCATTTTAATCAATTACATGCACATACACTCAAAATCTACAGTTAAGTCTAATTACTTCACTTTCTCTTACAGTCTAAGTCATTATTAGCTCCTTTCTTGATTGATATTTTCAAAATCATTGAAATAACCATTATATACAGACTTTTAAAGTAGTATTTAAGAATATAAATCCAATAGAGACAATGTATTCCCACTGGTATTTAGGCTAATTGCCAATTTGTCTCCCTTCTAAAAATCCTGGCTTTCCACCAACTGCAGAAAAAAAAGAATAGATGACATTTCCAAAGCAAAACTATATATTCTAACAATATTTTATATAAAAGTGAAAGAAAAATTCATAGTAGTTTACAAATATTAAAAAATAATCATTTCAAGAATGTTTCTATTATGTTGCATTAAATATTATCCACATTTTAAATAACACATTTCAGAATAATGTATAATACAGAACCAAACAACAAATCTAACATAATATTTGATAATAAAATTAATTGATGAAACTATCATTGTTGCTTAAAGCTGTTGTCAGTGCAATGAAGATGCTCATCCAAGTTTTACAGGGAAAAGGATTCTGTTAGCAGTGATAGTGTTTCTCCTATCCATCCAGAGCAGCAAATCTTAAATTGTTATCTGGCAGCCCTTAGTCCTTGTCTCAATTGCTTTTTCTGGTAGATACATAGAATCACAGCCTTTCTGAGATAGGAAGCATTTCTGAAGCAATACAGTTAAAATCTACAGACACCAACAGCTTGAGTCCCAACTTAGTTTCTTTTGTTTACCAGAAATCGGTAACTATCTGCCACTCAATAGAACACAGAGGCATCTAGTGGCTGAAGAATATATTGCATATTAGCATATCATTACATAAGACTTAAAAACTTTTGAGCACACAATGATCACACAACTTGAGGCTCAGAATATATATGTGTAACCTGGGTGGTGTGCGGAAAGGTACCCCCTCTCCAATCGAAGGGATGTCAGCCGGTGTGTGTATGCTGTGGGAAGCATGGCTGCCTCTTTTCCCTACAGAGCAGAGCAAAGACCGAGGACATCCAGTGACATTTAACTATGTACAAGTTTAATGACAGAAAATAATATAAAACTTATAACCATAAACTTACATACATTTATCTATAGGCATATATACTAGACTTGTGGGAATAGAGAGGTATTCGATTCGGATTCAGATTCAGCTGATTCAGAAGACAGGGATTCAGTTCAAAGATTCAGATCACTGTCCCAAATCGATTTGGCCAAATTGGCTTTGGAAGATTCTGCACCAATTCAGAAAGATTCAGAGATTTGGCCATAGACATGGGGAATCACTGAAATACCTTTAACTTTTTCATTTTTGGCTAATTCAGACAAAAATTTCAGGGCTAGTAGCTCCTTCTGAGAACATGAAGCCTGCCAAGTTTCAAGGAGATAGGCACAGGGCTTTCTGAGAAACTGCACCTCAAAGTTGTGAAAGCAAAACTCACATCATGTGTGTGTTAAGGCAGATTTAGATAAAAAGAGCAAGGATTGTAGCCCCTTCTGAGGGCAGGAGGCCTGCCAGGTTTCAAGGAGGTAGGTGCAGGGATTTCTGGGAAACTGCACCTCAGGTAGATGACAAACAAAAAACTCATGACGTGTGTGTTAAGGTGCACCCTCAAAGGTGCTGGGGCCTCTGAACGACACGGTAGTGTGCCCCACTGAGGCCTCCTCTTCCTCTACAGCCCCATCCCGGTCCACCACTTTAAATGACAATAGATAATAAAATAACTTCATAGTTTCATAGTTGGTAGAGTCAGAAGGGACCTGAGCAGGTCATCAAGTCCGACCCCCTGCCAGGGGCAGGAAAGAATGCTGGGGTCAAAGGACCCCAGCTATGTGATTGTCTAGCCTCCTTTTGAAGACCTCCAGGGTAGGAGTGAGCACCACTTCCCTTGACAGTTGGTTCCAGCTCCTGGCCACCCTGAGTATGAAGTAGTGCTTGCTGATGTCTAGCCTGAATTTACTCTCAGTCAACTTATGGCCATTATTTCTTGTTACTCCCGGAAGTGCTCAAGGGAATAGGGACTCTCCCATTGCCTGCTGGTCACCCTTTGCAAGTTTATAGGCGGCCACTAGATCCCCTCTTAGCCTTCTCTTGTGGAGGCTGAACAGGTTCAGGTCCTGTAGCTTCTCCTCATAGGGCCCTCTGATCATGCAAGTGGCCCTCCTCTGGACCCTCTCAATGCTGTCCACATCCCTGCTGAAGTGCGACACCCAGAACTGGATGCAGTACTCCAACTGCAACCTGACTAATGTCACATAGAGGGGGAGGATCACCTCCTTGGACCTATTTGTGATGCATCTATGGATGCATGACAAGGTGCGATTAGCCTTCCTGACCACGTCCCCACATTGGCAGCCCATGTTCATCTTGGAATCAGTAGTGATTCCAAGATCTTTTTCTGCCTCTGTGCTGACGAGAAGGGAGTTCCCCAGCCTGTAGATATGCTGCTGGTTCTTCCTCCCTGAGTGCAATACCTTGCACTTGTCAGTATTGAATCCCATCCTATTTTCATCTGCCCATCTCTGTAACCTGTCCAGATCTAGTTGTAGCCTGTCCCTCTCTTCTAGCATGCTCACTTCTCCCCACTCTTAGTGTCATCTGCAAATTTGAACAAGGAGCTTTTCACCCTCTTGTCAAAGTCACTGATGAAGATGTTGAACAGTGCGAGCCCAAGGACCGAGCCCTGGGGAACCCCACTGCCCACATCCCTCCAGGTTGAAAATGACCTGTCCACCACCACTCTCTGGGTGTAGACCCCCAGCCAATTTGCAACCCATCTGACTGTGTAGGCTTCAACACCACAGACACCTAATTTTTTAATGAGGAAGGAGTGAGAAAAAGTGTTGAAGGCCTTCCTAAAGTCCAGAAAGACTATGTCCACTGTGACACCTGCATCCAAGGATTTTGTGACCTGGTCATAGAAAGAAACCAGGTTGGTCTGACAGGACCTGCTTCTAATGAACCCATGTTCATTACACCTAAGCATAATCTCCCTGCTGGTCCCTTGCAGATGTGCTCCTGGATAATTTTCTCAAAGAGCTTTCCCAGGAACGAGGTAAGACTAACGGGCCTATAGTTTCCTGGGTCCACTGTCCTCCCTTTTTTGAAAATGGGGACCACATTGGCCCTTTTCCAGTCCTCTGGCACCTTGCCAGTGCTCATAAAGCTGTGGCAGGGATCCCACAATAACCTCTGCCAATTCCCTCAGCACTCTGGGGTGGAGATCAGCAGTACCTGCTGATTTGAACGTGTCTAGTCCCACCAGAAGTTCCCAAACTTGCTTTCCTCTCTTAGAGGAGCTCCTTCTCTAGCATGTGTGTTAAGGTGTGCCCTCACTGTGTGACACTGTGTGTGTGTATGAAGGTGTGCCCCCACTGTGTGATTCTGTGTGTGTATGTTAAGGTGCACTCTTACTGGTGCTGGGTCATCTACATGACATGGTAGTGTGCCCCAACGAGGTCTCCTCCCCTACAGACTCATTCCAGTCCACCATTTCAAATGACAACAGGTAATAACTTAGTAAGCAGCACAGTAGCACCAGCAGCATCTCAGGCAGCCAAACTGTCACAGACTAGAGTCTTTCTTTCCTTTCTTGAAGGAGATTTTTCTCCATCAGGTGCCAGAGAACTCTCCCTGCCAGCTCCAGCCCTGCCCACTGCCCAGGGTACTGAGTCCTTCTGGCCAGCTGACTGAGGACAGGTGCTAGGGGTGTTGGTCTAAGGACATAGCACTGGCAGACAAGGTCCTTTGGGTCAATCTGGTATCTTTTAGTAGACCAACTGAATAGCTAAAGAAATATATCTTAGCAAGTTTTCAGGTTGAAAAACCCTTTGTCAGGCTGAGGAAGCACCTGCAGTTTGTGTGTGTGTGTGTGTGTGCTGTTCCTGGATGGAAGGAATATTAAAGAAGCCAAAAGCTAGCAGGCAATACAGGCAAGAAAGTGAGTCATTGAAAATGGAAATGGAGGCATCAGCGGGTGAGGGAATGTAGCAGTGCAGGTAAAAGTGGAGAGGTACCTGGGGAATCAAGCTGTGAAAAATGGTTTGTAAATTCAAACAAGCACCAAACCTTGCTAACCTCACCTCATCACCAGAACTGAAGCCAACTTCCTATAGCTCAAAACACAAAACTTTCCAGCAATCTCCAGTGCCCCCACAAACTGTACACCAGAATCAGGATGGGGACTAGGGGGCAGTTAACTGCTGGTGGCCAAGGGGGAAGGAGCCCTCATAGAGTAAGTGAAGGGAAGAGGCCTGACTAAGTTCTGCTCCTAGTAATGTAAAGGGACTGAGCACACCTTATGCAGCTTGTGTTATGTTATAGCCCAGGGGCTTATGTTTGGTTGTTGTTTTATAACACCGGTGGTTTGGGTGAGGCTATTTGGGGAAGGAGGAGGCCTCACTGGGGGCCCACTGCTGTGTGGGGACCCCAGCACCAGCGAGGGCATGGCATTTGGGGTGCACAGACCCTGGTGCCAACAAGGGCACAGCATTTGGGGCACACAGACCCCTGGAGCCAGTGAGGGCACAGCATTTGGGGCACACGGACCCCCAGCACCAGTGAGGGTTCGGCATGATGGGCAAAGAGACGGGGATGCAGAGAGCCCAGGTGCCAGTGAGGTGCACACAGAGACAGGGTTGCGGAGAGCCCATAGAGTACAAGGGGGCCAAATCACATCAAGGCCTAGACCAGACAACATCAATGCCATCTGAGAGGCTTGGGGCATGGTAAAGGGCTGGGTGGAGCCAGGCATATAGCCCATAAGGCTGGGGTGACTCCTGGACACCTGTTTTGAAATGGGACCCATGGGGTTCCACAAGGGGTCTGGGACCCATGGGGTTCAGGGAAGTCCAATAAGACCATGCTCAAGTAGGCTTAAAGGCAGCCTCCCTACTCATTACCATTATATCAAGATGTGGCAGGTGAGAATAGAGGGTGCCCATCGGGCCAAATTGGCATGGTTGAGGGGCCCTAGAGGTAACACGGCCCTCCTTGAGGACCCCATCCTGTGATAGGCACATTTCTCACAAAAAGTCCACTCTGCCTCCAGTCTCTTAGGCCTGATCCTGAAAGGGAATTTACAAACCACATTTCACAGGCAGCCCTATGAACATTACTTCATCAGCCTCATAGGTACAGAAACTCATGGACTTAATATAGACATTGGACTTCTGACACACTACAACCAGCTGGACATCTGACTTCCCAAGTACCTCTGCACTGCTACATCCTCCTTCCCTCCTACCCCAGCCTGTCTCTCCCACCTCCTTGCTTCTACTAGCAGCAGAAGATTCATGGCTACCAGGAAAAAGGATGCATCTGTGTTTGGGAGGGACAGGGATGTTCAGGTCTAGCTCTCCCCCTACCCCCTCTACCCCCTCTCCCTCCCCTGCCAGAAGACCTGGCACCAGCCTTTCCAGCACACTTCATATAAATTTTCCTGTGCTGGAAAATGTGTCTGCGTGTGTAACTAACTAGTAATATATGTCATCATCGTCTTCTTCTTCGATTGTCTGACTTCTTTGTTGTGTTAATCTGAATCTCTGTCCAACTTCTTCTTCTGTGTTGTCTTTAGTCTGTATGTAACTATAACTAATAATATTAATAACTATGTATAATGTCTTCTTCATTGTGTTGTAATAATATCTGACTTCTTCCATGATATGTGTGTGAATGTGTGTAATATATGTGCTTCCCTCCATAGTCATGGATCACACTGCCAGCGAAAACACAGCTTTCTTCTTAAAGTTTTTGGAGGAAAAAAAACAAGAACAAATATAAATTGAAAGAAATGGATTGGATAGGGATAAGTAGAGGGATTCTAGTTAGCAAGCTATATCCAATCCTTTCCAAGAACAGAAAGTAGCAGGAGACTGACTAGGTAGGAAGCCAAGCCAGTCCAATACCTTTCAGATGCTGTTTCTCAGGCAGAAACAGCTCACAAAGGGCATTCCCTGGGTAACTCCTGACTCCCAGTGCCCCCCCCACAGGGATGGTTGACTCATCCAGTCGCTGCTCAAGGCAGAAAGGACCGAGCTGCCTTGTGTAGCCATCAGGGCCTTTCAGCCCTCTCTCAGCCCACCATGCATCGTCCTGTGCACCAAAGGGAACACCTGCCTAGGGCAAGGTTGGGGAACTACACTGCCTCATGCAGCCATGGCGACCCATCAGCTTTACAGCCCTGTGCACCAATCCATGTACCAATGGCCCATCTCCTGCCTCTTGCAGTGTTGGGCATCCACACTGCCTCTTGCATCTGTGGCGACCCACCAGTTCTATGGCCCTGTGCACTGACCTGTGCACTGATGCCCGACTCCTGCCTCATGCAGGGGTGGGGGCCCACACTGCCTCATGCAGCCACTTGGGTCCCTTCCAGCTCTACCAGCCACATGTACCAATCCGTGCACTTTGGGACCTCTACCACTCATGGAGTTAGGGACCCATGCTGCCTTATATATCTGCCAAGGTCCCATCCACTCCTGGACCCTCACCAGCCCTGTGCACTGATGGTTCCTGCCTCATGCAGGGGTGGAGAGCCATGCTGCCTGTTGCAGCTGCCAAGGTCCCATCCGCTCCTGGACCCTCTGTGCACCAATCTGTGTACCGATGCCACAGCTCCATCCATGGCAGGGCTGAGGACACAGCCGCTTGCTGCTCCCTGCTAGGTGGCGGCATCTTCTGGACACTTCCCAGGCAACTGCTCCATCTCACTAGTCAGCTCTACCAGCTCTTCTCAAGCTCCCGTCCTCATCATCCCTTGCTGACAACCACCTGTGTGCTGGGCATGTGAGCTTTTATCCCTTCTGGAGGTTCCCTCTCAGGTCCTCTTCTTCACCCTGCCCCTGGGTCAGGGTGAGACAAGCTTGCCTCCTCCTGATCAGTGGAAATGCTCCACCAAGCAGCCTGAGCCATTTTGAGCTCAGATTAACAATCCAGACTGCCAGTGAGCCCACCGGCCAGCCTACTACATCTATACTGTCATATATATCTCATATTTTCTCTATACTAGGTAGGTGTTGATAATGCCTTTTACTCATATGGAATAGCATGGGCTGACACTCCATTACCTGCAAAGTTTGGCTTCCCTTGGCTTCCTGTTTCCTAACAAACCATGTTAGAGACTTGCAGCAGTTTAACTCCGGGGGGGGGGGTGGTGAAGGAGGAGGGAAGGGGAGGCAAAAAGCTCATGAAGTTCCAGCCCCAGGTACTGATTCATAGGGAGACACCAGAATGGCAGCCCCTAGGGAGACTTCACAGCCTCTGGTAACAGCCCAAGATTTATTCAGTCTGTTGACACAAATTTCCTACTGGAAATGGAGGCAAGGTTTTATGAACACTACTTCAGTGTGTTGTATTTCTGTACACTGAGGAAAACTTTTCTGTACCAGATCCTATTTATCTTTCAAGAGCCCTTCACTGCATAACAGCATGTTTTGGCACTTCCTCATGGTTGGGCAGAGAAGGATTGCCTGCATGTCTACTGGCCAGAAATAAAATAGAGGGGGAGTAGATTGGCCCTCACACCTTTTAGCATAATAGACCTGTGGTCAGGGAACAGGAAATACAGGTTCAATGTTCTTCCTTACCCAGAGGTGGGGTTACATTTCCTGCTTTCCATCAAACCACCAGGCCACAGGCTAAGCATTGCCCAATACGTTCTCCATTAATTGGATGAAAAGAATAAACAGCACTAGGAAATATTTTGCCCCAGTAGAAGCAGGGCCTCCTTCCTTCCAGGGTAGTATCTATCTCACTAATCCACAAACTCTCTGGCTTGTTCTTTCTTTCTTGACCCTGTGTATCACCCTCCTTTGCTTGTCCAGTAGACTAGCTTCAAAAGGGCTGGAGAATCCTTCAGGCAACTATTTACTGCTTAGATTGCTTTGCCGAAAAGCAGTAGCCATGGGTTCAAATTTTCTCTGAGGGCAAGGAGGTCGAAGAGAGAAGGAGGGCTGGGAGAACATGGGTCTCCAGTTCCTTGAACCTTAGGCTAAAAGCTGTCTTCCTCCTGTGATGACAAGAAAAGATTTCAAATCTCATGCACATAGTATCATGGTCCATATACTTCCAGTTCAACTAGGGCTTGCCCAATAAGCCATACCTAGTAGGAACCAACCCCTCAGTTGTAATGGATCAGAAGAAACTGGTCTTCCAGAAAGAAATATCACCTGTCTCCCCCCTGCCCACTTCTTTTAAACACATGCAGGCCACTGTGATTTAATATCTCAGCAAAGTCACTAAAACCATACCAGGAGTTTGCAGCTGGCTAGACAGCAGAAGTCTTCACATCCATAAGTGCCGTGGAACACCATGATTCAGTGGAAAGGCGGTGGGGAGGGGACTTCACATCTTTAATTTAGCTGTCATAAAACTTTATAGGATATTTTACTATAAATAATGTTTTATTAACAAAGGAAAATATTCATTCATATTTTTAAACGAAGAGGCTAAAATAATAATAAGATGAATAACTTCTAATAATTTGATACCTGATTGGGCAGGAGAGCCAAAGCAGCACAGTTAACTACTCAAACCATATATAGATTTAGATATATAGATATAGTTTAAATAGTTAGATGCGCTACCTTAGCTCTCCTGCCCAATCAGGTATCAAATTATTAGAAGTTATTCATCTTAGAATTATTTTAGCCTCTTTGTTTAAAAATATGAATGAATATTTGTACATTGTGTATATGTATATGTATATGTATAAATGAGTCATCACAGTCAGGAGTCAAGAGCATAGTAGTGTAAAACAGCCTAGCTCTTGGTGCTTCTATAAACATCTTACAGATTTGAAAAGTCAGTGGCTCTCCTCAAATTCTAGTTGTTTTCAGAAAGTTATATTGTTAAAGGTGTTTTAAACAAACTGAGACAAAAATCAACCCAGCCAAATTTCCCTCAAAATTAATTGCTTCCTTGTTTGGTTTCCTAAATCTCACTTGTGTTTTCAGGGTTTTTTTTAAATTTTTCTGTATAGAGTAAGTGAGCTATAAAAAAAACATAAAAACCTTCCCTGAAAAAGGAACCAAAAGCTGGCTGGAATCATGGAGGAACTCAAATCCTGATTCACTGTTATAATTGCCAGAATTCTTGCTACTTTTTATTATAATTTTAGACCTAACATGACTGCTTCCAATAGTCCTAAATGTAAACATTACATGTAAGATCTCAAGTGATTTCTGTGGTATGAGCTCACTGCTTACCAATTATGCATGTGAATTTCAGTCATATGTGCTCGCTTTTCCCTTTTAGTTGGCATCGACTTCCAGTTATCTGTCTTCATCATAGGCATGCTGGCCATAGAGCCAGGATTCACTAAACCTACTGCATTTGCTAGTAATGGAATGATTCCAAATACAGTAGACCATGGTGTTTCTTGGAGTACTTGGAGAGGGGTCTGTGAAGAGCTGCTAGATAACATTCCCCTCTTCATTTCCAGCTGTGTCTGTAGGTGTCCACTTATTGCATGAAAAAGAGATAAAACCACATCAATCTCTCATTAATGTTTTCCATGTTTGTAGTGTTTGTCACAACAATGTGACATGGTCCTGAATAGTAGAAGAGACCTTTGTATGAGTGTGCAAGAGAAGGGGAGAAATCTATGGTAGTCAGTGCTATGAGAAAAGCACACTCCATGCCATGGGAAAAGTTTAAGAACTGTTTTATTGTTATGAATAAATTGCTGAACAGTGTAAGATTAGAACACTGAGTGCATCCCTTTGCACTATGCAAGCTAGATCTTACTTGAGTCTTACAGACTCGAGTTTGTTCACCAGAGCGCCCCAGGGGATGACGAGGTTGAACGGTCACAAACTCCTGCAAGACCGTTTCAGGCTGGACATAAGGAAGAATTTCTTTACTGTCCGAGCCCCCAAGGTCTGGAACAGTCTGCCAGCGGAGGTGGTTCAAGCACCTACATTGAACACCTTCAAGAGTAAATTGGATGCTTATCTTGCTAGGATCCTATGACCCCAGCTGACTTCCTGCCCTTTGGGCAGGGGGCTGGACTCAATGATCTCCCGAGGTCCCTTCCAGCCCTAATGTCTATGAAATCTATGAAATCTATATTCATGTAAAACAAATTAATGTAGTATAAATGATACTGCTACTAGCAATAGCTATGCTTTTTTCTAAAATGAATTATTCCAATAGGTTTTGATTCCTTCTCTTTTTTTATCTATTCCTTATAAAGCTATTCTAAACTTTTCTTTTCTGTATGGAGTCTGTCATCTGCTACACTAATTATGACACCTTTTAAGATTTACCATTCTTTTCTCATTGTGAAAGGTTCTCTTAGCTACCCTAGGTCCTGTGAAGCCCTTAGTCCATTGAGCTGAAGGAAATCTCTTTCCTACTGGTTCTGCAGTAGGATAGAAGATGCTAGGGGAGGCTTAGAGTGTTTTACCTACACAGGTGGTCATAATAGCCTATCAGGCCTAGCTGCTGGCTATAAAAAGAAGTAAGTAAGTAATAACAGTTTGATTGAGGAGAATCTAGCATTAGGAAAGTAGCTGCAGGGGGAGAACTTAATTAGTTCTGGGAGCTGACCTTGCCTGTGAAGACTGAGGCTAAAAAAAGGCTAGGAGTGTTTAGCCTTTTCTGCATCCTCTATCACAAGTTGCTTTCTCCATTCGGTAAGGGATCCATACTTTCCCTGATCCTCCTCTTGCTACTGACATACTTGTAGAAAACTTTCTTGTTACCCTTCACATGCCTTGCTAGCGGCAATTCCAATTGCACTTTGGCCTTCCCGACTTCATCCCTGCATGCGTGAGCAATGCTCTTATATTCTTCCCTAGCTATTTGTTCAAGTTTCTACTTTGTATAAGCTTCCTTTTTTTGTGATTTAGTTTACTGAAAGGTTCCCTGCTAAGCCAAGCTGGTCTTCTACCATACTTGCTAGTCTTTCTGTACATCAGGATGGTTTGTTCATGTACTCTCAGTAAGAAGTACAGCCAGCTCTCCTGGACACCTCTCCCCCTCAGTCTGGCTTCTCAGGGGATCCTGCCAATGAGCCTCCTGAGCGAGTTGAAGTCTACTTTTCTGAAGTCCAGGGTCTTTAACTCTGCTGCTCTCCATCCTTCCTTTCCTCAGGACCCTGAAATCAATCATCTCGTGGTCGCTGCTGCCCAAGTTGCCACCCACTACTACATTCCCCCACAAATTCTTCCCCATTTGTGAGCAGCAGGTCAAGAAGAGCATGGCCCTTAGTTGGCCTCTCCAGCACTTGCACCAGAATAATTTGGAGCAGTGCATTTTACAGAAACTACGATTACATCGTACAAGGGCAAAGCCAAACTTTATTTGCCAGCTTGTCTATTAAAGGGAGCATCATGGAAGGTTTCAGGGTTGTGAGCGCTAGTTTGGAACAGGGTGCTCACCTTCCTTTAGAAAGCCAAATCTCTGGTACCGATATTAATACAACTAAAAATTGTTTTCTATTGTTTCTAAAGCTTTTTTTTCCACTTTCTTGAAACCTGGCCCTGTATGCTGGAACATGCTTTTGTGTGCCAGATTCAGCTAGGTCCAAAATAGAAGTCACTGACTCCAAAGTCCTCCATCATTAGGAATACTCCAATAGGAGAGAGAACCTTGAGCCATGAAATTTGGGTGCAGATTTAAAAAACAATCCTGACTTCCCTATATTCCAGTAAGGAATTAAATTTGAACTTTGGGTATGGAATGGAACTAAGCTGAAGCTGGTGAATTTGACCCTACTCTTGCTATTTCCGTTGGATCCGAATGTCCCCTCCCCTATCTTTAATATTTTAATTTGGACAATAATATTATTCAGATCTCCCAAATATGTTAATGAGAAGTGTGCCTATGATGCAAATAGTATATGTGTTTTACTTACTGCATGTAGAGTCAAAATCTACACACGTGGAAAAGTCTCATTTATTAAGTAGGAAATAATTAGCTGCAGTTGATATGCAATCAGCATGGTTAAAGAGAGGCTCTTAGTTTCTGTTTCCTCTGATGTTCCTCAGATTCTGGTCAGCTGTGGGAATGTGCTACTCTCTAGTGGCTGCTCTAAGTTGTGCCTTGCTGCTAACAGCTCTTAGCAGGCATTGTGTGTGGCCAAGAATTTGGGGGGAACACCTTCATTCCATCTATCCCCTGCCCTTTTTTAAACATTTCCTATGATGGTGAAGTGTGAATGGCTATAGAGGCATTGCTAACCATATTTCACTGCATAATTTTCTTGTATAGACCAATGAGGTAGGCTGTATTACTAGTTGCTTTGTGTACTGGAAAGAAGCTAGTAACCAGGTTCTTTCAACCTACCTTCAGTTGTAAATATATTGATGATTGGTTTGTCTTCTGGGCTATAGCCAATTTCCTTTGCTAGTTTCTGTTTTGCTTTTCATTACATGTTGAACCAACCAGAGTAATATGTGCAACTCATTTAGTTATCAAGCTGTATATCCCAATACACTTCTGTCACATACAAGTGTGGCTGGGTGGGTACTGCACTATATTGGGATTTTGTTCCTTGTGCTGACACTAGTTTGCTGATTGGCTTGACGAAGTCCCTGCTTTCATTTCCCCTGGTGTGAAATAGAGCTAATGATACTGACCTTTTAAAGACCTGAGTATTATTATTAAGCATATTAGCTTAGCACCTTCTCCACATTTTTTCTGTGTGTGTGTGTGTGTGTGTGTGTGTGTGTGTGTGTGTGTAAATATACATCTGCTAAACAATTTACATCCATTTAAACTGAATTAGTTTGAATTTAGTTAATTTAGTTTAAATTACAGCACCATGATGGAAGTGCTGAAGGTTTGCAAAACACTTTTAACAAAGAAGCTGTAAAATTTCTATGGTGAGAATGAAGCACATAAGAATTTTGTATGTGTCAGTTTGTTTAAGCATGACTCAGCCAGGGGGTGGACTAGATGACCTATGGAGGTCCCTTCTAGACCTATTTCTCTATAATTCTCTACCCCCTCACTTCCTATTTTCAGCTGGGACTGGAAACCAAGCTTTAAGTATGAGAGGTTTTTTTTTTTACTATAGGCTCCAGCAGGAGTCAAAAGTACTGAAATCTTAACCAACTGTTCTCACCAGATTTCCATATCTGTCTGTGTCTGTTACATACGGGTTTAGAGAGATGTCTAACCCTTACAATTCTTATGCAAATTGCACCAAATCTGACAGCCTTTCAAGACAAAGCTGTGTGCCCTTTGAACTAGATCTGATCCACATGATATATTTATATGACCTGCAAAAAGTTCTTAGCCGTGTTAATTGCAGATAGAGCTTCTGAAAAAAATATGAATTAATGACAATCAATAGAATAATATCTGAGTCTGTAGGCAGCCTGAAACAGTGACTCAGAGGCAAGAAATTGCTTGTCCTTTAGTAGTTAGGCATGTTGGCATTTTAGCTGGTAGATTGCACATACATGTCAACAATAACTTCTGAATGACCAATCATTTTATTGGATGTAAATTATGGTGGGAGTGAAACCCACTGAGTTAAGAACTAGGAGTTGCTTCATGAAGGGAAAGCAGGGAGGGGGGCAGACACAGAGAAGACAATAACTGAGAAGGGAGAGAGAAACAAAGAGAATGGAGGCGGTAGGGGAACAAAAAGGTCTAAAAGGGAGCAAGGTTTTTTTTCCTCCAAGTGATTGATGCAACACTGAGGCACTGAATAAATAATAAATGTTCAGTAGAACATACAAAGGCCATGTTCTCCCTTTGACCTCTATGCAACCCACCTACAGTGGTTAATGCCCCAGACACTGTGTAGAGTGTATAGCCCTGAATATGTAACCCAGTTGAAGGACCAAAATTAAACTTAGAGTTTGGTTCTTTCCTCTGTATAAGTCTGGTCTCCCCTTGTTCCACTTACCCTGTTGATAATTCATAATCAGGTTTTTTTTTGTTTGATGCTCCAAAGCCTTAAATACAATGAAACTGCATACACAGATCTTAGCCATCCCGATTTAGTTATTTTGCGCACCATCATTCCTGAAGATTTCTCCTATACCCATGGCTCCATAATAGGAGGGAAGTGATCTGAAGAGAGAATGATTTCCATCTAAACTGTTCTCTTTGTATCTCTACTACAGAAATGAATGCTCCCTCTGCCAACATTGTGAGACCTTTTTGAAAATCAGAGGAAAAAATTATGAGTGAGAATACAAAAATGGAACAAAATTCTCTTTATGCTGTAAACTGTGCACTGGAAATGAGTGAGCTTCCTACTGTTCAGGACATGTATATGAACAGTAGGAGACAATGAATGCTCTGAGGACTGTTTCTAACTGCCTACATTGCAATCAGAAGCTAGAATTATGTTTGCCTTCTTAAAAAAGGTTCAGTCTGTTTTGAGGGCTTCTAACAGATTTTTTTAAATTTTAGTTTCCCCTCTGATATATGATGTCCTCATCCACCTTTTAAGATTACTTGTAGCTACCTTTTCCTATGCTGCTTGGAGCCTGAGATGCTGAAATGACTTGCTAGTCTATTTGGAGTAGTGAGCTTCCCCCTTGTTGAGCACAGTAGGGTGGCTTTGGGTTATGACACTTTTTTAACCTAATGAGTAATATTTTGCACAAGACTACTCTTACAGTGGGAGTCCTTTGTGCAGAGCAAAGGTCAAGAAAGGGGGAAAATGGGTCAGTTGCATGGACGTGGGGTAATGACAGTCTATGAAACAGGTACAACCCATCAAAAGTTCGCTGCGTAACCAGTAGTACTTAAAATAGCTGTATGGCAGTGCCCAAAAGCAAAGACATGCAAAATTCAAGTGTTATGACCCAGAGGTTGTATTTGTGACTGTGATATGATAATATTTAAGCTAATCCAAGCATCACAAATCTTGAGTCATGGTACCCAGAAGTCTTAATTTTTTTTTTAAGGTAATAAGTAGGGGTGTGCAGAACAGGCCGTATTAGATTCAAGATCAGATTCAGCCCAAACTGGGGACAGTGATTCGATTTGATAATTCGGATCACTGTCCCAATTTGATTTGCCCAAATCTGAAACTGAAGATTCGATGCTGATTCAGAGAATCAGTGATTCAGCCATAGACACAGCTTTAAATGTTTTTTCTACATAACTCAGGGTACCAGGCAGGGCTTGTGAATGCTGCAATGGTGGGGTGGATGGAGCATCCCACAGGAGTGTAGGGCCTCCCCCGCCCCCGTGCTCAGTGGCAAACCTGGAAGTGGACCATAAGTACTTGGCAATTGGCTGTGGGGGGATTCTGGGTGCCCCTCGGATCCAGGAGGCACAAGTCACCGAGCCGGGGGGCAGATGGGGGTGGACCCAGAAGTGGACCAGAAGTGCTTCTGCTCCACTTCTGGGTCAACCACCAAACACGCTGGGGACCCCTCCCCAACCCATGCTCCTGTGAGATGCTCTATCCGCCCCAGCATCTCAGTGTTCACAAGCCACGTGGTACCTTGAGGTATGTAGAAAAAACATTTGAAGTTGTGTCTATGTCTGAATCATCAAATCTTTCCAAATCTCTAAATCTATTTGGAGGGTTCCAATTCAATTCGGAGAGATTAAAGGGTCCCCTGATTCAATTTGGATTTGCAGATTTGACCCAATTCAGCAGCCGAATCGAATCAGTGACTGAAGCTTCACACACCCCTAGTAATATTTTTTTGTTTTTCTTTTTATTCTCCCAAAGGCATGACAAACATTTTTTTACACTAGCAGTGCTAGTGGCCAACGTAGTGGTAGGGATATAAGCGGCTATCAGTTTTGTACCCCCACTAAGTCAATGCCCTGGGCTGGTGCCCCACTCTCACACTCTTAGTTACACTAGTCACTGCAGTATTCACTTTCTGGTTTCTTAATGTATAGAGCAGCATTTATCTCTCACTTTTATTATTTTTCCCCATAGACATGACTGTTAAAAATTGAGGGCCATTTTTTTGTTTGTTTGACAAAAACTGGCAGACGCCTTGGGCATATGTCTGGTTGAAGCAACTGGAGTTTTAAGAAAAATGCCAGTATTGCAAGACATGTAGTGAAATTGTGAGAGTTACTGATGGTGTATTTTTTGGATGTCTTAGCATTTCTCAAAATTTAGGTGTATTAAATGTATAACCTACATTTTAATAAAAGGTATTAGTGGATAAGGGTGAACACACTAATGAAATGCACTTACTGTGCAGCAGTGGTGATCTTGCCTGAAACATATCCAGGACATCACGTAGCCCTGAGGTTTAGACCTTGAATGAAATTCATTTTGAGACTAGCACAAGTCCTATGTGGCAAAAATCCTATTAGCCTTATTTGGAGGATTTAAGTGGTTCAAAGAGGTCTGTTATTAACCTGACTCAGAGGGACACATTTCATACCTTGCATGAGCTTCCTGCACAGAGATAAAGATAAATCTATCCATAAAAACTATTAAGGTAAGCTAGATCAATAAGTCCTTTTACAAGGAAAAAGGCAGCAACCCAAGGGGGAAAAAGCATGCTAATTTCTTCATACACTAAAGATCCTGTTCTCTTCTAGTTTGATTTTCTTAGTGAGATAGCTATTGTCATTAACCCTTCATTACACACATTACTGATGGGGTTATGAAGTGATTTTTAAAAAGTGTATACAAAATAATCAGCAAATTTAATAAGTTAAAAGTCTTAAAGAATAAAAATATACAGCTCATGAGTGAAACTAGCAATTTATCCTGACCTATTTTTATAGAAAAAGTTGCTTGTTTAACATTTCTCACAAGTATTTTTTTTAAATTCACCACAGACATGAAAAAAAGTAAAGTAAACTGAGTAAAGTAGATGCTGACATTCCCTGCTTCCTCACTATAAAGTATTTTAGAAATGAACTCATAGGCCACACCCATGTAAGGATGGATGTTCGGTTCCCAAGGACAACTAGTATCAGGACACCTTGTGCCACTGCTAGTTGGCGCATGACAAATTGCCATGGGTGAGGAAGGGGAGGCTGGGGCCAGCACTGGGCTGCTGGGAGCTTTCTGGGGCTGCAGCAGTGGTGATCCTGCCTCGCCCAGCAGTTGGAGTGTAACTAGCCGGCCTGACTCCAGTTTTGAGCAGTGCACGCTAGCCCCATATGCGCCCTAGCCCCATGTGCGCCCCTCCACTTTTTTTGTGCAGGTTTTTTTGCCCCCTGGTGATACAGTATTATTAACATGCACAATCACTAGTGCTTTCAGTCCTAAATACAAAATGCTATTCTTGTACACAAAATTGCAGCATGTATTAAATTGCAGAAATAATATTTCTTCCCCTCCTCCTCAAAAAATGAACGTCTTGTCAAAATCATAAACTGTCCTTGAAATGTATATTTTGTAGAAAATGTCTTTTGGGGATTTTGATTGAAAAAAAAAAAGAGGTTTTTTCCCCCACTTAAATTTAATTTTCGGCCACTAAAATGCAGGTTATCACAGTTTGAAAAGTGTTTGACAAAGAAAACAAAATGCTGAAGAAAATATTGTAATAAAAATGAGAGGATAAAATGTCCCACCTTTTTTCTTGTTTTTACCAGATGATAACACTTTCAGACTGCCTCAAGTTTCAGGGTCAGAATTATTTCTGCTATGATAGCACCTAGAGGCCTCAGCTGAGATTAATGTCTCCATTATGCAAGATGCTGTACATTCTCTAAACTCCCTGTCCTAAACAGCTTGTACTCTAAAAACAAGACAGAAAAGGTGAGAAGGAAAGCAGATGTAGACTGTTCAAGAGCCAAATTATATCTTGTTATATCTTTCATTGTCTACCTCATGAACGGCGTGTGCGCCTGGTGGCTGGGGGGCCACGGCTGCACTGGTGGCAGCGGGAGCATGGCAGCAGGAAGCTCCCACAGATGCTGCGACACTGTCGGCAGTGATGGGGGGTGGGAATGGCGGCGAGCGCCAGTGGGCATTGATGACTGCCCACAGATGCCGCCAGCAGTGTTGGCAGTGGGTTGGCAAGTGATGACTGCCCACAGGTACCGCTGACAGTGGCGGTGGCACCTGTTTGCAGGGGGTACACCGCTATGCCCAGAGAATGCATGTGCACCCCCTAATGTGCATCGCTTCTGATCCACCTAATGAGATATATATAGGCTCCTACTGCCATTTTCAAAATATCTTAACCCTAAAAGGATTTGCCACCAAGTCCACGGCAGGTAAGTATCAGAGAAGTAAACGGAGTCCAGTTCACAGCACTCCTTGCCTGGTAAACCGTAATGCAAGTGTAACCTTGAGGTTATTTACTTGCAAGAGCAACCCTTGCTTGTCAAGTCAAAACCAAGGAAGCAATTGGCCAGAAATGATAGCTGGCAGGATGGATGATTTTTCTTTTTTTAAGTTTTGGTTAGGAAAGCCAACTTATTCTGATCTAAAAATCAGAGTAATTGAAATGCCTAGAGGTTAATTCCCCTAGCAAATTTCAGATATCCAAATTGGATTTCAGTTGAAACAGAAGATATATATTTTAAGTCTGCATGTTATTTCCAGATGCTACCTTAATTTGGTTCAGTTGCTATCGCCAACAGATCAGTGGCTCAGACTTTCATACACCTAAAAAGATGCTCCTGGGTTATTGAATTGGGTCCCTGCTATTGCAGGTACATCATTATGTTCGTATTCAAAAGCTTTTATTAGACTTAATCTTCAAGCTAGTCTGGTGGTTTGTCCCCATTAAGGCTGCTCCAGAACTTCACTGTTCTAGTAAAAAACCCTTGCTGTGAAAGCCAGTTTGCAAATCAAAATTTTCAACTTGTAATTTGAAGGCACCATCAAAAAGAAAACTCCTTGAGGCTGCCTTCTGTAAATCTTCAGCTTCTGTTTGTATGATGCAGTAGGGTATAAAGGTAAAGGACCCTGAGATCCTGATTACTGAAGAAAGCATTGTGTGGACAGATCCCAGTTTCATTTCAGTGGTGCCATACAGAGTTAGAGATACACTGATGTCTTCATCTGGCAGGATTTGGTGTAAGTGAATAGTTTCAAGCTATGTATATTCCAAATGTAACAGGTAATAGAGATTATAGCACATTTGCATTAAGCATACTTCATTTTTTTCGCAGACTGTCAGTCATTTTTTCTGCTTCTGATTGAAGTTATTAACTTTTATTGAAAATCTGAAGGTTTTTGTTTTAAAAACAAACATTCCCTGAACTTCAACACAATTTTGCAACCTCAGTTCTTGGGAAAAATAATTAATAAAGAATTAAAAACGATATGTATACATCATTTTTATGCCTTTCAGGGTTTTTTCCCCCAAATAATGTGCAAAGATGAGAAGAATTTTAAACTGTACACAAAACCTAAAACACTTTTTGTGAATGGTATTGTACAAGATACGTTACAGCAGAGTACATTAAAATCCTAATATATGAATTACCATGGGATAGATTTTTTCGGAGGTATGGAAGATCGGCAGTTACAACAGACAATGACAGGGCCATGATATAACTAGCTGCTTACAAACTTTAACTTCAAGTACCTGAATAAAACTGCAGTAAAACATTTTGGTAATAAAACATAAAATCAAAGTGACCAGTTACTGCCTTAAGCTAGTGAAGTGCTTAACCATCTTCCAGCACCTATGGCCTCATAGATGTTGTTGCTTTGAACTTCAAATATTGAGGTTCCTCTGCAAACATGTTGAAGATCCAACCCAGCTCTGAATATTTGCTGTTACCTAAACATGGAGGAAAAATAACATTAAATTATAAGTTAAAGAAAATTGGTACAGCACGATATATATTTGTTTGGTCAGTCTCTCTGCTGATTTTATTATGACTATCAACAGGATTTATGTGAGCAAAATGAAACTACCTTCCTTATCCTACTCCACTGCTCATGCACAGAAGAGAGACAGACAATGAGGCTCTGCATTTTCAGCTATGCAAACTGTGTTTTCCCCCATCCAGTTGCTGCCTGCAACTCGAGTCACATTACACTTACACAAGAACGGGATTACATTCCACTAAAGGGGCAGGGATTAAGCCAAAAGGGGTGGAACCGCTTTCAAAGGAGCAACTTCAACACAGAGGGCCAAATTCTCCTCTCAATTACACACAAGCTGCTGCCACAAAGACTTCAATAGGGATATTCAGGTGTAACGGAGAGCACAGAGGCTTTGTTAAAGGTGCAGATGTGACAAATTCTAGTGCATGGCCACTCAGATCTGTCATTTTTAAACAGCCACTCTATTGTAGGTAGCAACAAAACATCTAAGCAGGGAACCACTGTGTTTCACTCAGATATACTTTCATTTCACATGGACCCACTTTCACCTCCCTGTAATTACTGTAAAATATGTTAAAACCACAAATTTAAGAGATGGAAATACTTTAAATAGTGTTTTGGAAACATCTTTAATTTTAAATTTACCAACCTGCTAAGTATTTGTCTGAACTCTGTCCCCATTGTATCTGAGCAGAGTTAAGATTTGTCTTTATATAGTTTTGTATCCTTCAGTTTTAATCTTAACGAAACAGTGTGTTACCTTTTCTCTTTAGAGGTTGGAAAGCTGACATTATTTTCTATACATTTATGTTGTCAATACATTTGTATTATACTAGCAAGCTTAAGTAAAGACTTTAAATATGAAGAATTCTTATACTAAAGAGAGAAAAAAACTACACCTGAGTTACAATATGGAGGATGTTATGCCTTTCCTCTTTCAAAATAGACAATATAGAAGTTCTAGTAAAAACACTAGTGTTTGTATAAGGATGAATATGTAACACACTTACATTGTCCCATGATAAACTCTTGATGCAAACAAACATATCACAGTGCTAATAAATGTCTCACAGATGGTTCTGGTACAGTCACATCTGCCCAAACCACCAGAAAAGCAGATGGATGGCTAGAACGTCTCTGTCAAGCTATACTCCTCCTAGGCTCAGCTCATTTGATTTGGAAGATACCAGCACATGCACAGTTATATAGAGATCACCTGTTGGTACACACCCATGCACACAATGCTTAGTGGAAGAAGCATGTGATCAGTGGTGCAGCTGCCTGTCATCTGAGAACCTGGAGCTTTGACTCTGCTGCTAGGAACCCCGAAGACCCTAGTTGGAGAGTATCCTACTACATCATAAATTATGTTTCAGTCTATTGTGCACTTCAACTTAAAAGTTAATCTAGCAATAAAGGAGGGATTTGGTCTAAATGGAAAGTATAAATGTATATAACCCTCTGTAAACCTGGAGTTACAACTATTTTACCCCATACAGGGAATCCCATTGCATTTTTTAAGAAATGGATTTTATTGCTTTAGTTTCATCCCCGTAGCCAAGTGCTGTGGCCTGCAAAGGTCAGAAGGAGAGCAGGAGAAAGCCAGGCAGACACTGCTGCACCTGCAGTCTGTGCCAGAGCTCCACTGAGGGAGCAGAAGGCAGGGGCAGGCAGCCCAGCTGGGCTGGAGTAGAGGGTGGAGCCCCACCCAGAGTTGCAAAGCATTTGGGACGCTGGGGGACTCTGGTTTAATTTTAAACAGGAAGAGTTCTGGGACAGACACTGCCGAAACCAGTTTGAGCCAGACCAGGTAAACCTAGTTGAATGTAGTATCAGACTTATCTCAAACGGGTTTCAGCCATTTTCAAACTGGTTTGTGTGCACTGAACATCTATTCTGTTACACGTTTAAACCAGTTTCTGATCACTTAAACTGGTTTATGTGTAAAGTCTGTCCCTAACCAAAAGGTCAAGATTTAACTAAGGAAAAGAGCAAAAGGTGGAAGGAGAAAAACTGTATGTCCAGCAAGATACTCAGTTAGACTCTTCTAAAGTATTCACATGGGATTTTTAACATTTATATCCTATTCAAGTGTCATTTCTGTCATATAACTGTACACATCCAACTATCACTTCCCATGCTGAAGGAGAAGGTACTCTTCATCCGTCTGCATCCCCAAAAGATGACCTTGGGTTTACTGACTACTTATCACCATATTTTATGTATTTTTTGTATGACGGTTCCATAAAGATAGCCTTCTACCTAGCAATAAACACATTTACAAACCCCTAAGTTGAGCCAGAGTATCCAGTCATCCACCCCATACTAATTAACACAGATGCACCTAATGGCGAAGTCGAACAGAAGGAGTTGAAGGTACCAGAGTCCTGCAGGTGTTGGTTGTCTTCTTGTGGTTGCTTAGTAGGCTCAGCTGAGAGTCAAGGGAGCTGCCATTCCATTAAATAGTTATGCAGCTTCCACTTTTTGATACACACATGCTCTGAAATTGTGAAAGTCCTACTGGAACCTGCCCTTTACATAACCTTCCTTACCCTTTTCTCCATCCAGCTATGAATCCTTCAACTCTGCAAAAGTCTACAGAATCTGTAACTATTGACATTGGGAGCTTTTGGAATGCTGTTGAAAGAGAAATAGGTAGTACTGGGACCACGCGACCCAACAGCTAGCCTCTCCGGAGTGGGACTTCACCTAGCTTCGTCTACCAACTCCTTAGAGCTGCTGCTAAGTCTTATTCCTGAAGAATGCTGAAGACTTGTCGTTCCCTGTGAGAAAATCTGTGGAAGGATTCATCCTAGAGGTCCTGGGAAAATAAGATCGGAACCAGGAATTTTACAAAGAAAAACAAGGAATCCTTTTAACCTTCTCCCTCCCAGTTGGTGGAGCCACCTTAAACTGTTGTTCATTTTTGCTATGACCTAAGATGAATTCAGACTTTACCCTCCACAAGCAGAATGCTACTCCATTAACTAAAACAGATCGACTGTTCACTAATATCTTTTTCAATACTCAGTTGGCTAGTCTGGAAAAAATAACATGGGAAATATAGGAATTCAATTCATATTTATCAAATACAGAGCCAGATGAAAAATGGATAAATGTATTTGCAAATTACGTATTTGCCAAGTGGCAAGGAAAAGTCATCATCAAGTAAATCATTTTTCAAATATTATTTGATTAGCACTAATGCTAACCTAGTCTTGCATGGCTGTCATTAAAATTTACCATACCTGCCTGCCCTTTACCATGGTGATTAATGATAATGAAAAAAATCTAATAATATTTTACTACCCTGTCAAGGGAAAAAAAAATACTAGCCCAGGGCAAGTAGGTGAGCAAAAATCTGCAAGGCTGACTTAAACTCATAAATATCAATGATTAATAAAGTGCCCTCTTTATGATATATCGTTTGTTAAACTTGCTATAGTTCTGGTCACTTGCTATAGTTTTGTTCACTATTCACCTGATCACATACTACTGAAGTCCAGTTGGAATTTTCCAGTTAAGTTATATGAGACTAGCCTCAGAGTATTATGGCCTCATTCTAAAAGTTTCTGAGATTTTTCTGGGAATCCTCAGTTCCCACAGAAATTAGCAAGGGGAGAGAGTTTACAGTACCTCACAGAGTGTACAATACCTGCCTTTTTGTACTCTTATTTACAGAAATGTCTTAGTATTTTCTACAATTATTTCTAAGAATAGCTCATTGTAACAGAAAAACACTGATTTACAGCAGAAATCTAAGTCAAGTTTTCCTTTCTTTCCTTAGGGTGGGGCTATGGTACGTAAGAATCCTAGGCCCCACACTGCATGGTTCTGGCTGCAATTGCCAAGTTGCTCGAGTGGGGGGAGGGTGAACGGAGCCCATCTGCTGTGAGCCCCCCTACAGCTGGCTGGCTTGGGGTTCAGGGAGGGGGCTCCATTCCCCCCCCCACCCATCCCCATTTCCTGACAGTGAAACACAGGGCCAGACTGCTGCAGATGCTGTAGTTAAGAGGTGGGAGGGGTGGGGTAGAGAAAGAGATCTCCTGCACCATGAATACCCCCCCACAGTTTGGTAGCTGGGGTCTTTGTGGGGCTGGGCCAGGTCCATGTAACAGGGTCTCCCCCCCTTGGCCCTGGTTTCTAGCATGGGGAAATGCCAGGTCAAGCTGCCCCTCCTGCAGCTGCTACTGTCAAGAATCTTGGGTGGGGAGGGAAGTAATCCCCCCACCAAGATCCCAGCTAGCAAGCTGTGGGGGATCCTTCTTGGTGGGAAGCCCCCTTTCTCCCTGCCCAAGCCTCTTGATAGCAGCAGGCAGCAGCTGCAGCAGAGCTGCCCAGCCCCACATTTGCTGTCCTAGGAACTGGCTGCCACTGTCAAGAGACTTGGGTGGGGGGAGGGGGAATGGAGCCCCCCAAAAACCCCAGCCAGCAAGCTCTGGGGGGGCTCTCAAGCTGGGGGGAAGATGAGGGCCCTTTCCCCCACACTTCAGCATCTTGACAGTGGCAACCAGCATCTGCAGGAGGGGCAGTCTGGCCCAGCATTTCCCTTCACCAGGGGACTGGAGCTGCATGGAGGAAGCCGCCCCCCACTACAGGAACCTAGCCCAGAGCCTCCAAAGTCCCCAGCTAGCCAACTGCGGGGAGTTGACTGTCACCAGCTGGTGGTGGGGTGGGGCTGGGGTGAGTGCTCCTGCAGGCTCCTAGGAGGCATGAGGGGGTGCCTGCTGCCTCCTGGCCTTGGCCAGTGCAGGCAAGCACTGAGCCACCATCTCTACCAAACAGTGCATGGAACACACTCTAACTTATAGCTCTAAGTGCAATAGTTAGACAGCTTTCCATCAGGGGCTTTTTGAATGTCTGTACTTAGCCTTTATGTCTTAATTGGTTGTAATGCAACTGAAGCTGTTTGGTAATTTATGAATGTTGTATGCTGATCTGATGTGTGAGATGTGTACCATATGTATATATTGTTTTAGTTTTAGAGGGAGGCCATAAGGACAACTGCAGAAAAGAAAAAAGTCTCCAGATAAGCCATCTGTTAAAAAAATAATGCCCACATTTATTTAATCTATTCCCCAGCGACTTGCAGAAATGAATTTTGTCCAGGGGGTGAAAGTCCAGAACACAGGATAACAAAAGAACTATATGCTTCAAAAAGAAAAAGACAGTGGTGGAAGGGGGTGGGGGAAACTTTCTCTCAAAAGATCATGTAATTCTACAGGAAAAACAGGAGGAGGCATGAAATACCGTACTGTAAGTGTTTGAAGAAATGAAGTCAGCTTAGGTTACTGTCAGAGTATGGTCAGTTAGGTGAGACAGACATGCATGTAGACTATTATCATAAAATCTTTTTTCTTTTGCTGCTTCGTAGAATCAAAGAAGTCGGGTGAGAAGGGACCTTGTAGATCTTCAAGTCTGACCCCCTGCCAGGGCAGGAGAAAAACTGGGCTCAGATGAGTCCAGCCAGGTAGACATCAAGCCTCTTCTTAAAGACCCCCAGGGTAGGAGCCAGCACCACTTCCCTTGGAAGTTGGTTCCAGCTCCTAGCCGCCCTGACTGTGAAGTAGTTCTTACGGATGTCTAATCTAAACCTACTCTCCAACAACTTGTGGCCGTTATTCCTTGTTATGCCAGGGGGCGCTAGGGGAAACAAGGTCTCTCCCAAACCCTTCTGGTCCCCCCTAGTGAGTTTATAGATGGTCACCAGGTCCCCCCTCAGCCTTCTCTTGTGAAGGCTGAACAGGTTCAGGTCCCGCAGTCTCTCACTGTAGTGTCTGCCCTGTTGTCCCTGGATCATGCGGGTGGTCCTCCTCTGGACCCTCTCCATGTTGTCCACATCCCTCCTGAAGTGGGGCGCACAGAACTGGACACTGTACTCCAGCTGTGGCCTGACCAATGTCATGTAGAGGGGAAGGATCACCTCCTGGCCCTACTTGAGATGCACCTGTGGATGCACGACAAGGTCCGGTTAGCCCTGCCAACCGTGACCTCGCATTGTCAGCCCATGTTCATCTTGGAGTCAATAATGACTCCAAGATCCCTTTCTGCCTCCCTGCTCTCAAGAAGTGAGTTTCCCATCTTACAATTGTGCTGTTGGTTACTACTGCCCAAGTGCAGCACCCTGCACTTGTTAGTATTGAAGCGCATCCTGTTTTTGTTAGCTCACCCCTGCAACCTATCCAGGTCTTGCTGCAGTCTTTCCCTCCCTACAGGCGTGCTCACCTCACCCCAAATTTTTGTATCATCAGCAAATTTAAACAGGGTGCTTTTCACCCCATTGTCCAAATCGCTGATAAAGAAACTGAACAGTGTGGGCCCAAGGACTGAGCCCTGGGGGACTCCACTACCCACTTCCCTCCAAGTCAAATATGACCCATCTACCACCACCTTCAGCCAATCTTCAATCCATCTGACTGTGTAGGCATCAATGCCACAGTCGCCTAGTTTTTTAATGAGGTTTTTTAATAGGTTTTTTTTCAAGCTGCAAAATAAACAATACTCTGATTTTAAGAAGGTTATCTACTCATTATATCTGCCACTGGACACAGACTGGGAGACTTATTTAGACCTACTGCATAAATATGGTCAGTATACTGCAGGCAAGGGTCTAATGTAAGAGCAGGGAACCCAAAGGAGTAAACTGTTTGTGCTCTAAAAGACTTTACACAGATAGGCTAGAAAAGAAACAGAGGTGCAGCTATTCTGGTAACCATGACTGCTACTGAATCTACTTTAAGCAACTACTCAAAAACTAACAAAAATCAGGAACAAACACTAACTCTCATAAGTAGCACAGATCTGTTCTTTGGGGAGGTTTCTAATGAAATTGGCCTCTTGGAGAGATTTTAATTTTAGGTATTCTAAATGCTGTGATTCAATATATTGTTTTTTGCCCCAATGGGAACAACACAGACAAAATACAGTTTTCATTTGAAAGTATCTCTTGTCCCAGGATTTTATTGTCATGGTGTATGCAAGTATATTATTGCAAGTGTGGAAAATCTCCAGGTTAAATAACAAATGATGATATTGTGATGGCATAAAACTAAGATCACACATTCCGCTTGATTATTTTTCCCCTGCTTAATAGCCTGTTTAGCCACTCATTCAATGTAGCTATAGATGATGACACATTGCAAGGAAGAAGAGAATCAAGTTCAATTGTTTTGGAGACAACATCCTACCAATCTTGCAAGTGGCATTTTGGCTGGTGCCGGTGAATGAGAATTAATGTCTCATTCAATTTGCTCCTGAATGCATACAGCTAGACAAAATACTGAGTGATAAGAAGTTGGTGTTACTCTTACCACACTTTTTGAAACATGCCTCCTTCCTAAATTACTTCTAGTGAGAATATATTTTCTATGTGCAAGAAGCAAAATCATTAGTAAAGTATACATGCTACTGGACTTGTAAAACATATACAAGAAAGATCTTGGTGTAGTTCAGGGGTTCACTTAGTCATTAATATGTGATGCAACATGAGTTAAAGCAACTTAAGGCATTCAAAATGTGAATAGAAGATTCAGTAATATCTAATCTGAATTAAATTGTGGAAAAAAGTCAGCAAAAGGACACCCCTGGTTTTTATACACTGCTCAGTTATACACCACCGTGCTTGTTGTCATTTTTCATTTGGTTCAGAGGGATTTTTAGGACAAATTTTGACTCAGTTCTTTTCAGCATGAAGAGTTCAGATTAAAATGTCAGGCTGGATTATATGAAGCTGCTAGATTTTCAAAATATTTAAGGAAACCAGTTTAAAATACCCGAAGATGATGGATGGTAGCTTATTATAATCCGTGATAAATTTGTTCATTTAAAAGATTTCAGACCTTACTGTATTATAGTGAAACTTTTGGCATTTAAGCACAAACAAAGTTTAATCTCAATTATATATCTATATATATATAGTTATGTAAGTTAGTTGTGGCAATTAGTCTGCAATTTCATAGTCTAAGAAAAGGCAGATGAATTAGTACCCAGTCTTTCAAGATACCAAGGGCCTCCAGATCCTTGGTAGTATCATGTACCATCAACCTCAACTGGCAGCTGGGTAGTCAGGACTTCTTTACAGATGACGGAGCACTTCGGAGATTCGGGACCTACTCCAGTAATATGTCTACCTAGGACCTAAGCATGTTTAAATTGAACTCAGTAAAATACTTCTCCCTTCACTGTGACAGAAACAAACTCTGTTCACAGATAATAGCATTACCTTAGATTTAGTTATTCAAACATCCCATAGTACTACACTATACAATATATGAAGGATTCTCAGAAGCTCTATAGAATAACAAAATATCAGCCAATATCTTCATAGATTTATAACTCAGTTGTTAAAAATGTGGCTTTAAATCAAACCATTCATAGTTTATTATTTATTCTGTACATAATACCTTGTAGCAGAGTACAGTGTTATTCTGTTTTAAAGAAGAAAGACTATTAAAGGAAGGGTTTTTTTGTTACTAAGGCCCCAGTGTAATGCAGAGGAGTATGGGCACAAAATCTGTGCATCTGCTGAAAATGCAGGTTAATACTGTTTACAGGGATATTTTCCAAAAAGAAATAATAGAAATGCTATTCTACAGTCTGTACAACAGTCCAACACGGATTCCATAACCCCTACATAGCAGAAAGTGCTTTCAGGTGTACCGTCAGACAAAGAATGTAAATCCAAGCTCCAGAATAATTGTTCTCTTTTCAAAACTTTGCCTTTGTGCATCTGTGAAGGTTTCTGTCCATGGTGGTTAATCACAGATAAGCCTACAGAGAAGCAGATTGTTGTGCTGTTGACCAGGTCAGTCCAAGGTCCACAGGCATGTATACTAGGATGGATCACCTAGAATACAGGACATCCCCTTGGCGAGAAGCAGGCCCCCTCAAATAATCAGTGGTGAGGGATGAGGCAGCCGCCTCCCCAGCGGATCAGCAGCCAGGAGTGAGGCCACCACAAAAAAAGCCATCTCCCTGCCTCCCTGGCTGAGAACCCTACTCCTCCTGGCTGTGCAGGATCCTAGTTCTAGGCACAGCCAATAGAATTGCAAGAACATGACTGACATGTATTTCTACCAAGAATGTAGAAAACATGACTTTTTGCAGTCCAGTCCTCATTGAGAAACGGACAGTGGACAAAGCGTTTAAAAATAGGATGGCCTGGTATAAAACAGGACCTATTGCAACCCTACTGTGGCCTGACTTTGACAACCTAGTTAACAACAGCATTGGGTCAGGTGTGCAGCCATTTTCTTACATCCACAGGAACAGAGCATTCAAGCCATACAAGGGGTTAGGGGCACATTGCTTCCCTCACAGACATTCAGTGTCCAAAGACTTGTACCTAATATTGATTACCAGGAACACTACACAGCTAGCAGAACTTCGAGTCTCTCTACAACTCTTTGCTAACAGCTGCCATTCATGTTGAAACCAGTCATCATGTTACTTGCAGAGACAAGGACAAAGGTGACACTTGCAAACACGTTTTCAATATATAGCAATGTCATGTATATCTGAAAAAAGACTTCTATGCATTTATTCCTCATGAAATCACAAAAAGTCCATATGAACTTTTAAAAAAATAAGTGTTATTAAGAAAATGGAATAGATCAGTAGAGAAAAGTATAGGAACAATATTCTGCTTTATGTACCATTAAACACACCTACAAGCCAGTGGAACTGAGAAGTTTCTAGAAGTCAAGGCAGTATATCCCCATTGCTAGTCGTTGATTACTAGGTTTTGAAAAGCTGGGATTTACCTGGTTCATTTTAAATGATCAGTCATATGAATTGCACATTCAGTTTAACTTAGTCAAATAAATCCTGACAAAGAATTAATAGTGCCGGAATCCCCAACACCAACATATGGTGGAGAAGCTGTAAATACTCTAGGAAGATAAATGGGAAAACTGAAAGGCTGCAACATTACTGAACATTATAAGGTATGCAGAACTATTAGGCCCACCAGTTGATTTTGCAACATGGGTGACTTCCTGCCACTCCCTACCTGACAATATATTGCTCTGTACAATGGTGCTCTGATATTCAATCCTAACCGAATAGAATCTCCCGTCCTCACAGACTGACAGAGCCTTCCTGTGGGAAAATCCCTAACTTTCTCTTTAGGACACTGGGAATTCACAAGGGGAAAACAGAGAGAACATTTTGGTGATTAAGTTCTTTCAGGGCGTCTTTGGGAAGAGTTGGCTTATTCAGTAGACATATGGTATTTATAAACATCCTGGGTCAGGCTCTCAGTCCAGGCCCTGGCCCTTTTTGTGTTGTGTGGGAGTACTGCAGAAAAGACAGAAAATTGCCCTCCCCTAGGGACTCTATTCCACTTTCTCCTGAGTCCACAACTGTATAAATTTTGTGTCAAGTAGAAAGATATATTCACCATAGCAAGGTATGAAAACCATAATAAGGTATGGTCAGGACTTCAGTTATCCCAGGATGCTCAGATGTTACATAGAGAGTCATTACCAAGCTATTTAAATTAGAGTAGCCTTCAGCCTGTCCTACTTTGCACCTGGGAGTGAAATGGGCTCTATTTGCCTCCACATAGGTGCAGTACAATAGTTCAAGGCTCTTTTGTCCCTGCCTAAGCCTCCAAACCAATATCCTGTCAGACCTAATGATCTGGCCCCATCTACTTTAAATATTAGATATATTTATAAATTATATATGTTACTTTTGAACTAATAAAAGAAACTAAGTTATGTTTCTACTGCTTTGAGGCCAAAGTACCCATATACGTATCCACAAAAGTAAGACCAATCTTTTGAATATATCTTTCTTGATTTTGGAATACAGTACACAGCCTGATATATAAATCAGGCCCCAAAATCAGGAATTAAATTTATAACCCTACAGTTTTCCACTCATAAGCATGCTTCCATTCTCAAGGGATTAATCTATTTTTAAATAATCCGCTTGAAGTACCTCAGGGCTAGAGATAGACATTACACATAAACTGGTTTAAGTACTCAAACTGCTTTAAACCTGTAACAGAACAGATGTTCAATGCACATAAACCAGTTTGAAAATGGCTGAAACCTGTTTGAGATAAACCTGGTTGAATGTAGTATCAGACTTAACTGATTTGACTCAAACAGTGCAGAAGCGGAGTGCGGCTGCCAGGGGCCCCGCCCTGGCGCTGCCGCCTGCCATGGGCTCTTCTGAAGCCTCCACCCAGACGGAGCTCATGGCAGGGTCAATGGCCCCTTGACCCCCTGTCGGTGAAGGGGACTCAGTGAGGTCTGGGGGAGGGGCGGGGAGCTAGTGGTCCCCTTGCCTGTCCCTCCTGTGCAGGACTTAGGGCCCTGGAGGAGCAGGTGAGGGAGCTCCAGGCTGAGGTGAACAGACTGAGGGGGTTCAGGGAAGCAGAGGATGAAATTGATGCCTGTCTCTGTTCTCTGCAGGCCTGGTCACCCACTGTACAGCCCCCACAGGAGACGCATTCAACGCAGGAGTGGCAGGAGGTGTCCAAATCCAGAGCTGCTAGACCTAGAGTGGTGGAAGCTCCCCACGTTCACCTGGGGAACAGGTTTGATGCCTTGGCAGCTGTGATGGAGAAAGACAGAGAAATTCCCTCCGGCAGGAACGATGCCACTACCCACATGACAAGGAATGGGCAGAGAGCAAACACCAGCAGGAAGTAATGCCAGGTCCTCGTCATCAGAGACTCCATCCTATGAGGACTGCCAGCCTGATCCCATGGCACGAGAGGCCTGCTTCATGCCTGGGGCTCGGGTTAGGGACATCACGGAGAGGATACCAGCCTACATCCGACCTACAGACTAGTACCCCATGGTTGTCATCGATGTAGGAACGAATGACATGGCCAGGGGCAACCCTGACCACATTCTGAAGGAATTCAAGGCTCTGGGGGACAAGCTTAAGGAGACGGGGGCGCAAGTGGTATTGTCTTCTCTTCTTTGGGTGAGTAGGCAGAGATGGCGACACAAGGCCTGCATTGGCGAGGTCATCTGGTGCTTACGCAGTTGGTGCTGCAGGCAGGCCTTGGGTTCCTAGATAATGACCCATGCTTTTGGGCAGGGGACTTGCTGAGGTGGGATGGGCTTCACCTCTCTCCTAAAGGCAAGCGTGTCTTGTCTTCCAGGTTGGTTGATCTCATACAGCAAGCTTTAAACTAGACTCGCTCGGGGAGGGGGCCACAGGAAGACGTGGAGACACCACCTGAGCAAGACAGGTGACAAATGCAAGGAGTGCCCAGGTAAGAAGCAGGGGTCCGGACAGTCTCCCAAATCAGGGTGTGGCACAAGCAGCTAGGCAAGGCCTTAAATGCCTATATACCAATGCTCGGAGTATGGGGAACAAACAGGAGGAACTCACCCTCAGAATAGCCAGTTCAAACCCAGACATAATAGGGCTTACAGAAACGTGGTGGGATTCATCCCATGACTGGGCAGTTAGCATTAGAGGCTATAGGCTTTGCAGGCGGGATAGAGAAGGAAGGAAAGGTTGTGGTGTGGTGCTCTTTGTCAAGGAGCAATACACATCCTCTGCCAGCAGAATGGGGCCAGAGGAGGGGCATGCTGAAGTGCTCTGAGTCAAAATACAAGGGGGCCGTGGGGAGAGGGATTTAATGGTGGGGGTCTATTACAGACCCCCCAACCAAGGGGAGGAGCTGGACCAGGAATTTTCAGGCCAGACTGCAGAGACACTTAAGGCAAGGGATGTAGTTGTCATGGGGGATTTAAATTACCCGGACATCTGCTGGGAGGAACAGTCAGCCAGGTCGGACTGTTCCAGGAGGTTCCTGGCTGAGATACAGGACCTCCACTTAATCCAGGAGGTGCACAGTCCCACCAGAGGAAATGCCCTGTTGGACCTGGTCCTGGCCACAGGCGACCTCCTGGTAAAGGGCCTCCAGGTTCTTGACCACCTGGGTGATAGTGATCATCGCTTGCTGGAATTCACCATCCAGTCAGGTTGTCAAGGGCCTGCAGCAAGGCGGTAGCCCTAGACTTCAAGAGGGCCAACTTTAACAAGTTGAGGAGATTAGTGGGAGAGGCTCTGGGGTTCTTGAGGGCAGGGGAACTCAGTGCCCAAGATGAGTGGTCGTTCCTTAAGGAGATGATACTCAGTGCCCAAGGGGTGACCATCCCAACAAGAAGCAAGGGGGGCAAGAGTGCCCAAAAGCCCCCTTGGCTCACCAAGGGCATCCGGGAATGCCTGATTGCCAAAAAGGCAGCGTACAACCAGTTGAAGAGGGGCGCTATCTCCAAAGAGGAGTATACCTCCTCTGCTCAGGCCTGTAGGGGGGTTGTCAGGAAAGCTAAGGCGGACATAGAGCTAGAAGTAGGGTCCAAGATCAAAGATAATAAAAAGTCCTTTTTCAAATATATAGGGAGAATGAAAAATACACCAGGAAACATGGGGCCCCTGCAAGATACACTGGGCAATCTGGTTGTTGCGCCAGAAGAGAAACAGACCTCTTTAACCAATTTTTCACCTCCGTTTTCTTGGCCAGGAACCAGGACTTCCCCACCATGATGCAAGACAGACTCGAGGGGAACGCCTCCATACCTCAGGTTGGGGAGGACCAAGTTAGAGAACTTCTGGAGGGGCTGGACATATTCAAATCAGCGTGTCCAGATACTCTCCACCCCAGGGTGTTGAGGGAGTTAGCAGAGGTTATTGCAGGGCCCTGGGCATGGCTTTATGAGTGCTCATGGTGCTCAGGCCAGATGCCAGATGATTGGAAGATAGCCAACGTGGTCCCCATCTTTAAAAAAGGGAGGAGGAAGGACCCGGGCAACTATAGGCTCATCAGTCTTACCTCAATCCTTGGGAAACTCTTTGAGAAGATCATCAAGGAGCACATCTGTGATGGGCTGGCTTCAGGGATGATACTCAAGAGCAACCACCACGGTTTCATTACGGGCAGGTCAAGTCAGACCAACCGGATTGCCTTTTATGATCAGGAAACAAATGTATTGGATGCAGGTGTCGCCATGGGCATAGTCTTTCTGGACTTCAGCAAGGCCTTTGACATTGTCTCCCACCCCATCCTCATTAAAAAAACTAGGCAACTGTGGCATTGATGCCTACACAGTCAGATGGATTGCAGATTGGCTGAAGGGTCGTACTCAAAGGGTGGTGGTGGACAGGTCATATTCGACCTGGGGGGAAGTGGGCAGCGGAGTCCCCCAGGGCGCGGTCCTTGGGCCTGTGCTGTTCAATTTCTTTATCAGCAATTTGGATGACAGGGTGAAAAGCAACCTGTTTAAATTTGCTGATGATACAAAAATTTGGGGTGAGGTGAGCACGCTAGTAGGGAGGGAAAGACTGCAGTAAGACCTGGATAGGTTACAGGGGTGAGCTAACAAAAACAGGATCTGTTTCAATACCAACAAGTGCAGGGTGCTCCACTTGGGCAGTAGTAACCAGCAGCACATTTATAAGATGGGAAACTCACTTCTTGAGAGCAGGGAGGCAGAAAGGGATCTTGGAGTTATTATTGACTCCAAGATGAACATGGGCTGACAATGCGAGGTCACAGTTGGCAGGGCTAACCGGACCTTGTCGTGCATCCACAGGTGCATCTCAAGTAGGGCCAAGAGGTGATCCTCCCCCTCTACATGATATTGCTCAGGTCACAGCTGGAATACTGTGTCCAGTTCTGTGCTCCTCACTTCAGGAGGGATGCGGACAACATGGAGAGGGTCCAGAGGAGGACCACCCGCATGATCCGGGGACAACAGGGCAGATGCTGCAATGAGAGACTGCGGGACCTGACCCTGTTCAGCCTTCACAAGAGAAGGCTGAAGGGGGACCTGGTGACCGTCTATAAACTCACTAGGGGGGACCAGAAGGGTTTGGGAGAGACCTTGTTTGCCCTAGCGCCCCCTGGCATAACAAAGAATAATGGCCACAAGTTGTTGGAGAGTAGGTTTAGACTAGACATCCATAAGAACTACAGTACTTCACAGTCAGAGCAGCTAAGATCTGGAACCAACTTCCAAGGGAAGTGGTGCTGAATCCTACCCTGGAGGTCTTTAAGAAGAGGCTTGATGCCTACCTGGCTAGAGTCATTTGAGCCCAGGTTTTCTCCTGCCCAGGCGGGGGGTCAGACTTGACCCTACTTCTATGATTCTATGAAACTGGTATATGCAATGTCTTTCCAAGACCCATTGCTGTTTTAAGATAAACCAAACTCCCCCAGTATCCCGGCATGCTCTTTGAACTGGGCAGGTCTCTCTGCTCCACATCAGAGCTGGCCCCTTCCATCTGCTCCCTGGCTGGAGCACCAGCAGAGACTGCAGGCACAGCAGGATCTGCCTGGCTACCCCCTGACCTACCCCTCACCTCCCTGCTCAAGCAGGAATCCCCCCTCCCTTCTTCCCTCCCACCTCCCACAGCACAGACTCCAGCCCCATGGACCCTAGGCATGTGGTATGCTATCTAATGCTGAGAGGTGTCTGTGTGTCTCCAATTTCACTGGGATAGGCAGACAGAACAGTGTCTGCTTAGGGCTTTTTGAAGCTAATCAACAGGTCAGCTGGTAAGCTGTTTAAGAAGAGTTTGAACTAATGGAGAAAGGTGATTGTTTTGCTGATGGGGTGATAAACACTGTTATCAGTTCCTTGCTGGCTTGCTTGCCTGTCAGTTTGCTTCAGACAGTATAAAGAAACAGGGAGAGGGAGATTGAAAAGCTCTGTATCATCAACAGATGTGTGCACTGCACCCCCTCCCCCTGCCCCCCGTGCAAGCCCAGGGCTGGGGTCTGGCAATACTCCTACCCATTGAGAGCCAGTGGGGAAAAGCCTGGGATGGTGCAAACAGACCTCCCTAATCAAATGCCACCCTCAGCTCAGCACTCTGGAAAAGAAGGAAGGGCTGCTCTAGTACCCACCAGCTTCTAGCCTGAGCAACTGCAGGCATGTGCCTGAATTTCCAGAGAGAATGTCAGTCCAGTTACAAACCAGTTCAGCCTAGCCAGGTTAGACTAACCTGCAAAGATTGAATCAATTCAGGCTTTTTGAATGCCTGACCCTAGCCCAGAAGTTTTGTCACATTAAGTTGGAATGCATTAATTAAAAACTGGCTGATTATGAGACTCCTCATAAATTCTCATTTGAAAGAGACCCTTTGTTGTTTTTTTCACTTGACTACATGACTACATAATGACATTGTAAGATCTTTGTGGCAGAGACATACCTATTTTATTTGCCTGTCTAATATTTTAGCTTTGAATAAATGGTGGTGATAAAATTATTTCTTTCCAATTTTCCTTCCATTTCCCTGATGGCCATTTACTACTTTTTTGGCTCAAGCAACAAAGCTTTCATTTCAATTCTCCCTGTCTCCCAGTCTTTTACTCTGAAGATATTTTTCCTGATGTTCAAGCCAAAATTATTTTGTTATTCTTTAACTCTATTGCTCCTAGTTATAGAGTAGAGGCAAAAATAGCAATCCATTTGGATCATCCTGTACAATTTAATAAAGGATTATCATATCCCTGCTCTAGTATCCAGTAAGATAGCGCAATCAAGCTTTGGAGAGAAGATTGTCTTTTAACACTCCATTGGGAGTTGTGCTCCCAAATCTGCATTTATAAGGACCCCAGTGTACAAGCATCTTCTCTTTCCTGTGAGGGTCAGAACTCAAACCATGATGTCCCTTTGCTGTAAGTTTCTAAAAAAATTAAAGGAGCTGTTAAGCCTTGCCCTCAAACTGGAAAATACCTAACTGCAGAGATAGAATCAAAAGCTTTCTGGGATCTTTTTTTTTTAACTACAAGACAAACCTATTATTGTGTGTTTCCCTCCCACCAAATGTCCGGGTAAATAGATGGACCTTGCAGCCTGCCCTGAAGGTCAGCATATTTAAGCTAGTGCAGACCAAAGTGGGAGTGGAGAGAATAGGATCAGAAGAAGAAGACCCCTTGCAGAAAGGCAGCTGCCATCAGTGTGTTTTCTTTTATACTGTGGAGGCTCCAACTGCAGCACCTTCTCTGACTGCAGCTGTGGCCAGATCACATGGGGAAAGAGACATTCTCTCAAAAAGGGAGGCCATTTAGAGCTTCGTAAGTCAAAATAACACATTTTAAACTCCACCTGGACACCAGTCAGTAGCAAGTCCAGGAGCATTGGTGTCATATGCTCCCAGCAAGATACACTGCTTAATGAGCAGCTGCAGCATTCTGCTTTAGTACCAATTGATTTATTTGATGCAACATAGAGTGCATTGCAGTAACTTAAATGTGGGAGCATGGATCAGGAGTGTGAGGTCTATTTCCAAAGGAACAATAACAATCTGCTGGCCAAAATGTGATAACGAAAAGACCTTCGTTCAACCTGATGCTACATGATCCTTGATCAGCAGATGAGGATTCAGTAATATCTCCAGACTATGAAATGGCAGATGCACAAACCCAGTAAGCAGGGCAGATGCAATCTTGCTTTATCTGCTGGCAGCTACCAGCATTACCTCAAATCTTATTTGTGCTTCAGCTTGAAAGGGCTCATCTCTTCCTTAATGTCACCTAGATGCTAAATAAGGCGTTTGACAGCAATGAGTGATAAGAGAGATTATTTGGAATCCAATTATTCATTTCATAGTCCCCTTTCCAATACCTTCATATTACTGAAAGGATGGAAACTGGCTAGATCTCTTATAGAACAGAAAATATGGACCCATTACAGAAGTTACACACAAACCAGTTTAAGTGATGAGAAACTGGTTTAAACCTGTAACAGGGCAGCATTTCAGTGCACTTAAACCACTTTCAAATGGCTGGACCTGGTTTAAGATAAACCTGGATGGATGTAGCATCAGACTTAATTGATTTAGGTCAAATCAGTTTATGGAACTTCTGTCCCAGATCCCCTCCTGATTCAAGTCAACTCACAGTCCCCCAGCATCCCAGGATGATTTGTAGCCCTAGGCTATGCTGTCTGTTCCAGCAGAGCAGGGGTGGCCCTCACCCCAGCTGTCAGAGCTGAGGCAGTAAAGCTCCTGCTCCCCAGCCTGCTTCCTGCCCATTAGCCCTGCAAGATGGGGGGGCAGAGGAACAGTCCCCTCCCCACAGGGCCCTCTAGCCCTGGTTGGGAAGAGGAAAGCAAAGGGAAGAAAAGTCCTTGAGGGAGAGGAGTTTTGCTCCCCCAACTGCAGCCCAGCTAGCTAGGCTGGGATTGGCTCAGGCCTACCACTTCCCCAGCCATCCACCTCTGGTGGGGATGGGAAATGCACCCCTTGTCTGGCACTGGACCCCCAGGCAGGGTCTGCCTGACACAGGGGGGAAAAGCCTCCACCAGAGTCTTTTTGCCCCTTGCAGCTGGGAGCTGGGCTGAGACTCCCCAAGCCCCATCCCCTCGTTGGCCTCCATCTCTGCCAAACAATCCAAGCCCTCCTGGGCAAAATCCCCTCTCTGCAGCAGGGCAGGGATCCAGGACCCTGCCAGGGTCAGGGAACCCTCACTGAGACTGGGGGATCTGGCTCAGTTGGAGGGACTATTCCCCCCTGGGGTGGGGACAGCAGGGGTTTGTGGGGGCATGTGCTTGGGCAGTCAGTCAAGGATGAGCCATGTTCGGCTCCATTCGGGTGACTTCAGAAGGGGCAGCAGGCTAGAAGGCATATTCAATTGCCTCTCTCCCATCCCCCTGGCTACTGGTGAGGAGGCTTGGGCACATGACTTATGAGGAAAGGACTGGAGAACTGGGTTTATTCAGTCTAGAAAAGAGAAGACTGAGAAGGGTTTTAATAGCAGCAACTACTTGAAAAGGGGTTACAAAGCAAATGGAGCTAGACTTCTCTCAGTGGTGGCAGATGACAGAACAAGGAACAAGCCTGAAGTGGCAGCAAGAAAAGTTTAGGTTAGATCTTAGGATGAATTTTCTCACTAAGAGGGTAGTAAAACAAGGGAACAGGTTACCCAAAGAGGTTGTGGACTCTCCATCCTTGGAGGGTTTTAGGACCCAGTTAGACAAAGCCTTGGGTAGGATGATAGAGTAGGGGATGGTTCTCCTTTGAGCAGGGGGTTGAACTAGATGACCTCCTGAGGTCTCTTCCAACCCTAATTTTCTATGATTCTATATTAGTATTGGCCACTGCAGGGGTCTGGCTGCCTTTCCTGTTTCAAAAGTGAACATCAGTTCACTTGCTTATTGGTTCAATCTATGCGGTTTAGAGAAACCTGCAAAGATTGAATTGATTCAGCCCTAGGCTTTTTGACTGTCTGTACTTAGCCGGTATGTTGAAAGTTGGTCAACACACAGTAGAAAACACAGGCTATTGCCCAGATCCAGAAGCAGCTTGGGTATCCAAAGTATTCTGGGTATTTTACATTGGTAGAATTTGTACCTGAATACAAAATTGTGAGCCTGAAACTCTTGTTCAGCTAACTGTTGAGGCTCATAAACTGCTACAGGTGCCTCATTTTAAAATTCATGGGCTGCCTAAGCTCTGCTTCTACTCAAGAGTACAAGTACCATAGTCTTGATGTGGCAGAATGACCCAGTCCCGATCTTAAGTTACCATTAGGATCTACTAACTTGAGCACAGGGGTCAGAAACATCCTGCCTGGAGAAGTAGGGGGCTTTGCCCAAGCTGTGCCGAGGGAGAGAGGGGGCGCTTTGCCCATGCCATACCATGGCTATGGCAGCAGGAAGAAGTGGTGGAAATGGAAGCAGTGGCCAGGTCACAACTACCTCCGAACTGATCTAGGTTGATCTGACTCATTACTGCAAATCCTTTCCAACTGCTGTACTAGAGGCTTCCACACCTATATTGCTTGTAGGGTTTACTCCAGTAGATGGTCTCAGAGCACACTGCCAGACTGGACCTTACATGCACTCGCTTTTTCTCTCTGGCCCAATGAATTTTGAGTTTCCTGTACCCTAGTCCCACTTCAAAAGGGGTGGATTGCGTAGAAAGTTCTGAAGATTTCATAGCTTGGTAGTAAGGGCACTTGTCTTGGTGGATTGAAGATGTGAGATTAAATTCCCTCAGGCAGGGGAAAGAACTGAACCCAGGTCTCCCACTTCATAGTCAACTTCTCTAGTAATTAAACTCCTATAAAAAAGGAAATCTCCTCCTCCAGCCATCTTTTAAAAGACAAGGGTGACCCTCCCTTCCCTTTTTTAAAAAAAGGTTCAGTCATTTAGGGTGTGCATGGTCCCTTAATCTTTATGTATTATGAAGTGCTCATCTGTCAGTGTTATTGCTAGGGCTTCTTTATCATGGGCGACAGTTGCCTCCCGAGTCCCGGTCCCCTAGCAGTCAATCTCCAAGCCCAAAACCACCTACGGTGAAACCAGTGAAAACGGAAGTGCACTTCCACCGGCACTTCAGATTTCACGGCTGGCGCTTCCAGGGGGTCCATAGCCAATCTCAGGACCCACATGCACCCCCTACACATTGCCAATGTTCTTTATATTTGGAGTGGTGAAAACTTGAGGCCCATATGTACTCTGAGAGTTGTCTTACCTGGATCTTACCCTGTCATGTGGTACCTGTCCCTAGCTATCAATATCAGTTTCAGGTTGTCATTATCAATTCATTTTTTCAGTGAAGGCTAAGAAAAGATGGACACCTATCATCCATAAGAAAAATATTGCCTTTCACCAGCACCATTCTTCCACAATGGTTTTCACAAGTCAGAAAGAAAACAGCTTTAGTAGCAGGTTGTAGAATGAAAGGCTCTCGTTTCAGCACCTTAGGAAAATCATTGACCTATACTTAGAAGGAGAAGACTTATTATTTGTCCTCTTCAGATCCTGCCTTTATCCACAGAAGTAGCCACAGCCTGAATCCATTGTTATTAAACTCCCAATTTGCATTAAAAAACCTAAAATCCCTTAATTGGCAATGTCATGGATTACCAGTACATCACAGCAAGAGTTAATTAAGCAAAAGGTGAAATAGTAAATCATACCAGTTCTGGATAGGTCCTGGTCCTCTCTGTTTGAACTGATTAACTATAATTTTTAAATGGAACTTGCTGTCTTTGGTCCAGAAACAATATATGAATCTTCAGCGAAACTATACGTATTTTAAATATTTAAAGAAATTTGTAGTACTTTTGCTTATTCCCAACAGCTGCAAAAGTGTTGGGAAGGAGGAAACTCACATAATGAATGTATTGTTTTTATTAATTTAGTAACCATCCAAACATTGGAACATGCCTTACATGGCTGTTTTTTCAAGGCTTGCTCTTTGCAACATAGCACGAATGCACTGTTATTAACAATACTGTGTTTTCTCATGCTTGTCATTCTAAATTCCCATTTTACTTTGAAAAGCTGAACTGAAGTTGGGGAACTCAATCCTCCCAATGGCAGGAGTTTCCCCATAGGACTGGAGAGCATGAGTAAGCCCTAATTTGAAATGGTGTGTGTGTGTATGAGTTGTGTGTGCATATAAGAAGGGAGGACAGCAAGATGCTTTCAAGAGCTGGTTTGGTATCCATAATGCAAACCCACAATGCTGGATTTTGATCTAGCTGTTACAACTCAGGAAAAAGACCTTGAAGTCATTGTAGCTAGCTCCCTAAACATGTCAGCATAATGTGCAGCAGCAACCAAAAAAGCCAATAAAATGGTGGGCATAGTTAAGAAAGGAATTGAAAAGAAAATGGAGAACATCATCAAGCCATTATACAAATCCATGGTGTGCTCACACGTTGAATACTGTGTACACTTCTGGTTTCTGCATATCAAAAAGGATGTAGTGGAATTTAAAAAGTTACAGAGAAGGGCATCCAACATAATCAGGAGTATAGAGCAGTTACTATATCAGGAGAGAATAAAATGGCTAGGATTCTTTAATTAGGAAAGGAGAAGGCTATGGTGGGAGGGAGGGATATGATAGAGATCTATAAAATTGTGAAGGGTGTGAACAAAGTGAACAGGGAATTGTTATTCATCAAGTCCCAGAATACTAAAACTAAAGGGCACCCACTGAAATTAGTAGATTTAAATAAGTATGTTTAAAACTAACATGAGAAAGTACTTTTTTATGCAACAGTTAATTTGTGGGATTCATTGCTACAGGAGGTGGTAGAGGCAGATAGTATAGCCAGGTTCAAAAAGATTCTAGATAGGTTCATGGATGATGGATCTATTAACAGCTGTGGAACGGAGTGGTTGGAGATGTTTCCTCTGGGATCTGTAAACGGTGGATGCCAGGAAGGGTAACAAAGAGGAGCTAGATCACTCTAGTTATATTCAGTTCAATGCTCTCCCTCTAAAGTAGCTTGGGCCAGAAATTATACACAAATTGGTAGAAGTGATGGAAAACTGGTTCAAATCTGAGGCACAGCAGATGTTCAATGCACATAAACCACTTTCAAAATGGCTGAAACCAGTTTAAGATAAACCTGGATGGATTTAGTATCACACTTAACTGATTTAGGTCAAACTGGTTTATGGAACTGCTGTCCCAGATCCCTTCCAGACTCAGGTTGACCCAGCCCCCCAGCATCCCAGGATGCTTTGCATCTGCAAACCCCACCTCACAGGTGGGCAGGCTAGCTTTGGCCCAAGGTGTCTGATCCAACTGAGCAGGAAGGTATGCTCTAGTGCCCCCCAGCTTCTGGCCTGGACCACTGCAAGCATGTGCCTGGAATCAAAAATGAATGTCTGTTCACTTCCTTATCAGTTCATTCTACACAGCTTAAATTAACCTCTGAAGATTTAATCAATTCAGACTTGGCCTTTTTGACTGTCTGTCCTTAGCCAAGGAGTTAGATGCAATGCATCCACTCCTGTCATTGTCGGAGATAGAGTACTCAGCAAGATGGACCATTGTCTGACCCAATATGGCACTTCTTATGTTCAAATTAGTATTACCTTCATATGCTTAACTCACTAAGACAAGCCTTTTATATGCTGTTATAGTTATTGTTATTATTAACTATGTTTATTATACTGGTCCTTAGACACTAACCAAGATCAGTCTCCATTATGCTACAGTCTGTACAAAAGCAGTAGCAGCAAAGAATTGGGAAATCTTGTAAATAAATGAGCTGGTGATTCAAACGCAAAAAATGTTTTGTATAGACAAAGTATTTACTGGAAAAATGTTGTTAGACAAAACTTAGATGTTACCATGTGATATTTATAAAAGCATTGTCCACATTTAGTAGATTAATTGCTTTTCAAATGTAGCTTCATTTTTTGTGTTTTATACGGGTTTTAGGGTGAAAGAAACTGAGGAATTGAATTTTTTTTTTAATCTAATGTTTTCATTGGATGTCACCCATCTTGAAAAGGGTACAAACTGCTGAGCTGAGGCCTTTGGTGACAGATTTCTATCTAAGATTTGATTAGCTAGTACTTCATTTTGTGGTACCCCAAAACAGTTTTGACACATGATCAGTGCCAGACATAGTCCAAATGCTTTCAGCACTACCAATTTTAATATGAAGAGATATTTGACTTTATTTAACTTGAAAACTAATTAAAGTCAATGGGCCATACAGGCATAATTCTACTTAAAGTCCTTGGGACTCATTTTTGGGTGTCTTTTTCCAGTTAGGTTAATTAGTTCAGAGAATTGCCCATATAAAGTTCATAAATAGGGATTTACTAAACAGTGGTTTTAAAAAAATGGAGTATAACAACCAGTTTGAATATGCTGCTTCTATGTGATACTGTTTTCTTTTTTTCCTCCCCAGTTACATTAAACAGCAACCCAAGGACCTCCAAAAATGATCGCTGTCCTGAAATGCTTCTTTAAACAAGACAGATACAACTGTTCATGGCCTCAGCTCCTAAAGGTTCAGCCCTGATCACTTTGAATTCATCAGTAAAATTCCTGTTGACTTCATTGGAAATGGGCAAAAGAAGCATCTAATCCTGGAAAAAAAAAAAACCCTACTTATGCACGAGCAATAACTCTTAAAAGTGCATTAGTGATTTCAGCTCTTGCTGAGAGATGTGAGCAGAGTAAAAGGCTCTTCAGTTGATGTATACTGGACTGGATCCTGCAGTTCTTGTATACTCAGAATCCCATTGGATTATGTTCCTAATAAAACCAGGATAATTCCATGACTGTTAAGCTAAGGCCTAACTGCTAAACCTCATTCACTTCATATTGCAATGGAGAACTGCATTTAAATTCAAACTTGGGAACTATGTTGGCTGAATGCTTTAAAGTTCTGCTAAGAATGGTTATCTGTAAAGTAATGTCCAGGTAGGCAATTTGAACGGAGCATGCCGATTTCTCTGCTAGCCAATGAAACAGGAATTCCTACAACTGTCTCTGCTGGGGAGCTACAAATGAGAAAGTGAATACTTGTGGTGTTCCAGCATGGGTTCGTCTCCTCAGGTCTGAAGGTAGATTGGCTTACGTTTGTCATTACTATACAAACTAGCATTGTATTGATGGGTTAGGTATTTTGGTTGGTAGGTTCTGTGTAACAATATCAGGTAAAATATATATTGAATACAAAAATACAAAATATAGCTGGAAATTTTTTTTTCCATGAAATGAGGGAATGGATTTTATACCTATTAAAGTCCATAGGAACATTGTTGCTGATTTCTACTGGACTGGAATTATGCCCCAATATGATCAAATGCTCTATGTTCATGCTTAGATAAAAGCAAATGGTAAACCTTCCTCTGACTTTATTGGGAACTGGAAGTTATGTATCAGCTGATATAGAAAAGGCCTAATTCTGCAAGCTCTTACTCGCAGAAGTAGTCCATTTTATTTTCATAGGCCCTGAATTTCCATGGTTTTATCCCCAAATATATTAGTGTTTGGATAAAATGTTTAGACTCCAAACATTGGCTAATTTTAAGTGTCATTTTTTAAGATCATATTCATCGCATGGTATCTTTTTTAAGGAGGTTAATTTATGGGCTGAAGTAAAAACATTCATAAACGTTTCAAGTTAATTCCCACCATATTTTACTTTATCATGCCCAGTGACCCGTCTCCCATTATCTCTATATACCTGCTAAGTTTAACACATTTCAAACAACACCTTGTATTTGTGACAGATCAAAATAAACAGCAAGTTTTACCCATGAGAAAGGAAAACAGTCGTGCCAAGATCCCCCAGAAATGGACCCTTAATGATAAATGTTGCTATCTTGATTCTGAATTTGCTGAAACTTGAGGAAAGGGGGGGTCTGCTCTTTGGTTTGAACAGGTTTTATGGTGTTAGGCAAGAAATTGTTTGCAAGATGTCATTGTTTGCTCTAAACACAGAGAGCTCCAAAACATTCATGCTCAAGCTAGTCTTCCAGAAAAGACAGTCTTGGAGACTGCAGAGAGGCTGAGTCCTTGCCACAGACACATTTCATAATTCCACATTAGCAGCTCAATTACAATATCTAGTGAAAATAGCATGTCAGAGCTCTCTACTTAGTGCAATCTTCCTCCTCCTTCCGGAGCAGCGGCCCTTATCTAAATGACACCGGCGAAACAGCATGCACTTGGGAGGAAAGGCTCCGGATTTACACCGCGTGCAGCCACTCAGAATCTGCGCCATCTACTCCGCAGTGCAGTGAATAGATCATAACACCGGACTGGCTCACCCCTTGAGCGTCCAGGGAAGAAAATCCTACACACCCGGCTGGAGCAATGAGCATACCATACCAAGAAAGTTTGTTGCTGTTGGGGTTTTTTTGTTTTATTTGGGGGGGGGGGGTGTTTGTCTGTTTGTTTTTCGAAAGATCAAAAAACCCAAAGGGTGAGATGCGAGCAAAGGTGCCTCCCCCCGCCCCCAACACGCTGCTGGCTCCTTGAGTGCAATGCTTTTATTGATCTCCCCTGCACCGGGAACCAGCCTGCAGCATCCACAAGCCCAGCAGAAAGAGAAGGCAATTTCCAGCTCCCGGAGAAGATCTTGTATCTAACCCGACTTCCTCCCTTTAATTGCACAGGGTCGATCGCCGCTTCCCGCGCGGCGGGCGGGGGGCAGGGGCCCTCGGCCGCCGGGTCCCGGCCCCGCCCGGCTCCCAGGTGGATGGTGCCGGGGGTGAGGCGGACTGCGGCCTTGGGCGGGGGCGGCAGACAGACAGACAGAGATGGCTGTTTCCAAACACGGAGCGGCGGAACAATAAAGCGAGCTGTAAAGCCTCCAGGTGGTGTGTTGGCGGCCTGTCTGCGAGGTGAGCCGGCTCCCGGCCTGGCAGATCCTAGCGCTGCTGTGGACATTCAGAAAGTCTCCCCGGGCTGATCCCGGAGCGAGATAAGGAGCCGCCGAGCCACCAGCCCTGTCTAGACTCCGGACCTCACAAGTCAAACCCGGTGTTTGGATTAGCCCTGGGGAGCTCCCGACCGGAGCAGCCCCGACAGCGGCGACACCGCCACGCCCGCCTGCCCTGCCCCTCCCCGCCCGGCCGGGGTCAGGGCCACTATTTCCCAAGCCCCCCCCCCCCCCCACAGGCCCGATACCTGCCTTCTTCGGCCGCGGAGGGGGGGGGGCGGGGGAATCACATGAGCGACAACCCTGCCTCCTACCAGCCCGGGCCATCAGTGACACGGGTGCGGCGGGAGCAGGAGCCGCCCCATCCGGCCGGCCTGGGCCCGGGGCCGGCAGGATCGGGCCCCCCTCAAATCATCAAGCCGGGCTCTCTGCTGACCCCGTGCAGTGACACGCTGTCACCCTCCGCGGCCTCCCGCCCGTGTCTCCCCGAGAAACCCCTGCCAGTCCCCCCGGCTCCTTGGAGCGGGGCAGCTTTCTGTTCACACTACAGCAGCCTCCCCGGGTCATGGCAAAGAAGCAAACCAGGCTGCTGCGCTCGGATCAACCCAGCCCCCCACCACAGCCAGGCTTTTCTTTCTGCCCTCTTGTGAACTAGTTTCTCTGTCTACACTTCAGAAGTCCCTGGGAGGTGTGGAGAGATCCTCCATCACGGCCTGGGACATTGTTAGCTGTTAAGTTTATGTTTGTGGCGCCTGAGCTCAAACAGTCATTCAGTGGCTTGCTCTCTTATCAAGAAAACAACAATCAGAAACAATCAGTAAACAGGATCTCTTTCCTGCACCCTTTATTAACTACTTGCAGCTCGATTGAGCCATAGAGCCACATATTATAGCTTGAAGGGTTTTAAGCACCTACAACAACCCCCTCTGCAAATTTTCCTTCTGAACGGTTTAAAATCGAAGACTTGAACTGACACGTACTGAAACAATACAGGTTCACCTAACTTGCGCTGGCTTTCCTCGTTAAAACGCTCAGGGTACGACTCTCCCGTGACCACCGTCCTCTTTGTTTCTTTCTTTCTTCTATTTTTAAACTGTTCAGAAGGAGCTTTTGCAAGGTGGGGGGATATCAATGATGGGCACAAACAGCGAATACTTAGAAGTCGCTCTGCTTTCTTTTCACTTGTGATCCACATTGAAACGTACACACCGTTTAAAAAGTGCCAAGTACTTACTTTTGAGAGATTTGACTCGTCTCAAAATTGAAATTCAGACCCCACATCGTCTACATCTCGTCCAAAAGCCGGGCTGGGGGAGGATGAGAGTTAGTTAAACCTAGTAAAGAAAAATACTGAAATTAGAATGTTTTTTATCTGACCAAAATTCTTGATCACCTTAAACAATTATCCAAGACCAACACATCAAGATGCCTAAAAGTAAACAGCAATACTTCGAAGGCCCGCAGTTATAACACGTGCTGCTCTTTATATGAGCATTGATGCTGCTCTTTTATGATATAGAAGACAGGACAGCAAGAGGAGAGGCAGAGCAGCTGGGCTGGGCAATTACCGCCCTTAAAGTAGAGGAGAAAGTAGCGAATTGAATAGCAGGGATGGGTGCATGGAGGCAAGGATGAGGTCTCTCTGTCTCTTGCATAAATCCCGCTGCCCCCGCTCAGGAGCCCGGCGATCACAGCGCGGTCACTAAAACTGAATTAACATCAGGCGGCAGGAGCAGTTTGTCCTGCAATCTACCGCTTCTCAGCGCCGGGGGTGGAAACGTGGCTCCAAGGCAAGGAGAGTTAAATCAGAAAAGTGAAGGACTCTACAGCGACCAAGAGACTTGCTTTTAATTATGGCCAGGTACATTAGACAACAAGCGCCTCTTAGCAGAGCTAATCAATCCTTTCCAACGCCCGAGCGTCTGGGTGGCATGGGGGGGCTGGGAGGGAGCGGGAGATGTATGCAATACATCCCCAGGGAACCAGCCCCGGGAAGAGCCGGAGAGTTTTCAATGGGGATATAATTTTGCTGAGGAAAAATACGTGACAGTGCCCGGAAGGAAGAATTCAGAGCAAGGATGGGATGGTTCAATAATGCCAATCGAGAGGGAATCGCATTAGGAGCGAGAACTAGACACTCCCGGAATGATGTAATGATATACCTGTGCCATGGCATAGCATACTCATGCGGATGAGAGACGGGTTCTCATCTTCAGGCAGGACTGTAAATCTGAAAGTCAAACACAAAGCTCAAGACCTCGGAAAACGTGCTGAACTCTCCCTGGAAGTGAAGGGCTACCTTGCCAACAAAAATACAAGTCCAAGTGATCCTCACTGCAGCCCCCTGGGCTCCAGATGAAGCATGTCCAAACTGCAGGGAAAGGACAGGCTGCTCATCGTGGCTGCGGTACAAGTGTGCGTGTGTGTACTTTGGCAGAGGCAGAGGCAGCCCTTTGCATCCCTTTCGCAGTTAGGAGGCTTGCAAAGGTTCAGCTCACTCTAGCACTCATTCACTAAAAAGCATCCCGGAGCTGACAGATTTCATTTGCGCACACACACACACACACTTAAGGCTTCCAAAAAACTAAAAAAAAATCGAGCAGTTGCTAGTAGTTACAGTATTTGACTTGGCCAGGAAAATACCAGGACACCTTTTTTAGCCTCATAAGGGTCAGGTCGCCCCAGACCCACAGCAGCTCTGCCGTGCGCGGGGAAAGTGCGCCGGACTGTCCTCAGCACAGACCAGAGCCCAGCGGCCACCCCCCAAACGCATCCTCCAAGCCTGAGCAGGAGTGAAAAGTGAAAAAGCAAAACAAAGCCTTTCTGCTGCCCGCGATCACAGACAATAACAGCCGTGCTCTCTCCGTCTCCCTCATTTTTTTCCATTGTCTACAAAGTTTTTGAGTCGGTGCATGAAAAACTCCCAGCAACATTATGACTAACCATGAATCCACTCTGCCCAATTGCCTTGAGCCAGAAGGGCTGAACAGGATGATTTGTCACCAATTAAGCACATCAGTCAACACGCAAGCCTTGTGCTGCTTGAATTTTCAGTGTACGGAGACGGTGTTTCCTATGGGCACGTGAAGAGCCTGCAGCCAGATTTTGTCGAAAACAAGAAACAAAAAGTTAAGGGCTCGCTCGATTTTGCCCCTGGTTACAGTTTAACTTCAGCAAAGATGCTCTTCAGTGTCTGAAGCTTCCAAAGCCAAACAATCTCCTTCCAGCAATAACTAGGAACAACTGCAGGGACTTACACGCTGGACCAGTGCCCTCCTCCCCCTCAACCTAGTCTACCAAACCTGGCTTCCTGTATTAAAACATAAGTGTTACACAGTTTAATGTAGATTTCATATTTATTTAAATATTTATCAAGTATTCAAAAATGTATTACACTTGAGCATACAAAATGAATCCAGTTTTCTAATCAGGATAGTCGAAATCTTTCTATTAGACATTTTTAACCTTTTTTTTTTTCCCTAATGTCGAAATGGTTTGTCTATAGCTTAGCTTGCTCGGGGTGGGTTGGGATGGGGGTGGGGGAAAGAAAGGAAGGTTATGTTAAGAAAACATGAGGCTTTGGAGTAACTATCATGCAAACCAACTTGTCTTTGTCGACTAGAAATCTGTATATTCCAGTTGTTAAGGATTTTTTAAAGCGAGCCTTTGTCCTGTGCTGGCTGAGAGCACACGGGAATACTTGAATTGGAGCAAAAACAATTCTTTCCTATTTTTTCCTTCTGCTTTTCCCCAAGAAATCGCCCACGTTTCTAGCTTTCACCACCATCTCCCAACCCCCTCCCTGCGAATTAAAAAAAAAGGGAAGAAAAGAGGGAGGGGGAAAGGAAGTGGAAAGAAAATAAGAAACGCCAATCGTGCCATTTCAGAGAGACATCCCCTCAGCCCTGTTCTTCCTGCAGCATTTTTCAATCGGTTTGACAGCAGACACAGATAAATAATGATCATACTTGACTTGCTAAGCGAAATGCTTCCCTTTTATCTGTATGCTTTAAATACAGGTCACTTCAACAATCTTAACAACCAGGCTTTGGTATACAGCACTTGTTTTCTTTTTTTATTATTATTTTTCTTTTTTTTAATAATAAAACTCAGAAAAACTGAGGGGGTTTTTACGTGTCTTAACATGATGTCAGTTCATGCCTAGAGTAATATCACTTTAAGGGAGGAGGGGGAACGGGAAAGCTCGTCGTGTTATCAATTGAAAGCTAAGGCATCAATCTAGCCCTGATATAATTGTTGAAACGGAATTTACAAGCCGATCCTTAATACTTGCAATAAAATATCTCACACACTGTATTGGAGAAAGACCTGATTTGCATGCAATATTTTATTTCAGGTATTTAGCTGCTAACTTGTAAATATATAAAAGAGGGGATTTTCCTTCCTTTTGTCTTATTTTCTCTATTCCAAACGCTTATTTAGTGAAATAGTCCTGAAGATATAATCATTCTACATATGGCGCTTTTATTTCACAGAATATTTAAGAAGGAAAAAAAAAAGACAAAACCACATAGAATTAGACATATAATTCAAAGACCACGGTACAACCTTTTTCTTCTGTTTTTTTTTCTTCAGCAAACAAAAAAAATAAGTCAAATGACAAGAAAAGTGGCAAGTCTTCGGATAATAAATAATAAATTACTTTATAATTTTGCAATGCAAGAGCAAACATTTTTTTTCCTTTTTTCCTCTTTATTTCCAGAGAGAAAGGGGAAGGGGGGGCGGGGGGACAGAAAGAGAGAGAGAGAGAGAAACAGTCATTTTTAACCGATAACTATACACATCTTTGGGGGGGAAAGTTCTTGGACGGACACGATTCAAACACAATCCCGAAACGCATTGTGGCAAAATAGAGGTATACCTTGTTGCAATGCTTTTATAAATTGTTTTTTTAAATAGGAATTCAAAAACCTATTTTAAAGTCGCTTTAGACTTCTTGACAGAGGATGGATCTCAACGAAACAAAAGTAAAACCCCAGCTACAGTACATGCTATCAGAGACCCAGGAAACAACCCCTCGTTAAAAGTCAACTAAAAGGGGGGGGGAAGAAGGGGGGCGGGGAGTAAAGAAAAGAAAAGAAACCATTGCAAACCAATGCAGCTCCACCTTCCTGCAATGAATCTTTCAGCCATGCGGGGCTAGATTGTCTTTTTCCTGGTGTTGGGTGATCTACTGGAGCTCCTTTTTGGCAAGGCAATGACCAGAATAGAAACAGCACCATTCGGATTAGGATGGATTTAGATAGAAAGTCTCTCTGTCTTGGTTTCTCTCTAAGATGTGCAGTCTTTTTTATTTTTGTTTTTTTGTTTGTTTTTTTTTGAGATCCGGGAATACAAATCCTCTACGTTTTGAAAAACGTCTGTTCGATCCTCCTACGATCATTGAATAGCGCGTTTACTTTTTCTTTGTGTTTGTTTAAAATGATTATTCTAGTAAGATCCCTTGATTGTCTTCACAGTGTTGCTACCATATCACCTTGTCATTTCAAACAAGACTCCGTGCTTTCTCATGGAGCGGTCTTTGCTAGGTTCATTACAGGGTTGTTAAATACTTTTGGGTTTGTTTTAGTTTCGGAGTCCCAACGTGATAACTTTTTCCCACTCTCTCCAAAGGGGGTGGGGGGGAAAAAAAACAACAACAACAAAAAAAAACAAAAAAAAAAGAAACCGAATGAATGTTCCTCATGCCTCAATAGGACTGGCTACCATGCTGTTAGGTGTATCTGGGAGCTGAGAGGACATTGATGCTACTTCACTTCCGGTGGAATTGGAACCTGGTCCTCCTTCTGAAAAATTAACCTGCCAAAATAAAAACGGAACTATCAATTAAAAGGTAGCAAGGGGAAAGAACAATAAGAAAGTCAAATCATAGAAGCATGCACGTCACACATTTAATCTAGATCCCCATCAGATAATTAGAGGTCCGTGTCCCCCCCACCCACATCGACTTGGATCTAGGAAACCAAGCAGCTGATTAAAACCAAACTGAAGGGGTGGGGGTGGTTAATGAGGCCTCTCTTTCCAGAGATCGCAGGCTCTAATTGTAATGGAATTCCCAGCAGCCTGGTGTATTCAATTATGTAAGAGCTGCTGTGTTTTCTGACATGAAACTGCAAAGATACTTCCCCCTCCTCTCCTTTGTGCATATAACTAAATGAAACTGGGACAAGGATCTATGAGCAGAAGGTGCTTGTTTTGCGACAAGCTATCTTCCTCTATTAGTGGGCTGAGGTGGGGAGTTGGGTCTACCTTAAATGAGAATCAACTGGACAAAATGGATTACACTCCCCTTTCCTCTTCCGGGACAGATTTTTTTTAGATGGTGATGTGTATGACTGGGAAGCCCAGCCTTTCACATTCTCCTTTGCATCTTTTTAGTTGGAGGAGTCTTGGACTAGGACCCTGTTCATAGAGGGCCATGGACATATCCAGGTCCAGGTTTACGAGTCTCTCCTGTTCTAACATTTTTTAAAATTTATTTTTGGCCAAACTGCCATAAAAGGATCCTAGATTTACATCCCAGTATCAAGAGCTTCATTTCTACATAGCCAGACCTCGTCTGCAATCAAAGGGTTTAAACGTCTTCTCCTCCTATAACACATAACATAGTCAAAGCAGGTCTACCTCCAAGCTTGGTGGAAGCAGAGAGAGCAGAAGCTGCTCTAGAACTGAACTAAACTGAATGGCAGCAGCACCCAGGGGCTCTACCGCTAAAATGCAGGATATTCCCAATGGACACAGGGTTCATTCCCGCTGGAAGGTTATACTGCAGCATTAAAACAGAAGAAATGCATAATCTGAAGGAGCATAATACTCCAGTGGAAAGTCTGGAAAAACTTTCTTGTTACCAACCTTATTGGTCCAAAAGTTTTATTTTGAAAATCAATCTAATGTGTCTGTCTATGGCAAAGTTTCATTATTAATTAGTATTTGAATCACTGAAAAACCATACACAACGTACCTTATTATTTTAAAGATCTGGTTTAAACACACTTAGGCCAGGAAATTGAGTTAAGGTTGAACTTCTGTCCTTAATTCACCTTGTTGGGCCTAAGTATTGCAGATGATATGGTCCCATATGAGCTGCCAAATGACGTAGGCATAAGGAAGTGAGTTAAGAACAGAATTTATTCTTAAATGTCTGTCTTTTGTTGGTTTAAGCCAGTTCCATTAACATTGTTTGGCTTTTGCATGTGAAATATGTACTAACAATTCCCTTCATTAAATATAAGAGATCATTTCAGAGGGGTAATTAGAAGTATCTCTCTAGGCACATGCACAACAAGAAATGAGACAGTTGAGCTAAATTACATTCTTTTTTTTCCAGGAACCCTCTCAGCAGCCTAGAACACAGGATGACAGTATTAACCCGCAGTTGCAGTCAATCTTTGGCCAAAATGGGGGGGGGGGGAAGAGTACGAGGCTAATTTTAGTAGTCACAAAAGTATGTAAAAATGGGTTACAATATTGCAATGGTCCTGGTAAGATTTGACTAGGAGCACAATGATCCTGCGGGCCCTCGGTTCCGAGCCTGATCCAAAGTCCTTGTGAGTCAGTAAGACAATATGCTCCGGATCAAACCCCCAGCCACTCCGTTTTGTCTTGTTATTCCGCTTACTGAGGCCGCGGGGCTCTGAGGGGCACGGCCCGGGACACCCACGCTCGGGGCACACCCGCCTGGGAACGGACACTTACTAGTTGCTGAAAGGCAGGTTGATCTATGTCACTCTGCAACGCGAAGTCACTGAGGACTTTCCAAGGCGGCTGGTAACTCTGAACCTCCACTGGGTTTGCTTGTAAACCTCCATCGTGTCTCTCGGGACTAGCAGCTACCATGGGAGTTCCTGTCATCCCCTGGATGTTCTGCAAACAGCCGACCCAAAGATGTTAATGAGCTCGGTTAACTTTATTGCATATAAGCGCTGAGTCAATAAACTGCTTTCTATCTTATCTATACAGTCGCTTTTATTTACTTTGTTAATCTGCTGTGGATGTCTTGCTCTATTCTAGGCTAGGGCGGCCTATTTCTATGCGCCGCATTTATCACACTGGAAGTTTACTTTCTTTCTTCTTAATCCTCCTATTTTTTCTTGCCCGGTTGCCTAAAACAATATTGTTACATGCGTGCACCAAATGCCCCCGGCTGCCGATGCCCCAGAAGGAACAAGGGCTGAGGCTGTAGCTTGTATTCACGGATCCCTATAGCCAGTGATCTGCAACCTGGGTCTTTCTCCGAAGCGGCGTGTATCCTGCCGGCTCCGGCTCTTGGACACAAAATAACCCCACCAATATTGTGCAGCCAACTTCAGGTCGGCGTGTTTTTCCAGCGTGGTAAATGAAACTCCTTAAATTCCGCTTAACTAAGCAGCCGTACGAATTAAGAGTCATTTTCAGGTCAGTCAATATAGTGAGAGGGGAATAATAAACTCTACTGGAGAGGATCTAACCAACCGCATAGGTACAAAGCGGAGAGACACAGCGGGCTCCCCTGGAGGTGCCTGGAGGAGTGGGAGGCAGCCTGGTTTGCAGCCTGTGGCTCACCTGTAGGACCTGGGAGGTTATTTGTGAATATACTACAGCTAGGAGGACGAATCAAACCTTTCCATTACGCTTGCCACCCCCAGCCCTCCCTCCCTCACACCATCGTGCAATACCAATGCGAAAGGTATATCCAGTGCTAGGAAAAACGCATCAGATTTCTGGTCTTTTGCCTCGTGTGTAAACCCACTGGAGGGAAGGGAATTAATCGTTTCCCCCTCGAGGAGTCCACTGCACTTACAAAATAAATATTACACACTGCCCGGCGGCGTATTACATGCCATAAACTCCACAGGTCACAATTCATAGTGCAGGGTAGTTGCTCTAATCCTCGCTGAATCCTCAGCCCCACAAAGCCATGTGCTGCCTGAGCAGACTCTATAGGCTGCTCTCTGTGGTCTACTTTAATTGCACTCACAACAGAACAAATGAACAATGCTTAGGGTAATCTGGAGGCAAACCAGCTCGTCCCACATCTGTACTGTAGAGAAATAAGGGAGCCCCCACGTCATCCAGAGCAGAACCAGACCCAGCACAAATAGGATCAGCACCGGGAAGGATCAAAGGGGCATTTGCCCTTCAGCGAGGCGGCTGCAACCACTTACAGTTTTGTCATTGGGCTGCTGCTGCTGGAGCTGCTTCATCATGATGCTCCTTTTTTTGTCCTTGCACCGCTTGTTTTGAAACCAGACCCTGATGACCCTGGGGCTGAGGCCAGTCATTTCCACCAGTTGCTCCTTCATGAGGGCGTCAGGTCTGGGGTTAGCAGCGTAGCAGGTCCTCAAGGTGTGAAGCTGTTTTTCATTAAGGACAGTCCGGACTCGGGTGGTCTTCTCGGGCTGCTTGTGGACGTGGGGTCGAAGAGCCGGCTGTCTGGCAGAGATAGGTTCTGCTGTAAGGGAAGGGCAAGGAAGGAACAGGATCCCCATAAGTAAGACGGGAAAAACCCAGAGACACTCAGCTGTGGGGAGGATCCTGGCTGGAAAGGCCACGAATGCATTAGGAGCTCTGACCTCGTCCCTATCTCTTCCCCTGCTCATGGACTCTGCATTTCTTAGTGCACATTTAACGCACAAAATTGGGGGGGGGAGGCAGAGGAGAGAGGGAGCAGCGCCTTAATAGCTAAATCTCATCCCCACATTATCTGTGACAGACAAGGAGCGGTGCTGCTCGCTCCAAAATAGGCCCGGGGAGGGGATGAAAGGAGAAAATACGTCTTTATTTTCCGGAGAAGTCACATAAAAAGATTTTTTAGCATAAAGCATAGGGAATGAATGCTGCAGCACGTTGCTGTCTGCGTCTTGTAGGAGAATCTGTCGCAACCTGGGCTCACACCTTCAACGCAATTAGGTGTACCAGCTCTCAGCGGGTTTTATGCCACCGCTTACAAAAATACAAGTAGTGGGGGAGGGGGAGAAAAAAGAGAAAAAATAATAAATGGGTTTCATTGTGAACATTGCAGGGGGAAAAATATGTCTGACCTCTTGAGGATCCAAGGGAAAGGGCTGATTGTTAAAGCCGAAGGTTCAATGTGAATTTATGTCACATTTGTTCTCCCTTAAAATCCCAAAGTATTGCAAAGCTATAAAAAGGCAGGAAGCAAAGCATCTGATTCTTTACATGGAAACCGTCAAGAAATACGCCTAAATGGACCATGTCATATCTAAAGCTGGAAACGCAGCCTTTTGCTATGAACTACGTATCTGCTCTTCTTCGGAAATGAAATATATTAGCCCTACCCAATTAGTTTTGGTAATTTGACCAAAACTAAGGAAAAATTAAAGCACATTTTTTCCCTCAAAATCTTAGCCTTAAATATGAAGGAAACCCTCAGTTTGGGACGACACAAATCGGATCGTTAATGTCTCTGCCTGGCACTACAAAACAGCAAAGCCATTATTCGAGGCATACAGAGTAAGAGCCCTAAAGACTGGGTCATTTTGGATCCACACACATTTTGGATCCTTCCACAAACAGGCTTGAAAAAGGCTGCAAAATTAGCCCCCCATACTGCAATGATCAACTTTCTGCTTCTTTTCTATTTATAAATCGGTTCAGGAGGGGGACATGCTCCCGTGTAAACATGGCAGGGTTTTGTAAATAGCCTTCAGATCTACACTCATCCGAACAGCAACTCTCCATGCCAACCTTGTTTTATTTAGCCTTGTTTGTCTGAGAGAGATGTGCCCCTTCCTTGAAGCTGGGCCTCTATAAAAATCGGGGGCCGGGTCCAAAAACCGGGAAGGGAACTTCATAGGCTGGGGGAGTGTGAATGCCCGGCCGAGCTGGGGATGAAATTCTGATCAAACCGCATAAAATGTTTCAAGGAAGCAAGAATCGCTTTAAAAGGCAATTACTGAAGATTAGCTTGTTGACAGTTTTAAATTACAACCTAAGTGCTCGCCTGTAGTTAAGTCCATCTCTTCTCCGAACCTGCTTTCACCAATGTTAAAAACAGCCTGTTCCACGTGTTTCAAGAGAATTGGCCGAACAAAACAAAACAACAGCAACAAAAAAGATGTGTGACTTCGGGTAGACCTGCTGTAAACATCTACCTCGACTGCCAAATGTCTCAGTTTCAAAGCAGGAAAAGGTATGCCATGTGGAGTAGTGGTCTCTGCAGACAAAGATCCACCCAACACCTAAAGGGAAACCACTCGCTTCAAGGTTTCAATACAGATCTCTCTAGGTGTGTATCTGTATGTACGCACACAGAGAGAGTATAAACCTACGCATGTACATACAAACGCACACACCTATTAGTCCCAGAGATTTATGAGCCTATGGATAGCAACAAATGCGTGTGTGTAGAGACATGTGCACACATGTCCCTGTGCGTGGGTATAGGTCTATACCCTGTCTATAGGTGTACTCTAGTGCTCTGCCTGTGCAACGGATAATACAGAGCGACTGCACGTGTGTGGTTATAGAAACCCTCGGGAAGCTAACCTAATTCCTGCAGAGAAACGCGTGGCCCTGCCCGCATGCACAGTCCAGCTCGGCGCGTGTGCCCAGCCGTATGCCCTATATTTGCCATACATGGCCATTGTGTGCCTCGGCAGACCGGTGGCAGGCGTGTGGCTGTAACTAGGTCTGCATCTAATCTCTGTTTATATGCGACCCACACGCCGCTCGGGCTGTGCCCGGCTACCCGCAGCGCACGGGCCAGCCCCGCCCCGCCCCGCCGGCCTGAGCGAGGGCCCGTGCCTCTGCCCTGGTCCCGGCGCCGGGGAGGGGGCTCCGCGCCCGGCGGCGGCGGCGGCGGCGGGGGAGGGGGCAGTACCTGCCATCTGCAGCGGCCTGGCGGGATGCAGGGGGCTGAGCGGGTCCCCCGCGCCCAGGCTGGCCCTCTCCACCACGTCGTGGTCCGCCCGGCAGAAGAGGCCGTCCTCCCGCAGCGCGAATTCATCCCCGGGGATGAGCTGGCGGCTGCAGGCCACGCAGCGGAAACACTCGATGTGGTACACCTTGGAGCGGGCCCGCATCACGAAGTCGTTCTTGCTGAAGCCGATGCTGCACTTGGCGCACTTGATGCCGTATAACCTGAGCGGGGCCCGGCCCGGGGGGAAGGGGAAGGGGAAGGGAGGAAGGGGGGAAAGAAGCAAGAGGTTTCACTGGAGTCACTGCAGCCCCGCTCTGCACCGCCGCCCGGCAGCGCAGGGGCCCGGCCCGCGCGGCCTCGCTCCGCGCCGCATCGCCCCGCGCCGAGAGGCGGGCAAGGGGCCGGAGAGGGCCCGGGCGGCGCAGCCCAGGGCCACCCTGCCCTCCCCGGGGGCTTGCTCGCACGGAGGTTTGCCCCTTTCTTCCCCCACTACAGCTAACTTCCCCACCCCCAGGCCTTGAAGGCTCCCCTCCGGCTCCAGGCTTCGTTTTGCACCCCCACCCTTTTCCGCCCTGAAACAGGCTGGGGCACTCACCCCGCCGCCCCGCGCCGTGCAACCTTGCGGCCCTTCTCCTACCCCAGCACCGCCACCGTGACCCGAGCGCCGCAGCCTCCTCCACACGGGAGAGGAAAACTTCCTTCCACGCAGCAAATCAGCCGCGTCTCTGTTTCTCCCCTCCTTCCCCAGCTGCTGCAGTACAGCCGGAGTCCTCTTCCAGCTAGCAGAGGGGGTGGGCGGGGGTGCAGATTTGCCCTTCTTCCCATCTCAGTGGAAGAAAAGTAGGTCCCTTTCAGTGGAAGCTCGGAGGCTCCTTGCTAACTTCTTTGATTAAAAGGGTCAAGTGAGCCTAATTCTCAAAATATATGCCAGCCCCTACGGGGACTTGTACACACTCATAAATAACGTGCTAATATACAGAAAGAAGCGAATGCACGCACCAGGTCCCTTCCCCCCATTATAAACAGACTGCTGATGGGTCCTTGTGTGTGTGTCCACATGCATGCTTACGCCCTCTTGGTGCATGTGTGCCACACACCAGTCTGTAGTCGGCTGTGAATTGCTACCAACTTCTGAAATACACGCTGAGGTGTGTGGGGAACAGCAACCCAACAACAAAACGGCCGTCGCCACATGCATGGGGAACAGTTTTGGGGTCTTTTTTTGGATCGTTTTCCCTGGGCCCAGAGTCGAACTCAAGGCTGCTTGTCACATGCTGTTATTTTAGCGATTTCAATTTGGACTATTGAGCGATACCTGCCACAGGAGCGGGTTTGGCGGAAACTTGCTCTTTTTAAATTGCACATGTTGTTTGGCCCATCTCTTCCGCTGAGTGAAATTCCCGCAGGAGCTGAAGGCTCAGATAAGTCCCCGGTGTTTGCCTTCCCTTTATTTCAAACCGGCAGAGCCAGAACAGACCCCAAGCTAGCTTTAAAGTCAAGCGGGGAAAGGAAGGCGATTTGTTTTCATCACTGCAAAATTGGAGGGGAATTTGCACCGCCTGCTCGGCGGAACCCGCTGGGCTGGGAAGGGACGTGGTGGGAGAAAGAGACCCGAGCGTGTTTCTTTCCAACCCGGAATAAAATGACACTAGAAAGACATCGTCCATGGATATTTAGCCCTGAAATTTCCCGCGGACACCCCCTGGCTAGACCTCAGCGGGGATACACAACAGCGCTGCCATACACCGACCTAAGCAGATGACACCAAAGGCTAGAAGCGGATCAAGTGTCTAAATCATCAGCCCCCTCCCAGTTTCTGCGGTGTTTTCGCTCCGGTGTCGGGATTGGCAAGGTTCACATTTTATCAGTTACCAGATTTTAATGCGAGGAAGGAAGCAGTTCCATTATCTAAATATACCCAATTGTTCGCGAACAGATGATGGGCAATTTGATCTGCTCTGTCTAATTCATCAGCACAGATAAGATAAGAAAGAAAAGGCAGTCACATATCTCCAAGGGGTTAATATTTAAAAAGATTAAATGTCAGTTATTTTAGCAAAGAAACGTTTTAGTCTACTGTTTAACCTCTCAAATAAAGGGATCCCGCTTTCAGAACTGAACAGAACCTCGCCTTATTTTAAAAATAAAATACAGTACAATAAAATAAAACCCTTGGCCTGGCATAAATCGGTTTATTTTATTTTTTTTAGTGCATACATGTTTGAAGTGTCTTCAATTCCTCGTGTCCCTTTCCTTGCTGGAGACTTCTGCAAACCCTCACTGAGCTGCATTTCTTAGGTAAATGTTTAAAAGCGATCTGTGCTGCTCCTGGACTATTTAAGACATCTACTTTTTTTGTTTTTTCTGTCACTAGAAGCTCCCCTGCTTTGTTAGGGTCACAACACTCAACGCAGCAAGCTATGTCTGGATGCAGGAGAATTGCACACGAGGTCCTCGCTATGGGCAAATGCGATTTTTTTCTTGAAATAACAGTCATAAAAATAATGGCTGGAAGAAACTCGACTGCAACTTTTTCCTCCCCTCCCTTGCACCTTGGGGGAAAATAACTTAAAGCAACTGGCCCTCTGCTCTTTCGATCGTCAAATCGAAGCGAATAATTAAACAACGTAAATGGCGTACCTGATATAATCTCTTTTACAGTAGGTTTTGCCATCCCTAACAAAGCACGTACAGGTCTCGTCCAAATACTGATTACACTCTGCACACTTCAAACACGCCGCATGCCATTCCAAATCCGGAGAAACCCTCAGAATATACTGATCGTGAATTTGATTGCCGCAACCAACACATAGGGAAATCAGACGTTTTTCTGAAATGAAAATAAATACATGATTGACGAAGCGTTTACTCTCCTACAGAGATAAACACACTTTTAGTGCCGTTCCCTTCTACGGCGTTGCTCGGGAGCGTGTGTGTGTGTGTGTGTGTGTGTCTGTGTGTGTCGAGTCTTGCATTTTGGGATGGTAATTGAAGTGTGCCATCACACCGTGCCTCGCTTAGGAAGGAGGCGGAACGGGTGTTCAGATCCATAGCGGAGTAGTTTTGTTTTCAAGGTGGCTTATTTTTATCTTTCTTTTTTCTTTTCTGTTTTTCCCCTCCTTTTTTGCAAGCCTCGTACTAAACTTCGAGCTGCCGAGCTGGGCTTTTTTTTCTTCCTGTTGTTGGTTTTATTATGATTATTTCCCTCTTAACTGGGGCCAGTGCTGCAGCTCTTTGCATCTCTGCATGTCTACCGTTTGCTTCGCCAAGGAAGGGCTGGATTGGAAAGGCTGCGAGCTGAAGGCGTGCATGGCTCTGCCTCCCTTTAAACCCTCTGCCGCGGGACTCGAGAACAGGCATCGTTACACGGGCACTTGCTGTCTTGTGCAAGCCTGATGCTTGTTCGCCTGCGGAGACTTAGGTGCTGGATATTCAAGACAGGCTAAACACCGAGCCAAGCTAAGCCTCCCCTGGCTGGAGACGCTGCTCAAAAAAAAAAAAAAAAGAGATCAACCTGCCTCCTCCCCGAAGTTTATGCAGAAAGCAGGGCACGAGGCTATGGAAAGACACAGCTACGAGGTTCAAACACAGCAAAGCATGCAGGCACGGCAACAAAGGCACTTCTCTAGCGATCGCCTGAAGTTGAGATGATCAGCTCCCTGCCTGACACCATGACAATAGACAGCACAATGTATTCCAACAACGCTTTAAAAATTCCGCCTTACTTTTTGGTGGGTCTCCCATGTCTCCCATATCTGTAAGAGGGTGTAATGTCCACAGTGAAATGGTGTACGCTTGCGTGTTAAGACCCCAAAGGAGACTGGCAAAGCTGTCGCTAAAATCAAATTAAAAAAAAAAAAGACAAGGAGGAAAAGAAAAAAAAAACCACAACTCTCTAGCAAAAGAGGCTGCGAGCCCGGGGGCGCGGCGCCGGCGCGGGGCAGTCCGTGGCGCGGCGGAGCAGTGCCGGTGCCCGCGTGGGGCGAGTGCAGGAGCCGCCGCAGCCCGGACTCCGCGCGGAGCGGGCACCCGCTCTTCCTTATCTCTTACTCAAACTTCTCTGCTCCAACTCAGCTCGATCTCCATTGGTCTGACGCACGGCGCGGGGACGTCAAGCCTGCGGGGCGCTGATTGGCCGGCCGCAGCACCGAGCAGCTGTTCTGATTATCATATTTCAGGCTGCCGAGCCCCGCAAGCCCTGCCGCGCGCTCGCGGATGCAGAGGGAACTTTTTTCTTTTTCTTTTTACTCCTCATTTGTATTTCCCTTTCTCCTTGGGGCTTGGCGCCCCTCTTCATTGCACCTTACATTCGCTCCGTGTCTTCCTGGCGCTTGCCGTACCCCTCCCCCCACCCTTGGGGGGGGGAGGCGGGGTGCCTATTTCCAATGCCATGTTTCTAATGCCAACTTTGAGGGGGGATTTTTAAATCCAGCTATTTCCCTTCCTGGCAGCTACCTTTTCTACCTTAAACTGTCCCAGCTTGATTAGACAGACCTAACTCTGTTACGAGGACTGAAAAGAAAGGCTAACTATTCAGCTACAGAAACAAGCTTTAATTGCCTCTGCCCACCCACCCCTTAAAACCGCGAATAAAAAACCTTCCCGGATTAATCGCAAGTTCCAAGAAGATGCAGATATGTACCTGACGTGGTCTTTCAGCCCCCTTCCTTTCTACTACTACTGTCTTTTCAAATCCCCCTTTTAGGTGGTCTCTGCTTAAAAATTTAGAAATTCAGCCCATGCTTGTAGACCTGTTCACGGGTTGAACCAGAATGCATGTTCACAAGCAGCAGAGCCGAGAACGCCTGTCTTTCTCTATAGTACATTTTAAAACTGATGATTAAAAAAAAGTAAGTCTCTCCTGTGTTTGGATTCACAAGTAAGTTGTGGAGGTGACATGGCAGGTCTAAATCTGAGAAATATGGGGAGTTCTTTTAATTTATTCCAGGGAACTAGGATCTCAGCAATACTTTTCAGAAGGTCCCCCACGGCGTTGGTTGTGCACGTCTGTAGACAGGTACACCCAGACCTCCACTCATTGCCTTTCTTAGGCAACTGAAGTGACTTAAGGAGCTGTTAGCTTAATACTCTGACTGCCGGTTGTTTAAAAGCTTTCAAACCCAGTCAGACACAATTCTGTTTCATATTGTAAGATGCCTGCTACTTCGTGTATTTCCAGAGTCCAGGCTTTGATTCCCGGCTCGTCTGTTCTGCATGAGAATCCGTCTCCTCCTCAAACCGTTATAACGCTGGGGTCCCACAAGAAGCAGTCTGGCATGCCATGTTTCCCTCTAATCCGTGTTTCTGTCCTCTTTTATATGAGCTCATCTCACCATAAACACCCGAGTGCCTTCTAAAAAAAGGATTTTCAAATAGTATTTATCAGGAAAATATTTTCAAAGTCCTGCTTATGACAGAAAACCGACGAGACAAAGGCTCGAGTAAGAGAGAAAGGGGTAATTGGAAAACGTGTGTCTGTCCGTGCACACGTGGAAATTGCCTTACTCTGAAATAGCCCCCAGACTTATTAAACCTAAATGTGATGAGGATGTTCCTACCAAACACAAGATCTCTTCCGAATCCTTAGTCTGAAAGTGGTGGGAGGGAAATGCATATTTTGAATAAAAAGAGGAACATTCCTGTGAAGACAACTTCCCCGACTGCCGCGAAATTGTCTCAGGATCATGTCAGAAGGCAAAGGTGGTGTTGCCAACACACACGCCTCAGGGATTCAGCATGCAAAGACACGGGAGCTGCAACTAACAGGCGTTCATTGTACTTCTTGAAACTCGCGAGATTTTTCTTCCTCCTCTCACTTTGCTCTGTTTTAGCTCTGTAAACCAATAAGCAATTACCAATAATTATCGCTGATGAGGGCAATTCCGAAAGACAAGCTGGCATGTGGCAGGGGTAAACCTTTAGTAATGGGCAATTTCACTACAATAGACTGAAACAATGTTATCTCCTGTTGTCAACCCACGCACGTCCTGTAAACACAGATTCCCAGTCTTGAAACCTGGCAGGAGACATTCCATAACTGACTGGTAGAGATGCATGTCCGCCCCACGGGCAGTCCCGGATAGGGAAAGCCAGCCCCAGCCTCAGTGGCTGGAAGAGTTTGCTCTCTGGGAAACAGATTCTCAAGCCACTGCACGCCTACTGAACGTAAAAGAAGTGTAAAATCGTAATAAAAATGTTAACACCTTGATCTGATAAGCTTTATGCTCAATCCTTCCCCTCCTCCCCCCATCACGGATTGATTCTCCTGTTCACAGTCATCTCTAGCTCTGTGCTTCTCGCATTTCCACCCCGAGGTATGTAAAGCAAAACAAAAATAAAGCTTTAAAATGTGTTAGTAGAATAAATCAAGCAGCGATTAACAGTTTCGAGTTTAGGTAATATTTTTTAATACTCGGTCGCAGCAGCGACCTCTTGTGGTTGAAAGGAGGAATTCAGCCCCCAAATGTCACAAGCACGGGGACATTTTTTGACCTTTGTTGTATTTCTCCATAGGGTCAAAATCACCGCTTTGGAGAGGGGTGCATTCATGAACTTCCCGCGTGCTAAAAACCTAGGAAAGGCTAGAAATATGTGTCACTTGAAAATTTCTCCTGATCTTTATTGCATACATACAACACTGTTGCGGATGTATAAGCGCTTTGGTTAAGGCGGGTATTTTCGGGTCGAGTCCCAAGATTTCTTCCCCCACGGATGGCCACATCCTTGCTAGTTCTGACCGAACTGGACTAAGACCGCACTCGGCAGCCCAGCTCTGAAAGGCAACTCGTGCTTTCCAGTGCAACACCATTGTTTAAAAATAAAGTCGATCTGGTTTTAATTGTTACACTCTCAACCCCCCACTTTTTCATACTTCTGGCAGAGGTGATTGCATTTTAAGCTCGATCTTTGTAAACGATGTGCAATAAGCGAGAAACCTGTCTCCGCCCCGACAAACCAGGATTGGGAAGGAAAGGAGGTCTTTGATCAACCCTCTTGTTTCCCCCTCCTGTGCTACTGATTTGCTTGCCGTGTAGTCGATTCGCGTTGCCATGAAGGCGCAGCTCTATATTTAGCCAGCATCAGAATCGGGTTTAAGGGAGTGGAATAATGAGCTCGAACTGCCAGTTTCAATGAGTAAGATATTTAGAGCAAAAGCCTGCCGGAGGATTTCTCTTTTACGATATCAATATACACGTGATTGGGAAGGCATAAAACGGGATTTGTACGTATTTTGGACCCTTCCGAAAATATATGTTAATTCTATTTATTTTTCCTTGTGTCTCTTTTCCCCCCCTCTTTCCCGATCTATTTCCTTGGGGTGGGCGGTGCGGGGGGCAGGCTTCTAACAAGTCTTTGGCTAGACCAGCAGGCACTAGTTCTCCCCACGGTCAGGGGCTCCGATGGGCTTATATGCATTTAAAAGAAGCCGCGATTAACTCTTTCCGTTCCCTAAAGACTAGCTGTCTCTGTCGACCTGGGCTGGCTCAGCGGCGAAAAGGGGAACCCAGTCATTTTAGGCAGTCTCGCTGGAGGAAGGACGGGGAGGGGGGCATCCCCGGGTTGAGCTTTCTCTGTCCCACGAAGGGAGAAGGTAGTCATTGTGCTTTCAATAAAGAGCTGCCGTGCTCTGCTTCGGACTTGAACTCTGAGCGTGAACTTGCATTTGCGGCCGCCGCGTTGTTCTTCTCGGGTTTTTTGTTATAGTGTAAAACGGTAGAGAACCGGCTCGGGGGCTGCGAGGCTGGGGGGGCGGGAGGGGCGGGGGGCTGCCGGCTCTAATTTGTACCTGAACACGGACGTGGTCTTGTATTCATACATTAGTGCCACGAGTGTCCACGGAGGCAACTTTTGGCTCTTCAGCAGAGATTAGGTTGAGGGCAGGCGGCATTTTTACTCCGCGACGAGCTCCCGGTGAGAGAGACTCGCGGGCTCACGCCGGCGCACGGAAGGTTCAGTGAGGGGCCAAGGTTAGTTTCAAACTTCTTCTTTTACCGCTTTGGGCCATTCAAAAAAAAGGGGGAGGGGGGAGGAGCGGCTTTCCAAGGGAGCGGGCTGAGCCTGCCTCGCGGCCGGGGACCTCGGCCGGGAGACGTGCCAGGGAGGGGCCGGTGCGGACACCGCCGGGCTGCACTGCCCGGGGCAGAGCCGCGAGCTGCCCGCGGAAACGTGGCGCACCAGCACTCCGTCCAGCCAAACCCGGGCGAGGGCTGGGGGCTGGACCCCGAGCAAACCCCGAAGTGCTGATGGCTTTCTGGAAGCTGGGAGCCTCGGCGAGTTCATCATGCACTCGGGTTCATTACACCGTGCGCCCATTGGAAAAGTAGCCTCCTTTCCCCTGCTCGAGCCGGATGCAACGTCCCGCTGAGCAGGGCGAGCAGAGCCTGCCCCGGGCAGCACCGGCACAGAAGGCGGGGGGGGGAGAAGCAGGGGGAGCAACGAGGAGTCGCCCCCAGAGCGGCGGCGGCGGCGGCGGCTCGGGCGCTCCTGCTTTGCAGCCCGCCCGTGCAATACAATGAAGTGTTACCGGCCTCAGCGCCCGCGAGAGGCTCGCGGAGCCGGGGCAGACTCCAGGGGCCAAACGGGCCACGGCTGCTCATTGCTTTAAACTTTCCCCTTTGCCCCCTTCGCCGTGCCAGGACGGGGACCCGGGGCAGAAGCACCTCGGGGCGCGGCTGGAGAGGACGCGGGGGTGGCGACGGGCGCGCCGCTGTGTCCGATGTGCAGACCTGGCCGCGGCGGGACTCCCGTCGGGGCCCGCGGGGCTGCGGACCACGGGATCGGGCCCCTGAAATACACCGGGAAGGGGAGAGTTAGGAGGTGGGTCCCCGGCACGAGGAGACGCAGCGACTCAAGCCAATGGCCTCCTTGCCCAATTCTAAATACTCTGAAGCCCCCCTTCGGCTTGTTAAACCGCTGGGCCGAGGGAAGGGATCCAACCGGGACAACTTTGTCTCGTCCAGCGTTTTCTCCAGGGTGGGGGGGAGGACACCAGCCCCGGGGTGTAAACATGTCCAGCTCGATTTAAAACACGCTTCATCACTGCAGCCCCCTGCATTAGGCAGCTAAGTGCTGTTTACAGAGCGGTCACTTCTTCAAGCGCAGCCGCCGCAGCAGCATCCCCGCCGGGCGCACCCCTGCGCTTGCCAGGGGCTTCGGGGCCGGGGCTGCAGGCTCCAGCCTGGCCCGCGGGAGATCAGCCTTAGTTTTGCCGCCAAGGCCCCGAGTCCGGCACGCGCCCCGGGACCGAAACGCACTTCACAGCAGCCGTCAGAGCGAGGAAGATGGGGGGAAACAAACACCCCGCCTTGGCTTTTAAAGCAAAATGTCCCCTTTCAAAGGGCTAATTTGTGTCCTTGTGCTGTCCCCAGAAACAAGGAGGCATCAGAGTCCTGTCGCTTTAAAAGCATGTTGCAATTGTTACCGCACAGAGCATTTGGGGGCTGTTGGAGTGGGGGAGCAAAAATCCCTGCCGGGAAGCGTGGGGGAAACGGGGTGTCCTCGGAATAGCCTAGATGTGCCCGCTGGGACTCATTCTTTCTAGACTATGAAGCACAGGGCTTTGAAAGCTAAACGTATTACCTTGTTAGCCCCCAGCGCAATCTTTTTTTTTATTAGAGATGCGAGAGAGTTTCAGACTGGGCTAAAATGGAGGGTCTGTTTTCCAAGCGTCTTGAAATCCCCCGTCCCTGCCGTCCTCAGTCAGCAAAAGATGCCTCTGCTCGCCGGCTCCGGGCGCCGGAGTGCGTCGGGGCTTCCCAAATCTCGGGGACACTGTCCTGTCAGACGGCGGCACTTTCGGATTTGCTCTAGCCCGGATCATGCCCCCAGTCCTCCGAGCTACTGGCCTGGCTACAACGTGGATTTCTAGCTAGCAAAAATGTTAACAACGGTAATGAGTTTTAACGTTAAAAAACGATTAAAAACCCGACAGCAAATAGGTCGAGGAATAGATTTATGCCTGAAACAAGAGGAAAAAACAACAGTTTGGTGATTGGTTATGGGATGTTTGACTGACAGGTGTTGATCTTTAATACTGCTTTAAACCTGACACAGGGTACCTCAGTAGGCTGCGCTCAGTAAAGGGGGCTTTTTATTGCATCCCAAACTAAATTAATATTAGCACTTCTAACCTAAAACATACCTACTCTCGATTTATATTTTTATATCTAGATAACGCATACATTTATCCCCATTCCTGTTAGACAAAACAAAAAGAATTAGACGCGTTCATGCCATAAATATATATAAGTGCTGCCCCTTTTAAACCTGCTACTGAGAAGGTAGAACCACGCATCTGGCAATACCGGTGCCCGGAGAGGTGTTAGAGCAGGTCTGAACCTGAAACAGCTAGAGGTTGTTTATCCTCAGTATACATAAATAGTGTACACTGAAGGGGGGGGGATTTTATGCACATCCAGCATAAAATGAAGTGTTTTTATTCTCGCCCTAAAACAAAAATAAAGGGGTTTTATACTCGCCCTAAAAAAGAAGTTTCCTTGAGGGGGGGTGGGCGGGCATAATAACGGGACCAACCACATTTCTAAACTGTACACAGGGAAATGCCAAGTTGTGTTGGGCAGCTTTCTCTTGAGTTCGCCTAAAAATCCCGACGCAAGGCAATGGGAGCAGCTTGTTATGTATAAGAATGAGCAAGAGACAGTGGCCCTTCGTGTCATCCCCCTAATACGTGCAGATGAAGACACGTATAGCTTTCTGCACTGCCCAGTGTTTTGTGGCCTCTGTTTTGAAGAGGGACAAATAAAAGCCATCAATAAATCATAAATCATACACTGAAAATGAACACACACGACATACTCATGGTTTCACCTCCTCCCCCCGCCACATATGCCGTCCATTACTTAAGAAGATGAAAGGTGAATCGTACCACCATATTGTGTTATATATGTACGTGCATAGATAGCAAGAGAATAAGAGTATTAATGCAATATATACAGCCAGTACATGTGTTAAACATTTATACCATTCATCTGGAGCATATAATCATTATTATAGCTACTTGTGGCTTTCTCTGTACTACTCTGAATTCCCTATCTAGCCTCAGTTTATGGCTATATCTGCACCGTGGATAAGTGTAGCAGGATCTCAAGCTGTCCATCATCGTTTATTCTCTTTCTTTGTATATTTGCACACACCTAGTTATTTGTATCTTCTCAAGCCCTGTTGCAAACTTGTCCTGTTTCCTCCTATAAACACTTACTCTTAGGGTGAATACTAGTCTCAGGAAACTTTGTGTATCCTATATTTTACATATGTAATCAATCACAAGCTTATATTGTTTTTGTATATCAGGAATGTTTATGTCCCTGTTCTATTTATGTGCCTACAGCATACCTGAACTTCAGGTTTGGAGCTACATGAGGTCTTTAGGAACTATCTTTTGGAACCAATTGGTATATTCATCAGTATGAATTATTAGCACTGTAACATCCTGGTCGTTGGCTTCCAGAAAAGTACAAAAAAAAGACTTGTTTTGTGGGTCTGGTCAGTTAAATGTACTTTAGCATTGTGATGGCAAAGTAAATATACCGAAAATGGTACTTGTTGATGTTTCCAATGGCCTGTGTCTTCTAATTAGTTCTAGACAATGAAGCAAAGAGGCTGCTAATGTGGCCAAGATGTGTCATTCTCACGGTAGCTGGGATTGCCTGACTGAATGGAGGCCCTCAAAGAAGGATAGGCATGACCCGAGGGCCACTTTCAGGTGTATTTTGGGGTGAGAAGAAGCTTGTTTGATTGGAAAAAGAACAAGGTACAGAAAATGAGAGCTTAAGAAGGGGGAATGAAGGAAGAATAAAAGATTAAACTAAGTGATGCTAACAAAAGAGAAAGGGAGGAAGTGAAATAAGTAGAATCAGGAAACGGATGAGATGAAGTAAATGCTTTTTAAAAATGACCCCAGTTCTACAGAGAACTGAGAATATAAGAAAGAAAGGGAGAAACAGATGGTGAGGGGTGAAATAAAGGAATGAAGATGACAGACAGAGGAATGAAGAAGGGGAAGACAGGAACAGATCAAGAAACCGAAGAGAGAAAGCCAGCATCTGGGAGACAGTGTTTGTGTTTAGGTTTGGCATTGAGGCTGTAACAAATCCTTATTTTATCTGTTTTTTTGGTTGTTTTTTTTTTCTGGCACTAAACTGTGCAAGTTTCTCCATCTCCTTCCTTTAAAAAGTATTTTTTCTGTTTGAGTTTTTTTCTACAGTCTTAACACTAGAATGTAAGCATAAACACTTATTTGCTAGGCTTGGATTTGCACAGCATTTTTTCCCTAAACAAGGGCATGTTTTCTTTTTTAAATAAAATGTTGTTGTTTCAGAAAAAAACGGCCCTCTGTAGGTCAAAAAGTAGTCCCATCTACACATATGTAGAATCTAACAGCCCTATAAAAGCTTGATGTGAGTCAGCACTGCCCCGTAAAAGGTCAACGATAGCCAGAATCAAACTACTTTTAAAAGGCTTCTACTAAGGAGAAGAAATATGAGACAGACAGGAACAGTACAGAAAGGGATACGTATTAATCAGAGCAAAAGACAGAAGGGAAAGAACAGAAAATTCTGCCAAGTCTTAATACTTCTCTAGTAATATGCTCAACAATGCACATATACCCCACACACAGACTGATTGGCTAAGGTCAGGTTGATCTTAGCTATGCAAAAGGAAGCAGCTGTCAACTGTGGCACATGGCAGATGGGGAACTCTTATCAGATTTTTTTAAAACCTAAAATTACTTTTTTTTTTATTTAGAAATTGATTTGCTGTGTGACATTAGAAACCCTAATACCGGCTCCACATGTTGCTCTCTGCTGTCTCCCACCCACGTGTGGCAAGTTAAAGAGTTTTTTATTTGTTACTATATTTTGTTATAATTGGATTTTCAAAGGCAATTGAGGATGCTTATTTATTTGAAGCATCCTGTATATTTATTTAGGCTGCAACACAAATACTGCTCTGCAGTCATTGAATTCATTGGGTTCCATAACATTCACTTACGTGGTAAGGTGAAAGAATCTCTTTACTGCAGTAATTATTGGGTGAAATGCTATGGCAGGAAATTGGAATAGATTAACATAATAGTGCTTCCTGGCCTTACAATCCATGAGATAAATCTTCAGTTGGTCCTAGTGTAGCTTTCCTGGGGACAACTGAACTCTGCATCAACAGTAACTGGCCCTATGAATCCAAGGTTCTAGCAAAAGATTATTCTCACAAATGTCAGACGAAAAGTAATGTGTCTTGGTTACAAGGTACGCTATGGTGAAAATGTTCACATGGAACAATTGTTAAAGAAAGATTTTTAAACTTTGTTATTTGCTTTGTAACAATGCTGTAATTATAGGCTTTAATGGATAATACTTGCATTCATGTGTTGCCTTTCAATAGAGTATCTTTAAGACTAGGTTCAGACATTCAAAAGACCTGCGGCAGAATCAATCCAAGTTGTGGGGTTTCCTGTAAGCGGCGTAGTTTAGATGGGTAGTGAACAGAACACAAACTCTCCCTTTGGTGGCAGGGAACCAGGAGAGGGGGAAAACAAATCTGAGGCCACTCTGCCATTTTTTCACCAGTCTGTGTGCTGAACTTCTGTTCTGTTACGGGTATAACCCAGTTTTCAATCACTTATACCAGTAAAAGTGTAATGTCTGTACCTGACCAAAATGCTTTACGTAGCTATTAAATGTTATGAGTCCAATTTTTACCAGTACTCAGAACTGGGCTCTTATGTGTCATGGCTACAGGCCTGGGCTAGAATTGATGAGGCCTGAAGCACCTTTGTGTCTGGTAGGCAGTTATTATGTTGAGGTGGGAACACTCAAATATTCTCTAAGCTTTGGGCTCAGTTCTACTGGTGATTTAAAATGGACCAAAGTTATGTAGGGCCCAGTGTCACAAAGTTAATGACAGATGTTACAGATTTAGGCACTAACCAGCACTAACTTTTCAATTTTTTAAATCTGGGTGGGGAGGGGATATGTTCATTACAAATTCACGTTTATATAGCAACTGCTACAATGTTATGCTTTGGCATTAACTTTAATAATTGAGCAGTAATTACAGCAGAACATAATTTTGCTTTTATTCGGCAACAACCCTAAATCTAAGCTTCACAGCTGTGCATGTTAATTAGCAAGTGGGTAAAAAATGTCTTGACTATCCATTTCTTCCCATTTCTTATCCATATTTGTAAATAACCTTAGGGTCTTAGATTGTTGTGCAACTACACACTTACATACTTAGACCCACTTTCTACAAAGTGCTTAAGCATGTGCTTGCTTTTAAGCACACAAGTTGTTCTGTTGAAATCAATGGGAATACTATGAGCTTAAAGGGATGTGCTTTATAGCTTTGTCAGACAAATCCTCCATTATCTTTGCTTGATTTATAAGAATTCTCACATTGTGTTGTGATTACAAAGTACTACTTTTAGCAACTTTGGGTGAAATGCTGCTTTTTGCTTTTGGAAGCCCTGCTAAGAGATGAAAGAGGAAGAAGAGCAGAGCAGAACCAGCTGTGTACTAGTGAGCAGGGAAATCCATCCGGCTGGATTTTTTTTTTTATTTGTTTGTTTTGAAAAGCAGTAGCATGAACCTCTAGCAAGTAGGCACTGTATGGCATCTGTTCAGTTTAGCTCCTACCCTGCTCACAAGGGCATGGAGCTCCTCCTTGTCACAGAAATCAAGATTTGGCCTTAAGTTTTTAGCATCCATTAGTTTTTACTGATAAACAGAATCAGTGCATCTCTGTAACAGCAAGCAGTTTCTGGAACTCCTCTGGCAGGAACTCCTATTGATTGTTTTTATCTCAACACTGAGCTGCCTCTACCATCCAGAAGAAAACATATTAGAACTAAGCAGCATCTAACCACAAATGAAGGCAAAACGGCCCAGTTATACAGATTATCTGATTATCCTTACTTATAATGACTTTACTTCAGCAGAACTCAATTGATTTCTTTGGAGCTACTTCCAATCTACACTGGAGTATGCAAGAGGAGAATCAGGTTCAACATGTCTAAAAATGAGACAATAAGGATGAATTCCAGCAAGGCTGTCTGAAAGCCATTGATTTGATTGACAGAAGTCTGCGTGAACAACTGCTTTTTTGCGTGGATGCAGTTGGCTTATTCTGGTTTGAAGCACTACTGTTCTCCTGTGAACCCCTAGTCTCAAAGAGAAACTAAGCTGGAACTGAAAAGTTGTTCCTGGTTCCAGTGGCAAAACTGCAAAACAGCTGAATTTTGCTTGGTGGCCATCGCAAGTCAGTCAGAAATCAAGTAAGGTTCTCTTGCACCTTCAGCCTCATTTGTAAATCTGGCTCAAATTCAGGTTCTGTCAAACTTCACTCCTATGAGTTATTTGCATTCAAAGAGATTACAGAAGAGATAATTGCATGGTTGGATGCGTATTATCAATACGCATCAATAAGGTATTGTTAAGGGCAGTTTTGTATCAAAATCTCATTCAGGGTCTAAGCTTGAAAATTCTTACCCTGAAGACTTCCAAATGTTTATATGAATGGTTCCATTGATGACAATGGTTCTACAGATGTGTGTAATTTATTCACATTGGATCAGGAACTTTATAAAAGTTTCACTGGATACCTATGTCATAGAGGTTGAGCTGGATAGCACAACTTTTCTTCAGATGGGTGGTTCCCCTGAATTGCTGCAACTTTTCAGTTAGGACTTTGAGGGCCTTATGGTTATAAGATAAAGCCCTAGATTTCCCCCCCCCCCCCCTTATACACATACTTCATGAGTTGTGAGTCTTTTTCAAAAAAGTCACAATGCAGTCATTAGAGTTCCCTTCAAGTACTTGCTGAATGTATTTTAAACTGTCTGGCTACCAAAACAAAATTTATAATAGCTACATAAAATTGTACTTAAGACAAATCAAATTTGTTCTGACAATTAACAAAAGTGGTTTTACAGAAAAGAAAGAGCACTGAAAATTACTCTTAGACATTCAAAATACTGTTGAAAATGGAATGCTTAGACTTAAATATATCACAAAGATGAAGTATAACTTTATGAATTCTTTCATGGTATCTTCATTCAATCTTTGATATAAAAACAAGATAGGGAAGTATAGAAGGGTCAAGAAATAACAGTGGTGTGTAAAAGGTACCTTCACAAATATCACACCATCTTTTCTCACATATAGGACACCCCAGAATATAAGACACACCTTGTTTTTGAAAGACAGAATGAAGAAGAAAAGATTTTTCCACAGTTATGGCTGCATAGAGCAGGGTCAGAGCCTAATGTTCAGATGACTCATCCTGCTTAACTAAAGCTCAACATCTAGCAGTTGCTGCCAAATGGTTTCTATGGGCGGATCTATGATTTTGAAAAGAGCTAAATAGTCTCCAGGGTTGGGTGTGAAATAGGAGGAGAGAGACCAACAGCAGCTAGCAGGCAGCAGGATTGCCCTAAGGAAATAATAGGTTGATTACTGGAATATCAAGACCATTAAGGAGTGATGACTACTAACAACTGTGGAGTGAAGAATAATGAACCATTAAAGCAGCTGACTTTCTCAGCTGCCTGAATTGTAATACCACAGCTCCTGCACTGTGGAGCTTGAATCCAAGCAAGATGGTTCCATCCTGGGCAGAGGATCAGTTTTCCTGCTCAGTAAACACACTCCAGTTTTAGGGAGCTGATTTGGATGGGGGGAAATGCATGTGTATGTGAAAAAAATAAATCCTGTCACTTGGTATTACAAAGAGCAATAATCACGTGGAATAGATATAAAAATATTATATAGTGCTATTGAGAATCACTGTTTCATTCTCCTAACATATAGGTAGATGCAATAACCAAGTCTTATGCAGCAAGTAGAGTTTATTTGTAGTTATATTTTTAGATTAGCTTTGTCCATTTAAGCAAACTAAATCAAATACACAACTAATGTGCCAGCTCCAACAAGTCTGAGAACTTCTCAGCTACCATGAGCATATGTATTTCTATTATACATATGTATATTTTAAGACAATCTCTCATTCAATATTGTTTTGGAAGGTTTTATAGACCACTTGATATAGTTGTATTGGAAACTAACAGGGAGAAAAAAGGATGGCAGTGTCCTTGAATATCATGCATGCAATGCTACATAAAACTACCAACTCACTACTACTACCATTTCAGTGTCCTGCATGCAGCCATCAATAAATTATGACTTTGCAGCTAGATCTTTAACTGATTAATTGTAGGCTTTCAAAAAGAAACTCTCTTCTATTTAAAAAAAAATTCCATTAATACAGCTATTACATTCACAGACAAAAGAGTGTGATGCTATAACATTAAGGGTGCAAAACTAACTTAAAATCATAGCAATTTATTGTTGAGAATGAAATGATGAATGTTGAAGATGTCACCCTTCTTTCACTTAATGCAGAGGTCTTCAGTCAAACTCCTAAACAGAGATGGTCAAGCAATTTGTTTTGAGTATTATTCCTTTGCTTGTTTTGTGATATGTTAATGTACAACTGAATCAGCAAAGGAAAGGGTGAAGCTCCTTAGTTCCTAGAATGGAGCCATTCCACAATTCGCACAAATACAAGAGATCCATTTTAGGACCAAATTCTAAAATTACTGCCATGAATAGTCCCAAGATTGAGGCTGGAATTGCCATTGATTGATTGATGCTATTGTTTGTGTTACAGAGCTGAAGGGACTTTCAGTCCAAATACATCAACTTTCCTGCCTTGTATATGCTAGAGCTATATACCGTTTATATAACTGAAATGTATATTTTTGTTTACAGCTTTCCAAGTGTAAGAAAGAAGGGGTGGGAAAGAGACTTTCTAAATGCTTAGGATCTAGAAAACAACATGGACAAATGGGAGGCCTATATGAAGGTTGCTTTTTGGTTTTAGTTTCCCCCCCATATGTTTATAGATTTTATACCAAGTTTAATAAACAATAATGGGGGTTTTGATAGTCATTTCTGTCTTCAGGTATAGATGACCTCTACTCAATGTTAGTTGGAGTGTAATTTGTTGAGGGGTGGAATAGTCTACCTTACTGTTTTTCCTATCATATGGGCAGAAGATTGGTCTGACACGCTGGCTTTAACGGCCCAGAAAGGGCTATTTTGCCAGCTACATATCACCAGAGTACACTACTGCCACACCCTTTATGTTGTGCCAGCGTCTTAGCACCCACTAGGGTGCTAATATTTTCTTGCATGCTGCAGGAACATTTGCTTGGCATGTTAGTTTTAATCCTGTGCATCTTTGGCACAATATAAAAGGACCATAGCAAGGGCCAGAATCTAGGTCAATACATTTTATGATACATATGTATATTTAGACTGATACAAGCACAGCTAAAACTAACGTTTCCTTTAAAGATGTGGTTTCATCTTCTTGTTACTGTGGACATAACAGAGTATCCTGTAGCCTGATGCCTGGGGTACTTCACAGGTTGACGTGGGCCTGAATCCTGGCTGAGTACTCTGACCACTAGTGTACCAAAGGGGACACAGTCCTAATTCTATACCTGCTACTACTGAAGTCTTTAGGAGTCTCTGGGTGTATGCAAAGCTGTTCTAAAGGCATCTATAGGATTAACACCATCAGGGGACTATCGTGGGGCATAGTTTCCAGTTTAATTCAGGCTGATGTGTGAGCTAGAGACTAAGCTGTTTAGCTATGTCCATACTGAGGTGATTCAGAGACATGCACAGAGCAGAACTTCAAGTAAAAAGTGAGGTGCCTGAATATGAGGCAGGGCAGGTTGGCACTGTATGTACAGATGCTTCTAAGGAATTGACATCACAGGCTACAATTATAATTATAGAAATTCATCAAGTATGAACCTTCTCTCACTATCTGACTGGCCACCTAGGTAAAGCTCACTGGTTGTTGGATCTTCTACGGTCATGAAGGCTGGCCATACCAAACAGTTCAATGTAGGCAGTATTTCAGATTTTACTGGTGGGATGCAAGGCACAATAAAACACAAAGCGTGTGATCTTACAGTCTTCATGCAAAGTCTCAAACAGAAATGGCCAAATTGGTTGTTATGAATAACATCCATTGTGTTGTTAGTTCTTTTGGGTGGGGGGAGGGTTGGTTAGGAACTAGCTTGCAAGCTGGTTCTGATTTCTGCCCCCTCCGTTTTTTGTAACAGCAGTGGTAGTTCTATCAATTTCTTGTCTGGCAACAGGTAAACAGACCTGACAAAGGAGTCAGTTCACCTTCGACTGCAGTCAATGGAAAGACTGACATTAACTTTAGAAGTTTTATCAGGTTCTAAATGAATAGGAACAACCGACTTTATTGAGCAACTCAGTGCAACTTCACATAGCCCTCTTTTTCAGACCACAGTTTTGCCTTTATTGTTGATGCAGATGGCACCACAACTGATAGCATTTCTCTAAGATCAACATTTTATACATTCATTCAAAAAGAACTTGCATTGCTATTTGTAATAGTGCCATCTGGTGACTCTCTCAATAATATCTCAATAAGAACGCACCAATCGTTGAAAAATATTTTTTACCAATGTTACCTGTTTGATTTGACTATTAACTGCTTGCAGTTCAATGCTATGTGGTTGTTCATTTGTATTGCATGACATGGTTTCTGTTCCCCAGCTAGATAGCTGAAGATTTTTAAATAGGTGATCACTGGATAGTGAGGAACAAACTAACTTCCAGAATAAATTGATAAGACTTGATGCTTTTTTTAAATTTGGGGGATTTACAGACATTTTCAAGAATATCTGATGGAAGTCCAAAAGCTCATAAATGAATAACAGTCTGTGAATTTATGTTCAGGAATTCAGAACAAGGTGCCTAATCCCATTTTAAGGCACTGAAATACAAAAGTTTGATTTTCAAAAGTGCTGAGTAAACAGCTTTTCCCACTGACTTCAGATGAGAGGGTTTAAAAAGCCATCTTCAATCTTACGTGCCTCACACCAGAATGAAGAACAATTTCAGTTCAGACATACGCCTAGCATCCTACAGCAAGTGGAGAGGGGCAGGGGATGGATGTGGGGCCATAACACTAGCTCAGAGGACAATATGAATGGCTGACTCACTAGCTACATTAGGTTCTCATGAAAAAAAACATAATCCATCCTTGAATTCCTCATAGGTGACCGCATGTGAGGACCTTAATGCCACAATATTGCCCTGTTATTTAATAATAGAATCCATAGACTAAGCAATTTTTATCTCTTCTCCAAGTATAAAGTAAAGCAGGATGACACTAGAGAAGCAGAATAAAAAGAAGGAGCATAAATAATAATTACTATCCTAGTACTGCATGTTCTTTTACTAATATTCTTCTACTGTTGTTTTACCTTTTCCCTTCTTTCCTGTCTAATATGGTCTCAGTGTCAGATAATGCAGTACGTTCAGTAGGTGTGGGGTTCTGAGCTACGGGATTAAATAATAATAATAATAATAATAATAATAATATAAGCATAGGAGACTCTCCATTCTGGGACAGATAAGTGTCTGAGGAGGGCCCAGTGTTTTGAAGGATTTTGTTTGAAAGCCCCTGACTCTCCAGTAGCAGGCTTGTGCAGTCGGTTGGTAACCTGCAGGCAGCTTTGTCACCCAGAAGACGTGTGTGTAGATAATGCCTTCACTAGATCTCTTAAGTATACTGTAGGCTATAGTAGGCCTTAAGTTGCTTAACAGTGAGAAGGCATAGCACTTGCCTGACCAAAGTTTGGGTAAGTGAAGAAGAGTCAAACAAAATGATCAAGTCAGAGAATGTCACAACGTGTGAGTCATTTTAGAAACTTCAAGAAAGATGGAATGGGAAAAATAGGTTTAGAGGTCTTGCTAAGGTCATTTAAAGTACATTTAGTGGTTAGACAAGGCTAATTTTAAGCAAGATCTATCTTTTATATGGGATAAGAACAGGCATATGAATATTACTTAGAATAGCACTTACAAGGAAAGCTTTTATGTTTTTTTAACCTTATTTAGTAAGCTTTTGAATATTTTAGCTAAGCCGTACAGTATAAAATATGGGTTCATCTCAGAATCTTTTCTCTTCAGCCTCGAACTAATATTCTTGCTGAATAGCCCATCTGCAGATGAACTAATTTAAGAGCTATTTTAAAACTTAATTTGAAACCTATGTAAAAAGGTCCTTTTCCTAATAGGCTGCCACCTATCAGAGGCTTCTTAAAACTTTAGAACTGAGAAATTTTAAGATTAAATTGCTTTCAAATATTGTATTATAATTCAAATCATTTCCTCGATATGCCTTATCTGTACTGTTTAGTTATTATATATTTTCTACATTTTGTTTTTGAATTTGTTGTTAAACATTTAGATATTCTTATATTGTGAGTATTTAATTTTGTTTGGACTGTCTCTTTGAGCTTTTCTTGGTTCTTATAATCAATCTCAGTGTCAATAATACTCACTAGTTTATGCCACCCCGTCCATGGAGCCCTATGCTAGGGTGGGAATGGCACAGACCATTCTAATGTGGTAAATGCAGGGCTATCTACCCTCAACCATGACATCCTACGATTCCTTTCCTGGGCAGACATTAGCCAGCCCATAGACTGGAACTATGATCTGATGAAGTAGGAAGCTCTGTCTTGCTCAAAGAGGAGATGTGGTATTCCCTTAGCACTTCAGTGACTTGAATTATAGCAACAGAGTCCTGTCCATCTGGCCCTGATGGAAGAAATGTTCAAGATATGGTCTCAAACACAAATCGTCTGAATGCAGATCTGCTTCCTCCATCCATCTTCAAACCATCTTCTTTCTTTTCATGCTTTTTTTTAATCTATTTTCTCTCAGATAAATTATTCTTGCCGTGGCATCAGTTACTATGATTTTGGGCACACTAGTGCCAGTGCAAGATGAGATAGGAATTGGCTTAATTGGCTTGGTCTCCAACAGTTTAAGGCAGCTGAAATAGTTCTGCCTTAAGCTGCAATCCCTACTGATGTTGCCCCAGTGGATACTGAGTTAATAGTGAATAACCTAAGGGTAGAGATGTCCTGACTGTATTTCCTTTCACTCTACGCTCATCCATCAGATCAACTCTGGTGTTTACAAGGTAGCAGGCAAGCTAAGGTGAATGACTGTGTCAGGCTTGATGCAGATATGAACCAGACCTTTGCTTGTTGTTATTAATTTTCTCTTTCTGTTAAGAAGCAACATCTTCTCTTTGTTATATTTCCATCCATATGCTATTTTCTGCTCCTCCTCCCTCCTTGTTACATTTTTTGTTCATCTCTTTAACCTCTATTCTCTGCCACCAATATTTCAATATTTCTTTAACATCTTCTTCCTGAATCCCATTCTCTTTCTCCAATGTAACTGTTTTACGCAGTTCTATGTAATTAATAGTCATCACATCACCATCAGTAGATAAGTATCATTGTCTTTTGCGTATAGATAGAGAAATTGTGGTAAACAGGTCAGGAAACAGAGGGGAGTTATTGGTAGGGCCAAGAGTAAATGTCTGTGTTTATCTGGATGTGCTCTGGTAGTTGGGAGGGAGACTATTAGCTTTAGACCAATAATGCCTGCTTAAATAGAAACAGATTCTTTTGCGACCATTAATAAGTTTGGTGTTCCCTGCCTCCCTCCCAAAATGACAACACTGCTGTGGGCTTTGAAGGCCAACAAAGGTCAGCATTGTCACACCAGAGTTTCAGGAAAAATCACAGTGACAAACTTTTAGCTGTAGCTATCAGTTTACACTCATTTGCACTGGTTTACATTTTCAAAGCTATTGCAGAAAAGAAAAGGGATCTCCCAGTTTAAATAAAAGCTAAGATTATCCTTGATATTTACAGTGCTCCAAAAAATGGTTATGGGCTGTGTAGGCCACAAAGGCTATCTGGTACCTGATTCAGTAGACCTTTATTCATGCATGTAAGGGGTCGTGGAACTGGATCTGCTGCTAACAAGGAGCATAGGCAGGGCCAGGACTAACTAGTGGAGTGCATGACAGTAGTATATCTCTTGAAATAAAACGTGATATTTTAATCCATGCTGATTTAAAAAAATACATTTCTCATTTATTGTTTCTCACTAAACTAATTTACTATTTTTTTTTAAAGAAAAATATATAGTGACTCATTCTGATGTACTGAAGCCTTGAAATCAATGGGCATTTTTACATGTGCTTTGGGAAACAGTGCCAGGTGCTTTAATTAGTGAGAGGTGCTAATTAAATGCACATGTGTGTCATGTACATCAGGAAAAGTGGCAATGGGGCACTTCAAACTAAAGTTCATCAAAAGCATTTTATTTCAAAGCACCATGCTGTCATTTTTTCAGTGTGGGGACACAGGGGATGCTGATATACGTGACGTGGAAGGCTGCCGGAGCACATTAATTTCCATTATGACTCTATTGAGTCTTCTCCAACATAATGGATTTCCAGCATGCCAGAGCAGGCTCCTTGCATGTTTACAGGAGCCCAGTGAGTTAATTTGTCTGAGTAAGAGCTACTTGTGTGACCAAGAGCTACTGGAATGGGTTCAGGTTCTAAGTGCATTACTACCTTATTTCCTTTACTTTCTAAAATCTTTTCTGCATTTGGGGGATGCATGAAATGGGCACTATTTGAGATAACATTGAGGTCCACCTGCAATCAACACCTAGTTCAGAACACAAATCCTTATCTATAGCAGTTCTTGCTATATGGAGTACATCACTGTTGTTCTTCATAAACTATGTGCTTCCAGTTTGCTGGCAGATCTGTTCATGGTGTTGACTTTGACCTGTAAAGCCCTTCAAGATTTGTGTCAACAATACCTTTGAGATCAGTTTGTTTCTTGCATACTATTTCAACAGCTTTAATTCAGCTCTTGGTGGCTGTCTGGCCACTGTGTATGATACTGTAGATATATGGCCTATTGTGCACTGGGAAGAGACTCTTTATGTTGCTGTTCTATGACTGCTATCATGAACCTCTCAGCACAGCATACTGACTAGAGTTACTGCTGAATTAATGATACTTTTGGAACATTAAATTTTGTATTTCTTAATAGTTTGATTTTAATGCATGACCTTTAACATTTCATTACCATAATTCTCTAATTAAGTATGAATAAATTGTAAATTCCCTGTATCAGAGGCCTTGCATTCATGTGGTCTGGCATTCTGGACTTCAGGGCTGTACTGCTATTTACCTCCTAACTATTCAGTTTGATTTTCTGTCAAAATTTTGATATTTGCCTTTGGCTGTACCATGTATATGATTTCAGGATCTGCTTTTCATGTACTGCCTGTAGCTTGCACAGCTCAGTAATTTCTTCCCTTTTTTGTGACATCTGTTTTTGGTTCAGTGTAAGTTATGAGCTACAGAGGAAGTTCTATTTTCTTCTGATACCACAGGTAACAATAGCTAGGTTACATATATATGATTGCCACGCAGCACTGATAAATATTTGTTCTTCAATCAGATTCTAAATGGGGACAACTTTGAAGCAAGTATATGATGAAATATGGACTTTATTCTATACTAGCGAATTTCCCATCAAGAATGATGGGGGGTAGGGACAGAGGACCGCCACCCACCACACTGTGCCACTGCCGCCTCCCAGGAGTGGTGGGGTGGGAAGCTTGCACACAGTAGCCGTCACTGCCACCCACCACCCCATGCTGCTCCCACTCTGCATCCGGCCATGTGCCATCCCTCCCTCGCCACGTCTGGCCCCGCAAGGCAGTGGTGGCGTGGGGGGTGGTGGTGGGTGGTGCTCCATCCCTGCCCACCGCACCCATCCCATCATTCTTGATGGACATTCTTGATGCACCACTGGCTGGAGCAGTTCCCTGATGGGAGTCATGCTGCCCAGGAGCATTATGGACAGACAGACAGATGGACTAAGCCCTTTATATACAGAGATAAAACAGTTACTAACAATGGCTATCCCAGCTGCATGCTTACCATATTGCCAATGTCAAGAAGGAAATATCAAGAGACAGGCCCCAATAATCTTTTGACTGGCTTTAATATTTTAAAGTATACATTTTTGTTCTTTATATTTGCTTTCTGGTGCTCAAGACTTTACAGGATCATGGTCTTTAACCTTTTCTTCACAGCCAGACTAATTAAGAAGTGTGTGTGTGTGTCTGTGCACACGTACACACAAAAGCTGGGAATCTGCTGTAATTACACTGTAATTTTTTAACATAAAAAACTGAGGGACCTACAAACAAATCATAGGAGTCAGAACAAAATTAAACCTGGAATTCGGTATTTGAGCTAAACTGTGCATCTCTTAAACCAGAACTCTGATAGAATCTCATAAGTAATCGCAGACTGAGTTCACAGTGATACATCTACACCATTACATGTCAAAATACCAAAATCTTGAGTATACCTGAGTAGGAAGACAGATGGTTAAGTGTGTATACAATGCAAGTTGAAGATTACAAACACAGGCCTCAGCTCTGCACTGGTTTGCACTAAGCTGACCTCTACACCTAATATGGGGTCTTTTCAGCCCCATAGGTTGCAATTTCTGTGTGTGCTGCTATGCCCTGATAACTCAAGGTTTTCCAACTAGATACATTGACATATTTGAGTAAATTTGCCAGAGTGATGAGATCCTTGTAGTCACATGATTACCAAGCAACTGTATAATAAATAGGAGCTATTTGGTTTCTCACAACTCCAATGCATGGATCAGCACTTGTTTCAAAGGAAAGATCACTGCATTTTTCCTACCATCAATAACAACACAACAACTATACAGTACTTATAATTAGTCTCAATACTACCAGGTGGCCCTTTCCCCTGCCTCCCCAGGTGCTGTTTCCCAACTCTTATACACTTTCATTTATGCGTATGTAAGTCTCTTAAGAAAAAGGTTTTCTAAAGTTTGACCGTCAGCAGTTTGTCAGAATCAACCCAAACCAACTTCCTGCAGAAGGGCGTTATTTTGTATGTTTCATGGTGACTGAAGAATGTGTAATGTTTAACTTGAAATTCTAATTAAGTTTAAATTAAAATTCTTTACATTTTGAATAGGGAAGGAAACTTTTTGATGCCTCATTCATTTAAGTGTTATGTTTGCCAGCTCACCCAGTTCAAACCAGCTTCATTTATGCATTTTTATTTTATTATGAGTTTTTGGTCTTGGGACCCTAGGAAAACTAGACTGCTTAATTAGGGAAAGGCAGAGATTATTGAAGACTGTATCCTTTTTTAGGTTTCAGGTCATAAGCTTTTTAAGACTAAATAAATAGCATGTCCTTTTTCGTGTAAATGTTCACACCTGGTGATCTGGGATTTTTCTAAAATGTTGGCTAGACTCAAACTGTGTAGGTTATAACCCTATGGAGGCTATTGCACTACCTTTTACATGTACAGCCCAATTCTGGCCTCCTCTATAGTTCTTTTGTGCTTTCTGGTGGCATAAAAAGGCAAAAGCTGACCTATTCAGACAATTGCAAGCTCCTATGACATGTAGAAATCAAAAATTGGTCTAAGGCTGACTGTGCAAGCTTTACACCATCCCTTGCTTCTGGCCTCCACCAGAGACTATGTGGGAAGAACAAAGGTGAACTCTAGCTTTGCCTTAGTGGGTGAAACAACCTCTAATGCTGCTCTAACCTGTGCTGGGCTTACAAATATGGCTTAAATCTTGGTCCACTTCCCTCAGGTCTGGCAGCAAGCATAGTGCAGCCTTAGTATCAGGATCATTACTTTATCATCTGTATACCTACAACACTATGAGAAAAGGTAACTTTTATGCTATATGAAAATGACAGATTGGTATTCTGAGCTAAATTCTCTTGATTGTGCATATAACCTGAGAGAGGTAGTTAGCTGTGTTATTCTGACAGCATCTCATGAAGTTAGCTTGGGCTCATGGAATTTTAGGCATCTCTGGTTTAGTTAGTCTATAACCTAAGAACACTGAGGGGTGCTTTTCATACTTTTATGTTTGCAGACCTGGATCTGATAGAAGTTTTCAGACTCCGGCTTTTCCCAGATAATGTGAGGACCAGGAAAAATAATTTAAAAACTCTGTAAGGTTCACTGTAAGGAGCTGTCAAGACATGGCCCTCTTGGAACTATAGAGTGGGAGTTGCTGATTCTTCTGATTTATACAATGCACCTAAATAACATCTGATTGTTGACTGTGGCTTTTCTTTGTTATGCTATATCAAACAAGATTACAGTGAAGTCTTACAGTCATATTTATTTTTGCCTAATCTCAGTATGATATACTGGAGCATATCAGAAGGAAGTCCATTTGCAAGTATCTGGAGCAGGGAAGGCTGATCACAAACAGCCAGCATGGATTTAGTAAGACTAAATCATGCCAAACAAACTTGATCTCCTTCTTTAACAAAGTAACGGCATGGGGGAACGGAGGGAATGCTTTAGATATAGTGTATCTGAAATTCTGCATAGCCTTGGACAAAGTCCCAGATGAGCTTCTCAAATCGGAGAAATGTGGACTAGCCAAAACTACAATAAGGTGCATTCACAACTGGGTCAATAGCTGCAAGCAAAGGGTAATTATAAATTAATCCATGTGAGAATGGCAGGAAGTTTTTCTAGTGGAGTTTTACAGAGGTCTGCCCTGGGCTCAGTGCTGTTCTATGTATTTATTAATTATTTGATTGCTGGAGTAGAGAGCTTCTCGAACAAATCTGCAGGCAACACCAAACTGGAAAGGATTACAGAAGCCCAATTCAAAAGGATCTTGACAGACTGGAAATCTGGGTTGGAAATAACAGGATGAAGTTCAGTGTTGACAAAGGCGACTTGTTACACCTTGGAAGGAACAATTAAAAATACAAATAGAAAAAGCGTGACATATTAGCTGGATCTCAGGGTGTCTTAGTGGATCATAGGCTCAATATGAGTCTACAGTGTGATGTAGCTGCACAAAAGGTAAATGCAGTTTGGGCAGCATCAATAGAAGCATTAGGTACAAGACACAGGAAGTGGGAGTGCCTCTTTACTCAGCTCTCTTTAGACCTCATCTAAAGTATTGTGTTCAGTCGTGGGCCCCACATTTTAAAAAAGGACATAGAGAAGTTAGAGACCATACAAAGGCGAATAACAAAAACGATAAAGAGCTTGGTAGGCTAGTTATAGGAGGAGAGGTTGAAGGAAATAGGCATGTTGGGCTTCTAGAAAAGGTGATTAAGAGGAGACATGATATCATTCAAATATCTGAAGACTTGCCTTATAGAGGTGGCAAAACATTTTTTTTCTTGTTTCAGAGTGTAGAACATGAAACAGTGACTTGAAGTTGCTGCAAAATAGGTTTAGATTAGATATCAGAAAAACATCTTCACTATTAGAACAATGAGGCGGTGGAATAGACTGCCCAGATTAGTTGTGGCATCTCTGTCATTAGAGGTGTTCAAGAAAGGGTTGGATAAACATTGTTTAGGGATAATCTAGCACAGGGGTCAGCACTGTTTTTAGGCAGGGTGCCAAACACACCAGCAATCTTGACTTGCAAGAAGTTGGCATGCCAGAGGTGGGCAGTGGGGGAGACACAAGGGGCCTGATCCTTGTTGTGGAAGTGCAGTCCTGGCCCCTTTCCCAAGGTGTGAGTGCCAGGAAAAATGCCTTCACATACAACGCTTTGGCACACATGCTAGGGGTTGCCTACCCCTGATCTGGCAGAGAGTAGGCACACCTATGCCTCTGTTTTACTATGGGTTTGTTCCATGCTTGTGGGCTTTTCTGGCTGCCACATGGGACCAGGGAGGATGTTTCCCACTCTATTACTGCTAGATGCATCAGGGCTTTTTTTGTGTGTGCCTATCTCAAAAGCATTAGGTGTTGGCTTCAGCTAAGGCAGTCAGTTTTGTCTGGGGTGTACTAGTGCTCCTCTTGGGACCTAAATTTGGTGGTTCCTGGTGAGAAGGTCTTGCTTTGTCCCATACAGAGAAATCACTGTATTTGGTGTTAGGAAGGAATTTGACCCATGGTCAGATTGGTACAGTCAGGAGGGGGGGAGAGGGGTGGGGCTACATCCCTCTTCTTTGGATGTTGACCACCATAGTCCCCTTTTTCAACTGTAACAGATTTGGGTGTTGTGAGTTGTGGTTGTTTCAGGATTGACTGTATAATTTTGCTAAGAGGTTAGCTGATGGATTTGTATAGGATGATTTCTGGAGGTCCCTTCCAATCCTTCTTTACTATCATTTCTAAGATGATTCACAGATTCTTTAAATGAGGGAAAAGGGAATGCAGTTTACCTATCAGGTTAAAATTTTCTTTGTTAGAATTAGAGGTGACTAAGGTTCTTTTATATTCATAAGTATTCAAATGATCACTTGAATTCAAATATCTCTTCCAAAATACTATTTATATACATACACGGTACCAAAATCTAAATTCAGTTATATTGGCATAAATAGTAATACTACTTAACTGTAGTTACATTAATAGCTACTCCAGTTATGAAGAGCATGAATTGGCTCATGGAGTCCCATGATGTTAGATTCTTGGCTTGGTCCTCTTTTTTTTAATCTATTTTTTTCAGTCATGTTAATTACTTTTAAATACAACTACATGCACCATTTTCACACTGATTACATTTAATTGAACATAATTTTTGACAACTTTAAAGATTCCTCACAATCTGCCTGGAGTAAAGTTCAGGCTTTGTCTCAGCTTCCTTCAGTAAATGTCTCAAAGCATGAAGTGCTTTTCTTGGACAAGAAGAACTTCACTGAAATAAAGAAAAACCAGTTCTTTATTGCTGTCTTTAACTCTCACCTCCCATTTGTTTTCCTTGCTCTCCTTCATGGCCATGTTTCACTGTTCTAGAGCACTTCTTCTCTTCTTAGGTTTTGCAGAATCCATATCTGTCTATTATCACTCACACACTCTTCCCCATGTTATGTTGCTGCAAATCTACCTCTGCAAGAACAACTGGATTGATTTCCTCACTGGTCTTTCTTTTCATGTTGCTTCTACTTCATTATTGTCCCTTCTTAATTTCACCCCCATTTATGGGAAAACTTAAGTGGTCTCTGCAGTATTCCTGCATCTCCCTGCTTTATCATTTCCCTCTCCTTTAAATCAGGTAGATTTTAATGAGCCAGGAAGTTGATTGATGATCTCACTTCTACCTGAACTGAAATGCTACTGCCACTGCCAGGCAACTGATTTTAAATTTTGGGTGAAGTAGAAGTCAAAGGTCTAACTGCACAAGTGTACTACCTCTCTCCCCCTTTCTGCTCCCTCCCCTTGCTCCCTATCCACCTCTGGATATCTCCACCACTAGACATTTCAATGTGATCAGACCTCATGAAGTTCCAGGCGATGGAGTTCTTTGTGTCCCAGAAGTAGTACTGGGATACTTTCTTCCCTGTACAGGTCTAAGACCCTTTTGCTTACAAAAGTACACAGCATAATTTGGTTCCAAATGTGTCCATTTCACCAGAGCAACAATTTCCCAGCCTGGATTTATCTCTTACAATCTGGGGAAGAAAAGGAACCACTGAAGAACATAAGTGTCATACTGGATCAGACCACAGGTCCATCTAGTTTAATATCTTTTCTCTCATAGTGGCATAGCCAGTGTCCCTCGCCCCCTATAGCTTCCAGTATTTATCCTCTTAGGCTTTTATTCTCTCATTCTCCATTCAGAATTGTTGATTCATTTTTTCAATTTATTTTAGAAATGCTCTAATATCTGTTACAAATTTCAAAGTGCAGATTTGGGAGAAGAATATGGTTCATCATCAGACACTATGGAAGCAGAGCTCTGGTAGCCAGTTTTGTGCCTGGCTGACAACACCCTTCTCTCTATTCACATTTTCTAGTTGTTTTCAGTTTTGGGTCTTTGCAACCTGCCATCTTTTGACAGGTTTGTCAAATTTAAGTTTCCTTTTTAATGGTGTGGCCAAATTTCTAATGCAGATGAGCAAAACTATTCAATAAGTGTTATGCTTGGCCTGAGCTAGTCTAAAACTTTCTCCATTTCCTACAGTGAGGAAATTCCCTGGGCAAGTCTCCATGTGCAATTAATATACATGAATAAACTCCAGAGCTAATTGCTTGCAAGCTTATTGCGCCCAGGCACCATATCTACATGTGTGCCTGGGGCTGCAGTATGTTGAGCTAGGTCGGAGCAGCCCCAGCTGGCAGGGAGCCTGGGAGGTCAGCCTGCCAACCCAGGGCTGCTCCTGCCCAGCTCAACATGCTGTGAAGGGGCTGACTGGGGCACAAAGGTGATTTAGTATAGCACTAGTCAGAAGGCGGACCACACAAAGAAGCGCCCTCATGCCCCAGCCAGCTGGGGCAGCATCTATACTTATGCAGCTATGGAATAAACTTGTTTACTCCAACCTAAAAGCGGTGTATGTATAGATGTACAACATTTACTGTGCAACTAATTAGTGCATTGTGCAGTAAATGTTTCATGTAGATGCACCCCCTATTTACTACAAGAAAACACAGAGTACTCTGACTCTTGTAGGCGGTTGACTTATAGTGGTGTTGTATGTCTGTAGTCTTCTTTCTTCTGGTCTGCTCCTATGTATGAACTGTCACTGAGGGATCTAAGGATCTACCAAATATTTTGGCTCCCCTTAGTCCTAGCCATGAGTGATGACACATCTGTATATCCTTACAAATAAATAATCTGAACTTTTTGGTTGTATAAAGAGTGAAGATAAGACAGTGAAAAGAGAAGAGTAGAATCATTCCAGTATATGTGTATTACAGCATTAAAGGTTATTTTCAGAACTGTAGCATTTCAGTTTTCTAAATCAAATGTTTTTCATAGTTTTATTTTAAAATTTATTTTATAGAGAACTGGATGATCCAGATGGTTGGCAGATGCCAAATTATGCCTTTCACTTCTCTATCACTAATGGGAGTAAAGCTAAACTCAGAAGTCAGAAAGGCCCCGATTCTTCAAGCTACTCCATGGGGGAATCCAGATGAGCAGGAATGTGCATTTCCCAGGAACAAACAGCAGCAGCACATAGCTGTGCTGCTTGTCCCCAGGGAATGCCAGTGCATACGCATTCTGGTGAATGGCAAATTGGCTTGGGTAGGGTAGGAGAGGCTGAGGCCAGCACTTGGGCTAACTCCAGCATCCTTACTTGGAGTCCTGGGGCCTTCCTGGGGCTGTAGCAGTATAGATTTGGGTGTATAGAGCCTGACTGGCAGCCAGAGAATGGCTCTGGCCAGCCAGGCTCTGGTTTTGGGCAACACACGCTGCAGCCATGCGCACTGCCCCCCCTTTTTTTTAGGTTTTTTTTTTGGATACTGGGATTTCCCAATATCCAATTTTGGCTCCATGCTGCAAATATGCAGCATGGAGAACCTTTTCAAGTGTGCCACATGTGTTTGCAAAGTGCACATTCCTGCTCAGCTGGTCGTGCCCAATATGAGCAGATATGGGTATTGGTGGAAAGTCCCATTTAGGCTACACATGGGCCCAGGGTTTGTGTGCTGTAATATAGTCTCAAAGGTGCCACCTTAGGGCTGATCAGTGGTCTTTTTAAAATGAGTTGATAGTTCAGTTCAATACCTAGCAGACAGTACTCATAACACAAACATAACACAAATCTGGTACAGCTATTGTATTATTTTTAGTATTCTCAGCCCCCATTCTTTTGAAGAAGCATTCACTGTTTCTCAGGAGATATTCAGCACCTGAAAGATTATGATTCTCAAACATGGAAGTTATACTACTTGTTTATGTTACTGAGAAGAAGCCTGCAGTGCTATTGAATGTATTGTATTCAGTGAATAAATAAAAAGTGTGGTAATTTAACATCTTACACAAGTATAATATTTACAGATATAGTAAAGAATTAATACAGATTGTTTAATAACATTATGTTGTGTACCAAATAAAAGAAATGTGTGTGCCATATCTTCTTCGTAAGAAATAATACAAGAATTGCTATTTCAGTGCTGCAGTTTCTGGCATTTGGGTCCCTAAGGCACATCTGGTAGACAGTAAGTACAAGTAAGCCTGCAGGTTTCTACAGGCAAAGCAACCATCAGTGTTGTTGCAATGCTGTTCAGTTTGAGTGAACCTTGATTGTGATAACATTTAGGATCTTAGTTACATCCTTAAAAGCTACAAATCTAATGTGGACATCCAAAATGCATCAAGAGTGTTTCTGAAGATCTAGGCAGACAAGATTCTTTGGGTAGATGTGATTCTTTTATTAGACCAACTCACAGTTGGAAAAATGTTCTTTGCAAGCTGTTGGGCACAAACACCCTTCTTTGGGCATACGGAGAGTCTGTTGGTGAATTACCTGTGGGAGCACACTTTTCACAAGACAACCACTCTCTCTCCCATCTCTCAGTTCTAATCCTCAAAGGGAATTTACAAAACACGTTTCATAAATGAGCCTACAGACTTCACTTCATAAATCTACTGGATATAAAACATCATGGGCTAAATATAGACATTGGATTTATGGCACATTATAACCATTTACCAGCTCCATTCTTTTATCGGCACTTCAACATTCCCCCTTCCCCACCTCCCACCTCATCTCATACCTATTGTCTCCCATCACTCTGATCCTCACTGCTACACATTTGCATTTTCACAGGGCACATCTACACATCGCTCTATGACAATGTAGTGATGTGCTACATAGCCATACAGTACACTATGGTGGTGTAGTGATCATGTGGGTCTCCACACGATCGGCAGCTACATCAATGTAGCAGTGCGCTCCCCCAGTATGGTAGGGGGTGGGAAGGAAGTACTAAAGCATGGTGCCATAGCAGCAGTGCCATACAGCAACGTGTAAACATGCCCACAGACCTGTATTTTGTATATTGGCTTCTTTTCTACCCAGGAGAGCACACAATTCACCATCAGACTCTCTCTATGCCTGAAAAAGGGTGTTGGTGCCCGAAAGCTTTCAAAGAACAATTTTTCCAACTATTTAATTGGTCTAATAAAAGATATTACATCTACCCAGAGAAACTTGTCTGCCTATGTCCTTAGATTAACATACCTAAAGCCAGCAACCGTTTCTGAAGATTTGTCTGTTAAATAGTAAATTTCAGTCTCTCAAATAATAGACATAGGTTATATTTATTTACCTCTGCAAATATTCCACTGAAATTAAAATATATATCAATATGCTGATCAGACAGTCTTGATGGAATTACCAATTCTTGATGGAATTGAAATTCAATATGAAGACCATTTATTCATCTATTTAGAAAAAAAGATTATTTTGATCCAAAAGGCAATGTAATTGAACCAATTGACCTTTTAAAGCTGATAAATTCAATGCAACATTTTACACCAGCCAGTCTTCATTGGTTCTGATATTCTGTGAAAAAACACTTTCCTTCCAAAGGACATACTCCACTGTACATGTTATTAAAATGCTTCAGCAGAATATGAAATAAAAAGTAAAGTATATTTTAAATATATTTTCCGGTTTCAAACATTCCACTTCTTTAGCCATTTTTAGTGCACTAACTATTTCTACAAGTTTAATAATTTAAAAGAGGCAATAATTTTCCTTGACTAAAATTCTCAATGCTGCCTCACAATCCTCAAACCATTCAAATCAAGATTTTAATTGTACATATACATATATAACATGTACGTGTGTGTGTGAGTATAATTGTGCATATATGTATATAGTGTGTGTGTGTGTGTGTGTGTGTGTGTGTGATGTTTAGTACTATGGCATTTCAAATTGCCAGTGTTTCTATAAACCAGTGTAAAATGAAGCCATCTGCAATCCGTATACTGAGCAAAGAAATAAAATTATCCTTTAATGCAACCGTAAAACTGTGGCATTCTAAAAATGGCATAGAGCAATGTGTCCTAGAGCATTAGATATCAGTTAATCGTTTAGCAGCTTTTTCAATAGGGCATCTCTTTGAGCAAGAATACATTGTCTTAGAGAGGAGTTTTGAAGACTACTGAAGAAATTTGTCAGAGCACCAGATTTATAGTGCTTTCTCTTTTTCAAAATTTACCGTGTAATCACTAATCTCTGGAAAACTTTGATTTAACATGTCATCTAAAAGATATTACTGTATTACTATAGCACACCAGCCAGAATGAAGTATACAAGACTGTTGGTAAATGGAATGCACCCAAGATTTCCAGGCATGACTTGATATTAGCACAAGAGTGAAAATGTCACTGCCTAATGTAATTATAATATTATTAAGCAGAGTTTATATGCCAGCATAGTTTTCAAGGGTTAAAAGGCTGGTTTATTGTAAACATTGTTTTAACTATTTGGTATTTTTTTGAGTTAATCTACTATCTGTGCATTATGATAACACCACTAATACTCCCAGTGACATGAGAGTTGAAACACTGTTAGACCAAGATACTATTTATTCAGTATTAATTAGGAATTCAGAATCTAGTTTTCTTATTTTCCCAAGCAAACTATATCTACTTTTCAACATATGATAATTTTTGTGTACTGCCTTTTTAATTTGAATTAACTTTTTTATTTATAGATTATGTGCCCCTTGATATTTTCATTACAGTACACTCACACACCGTTGATCTGTACAGGTGTCTCCATAATCAGTTACACAATATTCTCCAATTTTTCCCCAACAATTGGACTTGGAATGCCATGCTTTCAAGATGTGAAACTGCACAGAGTATGAAACAAAATACGTTCACTGAAGGAATTCTAGAGTGTTATGAGATTATATTTCATTTTATAATGTCAAAGGTTCCATAGGCAAAAATTTGCAACAGTTAAGAAGTATGACCTTTAAATTAGTCACATGAAATTCAAGGCATAAACTTTAATATTAACTCATGAGCGGCATGTTCATGACCAAAAATCTGGTAGAAGGGATAAATCCCTCAACCCTTACTCATGTGAGTTGTCCCATTGACACCACTATTACTATTCAGGTAAGAATACAGGATCAGGCCCTGTAAATGTGGAAATGTCTTAAAATGTTAAAGTGACAGGTTTCAGTTCATCACATACAAGCTTAAGTTTAAGTACATTAATAAACCGATTCTTCTTCAGCAAAGCATTTAAGCACATACTTAACTTTGGAACTTAAACTTAATTGCTTGACTAATTCAGGATCTCAGTTCTGAACAAGCTTGTTAGAGCTGCTCTTATGTTTGTAGAGTAAATAATTACATTATAACATGGTAATCTATGGGGGGTTTGGTGGGGGTTGTTTTTTTTTTTTTTAACAAATATAGCTATTTTAGATCAATATTTGAAACTGCATCTACTGAAAAGGACAAAAATGACCCTGCACAGGATAAACACTTTGAAGATGAATCACTGGATGAACTCTGGTTCACCTCCATAGTCATCTACACACATACCTGTGAAGACTCAGAGACATACAGATCCTTAAAGGACAGCTTTTACAGCTTTAAGTGGCAGTCTGAGGGCCAGACATGTTCATTGTGATGTTGTAACCTTTAGTACTGCTACTATCAATCTAAAAGTAGATGCAAAAGAAGAAGAAATGCATATAATCACTATTTTAACCCCCACCTCCCACATTTGAATGTTCCAGTAATTTTAATTGATTCAGTAGACATTTAAAACAAGTCTTTTCTAGTTTATTCATATATTTCATAAGTATGAAAGATAAAGCTTGTAATGAAAGTCATTAAAAATGGTAAACTTTGTTTTTAATGTTCAGCCCAGAGTTCAGCTAAGTAACAAAAAATGTTTCTGACCCATTTAACCTGATGGACATTAAGAACATGCCTAAAAAGTATGCCTTACCTTATGTACCATCTTTATGTAGCCTTGTTAAGCCTTATACAAGACTACTGCATCCACTTTTGGTGTCCATGTTTTAAAAAAAGATGAAAAATTGCAGCAAATGTAAGAAAAAGCCGTGATATGATTTGAGGGCTGGAGCAAATATCTCGTTAGACCCTCTCTACACCTGCAGGTAAAAGCACAATGGGATCTAATGCATGATTACACAATTGCACCTCCTCCCATGCCATACGTCATGGCAGGAGGCATGATTGTGGGACTGAACATTAGATCCCATTGCACCTTATAGCCGGTGCAGAAGGAGTCCAATCCAAGGCAACAGCAAGCTCCCATAGCTGGGAGCCCGATGCATCCCAGGTGAAGGGCTCCCAAGCATGGGGGCATCCGACATGCTCCCACAACTGAAGTATCACCACTGTGGTGATCTCCCTACCCTGGTAGTGTGTGAAACCCCAGGGGCAAGGGGGTGTGTCGGGGGGGAATCACTACAGGGGCAATTCCCTTCTGTCCTGGGATGTGGGGAAACCCCCAGGGCTGGAGGATCGTGGTGAACCTCTGGCCCCAGGGGTTTCCCACACCCCCAGGATTGGGGGATCACCCCTGCAGTGATCCTCCAGGCCTGGGTGTTTTCTGCATGTTGGAGCCCTAGGGATCACAACAGCTGTGATGACCAGGGTCCATAGATTTGGACCCTGAACTCTGGGGATTGCAGGTGCCATGATCTCTAGGGCTCAGGGGTATGGGAAACCCTTGGACCTTGGGAATCACAGCTACTGAGATCCCTAGAGCTTGGGTGTTTTATAATAGGCATGGTGCACCCCTGCAGCTGGAAGCCCTGTCAGCTTATGAGATTCCCAGCCACAGGGGACACCCTACTACACATGCAAATTAAAGCCTGATAGAAGCCAGCTATAAAGTTAGTACACAGTTTTGAGGTCTAACTTTATAGCTGGTTGGAGCTTTTTATGGCATGATAGCTACTTTGCATTATATAAGTGGTCTCCTGGGAATTGCAGAATTAACCAGTTAATTGCACAATACTGATGATGTGTAGAGGGGGCTTTCCAGTAAGTGACTGAAATAATTAAACTTGTTCCTAAGGAAGGACAGTTGGGGTGTCTTTACACATGCTCCTGGAAGGGGGTGGGGGAGGGCAGGGGAAGTGTTTTACTTAGAGAGGTTTTCAGGAGCCACTCTAATTAGAGCTCCTGCAGTGTCTCATGTATTCAGTTAAGTATGTGCTTAAATGCTTTGCTGAAGAAGAATCAGTTTATTAATGTGCTTAAACTTAAGCTGGTATAATGAACTGAAACCTGTCACTTTAACATTTTAAGACATTTCCACTTTTACAGGGCCTGATCCTATATTCTTATTTGAATAGTAACAGTGGTGTCAATGGGGCAATTCACATGAGTAAGGGTTGCAAGATTTATTCCTTCTACTAGTTTTTGGTTATGAACATGCTGCTCATGAGTTAATATTAAAGTTTATGCCTTGAATTTCATGCGACTGAGTTCAAGATCATAGTTGAATTAATTGAATATGCTCCAACACCTGCTAGTTAACGTGTTGGAGCAAGTGTCAGGAACATGTATAGATACCCTTGATGCCCAAAAGCTTGTCCAACACCTCTCCCAGTTATGCATTGTCCAATAAAACCTATTGCACAAAACTCTTCCTTCTTTTATCTTATGATATATTATATCTGCACAGGGAGAAAATACTGGTTATGAACGGGCTCTTTAGTTTAACAGAAAAAGGTACACAAAGGGTAAACGTCTGGAAACTAAAGCCAAACAACTAGCAATTGGAAATAAGACACAAGTTTTTAACACAGCAGATCTTAAAGAATGGAAGAAGCTTTCAGGAATGTAGTGGACTGTCTCTCTCTGGATGTTTTTAAGAGATGCTGTAGCCAAACAGAAGCTATTGTTTCAATACAGGAGCAACTGCAGGAAATTTAAGAGCTTGTGATATATAGGAAGTGAAAATAGATGATGTAAGCATTCTTTCTTGCTTTACGTTTTGAATATGATTGTGTTTTGCTGAATAGTGAGTGTTTGCAGATTGTGCTGACTATGAGGGGCAATATATTCAGATGTGTTAATTTGTATGCCTCAATTTTGGGATTTAATTTTCCAAGATCCTGCTGGGAATTGCACTAATAAGAGTAGAACTAACTGCAATATTTTATTGCAGATGAATATTTTGAATGTTTATAGTAGAATGCTACGCTATGCTTAGTTTAGTTTTTAAAATAAAGTTCAATATTTCCAATACACTAAACAATGGGAAAGCCAGTGGTGTTAAAAGTGGAACTCAAATATAAGAGCTTGTTTTTTATTTCTGATTCTTCTGCATCATAAACAAAGTATATCTAGTTTAATATCTCAGTGGACTGCTCTCACTAATGTCACCTTAAATTATAAATTGAGTATTACAGTTACTAAAACCCTCCCCACTATGCTATTTAAAATAGCATGTTCAAGTTCCTTAATGCATTATTTATACAAAGGATTCTTAAAACCTGAAAAGATGATGGGTGGGAGTCACACTTTTGTCCTAGCACTATCATAAATTAGCCTATATTTATTGTTTAAGTTAGGTGTGTGGCTGAATCAATAAAGGGGGCTCTGGAGTCTCAGATTCGGGTAGGGTGAGAATTCTTTCAGGAGCGAGTCTTCAGTTAAGTGATGAAATTACAATTTTTGAGAAGAAATTTATTGAGTGAAATATAACTTGCAGAAGACAAGTTGCAGACAAAGGACCGGCAAGGAAACAATGATTACCTAGCAAAGGTGGTCTTGGGTTGGAGGAGGAATAGAGGACTGTATTGAAGACCTTGAAGACACTATATTAAAACTGCCATTTAGAAATATGGTGAAGATATGTCCTTGTAAGATTTTTTTAACTTGTATTAATTGTGATTATTTTCTTACAATTTAGCCATTTTCTAACAAAGTCTAAGAGTTTTATTTATGTAAGAAATGTTTTTTAGGGTTTTTTTACTTTTTGGAAATATATTTACCTTGAAGACCTCGATCTATAGTTATTCTGCTACCTAATTATAATAAACTTATTATTTTTGAGTCTCTTTCTCTTCTTTCATATCAGAAAAGATTAAATCATCTATGATGGTGCTCTATCTGACAATGCTATCATTTGAAATCATTTGTCTAAATTATTGAGTTGGGATGCTAAAAGGACAGTATTGTTAAAACCAAAACACCTTTTTTACGTTCACTGGTATTATTTGTCACTATGTACTAGCACTGTACAGCTGGAAATAATAACTGTCTTCAATTACCTCATCTTTGATGCTTGCCAAAAAGTACATGCAATCACATGTTTAATTCATCATGTTTTGTTTGTACATTAATAAAAGGAAATTGCACAGATGGGAACTGCAAAGCACTATATAGCACAAGTAATGAAGAAACAGCAAAAGGTCTGGTTTGGAAGTTATGTGTTCATTTACAAGTTGTTATGGAACTAAAATAAAATACAATTCTCAAGCAAACCTTAGCTAGGTGGTCAATATTTGCAAAACAAACACTATGTATGGTCCCAATTCTGAAAACCTTTCCATGAGTAATCTTTATTTAGAGATCAATATACTTTATTTAGGAATGTCACAGGAGATAAGGATTACTAATGTAAGAACTTACACAGTCCTGTCTTATAAAATTATTGGGTGGCACTTAATTTCTCGCTAAGTCAACCATGGGTGAATTTGACTTATATTCTATAATAGGTAGGCTTTACACACCTCATTTTACCTGCCTGAAACCATGCAGAAAGTTACAAAATGTGGTATCTGCTAGAGACAACGATAACCATGAAGTATTTTAAATTTGGGAAGAAAAAACACTGGAATTTCTATGGTTACAGCTTTTAGATCTCTTTCCTTTTATTTCATTATATTATATTATATTATATTATATTATATTATATTATATTATATTTATACTCGCTATTCTTAGACTTTTGAGGCTTTGTAAGAAATAATGGCTGTCCACCCATGAGAAAAAAACAGAGAAATGAAAGATGAGAAATGAGAGAAAAGATTTTTCTCACCATTAAAACTCAGAAGCTCTCATGTAAGTAGAAAGAGCAAGGGCTGGGAGGGGTGGAGAGAGGGGACTGCAGTTCAAAGTTAGAACCTGAAAGCAGGATCCCATCAGCATGTTCTGCATATTCTGACAAAGGAAGAACCTGCTTCACACTATGCTTTGGCAGGAACTTCTTTTTCAGGAACTGTTGAAAAGAGGCAACAGAGCCATAACTCATGCCTGAGCCCTAATCCCATAGTGAGTGCCTCTGGGAATGTGTCCTTTCCTTGAGTAGCTACTAAAATAAGCAAACACTTCTTTCCTGTGGTACAAAGTGGATGTCAGGTACTGCACAACCTGACACCTGCAAGTTCTTGCCCGTGTACCAGAGTGCAAAGCTGTTGTGCTGCATCACAAGTGCAGGCAGAGGTTCAAGTAAGGTTACACATGAGGTGTCATCTTTCATTCTGAGCTGTCTCAAGTATCCTCCTTGCCTACATTCTTACACGGAAAAGCACAAGGAGAAAAGGGGCCTGGCACTGATGAAAAATGGGTGTGTCTGAATAGAGAAGAAATTCTCATTATGTTAAGGAGGGCTTAAGCTAAATATTGCCTCTTAGGCTGTAGTTCTGCTCCCATTAACGTACCTGCAGGAACCTGGGCTCTCTGATGTGTTCATTACTATTCACCTTGCAAGCATGCAATGCTGCACCTGCAGGATCAACTTTATGTGGAATTCAGATCTGCAGCATGGTTGAAAAGCTAATTTGCAACACTGCCTATGACTGAGTTCAAAATGTGAGTGGAATTGGTCAACTGAAAATTTCAGTGAGGTTGTAAATGCTCATCCAGTGGTCAGGTAATATTGCATCCTTTGTAAGATCTTGCCCACTCTTGAAATGTGTAGCTTAACTTGCTTCACAATGAAGTCTCTTGCATATGCAAATACTGACATGAATAACACAACATTGTAATGCTACTTAGCCACCTTTCTTTGAGGCAATTTACCAAGTGCTAAACTATCACAGTTCATCTTACTGTGCAGTAGAAAGATACACATAGATGGCATACAACAGCTGAAGCATGGTAAGTCCTTGCAAGCTCCTCTTTTACATCACAATAATTTATTAATTTGGCCATACTTGGCATTTTAAACCCACTTTGGAAGTGGCTTTACTGAGATATGGGGATAAATCTTCATCCCAAAATAACTGCTGAACATTGTTTAAGTCCTGCAACTGGTGTCCCACACTGCTTTTCCTGGTTATTTGAGTTAACATTTTCATTTACCTGTGTTGTTCTCTGTTGCTCAGGGATTATCCAGACCAGTTGTTGCTTGAGTTAGATTCTACTGTGTAGTCAGGTACAATCATTTGCCATATCAGCTGAGGTTCACATACCCGTGTAATGCTTCTGAGTCATGTCTCAAGCTTCTGTATGGTTCTGTGACAGCTGAAAATTATGTCTGTGTGATAAAGGTGTTTGCTGAAGGCTCTATGAAGATTTGACCAAGTGTTTTTCTGTCATTTGTTTAGCTATTAAGCTATATGTTGTTGCTAAGAGCCTAATTAAAGTTAACATGAAGTAAGGCCTAGTAAATTTAGCACAGCCTGGAAGTAGTAAGCCCCTGTGGAGTAGTTAAAATTAACCTTATCAAAGGAATGCAAGGCTTGTACTGCTATTGGTCAGTCTAAGGACAGTTGAAGTAAAAAGAATCTGAATGGCTGTAAGTTATCAGCACAGTTCAGAAGTTATAAATTGGCTGAAACATCCAGAAATCATTCAGAAGGAAGATACAGCTCTGTGAAAGGGATTAATTACCTGTTGACCTGGATCAGTGGGCCCATGGATCTCGAGGAGCCCAAGGACTGAATACTAGGGTCCTTCCCAGTACCTCTTGGACAGCGCTGATCGGGGACACCTGAGTTCACTGAACTTTGTGAAAAGAAAAACTTGTCATACATCAGGCATCAGAGGGGACTGCTGATAAGTTGCCAACGTCAATTATTCCTGTCTGTCATTGTTTGTATTGTTACTACACATAGTTGTGTTTTTGTTAAGTCAATAAACCTTTCTTACCTTTCTACCCCCCAACCACACTCTCAATCAATCCCAGCTGGTGGCTGGGACATTGTCCCATACTAAGATCATGGATTTTATTGCCCTCAAGGGTGTATATAGGTTCGAATGAGTGGCAGCCACTTAGCAGAGACAGACAGATACATATCACAAAGATCACAGAACAAAGGGATGCTATTCAGTGCAAACGAAAGGCAGAGGTTGGGCAAGAAGAATGTTGATAATACAATACAGTCTCGGGGAAGTATACCAGGACAGGAACCCATTTCCAGTCCCATCCCCCGCCCCCCCACCCCAAAGATACAAACAAACATGACTGAAGTTTCCTGTGCCCCATCCCACACCTCTCTGCATATTAATCTCTCTCTTGCCTGCTCAAACTTCCCATCCTACCCAAAATGGCAGAACCACATCAATTTCCAAAGAACCTGTTTGATTGAAAGGCACTTAACTATAGTGGCAGATAATAGCGAAGAAGAAAACATCATTTTTTGAATCATAGTTTAATTATTGCCCTGAGTTTTGAGCCAACAGGAAGTATTACAAAGTAAATTGCACAAATTACTCTAGAAGGACATTTACAAAAAGAATGTTATTTTAAAGCATTTGAATAAATTCACTTCTTTGGGATTGCTTCAGAATTCTGTTTATTTTGCAGTGCACTTTATGCTGGTCCACAAAATAGAGAGAGAAGTTCTCAGGCAGGTGACAGGAAGTTACAAGCTTGCTTCTAATTCATTTCCCTCCACTTCCCAGCACCCACCCACTCAGCATCACATTGTCAACCTGTAGAAGTGCACAGGCAATTATTACTCTTCATGTAGTTACCTTTCCTCACAGCTCTATTCCATATTGTATTAATTAATTATTTATCTAAATTGCTATAATATAAATTGCCATAACTCTTGTCTACAGATCCAGAGCCGCCACACAAAGGGGAAAGACTAGGAAAATGACTTACCATTTCTGTGCTCACCAGGACTCATTCCAATTCAATGGAAATGCAAGTTGAATACTGAGGGGGGAAATTTTATACCTGCTATAGAGATTACAATTTGGATAATAACTTGTTTCTTTCACATTCCCCATAGAAAAAATGTGATCAAGGGGAGAAGATATCACTGACTACCTGGATCACCTCGTTGGATCAGTATGGCTATCCATGACTTTTATTAATGAGAGGCATCAGCAAGTCAAATGTAAAGTAGATATTTGAAGTCAAAAGGATGCTGGGGAGGATGAAAAGGCCAAGACATTTGACTACTTGGCCTTAAGGCACAAATTTGGATCATTGTCTGCATGGTTTATCTTTGCATACTGTTAGGAAAACTCAGTTTCTTTTTTTTTTTTTTTTTACTGTTCACAAAATTCAGCTTAGTGTTTTCTTGTGCGTTTAAAGAAACATGCAGATGTCTTTATATTTATGGTTTTCAGTTTTGCACAAGTGAATTAAAATCCAGAATCATTATTGTTATAAAACACACATGCATGTTCTGATAATACCCTAACTTTCACTACAGTAAAAAAAGCCCTAAAAAGTTTAGTAAAACATATTAAGTATGACAATAATAAGTTATAATTAAATCATTCCTTTTTCCTATTCAAATATTCAATAAAAAGTGTTATCAGCCAGGGAAGCAGAAGGTAGATTAGGTATCCCAAAACAACTGAAGTAATAGCAATGCTATCATTGTCCATTGTTCCACAAACAAAACAAAAAAGTACTCCGGAGTTTCTATAGATTTTGGTATCATAGACTATTTCTTATCTCCTAATAGTAATGCTGGTGAGAAATACTCTTTTATGTTGATGACCTCAGAGGCTTTTGTTGAAGAGAAAGAATAGACACTAGCCCAGTCAATGAATTCTGTCCAATTTGGGAACCACAACTATGCAAATCTACTGGGATCCCCCAGTACATTGTACAACATTTGGACTCAGAGCAGCACTACTTTACTGATAGCACTTCAGTTGCCTTGACATTTGATTGAATTTGTCAGCTACTGGGCAGTAGCAGTCAGGGGAGGCAAGATTCCCGACCAAAATTTGGGATCTTCACAGGGTGTTATTCATGTTTTATTGTGTCTTTTTTATTGATATGTTGTGTGTGGTCTTGTTGAAAACCTGATGTTATGCTGTATTATTTACATTTACTTTTATCACTGTATGGATTATGTTATGCTGTCTGTATATATCTTTATGTTTTTGGACATTGTTTACTCAAAGGAACTCAGAGAGTTGCATATTTGAAAAGGAAAGTAGGTTAAACTGCTAAGTATTTCTTGCCATTGTGTATGTAGGGCAAGGACAATTGCCACTCCAAATGGCAGAAGGGGCCACTAGTGGGATTGATATCCAAGGCATTGTCTGCTTGTACTGGGAAAATAATCCCATAACAGAAGGGGTATCAGAGCAAAACGGCCCATTACCTAGAGAATTCTGAGACCCATGAGTAATAAAGATAATGCTGATGAGGGGAGGGAAGGCCATTTCTAGATATTTTAGGGCTATCTGTGAGATGGTCCTGGTTTTTGGAGTTTCTGGCCATGTCTACATGAGTGGGGGACTGCACAGTGGTCGGTAGGCAAGTACTAAATGACCATGCAGTAACTGGCATTACTGCACACTACTGGCACCACACTTTTTTTTCCGATGCCAATGCGCACTATGTGTGCAGTATCATCGCCACATGGTTAGTGGCTGGCAATGCTACTGCACGGTAGCAACAAGCTACTGCACAATAGGGCGTTGCTACTGATCAGTAGTGTCTCATGTGGCCCTCTGAGGCTGTAGGAGGGTCCAAGTCTCCAGCCGTCAGAACTGGCAGGGTCAGCAGAATGGCTGATATTTGAAAATCCTAGTAGGATTCTCTGAAAAAGCCTACTCTGTAGCTAGATGATAGGGTATGAAACTTATCTGGTCTTTTTGTTCTGCCTTCAAACTTAATGGAAAGTTTTGCTTATATTATTTTTTTCTCCTATATAGAAAGTCGATTTGTTATTTTGTCTCCTTACTGATTGCCTGTGTTAAAGAATGATCTTTGGGTGAGTGAAATTCCAGGGGAACTCATGCTAAGGAAAGGGGGATGTAAAAATTCTTTCATAACACAATGGAAAACCACCTCTAGCTGGCAGAGATCCCTCTGCTGTAGCTGTGAGGGCCTGTAAAAGGCTGTGGACCTGAGTTTTATGGGAATAAGAAGTTATCCTAGGGCAAACATTTGTGACAAGCAGCTGGACAGCAGAGAGAAATGCTTTGGGGTATTCCCTGGATGGGTTTGTGACCGTAAAGTCCATATGCATCTACTGAGGGTTTACATGCAGGTGTTCCACTACTGCAGCTGCAGAATGCACTTTGCATAGGTAGGAAAGTGGCTTTTGACATCCTGCAGTTTGTAGCCACTGCTGTTCATGCCGGATGTGTCTCACCATGCCATATGACTAAGCAGTGCTATTTGACTGAGCCTCAAAGTGGTGCTCTCCTGAGTGAAACTGCTCTGAGAAAAGATCTAAAGAAGTACCTGTTTAATTTAAGTCTCTTTCATCTCTGGTGCCCTATTTTCTGTGGTGTTGAAATAAGTGCATGACTTTAGATACACTTGGGGCAGCATATTTATATTAATCCCCACAAGACTCAAAGAGTTCCCTCATGTTTCCTCCTTCCTGCCTGACTGCTTTGGAACTGGCACTGGCTCACACAAAACTGATGGAATGAAACAAGAGAAAATATGAAAACTGAATATTTTGTCCCAAGCCTCTGAATTCTATTACACCGTGGTAGGTATTGCATAATGTACAGCATGAGAGAGAGGGAAACTGGACAGTACAGAAGTGGAACAAAGCACTATGGGATGTCTGAGCAGAATGCTGAGTACTAGTTGTGAAACATCACCTTGCCATAGCTCCACAAGGAGTCATTTATATTTATCCCCACAATCCAGGCCAAAGCACCTGGACTGTTGAATAACAATGCATTGTGTTCACACTGCTTGTGACAATTCCTGTAGATCACGTATCAAAAATAGGAAAAAAGCCTGCAAAGTTTTTATACCGTAAATACCAAGCTTCTTGTGAACCACTTCCTTATTTAGAAGTTAATAGGGGAAAACAGGCACAGGAAATGCCTAGCTGTGAATTCTCCTATTACAGCTTCCCCTTACAAAGCAGAAGTGACTTGGCATCCATGAAGCAATGTTTTCTTTAATTCACGGTAAACTTCTACTCCACTTCAACTCCATTCCCACTTACCATTCTTTCTTAACTTTTGAAATAGGAGGGCCCAACTTAGGGTTTAAATGCCCAAGATCTATAGCAATCACAATGATAATTTTTAAAGTCTAAATGGATTAAGTCAATGAGAGCTGGGCATGTAACCTGTATAGCTGTATGTTCAGTGCTATGAGTTCCTGTTACTGTCGACAATTCAGGTTAGTAAGGCAAAGGAACAAAAATATTCTGTTCAGAGGCCAGCTACAAGGTAAAGATTTGAATAATATTGTCTTTCAGCTTGTCCTCTTGAATAACATTACTGAAGAAAATTCAAAACTATTATTTTTGCACGTTAGCATTTTAAAGGCTAGTCAAATAGTTAAGGGACTGGGGCATATGATGTATGAGGAGAGGATGAAAGAACTGGGTTTATTTAGTTTGGAGAAGAGAAGATTGAGAGAACGCATCTACAGATGTCATTTGGGCCATTGAGGTGAGCATGGACGTTTGGTTCCCCAGGGATGAGTAGCAGCAGCACACCTTGTGCCACTGCTGCTTGTCCCCAGGGAATGCCTGTGCCATGCTGGGGGTTGTGGAAGTTGCATCTGCAGCGCTTCTGCAGCTGGGAGTCCGGCTGCCAGCTGGAGCATGGCTCTGGGTGGCCAGGCTCTGGCTTTGGGTGGTGTGCACTGACATCACATGTGCCACTTGGCTTTTGTCTGCACAGGTCAAAAAATACCCCTACACTGCAAGGTAGTAGTGCAGGCGATGCCTGAATGTGCAGTGTGTGGTGCTGCAGATGGGTTTGCAGTGCCACATACTGCATGGCCGTGCTTGGCTGGATGTGGCCTAGGGGGCAGCAGTAAGTTGCAGATTGCTCTGCAGTTTATTGCTCCTGGGCATGCATCTGTATGTGTGCCTGGAGCACAGCACATTGAGCCAGGTCACAGCAGCCCCAGCTGCTGGGAGCCCAGGGGGTCATCCTGCCAGGCTGGGGCTGTTCCAACTGGGCTCAATGTGCTGCAGAAGGACTGGTTGGGGCAGTGAGGGTGCTTTAGTGCGGGGCAGTGAGGGTGCTTTAACTGGCTCTCAGTCCTGGCACTGAAGCACCCTCGTACCCAGCCAGCTGGTCATTATCTACATCTGCACTGCTGTACATGAAAAAAACTCCACAGTAGGGTAGGACTTGTAAATACAGTCTGCTGCAGAGTTTATTAGTTACATAGGGCAGTAAATTACTCATGTAGACATGCCCAGAGGGGATTTAATAAGTCTTCAACTATCTGAAAGGTGGTTACAAAGAGATGGAGCTAGACAGTTCTCAGTGGTAGGAGATGACAAAACAAAGAGCTATGGTTTCAAGTTGCAGCAAGGAAAGTTTTGGTTAGATATTAAGAAAAACCTTCTCACGCAGAGGCTGCATTTACATGGGATGCTGACTGTGCAGTCATTACTGAGCAGTCATTTCGTACGTGTATAAACAAATACAAAATGACTGTGCAATAATTGGAGTTACTGTACAGCATCACTGAACGGCTTTTAGGTGATGCTGACTGTACAGGAGCTTGTTACTACTGTGCAGTAGCGTTGCATGGCGTTTCCTGCCACATGATGCTACTGTGCAGTAGTAACAAGCTACTGCACAGTTAGCATCTCTTGTAGACATGGCCAGAGGGTAGTAAAGCACTGGAACAGACTATCCATAGTGGCTGTGGAATCTCCATCCTTGGCAATTTTAAGACCCGGCTAGGGAAAGCCTGGGCTGAGATGTTATCATTGACCGTGTGTAGATGAAATGAGGGGCAAATGTTCATGACACTTTAAAGCGGGCTAAATGCTTTTGCACAGCTTGAATGGTGTTGGTGTTTGCATCCCTTGGTGGTATATTGCACATTCATTCCAGCTGCAGTAGGAAATTTGGTGGCTTAATACACCTTAAATGACATGGGGTGCAGCAAACTAAAACTCCTTCAACAAGTTTTAGTTTGCTGCCCCTACAGCCATGGAACGAAGCACTGGGCTCCGCACAGCTCAGGGGCTCTGCGGGAAGCTCTGTTGGTAACCTGGTGGCAGCCTGGGAAATCAAGCTCCATCCAAGAAAAGCTGTGAACCTGATTCCCCCAAACCCCCGGAGCCTGTCTGCCTGCCTGAGCTGTGCAGGGACCCGGTTCTTCTCTCTATGGCTGCTGTGCCCCCCCCGGTGCTGCCCAAGCAGGGTGCCTGCAGGGGCAGCTGCTGCCTGGGGGGGCACCGCTGCTGCCACTGTGGGAAACACCAGCCTGCTCCCCCCCAGACCAGGAACCGCTCCATCTGCCAGCAGTTTGCCCTCCCCTCCCTGCTGCTGGAGGGGTAGGTAAGTGTGGAGTATGTACATGACATGGGGGTTTACTTCACCCTAAATTGAAGTGGTAGGTTTATAAACTCACCGCTTCAATGTAGGGCCCCTGTTTCGTCTACACACACCCATTGTGCATAGTCCTGCTTTGAGCAGGGGGTTAGACTAGATGACTCCCTGAGGTCCCTTCCAACCCTCATTTTCTCTGATTCTATGATTTTGTGATTCTTCACCAGGTGATTTTGCATTTGCTATACTTTCTGGATTCTCTGAACAATTGTATAGGTGGTGATTTTCTTTGGGTGACAATTTTATAAGGATTTTTACCTTCAACTGGAGCCATACATATAGAGGACTTGGAGTTATAGTTCATTGCATGTACGTTTTGCTCTTTTCCTGACTAAAGCTAAAAGCTTCATCTACGATATTTCTGTCGGTGAGAGAACAACTCTGTTGAAAAGCTCTTTAAAAGTATTACTCCAGCCCTGAAATGAAGGTCATGTGTCCAATAGGTGAACACAACCATTTATACTTTGCTAACCCCTTTGATGCCAAAGTTCAGGATTTTGTGAAATAATTTCTAGTGAAAAGAAATATCATTGGAGCCACAGAACTCTTCATATCAAGGGTTAATGCTAAGAGCTTGCTGGGCTTTGGAATGTGCCTATCTAGACAAGCAGGGAATTTGAATGGGAATTGTCAAGGTTCAAATACTGCTTTTTAACATGACCTAGTTGGATCAGCGTGGCCATCTGTGGCTTTCAATAATGAGAGGCATCAGCAGGTCAAATGTGAAGTAGATCTTTGAAGTCAGTGGGTCAAATTCATCCCATGGTGTAATTCCATAGGAATTACTTTAGCTCCATTTGTGAAAATTAACAGTTTTTCTCCGCCTTTCATGTTCAAACATTTATTTTATCTTTCTATTTTGCAGAATATGCACTGGAAGGGGCCAACCTATTTGAATAACATGATTATGGCGGGGAGGGGAGGATATATTTTCAAATTTCAAACCAAAATCAGACTTGTAATAGAAAGTTGCAGTGATAACCAAGGGTGCCTATTGCCCCTTCACCTTGCATTTTAAATGTTACAGCCATGATGATATCTAGGTACAAAGCCAAGATGTAAAGATCTGAAGTTTGTTACACAAAACAAAATAAAAAACAAGAGGGGAAAAATACTCCATGACTGTCCTACAGCCTGTTACAACCCACAGTGTAAAACTCTATTGTTTTACATAATACACCAGTTCTTTTTTCCAGACTTTTTTGGCAAGGTAGATGCAGATTATTCAAATGTTATGTGAGAACATGTCTATTTACGTGAGTCTGGAAATAATTTCAATAAGATCTGCTTGTATCCATTGTTTTAGCTTGTAGAGAGCTAAGTCGTTTACATGTTACTGTATAAGGACTCATATTTACTTTAAATGGGAGATGAATATCATTCTTCAGAATTCTTGAAATAAACTATAAAGTTATGCAGTGTGTCTTTCCATCTTCATTAGCAACGGGATCGTTCAGCTCACCATTTATTATGTTTCCTTCTTGTATAATATGTTTGAACTACTACTTGCAAACATATATCTTTGCAATATTATTCTAAGTGGTTGGGAGTTAATTCACTCCTTTTTTAATTTAATAAAAAACCTTGAACTAAAAACAGGATTATACTCATGAAATCAAGGATTATAAAATATTCCAACTGCTACTGACTTTTTTAACCAGAAATTCAAACTTTATGTAAAAAGAGAGAGAGAGAGAGAGAAAGAGAGAGAGAAGGACATTTTGAAAGGTGCCTATTTGTATAATCAAAAAAGGGGTTATGAAGTAATGGCAAGCCAGGAGATACAAGTCAGTATTGGGGAGGCTAGGATGTTGAGGTGATTCTGAACTCAGTGATGAGAAGAGTACTGGGATAGAAGAGGTAATTAATGTGCAATTCCTACTACTTAGCATGAAGGATTTCTAAATCTTGTTGAATTTCATAAAGATCTCAAGATGAAAAAAAGTAACACAACAGTGACAGACTGAGTGACTGTATGCCATGCACCTGTCTCCTTGCAGCTGGTAATGGGTACTTAGGAAGTTTTCCAGGTGCTTACATACACACAAACACACGCTTACTCTTACCACCCCATCTGCACAGAAACAATGTGATTTGTTATCTTGTACCATTGTCTAAATATGAACTAGCTCAGCTAATTAGCAGTACAATCTGAACTGTTATTTGTTGGTTCTGTCACGTTTACTTACTTTAGATCTCCAAAACTATTGTATTCAGGCTTGCTTGTAATCCTGTAACCTTGATCCTTTTATGTATTGCATGCAACACTCTCCTCCCTTGTACAGTGAACATCTCTTGCCATATTATATATTATGGCTTTGGCTACCATGTCTGTTAATCAGCATTAAAGGGAAGTACTCTGTAGTATCACTCTCAAGCCAGGGACCATGTGTTCTTTTTTGTCTTCTGTAGTGCCAACTACACTGTTACTGCTTCACAAGTAAATGCTGATATACAAGCTGCATAAATCATGATGATGATCTATAACAATGCAAATGAATGGAAAAATTGAATCACTATGGAGAGAGCTGCATCTTCCTTATGTTACTGTTAATTCAAAAACACAGGATGGACTATTGCATTATCATTATGAAAATTCTATATTAAATATGCTACTTTAATCATAATGTCCTTGTGGAACAAAGTTTGTGTTAACAAGATGATTTTTGGTACCAAGTGAACAATAAATCTGCTATAAAGATCACCAAAATCTGACTGGGGGACGATAATTATATTCTTTTTAGTGAACTCTGAAACAAAGATCGTTCACTGTATTCACTCTTCTGTTTCCCATGTTTCAAAAAGTTAAGTAGATTTTGCCCTAACACAATCAAGAATGCATTTCCACAACTAGGCAATAGACAGGGAGTCAGTGTGTTGAGACTGCTGACCACTGTGCTGGCTAGTTTTCTCTCATTGTTTCTTTGTCCTTACATAGTCAGGACATACCTGTTGTCTTGTGTTTTATAGACTGTAAGATCTTTGGGGGATTGAACTACCTTGTTCTGTGCTTGCACAGCACCCGGAGAAATCAGGATCCTGTAATACACATATTAACTGCTTTTGCATGCCTACCTACTAGTTGAATGTAAAAGCCATTTCACCTCCACTAGGGTAGAAATGAGTACAGACTGCAGCCCTTCGCTGTAGAATGGATGAACCAAACTGAATTTCACTCTTACATGTGGGTAGGTGAGATGTACAGTACTGTTCTTCTCTGGGCTTCCAAAAAGCGGGGGGATCTTTACATTGCAACTAGAGCTACATAGGAGTCATGACAGTAAGATGCTCTAGGGCAGTGATTCTAACCCAGGGTGCCATGGCATCCTGCGGTGCTGCCATATACTTTGAATGGTGCCATGAGGTATAAGAAGATAAGCAGATAAGCCATGCCTAGAGAATTCCCTAGTCCCTGTTTAAGGAGATAAGCAGTGTAATATATAAATTAGTTTTTGAACTTGGTGACACTCAATTCACAAAACCTGTGGAGGAGTTTCTTGAGTCCAGTGAGAGGTGCTTGAGTCCAAAAAGGTTGAGAATGACTGTTCTAGGTAAAACCCCTGAATCAGCATGTTTCTTGCCCACCTGCCCCATGGGTCACGGTGACTGATGCAAACTAGATGCATGGACTGCTCGTACCATTGTGACTCATCACAACTTCGCCTTTTCACTGGAAAAGATCACAGCATTGGATCGCATCAGGGAAACTGGTGAGTATCTCAGATCCATTAGCTAAATTAAGGTTCATTACATCTCTTGGCTTCCTGAAAGCTTTGGCAAACCACTGGGTTATAGATTATTCAAGGTGGGAGGAAAGGAGTTTTCAATTACTCTTGTTGAAACTGTTTTTTTAAATATAAAAGTTGATGACTCATGGGTCAGAGAGTAGATAAGTGTGGGCATGACTGCAGCCTATGGGAAAATGGTATACCAAAGACTTCCTGTGTTTCATCCAATAATTTTAATGTAAAATACAAAAACAATTCTTGGTGTAGGGGCTAGCACTCACATCATTCCCCCACCAAGTTGAGTGTCCTAAACTCTAGGAAGTAGCAGGAGTAAATCATCTCTCCATGATTTATAAGTTGCTAAAGCCTCCTTTAAACTCCCTTCATGGAGACCTTATTTTTGTGACTTTTTGTTTTATTATTTTCCCTTAAGGCTCCATAGATATAATTTATTCTTAAAGAATATGGTTGTCCTGTTTGTATGGAAAACATAAGAGAGCTTGCAGTGCTAGACCCAGAAACCCTATTGCCAGTGTCAGGTGGCAGCTCTTCCCAGGGCTGCTCATGTGTCCCAACTTATTTAGCTTACTCACTTTTGCCACTTGACCATCGCCTAACTCCTTTGGAACTGCAGGAAGCAATCACAGGCTTCCTAGACACTCCTCTCAGCAAGAGGACAAATACCACGGTGAGTGCTTAGCCTACACAGATTTTCTTACAATTGGACAGTGTTCCCATACCTAAATAGAGGTTAATACTCTGATCCAGTTAATACTTTTAATAGCTCATGTCCAGCCTGGTGGACACAGCAGAATAATGCTTTGCCACAGTCACTGATGCTCACATGTGCTAACAGCTTTTTGAGGGCTGGATTCTATTTTTTCTTGCCTGGGCACCCTGGTATAGCTGCTGCTTGGTTGCTCTGGACCTGCCACCTGAATTTGGTTGATCACTGGATGCAATTCCTTTATGGGGCTTGTGGCTCAATTCAGCTGCTCTTAAGTTCAGTTCATAGATGCCTAGGGAAAGACCTGGGTCACCTCATGATCAAAAAGATGTGCATCTTTTCTGAGACACTAGTACAGCTAATCAGCCACAGTAGCTAGATGCTTCCATCCATCTCCACTCAGAACATTTGCACTAGCAATTAAGAGGAGCTTCTAACTGAGGCAATGGACTAAGTATAAGGTCATTTCATAGTTTATCCAATTTTTATGTTATAATTTAGTTTAAGGAGGCATGTGTAATATGATACGAGCATATTATGCCTCATGTGCTTATTCACTTCTATAATTCTATTGGCTTGTTTTGTTCTATTACGTTTAGGTATATCTATGGTTATGCTATTGACTTTGACATTAATGTGATCTGGACATTTCCATGACTGGCCTCAAAGTGCACTATCATTACAATCTGATGTGCTTGGATGAGCACTTCTCTTGATTAAGTAGTAAGATTATGGGTTTTTTTTCGTTTCCATGCTGCATATGTCTAGCCTCCAAATGGCATGCTAGGAAAATAATGTATTTTATGAAAGAGATTTTGTAGACTCCCCCTTTCATTTGTGAGCTCATATTGCCAAGATGGATTAATCAAGTACAATAAATGATTTTTTTTTCTGTTATCAACCTAACAATAGGTAGGAATTACTTTTACCTAGCTAACTAGAGTTCATTAGGAATTTTTTAAACAAAAACATTGTAAATTTAAAAATGCCCAATCACTGAAATGTATTTTGGTGCAAACATACAAGTTAGTAGCATAACCGAGCAGGAGGTATTCAAAATTATCCACCACCGCAGCTGATGGTTGTCCATGCAATGGAGGGTGTAGAGCTGCCCTGTCATGCCTCTTCCTATTCAGTTCTGCTTTTGTCCAGAATGTCTATGCAAAGTAGCCTGTAGCAACAGAGTCAAGGGATGGCTCTCAGATATGAACAGCTAGGCTTAAAGCTTCTTGTCTTCTTGAGTTGCTCAGGGGTTTAAACCAGGTCTCCCACAAACCAGGAGAATGCCCTGACCTCCACATTCTGAGACGTGGCTCTCCCAATTTCTGGAACCATTGCATTTTCTGTAAAGAATGAAACACTCTCTCATCCAGGGAGTAATGTACTTATGCAGAACACCCAAGTTCAAGTCCATTCACTGTCCGGTTTAGGATCTGAATTTGAACCTGGGTCTTCCACAGTCTCGATGAGTATTCTAACCACTAGGATACTTCTCTGTTTTTCTGATTCACTAAAAATTTAATTATAAAAAAGTAAAACATCTCTAAAAGGAGAAATTTGGAAAACTGTTCCATCTGTCTCAGGATAGGCAATAACATTGGTAGTTCAGGCACTTAAATGTGATGTGGAAAACCCAGGTTAAAAGTCCTGCTTATTGATTCTGATATTCTGTTCCCAAGCGTCCAGTCCAGATAAGTCTTATAGGTAGCTCTCTCTCTCTCTACTTCACCCTTCCCCCAAGCCTCAGAAGTCCTGTTCCATTTTGATGCATAATGGAAATATTTTTAGACTATCATGTTTCATGGGGTAGAAAAATCATTTCCATCCCTTTTCTAGTTGTACAGTTTTTAATTGGAACCAGCATTTCCTAGTTAAGGTTCTCCATTCTTTCTTGATATAGTTTTAAATATTACCCTTTTTACCTTCCGGACCTTCCTGGGGATAAAAGTCACTTAAGGGAGACAGCCAAGCAACATTGTTTTTTTCTACAGAAAGTTACTTTGATTTCTAGAGAAGGCAGTGCCATCAGTAAAGTTGCAAGGTAACAAAAACAAACAAATGAAAAGCAAATCAACCCCCCCAAAACAACTAAAAAAATTACAAATGTTTTAAAATGAGTTTTTACTTCTTGAAAGTATTGTGATAGGCAGGGGGTATAAGCACTAAGTGCTGTAGCACTCCTAACCTCAAGCATTTAAGATGAGGGAACCTCAAGCATTTAAAATGAGGGGTCAGACTCTCCAAATCATGAGATGTTTAAAAATCTTGACTTTTATATTCTTCTAATGTAATTTTTTTCTTTTACATATTTAGGGTGTAATTGAACCATATTTTCAAGCTATTCTCTATATGAAAACTAGGATTCTCATATGTTCACAGAATCCCAGAAGCCGAAGTTTTACAACTTATAGGGTGCATCTAGGGTGGAGCCACATGGCATTGTAGCGATGCGGTACGTTGCCATACAGCATGCTATGGTGACATAGTAATCACTTGGGTTTACATGTGATCAGCAGCTACGTCACTGTGGCAGTGCACTTGCCTGTTTTAGTGTGCTGCTATGGTGATATAGTGGCAAAATCTAACCATGCACTGTGCATATGGCACAGTATGGACAGTTACTGCACCATGCTTTGGTACTTCCAAAAGGAAGCACTAACGTATGGCACTGTAGCAAAGTTACCATACGGTAACATGTAGACTCTACTATAATGAAGTCTCAAGGTAAATGCTGATGTTGAGAGGGATGTTAAATGACTGTGAATTAAAGTGTGATTTTTTGGGGGGTTCACAAGATAATAATCATCATCATTATGAAGCCAGTGAATGGCTGCCCTAAAACAATATAACTGTCATCCAGAGTGCTTATTGTTTTTATACTCCTTTTTTAATTGTAAAACGACTAGTTAAACTTCCTGGAACACTCAGTTTATACATGATGATGATGATAAAATACAACTTCTCAAGGAGCTAGTGGCCCAGTTCTACAGTCCTTATTTATATAAAGGTCTATTTATTGCCATAAACAACATTCCTGATTGCAAAATAATCAATTGGGATTTAAGATTTGGGACCAATCATGTCAACTATGTAGCACAGACCTTGTATACAGAGGGAAAGATTGCTCTGAAATCTTAAGAGTTGTTACATGATAAAGCATGCTATTTCTGACAACATATGTATTCCCATGTAAGGTTGTGACTCAGCAGGTCCTGGAAAAGTGACCTTGTAGTCCAGGATTGGTCACATCAATGACACAGTGCCATCAGTGCCTTCACCCACCCAGCCCAAATGTGGGCCAGCTGACCTTAATTGATTCCTACACTGTTGTAGTCTTGTAACCTAGGTATCACCCTAATTTTGTTTCCCATATTGCTTTACTTTGGATTTTCATGTTTAGAGGTTTTTAATATGTAAAACAAATTTATATAAGAAAAATCCTGTCACCGTTGTGACATTGCGGAGTTTTGTACAATATGGAAGAATGTTTGTATTTTATAATTAGCTTTTTTGGGGGAGCATAACATGCAGTTACTGCTAATTAAATTCAGCAGTCAGTGTTAATGCACAGTGAGAACTGCAAGAAAAGTGAGAAAAGGCAGAAGTTGAAGATTCCAATAGCAATGTTAAAGCAGCCACATTGCACAATGTGCATGCTTTTTTATGCTGTGACATTCATGCTCCACTTTTGAATAGAAAATTTAGCACTTCAGGAACTTGTTCTCTACCTAAGTTTATATTTTGTGGCCTTGATTTTCAAAAGTTGTAAGCACCCATTAAAGCAAGTTGGAGCTGAGGTGAGTGCTTGGCATGTTTGAAAACGGCTGTTTTTAAGGTTCCAGAATCTCACCTTTCACATGTAGTTCACAAACTCAGTCCAGGGTGCTGCTCCTGGGCCATATTTGTGTGCATCAGCTAGCATGCTTAGTATCAAAACCTAACTTCTCTGCTTAACCGATTGCAAGCATGGTCTGGTTGGAAAACCTGCCTGTCTGAAATACAAGTGCTTCTCCTGATTACACCCCAGCTGGAGAGCTCTTCAGATAGCTTCCTGCCAGTTTTTGCACACTGGACATGTCATTCCCCTGTTTTGTGTCAAAATGACAGAATTTCAGTTGTGGGATTTAAAGTCTGCTAAGTAATTAACCATAGTCTCAGCATTAACTGGGGAGAAAATACTATGTTCTTAATCTGCCTGATCTGGAAGGTCAAGCTGTGCCCACATGCTGCCTGCTTCTGTGGGCTTCATATTAGGAGCATTGGTTTTACCAGTACTAATAAATCCTCTAGCAATGGCTTGAACTATTACATCCTTATCTTGTATTTGTCTAGCTGCCTACCAACATATTTAAAATACCCATCACTGTACTGTCTCAGTATTAAACTTTTTTAAAATTAAAAATATATAAAATAACTTGAGGCTTCATATGTAGTATCTCTATTTATAAAAAATCCCTCACCTATTTTTTTTTCTTTTCCCTTTTTTTACTTTCAGGGAAAAGTCTTGGGACCAATTTCTGAGTAAGGAATATAGGATTTCTCCATAAGAAAACAGTTCATTGTCTTTTCCCCTATTAGCTTCTCATACTGGATTATTGGAGGGAATTTACAAAGACTAATTTACCTGCCTCCTTTCCATCTGTGTAAATCAATAGTTAAATAAATGACCCTAGCTGAAAACGAAGCTGCTTATACAATATTTTGTAACAGGAATGTTGTTCAATTAGTTGGAATTAATTTATTATGTGGTGTTTTCAAATACACTTTGCAAAGGTTGCATCATACACACTTAGAATGAAGGCAAATAAATATTCATATATATGCTTGGACTGTAGGGAGTTTGTCGAATTATACATATGTATATGTGAGAGACAAGAATTTCTTAGGGGGATATCTTTTATTGGTTTAACTATGTAGATGGGATAAAGTAAGACAATCTTTTGAAAGCAAGACATTCTTTGCTTTCCTGTGGTCAGAGATCTGAAGAAGAATGTCTTGCATTCAAAAGCTAACTTTGTCCCAGTTACAGTGTTAGTCCAATAAAACATATCAACCAAAGAAATTCTTGCCTTGCATAATTTCTAGATCATCATGGTTACATCACTATTATACATACATACATATATATGTATATACATATACATATTCAAAAGTATGTGTGTATATACACACACATTCTATAAAATACAATATATTTTCTATAATATAGACTATATTTATATATAAAATACAAATATATATATTTGGCTGAACAGAAAAACAGGTGAAGCTATATGTACAGTGGTGTCAGAAACAAATCTGATTTCTTTAAATATAGATCACTTTACTGAAATTTCATATAAAACAGCCATTTACTTTTACTGCTTTTAAGTTACTCAGTTGCTAACTCTGTCAGAGCCTTTGGGCAAATAAGACAACCCCAGCATTTGTATAACTATCTTGTGAAAATCCAAGACTAGGATAAACCTGGTTATTCCAAAGACAGTCAAGTATTAATGATTTTGATCTCAATCCAGAATGAACTCTATGGGTCAGGTCCAGATGTGCAGGGGCATGTGCTTACAACAACAAAAATAGTAGCAGCACAAATTTGTGCCTCTTTATGCTGCAGCACACACCCCTGAACACATGCTTTTTTGCGTGACAAATTGTCCCACTTTGGGCAAATTGCCCTTGCCCAGTGACGTGGAGGAGCAGGGCACAACTGAAGGAGTGGAGATGCTCTGGCCAGCAGCCAGAGTGTCTCGCTAGTGGACCAAGCCTCCTTGTCTACCAGTGCACTCTCCTGTTGCATGTGCTGTGCTGCATTTTTCCCTGGCTCTATTTTTTACTACCAGGATTTCCCAGTAGCAAATTTTGACCCTGCACTGCACACCTGCAGTGTAGGGAATTTTAACTTTTCCTGCGTGCAGTTTGCGGTGCCACAAAGAGGTTTGGGGCACCACAAACGGCACTACCCTACTTGTCTGGAAGTAGCCCATGAGGGCAGATGGCCTTCAGTGGTGTTTTCTGTAGGTACAGAGGACTGTTACACAAACATCATCCAGGACTTTAGGTCAAGGTACTGGTTGTACTTAGGCAGGCAAACGAGCAGGTAGTAATGTGGCTTGGCTGCTCAGACTGACAGCAGGATTCTGATATCACTAATGCTTTGCTTCTGCAAGACATATAAGCCCATACTTATCCTTAAGGCCACATCCACACATGGTATGGATGTTTGGTTCCCTGAGGACAACTACCAGTGGCACACCTTGTGCCACCAGGCCAGGCACACTCTGGCATGCAGCAAGTTGCCTTGGGTGGAGTAGGGGAGGCTGGGACCAGCACTGGACTGGCCCCAGCAGCCTTACCTGGGGTCCTGGGGGCCTCACAGGGCTGCACCAGATTTTGCTGCACAAAGCCTGGCTGACAGCTTCAGAATGGCTCTGGGTGGCCTGGGCTCCACTTTTGGGCAGCACATGCTGCCCATGTATGCACTGCTCCACTTTATTCTCTGCAGCTTTTTTTGACCCCTGGATATCCTTTTTTTTGACCCCTGCGCTGGTTCCTTGAAGTGTGGAGAACAACAGAAGGTGTGGTATGTGACATATCTGTAGCACCACATACTGCATGGCTCTGCTCGTCTGGACATGGTCTAAATGTTTAAGTCACATCACTGACTTCAGTGGAATATGCTTGTACTTAATGTTAAAAACATATTTGATTTACCAAACTAGGGCCTTACACCTTATGAAAATCTGGTGTAATTAGATTGGCATCAGTGGAGTTCCTTCAGGTTTACTCCTTGGACATGAAAACCTATTTTTCCTAATTCTTAAATATGGGTTTTCCTATGGGACAGAGTCTTCATGCCCAACGTTAAAACCTCCTTTATCTTTTTAAAGGTACAGTATCAGGAAAGGACTCAGAAATTCTCAGTTCTCCATTCCTTTTTATGGGTTCCAGATAATATACTCACAGTCCCAATTCTCCTTCCTATTCCTTTGAGTTTACAGAGTAACCTAACTGGCACAGGGAAGAGGCAGGTCCATAGTCTGGCTTCTCCCCTACCAGCCAGATACACAGTTGTATAGAAGAAAGTAAGTAGCAACCAGGACACTATCTCTGTGTTCTGGGAGCAATATTCTTCACTGCCTTGCATTATGATCTATGCCTAAATGGCACAACTAAGCCTTAAATCAGGTAGATCCTAGAAAGAGTTGAGATTAATTTTCATGTTTTTCTTGTGGTTCTGAATGGCCATGGTAAAAAGGTTAAAATCTTTAACAACTTTTACTTGTTAAGGGCAGCTATTAGAAGTGTTTCAGCCAAAGCAGACTACCCTTTTGACAAAAGGGCACTCCCTTACCTCCGCCCTACACCTTGTATTACAATGTCACATCAGCATCAAGCAGAATTCCAAATTCAGGTGTAGAACTTAAAAGTATCAGCCCTCAAGTACAGAGGCACAAGTGCTTTTCACTAAGCTACGCTTATTAAAACTGGTACATAGTATACAGCTACACACAGCAGGGCCACTTTGATCCATTTAAATGAATGATGTTTCAGTAAAATGGGATAACCCCTCAAGCCACATAGTATTTGGCACTCAGGGGGTTAAACACTGACTGCATATGTTTGCCCCCCCTAAGACTAGCTGCAAATACTACTCATTTGAATTATGCTGATTACCATTATTGTTGTTGTTCCCACTTTCAGGGCAGGTAAAGATATGAATTATATATTGCTATGGTCAAGTCACAAATAATAAAACGACAATACTACCCCATGCCAAGAGTAGGTTAGCATTCATGTATATCCTCACAGCTGTTACCGATAAAAGATAGGACCTGCAGCTGAGTGTGCCTCATGATGGAATGCTATAATAGAGATTTAATATATCTATCTGCCTTCAGAAGCCAGCAGCTACAGTCACTGAAAATGGCTGGCTGGCCACAGTTATTATCTGAGCAATCTAAGTAGTTATGTTTTGAGCTACAGGGTGTTGAGCATAATAGCACAGTCTAGACTCGATGCCTACATAATGGTAGATTGCCTTCTCCTCTTTACTTGCTGGTCAAGCCAGGTTGATGATGATTGACTTAATGAGAGTCACCTGACTTATAACCTGAGGCACTAGAGCACTATTTACAAGGAAGAACAATATTATGCTCCCTGGGTGATTCTGACTGACTTTATTAGTTTGGGGGCTGTTTAACTCTTTGGAGTACTGTGATGCCTCCAGTAAATTGCCAGCTGATAACAGGGATTGATAGTGATTCCTGATATAATTTATATCTCTTATTTAAAGAATAACTTGAAACCCACAGACTTCATGTAGGTAGTCTTCACAATCATGTGTGTGTATCATTGTCATCCTCCTCCCTACTCACTTTTTCCAGTTGTTTTATACCATTTGTGTATTTGGCCAGATTTTGCCATGCTTACTCCCCTTGATTATTTTATAGTGTTCAAGTATAGTATAACACGGTGTGTGTTTGTCTGTGGTGTGTGTACGATTCCTTTTTCAAATTTCTCCACTGTATCTTATGTCTCATTCCTACTAATAAGTCTCTGCAAAGGTAGAGGGTGGGGGCTTTGCCTAGTCAAGAGAGGAAAAGGGGATGGTGACACGAAGTGAAAGGAGACAGACAAGCCTACCTTTTGCCATGCACAAATGCCCAGATTTGTGGCCATGGCAGAAGGTAATAATAATGTGTGCTACTTTATTTGTGTCAGATGTATATTTGATTATGGGTGGGAGGGTATGGGCATCCTGGAGCTGCCTGCCTTCTCTGGCTGTCTGCTCCAGGGGCCTGAGGGGTTGGATCCTGCACACTCTGGAAATTCCTGGGCAGACTTGGGTCCCCCAAGCCCTTGGAGCACCTGCCCAGCTTTCCACACTTATTCAGATGTACTTTATGTTCCTCAGGGATGCATCTGGGTAAGTAGGGAAAGACACAGATTTCCTGCTTACTGGGATGCACCCACAGGATACCCAGGGATACATCTGGGTAAGTGGGTGTGCTTACCCAGTGCACATCTGGGTAAGCAGGGAAACTTACTTTCCATACTTAGTTAAACAGGTCTCTGGACAACCCAGGGGCAGCAAGTGCTTAAAGGGCTCGAGGGGCCCAATTCTGTCCAGAAATTTCCAGGGCGTGCAGGATTGGACCTCTTCAAGCCTCCAGAGTGCAGACATGTCCAGACAAGTGAAAAGACCAGCTGCTCATGCTTCACGTGGAGGCATGAGCCAGTGTGGGTCAAGGTATGAGGAGGCACTGGATGCTGGGGATTTCTCAGCTCCTGCACCACCCCATGCCTCTGCCCTGCCCTGCCCTGTGCCTCAGTACACTGACCCATACCTTTGTGTGAAGCACAGGTTGGTGGGGGTATCCCAGTGTGGAGGTCATGCAGATCCTAGCATGGAGGCATGGGGGCTGGGAATATTTTGTCTCCTGTGCCACCTCACACTGGGACCCACATTGACCCAGGCCTCCGTGAAGTGCAGTTTGCTGCAGGTCCTGGCAAGTACACATGGGACAGAACAAGAACCAGGGACTTCCTGGTGGCTGCTCCATGCCTCCACACTGCACCAGGTCCTTCATCAGCCCATGCTTCATGCAGAGGCATTGGTCTCAGCATGGAGGCATGGGGTGCTGGACATTCCCCAGCTCTCATGCCAGCCCATCCTGGGACCAGCACTGACCCATGCCCGCATGACCCTAATGTGGGTCCTGACTAAAGGAATCACTGGGCAAAGAAAACAGATTGCCTGTTCTCCTGCATTGGGATGCTGGCAATGCAGGACAACAGACAATATACGCTTCAACTAATAAACTGGATCAGTGATCCACTTCTGCCTTGTAACATCTGTTTCTACCCACTCTTGAGCAGTTATGCCTTCTCTCTCCTGTGAATGCTTTAAACAACACCTAAAGGCTTAGTATATACAGGGGAAAAGAAATAGAAAATAGGATTCCAGGATACAGCTAAAATCTAAACTGCCCTTATTGCCATTCTACAAACGCCATAGACCAAAAGGCCAGACTGAGACCTGGTGCAACTCCATTGACTTTGACAGAATTAAATTAGGGATGAAGTGGGACAAATTCAGACCTTAAAAAAAATAAAGAAAAAGAAAGTACTTTTTTTTGCTTGTTTTGTCCCCACTATGTTGTCGGTTTCAAAAGCTGGTATAGTTCACTTACATAACTGAAGTGAACACACCATTCTTTATAACCACTATCACAAAAAACTATTTTTGTAACATATGTTACTTCACATTACACCTCAGAAAGCTCATAATATATGTATTCTCCAGTATAACATTCTGCAACACTGTAGCAACCCAGGTAATAGAGGATCCCTGCAGTTTTGTACAAGACATGGAGAAAATAAAGACAAAATACAAGGGAAGTGACATGATCCACTTAAAACTTTGACACTTTACCAAGGCTACACATGCGGCAGTACTCTGTAGTAACTGATTTATTGAAACCATACTTTTTTCCATGCTCATTTTTACTTCTAAGGGTGGAAATTAATTCAATAGCCCTTCAAACCAGGAACCCATTGCTTTCCCTCTAGCTGAACAGCAGGGAGCTGAAGAAAAAAGGCTGTCTCCTGGTTGTATAAGCCATCAGGAGCTCTTCCTTCATTCTTCAGGCTTTTATGGGGTATTTTCTTCCAAGTCCACTGCCACCTCAAGATTATTATGAAATTGGACCCTATGGAACAAATACCTACACTGAAGACCTTCCATTTCCTTAACTGTGACAACTTGAAACTTCCCTTCTGACATAACAGTATCTTGGAGCAAATATGAGAGAAATATTTCTTTCCAAACCCCCAAAACAGCAACAGGCACAATTATTGCCAGCAGACCACAGAACGCAGTCCTATTCCTGTAAGAAAGATGTTGGAGATAACTTGCATGCCAAAATCACCAAGCTTTGTCCATCAGAACAGAATATATTAACACTACACATGCTTATGTTATTTACAAAAATTCAAGCATGGTATGTTCTGGGAGACTCTCCAAATACTACAAAAATTCCATGTAATTTAATTGATAGCAAAATGACCTAATTAATTAAGGTTATATCTCACCTTTCGTCACATCTCCTAGACTGATTAGATGTTCTGAACCATACCTTTAAAAGACCTCAGTAATGTCTCATGGTGAAAAAAATGGTGGTGGGGTGCTTTGAAATAAAACACATTCAATGAGCTTTATTTCAAAGCACCCTGCTGCCATTTTTTCAGTGCAGAGCACTGATATGTGTGATATGTGGGTGCTTTTAATTAGCAAGGCTTGCTAATTAAAGCATCCGGTGCTGCATTCCACAGCACATGTAAAAATGTCCAGAGATCTTTAGTTAATGCACATTAAAATAAGCTAATGTGCCTTCTTCTAGTTCCTCACAATGGAGGTACGCAATTTAATGCATATTACCTAAATGTATTAATGAACACGTAGATGCATCTACCATTTTCTGTATTCTTGAGAAGTTTGCCTTCTTATCCTTTGTGCATACAACTGCGTCCTGGTATAAGCAAGGAAAATAATGGTCTTTCAGCCAGAATACTGCAATTAAGGGCCATGTGTAGATGAAACGAGTGGCATGTGTGCACAACACTTTAAAAAGGGCTAAATGCTTTTGTATCATTTTAATGGTGTTGGTGTTTGCACACCTTGGCGGCATATTCCACATTAAGTCCAGCCACTATAGGAAATTTTGGGGGCATAATGTGCCTTAAATGACTTGGGGTTCAGCAAAGTAAAACTCCTTCAAGGAGTTTTAGTTTGCTGCCCCATTGCTGTGGAGGGAAGTGCCAACACCTCTTGCAGCCCAGGGACCGCTTGCCTGCCGACAGCTCACCCTCCCTTCCCCTCCCCACTGGAGAGGCAGGTATATCAGTGGGGTGTGTGCATGACACAAGGGTTTAATCAGCCCTAAATTGAAGCAGTGTTTTTATAAAACCCACTGCTTCAATTTAGGGCCCCCGTTTTGTCTACACATGAATTAAGTTAAATTCCTGGCTCTGCAGTAGACTTTCTATGCCCATGTCATAGCAGACATATTATGAATAATAAAGCTTTAATGTTTGAAGTGTTCAGACATTATAGTGATAAAAGTCACATATATAACAGATCTGCAACATAGAAAACTGAATACTTAATTATTTAATTTGTCCAAAAGTATGTAAAAACAGGTGCATATATGCTAATTGCTACTACATTTTCTACCATCTTGTTTCTACTTGAATTATTCAAATCACTGTTTCTACTCATGTCAGTTCTTTCCCAACTCATTTTATCCTCTGAAATGAACTTTATATCTAACATTCACCTCTCAGCTTATCAACACATGCAGCATGTCATAGAATAACAATTAACCATAATTTCTCAGCCAGAAAATAGTCAAAAAAAACCAAAGATTTTTTTCATCTCTTTTAAGCATTTATGGGCATGCCATATGCAGGTACAATATCTGTACCAATGTATATGCATTTCACATTTTCAGTGCTCTGTAATTATTTTATTTTTAGGTTCTATTAAAGCACTTCATAAAAAATTAATTTTGCTTAGGTTTGTTGGATTATCTGAACCCCACCAGCTTAACCAATGGATGGCTTTCTCTCCAGTTGCCACTATATGATCCCGGCCGAGAGGAGATTTCTAAAGGAGACACTGTCCTTTATTCTGACTGATCCGTACAGACAGCCTCCATCTTTGAGGCCTCTTACACTTCTTGCATCCCCTCTGTTTTAATGTGGACTTCTAGGCAAAGAACTGGAAGCTCAGGAAAGTCTTTTGAGGAAACCTTTCTAGTATTATGGGTTTTAAAAAATGGCCTGTTTCCTTGTTGCACTGGCAAACATAGATAATAAAACAACAGATGGATCATTTAAGCTGGCTCCTATTCATAAGGAATGTAATGGTAGAATACACTGCTGTATGTAACCATGACATGCCATTGTCTGCTAGAGAAGCCCATCTGACCCAAGCAGTTAACCTTATACTAACTTCCCTTAATGGTGATCATCTGTTGTGATATGTCATACAAGCTATTGGGCTTCTCCTGGCATGGGAAGTCTTGTAGATGATTTTACATCATCTTCTTATTTTACCTCTTCTTCTCATAGTGTATGTAAAAATCAATTATTTGTTTTTCTGCCTACAACAGCCATAAATAGTTACAGTATTTTTAATGGCAGAAAATAGGTCAAGATGGCACCTTAGAGACGACTGATTCAGAGAGAAATAGTCAACAATCTACTATGTCAGATGCTATGTTTCTAATTCGCTATGATTTTATATAGTTCCTACTTCTCTTCTTTTCCTAGTACCACACAAGATGCTAAACATGAATAAAAGGAAAAGGTTTCTTCCCTGCAGCCCAAGCACTACTCCACACAAACCCTTTCACTTTCTATTTTTGTAGCGACATGGTGGTTCTGGAAACAGATCATCAGGGATCTGAATTTTCCATTCACCACTGAAAAAAGGTGATAAAACCCAGATTTTCTCCTTTGAAGGAGAAAAATGCAGGAAATGGTGGGTTTCCTCTTGCAGATTGGCAGAGTTCCAGCCTGCAAGGGGATTGGGGCAGCAGGAGAAGGGCAATCAGCAGGGGGCATCATGTGCATGTGTGCATGTACACATGCACATGGCCACCAGGCAGCCTGGAGAGCAGCTCCTACAGGTAAGTCTGATGGGGGCAGGGGGGAGGTGGGATTGAGACCCCCGTAGTGAGGGATGAAGGGAGTTGGGCAGGGCAGGGGCTGGGCTGGGCTGGGGCTGGGGATACTGCTCAGATGGGGCAGTGCATGGGGCTTCGGGCCCAGGGTCAGAATGTGTGGCGCCTGGGCGGGGAGTGGGATGAAGCCGCAAATAGCTTATCAAGAGGATTGCAGAAGGGCTGGCTCCTTGTTGCTGCATGCAATCTCAGGAGGGCATGGGGGTTCACTTGCCCCCAGATTTGTGCATGGGGCTGGGGCAGGTGTGGGCTGCCCACTATGGACTTGGGGCTCCCCACCCTGTTGCCCTCCCCCCAGGATCTCTGCAGCCCAGCAGATAGGACCCAGTGCAGCAGGGCAGAGCAGGGTGGGGAAGCTCAATGCCACTGCTGCAAGCCCTGCATTGGCATGGCAAGGCACCCTCTGCCCACCTAGCAACAGTGGGGGTGGCAGCGTGGGGTTGTGTCCTCTCCCCTGGTGCTGTCAGACAGGCAATGGACACCTCACCAGGGCAGTGCAGGCTGCCAGCAGTGGCAATGAGCTTTCCCACCTGGGGCACTGGTTGGGGGGGAGGGAGGTTGTGGGTGGGGAGGATGGGCACTGGCTGGGGTGAGGGGGCTATGCAATGGCATGGGCAGGGCACTGGCATATCAGCGCTGCTCAGCACCACAAAGTAGTGGGGAGGGACAGCTGCAGATGGACCTGTGTCTTGGGGAGTGAAGGGGCAGAGGGAGCTCTGATTGTCCATGATAAAAAACATGAAATCAAATGCTAAAATGTAGAGGTTTTTAAAATGGATTTTATTCTAGGGATTGAGGCACTGGTAGGCTTCCAAATTGCTTTAAAATTGTAAGTATATCAATAAAATATTGTGTTCAACTGATACCTATATATATAGTGGTGTTTCATTTTAATCACAGAAAAACATGCATTTTGGTGGTTTTAATCAAGAATTTGCAATTTCTGAACAGAGAAAACCAGGATCTTGGCAGATCATACACTGAATCCAAAGGCAAGTGACCTAAATGTTACACCATTCACCACACCATGTTTATGAGGTCATTTTCATGTACTCACAGAGTGTGAGTTTTAAACATATGTGCCCTAAAACTGGTATTTGGTAAATGACTGCTGGTGTTAATCCTTATTTATACTGAAAATAAGCTGTTGGCAGGTGTTACATTTTTATATCAAATCTGTTTACTTTCTTGAATTTATTTTCTATTTATTCATCATGCTAAACCACTACTCTTTTTTATTTATTTTTTTAACAGAAGCTCACACTTGGGTATTTTTATAGGGAAAATGCACAACAAAACTACCCAATGAAAGAGCTGACTTTTTAATAGTGTTCATACAACTAAACCAATCAAAGAGAAACTAAGAAATAAATTACTAACACATTTTGAAAACAGAAAAATGGCATTTAAAGGAATTATCTGCATTAATACAACAAATACATTTTTCTATTTTCTCTGTTCCTTAAAAATGAAAAAATTTAGTCTGATTAGTAAAACACAGTCATGTCATGAGGAGGGTATTCAGGTTTGCTGATCAGTAGAAGTCAGTGAGATTTACAGAAGCTATGGGCCTTTGACAACCAGATTCTCAAGGATGTATTAAAAAATAGAAATCTGTAAGATTTTAAATATAGTTTTAAGAAGTCACCCAAAGCAAAGACTATGTTACACATGGTACAAATAAAAGAGCTTTACAGATTATCCAGGGGCAGAAAAATATATATTGTTGCAGCAGTGACTATAAAAGAACTGTCCAGTGTATATTAAAAGATAAGAATATTAATTCAAGAAAAATGAAAGATGTAAGGTTCTCTTATTCCCTGATCTTACAAATACTTATTAGTGAGAGTAGTGTTTACTCTCATAAATAGTCCCAATGAAACAACAAGCACTATGCTAGACAGTGTTTGCAAGACTGGATCCTTGGTACTGATAACCCTGCTACTTCACACACATTGCACATTATATTTTTCATTCCTGTTATTTCTGAAAGGCCTGATTCTAGAAGCTACTATGCCCTTTCAATTCTTATTGATGCTATGTGAGTAGATGGCTCTCCATATCTTGTACAATACATTCCTTAAGTTTAATGTTAACGTACCATAAAACATACCAGCAGTGAAATCCAGCATCCTTTGAAATCAACAGCAACATTCTGATTTACCTTTTAACGGGGCCAGGATTTCAATCAAGATACTCAATATAGATAATTTAACACTGCAGTAGGAGCCTTGACTGTATGTTCTGGCTTCTGAGATTTACATTCTAAATATTAATCTTACAAAGGCCTTTGTCCAAAAATCATTGGGCTCTGAGGGAATACAAATTCCAATCTGTCCCCTGGCAGAGTCTGGAGGCACCATTCCTTGCTCTTGCTCTGATTATAAACTTGACTGGGACAAGATATAGGATCTACAGAAACATTAATATTTTAGTGCAGAATAAACGGCCTGTTCAGAGTGATTTATAGACCAATTGAACTCAAGTAATCTTTTACTGTATTGTAAGTGTAACATTTACAAGTGTAACAGGGTTTTTTATTCATCTACTTTTATATACACTTATGAAAATATTCCAGACAGATAAAACTGATAGGATTCTAGAGAAATATAGAGGAGCTCCCCAGATATCGCTCTCCAGACTTATAGGACTAAACATGACTATCCTTTCTACACATTCTGTAAACCATCCTATAGTGTTATTTTGCAGCCAAAACTCTGTATTCAGTTCTGTAGGGTGGTTCAATTAGTCTATAAAAAGATGACCATACACTTGTGGGTTTTTATTGTACCTATCTCTACATTACTTCTTCTGAGAAACTAGATTAGACCTTTAGTTTCTATTCCGGTGATATATTCTGTCTATTAGTTACTAATAAATTCTATTAACTTTTTTGTTTGGCAATCAGTGGTAGCAAATGGGTACATTTTGAGCTGCCAGTTGGCCAGACATCATCTGGATCCAGTGTAAGAACAGCCTGAGCTACTCAATACTGGAGAAAACCTTTGCAGGCAGGAAGCTTATAATATATCTTCTATATCCCACTTCTTATGGGCTCCAGGTTGCTCTCTGAAGTATACAAAATGGAGGGCTAGTAAAGAGAGAAAAAAATATCTTTCTATGTTTGAAAAATTAAGAAAGAGATGATTAAGAATTGAGAAAAGCATGTTTAGCTTAGATATTCAACAGCATTTCTCCTGCTTGTGAGCAAACATAATAGAAGTGAGAAAGTTTTTCAGAAGTGCCCCAAGCAGAGGCACATAATGTAGGTGCCTCTTCAATCCCATGAATATCACCACTCTAAAACAAATACATGTTAAATGTAGCAAAAAATGTATATGGGATAAAAAGCATACAATTTGTTTTGTGACAAGTGGTATTTAGGTTGAACAGTTTAGAGGAAAAAATGCTGGCATTCAAGAGCTACTATTTGCTTTAAGAAGGAAAAATGACATTCAGACCTAATCATGAGTAATAAAACTTGATACTTGATTGTAGTGGTGCTATCGTCTAAATAAGGAGAGTAGAATCACTCTTGCTGTATTTGCCATTTGACACCAAAATACACCTAACAGTTCAGCCCAACTGAAGCATCTATTATGAAAATTCATTTTGCAAACATTTCCAACTTTGATGCTTTTATTTTCACAAAGGTGCAAATACATAAATAAATAAATAAATAAAAATTGGGGGGGAGATGTTAGGCCTTTCCTAGTATCCTCACCCTCAAAAGGTATAATTATGTAGGCACTAAATTAGAATAATAGAATCATAGAAAATTAGGGTGAGAAGGGACCTCAGGAGGTAATCTAGTCCAACCCCCTGCTCAAAGCAGGACCAGGCCCAACTAGATCATATCAGACAAGGCTTTAGCTTTTAAAAACTTCTAAGGATGGAGATTCTACAACTTCTCTGGATCACCTGTTCCAGAGCTTTACTACCTTCCTGGTGAAAGAGATTTTCCTAATAACTAACTTAAAACTCCCTTGCTGCACCTTCAGACCATTGCCCCTTGTTCTGTCATCTGCCACCACTGAGAACAGTCTAGCTGCATCCCCTGTTGACTTGGGATGTGTGTAGATGAAATGGGGGCCCTAAATTGACTTGGTGGGTTTTTAAAAACACCAGTTCAATTTAGGACCCTTTAAACCTGTGTTGTGTATACCTGTGTAACTGACCTGCCTCTCTGGCAGCGCCGGGGGCGGGGGCGGGGAGGGGCAAGCTGCTGGCAGGCGGAGCGGTCCCTGGGCTGCAGAGTGGGGTGGTGCTTCTCTTTGCAGCAGCAGCGCCCCCCCCCCCGCCAGGCAGCACCTGCCTGCAGGCACCTGGCTGGAGTGGTCCCAGGGGACACCACAGCTGCAGAGGGAAGCACTGGACCCCATGCAGCTCAGGCATGCAGGCAGGCTCCAGGGGAAAAAAAAAAAAAAGATCTGCCTTTCTGCTTTCTTGGGTGGAGCCTGCTTTCCTGGACTGCTGTCAGGCTGTCTGCACAGGCTTCCTGCAGAGCCCCTGAGCTGCACAGAGACTGGTGTTTCATTCTGCAGTTGTAGGGCAGCAAATTAAAACTCCTCAGAGGAGTTTTAGTTTGCTGTGCCCTAAGTCATTTAAGGTCATTACGCTGCTGGATTTGCTCCTGTGGCTTGAATTTCTGCACAATATGCCGCCAACACATGCAAACACCAACACCAGTAAAGCGGTATGAAAGCAGTTAACCCACTTTAAAGTGTCGAGTACACATGCCCCTCATTTCGTCTACACACGGCTTTGTTCTGTTGTTTAAAAAAAAATTTTCTAGCAAATGTTTCAGAAGTTGGTCAGTGTATCAATCAAATGTGTTTCCCCCCACATAATGCTTTAGTAATGAACATCTTGATGAGGGTGAGACTGGAGATGAAATACACACATGTTCACAATACTGGGTGTGCTGGAGGGAGGACTGCAGTGAAATCCCCTTTGATGCCACTTGTCTGGCCACTGATAATAGTGACAACATCTCTTCAATTAGTACGCACTTGCTGTTTGGTTGCTAGATCTTTGTAAATGTTGATCTTATGGCTCTTCTCTTAGGACAGAATGGAGGTTTTTACTGCAGCGTGCACAGTGAATAAAAGGAATCCCTATATATAATTAATATTTCTGGAGTAATCAGAATATGATGTGATTAAATGATGTTATGGACTTTATACAGGTCTTCTAACCCTGGAATATATTTCACCTGTAACATTTCCTACTACATTTACACAAATTTCCTACTGGCATTTACACAAATATAAGATGACTGAATATAAGACAACCTCCCAATAATTAGATTCAATATATGGAAAAATTAAAATTCATTATCATTTTCCAGGTATAGAAACTAATTATCAGAGGTTTGCCTTGAATTTGTTCTCCTCTTACTGCTAGATCAGGGAAAATAAATCTGGGAGGTCAGGTAGCCCTCTTGACCTTTGCCTCTCAACTTTTTCTCTCAGAAAACTCCCTGCAAACTTCATTGGTCCCTGGTGCCACATTTACATGTGCACCTCACACCTCAACATGTTGAGCTGGATTGGAACAGCCCTGGCTGACACAGGGCACAGGGAATCAGCTGTGACCCAGCTCAACATGCTACCGAGGGGCTGGCTGGGGCATGAGGATGCTCCAGTGTGGTGCTATCCAGAGTGGTAGCCCCCTGTAATGAAGCACCCTTGTGCCCCAGCCAGCCTCATCAGTGTCTACACATGTTTTGCAATGGACTAAATCACACCTCCACAGGATAGTACTTGTGTTTACAAGTACTAACCTATGGCACTGTTTATTAGTTTACTGCAGCCTTAAAATAACATACCTGTTATAGACAAATGACTACAGGTACCAGTTAATTCCTCCAGACTTACCTCATCCAGAAATTATGTATTTTCCTTTTTTTTTAAATTAATGCAAGGTTTAGCACAGGTACTCCATAAACACACTTTTAGGAAGCACTTCTGTACCTACTTCTGTAACAAGAAGCCCCTTCTTGTCTGCACCCCCTGTTCTGTGCATTTCATTTTCCTTCTGAGTATTGGCAGAGACCTAGCACACTCACTGCATGGATGTGGCAAGGCTCAGCGCAAGTCAGAAAGCTGCAGTGGCTTTCTGTAGGAGATACCTACAAACTACAGCTACATATCGATTGAGCTAAGTGTCACTAAAGAAATCAAAAGAACTAAAATATCCACTTCAAAGACTGTAAATATATCCTTCTGCTAATCTAACTCACTTATGTCTCCAGCAGCCTTTGATCCTCACTACCTCACATTGCATTTTGATATATTTCTCACAGTGCATTTTTATATTTCATCTGTCTCATCTTTACTATGGCATTTTGTATTTTATATTTTATACTTTTAAAACCTTTAAGGAATGTACTCCTTACAGAGTGAAGTTACACCCTAGAACACTGTTAAAAACTGCATTGCAATTGTAATTGTAAAGTGATAAAATCTGCTATATTGGGTTGGTCCCTTGAGTGAATGTGAGTATGTATGAGTCAGTAGGACAAAGCAAGAGCCTCTGGCTGTTAATTGAGCATAGCCTAGCCAGAGGAACTTACCATCACAAAACTCTACAAGCCATTTTAAGCTAATCAATCCACCTGGAATCTACAGCCATTGAATCAATCAAGTCAAGGGTGGACTCCCAAAACTACACCATTGGGCGAAACCCCCAGTGACTGTGACTAACAGCAGCCATGTACTACTCAAGACCCACCTGAACAAGTGACCTTGGGATTGGGCAGCCAAGATGATGCTGGGGGATCACACAAGTCTGCCAGAAAGGGATAAAAAGCAATGAAGCGTGACCCTCAGTGGTGCCCTCTCATCCAGCACCTGACCTACCAAGACAGAAGGACAAGTGGGCGACCCCCTTCTGGAGGAGCCATCGCCTTGAAGGAAGCTGATCACCGACAGCAGACTCCAGGGCCTTGGATAGGTATGTATACTGATACTAATAACTACAGCAGCTATTATATTCTATACTACATGGGTTTAAAAGAGTGAGCGTGTATGTGTGTGCGTGTGCACGCTAAGGTGACCAGTACCCCTCATAACTCAAAGTTTACATTTATGATTTAATTGGTAATTTCACATCCTGTACAATAAATTAGAATTTATTATGATCTTGTGAGTTGGTCCTTTGTAGCCAACATATGTATGATACAAACTGGGTGCATCTACATGTGCAATTAGTGTAATGCAATAAACTCTGGCACAGTTTGCACCAGTCAGATGCTTCCAGGTGCAGTGTTCATACATACACCCAGGACTGCAGAATGTTGAGCCAGGACAGAGCAGCCCTGGGCTGACAGGGAGTCTGGGGAGGGGTGTCAGCCCTGGGGTCCAGGTTGCGGAGTGGCTGGCTGGGGCATAAGGGCACTACAGCGTGGGGCTAGCCAGCAGGCAGCACCTGCATTTTAACACCCTCATGCCCCAGCCAACCTCTGTCACAGTCAACGCGTGCATTTGATTGCACATAAGTATGCTGCCAACAGTACTATCTTATGGCAGAGTTAATTTACTACACCCTTATACCGGGGCATGAGTAGACTGTATTGCTTTACTATGGAGCTAATTAGTCTACTCTACAGTAAAGCGCATGTGCAGATGCAACAACTATGCATGATATCCAAAATCCAAAAGGCTCACGATTTACCATGTAACTAATTGAGCTGAGCCCCAGCAGAATCAGCAGCATTTCAAGCCATGATGACCACACAGCTCAGCACTGCTCATTATGTGTGTATATTCTAGATACACTGCACAAAGGATCCATGTGCTAATTAGCCCTTGAACAGTGTGTTCTTATCATGAATCCTGGGATCCTCCAAAAATGTATATGTAGATAAGGTGCAGGGCAACTTAGTCCTAATCATATGCAGCAGGATTAGAGAAGGGACAACAGAGGGATTTTGAGTGAACTATTTGGGGCCCCATTTGGAAAAGCTTTTCAGACATGTAAGGCTGAAGAAACAGGAATAACTGGAAATGGAAAAGAAAGGCACAGCTCAGCTGTGGAAGGGAAGTTGAGGTGTATTCAATGTTGTGGCTCACCATGTCTTGAAAAGGATTCAGCACTGAAGGGGACTGCATGCAATGAATACTACCATGTTTTATCCAGGTGGATACCACAAATCTATTCTTATGGGAGGTTCCCATTAGCAACTTGGCTTTTTTGTGCCCCAACATCATCAGGAGGCCAAGAAGGTTGTGATAGTGGACATAACAATCCCCTTTGAGATCTGATGCCAAGCCTTCACTGATGCCTGGGCTCACAAGCAGGAGAAGTATGCCCCACTGGCCAACAACCTGAGAAGCCATGGCTACAACGTGATAGTTGATGTGCACATTGTGGGAGCACTCAGAGCCTGGGACCCCAGCAACAAGAGCATCCTACGTGCCTGCTGCATCTCCCACTGCTACTCCAAGCTGATGTGGCACCTCAGGGTGTCCAACACCATCTGCTGGTCCTGCAACATCTATGTCAAACACATCATAGGCCAGCACCAGTACATCAACCCCACCAGACTGACTGCCACCGAACTGGACCAGACCCAGAGGGGATTGCTTCAACTCCCCCCTGCACCTGATGGACTCTGAGAGCCATTCTCAAACACAGACTACTCCACTCCACCCAGCAATGACCCCCACTACAGGACCCCATGGACTGAGTGACCTCTTTGTTCAATTCACCCCCTCTACCATTGTGGACCTTTGAATGGGTTTGTTTGTATCTATGTTCTTTTCTCTCTTAGTGTGATGACTGCCTCCCTCCTCTTTCCTCACCTTGCCTCCCACTCCCAGGCTTAGATGGTTACATTGTATTTATGCAACCTAGCTGTGATCCCCTTTTCACACTCATCCCTCTTACATTAGTCCCTTGCTTGGGTACTCTGTATTTTCCTAATGGTCTTGTAATTTGTGTTCTATTATTCTTAACATTTTCTAATAAACTTAAATCTGTTTTTGGCATCAAGGGGAGGGTGTCACAGCTGGCTCTGGCCTGCCCCGTGCTGGCCAGGTATTTCAGTACCTCCTGTCCTGGTGCCAGTTTCCTGAGGAGGGTACACCCTCCTGTTTTGTTTTTGTTTGTTTTTTTAAGGGCCATGGGAAAAAAAAGGCTCTCAGTATTTTTGGCACCAGGGGAGGATGTCAGAGCTTGCTTCAGTCTCTTGGAGTGCTGGCTTGGAGGTACCAGGCCTGTTGCTCATTCCCGCCTTGGGGAGCAACTGCCAGTTGTTTTTTTTAAGGGCCACAAAAAAAAAAAAGGTTCCCATTAGCATGTTTGTCCATTATGGGTCATGTGTTTCATAGTCATGCTAAGTTTTGGCTATGTTTAATCAACTTCATAGTTGGTTTCCATTACAGAGCATGTGCTGTTTTTGGAACCAATTTAATGCTAGACAGTGTATTTAAGGAAGTTCCTTTGTATGCAAATATAGGACCAGGGGCTTTTGCCCCTGATGCTGATTGAGGGGAGGGGGGCACCTTTTCTTCTATTTGAGTAAATACGGTATATTGACTGGTCTTCATGTTTATCCATGTTTAATTTATTTATACTACTAATGAAAAAGATAATTTCTTCTAGCACACTTACAACTCTCTGTCACATCTAATAAAATCTTGATTATAGTGAATGAAAACTCCATAGCTTCAACGTAAGTACTACTGAAAGGAATGGGAAAGGAGCGCTCAAAGCAAAGTTAAATTTGTTATGAAGCATGAGGCTCTTTTTCTTTTTGACATTTGCCCCTTATTCAATATTGATATAATTATAAACAACTCTTTCCAGCTTTCTTTCTCACTCATTAGAGCTTGCTTTAGCAGGGATTTCAAGTTATTCCTGTTAATTACCTCTTGCTCAGGTTAATAGCTAAAATAAAACAGTGGGTCTACTCATCCACGTAAGGCAAGTAGAAATGGTTTGAAGGACATTTAGTGAAAGTCTATGTGATTTGTATGTGTTATATGGACTACAAACCCTAGACAGGATGGGATTGGTTAAGGAATAAGTGACCATCTGTTTCCTTTCTGTATCAGCGTGGCTTGCATGCTTAACTTACTTTAATATGTTATCTTTGTATGTAAGGCTGTATTTTAGAGGCAAAGTAAGGTGTATTGAACATATGGAAGTACGTGCTTTGAAGTGCTGAAAAAATAACAGACCCGTCTGGTACAAAGGCATGAGTTCAAATATATTCACACATAAATATTGTGCTTTAAAAATCCATTCTTATCTACAACATATACAGGCACAGATTTTTATTTTACTCCTCCCCCTACAGAGTGGGCATGGTGGTAGAATATTTAAGGTGTCTTCCAAAAGATTCAAAGTCGAATTCAAATCTTGGTCTAGACTTGTGCTGAAAGCCATTCCTGATTTACTCAGCTGTAAATTGAGTACCCAGTCATTGAGACAAAGTTTTTATGGGCAGCCAGATATGACTTTAACAACATTAATTCCTTGTGTGTGGTGGCTACAGAAACTGATGTGACTTTACCATGCTAGCCCACTTTGCCTCAAGAGCAATCTTTGGCCTTCTGAGCTCTTATATAAGTACATTGACTTTACGTGAGAGGATGGTCAAAGGTTACCATATTTACTTGAATGCTAGACAAGGTTTTTTCCCCACAGACAGCATGGGGGAAAAAAGATCCTTGTCTTATAATCACATACAAGGAAACCTCAATAAATACCTTATCTGTCATTAAACTGCTGCTAAAAGCAGCATATGCTCAGCAATAGAACTCAACCATGAAGTTGATTAAATGCAGCTACTACTGAGCATGACTATAAAACACATGGTCTAAATAGGGTGAGCATACTGATGGGAGCCTACTGCAAGAATAGGTTACTGCACCCCATCTAAATAAGATATATGGTAGTGCCCATTGCATGCAGTCCATCTCAACACTAACTCCACCTGGACCCATCAACCACCCCCTGATCCCATCAGCTCCTCTCCCCTCCCCACACAAGCTACTTATTTCCAGCTGCTAGACCCTCTTCTGAATGCACAGCTTAGATTTAGGTAGCTTAAGCTAAGCTGCCTGAACATGAACCAGGTCCCATGGGTGTTTATTCTGTCTGTCTCTGTCTCAGACACACACACTGTGTGCATCTACAGGTGCACATTTATTGTGCAGTAACCAAAATTACTGTGCAGTAACTAAAAGTTACTGGGCAGTACAAGCACGAATCCACATGTGCATGCCCATACTGCACAGTAAATATGGAAACTTACGCCATCTTGGGCATACATTTGATACCTGCATCATGCATTTACCAGATTTATGCCCAATTTGTTACTGTGCAGTAAGGCACATGTAGCATGCTACTGAGCAGTAACCTTGTGTGTGTGGACTGATTTGGGACTAATTTTAGTCTCAAGCCAGTCCACAGACAGCATTACTGAACTTTAATGTCTGCATGTGTAGACGGTGGCCTAAATCTGTCTACTGTGCAGTAAATTACTGCACAGTAAATTTAACGTGCAGTAAATGCATGTGTAGACATGCCTGCTGTCTAGTACTCTTCCTTGGTCACAAAACACAAAAAGAAATTACTTCAATTTTGTAGCACTAGCAGAATTTAATTCCTTCTAACATAAACTGACATATACATGCCTTTTTTATGAAGGAAACCTTGACAAAAAGTCATTGGAACTGCAATTAGTCGAAGAAGCCCACCATAGGAAATTTTTCCGAAGTATTACTTCAAGATAGAAATGCTTTATAGCCTCATCATGGCTGAAAGATTTTGGAGAGAGAAAAATCACAGCAATATTTTAGTTTTATTTTTTCTCCTAGTGTTATACTAACAGATTTTTCATAATAAATAAAAAACTCTTTCCAAGGCTCCTTCGTCACCAAATAATAATAATAATAATAATAATAATCACATGCTCCAAGAGAAAATTGGTGAAATTCTGCCCACTTCAAAAAAGCAAAATTCTACTTAACTTCCATTGAGCCAGGATTACAACCAGAATTCAGTGACTTCAGAGTCATAATTTCTATAACCACTGCTGTTGGAGCTTTTAGCTTATTCTCAGCAAGGCTTATATTTTTAGGAGCCACACTAAATGCCTGTCCTGTACCACTGTGCTTCTGCATACATGAAGAAGTTTTAAGTAGGTCAAGTTCTTTTGCACATGATAATAACCATTTTTCTCAATCTGTGGAAATTTCTTAGAAGTTCTTTAAAATAAATCTTTTAAAGATTATTTAAAAGACTCCTTCATCATTATATCTGAAATGATGATAATAAGAAAGCATAATTTACAGCTTGATCTGATAATTTAAAATATCACAGAATACAGAAAGTTAGCAGTGTCCTGTTCTCCTGTCCCTTTCCCTTCTATATAAAATGTTATTTTCACCAGTCCATTCACAGCTTATGACAAAGGTAGATTGTTGCTTATGAAAGTTCATGCCTTTCTGAACCAGTTAGTCTTTAAGGGCTGCTCTACCTTCTGCCTATAGAAAGTTAGTGACTTTAGAATTTAGAGGCTTAGACTAACAGGAGAAACCTAAGCTGAAATGGTAACTTTTTTTTCATACAGTGGTGTATGTGACCAAAAGCAGGCTCAGAGATTGCATGGTGAAAAGCCCTTGAAGTTAAAAGGAATCGTCCCATTGACTCCAGTGGACTACAGCTCAGGCCTCCCCCCAAAAATGTGCTCTTCTAAACATTACTCCTTTACTTCTGCCATGGCACTGTAATAATCACTGCTCTTTTTCCAACACCAGATCTTTGTTTGGTAAGTCCTGCTATAATATTTCTATCTAAATAAATTCCCATTTTAGTCTAATATTTAGAGAATCTTCTCTTTTTCTATTTGTAATGAGTCACGTAAACATATATTATGCTAGGATACGGGCTTAAAGGGTCAGCAATGTTTTAAAAACAGTTGTCAGTCTCAAGTAAAACACCTGGTTATAAAGGGTTTTTTTCTTTTCTTTTTCTTTTTCTTTTCTTTTCTTTTTTCTTTTTTTGTGACATAGTTTCAGTGTCAGTACTGCAAAGGAATACGATTTGTACTCTTCTGCCTGTAAAATGTCCTGTATATAAGAATACAATCACTTAAAACTGTTAGTCTTTAGAAATAAAAATTGAATCCTTTTTCTGACTCACATTTCCATTTTTAACTGACCTTACATCTAGGAGAAATAAACATACTGCAAATAATGAAGAGGTAGCTTTAAAAGACGATAAAGGAATTTACATTATGTTAACACAACTTAAAGAATTGTTTAGAAAGGAAAAATACAATAACTTGCATTTTATAGCTCCAGATTTGCAACTGAAGTTTTAGTGACCTGCTTAGCAGAGCTCTGAATTCATGTGAATCAGTCTTTTAAATCCCAAGTAACATCTCACTCAAAACTGAACATGTAACCTAAGAAAAAAAAAATCCCACATCATTTACTTATTGAGGAATCTTTGGAGCTAGACTGTTCTCAGTGGTGACTGATGACAGAACAAGGAGCAATGGTCTCAAGTTGCAGCAAGGGAGGTTTCGGTTGGATATTAGGGAAAACTCTCTCAGTAGGGGGATGGTGAAGCACTGGAACATGTTATCTACAGAGGTGGTAGAATCTCCATTCTTGGAGGTTTTTAAGGCCTGGCTCAGCAAAGCCCTGGCTGGAATTATCCAATAGGGGATGGTCCTCTGAGCAGGGGATTGGATTAGATGACCGACCACCTGAGGTCCCTTCCAACCCAAATTTTCTGTGATTCTATGAATCAGAAGATTTCATAAACCGATTTCAAATCTTGAAACTAACTAAGCTACTGAAACAATAAAATTATATGCAGTGGGCTTAATGAGAACATCCCTTTTAATCTTATTCAAGCAATTGACATGTTAACTAACAAAAAGAAGTGGAGGAGGGGGAGAAATTAAGACTTGAAAGAACAATTCAGTGTTTGGGCTATCTCAGGCATCAGATTGAAGGGAAAGACCAGGTACAGGCAGTGAGCCCCAGACAGTACTTGAAAGTGGTAGGTACCTGTTCATGTGTTTTGAACGCTAGAGAACAAGCTTAAAAATCAGCCAGCTATTTGCTGAGTAAGCATAGGCTAAAAATTCTAAAACTGAGCTTCTGGGAAGCTATCTCCTCATCAAGAGCAGAAGTCAATACGCTCATAAAATATAAAGCAGATGTGACAATAAAGGCTCCCCTGTTATATATAGCAAATACAACAAAATAGCTTTAGGTCAGCATGGAATTGGTTTAATGTGGCATGGCAGAAAAGATCACATTTGTTCGATAGTGATTATTTCAGGCACGGTTTTACCTCATCCGTAAAACAAATCATTTTTCAAAAATATATGTGAAACAGTGAAGGTGTCTTTAAAATGGTGCCAGAAAATACATGTTGTAGTGATTAAAGTTATAATTTGGAGACACTACCTTACTTAGACTACAGAAACTGGGAACTGGAAGATAGTGCCTCAATTAGAGGAACTAGCTAGTTAGAACCAGGCAAAGGATCCACAGTAGCTTGCCACAGCTCTACAATAAAACTTGTTGTTTTAGTTCCTCTCATTCATCTATGCCTGTGTTTACTGTACCCAGTGATTACTACCTACATGGTATTAGAAGTGGCAAATGAGAAAGAACCTGATAGAATTTGGATTCCAAGCTGAAACAGAAGTTGGAAACCGAGAGCAAATGGAACAACACAGCCACATGGAAGGACATCTATAAGTGATCCTTGTAGGTTAAAGGACAGTTAGTCGTGGAGGTTTTGCAGCCTCCACCTGCCCTTTTGATATCAGGTAATATAGCAGAGGACTGGAGGGCATTCAGATAGAGCTTTGAGTGGTACCTACCTGCCACAGGGGTGGAAGAGAAAAATGTCAAAGTCAAATCCTCAATCTTTCATATTTTGAGGGAGGGGGGGAGCCTTGGTTGCTTTATAACTTCTTTATTGTGAAAAAGGTCAAAATGTGAAATTAAGTGTAACACTGTCTAAATTTGAGGACTACTACAGGCCAAAAAAGAATGAGACTCTTGCAAGATACAGCTTTTTCATGTGCAAACAAACAACAGAAAAAAGTATAGATCAGTATGTTACTGAATTAAAGAGACTAAAAACTGTGATTTTGGGAACTTTACAAAATCTCTGACTAGAGCTAAGTTTATGTGGCACAGCAGACACTGTATTACAAGAAAGGCTCTTGCATGAAGGAGATCTGTCCCTAGAGAATATGCAGAGCAGCAGAAACTGAGAAGGTCCAGGCTGTGGCCTTCTAAATAATGTGGCCAGAAAAAAACACCTCACCACATGGACTTTTCAGCTGGTAAGAAGCTACGTCAAGGTGGAATTGTTCTTTGGCGGGGACAGTGATAGCTCATGGAGCCAGTGTGGAAGACAACATGGCCCCAAACATTGTGCTGTATTTGGAAAGCCCTGTTTTAACTGTATCAAGCCCTGTTTTAACTGTACCACTTTGTCAAGTGCTGCAGATCCCAAACATTAAAACCCCAAGTGCACACAGTTGAGAGCATACCAGGAGAACTGTATACTGTTATGGTAGAATCAAGCAAAATCAATGAAGAAGAACTGGATTTTGCCAATGGGAGTACAAGGAACCATGGTTTCATTTAAATTGGACACTGGCGGTCAAGTTAATATTTTACCCAAGCATGAAACTGAAAACCAAGTGAGTCCAACAAACAGCTTCCAATATAACTGTAAAATATATAAACTCTCATATGCCTGAGGAGGTGATACCATTTTGGGTCTGGTAACTTGCAAGAAAGTAAATCCAGTTAAGTGTGTGCAGTAAAAGAAGACACAAATTTGTTCCATAACACAGAAAGCAACCATGAGGCAACCTTATGAGAAAAAATGTACCCACAGACACAATTGCAAATCCTGTCATGCCTAAAGAGGAAATCAGCCTCAGCGGTTGGTAGTGAATGAACTTTGTGCTATGTGCAGAAGTGCAGCTGCTAAGAGTGTAAGCCAAATAGATTCCAGTATAATGACTCAAGTCTATCAAGATTTGGAGGAAAAGCTCCCTACCAAAAGCAAATCAGAAACTTGATCTGATACTTTATCAGTCTGAGAAGTGAACTCTCTTGAAAACTCATAGGGTACAGATAGGTGTTACAATTAGGCTGACCTAACTAGGGGTAGGTCAATCCAAATGCCCAATTGTGTAAGTATGCAGAGGGCTTGAATAACCCAAAAATGGTGCACCTGATTTAAGTTATTCACCTGAGGAGGTGAAATATATTAAATTGATCTTGTGAACATTTGTATGTATTCGCAGCACAGCCCTGGGACTGGGAAAGGCCAACCATTTGCACCAGTCCCAGGGGTTCACAATTCCCACCTCCCAACCCTGACTGGGATATATTTAGCCCCCTCCCCCCAATTCTCCCCACATAACCAGGCAATGTCCCCCCACCCTCCCAGGCCCCATCAAACTCCTCAGGGACTCAATGAATCCTTGCAGACCTGCTAGCCCCCTTGCTGATTCTGCCTGCCCCTCTTCTCACTGTGAGTTACTTATAACAGTTTCCCCACATGACTCCTAGCACTGGTGAATGGCTGCATGCACTGCTCCCAGTCAACATTTACATGGCTTAAAGCCATGTGAACTTAGACAGGGTATGATGAACAATGATATGCACCCATATGGTGCATCTACATGTGCATATTAATGTGCCACAATACATGTTGGTGTTTATTGCTCCTAGTCACTGCGTTTACCCATGCACCTGGGACCGCATTTACCCATGAACCTGGAACCAAAGTTAATCCAGGTCATACCAGCCCTGGCTGGCAGGAAGATCAGAAGATCATCCTGCCAGCCCGGGGTGCTCCAACATGACTAAACATGCTGCAGAGGGGCTGGCTAAGGCACGAGGGTGCTCCAGTGTAGGGCTAGCTGGCAGGCAGCCTCCATACTGAAGCACCCTTGTGTCCCAGCCAGCCCTTCCAGCATCTATACATGCACTGCTGTGGAGTAAAAAATGTTGCTTGGAGTAAAAATTATGCAGAGTTTATTAGTTTACTCCCACATAATAGCCCTAATAGTCCTGCACATGTAGACTGCAGAGATGTTTACTGTGAAACTAATTAGTCCACTCAGCAGTAAATGTTCTGTGTAGACATGCCCATAGTAACTTGCTAAAAATGCTGCAGAAAAAGGAAGAATAGGACAATAATATTCACTAGGGCTGTGCAAAACTTCAGCAGCCCTTTTGTTTTGGAGGTGTTTCGGCCTGTTTCGGCACCCAAAACACCAAATCAGAAATGAAATGGAAGGCTCTGAAACATCTCCAAAATGAAACAGCCATCCAAAACTTTTTGGAATGTTTCAGATGTTTTGGAATGTGTTGGAGGTGGGCTTGAGGGGAAACAAGCTCCGAAGAGGGAGGGGGAAGAGGGAGGGAAGAACCGCTCTGATATTGACATCTGTAGCTAGCCAGCGTCTGCATTCTGTCCCTGAGGTTCCTTCCAGTCTCAGTGCTCTGGGGGACGGATGGAGAAGAACATATAAGGCCACCTGTAAACAGCTCTCTGCCTTTTGTGAAATCCGTCTCTTGCAGCATGAGCAGCAGAGCACAGCATCTGAAGGATCTAGGCTGGTAGCACTCAATCGTCTGTTGCTACCAAGTTGTAGCCAGCCATTAGCCAATCCTTTCCATCTTACCCTTGCCTATCATCCCTATTGTTAATTTCTTTCAAATATTTCTTCCCCAAAAATCCTGTTATCTATCCTTTTGATTTTTTTTCACCCTGAATAAAAAGAAAGCTGTGCTTTGCCTGGCAGTGTCTCATCACTGTGCAGGAAAGCACTACACAAGTACAGCACACAGACACACATTTTCCAGCACACCAAACATGAAGCATGCTGGAAGGGCAGGTACCAGATCTTCAGGCAAGGGAGTGAGAGGGGGAAGAGGGAGAGCTGTAAGTCCCTCCCCCACCCCACCCCACTCCAACCCACCCCACCCTAAACCTAGATGCACCCTCTTCCCTAGCAGTCATGAGACTTCTGTTGCTAGTGGCAGCAAGGAGGTGGGGGCAGTGTCTGCACCTGCACCAACTCCAGTAACACCAGCTATAACAATAACCCCCAGGACCACCAGCATGACAAGCACCAGCATGGCAGTCTCCTCTACCCCAATTTCAGTTCCCAGCCTGAGCCTTCCAGTGCCAGAGGAGAAGCTGGGAGCTCAATGCCATAGCCAGAGAAGTTCTGGGGAAGGAGGGAGAATCTGAGTTTGTGCTCTGAAGTTCCCCTACAGCCAGGTCTCTGTCCCCAGAAACATCTCAGAGGAGGTTGAGGTTGTGAAGGAAAGTGGCTCAGCTGAGTCAACTCCTCCTGTTGTTGTGCCTCTGCCTGCTGAGAAGGGAGATAAGGCAGGATCCGCACCTGCACCCGCCCCCCAGAAGCAAGTGAGTAGTGTAGTATAGGTTCATTTTGAGGTGGCAGGTGATCCCACATATGCTATCTGCCTGCACTACTGATGCCAGGCCAGCCAGGACAAGGATGAGAAACATTTCAGCACCATGGGGATTCTGATGCATATCAGGAGGCACCACTCCCTTGCCCTTGCTCCTTCTCAGCCTGGCATCAGTGGGAGTGTGCCCAAAGGGAAGTCTACCTCTCATTCCAAAGCCCCCATCCCCCAGAAGGCAGGCCAGCCTGGACCAGTGGAGGAAAGGTGGAGGAAAAGGGGGGCGTATTCCAAAGGCAAGCAAGGTCACCCAGAGCATGAGGGAGATGCTCTGGATGGCCAGTCCTTCTTCTTAGTTGAGCGGCCAGGGTTCAGGTGGCTCATGGCACTCATGGCCCCATCATACCATGAGCTTGCACACACCACTTTCAGCAGGACGGTGGTGCCCTCCCAGTATGAGGCATGCAGGGAGTACTTGAGGAAGGAGCTGTGCAAGGCAGGTCCACAGGTGGCCTTGCACTTCACCTTGGACATTGGCAGCAGCTGGGGTGGAGATCATGCCTATCTCTCCCTCACAGGGCACTGGTGCAATCAGTCAGGCCATTGGTGGGTGGAGGTGATGAATGAGTTCCACACAGCAATGGATATCATGGGAGCCATGAACCGCAGGGGTGGCTTGTTGAGCAGGATAAGCTCACCCGCAGGTTCATGGTCACCAACAATGGGGCTAATATGGTCAAGGCAGTCCATGATGCCAACTTTGGTGGCATCTGCTGTGTGGCACACAAGTTCCACCATGTAGTTAGGGATGTTTTGGAGGGAGACAGGGCTGCCAATGATGGTGCCATTAGAGCCAGCCAGTTCATTTCAAAATGCAGAAAGGTGGTGGATTACTTCCACCAGAGTATCAAGGGGGAGAAGATTTGCTGCAGGACAAACAGGGAGAGTTGAGCATCCTACAGCATAAAATCATGCAGGATGTGGAGACTTGGTGGAACTTCACTTACCTGATGCTCAAAAGTCTGGTCCAGCAACAGAAGGCCATCCATGAGATGGCCTTGCTCAAGGCCTCCTCCCTAAAGGGCCACAACCCAAAGAGGAGGGGAATTCAAGATGAGTGCTTGCCCCTTAAGGGAGCAATCCTAGATGTGCAAGCAAAGTCTATCCCATCTCGGAGGAAAGGCAGCAAAAGGGCACAACAGCCCCCTTGGCTTTCCAGGGAATGAGAAGACCTCCTGCATCTTAAAAGGAAAGACAAAGGATGGAGGACTGGAACCACCAACACAGAGGAATACTCTGCTCTGGTTTGGACCTGCAGAGAGCAAACCAGGAAAGCCAAGGCTGTGATGGAACTCCAGCTAGCTAGAAATATCAAGGACAATAAAAAGGCCTTTTTCAGATATGTGGGGAGCCAGAGGAAAAGCAAGGGCAACATTGGACCCCTGCTAAACCAGATGGGACAACTGACAACCAGTGCCCATGAAAAAGCAAACTTGCTTAATGGGTACTTTGTGTCAGTTTTTCACCAGTCCCATGGGATGCCCCTGCCCACTCTGGGTCAGGGAAGCCCAGGTGAGGGAGATTGCTTACCCTCCATTGAAGCTGACCTTGTGAAGGAATACCTTGACAGGCTGGATAACTTCAAGTCAGCCAGCCCTGATGATTTACATCCAGGGGTACTCAAGGAGCTGGCTAGCATCATAGCTCAGCCCCTGGCATGGATCTTTGAGAACTCATGGTGCTCTGGAGAAACGCCTAAAGATTGGAAGAAGGCCAATGTAGTGCCTATCTTCAAGAAAGGGAGGAAAGTGGATCTAGCAAACTACAAGCCCATCAGCCTGACCTCTGTCCTGGGGAAGGTCTTGGAAAAGATTATCAAAGAAGCCATCCTTAACAGACTAGCTGAAGGCAATATCCTGAGGGATACCCAGCATGGGTTTGTTTTGGGTAGGTCTTGCTTTGCTTGACCAGTCTCATTTCCTTTTATGACCAGGTGACTTATCACCTGGACAAGGGGGAAGAGATCGGTGTTGTATATCTTGACTTTAAAAAAGCCTTTGATCTGGTATCCCATGATCACCTCTTGGCTAAACTGGCTAACTGCAGCCAGGATCTGGTGAACCAGGGTGCCCCAAGGGATGACAAGATCAAATGGTCACAAACTCCACCACGACTGATTCAGGCTGGACATAAGGAAGAACTTCTTTACTGTCTGAGCCCCCAAGGTTTGGAATAGGCTGCTGCCAGAGGTGGTTCAAGCACCCATTTTGAATGCCTTCAAAGCACATTTGGATGTTTACCTTGCTGGGATCCTATGATCCCTGCTGACTTCCTGGCCCTGGGGCAGGGGGCTGGACTCGATGATCCTTCGGGGTACCTTCCAGCCCAAATGTCTATGAAATCTTTGAAATCTAAGGGGATTGGGATCAGCAGCCCCCTTAACAAAACAGCATGGGATACCATCTCCCAGATCCTCAGCCACCAGGAGCCTCAGAACTCAGCCTCAGAACTGGTAATGCCTTCCTCAACCAGGTGATCCCCATAGTGAGGGAGCTTCAGAACCAAATGGAGAAGTTCCAGGGGACAGATGTTCCTGGCTGGAGCAATCCCCTGTCACCAGAAGTGTAGGCAATGGTGAAATGGCTGAAGGAGGGGATCAAGAAATAGCTGGATCTGTTGTGGTCTAGTATGGTCCATGTGCTGGTGGCCATGTGAAACCCAATAGTGAAGGGGAGTGTGTGTGCCAGCAAAACCCTGGATCACTGGATGGAGGTACTGGTGAACAGAGTCAAGGAGGCAGAAGGGCAGAAGCAGGGGACATGGAAGAGGGGGAACCAACATGCCAGCACTCCATTCACCAGCCAGTCTGCTCTACCACAAGTCCTGCCAATGCTGGGGTCCATGTTGGGGTCCATGTTGGGGTCCAGAGGTACCAGACCCCAGCATCAGGCAGGTAGTGCTAAGGCCTTTTGTGACTACCTATCTCACTGAGGATATGGAGCTGCTGCTCTGCAACACCTTGGCTTACTGGGGAAGCTGCAGCCAGATGTGGCTGGATTTGGCCACAGTTGCCCAGGAACACCTGTCCTGTCCACCAACCTGTGTTCTGAGTGAGAGGGAACTCACTCAAACCAGCATTGCTGGTGATGTTCTGACACCACACTGCACCTCCTTGGATCCTGGTTTGGTAGAGCAGCAGGTGTTCCTCAAGGTGAACCTCCCACTGCTGAGGTTCCCCAAGCTCCAGGTGCAGAAGGAGTAAGTGCCACCCTCCTCACTCCATCCACACCAATTTCCTTTTTATTTATTTTTTTAAACCATTTAATGTCCTGCTCTCAGAGCTGGAGGCAGTACTCACTTTATCACCAGCCAGCAGGGGAAGAACATCTCCCTGCTGAGCTTCCATGCCAAGACAAACTTGGAGGTATGGGCTGGGGCTATGGAGAAGGAGGAGACCCCAGGCCCTGGGCATGCCCTAAAATTGTACCCTTCCAGGGTCAGGAGGACTGGTAGGACTGTCAGTGGTGTGGCAGCCCCCTGAAATGCCAGGACCACAAACCTCCATAGTGAAAGGTGGGTAGGAGGTGCCTTATAACCTCCAGCCACCACATGCACACACAGTCATGGCTAGGGAAAGCCTGGGTTTTTAAGATCTTTGAGAGGCCTTAGGCTTGCTGGTTGCAGTGGAGTTGTAAGGCTCTGGCTGAGCATAGCTGCCTGGGATGCCATCTGCAAGGCATGAGCCGCAGTGAAGGGAAGGTACAGAGCTGTGGAATGGGTGTCACCCCTAGAGATCGGGGGCCTAAATGGGCAGTCTTCTTCCTGGGTAACATCTGAATCAGTTTTCCGTCAAGGTGTGGCAGGAGAAGAAGGAGTGGGCAGTTGGCCCAGAAACAGGTGGGTGGGCCAAGATCTAACCAGCACTGGAAAGCCCCCCTGTTACAGGTGACCATCCCTGCTGCATTCATCACACTCTACCTTACACACAAGGAAGATGAGGTTTTTTGGGTCAATCTGATATCTTTTAATAGATCAACTGAAGAGTTGGAGAAATATATCTTAGCAAGCTTTCAGGTTTAAAAACTCAAAAGCCTGTCAGTGAAAATGTAAATTGAGATGCCAGGGGGGTGAGAGACATGTGGAGGGGGGCAGGGGAAGGGAGTTGTAGCAGGTAAAAGTGGAGAGGTACCAGGGGAGTCAGATGTCAGGCAGGTTATAGTGTGTCATAAATCCAATGTCTATATTGAGTCCATGAGTTTCTGTATCTAGGATTTTGATGAAGTGAAGTTTATAGGCTCGTCTGTGAAAGGTGGTTTGTAAATTCCCTTTGAGGATTAGGCCTGAGAGATTGGAGACAAAGTGGCTTTCTTGTGAAAAATGTGCCCCCACAGGTAGTTGGGTATTCTTATCTGTAATAGATTTCCAGTGTGCATTCATTCTGGTGAACAGTTGTTGCTTGGTGTCTCCTGTGTATTTCCCATTAGGGCATTTGGTGCACTGGAAAAGATATATAATGTTTCTGGAGGTGCAGCTGTAAGATCCAGGAGTGGTGATGGCTCTGTTGTGGGGTGTAATTGGTTTTGCATTTCTTGCCATGGCATGGTCTGGATCCATTTGGGGTGTTTTGGGCTGTAGGAAGTTTGCTTCTGGTGATGAGATTAGTGAGGTCCAGTGCTTGTTTGAATTTACAAACCATTTTTCACAGATGAGCCTATGAACTTCACTTCATCAGCCTCCTGGATACAAAAACTCATAGACTCAATATAGATATTAGATTTATGACATGCTACAACTTGCCTGACACCTGATTCCCCAGGTACCTCTCCACTTTTACCTGATTGCTACATTCCCCTCCCTCCCTCCCCCACCAACCTGCCATCCTCTGATACCTCAATTTACATTTTTACTGACTGGCTTTCTTGCCCACAGTCCAGCCTGTGGCTTCCATCCAGGCAGAGCATGCACCAATTGCAGATGCTTCTTCAGCCTGACAAAGGGTTTTTAAACCCAAAAGCTTGCTAAGATGCATTTCTCCAACTGTTCAGTTGGTCTAATAAAAGATATCAGAGGGACCCTGACCCGTGCTGGGGCCAGGATCCAAAGGGGGTCAAAGGGCCAGGGGCCACCCTGAAGAATGCCCCAAGCAAGAGGCTTGGGATTCTGACTGGTCTGAAGGTGGGACAAGGCCTAATGGGGAGCCAAAGGTCCCAGAGAGGGACCACAGCTGGAGGCAGTAAAGGATGACGTGTGTGAGATATGGGCCTCAGCATTAAGGGAGGTATGGAGGTATGGAATGGATGTCACCCCAAAACACCTAACTGGACAGCCTCCCACCTGGGAAACATCTGAATCAGTTTTCCATCAAGATGTGGCAAACAAAAGAGTGGCGGGCAGTTGGCCCAGAAACAGGTGGGTGGACAGATATCTAACTGGCACTGGGAAGGCTCCCTGTTACAGGCTACCATGCCTGATGTTTTCCTCCTGCTGCACCTTAACACACACACAAAGTCACACATCACGAGTTTTGCTCTGAACAGTTTGAGGTGCAGTTTCACAGAAATCCCTGCACCTATCTGCTTGAAACCTGGCAGGCTTCATGCCCTGAGAAGATCAGCAAAACAGCACTGAAACTCCAAAACAGATTCGGCCTAATTGAAACAACAGTGATCCGAAACACTGAAATGAATCACTGTCCCTCCAAAATGGCCGAATCTGAAACTGAATCGAAACATAGCTGTTTTGCACAACCCTAATTCTCCCGCTGTACTTGACCTTGGTGAGGCTGCAGCTGGAGTACTGCATCCAGTTTTGGGCTCCACAATTCAAAAGGGATATGAAGAAGCTTGAGAGAGTGCAGAGAAGAGCCACGCGCATGATCAGACGTCAGGAAAATAGACCTTATGATGAGAGGCTGAGAGCCATGGGGCTATTCAGCCTGGGAAAGTGCAGGCTTAGGGGTGATCTGGTGGGCACCTATACGTTTATCAGGGCTGCTCATCAGGATCTGGGGGAACGACTGTTCACCAGAGCCCCTGAAGGGATGACAAGATCGAATGATCACAAACTCCACCGTGACTGATTCAGGCTGGACATAAGGAAGAACTTCTTCACTGTCTGAGCCCCCAAGGTTTGGAATAGACTGCCGCCGGAGGTGGTTCAAGCACCCACTTTGAATACCTTCAAGACACATCTGGAAGCTTATCTTGCTGGGATCCTATGATCCCTGCTGACTTCCTGCCCCTGGGGCGGGGGGCTGGACTTGAAGATTCTCTGAGGTCCCTTCCAGCCCAAATGTCTATGAAATCTATGAAATATTCACTTCAGAGTAAAGTGTTTATAACCTTTTCTTTGTAGATGGCTCTTAATTGCTTTTTGTGTGAACTGATTTTTGTACTTATTAAGAGGGAAGATGTAGTAACAGAAGTTAGAATTTAGAGTACTGATGCTCCTCTTCTTGGCCCCATGGACCAAATGAATGGTGGAGGGCTAGTCAATGGACCTGATCAGAACCTGCATCCTAGCATTGCCTCTGCCTAGGTCTGCATGCTAGGAGGGGCCTGGGACCCTGTGCTGCCCTCACCCAGCCTCCACTCATGCTGGGATTGAGACTCAGGACTCTATGCCACCTCCACTCAGTTCTGCATGCAGGGCTCTGGGACCCTATGCCACTTTTACAAGACTATGCACCTGGGAAATGGGGTCTCCAGGACACCACACTGTCTCCACCAGGTCCTGTTTATAAGTGAGCTCACATCACTTTCCACCAGGCTCTATATGCTAGGATCAGGGCTACATGGTGCCACATGGCATGCTGCCTCCATCCAGCCTCATGTGTAGGAATCAGATTTGGAGGTTTGTGTTCCTGGTGCCAGGCTCTGTGCACTGGGGTCAGGGCCCCAGGGTACTGCCCTGCGTCTGCCCAGCCCTGCATGCTGGGACTGGGCCCTGTGCAGCTCTGTATGCCATATATGGCATGCAGAGCTACAAGCCATGGAGCTCCCTACACATCTGTAGCATTACAAGGTGATGGCCATGGACAAAGGGTTGAGCACCCCTGATTTAGAAATACTCCCTTACAAGGGAGATGGTCCCTCACTTAAGGTAGAGTTGTTTAGAGCAAGACAAAGGATCTTGCTACAGCTCTACAATAAATCTTGTTTTAGCTCTTCTCATTCACTTAGAGTTAGATGACATGGTGAAAAATGTCTGCCCATGTCTCCTCTTGCTTATCATCGAAGCAGTTAATATAATTCTTCCTGTTGTACACAAGGCTAAAGTTCACTGAATCTGCTTTACTATGGTGGCGATCTGATATCCTAAAAAATAGAGGAAATTAGAAAAATGTGTGAAAATTCCAAGCCACTTGTATTTATCATGATTATGTGGAATCTCCTTTCCTTCTCCTCCCCTATTCTCCCACTCCCATAGTAGCCTGTTCTCTAGACTCCCAGAAAGCATATTCTCCAGGCACCTATGCCAAGTAGGGCATTATACATGGTGAAAAAAATATATTCACTTATTTACTCTACTGTACTTCATCATAGTCCTTTTAGTTATGGATTCTGAAGGCTGTCATTGTTATAATCTTAATGCATGTGAGGCAGACAAATTGGAGGAAAACCTGGAAGATAAATATATATATAATGTTCAAATCTTCAAGAATAAAAGAAATAGTAGTTGTGGGAAAAAGGGGTGTTTTGAGTAAGGGCACATATTAATTAACAAATTCCTATGAAAACAAAAGCAGAGTTAAAGGAAATACTCTCAGTGTAAAGGCTATGTATTGGAAAGGAAACATAGTGTTGCCATTGGCCAGTTGAAAAGATACATTTCAACTGGTGACAAAAGATAAAAATTGTGGTTAGCAATGTCTGTTTTGGGGGAGGAGGTTATTTTGTTTTGGTATGGTTTTTTTGCTCCGTCTCTTGAGACAGAAGATTTATCCAGAGCTGTTTTCTGCATTTTAAGGGAGGCAAAGTTATGGTAAGTGTTGAATCCATCTTGGCACATCTTTATTCTGGCACTCATTCTTTGCGTTAGAAATATGTGAGGAGAAGAAAGGAGAGGCTAAAGGCTTTAGAGATAAAGTAGATATCTTGCCAACTTAAAGTCATTCAGCCAGAATGAGCATGACAACAAGAACAAATAGGACTCATTTAACCATTTTAGTACCCTTTTCGCAGAGGATGTAGGTCCACAGAACAGTAGTTGTGCCCATACCACTCTTCTAATATGGTATGGACATTTGGACTGTTGAAGCTTTCTAAAAAAATATGCAATACATTTTTCTTTCAATAGGGCACAAGTGAAGAAAACAAATAGTGGCTATTTATTACATGTTGGCCTTCACCAATGTTCTCAGCTTAACAGATAATACACAAAGTTATCAGAAAAGTTACTTGGCTAGGAGGCTATCATAAAAGTTCCAGAAATATTTAGTTTTCAGAAATAATCTTTATTTGTATTAATCTGATATAACTTTTGTTTATAACAAAAAACAAACAATGCCCCCCCAAACGCAAATAGATCAGATATGTCATTTTTGAGGCACGATAAATGAATATAATTGTTCAAATCTATAGGTAATCTAATCAATGAGTAATTTTAATAGCACTGTAAAAAACCCCTAATAAATAAAGTCATAAATCACTGCATCCAAATGTAATCTTATAAATGAGATGTGGACACACACACATAAATAGGTAAGTGTCATAACTGTCATTGTGAAGAATAGGATTTCCTCAATTTCAGTAAAATCCCAAAATAAGTTGTACTCTGCTTCACTGGCATTTGAAAAGTTCATAGAAAAGCCTATACTTCATGATTTGAAGACTGAAAGTAATGCATAATTAAGTTCTTAAATTGATTATCTAAGCTTTCATTATCCTTCATCCATGGTAGCAATATTGTAAAAGCAGGTCAGTGTGTTAGTGGGACCTCTGAAGATTGATATGGCTGTTACATAGAGCTCAGAAATCGTCCAAAAGTTGTTAGTCATCAGAAGGCCTTGGTGGTACATATGAAATAAAATAAGTCTAAGGTTTGGAGGACTGTTGCCTTTGTTAGAGAAATCACCAGCTCAGTTAGCATCCTACTCTTTTGAAAACCAGAAAACTTTAAAACAAGGACCAAATTCCTAAGAGATGTAACATGATTTCATGAGAAGTAGTTCTTTCTACATTAGGAGTAAGATTTTGAAAACATAATGATGCAAGTAAATGAGCTATGTGTTATCTGGCAATGGTAAAATAAAATTGCAATGGGAAAAAGGCCATTAATTTCAGCTAAATTGTTTCACTTTGCTTGATTTAATCTTGGGGTATAATGCTTGGCCCTGTTTAAAAATGATACAAGCTGAGAAATATATAAAGGAAATGCTGATGTTTAAACAGCCATTATGTAGATATATTTGTTGGTGCTTTTACTGCCAACTTATCTGCACCTGCTTCTTCAGACATCTCTCCCCTAAGTAATCATGAACAGGCAGAGGAGGGATATACGACAGATGAGGACCAATTAATATTAAGCAATAAACTCTGGAGCAGTTAGAGCCAGAGAAAACATCTTCTGGGTATAGCATCTACACATGCGCCCAGGGCAGCAGCAATTTGAGCTGGGGTGGAGCAGGCTCAGGCTGGCAGGCAGTTGTTGCCATCGGCAGTCCCTTGAAATCGAGGATGATAGCCATCACGCTTGATGGGTCCTCAGGTGACTGAGAAGCCCAATTCTGGATGCGCACATTCTTCAGAAATGGGGGAATGTTGTTGCATAGGGAAGTGGGATTTGCAGTCCCGGGTTGGTCTCCTTCTCTTTCCTCCATCGCAACCATTCTGCCTCAGTATCAAGTCGTTGGGCCTCAAAGTGGTGAGTGCCTTAATTAACCAGGTGGTGCCATGCTGAATGGTCAGCAGCTTGTTCCTCCCAGCCGTTGGTGTCAAAGCCTCCATGCTTGAGGGTGACCTTGAGCGTGTCTTTGTACTGTTTCCTTTGGCTGCCCTTTGAGCGTTGGCCAATGGAGAGCTGGGAGAAGAAAATCTGGCAAGGGAGGCATTTCTCAGACATCCGGATGCAGTGGCCTGTCCATCGGAGTTGATTTCTCAAGGGTAAGGCTTCATGGAGGATGCTCGCACTGTACAGGGAAGCACAGGGGATTCAGCCCCAGACTGTGGGTGGTGGTGCTGGGGCTGGCTGGGGCACAATGGTCTGGAACCTGTAGATCCATATGGCTAAAAAGCAGGCAGGAGTCTGCACCCCCGACTGGCTGAGCTAACTGGGTGTAATTGATGTATAGTCACCAGCTACCCATGTGTTTCATTACATCTAATTACTCTGCTGTAAGACACTACTGTCCTTGATGTACTATCTTAAGGCAGGGTTTACTGTGCCCTGATACCAGCATGTGTGTAGATGGTAATGCTTTAAAGCCAAGCTAATTAGTCTAGTCTGCAACAAAGAGCAGGTGTAGATGCAGTCACTGGCCAGTAACATGCAGCATAAACACCCTGACTCTATCATTACCCCCGGCAGAGGGCTCAGGAATTTATTTATTTATTTATTTTGAGACTGAGGAAGATTTTGCTGTATGTTCCAGAATGGTCCGGGAAATATGATTTTTTTCTGTCTTTCTTTCAACTTCCCAGAGTCTCAGTGGATAACTAGACAGTGATGATCAACCTTTTTGCCCAGCTGGCTAGATTGGCAATACCTGGTTCATCTGCAGGCCAAGTCCAGCCAATGCTCCTGATCTGGTGCCAGGTGTGCGTGGATCCCACTGTCTGGCTTCACAGAGACAGAGGCAGAGTGGGGGTGGGGAAAGGAACAGAGGCAGAGGCAGAGGGGGCAGGGGAAAGGAACTTGAGCCAGCCGGTAGGGAGGAAAGGGGTGTGGCCAGGCCCAAAACAGCCCCCATGGGCCCCATGGGGAAGGGGGCATGGCCTGGGAGAAGGGGCATTGACAGACTCCAACCTAGCCCTGCAGAGATGGAAGGAGGCATGGGTTAGCCCTAACCCAGTTGTGTGTGACGGAAAGAGGTATGACCTGCCTCAATCCAGAAGCAGGGTGGCTCAGCTAGGCCCCACAGAGGAATGAGTCACAGCCTGGCCTGGGCTCAAAGTCTGGGAATTTGCACCCCCAGTTCATTTTAGATGCAGACAGAAGCAACAATTTTCACCTGATCTGGACACAGAAAGCAGTCTATAGCTATGACCAAACAATGACCAAGCATGGCTGCAGGCAGCTTCAGAAAATTGCCAATCAGGTGAAAAATTGACCCCGCATTTCATGAGGTATCAGATAAAGACATTTCAAAATATAACACCTGTAACTTTTGTCTCTGGAGCTCCTAGCCTCTCACTGTTTTCAGAATGGGAGGGCAAAAGACAGAGGAGGGAGTTCAATCTGGGGGGTTTTCAGCACCCCCTGGAGGATGAGGTGGGTGTATTGGGGCCCCTCCAAGGTGGGTGGGGGCCTCCAATTTACCTATGCCACCCTTTAGCACCGGCTGGGCAGCTGCAAAAATAAGCTCCCTCTACTGCCTCCCCCCTCCCATTCTGAAAACAGCCAGTGTGGTTGTTGCTATGGGAACCCGGCTGCAGGCTCCTAACTGGCAGCTAGATTCCCCTCCCGCGTGGAACCAACAGTGAACTTCTGTTTGGTCTCAGGAAATGCTGTAACTCAGAACACTTTGCAAAAATCATTCCGAGTTAGAGATGGGAGCTGCACTTCTGTCTGTCCTCTTTATCTCAAGATGGCAAGTGCACTGGATTGGGTTTCCTTGGATACATTCAGACAATCAGGGAGGTTAGGGGGAGGTTAGAGCACAGTAAAAATGTCCACCCAATCTAACTTAGGTGCAGACCTTAGACCTAGATCCCTAATTAGGTCGATCTAGATGTGAACTGTACAGAAGTTCAGAAAGGTTAGATTGGTTTTTAAATGGACAAATCAATCTAAGTTAACTATGCCTTGGAGGTAGTGTAAGTTAGACTGGGTTCAGTGAGACTGATCTAATAGCTTCTATACAGGTCCTGGGACTGGGAAAGCCCAGCTTCTGGCCCTAGCCCCAGGGCTGTGCTTTTCCTACCTCCTGCCACCCTGGGCTATTTTTAGCTCCCTGGCCCCTTGCCTGCCCCCAGAGCTCCCCTTTTGCAGACCAGCTAGCCCTCCCCTCGCCCCCACAGAGACCACCAAACCCCTATCCTGCAAGCTATTCCCCATGCTGGTTTTACTGGCATTCACCAGGAATGGAGGAAGTAAGTTGTGGTGGGGGGAGGGGAGGGAAGGGATCTGCAGGGGTTGGTTCACCAAGGTGGGTTGCTCATCTGTGAGTGGGCATGGTGGGGTTCTAAAACATCCCCTGCTCCTGGGGGGAGGGGAGAGAGACCATCATTCCTTCAAGCCTCCCAGGACTGCTAGCCCCCCCGATCCTGCCAAACTTTCCTGGAGTTCCCCCATGAACTCTTCTTCCCCCCATAAAGTCCCCCAGCCCCCCTACAAACACTGCTTGCCCCCCCAAACCCACCAACACCTCCTACAGACCCTGCCTTCCTTCCCCAAGTCCCCCTGCTAGTCCCCCTGCTAGCCCACCCTCCTGACTTACCTTAGATCCGGTGGCCTTTTTTAACTCAATCTAGCATCTTCCTGACTTCCTAAAATGTCTGTACCTATCTCTAACATTCAGTCAAATGAGAAAACAACCCATTCTTCATCCTACCTTCACACGAGTCGGGGTTGGTTCCACCGCAATGCTGGGATCAGGCTAATGTGGTGGGGATTCCAGTCCTCGACTCGGTGTAAACAGGTCACAGAGAAAGTATTATCATGGCTTCCCAAGAGTGGGCTTTATAATGTGATAGTGAGTTAAGGTGGGATGTCTGGGAACTTAGAAAAAGGGTTTCATGTGAGAGAACAAAATATGCACAAGAAGGAGTGTAATTCCTACTCATCCCTGTCACTTGTTTATGTATGGACATGGCAGGAAGGATTATCTGCGCTGGACAAAGAACTGCTGGATTCTCCTATCTTTGTGACTTAATAAGGAAAACAAACCATATTTCTATGTTCTGCCTTTCATCTCATCACTTTTTTCAGATGTGACTTTCATATATGAAAGGTAAGAAAATTCTACATAATGTTAATCATAAAACCAGAGTTTACCAAAGTAGATATGGCCAGCTTCTTCTGTGTTGTAACATGAACGTAAATGCCTTGTGCGGTGATCTTGTCATAAACCAGAATGACCGTTCTTAATTAGAATATCAATTAAAGAAAAAGTTGGGATGTTAGGGAATTTTGGATGTTCATAGAACAAGCAGTATTTCTCTCCTCAATGAATTGCAAAACTAAAACATATTTTAAAAATTGTAACTGATCCCTCTGAATCTCAACTGAATAGTTAGGGAGATCTATATCCTTTTTGCTGAAAAGAGAAGGACTTTTTTCCTTAAACTCTGTTTAAATTTTCTAGCACTGACCTCTTCTCCCTAAAAAGATGGAGCATTTTTCCAGTGCTATCTAGGATTTTTTATATACTGAAGGGGGAATTAGGTGTTTTGATAATATAATCATTGATATGAAAATATGGGAGAAATTATACAAACCAGTTTCCAACCTGCTAAAATGCTAAAAAGAGTTAATTTTATTCAAACACAATGTTTCATTTGTAAATATTGATGCTCTTTTTGCAACTTTTAAGCTGATATTAAGTCATATTTTAGTCTCCTACGAGCTACAATAATTAGAATTCCTATGTACCATTCAGTATAAATATGACTTGCAAGATCAGTACCTTGATTATTAGCAATACTTTCACATTTAAAAAAGATGGCTTCTAATCCATTTATTAGTTCATTAGGATTAAAGGGTTAAACGTGTTGAGGAGGGTGATTTACATACAAAGTAGAGGTCTTTCAGTAATGAGTTAACTTAGCCCAGGACAACTCCTCATCTTCCTCTCTCTTCATTATAAATTAGTTATAGGATTCTACCTGTGGCAGCCATTTGAAAACCTTTATTTCCATAGGTGGGCCTAGAATTCCTGTACTTCAAGAATTACTGCTGTACTTCTCAGAAACTCCTATCAATGACATCTCACTTCACTTCCATTACTCAGCCCAGCAACAATCAGTGAACAGAAAAGAAACTACACAAAAGAAACAAAATCAGGGTGATTTTCTCCTGCTTTAAGAGAATGTTTTGTTGGTAAAAATGATATTTCTTCATAGCTTTGTTTCTCAATTGCTGCTATGAAAACTTTGCTTTCTTGCCCAGCTTATTGTGATTTATAAAGGATTGAAATATAATTAAAGGGCTAGCAGATTTGATACAATGATTGGGAAGAATAGGCACAAAGATTATTGCTGGAAACTAAAAGGAGAAAGTGACAAAACAAACAAAACCCAGCAATTTGAAGTGTAAAGAATAGAAGTGGTAGAGGGATAAAGATGGAAATGACAAGAGAAAGGTAATGGGCAACAGGGTTTTCTCTAAACAGCAAATGCTTGGTTTGTTTCTGTAATTCACTTAAAATGCATATATGTTTATTAATGCAATGCATTTTTAACATGGCTGTTCATCCTCTGTAGTAGATAGTTGAGCTTTTCACTGGAAGACATTTTGTTGCTGCTTTGGAACCTCACACTTGAATTTGGATATATATACATTATGCCTTTTAGGTAGTACAGGCATAGTCTTTTCTCACTTGAAAGCTCTTCAGTTTTTTTAGAAAGCCAGGAATGCCTGTGATAGTTTTCCTTGTGGGACAACCTACACAAAATAATGTCTTTTCAGTTACCAATCTATAATTTACTACCAAAGCCATTGTTTTCAAACATAAATGCCTAAGGTTTAGCACTTTATTTAGATACTTAAATAAGAATTAACTGATTTCCACAGATGCTAGTCACCCAGAAAGACAAGGTTATTGGGTAAATCTGATATCTTTTATTAGACCAACTCAAATACTGTAGTTGGAAAAAAAATTCTTAGCAAGCTTTCGGGTTTAAAAATCCTTCATCAGGCTGAGGAAGCATCTATTTGAGTTGGTCTAATAAGAGATATCAGATTTCCCCAAAGGACCTTGTCTGCCTATGTCCTTAGACCATCACAACCTACACTCCAGTCACCCAGAAATCCTTTTTGAAGTTATGGGAAACAGCATGTACTTAGAACCCATAAAATAGACCACTTTTATTTAAGAGTCTAAATAAAGATAAGGGGAATTAGGCATTTAGGTTTTAAGCCAGTTGGCCTGAATTTACTGAGGCATGTTCAAACCAGACCAGGAAGAATGAAATTTGCCAGTATTCAAAACTGAAGACTATGGGCCCTCATCTAATTTAAATACAAGTAGTGTAATTTAAATTGTGTCTACTTCAGGCACCACATCTTAAGAAGGATAAAAAAAAATTGGAGCGGTTCCAGAGGGATGCAACAAAGATGATAAAAGGTTGGAATGCAAGACATATGAAGAAAAGCTGAAGGAACTATTTAGTTTGGAGGAAAAGGAGATTAAGGGAGGACGTGATAGCAATTCTAAGTTATCTGAAAGTCTGCCTTGAAGAAGATGGACAAAAACATTATTTCCCCTTGCCACTGAGGGCATGGCATGAGACAATGAGTTTAAACTACAGCAAAGCAGATTTAGATCAAATCTCAGGAAAAACTGTAAGAACTGAACTCTAAGAACCATAGAACAATGGAACGAACTGCCTGAGGGAAGTTGTAAAATCTCCTTTGTTGAAGGTTTGCAGGAAGAGGCTTGGATAGGTCTCTGCCTGAAATGGTTCAAGAATGCTTTATCTGTGTGTAGGGTGTTGGACTAGATGACCCTTGAGATGTTGTCTGACCCTGTGTTCCTATGAAATAAATGATATACACATTGGTTAACTTAGACCCTTAATACCTACAGGAACAAATAGTTGTGTGACATGTAAATTGTCTATGAAGTATCTCACTTCCAATAACAGTCATATAAGTAATTTGGGCTCTTCTTTTCTATAGATATTCCTTTCTCTAGCTTCAGTTGGAACATGTTTTTCTTTTAATTGTAGCCATTTTCATTCAGAATAATGAAATAAGGCTGGCTTTTTTTCCTCTGAATTTCCAGAAATATCATATGGCATTTTTATTACCCAATTTTTTAACAACCTGGAGTTTTCAATAACCAACAGGAAAACCATTACAAGAGTCTGGTCGGGGAAGTCTCCAATTTTTGTAAGTCAGAGCCTCAAGCAGATTTTAAGACTGTTATTTATTTGCTTAACACCTCTTAGAAATACACCAATGTGAAAATAAAAATGTAGTGTTTCACATTCAGTCAAAATATGTTGGAGGTTCCCGCACAGTGAAGCTATGGGTTTTTTTTTAGTTGTCTTTTCCTCTACTAACTACATTACCCTTATGGTGGAGAGTAATACTGTAACTGAATGAAGTACAAAGGTCTGGGAGCACAATCATTTCCATCATCATTTTCGTTTCATACACATTTCCTCTTTAGAAGTCACATTTTTAACTCAGTTATAAAGGTGTAAATCTAAGTACCATGCACCATCCATCCAGAATAGTATGAAGCCATTCTGAATTTACCTTGTTGTAAGAAAAATCGGACTCCTCACTGGGGAGCATACTATGCTGTTTCAACCAAGAGATACAGGTACCTCCAAGAAATACTTTATGCAATATTGTTCATTTACGTTTTACTCAACAATTATTAGTATTATATGTTGGACCACTCATAACTATACAGGACACACTTGCCAGCTTGCAGGAATCCTTACTGTTTTTACAACAGCTTGCATTTCCTATTGCATTTTTGTTTCTAGATGTTTGAGAGAGTGAGAATTTTCAATTATGCATGCATAATAATTCACCTCTATTTACATAGCATTCTATTGTATTATACCAAATTTATCTCCTTAACTAGGAATACTCTCAAATGAATAATATTAGATAATTTTAGTTTCTAAAGACATAATAGGACAATATAAAACTAGAACATTATTCATTACACATATATATTGGTTAACTTAGACCCTTAATGTTCAGCTTGCTTTTTTTTAGTTCATTTTTTAAGAAATTCTGTAATTAGGGTTTTTATCCCAAATGAGCTTAAAGCTTTGCAAATTCAGCTATTTAAGTTCAGCTTTGCTATGAAGTGAAGCAATATATTATAAAGACTTATTCCTAAAAACCAGGAAATGCAAACTACCTTCTTGAGAAGATTATACCTCCTACTTACTGACTACATGGGTGAACTGATATTCTTTGAAAGCAGGTAAGAAGTGAAAGCTTAGTAGAAAGGCTGAGATAACAGGTTGGGGAGTGCATTGTTTGTCTACTGGCGCCAAGCAGTGTTCTTAAGATTAGAGGTCCTAAATCTTTCATTCTTGGTATTACAAGCTGACCATCATAATCCATTCATTAAAGCAATACCAAAGAAAAGGTTAAGAAAAAAGCGAACAATGTTTTAAAGACACAAAACATTAAGATGACAATTTAAAGTGTTTAAATGTGCACAGAGCAAAATTAAGCAAATCTGAGGATGTTTGGGTCTAGAGAGTCCTTGTTCAGGTTAGAATCACTTTTGTAAATGACCATCTCCCTCCCCCCTCCAGTACACACAGGCACACAGACACAACAAAAGGGATTAACTCAAGAAATCTAAAGTGATTCCACTTTGAAAACATGGTTAAACCAAGAGTAATCGAGAGCCAATGTCATGGCATGAAACTGCCTTTGAAATTGGCCCCTATAATTAATTACCCCTCATTTCCCATCTTCCATTATAATGTTGATAGAACTTTAAGAAAAAAAATCCCTAGAAATCTGAGAACACTTAAACTTCTAAATCCTGGCAAGACAGCCCCTGTATTGCTTTGTCTTTCCCTTTAATGGACAAATCCCACAGTTGACTTTAAAATGGCTCGCCTTCTTCACACAGGCCTGGAATAATCTGCCAAAGTTACCTGTTTTAGAAATCGTATTCAAATGTTTGCCTCATGCTGTGCATGAAATTTTCCACATAATTTACAGGAGTTAAGTGCTCAAATCCCACTGAAATTCAGTGGAGGTGAACATTTAATTCCCTTGGATTCCTCTGAAAATTACAGCCCAAACTTTTATTGAGATGTAGTAACATTCAGTTATAATTTCAAAATAATTTTACACTGCCTTTTATTTACCATACAAAACATCCTTAAAACCTCTATATGCTAGATATAGACATTGTTATCTCAGTGCTTAAAATGAAACCTAAAAAATATTTATACCCAACTCTACTTTTTTATTATAACTAGAAAAGAGAGTTCCAAAGCAAAATACAGTGTGAAAGGTATTTCTGTCATTTCCAGAACCAGGAAATACTGGAAATCTTGCAAGATTTTGTATCATATCAGATGAGAGCTAGTGCTGGTCAGCATATTGTATTGAAAATCTTCTCAGTAGAAAATGGTGATATTGTGCACAATAAGATTCACAGGGAGAGGGTCATTCTTAATGAATTTGTCAGTTTGAAATATTTGGGAAAAATGGTTTTGAAATTGTCAGAGAATTGAATTGTCTGACATTTTAAAGTTTAAAACCAATTGAAACATTTTGGCTCTTTGATTCAAAATTATGTTTTGAAATTATGTTGATTATATTTTTTCAAATATTGGAGTCAAAATAGAAAGAAAATGTTTTGATTGTTTTGATTGATGTTTTGAATTGAAACATTTCTGGGATTTTCAATTTATGACAAATGTTGATTTTTTTGTGTTTCTGCATGGAAAAAAAGGTCACTCTTTAAAATTTTCTTGAGAACAGGGAAACTGTTTCCCTCCCAGCTCTAGTTAGGGCTTGAATAATAGTATTACGCATCTGCAAAACATACAATGCTTAAAGAAACTTTGATCTATCAAGCACTTGTCTTCCTGAACAACTTTTTTTAATAGCTACATAGACAGAGCACCAACACAAATAAGAGGTTCAGTCTTAATCCATACAGTGGAATTGTAATTATTCTTAAAGACTTTTCACTGATATGTCTTTCTGAGCTACACTGTTGCTTAAAAGATTTTAAACTAATAGGATGACCAGCTGTAGCAATTACTGTGTTATCTTGTTACAGGGCTGGTAATTCAGAATGCAGATTGAGAGCCCCTGGAGGAAATTAACATAAGAAGGAGTATAACTGTGCTTTTACAGGCTTATATTTTCTCCCTTGAGTCATCTTATCTTTTTAGGATATACAAGCAGTGTTGCCAGAATCTGGGACAAGATGGATGGACAGATTAGATATCACATATTTAGAGGTGATAGCCAGGAGATAAATTGTAGAAATGTGTGATTTATTTATATGTACCTTTGACCATCTCACCTGCCCTCTGCCGACTCCATCTCCCCCATGATTAGCTATGGAATTCCAACTCCCTGTTAAGTTTCAAACAGCCACCTTTTTATTTTGCCATTTCCTTTATTCTTCCCATGAAACATAGGTGACGCTTGCTGCAAGTGGTATCATAGACTTAAACCCCCGAAAGGGAATCTCCAGTGCGACAATTGTGATAGATTTTCAATATATTTATATGTTGTGATATTTAATAAATATATTTAAAACACATTGTATTTTGATATGTTACTATTGAAATAGAACATCTATCATAATTTAGAAATATGGATTCCATTCTTGAACTGTTCAGAGATACTCCAGTAAGCCAGAGTATCTAGCCAGATTCTTTGAATATGAATGAATATTACTGAAAGTTCTATTTCCATTATAATCATAACATTGAAAGTAGAGGTGATCACTTATAAGAACTGATGTATATTTTTTCTGTGTTAAAAATATAGTCAGTTCAACCTTATGTAATTCTCATGTATACCTCCTTACTGGAGCTGGGTTTCATAGAGTAAGAAGTTTTAAAAAATCTGTCACAAATGTAAAGTCAATGTCCCTTGCTCTGGTATGAGAAGAAAGTTGATCACACAGCTCTGAGATCCACTTTTATAGATGTTTTTGTTCAAGTGTTCTGGGGTGGTTTCTCAGGGGTAGGGGTGTTGAGCATTAATATGACTCAGACTAAAACTTCAGTAGTTCTGCCTTCAGTAATAGTTTTATTGAGTAGTGCTCAAAGTCACTCAAGTAAGTAACTCCACATATGGTAAAATATTGACATAGTTGTTGCCCTAAACGGATGGGTTTTAAAGCTGTGCCCCACAGCAGTGCATTCAAACTGCTTTGGACGAATGCAGTTGGCATTTATATATACAAAAAGAAACCATTTTGATTTTCACAGGTATTTTATCTTGAAAATATTCACCAAATTTGGAATAAATTCATGAATAATTGGCTGAATCAGTTGACTGGAAACTGCATTTTTTTCAGAGAGTAAACTAGTTGTCTGAAAGCTTTTGCTTAGCTCTGCTAATGGTTTTTATCCAAGCGGACTTCTATTCATACAGTTACAGCTGAAGCTGACAGCTCTGCTGCCATGTTCCTTCCTGAAAATTATATATGGAAATGGCAATCTTTAGGGAAAACTGTTAGGTACTCCAAAAAAAGAGGAGGAAGACCAGGTTGAGTCACCAAAGATTTGTAAATCAATGGTCCAATGCTGTTAGTGATCCAATAATAATGTTCCCTGCTGCTTTAGGGCAAGGCTGTCCAGCTGGCAGCACATGGGTTGCATACAGTCTACAAGGGGTTAACATCCAGCCCCAGGACTCCCACCAGCTGCTGCTCCCTCAGATTGCTCTGGCTGCAGCAGCAGCTGGGTCTCTGGGCTCCTTCTCCCTCCCTGGCTTCTTGCCCCTGCCCCTGCTCCTACTCCTGCCCTATGGAGCAGGTGTGGGAAAGGTCATGCAGCCCACAGGGCCAAGGGAACCTGCTGTGTGGGGCACCTGCCTCTGGCTGGGAAGCTGAGGGTGGGGGCCTATACTGATCCAGCACTAAAGCTCAGTGTCTCAGCTATTTGCCTGCTTGTTGATCTCATGTCATTTATCACTAGCTTGTGGATACTACAATGCGGAAATGTAGATGCTGCCACATGCACCTACTGAAATACACAAAATGCCTGTTTAACAGGCATATTCTCTTGGTTTGATGATTGATAGCATAATGGAATGTGATGTGATAATCTTGGTGATCTGGTGCTGGCATTTTTTTCAGTAGCTGCAGCTCACAATAGGCAAAGAAATGCAAAGCAAACTTGAAACCAAGAATGGTCTGAAGCCCTGACAGATTTACAAATTGTCTTTTGATTCCAGAATTATTGATGCATGAAAGGCAGCAGTATGTGGTGATACTGTGACTGCAGCCATCTTAAGTAACTCATCAGGGTTGAACTAGGAACCTCTACAGTTAAAAAGCAGAGATTCAGACAAAAGGTTTCTAGCTGGGGGGTTTTTGTGGGGGAACTCTTTTTTCCCTCTGTGAACTGGGTGCAGAGGGGACTTTGAATACTTTATTCAACATATTCCTGAATATCTGATTCATGCTAAAGGCAAAATTAGAAAAGAACAGAGGTCTTTGAAACAATGTATTCTATAATTTACAGATACCTAAGCATTTGTACCAAATAATTAGGAAAATAGAATGAATGTGTAGGTGACTGCAATAGCCAGTACGTTCTCAGCAATACCTCTCATGCAGTGGAAGTTACTGTATTATGAAAAGAACTATTGCCAAGGATTTTGAAGTCATTCTTCCTTTACTCTCATTCCCTTTCACAGTTTTCTTAAAAATATGTTATGAGATCTCTAGTTTCTTCCTTAGGAACTATCAGAGGTGAGCAAGAAGAATCTTTTCTTTAACAGCTCACCGGAAGGAGCCATTATTATCCCAAACAGACGTACATGACAAGAAGAACCTACTCTGAATAAGTGCTAAAAGCTAAAGCAGACATTTCAATTTCTCTTCCTCCTGCCATTTCCCAGGTTCACAGCATGAAATACTCTGGGACCATCAGAATGTTCTGAAAAGAAAAGTGGAACAGTCATAACAGCAATTAGTACACCTAGAATTACAAATGCCTTAAACATGTGATTAGCTTTGTCCTTTTTTCTTTAATCATGACAATGTAGAGAGCCTTACTTTACCAGTAATGTATATATCTTTTTTAAATGTAATAAGTCATCCTTTGATGAACAGAAGTATTTTTTGCACTGGACAGTAATAGAAAGATATAGTTCGTGTCTGATTTTTTGTTTTGTGCTGTCAAATTTACCTAAACTTCTTGTTAGCACCTGCTGTTCTTCAAAGAAAAAAAATACTTTTATTTTGGTACATACAAGAAGGTTTCAGCAAAGGACAGCCCAAATTTCCCTAAAAGGATTAAACATTTTTGTGTCACAGCATTTTTTTTAAATATAAGGCTAGATTCTCAACTGATACAAGCAGGTATAGACATCAGAAGGTCCATGTACATTCAAACAAGGAGTCTATACACTCTTTCCATGAGTTACTGCTTTGTGTTCTATGACTGTCCTTTTATTTATAACCAAAATCCAAATACCAGAGTGTAATGTAACCTTTTTATAAAAAAATGTAACCCCCCCTCCACCTAATTATGAAAATAAACCAGACAAGGGAAAATAAATATATTTTCTCTTTGAGAAAGTATAGCAAATGTTTAGAAATGTACATATCAAACTGTACATGGTTGTTAATTACTTGCAGTAATGCAAGCATGAATTGTCTATCAACATTCCATATAAAATAATCTTCCCTATCAAATAAATGTGGTTAATCCATAGATATTCCAGAAAACATAGTTGGCTATGTAGCTGCATCTAGAATGGAACAACACTCTACTTTTATACAATTCCAGTTTGTGTGTCAGCTAGTAAGATCATGAGGCTGACCAATGTGCAGGAGAGGAAGACCTGTAATCTCAACATCTGTTGAAGATTCTTTATGTCAAGGTGATCTTTCATTTTGAGCTCATTCTTGAAAACTAGCCATTTCTCAGCTTCTCTAAAGCAAACATGTAAGTCTGAGACTCTGCAAGATGGGTAAAAGCAATTGCTAAAGTATTTATGCAAGATGAGTAAAAGCAATTGCTAAAGTATTTATGAGTATCTGTTATGGGTATCTATTCTGAGCAGGATAATACTGCTTCCTCCCTGCTCTGGAAAAAATTGTGGATGATTCACTGCCAAATTCTGGTTACCTTACAAATAGAAACTGTAAGTCCCTACTATTGATCCATCTGCAAATAAGCCTTAAAACAGGCTGTTGATTTTCTGTTCTACTGTAGCAAAAAATAAATGTACAAAGTCATTAAAGGATTCTGTTCTATTAACTCTTTTATTTAGTTCTTTCTTTTTTATCTGTCTTTTTCTGCTTGTATGCATGACAGCGGGCGTGTCTACATGTACAAATGCTGCAGGGTGGGTTTATTCTACATGTGCAGGGATGCGAGAGAAGATTTGCTGCTCCTGGTAGCAGTCTGCTCCCACCTCCTCCGGCCCTGCACCAGCCCTCTGCAGCAGCCAAGGGGAGCTCTAGGCTCCCCCTGAGTACTAGCCAAGGAGCTGGCAGGGAGCACAGGGCCAGGAGACAGTTGTCTTTTGGAGGGGACAGAGAGATTACTCCCTCCCCCCAGGAGCTGCCTGCTGCCGGGGTGGGCTCCAGTGGTGAAGCCCAATTGGGGACATTGGCCTACTGCCACAACAGCACAGACCTCCTAGCCCCAGCTTCCCAACTGGGGACAGGGGGCTTGGAAAGACCTGCAGGGGAGGGGCAGGTCCCAGCCCCCTGCCCCAATCCTCCAGTGGGACAGCTAGTAGTGAGCCCTGGATGGGTTGGGATTCCCTACCCAGATGAGGGCTTTCTGCTAGCTGCCCCACAGGTAGCATATTTACTCAAGATTAGAGCAAATTACTAAATAGTAAGTGTCTGCACATGTAGGCATTTGTTTGCTCTATCTCGAGTAAAGTGTCTCGTGTAGACGTGCCCAGTGTGTCATGACATTTAATCTTACACATTTGATTTTCAGTTATTACTACTGCTATTACTACTACTATCATTATCATTACTATTATTATTAAACCTGTATTTAAATAGGAGAAATTTTTACAAGGAAAAATGTAAAAATCTTCTGTAGATAAGAAATATTAATATTCTATCCATGATTATGTGAAATAATTTGAATAGTGATATATAACTTACTCTTTACCAGATTTATAAGTATCAATACTTGACTAAGAAGAAATAATAACATTGTTAGATAGGAGACAATACACTTATTGGCATATTTCCTAATATAATAGCATATTTAAATTGGGTTTTCACTAAGGAACATAGTTTTGTTTTACAAGAAGATTATTTTTAACCAAAACAAAAAATCATAGCCTTGAATACAGACTTGGGATCAAAAATAACTGAAAACTTACTATCTTTCACCTGGAGAAATTGGTTCCTACAGACTGTACTAAGGGTGGATTGGTGAAGTGGGGTGTAGATTTTTTCTTTTTTGCACTAAACTTAAAACAAATGTTTTAATCCACAAAAACATAGTAACAGACTGTGAATAGTGTGGACATATGGTTAAAATGGTGTCTGAAAACTATGTAATCCATATGGACCAAAATTTATACTTCAGTCAGTTATAAAGCCAGGTCTCACTGCTATGTCCAGTGCAGTGATTTATCATAATTTCCTCCTTTACCTAACAGTTTTCATTATTTCCAATACAAATGGATATATATTTTGTGAACTTTCTAAAACTTTTCTTTTGGTATGTATCAGGCTGTAGATATACTGAACTATAAATAAATAAATGCACCATGCCAATTACAAGGCGGGGTATATTTTATGCAGTCTTTACTTTCCTTAATAAATAAATGAAAATATTAAATAAAGCATTGCACATCCAGGACAGTCCCCTTCTGCTACTTGCATCCTGGTATTACTTTATTCCAGTCTGTCTCAGATACTTCGTTGCAATGACTAGTTAAGTTATACTTGCTAGGAATACCCTGGAAAGATTGCAAAATACTTCATGCTTTTAGAACCGACTTCCTGATTGTTCACCAAGACTCTCTCAGAAGAAACTCTCTGTTTGGCTCGACAGTGAATTGGCAGTGATGAAGCTGCACCTTTAAGTATGGGACAAAAGAAAAGGAAGGCTAGAAAAATTACACAGCTGATATCTCATTTTTCAGATATTGCCGATATTCAAATGTTATACTTTATTTATGATTTATGACTTATTCTCTACTGTCATTAGCCAGTCATATTTCATTTTTTCTACATCAGGAAAATTAAGCTATTGACTGCATTTTAACTTAATTTTATTCATTTTTCTGCTAAAATGATTCACTTAAAGAAAGATCCTATTTAAACACTTGTGTTTAGGATCCTGTTGGGAAACAGAAGCTGGTCCCCAGTCTAGCCATTTGAGAGATGGGCCATTAGTTTATGCCTGAGGAAATTAGAGAAATTTATCAATTTAGAATGCCAGGGGTTGGGCAGGTGGCTCCATTTATCACATGACAGGCGCACATTAGCTGATTCATGGTCTGTGTAAAATGGCCAGCACTGAGAGGCCAAAGGCAGGACTATATTAAGGCAAAGGCATTTTAGTTTGCACATAGTTTCTGGAAACAAATAGTTATGTTGTAATCTCCATTTGTATTTTTTAAAAAGTCTAGTGTGGAAGATTGTGAAGTGAATAATACAGCAACGCTTACCTGAATCTCTGTGCTGCCTGACACACCACTTTGGGGGTGATGAGCTGCTCATTTATCTCAATAAAGTGTTAATTCTAAGACTTAGAATTAACTCCTGCACCTAGAGGAAAATGGGGGGACACAACTCTTATCATCTCAGTTGAAGCCCATGTAGCAGATGGATAGGGTATAATGGGCTGAGCAGTTCCACTCACCCACTCATGCAGATACCCAGAAGCTATATATAAACACTTGCAGCTCCATCTCTCCTAGCACATATGGGAGAAGAGGAAATTCTGCTGCTTCTTTTGCTCTCTTGAGGGATGAGAAATTCTCTTGTTTTGGGAAAAGAAAAAAACATGGCCCCATAGTGCCATCCCTGCTGCTTTTAAGAGGTCCTAATGACCATTATATTCCCACAGGTTCTCACTTTTTGGGTCAATTATTTGAAGGGTAGCACCAAACAGTCCAATTACTGCTAGTAGCAGAGTGGAATGTAACTGCAGCAAATGGCACTAATACAAGTTTAGCAACTCGGTATACTAAAAATACCTCTTTCTCAAGCTAAAAAATCATTACAAGTCACAATCAAACCTGGGAGCTTCCTACCAGCTAATGCTCTTTCTACTTGTGCCAATCCCATGGGCATAACCCCATCCCAGCCTTACTATCCTTGGTTATTCCAGCATAAGCAGGCCAAAATCTTTCCAGGTCCCTTTTCCAATAGAACAGCAAAGAGATCAGGTTACACAGTTGACTCATGGAAAGTCTGGTTTATGTTAATTAGGCTGAAAACAGTGCCCAGGTTGGAAAGGGGTAGGACTTCAGCCTTGACCTTAAGAACTAGGATGACCATATTATTTTTAAGAAAATCCGGGACACTGTTCCCCACCCCCAAGTCAGCAGTACCTTGGCAGAACAGAGCTGGCTGGGGCTGCAGTCCCAGGGCAGAACCCAGAGCCACCTCTCCCAACACAGGTCCCCTCCAGCAGCAGGGTGAGCAGGAGGTGAGATGGGACCCCTGTTCTCCTTAGGACAGGAGTCTGAGCCATCCCACCCCATTCCCCAGAGAAGTCCTGTGTTCACCAGGACTCCATATGGTGTCACCGACTCCCTGAGCCCAACGCAGCTGGGCAGCAAGCAGCTGATTTTGCACAGTAGAGTCAGTCAGGGCCAGACTTAGAGTGCCATGACACCCACAGTGCCATGGTCGAGGGGTGCCCACCCACCCACCTGCATGCACACATGCGTGAGCAGCCCACACTCACAGAAGAACTATCCCTCTGCTCCACCCCAGCCAATCCTTGCCCCAGGCAGGAGGAGTAGTGCCCAGACCAGCCTGCCCTCTACCACTGCTCTGGCCAATGCTCAGAAGAAGCTGAGCCAGGAATATGCAGGCAAGGTGCCAATCTGGGATTTTTGCTTCATTTTTCACCAACTGGCCAGGACCGTGGGATAACCTAAGAAATGCAGGAATGTCCTGGCCAAATTGGGACATATGTTTATCCTATTAAAACACAAAGAGAGATTGACAACGGCTGGCTAGTGGAGAAGATTCGTCAACCTCCTACCATTGCAATGTACACTAGCCTGTTAATTAATTTGCATAAATATGGCATTAAAATTGTGATCTAATGAAACACAAAGCCATGTTTGAATGTATCTGATAGTCAGAAAGGCTATTTTGCATAGCTCCTATCAATACTCACCCTGGTTATCATCAAACAACTGAACAGATGTGAAGACTAAAGTACCCTGGCCTTCACTTCCAGCAGTGGTACATCTAAGACAAAGCTAAGGCATGTTAACAGGGCAGGATAGGGACATTTATTTATCCCTTCCACTCTTTGAAAAGACTTCACTGATCCAGGCCGCCAAATACCTGTCACAAGCAATGCATTCACAATAGAATAGTGTAACTGGGCCAGATCCCTGTTGTGTGCACACAATTTTCTTTCTTTTTTTGACTAATAGATGAGTTACCTTGTAAATTACCTTAATCATACTTGAAAGATTCTAGAGACTGTCAGGAAAGGAAAGTATGGGGATAGAAAATTAATGTTCAGGGGATTTGTCATTTACAGCATTAGGACAAAACCTGAAAAATCATGCTTTTTAATCCCTGAAATATTTGAGAGGAAATGAAATAATTCTGACAAACAAAGTATATTGTAAAAAATAACTGTAATGAATGTGAATTCCTTAAGTGTAGGTATGAAAACAAATAACAGTATTGCATGATGAAATGCATGAACTTTTTCATTATTTTGAGAGATATGCTAAAGAAAAGAGAATTTTGTGATTATTTATACAACTTTAGTTTCCTAAGGTATTGGGATGCTAATACAAAACTATTAATGTGGACATTGTTGTTAATCATTTATACATGCAAATGTTACTTACATGAGTAACTACTCACAGATTAATGTATTTGCAGTTGGGACCCTACATGTGTTTATTATAAAAATGTAGACCCTAAATTTAACTGCCTGGTGCCTTTTGATTTTCTATTATACCAAATCAAGAAGAAAATACTCCAAGCAAAGAAATGGGGTGTCTCTATCAAAGAAAGATAGAAAATTTTATTATTAGTTGTAATGCTTTATTTGGAGAAAAAGAATGTGCATTACATAAAATGGAAGTGACAGTTGAAAAAGCTAGAATTTCTAGTCTCCATTACATAGAATGACCAAGCATGAGTTAAAATAATCTGATCTTTTTTGTATTTTAGAGAGTAATGTATGCAGAAAAGAATTCTTTATCGATTTAACTGCAAAAGAAATGGCTGCTGTATATGTATATACAGCATTCGAGCTGTGTTATAACAGAAAAGCAAAACTACAAGAAATCTAGCAGAATTCAATAGTTTATTTAATGCACTGTAAACTTTCGCAGAAAAGAAGTTCCTTAAATTTGTGTATTCTGCTGTTCTAAAAATAAATAAAAAATAAATCCTACCCTTATATCCCATAGATGACTGCCTTAGAAGTTGCTACCTTTTCAAATACATTATCATTCTAATCAAATGTGTCCCTAGTGTTGAGAAGATTACTGTAGATTACTCTGTACATTCTTGCTTTGGCAGATTTTGAATGCTGTTTTCAAGAGGCCTACACAATGTAAGCATTGATTAACAGTGTCTTCTTACCTACCACAGAGGTTAAGCAGGGATAAGACCAATCAAAGGGAGAAGTAAAGAAGAACAGTAGAGACTGAGAAGCTGTAGAATTCTTGTAGCAGCGTAGATGTTACAAATCAACTTGCACCATGCTCTCCAACAAATAGCTTTAAAAGTTACCATTGAAAATACTATAATAAAGTGTAGAATGGGCTAATAAAAAGTATTTACTGGCTTCTAAGAATCAGTATACAATATTGTTTTGCCTTGGTTGTTTGTTATTATTTTTTTTTGTGTAGGGGAAGGAAATATTGATGATACACACACATAGGATTTGGACATTTTTCTTTATACCTGGTATTAGAAATGAGCCATATCCCAGCTCCAAATCTTGTTTGTGGAAGAAAACAATGTTGTGTCAGGATGTTAATCAGGATTGGTCACTCAGGGAGGTCTGAAACTAGAATTGTGGTTCTGGTCACTGTAGGTGAAGGCTTTTCAGGTTCAGTTTCATTTCTGACAAAAAATTTCTTGCTGGGTATTTATAATGTATTACCTATCTTACAAATAATGCTTGCTTTTATTAATACTCTGTGAAAAAGGAATAGCTAAACTTTTACTTATAACACATTTCATATTCTAGTATCCAGTCACCCATCCAATCAGAGGTGGATTGTGGGGTGGGGTGGGGAGGGAGTGCACTGGTGCACTTGCAGCCCCCTTTTGATTCCTGGTCTATCCAAAGTTTAAAGCCAACTGTCTATCAATGGCAGAAATTTCTATTCAGGTAGCAGTGAGGTAGTCAGTTGGCTTAATGACCTCATTATAATTTGCTTTGATTTCTTCTAAACTCTTCATTCCACAGGTGTTAATGACCTTTCCTTTTAAATGGTCTTTAATGGTTCCACTACTCCAGTTTTCCTTCCTTTTGCAATGCTGTTCTATGTTAGCTGCTCCTAGTAATGTAGCTTCTATTTCACAGCCCCGTTTTTTAACTCTAGCTAGAAACATGAACTCAGATATGGAAATACTAACTCAAGAGAATTTTTTTTTTTTGCTCCAATCTTAAATTGAATAAATTAGGTCTAGACACCTACTTTCTACTAAAGATTCTAGTTCCCTGATAACTGAAGAAAAATGTGTATTGTGTTATATATGATGATGCACCACACCATCTGATTTCAAATTCTAGATGCACCACCTTTTCAAATTCTACGTCCACCCATGTATTCAGTTAATGCAAGCTGGAAGTTTGCATGGTGGCGGCAGTGGTGGTGGTGGGAGCAGGGAGACAAGATCTTCTAGTTTACTTTAGAAACCTTCCTTTCTGCAGGTCCATTCATTACATCTGACAAAGGAGGCTGTCAGCTACAAAAGTTAATGCCTCTCTGAACCACTTAATTTCTAAGGTGTCACCCTGCTCTGCCTTCAGACTAAGTACCTCTCTTAACACTGAGAAGAGTAGTAGAGGGCTTGGGTCCACATGTTAAATTTTTTAGGTGGCTAAATATTCAGATACAAATGCCTCTATGAACAAAAGGACTTTGATGCCTAAAATAAGATTTGAACGCTGAAGTCCAAAATTAGAATCCTCAAACCCACTGCTTAGATGCTTTAGTTTGATGTGCTTGAAGTGTGGTAAATGCCTCTGTTGTAGATATTAATGTTTCCCAGAGATCTAAATACTATTTGTGGGCATGCCTAGAAGTATGTGAATGTTGACAATGCTGAGTTGGTTGGTGCCAATCCCATACTGACCATTCTGAAGCCCATCAGTTTCCACAAACAGCAATTTTCCACCTGTGTCTTCTGATCCAGTAGCCCTTCTCAGACCATGCCAGTTCAGGCTTCACAGGGAATGTGAGAACAGGCTTTTAAAATAAGAAAAAAAAACCCCTCTTGGATGTGGAACATCTAGGTTTAATTCCTATTTCTACAGCATTTAAGCTAGATGAAAGAGTCACACTCTATGTGGCTTAATTTATCTCAATTCTTTTATGTACAGCTGAACAGCTTCAATATAAAAAGTACATAGTGAATGGCCATCCCACCCCAGCACAGATATAATGTTTTGTTATGCCCTATTTTCAACCTCCTAAGACAGGGAGTTGAAATTCCATTTTAGGATCACAGAATCATAGAAAATTAGGGTTGGAAGGGACCTCAGGAGGTCATCTAGTCCAACCCCCTGCTCAAAGCAAGATCATCCCTAACTAGATCGTCCCAGCCAAAGTTTTGTCTAGCCAGGTTTTGAAAACCTCCAAGGATGGAGCTTCCATCAACTCTCTGGGTAACCTGTTCCAGGGTTTTACTACTCTCCTAGTATGAAACTTCTTCCTAATATCTAATCTAAATTTCCCTTGCTGCAACTTGAGATTGTTGCTCCTTGTTCTGTCATCTGTCACCACTGAGAACAGTTCTAGCTCCATCCTCTTTCAAACCTCCCTTTAGGTAGTTGAAGGCTGCTCTTCTCTTCTCTAGACTAAACAAGCCCAGTTCCGTCAGTCTGTCTTTGTTTAAGTCATATCCCCCAGCCCCCTGAGTATTTTTGTTGCCCTCTGCTGCACTGTCTCCAATTTGTTCACATACTTTCTGTAGTGATGTGCCCAAAACTGGACACAGTACTCCAGATGTGTCCTTACCAGTCCTGAATAGATGGGTATAATCACTTTCTTTGACCTGCTGGCAACACACCAACCAATGCAGCTCAGTATGCTATTAGCCTTCTTGGGAACAAGGGCACACTGCTGGCACATATTCAACTTATTGTTCACTGTAACCCCCAGGTTCTACAGAGCTGCTGTCCAACCAGTCAGTCCCCAGCCTGTTCTGGTGCATGGAATTGTTCTGTCTTAAGTGCAGGACTTTTCATTTGTCCTGGTTGAAACTCATGAGATTTCTTTTGGCCCAATCCTCCAATTTGTCTAAGTTACTCTAACTCCTAGCCTTACCTAAAATCAAGGTACACCACATCCACTGGTCTCCCTGCATCCACAGAGCCAGTCATCTCATGATAGAGGACAACCAGGTTGGTCAGGCATGACTTGCCCTTGGTGAATCAATTCCTTGAGGACCTGCTCCATGATTTTTCCAGGAACTGAGGTTTCATAGTTTCATAGTTTGTAGGGTCGGAAGGGACTTGAGCAAATCATCTAGTCCGACCCCCTGCCATGGCAGGAAAGAGTACTGGGGTCAAATGACCCCAGCAAGATGTTCATCTAACCTCCTCTTAAACACCCCCAGGGTAGGAGCCTGCACCACTTCTCTTGGAAGCTGGTTCCAGACCCTAGCCGCCCTGACTGTGAAGTAGCGCCTCCTGATATCTAACCTAAACCTACCCTCTGCCAGCTTGTGACCGTTATTCCTGGGCACTCCTGGCGGTGCTCGGGGGAACAGGGACTCCCCCAATGCCTGCTGATCCCCCCTGACTAGTTTATAACAGGCCACAAGAGGAGAGGCTAACCTGGATCTTTCTTCTTCTCTTTCTTAAATACAGGCACTTTTCCAATCATTTGGTACCTCTCCTAATTGACATGAGTTTTCAAAGATGATGACCAATGGCTCTGCAATCACATCAGCCAAAACCCTCAGCACCCTCAGGTGCATCCCATCCAGCCCCATGGACTTGTACATGTCCAGCATTTCTAAGCATTCCCTAACCTGTTGTTTCAGCGCTGGGGACTGCTCACCTCCTCCCCATACTGTGCTGCCCAGTGTAGTAGTCTGGGAGCTGACCTTGCCTGTGAAGTCTGACTCATGCAGAGGAGGGAATGTAAGTCACCCACAGCCTAGGTGAGTGCATTAATCTCTGTTGTATTAGGTAGAAGGGGAGTGGAAATGCCAACACTTGCTGTCCTAATGACAAAGGGAAGAGTGACCCCACTGCTTCATTTTTGAAAGAAAGCATGTCACTGTTGATTTTTAGGAGACGGTTTTTGGGCTGCAAATCCCATATAGTGAGACAGGTGGTTACTGCAAGTGCTGGAAAGGTTACATAAGCTATCCAGGGGGACATACCCTTCCTTGTCTATAATGTCTTTCTAGTGTATTTCTGAGCAGCTCCCTGCTAACCTCAGCTTGGATAACCCTGCACAGGTGTACAGAAAGCCTAGTAGGAGCATCTAAACATCTGCCTTTTTGGGGGGACATGTTTGGAGCTGCTCTAATTAAAATGCTCATTGCATCTGTGTATTTAGCATACACTTCAAAACAATGCCTGGGGCAGGTAAAGCACCCCCACCATCATTTTGAAATGTGGGGATGCTGAATCCATGTGATGGCAAGGCTGCTGGTGCATTCTAATTAGAACACTCCAGCAGACTCGATTAATTGAGTCTGCTCCTACATGTTTTAATTAGAACATATATCAGAGCAGGCATCCCACACGTATGCAGGCACTAGGGGTCCCACTCAGGATTGTGGATTCTACTAGAGGAACTAGGTGCCTAAATGATGGACATTGGTATGTGCGTTTTTGAGGCATAAATGCCCATAAGTGGATCTCAGCCCTTATGGGCTTTTTCAAAAGAACCTGAAAATTAGGTACTTAGGAACCTAGGAGGATTTTCAAGTGTCTATTGCATCTAAATACCTTTTAAACCTTCCCTAATGGGAGGCAGTAGTAGACTCCCAGACTTCCTATGGGAACCAACTGTTACAGGCCCACACATTTCTAGTATAAGTTTCAGCAGCTCCAAGAGCTGGTTGGAGAAATTTATTTTACTTTAGCCTTCTGGAGAATAGACCACATTGTAAGGAACAAATGTTATGTAATGCTAGTAAATAACAGTAAACTTGTAACCGTTATATTTTTGGTAGCTAGTGCAAAGAATTCAGGGAAGATATACCTACAAATGCCCATTCTGCAGAAGCAACTGATTATCAGATGACAATTCTGGTTGAACTTCAGTTTTAACTATCCAAAGTACTTTAGTTTCAAAGGTTAGAAAGTGGTAAGATTGGAACCTGAATCACCAAAGATACCTGAAAACTTAGGTTTGCACTACTAAAGAACACTGGAGAACTTGGGCAAAGAATTCTTTCTTGGTAGTGGCCTGTGCCAAATTATAACAATTTATAATTTGGCTGGGCTGTTTTTCATCTTCTGGTAGCAGGAGTAGAACTTGTAGGTCAGTAAATGTTCAGATAAGTATCACTGGCATGCTGAAAATACTGTATTCAGTGGTAGTTAACCTTTGTTAAAGACCTTATATAGCTCTTAAATAGCCTCAGGAAAGGAACAAAAGCAATTTCCCACTGCAAGTCACAGGTTAGATGCTGCAGCAACCCTTGGTTTCTGCCTTTCAGGTATGACTGGAACCACTGGGGAGCAATTCTAACTGCAATGGCAACAAACTTCATCATTATAGTCAGCAAAAATCTATATTCCTTGGAGACGGGCACAACTGTTGAACCAGGTGTGGTAAGATGTGGCATGTGGGAGATGTATGGCCAGGAGTATGTTAAAAACTGGTGGCTCTAGAGGAATACTAGTGATGGTTGGATTTGTACTGGGCCATTGAGGTATTTATCAAATGCAATAAAGACTCTGACTATTAACAGAATATTCCCCAGGCAATCCTATTTCTTTTTAATAAAATTACAGCTTATTGCCACTGTATTCAGCATCTGCATGAATTGTTTTATTTGTAACAAACAGTTGGTGACACTGACAAAATGTCTTTGCTTTTGAGCTTAGCAATAACAACAACAACAACAATAAAAAGGGAATTAATTATTCTGAAATTCACAAAAATCTCTTCTATAAATAGTAAATACTTATTTTAAATATCGTTACTTTATAAGCAAACTTTTAGAACTTATTTAGCAGGTTAAAAATAATGTATTCTTTGTATTAGAGGATATTATGAAATTTGCATATTTTATTGTTACTCTTCATAGTTTTATTAAAAGGGATATTAAACAGACTCTGTTGGTATATTCAGTGTTTCTGTGAGTGTAATGATATCTATTCCCCTATCAGTAATTTCTTGCATTTACTATTACACACTTGTTAAGATACAGCTTGTAATCACTGTTTATAAAATGAATTACAAGGATAAAAGAGCATTAGTTTTGGTCAACTGAAGTTGGGTTGTAATGAGTTAACTGGGATCATTGTTTCTGGGGCTGTTCATATCCCCAGACTTTCACAGCCCTGGCAAAGGCTGACTCTGTAATAAGTCTCACATTACACGTGGATTAGATTTGTAGAAATCCTGTAACTCAATAGGTACCTGCCTATTCTCTCCTGGCGTCAGCCTGCCTGCACTGCTTTGCTCTGTAGACATACCTGGCATTCCACCCATGCCTCCTCACTTGCTAAGTGGACTGGAGCCTGCCTACCAAAACATTGGGGTATTGTTGTGAAGGAGAAACCCCCTTGACAGACGAGCGAAGTGTGAAGTTAGTCTTGCAATGCCTTATTACCTTCCTATGAAGTATACATGCAGCTCTTTTAAACTTCCTTTATGTTACAGTAATGCTGGAAATAAGATCTTCAGAAACATTAAGGGGTGGAGATGTTCTCTATAAGTGGACAAAGCCAACACGACCCCAAGGCAGTCCCATGACCACCATCCTGTGTATTTACATCCACAGAGGAGCAAAACAAAAACATATTTGGCACAGCATCAAGCGCCTGAAATAGACTGATTTCTGGGAGCTGTGCCATGTATTTTAAGCAGTTCTGTTTAACATTCACATCTTATTTCACAGCACACTATCAGCTAAGTAATTATTGTGCAAATGAATTAAGAATCTTATAAATTGGACAAGAGTAACATCAAACTCCCAATTTAGAGTATTTAATACACTTTCCTAAAATAAAATAATCTCCCTAATACAAACTGGATCAGGTGATATTTAACATTAATATTAATATTCTTCTTTTAAATCTTCAGTGAATAATTATAGACTGTTATCTTGCAAACATTTCCCATTTCCTTTGAAGCAGTTAACCAAAATGCATAGTCAGCAGGCTGAGGCTCCAAAATGCTAATTTTTCCCTAATTTTTATAAGGTTTTTTTTTGGTGGGTGCTGTTTTTTTGCTTTGTTTTGATATTTATCTACACATAATAAAATTTAAGGTACTACAGGAGAAGATATTTTTTCTCACTCTGGTATAGAATGGTTTATATGTCATCTGCTGAAGTTAACAGAAAGACCCCAACTGACTTTGATAGGAGTTGTACCATGTTCTAATTTACTTCTAGTGAGACTGAACATGAAATACTGCAGTTTATATTAATATTCTGGGACCCTTTTTAATGCTGGGTATACAATTGCAGTTGCATAACAGAAGTACTAAAGCACAATAATATAATTGTTCTTCATAATTAGTATATACAGTTTGGGCATGAAATTTGTTAGCCATGCTTATGTGTCAGTGCTCACTTCTGCACAGGGATAGATATTCTTGAGCACAGAGACTGCCCTTTCTTGACGCCTACAGGGAGGAGATTAAAGCCCAAGTTTCTATTCATGTTGTCTAGCCAGCAAGCTAGAGAGGAGAGGAGAGGAGAGGAGTCCTTATGTTAACTCCTCTCCATGAGGAGTTAACATAAGGAGTTTACAGCCATTGAAAAAGACTGAATTGTAGACATGCTTAAACTCTTTATTTGAGGCTGAAGAGGGTGTTGTGCCTTGCTGCGTTACAATGACTTAGAAGGCTAGGACCTCTAGGCAGTGTCCCTGAATACCCTCAGAAGAAGGCTGTGGCTGAAAGCCAGGATGCTACCATATAACTGAAATGACAGAAATACTTAAGGAAATCCTTCTACATGGTGCTTTTTGACACTGTTCTTTCAACTGGCCAGAGTATTTGGTCTTATTTATCTCAATTTTACAATGTAATTTTCTCAGGGTCTCAGAGACTGTCTTGATTTTGTACAGTGAAAAAACTGATCCTGGTACCATTTTGGAAGAGTAAACTAAATATTACTGGCTTGGATATGGGTTTTGGTTGAGATTTTTCATTTAGAAATCATATGAGCAGTACCCACCATAAAATAGAGGTAGTATGAGGCAATAAAGGGGATTTTTTTTTCTTAGTATAATGCTTACTACCTGTATGTATATATCATTCTTATTCCCTGCTGCTCACTTGGCAAAGCAAACTGAAGCATGAAACTGATAGGTAGTATTCAAGGGGAAGCAACCTGAAATGACTACAACTTGAGTTAAGAACATTCTTCCTTTTGTTCCTAGTGGTAAATTCCTGCAACAATGGAGGGCAAAGGAGACCTTTTTTGACTGGCAAAGAATTTAGTCCATGCACACCTCTTATTTCATTGTTTATACTCCTTCAATCTAGCATAATGTATTCAGGATTTTTTTAATCATTTAGCCAGCATTAATGATGCAGTGATCTCATTCTGAATGTTAACTCACGGTGTCCAGCGCTCCTCTGGCTTGAAGAATTGGAGCTCTTTCTTTTTTCTCATTAGTTCAGTGGCATGATTTTCTTGCCAGTTTCATGCCAGGCAAATTGCAAAAAGATTGTGAGATTGAAGGACTTGAGTCTGAGTCTCTGGTGACAAGCTTACTGCAGTTCCAATGAGGGTATTTGAGTTTTAAAAATGCTGCCAATTGTAACAAATGTGAAGTGTCTCTTTGACATGAAACCACAGCCCATTAAAATGAGCCAAAAATATGACAGTTTCACAGAAGGCCCTTTTTATCAGCTTCTCTTGTACATCACTTGGGTCAAATTCAAATGTAAAATCATGGTACCCAAAGGAAACAAACTGTCAAGAGCCTTATACAATATTCACCGAGTCTTTTTTTTTCCTAAAAGGAGTTAGTACTTATGTAGTTTTCTTGATAGCAAATTGTAAAGAATTTCCTGAATTTCTACAATGGCAGATGAATAAGGGATGAGAAATCCCTTTTTCCATTTCAGTACTTCAGCTGAAATAGATGTGTCACAGCCTATGAATTCCTTTAAATGTAAAAAAGTCTAGAAATACGTTTTCAAATGAAATATTTTTCCAAGGTTGAATAATAGTCCCTGCCCCACTCACATAAGAGAAATTACTTCCCAGTGGTGTGCCAAATTACTTGCTAACTGTTTAGGCAATGGGTACAGGGATTCTTTATGGCAGGCTTGCAGTAGCCTTGATAGATGCATTCATATGTCTAATTTATGGAACCTACATTATCAGTTGCATTTTTCTGCTACTGAATTCAGTTAAAAAACAGTAACATGTATACTTTTAAAAGACTGCTGTTGACGTTGTTTTTCTAATCTGTATCCAATCTGTATCTTTCTATTTTCACGGGTCCAACCTTGCTTCACTATTTCCACAGAATAATAAGAGATGCATTTTTTGTAATTAACTATGACCCAGCTTATATCGATGAGGAATCTATTCCTGTGAAGGGGCACAGAAGGGTTGTGATTTTAGATTTTGAGTTTCCCTGAAATGCACACCTGCAAAACTGACCCATCGTTTCACTCTCCAAAGCCACTGGATTTCCTAAAATCCTCTAAGACACTGTAGATATTTTTGAGATATATCCCATACAAAATGACCTAGGTAGGTTGGAAAAATAATCTGCAATCAATTAGACGACATTTAACACAGCCACGTGCAAAATCCTGCACTTGGGATGGAATAGTTGCATGCACAAAAACTGACTGAGGAATGACTGGCTAAGTTGCAATACTGGACCTGGGGGAAAGCCCTGGGGGTTACAGTAGACAATAAACTGAATGTGATCCAACAGCATGCTCCTGTTGTGAAAAAGGCCAACAGTTTGCTGGGTGGGTTGCATTAACACTTGTGAATCAAGGGAAGTGATTCTTTCACTCTATTCAGTACAAAGCCTCACTTGGAACGCTGCATCCAGTTTTGGGTCCCACCTTTCAAGAAATATGTGGACAGATTGGAAAGAGTCCAGTGGAGAGCAGCACAAATGAGCAGAGGCCTGGGAAGCACTACTTATGAGGAAGAGTTGTTATGTAGTTTGGAGAAGAGACGACTGAAGGGGGGTTTGATAACAGTCTTCAAGTACCTGAAAGGTGATTATAGAGAGGATGCAGATGAGTTTTCCACTGTGGCCATAGAGAACAGAACCAGGAGCGCTGGCCTCAAGCTGCAGAAAAGGAAATTGGAGAAGAAGAGGGCCATTCTGACTATAACATTAGAACAAGCTACCCAGAGAAGCTGTGGCATATCCACCCCTGGAGATTTTGAAGAGCAGCTTGTATAGACACTTGGCTGTGATGGTTTAGTCAGGGATGATTCTGCCTTCAGTGTGGGCCTGAACTAGATCCTTTCCAGCCCTACTTTCCTATGATCCTAAAGCATTTAGGTACCTAAAGTGGGAAAATGGGGTTTGGCTAGATTTAGGTACCTATATTCAGAACTGAGTTTCTGAAAATCCAACTCAGCTGCTGCTTAATCTTGGAACTACATAAATCCCATAGGTGCCTAACTTTTTAACTTTACTGTTCCTTGCATGCCTGAGTTCACAACAGCCCACATCTGACAAAACTGAGTATCTTGGTGCCTAGTTCACAACTAAGTCTGCCTGAAACAAGCAATTCCTTGCTGTACTGCTCATGAAGAATTTGTTTGGTTAGGCATTGTCAGAACATCTTAATACATGCCAACACTTTCAGATTCTACATAAAGTTCAATCATGGCCATTGGTTTCTTTTAAAGCATGGCACAAGAAAGATGCGGTGGTAGTGCTGCCACCTACCTTTATAGCATAATGGTTAAAGCATTAAAATGGAGGACCAGATTTTAATTTCCTCAGCAGGTAGGAGGCTACCCTAGCCACCAAACTATGGATTAACATGGGATGATGGGACATGCCTTACTTTGACTGTTAAAACTATTAGCAGAGAGAGATGGTTAGCAGTGTTAGTGTGAGTAGGGGAGATGTGTACCTTTATTGACTAACTAAATCTAAGATGTATAACAAAAACTTTCATAAGCAGAGGGCTTACTTCATCAGATGCTGTAATAAGCAGATGTTGTCATCTGCTGATGAAGTAAGCCCTCTGTTTATGAAAACTTATGATATACATCTCTGATTAAGTTAGTCTATAAAGGTATAAATCTATTTTGCTTTGGACTGAAACTGTGCCACTATGTCCAAAAAAATCAAGGTTCATTGGATCAAAGGGATTACATGACTCTGTACCCTTGTGGTTAAGGCACTCACCTTGGATGGTAAAGTATTGGGTTCTGGGCCCGAGAGATGGTTCTAGGAGCAGGAACCAGAACCCGGGTCTTCTCCTATGCCAGGTGAATATCCTAACCACTGAACTAGAGTTCATGTTTTCTTTGGTAGTTTTTTCTTTTTAGCCGGCCCAATGAAACTTGGTGTCTTTCTTGCCTGGAGATATAGCTTCATCAAGAGGGGTGCAAAGTGCTCTGAGTAGGGACAGCTTATAGACTGGTACCTACAACATTCTTCTGGGAGATGTGTGTTCATACTCTGACTGACAAAGAACTAAAATCTGTCTCCCCACTTCTTGGTGAGTGCTCTGATCACTAGGCTGTTGTGCAGATTTATTCAAAAGAAGATAGATAGACAGATAGATAGATAGATATTTGGGGGAGCGGAGGGTCCAGGTGTTGGGTGGGGGGAGAAAAGGTGCGTCATGTAACTCTAGAAAAAGATAAAAAGATTCGGGACTCCTAAGCTGGGAGAAGAACTTCTCTGTCACCTAGGGTCAAAGAGACTTTAAATTTTGGAGGTGCAGATTTAAGGTGTACCCTTGCCCCAGTACTTCCTACTGGCTTGCTTTAGGCAGCTGTAAACTGGGTGTGTTGAATCAAGGCAGTCCTTACTCAATATGCTGGTTGGTTAGGATCCCATACTGAGGCACCTAACTCTCCTTAGGCATCATAAGGGAGACTGGGTGCCTAATACAGGGTTCTTGATTTCAGTCTCAGGGCTGCCCCTCTAAAAACCAGATGCTTAAGCAGTTCACTAGGACTTGATTTAGTCTTTCTTTTTTCCTTAACTGTAGTAGATACCCCTCCAGCTACCTGACAATGCAGCTGAGAAATGTAGTGGCCCCAGAATTCTTCCTGAAGTGGACACAACTTTCAAAAAAGAATTTCTAGCCATTGATGCTAACAAAACCAACATTTATAGAGGCAGAAAAGACACCGAACTTATGTGTCAGGGGATGATGCTCCATAGAACCACCATTTCCTGTCCCTTTTTTATCTGGGAAAGTACTTCCTTTACATCAGTACAAGAATAATATTATACAACAAATTGCAGAGGAAAGAAAAGGAGAAACAAGGGGCCTGTGAGGATGATCTCTACCACTGTCATAACTTCACATTATGGTCTGTTGATGCAACCAACTGTGATGGGGGAGGGCTGACTTCCTCTAGCATTTGCTTTGCTGCCTCATGTGTTGAATTTAATACTGTGTCATACTGTGCATTAGGACAATGGTCAGCAATAGTTTTGCTGACAGGCAAGAATGACACAGCTTGGCAAGTCAGCACTAGAATCCAGCTACCACTGCTGCTTTTCCCTGCTGTTCTTCTGTGGCCAAAGCTCAGACTAAGCATCTCTCTGCCAAATGCCATGAAAGCCCCCCAGCTTCAAGCTTGATACAATGGCTCCATGGTCCGGATCTAGCCTGGAGGCCACTAGTTGCTCTGCATTAGGACGTGCCCTGGATCATGCCCTGCAACATAAAAATAATTGTGTAGTAAATGTGAACACCCCAAACAACAGAAGGGAGCTGGGACCAAACCCTGTATCTATCTATCTTAACCCCCATTTCATATAGGTCTTGGTTTGGTTATCCAGAAGGTAGCTTTGTAAATCCATTTATCTTGTGGCCTCCCTGCCATTCCTCTGCATAAATATGCCCCTACTTGAGAAATCTTAAAGCAGGGTGAGAAGCCTCTAGTCCTGAAATTTTGGTTCCCCATAGCGTACATTCACAGAAAAGGCAGATGTAGTATAGTTTTCTCATACTACTGCATATTTTATTTATAATGTAAAATTAAAATACATTTTTCCATATTTTGGTCAGATAAGGAGATTATATTATTTCATTGTTTTACAGTAACACCTAGAGATCTAACCAGGACTGGGGCCCCATTTGTCCAGCCCTAAATATAGCAAGAATTAGTTATTTTCCTAATGAGTTCTCAAGAGAAATCAGTATAAAAGGGAAAGTGACTTGTCCAAGAAATCAAGCAATATCTCCTTTTTTTATTGTTGTTTTTGAGTAGTCAGTAATTAGTAACCTCAGTTAGGTCTACCTTTTCCTATGACTGGCAAGTTCACAGCTCCACCCAACCCTTCCAACACTGTATTAAAGAGAAGTGGCGAAATGGGAGTGGGGACACTAACGGGGGAGGGGGTGGGGGAGGAGAGAGGCGGGGCGGGAACATAAAAGGGATTGTGTTTTAAGTTTTTCAAAACTTCATTATTTTATTCAGTTATAAGCTATTTGCCCTGTGCATACTTCATATCATCTCTTATTTAATGTTTTGTGACAGCTTTAATATAACAAAATTAGACATGCTGCCACAGTAGTTCTGACAACTACCTGGTTTCCATGCACTAAAACCATTGGCGTTTTGCCCAATACAAATAAACCTGAAAGGCTAAAGAGCACATCCAGTGAAATCAAGTAGCCTAAACCGAAAAAGCTGAGATCAGCAACCGGAATAAAATATTGCAATGGAAACCCTTTGACATTCTGGGCTTAACTACATAAAACAAAGAAAAGTGTTGTTAAGTCGGTTACAAAATAAAGGTAATAAAGGTATTTACCACTAGCATATGATAAAGCTATTAAAAATGTCAAATTACAAATAGAAAGAACTACAAGATGTTTTTATTTCTATTTGGTTTATTATAATAGGATCATTTTTGGCATCTTATACTTTCAGACTGTATGCGGACTTTGTATATCAAAGCTGTAATGTCAAGTATATGATCAGAGTGGTCCAAATAAACTTAAAGGACCATATGTAAATATTATAGAAAACTTTTTACTCCTATGTACAAAACCCCAAAGCAGCATTTATGTCCTGATTCCTTATTAAAACCTTGCAAATGATAACCGAATACTGCCTGTGTATGTGTGCATCTTATGCCCCAAAATTATCAAACTCAGAATAGATTTTGGTAACAGGAATCTCTATAAATATTTTTGTCTCTCTCTCTCACGTTGGCGACAGTCCAGTCTTTTCGATTTGTTTCTATTTCTCTCTGTTTTATCTGTGGCCAAATAGTCTTTTAACCTTGTGGAACCTGACCAAAATATCTGAAGGATATCTAAATAACATGTAGGATTCATAAGGCAATGTGAAATATAAACTCACCTGAGATATCATGGGAGGGCTAAATGACTGAGGAGTTAGACATGCCCTATTTGTAGGACTGACCTTACCAGCCACTGATTTCATGACTCAAGGGAAATAGTGTGATAGGCTCTTACACTGGTGGGAGGGTAGAAGTAGTAAGGAGAGCACCATGATTTTGCTAGAAGATGGTGCCATCACCCTGCACACTGAACTACTTAGAAGAGATTGTTCCACTTCTGTACCTTATCTTCACTTGGTCTGAGTTTGAGAGACTGAAGATCCCAGTGCTACTCGCACCCCAGTTTGCATATTATGAACCCAGCTTTACATGCCCCACTGAGCAGAATAGAAAAGGTATTTATACATTCTCAGAGAGGGAACTGAATCTAGTGACTTGCCTCAGACCTCTGAAAGGGATGGATATCAGGCTTCTTATCACTGATCTGTCTCAGAAGATGGAGAATGAAGTTAGGTATTGAAATTATTGGCTAGGAGACAACATTTAGAAATGATTTGCAGTGAAGTTCTACATGAAGTGCTGCATATCTGGAGATTGGTGATCTTGTCTAATGGAGAATAATTGATTGAGGTTACATAGTAAGATTGTCTTACATGTGTTAAAGCAGAAGCAAAAGGCAGATGGTAGGGCATGGTGGCACCCTGGCGCCTCTTGTTCAGAGAAGCATGTGCTTTCATAAGAAACAACTTTAGACACTATGACAAAGCACCAAAGTAGGTTGCATCTGCAGTATTTGCATTTGCTGAATACTGCACATACAGTCATTCCATGTGCTGCTAATTTTCAGTGCAGGAGTTTTAAAAAATGTTTTTCATGTTGGGAAAGATCCTGGTGTCAAAAAAAAAAGTACTAGGAAGAAGAGGGGCAGTGCACATGGCAGCAGTGTGCGCCAAATGAAACCGGAGGCTGGCTGGCAGAAGTCACACTCTGGCTGCCAGCCAGGCTCCCTGATGCTGGAACACCACCGCTGCAGCCCCAGCAGGCCCCCAGGACCCCAGGTAAGGCTGGACCCCAGCTTCCCCAACCCCACCCAGGGCAAATTGTCACACACCAGAGTGTGCATGCAGGTACATTCCCTGGGGACAACAAGCAGTGACATAACTTTGTACCCCCAATCAAACACATGTACATGCTCATCTGGATGTGCCCTCACACTCTAACTTACTTTAATTCTCTAAAAAAGTTTGCATTTTTCCAGTGTACCCTTGGAGCACTCTGTTTGGAATAAGATCATGACAAAGCCAGTGTAATTGTACACTTGAAGAAATTGCTTCTCTTTTCACATACATTTCATACACTATTGATAAAGAGCTGGAGGGTTACCTAAGAATGAGCAATGAATTTCCACAGGAATTAAAGACCATTACAAACTTCACCACCCTGTGCTCCAAGTACAGAGTGAGTTTGTTTGTCTTTTCTGCTCTGTTAGAAACGTGGAGTAACATTTACAAAAACAATAACAAACTTTTCCTTACCAAAAAAAAAATACATTTAACATACAAATTCCAACCTCTGGGCAGAGGATGATAGAGCAGGCCATGTGTGATGGATGTTATTTACAGTGCCAGATTCACAACTCATAAATGCTCTAATGCTACAGTGACACACGCTGTGTAGAAACCTATCTAGAACATAAATGTTCATGAAGTCTTTCAGGAGCAGTTTCTTCCTGGCATACAAGAAGTACTTTGACATTTGGAAGCTAATGTCTCTAACAGCCCTTTTCTCTATGCTGTGCTCTGCTCTTCCTCTTCCTACTACTTCAGAAGTCTGAGGGAAATCCATTTACCAGGGAGCTATCACTGTCTGTTGGTATGAAAATGCCTTTTTGCTTGTATGCAGAGTTTCATATATGATACGCATTTTCATATTGATATCATATTGCATTACTATACCATATTAAAATAAGAATCTATTAGGTCAGCTGCTCATGTGTTTTACTGATGTTGTTGTTATAGTTCATTTAATGCATGAACAGAGGTTTTAAATGGTTTATGAAGTTGCTTGTTTGATCATATGTCAAAAATACAAAACACAAGAAACTTAAGAGACTTAACGTTGTGAAAGAGACAAGGATTTCTTAGGGTCATATCTGCTATTGGATCAACTATGTAGTTGGAATAAAGTTGGACAAGTGTTTGAATGCAGGACAGTTTTCATCAGTTTCTTAAAGTTAAGGATACTCTTCTCCAAGGGAAAGTTTGGAACAGGGATGGAATGGACTTAAGCATGCGGGCTTAGAGTAAGCATGTGTTTAATTACTTTGCTTAATTCCTTGGACTTTTGACTTGCTGGTACAATATAGTCATGGTTTATTTTCAGCAAGGAAACTAAAGTGATATATGCGGTTCCTGTTTACATAGTTGCATAGTTATAGAAGGATCTGGAAAATGATGACGGGTTAATGTAAGAAAGTGAGGGTCTAAGATGGGCATTTGGTAAACATCACCTATCCTTTAATTTTAAAAGCAAATACAGCATGCACTTTCCTCTGTGGTCTAAACTAGCTATTATATGTGTTTTGGAGGCACCTTGGCTCCCCATTCAGTCTTGAACCTCTTGCATAGCTTGGAGCCAAGCTTATGAGGGTTAGAAAAAACATCTGTTTTGCTTTAACCAGAGGTTTTGACCCATTTGCTCTCTAAGGAGGATGAAGCTAAAGTTGGATTGCTTGAGTTTATCCTTATAACCCAGGCTTGTATGTTCTAGCTACTTACTTTCTGCTTTCTACTCTAATGAACTGGAGACTGTCTGTTTGTTTGTATACACCTGTTTAGCAATCACCTTTTGATTCCTGAAGCCTATTTCATTTCTGAACAGCTTAGCTAAACTGAACATATCTAACCAGTATGCTACCAGCTGACCAGAGGATCACTTTGGGGTTCTGGTTAACTATTAGTATAAGGACTGCAGACAGCATCATTTCAGGTGATGGATTGGAAACATCTGCTTGTATAAAATCATATCCTAGAAGCTAGCACAGGTGAAATCAAAGTAGTTCATTAGGAACCTAACAAGTCTCTACTGGAAAGCAAAATATGGAACTTGCAAGTCCAGAAACTCCTCATCTGTCTGTCTCTACTATAAGGGTCTGACTCCATCCTCACCACTCCCTGGAGCGCTAAGCTCACAAATCTTCAACTAAGACTTCTTCACAAGGATAGTCTTATTTTGAGGTAGGAAAAAGAAGGGAGAGCACTGGAGGAGACCCTAGAAGCTGAAGGTGTCGATTTGTAGGAACAGCCCACTATCCTGAATCAGACCTAGATCAGGCAGCATGACTGAATGGACTAATGGGTGTCTTGGGACTATACTCAGAGGAGTTGATGGGGAACGTAGTAATAAAAGATATAATTTAGAGATACTCCCTACTTTAGAAGAGTTGGGCATTGGGAGATAGCCCCTCAGTTAAGAAGCAACTGTCAGAGAGACACAAGGGGTGTGCAAAGGTTAGCTTTATGCTCCATAATTAAAGTCTGTTGTTTTGTTCTTCTCATTTATGTATGCCTGTGTTTATAAACCCAGTGATCAGTACAGGGAGTGACTGGACAGACAGCAGTCTGGGCACAGGAATCAGAACCAGGCAGTCAGCAATGTGGCAACTGGTGTCTTTTCTGTTACTGCTGAAACTGCAGCGTAAATTGGAGTGGTTTCCAGGTGTGACAAATAACATTATTGTTAAGAGGGTTATAGCATGAAATGTAAGGCTTTAGCTTCGGTTCTGAGGAGAAGAGTACTCTGAGAAGGATTCTGAGCATGGAAAAATAATTTAAACATGAAACTATCAGTTCATTTTTGCAAAATTTCAGTCATTGAGAAAGCAGAATAATAAATGCATGCTTTTCATATTCTGTGCTGTTGTAGGTTTGTTAAACTGATAGATTGAAAGTTATAGCTAATGGCATTAGGATCTGTGCCGGACAGCCTGGAATATAATCCCAGTGGATGTATTAAGTGACAAAATACCCTGGGATGTCAGTGCTTGGCTTGGCTTCTCTACTCCATTGTTTGGACACTTTGGACTATGGGTGCTACTTTTACATAAACATTACATCCTAGTTCATGCAGTTTTTTCCCCAAGCCAGGTGGCTATGTTCTGAAGTTTTTTCATATACCTACAAGAAAAACCAGAGTTTACCTGGCTCTGGTAAACTTTCAGTGGCCACCTCAGTAGCTTACAGTCCCTTTTTACTCTCTGATATGCTGTTAAATCAGCAGGTGACAAAATAATCTCCTTTGCATAGATGAAATTTCACCACTAGCCTAGAAAATCCTTCTTCCAGTAGATTAAAATGCTATAAGGCTTCCCAAGCCTTAAATAATAAAACTAATACTGGTAAAAGGCTTCAAGTCTGATGTCCCTAGACTAACCCTTTCCACAACCAGATTCCCCACATTTTTGGAAGGATTTAAACATGGAATTCTGATCATAGAATGTCTTTGGTCTGGGTGTGTAACTAGGAGAAGCTTCTGAATAGGCCAAGGTAAAATATAGAGTAAAGATGGAATGAAAGCATACCAAGGTGATAAAGTAATAAGCTGCAGCATTTTTGTGATGCAGAATGTAACATCTGGGTGGCCACCAGGACTTTAATTCTTCCCCTTGGCCAAATATAATGTGATCTTTCATTTTCTTGACTTGGACTTCTATTTCAGCTGGACAATATGAATAACTCAGGACACTTGGGAACAGGAGCCTCAACAAGCATGGGAAAAGGAACAGGGTCAGAGGGCACAGGCCAGATGATCACCAGGGGATGCCTTCTTAACAGGCTTTGAACTCACTTGCCTGGATACAAATAACAATTTAGCAACACCAACTGGAGCTTAGTAAAGCTACTTTGCTCTGCCAATATGAAAAGCTAGCAGTAGAAATATCATTGACCAGACTATTTTCTTAGACTTGCATTATACAGATGATGTTCCCTGTCTCAGATCAGATACCTCAAGATCTCCAAGATACCTTGAAGAACCTTCAGCATAGGCAGACAACTTCATTGAGTGTGTCCCCACATGCAGGGGTGTGTGCTTGCAGCGGCCAAAAAAAAGTAGCGGCACACATTTGTGTCATTATTTTTTTGCCACTGAGCACACCCCTGCACAGGCACTTTGGTGCAGAGCAAAATGCCCCACTTCAAGGAAACTGCCATTTCCCCACTTCTCCCAGCTCCCAGCATGCTGGAAGAGCTGGGGAAGAAGTAGGGGAAGGAAGATGCTCTGGCTGGCAGCTAAAGTGTCCCCAGGGAAGGCTGAGCCTCCATGTCTGCTAGTGCACACTCCTGTGGCATGTGCCATGATGCTTTCTGTGGCATATTTTTGCTACTGGTATTTCCTAGTAGCAAGTTATGCTCCTGCATTACATACTTGCAGCACAGGGCACATTTTAACATGCCAGATATATGGTTTGCGGTGCTGCAAAGAAGTATCCTGTGCCACAAACCACACATGCCTGCACCTCTACATCCAACCATTGGGTTTCTTGGGCACACATACACTGATACAAGAAGTGCAAGCTGACGAACAAATGATAGAGGCAGTGATCTTCTTCATATACCTATGCTTCAAACTTGGGCTTGATGGATCAGGGCTGAGCAAAGCTCAGCAGAGGGAGCTATCTGAACTCCAGCTCCAGCAGTACTACTTTCAGGGCTTTGTTGCACTTCAATTTTAGGAAGCACAGGGAGCTTTTAACCCCTGGATTGTCCACACATTAAGGAGTGTGAACTAGTTTTAAGCACCCTTTAGCCATCTTAAAGTTTTGTCATTCCAGGGCAGGTTTATCTCTGGTCTGTGTTCCTATCTGTGTTACCCAGCTCATGTTCCACAAATGTGTGGCCACCCCCCAGAGATAAGCCACCAAAGCTTCAGTCCTCTGGCAGCTCAGAATGGACTGTCCATCCCTGCACCCTCCTGTGGACAGCTCACAGCTGTAGCTCCTAGTCAGGCCCCTGTTCAGCCCTCTAGTGACAAGTCACAGCTTTGCAGGTTGGAAAAATCAAACAAGGCCTTTAGCCTAAATGTGTAACTACTCTAAACTTGAATTAATACTAATACCAGTCAACATTTGAGAAGCTTAAAGTGTAATGTGTAACAAGGCCCTCACTATCCTTGATGCTATGACTTCTTGCAACTAATGCAGTTACTGGTAAATTCTGTAGTTTGTTGGGCAATGATCAACCCCATGATCTGAACAGGCAGATGTACCCTGTTCACACCAGTCCTGTGTATGCCTAAAATATTAGCCAGGAAAAAACAGAACATACATTCAGTTCCGCTACTAGTGAGACTGTCAGCCTGAATATTAATTAAATGAACAGTTTCATATAAGTTTAGTCTTTACTCCACTGATCTGCCTTTTTAGAGTTGTTGTTTGTAGATAGGGCTGGTTGTCATTTTTTCAGTGAACTCAGTGGAGTTTTGAAGGACTAAAATGATTTGTAAATTTGGGTTAGATTCAGGAATATTTTCAACAAAAAAACCCACTAGAAGAATATGCTGCAAATATCCAAGCATTTCCTTTTGATATTTTCAGACTGAAATATTTCACCTTGAAAATGCCAACATATTTCATTTTGATATTTTCTACATAAAAGCTTTATATTTTTCATTTCAAAGCAGACTTCTTGGAGAGTACATAAGCTAATCACACAGCATTATGAAGGTGGTCTGCCTCCTGCAGAACTCCTAGAGCTACTGTTCATTCATGACTATATGATCCTATAACTAGCAGAGAAGCACTGGTATATCTATATAGGGAAGTACCAGCAATTGTAGCATGCAATAGATGTCCCAGGTCTTCCACAACTGAACTCCTAAGGATCAGAAACTGTTGATGAAATACTATCAGAAGTCTCACAAACCCTCTCACTATATCCTGCTGCAATAACACTCCAGCCACAAGCAGGAAGAATGCATCTACCAGTAGTAGATTTATGATTTCTAGGGTATTCCTGGAATAGACAAGAGTGAGGAACAGGGCCAAAAGTGCTTGAGATAAATGTGTTGGTTAGCAGTTCCACAAAAAGGCTCAGGAAGGATAGCTTAATTCTCCTATAAAACACCACAGGCTATTCCTAGAATAGCTAATGATGTGCTAAGAGTCCTGGACTATGTGCATAGTAGTCCTACCACTGAACCCCTATGCATGCAAAACGAAGGTGAAGCCAGCCACGCAAGTATGAGTTATGAGTGGCTCTGTGGGGTGGACACTTATAAGTGGACTTGGCAGGGATGGAGTTCACATTCATGGGAGCCCAGATCTAGGAGCATACTGCACTGTGGACATATCTTTTGTGTATATCTATCCATGAATGACAAGATTGATTATAGTGCATGAACATGCAGTGATGCTTTATAAATGTAGCTACTAGACCTTGTTTGTTTGTTTGTTTGTTTTAGTAGCTAAACTGAAATTTAAAAATGAAAATAATTGCAAGTTGGGCCTCATTGAAGTAATTTCTTAATTTTTTTCATCATTTTACTTCTTGTTGTCTTGAAACATTTTACTTGACCTGAAATGCTTCATTTCCCATTCATTTTAACTTTCCTGTTGTTTGTTTATCAATGTTGAAAACGGTTGTCAAAATATATTTTAAAAAATGTCCTTTCCTGTTATTTTATGTATAAAACTATTTGATGAATTACACCCACGTTTTCAAATAGTTTTTGGTCCTTTTGAGGCTGCAGCTTTTGGTGAATTTTTTTGCTCAAACTTTTCTAGTTGTGATGCTTTGGTTAACTTTCACAATGTTAACCAAAAGTCCTAAAGTGTGAAATGCTGAGTGAGTGGATGAGTAATTCAAATAAGCAAGTATGAATGTACCCAAACTCATGTGATCCTCACAGCTTGTAGACTGGTATAATTGCCATCCATGATGCTGATCTGCCTGCCCAAGCTTGTGCTTTTATTAATTATACATATTATTTGGAAAATCAGAAACACCCTTGGCTACAGAGGATAGGTCTGTTTCCTCTGACTGCCATTTTTATCTACACTCCTCATGAACTGCTTAGAGTTCTTACTTGATTCAAAATGGTCTGCAAACTCAGATAAAAGACATACCAAAATATCCACATCTGTATTTTGATCTCATGGTTAAGTACAGATTTAAAGGCTAAAGCCACACTCTATTTTTAGAAACTTGATTACAATGTCTAATTATTTTTTTCTCCCTTAAAAGCTTCCCAAAATGAGTTAACTTCCAATATTCAGATTTTTTTTTAAAAGTTTTTCATGGTAAATGTCGTATGGTAGAATTACAGAAGAATAATCATATAGGAGAACCTTTGAATGGTAGAACTATAGGGGGTTTAAGTTATTGTGCCTGGACCTCTTTGCAGGACTGCTCACCAGCACATTTAACTGAAGCACTTCTGGTCCTCCACCTCACTGCTGTCTATTCCAGCCCTACCATACCACAGAACATACTCCCTATACCAGTAGCAAATTCACTTTTTTTACATCATTGCTACCCTGACTGTTTTTCTGCCTTCACATCTTTCCAAGATAACACCATCATTGTCTATGTCATCCCATCAGATGCTTGTTGTGCAGACACACATTTCTTCATCTAAATATTCTGAGATTGATTCATTCTTGTCTGTAAATTGAATACATGGTCTAGTTCTTCCCAAGCAGGGTTTCATTTCCATGTGAGTACTAAGTGTGATTTTGCAACTGCCTAGGAAACCCAGGGAAAGGCAGCTTAAAATATCTGAAGCTATCTAAAAGAAGTGCTGTTCCACCCCCATGAAAAATGTTATTTAGCTAACTCCAGGTTTGTCTGAAGTGAGGTCAGCAAGACTTTCAGTTGCCAGGGGCCCATGTCTTGATTCTTGATAGCTGAGATTAGGCAGAAAATCTGGTTTGGTGAATGCAGTTTAATTGATATGACATTAGAGAGGAGCCTAAGCCATTAAAGAGAGGCTAATTAGAGTCAGGCCTACTAAAAATGCAGCATTTATACTGCATTGTGAGTGTTTGTATATATGTAATCAAATGATGCCCTGGTTTATATGCCATGAGAACTAATTCTCCTTGCTCCATCAATTGTCCTAATAACTTAAAGTAAATGCTCAGAATTAAAGGAAGACATTTATAGTCTGTTTACAGTGAACACTGTAAATCCAAACTTATCTCTGTATTTTTCTCAAATGTTTATGCATAAAATATTTTCACTCCAGGATCTTCACTGTGCCTGAATAAAAATATATGCTTAGTTATCAAAAGATAATTAGGTGAGACATGTATGTTTTGTCATAATTAATATTCTGTCAATAGGCTAGATAAGAAAGCTCCAAGGGTTAATGCTTTCCTGCTCTGTATCTAACATTGCCAGTGAATTTCTCTAGCTCACTCCATTAATCCAGTCAGCACAATGGATCAGGTTAGGGATGTGTCTCAATAAATCACTCTCAAGTGCTGGGGGTAGGAGTACCTAATTAATCAGCACTGTCATTATGTTTGACTTGTAGCTGCCTTACTGTGTATGGGATGAGGATTCAGTGTATTTAACCTGCATACACTCTTAAACAGATCTCCAGTAGTAATGTAAATTTTAACCCTTGTATGGAATAAGCCAGCCAGTGTTACTGTAAATGAAGGTGCAATGCTTCTTCCCAATGAACTTGTTAATAGTTCTGTTATTTTTTCCAGAGGTCATTTACATCCTCTCTCTTCAAATACAAAACTTGTAGAGTTAAGATCACCACCAGCATAAGGCCTCCCTTAAACTGTTGTTAGCCCAAGCTAGATGGTCTTCATTTTCCTACATCTCACCAGCATTCAGTATGTTCCTTTATTGTTGGCGTCCATTCTTCTCCAGCTCAGAAATTTCAGCCAGCATCTTACCCATGCTCCTGTCACCCAACCCCTCTCAGCTGGAACACTTCTGTGTTGTCCTCAGCCCGTAGTCCCATTTCCTCCCTTGATTATATTCTAACCTCTTAGCTAGAAAACAACTAGAACCTCTGGTCAAGATAATAGTTTTGCCAACCCTCTGTTAACAGTTCAGCCTTAAACATTTCCTATCACTGTTCTCTTCAGACAGGAACTGATTAGCTTTGTTGCCCGTTCAAAGGCTAAATAATGGCCTAAAATGCATTTCTCCACAACAATGCCACCCAGCACTGGCTAACAGGAGTGCTGATCTCTAGAAATGCCAATTAAGCACTGACAAGCAGAAGACTGTATTTGTCCCCCACATTTGAGTATAAAATAAAGTGTACTGGCTAGTAGCCTGGTATAACTTTTTTCTAACAAGTATTTCCCAGGCTAGAAAGTATTATCTCCCTTCCGCTGTGGTCCTTGAGGACAAAAAAGCCTCACAGCCCCCAGGGAAGAATTTCTGGGGTACATGCACCCTGTGAAGGCCATCGTGAACATACCTAGTGCCACCACTCTGCAAGCCCTCCAAGGGGCTGGATCAGAAAAATTCCCAAGAGTGCAAAGGAGCACACCAATGCAGATTAATTTCTTCAGTTTGCAGAGTAGCCCAGTGCACCTAGTGAGAGGTTAGCACTCCCTATCAAGTGCATTGACTACTAATAAGCTTGAGCTTTACATTGGAGACCTAATAAGAAAAGTGTCTCTAGTATCTTCCTCTCACTTCCTAACTATGCTTGTACAGTCAGGTGTAATCAAAACCTTAATTCCTAAAACACAGAGAATCTCTGGCCTTAATTTAACCCCAGATGAGGTAGATGCAACTGTTATTGATCTCAGTGAGAGCTACAAGAATCACAAATGAATTTTGATGCCTTTTGTGGTAGAGTATAAATAAATGCAACAAATCTTCCAGTTTTTCATATATTTTGTTGGGAATTGTATTGTTTTTGAAGGTTTTCATTGGAATATGTGGCTTTAAAAAGCCATTTAGCTTACTGTTTCTCCCTCTCTTACTGTATGTACATGAATTATGATACTGTATTTAGTTATGTAATCAAATTTTTTTTTTTTGAGGACCTATGCCTCTGAAAATCAATAGACTCCACAAACAGCAAGTGTATTTTCTTAAAACCTCTTTGTGAGATAAGGGGATGGTATTATTTCCTCTTAGGCACACAGGCATTCATTGGCTGCTCAACCTGAGAAAACTAGGGCTGATTTTCCATAGTACTTAGCACTTTATTTTGCTCAGAGCATAGCTCCCATTCACAGCACAAGGGATCCCAAGTGTTTCAAGTTAAGCACCCTGAAGCTGAGGATCCAAGGCAGTGGCCACCTGTGAAAAGTTTGGTTTAAGTCACTAACCTAGCATCACAGATCAATGCATTTCTACACAACAATGCCACCCAGGACTGCTTAACAGGAGTGTCGATCTCTAGAAATGCCAGTTAAGCATTGACAAGTGGAAGACTGTATTTGTCCCCAACACACGTTTGAATATAAAATAAAGTGTACTGTGCAGTGCAGAGCTCAGAGAAGGATTTGGGACTTTATAGTGAAAGAGCATATTTATAGGAATCCTGAATATTTATTGCAGAATTTGGGAGAGGTAAATGATTCATGAGTGAGAAAGGACAGTGTCATGCTTAAGGCAGTTGAATGCTAAGGCATGAATTCCTTACCTGCCCTACAGTTTTGATTGGTGATGCTAAGCCAGTGACTTAAATCAGACTTTTCATAGGTGGCCACTGCCCTGCATCCTCACCTTCAGGGTGCTTGACTTGAAACACCTGGGATTCCTTGTGCTATGAATGGGAGCTATGCTCTGAGCAAAATAAAGTGCTAAGTACTATGGAAAATCAGCCCTAGTTTTCTCAGGTTGAGCAGCCAATGAATGCCTAAGAGGAAATAAGACCATCCCCTTATCTCACAAAGAGGTTTTAAGAAAATACACTTGGCTACGGGAAGTGCACAGGAATTAGGATCTGTTTGTGGAGCCCACTGATGTTACAGTGGTAAACACCACAGAAAAGCTCAAGGGGAAATTAATAATTAAGTATTCAGAGTTGAATTTGCAGTTAAGACACAAAGCCACACAATAAACAAAAAGGATAAAACAAAAATTTGAATAGCTGCTCAGTCAGTGTTTACTCTCTGTACTGAATGAAATTGGGATCTTTTGAAGAAAAATAGTAATTCTGTAATTAAAACTATGTCACAGTGCTTCTCAACCTTTTTAGGCTCATGGCACCCTGCCATAATTTTCCAAAAGTTAATCTGACTCTTCTGACTATAGAAAATTAAATACAGCAATCCTTCAGTTGCAAAGAACTTGGAAAGACCACAACAGGCCAGAAATGTTTTTGCTACTATGGATTCCTACATGAAATCTCTGGGTTTATCTTGTAAATTATGTGTGTTTGCACACTTAGTATTGCAAGGCAACCTTAAAAGGATCTCATGGAACCCCAGGGTGCTGTGGACCCCTGTTGAGAATCACAGCCGTACTTTAACATATAATCATAGCTGTACCTCACATTGTAGCCAAATTAAGGTTTTATGGGGAACCTTAGCTCTGCAATCTTCTCATTTTTGAGTGCTTGATTTTGCAACCTTAATGCCCTGTAGTGTATTTAGAAAGCTGTATACATAAAACTACATTAGGCAAACAAATATTTCATGCAGCATTTACTCCCTGCAATGATTTCACCAACTGTCAGTAGCAGCAACCTCTCCTACTATGCTGTGGTGTGTACATCAGCAACACCCACAGCCCCCATTAGAGGCCAGACTCCAGACACAGAATCCATATCCATCATCTGTTACCTGCTCTGGAGACAGCAGGGGCCTCAGCACTAAGTAGTGCCACAGATTGCATAAGCAAAGGGACAAGCCCCAAGAGAAGCAGCAGGGCTAGTGCTTCTGGGGAAGGTTGTAGACTTGGAATAGTGGCTTAGTTTAGTGACACTGATGATATTGATGACAATTAGTAGAGAGAGTTTAGAACGGAGATGTGGAGAAGATTCATCTGTTACACTATCCATCATCTGCACATTGCCCTAAGGCAATCAGAAAATGCTGCTCTTTTCAGCAGAACTGTCACTTGCTGTTGAGGTAGCTTTAGTTTTGCTGTTTTCTAAAGCAAAATGACTCAAGTAACTTTTAAAGATTAAATTTGTTTTATGGCTTTTCCAGGGGGGAACTGAATGTTTGTGTCTAACTTCTGTGAAAAGAGTTAGCCTGGTGCATTTCATACAAAATGCAGTTCCTAGGAAAGTAGCTGCAAATAATTATAATTAAAATGGCTTAATTCCATCAGTAAGCAAGTGAAGAATGAATCCGCAAACAGATAGAATGAATCTAGCAATTAATCTATTTTGTAGCTATCCTATCCCTAAAAGAAATCTTGCATCTAGTTGCTGATTTCTTCGGTTCACTGACTGAATAATTTAAACACAGCATTGTTCCATTAGGTAGCCTAAAATGCTAGTATTTTGGGTTATAGCTTTCTAGGTCTTCATCCATTTATCATTTAATTTTTTATAATATGGGAGGGTCTTCAGTTTTTCATTCTTAATCCCTATGCACTTCCCCTAGTAAAATGAATATAGCATGTGGAGTTTATTATATACACTCCTTCTCACATTCATTCTCAGTCAGGATTTTTCCCACTATCAGAAGTATCCTCCAAACAAAGAGCCAGGTTGCTCAGTGATAGGCAGCATCATTGTTAGGGAAAAATCAACCCTACAGCCAAACCTGAAACCAATTTATATGTTACTGTCATAAGCAAAGAGAGCTGACTACGCATGAGCAGCATGTTTTTCTAGGCCTGGGTGAGAAGACTGATTAATACAGATTTTCTCATTAACTATAAAGGGGTTGTTCATATGAGTCAAGTTTACTTGCATGAGTAAAATTTGCAGAACTGCTTTCTACTCGGCAGGGCTGATCTGGCTTCCCACATATTACCCATGCCATTGCCACTCTTGTAGAGTGTCTACTATCATTGTAGAAATCACTAATTCACTTAGATTAGAAATATTTTAGTTGTTTCTAATAGTGATTTCTCTTACATACAATTGGACTGTAAAGGTCTAGTTTATGCAGACTGGTCATCCTGATTCCCAGTGAAAACGCAGCAGCTAGAGGGGCAAATCCTCGCTTTCTGTATTCCTGAGAATTACTACGACAGAATTAGATAAACCAGGCCAGTCTGCCCTGTTACAATAAGACTAAATTAATTCCATCTCCATTGGAATTAACCTAGATTTACCCGGGTGTAACTGAGAGCAGGATTTGGCATGCCAAATCTATCCTAAGACAAATATATTTTCTTTTTTCAGTGATGTGTGCTCAATCACAGACGGGGAAAAGGATGAAAAAAAGATATTTAGGTTGTAGGTAGAATAATAGTTCCTGCTATCAACACCCCCATTAAAAAATTACTAATCACAGTAATAAAAATAAACAAAATGAAACAGAAAAACCCTTAGGACAATATTAGCTGAAGCGAATACCTCCCATGGTTCCTGGAGATCAGCATGTTATAGCACTTCACTGCATGTAACTTAGCACCCGCTGCCAGCTCAGATTCAGTAGCCAATGCATTAAGAAAGTGAAGCCAATGTCTTTCCTCACTCCTACCCTTTACGTTTTGTCTCCTACTGGCTCAGCATAAATTCACTTGCGTTTCACCTGCTTTGCCCCAGTATTGAGGTCATGATAAGGATACTGGGAGTATCTTTGTTCTACATGGGACACTACATTGCTGTAACAATGCACTATGGTGGTGTAGCATCCACGGCAAAACCCATGCCACCACAGCTACGTCACTAGTGACACACTCCCCTGTTATAGCATGTCACTATGGGAACATAATGCCTAAAAATAACCATGCGCAGTGTGCATAGTGCAGTACTGGATGTTAGTGCACTGTCATTTATCCTTTTGGAAGTACTAAATGATCGCAGTAACAACAGTGCTATAGCAACATGTGTAGACACACCCTGTGTGGTCCTCTTCAGCTGGAACAGATTTGGGCCCCAGATTACTCGCAATGAAACTTCAGGAACACACTGGCACAAAAAGTGTCCACAGAAAGATGCCAAATGTCCATTTTTCATGATATATCTCAAGTTTTCCCAGGTTATAATCCTGGAAAAGATCTTGTACACTGCTATAAAACATTTGACACATATAACAAGAAGTTTACTGGACATTTTAGAGGTTCAGGTTCAGTTCAACTTAAATAATGGTCAGGGTATGGCTTGATTAATTTTGTCCACATTTGAGACTTGCCCCCTATTTCTTCTGTAGTCAGTGATTTGGATGGCAGCAGATCCCAGCACTGATTCATCAATTTCTGTTCACTAGTTCCAAAAAATAATGATAATGTGATGGCAGTAGAATCAGATATCAAACAATTCTTCCTTTTTCTTGCAGAAATACTTGTCCATGATTTTGTTACCTCTTCCTCCTGACCAAAAATCATCTGGCAGTTGGCTAGCAAATACCAGCTGATTTATTACAGCCTCTGTTAGACTGCCAAAAACACAATAAAGTCTACCAGCTAATCCTATTTTTTCTCTTTAATATTTCTGTTTAATAGTAAGAAATTAAGTGTACAATTTATCCAGCTTGCTTTTTCTTTGTACCTTGTGCAGCTGTTTGACATATAAACAAGGACTTCAGCACATAAACAGAGACTAAGCATAATAGAAATACAAATTAGATGCCCTCAGTACTGACGCTGTTTAGATTTCTTACTTATTTTTATTACCCTTGCATATTGTACGACTAATCCATACTGTATGAATCAGCAAACTGTATGCTGTTGACAGTGCTGCTTTCTGCATTATCAAATGAAAATACCTAAATGTATAAAACTCACAAACCTTAATTTGTTAATAATTCTCATGGCAAATGTAAGGGATAGGCAAGAAGCAAATCCAGCAGTGACTTACTGAATTACAGCTGGCACCAAACTGTTTGATATTCAAGCAGTTAATTTGCAGTGGAGACAGTTAATTCCAGTCTTTGGGACTTTGATCTCCTGGCTTGCCAAATATTTACTAGACTTGTATATGAAAAGAGTTGTGAAGGAAAATGTTCTGAAAGCTGGAGGAGACATTTGGGCTGAACAGTAGTTTACTTATAATTTACAGACTTGTAGTACTTAATATATAATGCAATAATCTATGCTGTGCCATTTGTCATTTGGACTAGGCCACAGATTATAGCTTAGGGCAGTGCATCTGTGCACAGATCTGGCAGGAAATGGTCTAAAATCTTGAACAGCTGAGCATGCTGTCTCAGTGTAGTTGGAAAATTCAACCTCTGCTCCAGAGGTCACCACATGCTTCAGTCATGACAGCCCAAATTGTTAAGCATGTGACTAATATGCATATAGAACACAGGCTGCCTGATGTCTGCTACAAGCTTGATGGCTGGTTAGCAGCTAGTCTTAATTTTATGTGACAATCCTATGTAGGAAGTGCCGTGTGGGTGACTAAATGGAGCATATTGATGTCCCACTGGGTGTAGCCCCTGTTGTTTTGACAAATTCTCCTTAGCATTTATCAATCAGGCCTACAATGGGGAGTGTGCTGAATATCTAATTCAGACATGCTAGTCAGGACTAATAGAGCAAGATAGCATGTTATTCAATTTGTACTTGTTAGCGATGTCCCACTGTCACTGGGCAATTTACCTTCACACTTCACAAATGAAAAGAGAAATTTGCTGGGCTTCAAACACTTACATGAGTTACAAGCAAAATTTTAATTAGCATGTCATTACAGCAATAATTTATTGCTTCTTTGTAGTTGTCCTAGAATACAGATTGCACTTCGCCTTTTTCAGAGGGAATGTCCTTTCATATTTATGTGCCAGGTACTTAAAACAAAAAGCCAATTGACAAACTGCATAATATGATGCATATCAATATTCGGCATTTTACTAAGGATTAAAAACATATTTATACATTTGTAAAATAAAGGAGGGTGTTGAACTCAAGCCTATCCCAGCTTTAAAAGCATTTAGCAACTGGCAACATTTTAATCTATTTATATTAATCAACTTTTCAACAATGATATTTTTTAAGTGAATTGTTTTTCTTGTAGCCTAAGAGAAAAAAAAATGTATGTGCTCTAGAGTGCTGGAAAACTGACCTCATTTTTTGTCACACCTCGGGAAATATTAGTTGTGCATTTTCAGCAGGCAGTTTATAGATTACAAATGAATTAAGCGCTTGCAGCTGCAAAGAACGGAGAGTTTCACCCAGCTGCCATTAAAATTAATGGGAAGACTTCACTGGGCACTGGATCAGCTCCCAAATGCTTCCTGGGAAGTTCAGTTGCCACTGAGTCAATAGCCAGCCATGGTGAGTTGCTCAGCACTTCACAAAGCTAGAATGCCTAGACGTTGGATTACTTCCAGTGTCTGAGCTAATTCAGTTCTCACTATAGACATACACCAAAAGATCTAGTACTACATTCTCTAGTAACTTAATGAAATAAAAATGGTGAAGAAATTGATCAAATTAAACAATCTGTGCAGGTCATTGTGATAGCTGCTCATGGCAAGGCCTATCCTAAGCCCAGATATTAACAATTCCCTTGATTCTCAGAAAGCATTTTTGTTTTTCATCAATGGAAGTGGGGAAAGGCCTGAAGTGAGGGCCTCACTTCCTTTCTCTGCACTGACTTCCCATTATAGGCACTCGGAAATTAGAATATGGATCTGAAAGAAGGCTTCAGGACTGGGCTCAATGCTTAATAAAGCAGCGTGCCTCAGAGAGGACCTGAATGTCAGGGTCTAAATACACCGGGAAAACATACCTCTGTGGTAACAGTCTGACTACCTTCAGCAGTTTTAATGCAACTATGTGAATGAATGGAGGGCCAGCAAAAATGGATTTGGTTTATGCAGATTTTATTAGAACATTCATCTTCTGTACAGGAACAAAATATGCGGTCCTAAATTCTGTTCTCTATTAAACTGGCAGAATTTAAACTATGCAAAATCTAAATCTATGTGTCTGACACATGAATTTGGTATAGGAAATTAGAGTCACTGAGCAGATTCTCTCCTGGACCAGAGCGGTGTGTAGTGCAAGAGATAAGATGGACAGTGGGCTGCTGTTTATGGCTTCTGGATCCTGAGGATCAGCCCCCATCCTGATGCTGTGCAGAGCTGCTGCTCAGTAGCTCTAAATTATGCCACTGATACAGGACTTTAGTGGACTTTATGCCAGAATAAGATTGACAAAGCAGAGGAAAAGGTGCCCCTATGCCAGGATGAGTGGAAAGAGGGATACATTTATGAAAATCAGAGGGTTCTCTTGGCAAGAGAATTCAGAGCCACGTTCCCTGGGTGTCCCAACGGGGCTATAACCCACTTGGTGCATCATGAGATTGTAATTTACCTTCAGTTTATAAGTATAACTGACTAATTTCACCAAGAAGTTCTGTAGCATGATGGTCTTCTGCAGTCTCTTTTTAACTCCTTGCTTTGTCATGATTTTTTAAACATGAATTCACTGGCACAGTCAGTAGCACAACTAGGGTGGGGTGACTGGTGCAGCTACCCCAGGCACCGACTTGGGGACAGAGAGGGCAAAAAGAAACCAGCTGCTGCTGCAACTGCATGATTGCAATTGCAAGTGTGGGGGCAACAGGATGCTGTCCTGTGTATAGCAACTGCCCCAGGCACCTGAAAGTGTGCTTATGCCTCTGGACACGCTACATTTGTACTGTATTGTAAAGCAGGCCAGTTTTCTTTCAAAATTCAAAACATGAATTAGATTTTAGATCAAAACTTCTCATTTCAATAGGAATGGGGGCCGAGGGAATCAAAATCTTTTTTCTTTTTTTCTGAGTTTCAATTTGACCCAATTTCCTTATAATATATTATATTAATAACCCTATTTTCTTATCCCATTCTTAAATTTGCACCTACTTCTATTCTAGCTCTTTCCCTGGAATGCCCTCACCTTCTGCTTTTTCAGATCCCTCCTAAAGATTTACCACTCTGGAAGGCACATAGGCACAACCCTGGCCAAGCTAACGTTTATTATTACTAGGCAGCAGTTTATATATTTTACAAGTTACAACTGCTAGCATCCAGTGCATTTTGTCTCATCTCCATTTAAAAAAAACATTTTTTTCCACGATTTTTTAAAATTCTTGAGTAAAACAAAGAGGTCTAGAGTCAACAAGGCAGTTAAATACGTAAGTGGTGTTAAGCACACACTTTGTCCTATGCACATACTCTGTGCTGATCTAACTGAGGCCAAAGCCTAGTTGCAGCATCTGCATAATAAAAATAAACTTCAATTTTTTTTCATATCCTTTTCTTCCTTTTATCACAGAGTATTTTTACAAGATCTTTCTTCATTACACAAGGAAATTCATCTTCTTTCTTATAATTTTTATAGCAAAATTTATAAAATAGTGTTGTTTCTCAGCCAGTTTGGAGTTGTTATGAATGAAACCTCTCCTTCAGCCATTAATAAACTTTCTTTCTCCCTAGCTCCACCCTTTCCCTTCATATATTTGTAAAAGTGCTCCATTATTCTCCTTGGACCTTTATATTAACATGGACTTATTTTTCTTGCTACTCTTTTCCTTTAAAATCGTTAATTGATTCCTTTGGACTCCCTTTCCTTTTTCAGGGTTTCTTTTAATTTTAGATCCAGTGGCAAAATCCTGGAAAAGTGTGTTGTGTTCCACATGAGTTATATGGTAGCATTCTGACATTAACTAGGCCATGTACTTTGCTATCTTTATTGTGGTCCCAATTTTACAAAGACTTAGAAACATGCTTCATTTTTTTCTTATGTGGATTATTCCATTGCAGCTGCCACAAAATAGAAATGTCTTTACAACAACAATATTTTTGAGGGGAAAAAAATGAACGGAAGTAGGTTAAATTTACCTAAAGAGAGTTATAAGTAACCCAAAATTACAATTTCATAGTTGTTTGGGTTGAAAAGAGCTAATTTTCTTTTGAAGTCACAGATACAATTGACATTTTTGATGGCAGGTGCCATTAGGTCACAGAAACCTTGCTACTTTCTTACCTCTGGAAGTAATGTATTTATACAAAAAGAAATCAAAAGTGGCTCTGACTACATCATTTGTAATTATTTTAGAGATAAATCAAGCAGAAAAAAGGCAATTCTACTTCTGGTCACTTAATTTCTTCATTCAAGGGGATCCAAATTTAGAGAGAGCTCCATGGTTCAACTTTGATTGAAATACTGCCCTCCTTGTTCTGTTTACTTTCTGCTCTTTTGATGGTACCTAGAAAATAGAGATCTGCCTTTCCTGGCTATCTGGAGATTTGAATTCATTTTCATGTAATGTCTTTAAATTGAGATGGAATATCTTTCTAAATGATATTCTGTAGCTCAACAAAAAAAGTTTTATGAAAAAGTGCTACTGCTTGTTTTGTTTTTGGTGCATCAGATTAGATCACAAATGATTTCTTCTGCACTTAACATCTATAACTCTGTGAAATATTTTCTTCATTGAACCTACTATTTTAGCAGTACTGATCATTTCCAAACAGAATTGTTTAGGGAAAATTAATATAAATATTTTAGGAATCTAGGGCTAGAAGGAGCCTCCTGAATTATCAAGTTCATTCCTCTGCCTTTCCTGGCAACCACTTATTAGAGAGTCCCCCACACCATCACTTCAAATCAAAATCACCTCTTCAAACCTTCATACACAGCTGCAACCCACAACACCTGAAAATAGGTCATGTTTTGAACTGTAATAGTAAGATGGACTATAGTCAATGTTCTTTAAAAAAGAATATTTTTAGTTTCCTTTGCTGAAACTTTTTAGATGACTATTACCCTTAGCTTTTAATTATCAGGGATTTCCTCTTTTATTACATCAGATTTTCAGTTGAACTTACTGAGACACAAGAAAATCAAGCAACTGAATCAATGTCACTCGGTAATTGAGTGGCTCATTTAGCATTTGAACCCAGTAGGAAACTCCAGGCTTGCTGTCATCTGCTCATCTTGAGACATCTACTTCTGGTATTACAGAAGCTATGGCTGTTTTGGGACCCATCTTGCAGAGATGTCCCTAAACATGCTTGAAATGTGGTTTTACAGATAAGACTGGCAGAAACCTTGTAAGTGGTGGCAGCACTTAGATGTATCTTTTTAAAGAGAACATTTTTATAAACTTAAAACAATAAGACACTTCAGGCTCAATCTGAAATTCATTAATTCACGGAAATACATGTTGGAAATGATCGTATTTTTACAGAATATAATGAAATGATATGGAACACAGGAAAATGTCATTTTAAGAAACGGATTTCTCATAAAAACAAGCAGCTTTTTAAAATCATACTACGAAGTGTGGAGTTATGCAAAATAAGAACTTCAGAAAAATGAGGTGACTCCCATTGGCTTCAAAGGTACCAGGATTAACTCTGCATGAGATCTGAGAAGTTAGCAAAGGAAGTAGCACAGTGAAAAGCAAGCAAAGAAAGGTAGCTACTTAGTTGTATTTTGTCTCTCTTCTCAGGTACGTGTTTTCCTTTGTCTAGCACCAGTTGTTTACATTTAGTTACAGGTCAAATCTAGCTCCATAACAAATTGCTGTTCTTTCTTTTTTCTTCCTGACATCCCAAGATCTCCTACTAAAAGCATTTATTTTACACAGGGCTTCTGTCTTTAAAGCATGACTACTGGCAAAAAGCATTTAATAGAAATTCAATAAAGAAGAGAGATTATGTTATCCAGACAATTTCTGCACTGGCAAGTTTAGTGGTCAGTTAAAGCAAAATGTTGTTTCTCTACACAGCAAAGAGGTGCCTCTGGCGTTGTTCTTCAGCTCTTCCCCAGTTACATGGTCTTCTGGAGGCCATTCGCCTCATAGGCTGTCCTCTGGATATGAAAAAAGAACTGCTCCCATCCCAGGGCTTTACTTTGGTTGCAAGTATTAATTTGTCTCAGTTAATACTTCCAACTCAGGGAGTTAATACTCAGGGATTGGTTTGAGTCTAAAGAGCTTATTTTATATATGAATGTTGGGCCACTTTAATAACAGCTGCAGTCATAAATTTTTCTGTCCTTTACAGGAAAATTTTGGGGGGTATTTCTAACAGGAAAATTTGTTAAGGGTTTTTTTTCCTGGAGCTTATATTGTAAGCTAGTTGACAAAAATATCTCCTCATAGGGTATTAACATTATATGTATATTTTCTTTCTTTGAATGTAATTGATTCTAGATTTCTTTGCTCTTTTTTCTCTGTGGTATTGATGAGTCTGTGTCCCACAACACACATGTCATGGGCTATATCAAACCAGTTCTGGTTTGATGGTGCCTGGCTGCAAAGAAGGCCCAGGAAATCCCAGATCTCGAAGTTTCCCTTAAACACTGTACTTTATGACATCCCTACTAGGAAAGTCAAATAAAGCAGCCCCACTGGAATGGGATGTGACAATGAAAGGGGAGGAGACGGAGTGACGACGAACCTGTAGCAGGAAGAAGAAAAAAGTTTGATCCTTGCAGGTGGGTTGACATTTGTTTGAGGATTAGTATTGGTCACTTCTGTCCTTACTTCACACAAGCCACTTGGTACCTCCTTACATAAGAGTGAAAAATGAAATTCATTAAGGACTGAGGAACCCAGTGAGTATGCTCCTTGTGTTAATCCATTCTCCAGACCTAAGATCTTTACAAAGAGAATATTGTTCCCTTGTAGGCTGCAAGAGAAAGTGCCTATGGAGAAATGAGACGCATCTCAGGAGTATGTTTTAGCTTGCACCAATCCATCCCTTGTATACTTACTTATCTGTGTACCTGTTATCCATGATCTGTTATTGACATTATTTGGGAATTACACATTGTGAGGGAGCGGGCGCTAAGGGCGGCCGTGAAACTCCCTAGCACCACTCACCGTCACGTTAGGGTGAACGTAGCACCCTCAGAATCTCGCCCGCCACGACTTTGATGTCTAATATATATAGTATGGAGGCTGCCTGTTTCCCTGTTGGACGGTATCGTTGTTCCTGTCTCTGCTCCCCAATGGGGTGTCTATCTGTGCCCTGCCTTAAGGGCTACGCGTGCCTCCAAACCTCCCCTTCAGCACGCCCCAAGCCTCGCAACTGTTCCGGGGGACGTTTGTCTTGTCCCTCGCCCGTCGGGTGCCTCTCGGCCACCTGACACCCCACAGGGCCTATAGCGTCACCGCCACCCAACTCTCGGCGCCATTGGGCCGGCCTTACCGCCGCCCTTATCTCGGCGCCATTGGGCCGGCGCTATCACTGCGGGTGCCTCTCGGCCACCTGGCGACCCACGGGGCCTATAGCGCCACCGCCACCCAACTCTCGGTGCCATAGGGCCGGCCTTACCACCGCCCTTGTCTTGGCGCCATTGGGCTGGCGCTATCGCCTCTGCACCGCGCCCCCTCTGGGGCCTCGCCCCCTCCGGGGCCCCATACCGTGCCCCTTGCGCCTCGCCCACTCTGGGGCCTCGCCCCCTCTGGGGCCCAACTCGCCCCCTCTGGGGCCCAATACTGTGCACCTTGCGCCTCGCCCCCTCTGGGGCTTCGCCCCCTCTGGGGCCCAATACCGCACACCTTGCGCCTTGCCCCCTCTGGGGCCTGTGCCTCCCTGGCACAATCTTCCGGAACCCCCCCAAGCTGTTGGGGGGGGGGGGCCCTGCTGAGGCCTCCTCGCTCCCCAATAGCCTCACCCGGTCCTCCAAATCTACCTGCCGTTGAAGGTGATCTTGTTCCCTGCATCATCGCAGCCGGTAAGTTTGGTAAGGCTGCCCCACTTGCCTCGGGCTGCTCAGCTCAGCCGCAGAGCTCCTGCTCCTGCGGCAGCCAGAAGGGAACTGTGAGGCAGGCTCCGGCCTAAGCTGTTTATAAAGGCCGGGCCCTGCCCCCTTCTGGCCACGTGACCCAGCTGGTCACCCTGGCAACCGGCACCTGAGCTGCCTGGGTGATTGGCAGCTCTGCCAATCACCCTCACAGTCACGGGGCACCTGCGTGACTCCGTGACACACATGTACAAAGTAATGTATCAGTGGCCTGTAAACGGAGCAGCAGCATAGTGTAAGTGACATGAACACTGGAAGGCAACCCTCTAATTCTTCTTTACCACTGGGTTACTTTATAACGTCAAGCAAGCCACAGAGCTTTTGTGCACATTGGTATTTGTGCATTAGTGAGCACATCCACATACATATGTGTTTTCCTACCGGAAGAACTCTCCTGAGTCCATATACATATGTACACTTAAAGGGTGGGAATGTGATAAATTGGATGCAAAATCTAGTAGATGCTTCCACTCCAATCCCTTTCCAAAACAGGTAGGAACCCTTTATTTTTTTCAGTCTGGGACCTACTACATAGCCAACTGTAGGAAAGAGAAAAGTTTTTTTAAATGTCCTAAAATACTCGAAGTTGATTTATTATTTGATCAGTCTTTTTCCCTAAAGTTCTCGCTTTCCTTTTTTTAAGGAACTCTTTCCCCAGACACACAGTCCTATTTATAAAGACTAAATCATTCAACATGAAAGTAGACATCATACCCTGTGATAGCATACCCAATCAGACAGTCCAAAGTCAAGTTCCAAATATTACTTCCTCAAATAAGCACCCACTGCTAATAGATCACAAAACAACAAAGGAACTAAATGTGCAGGATTTTCAAATGCACATATGCCATGAATTAACATTCAGTGGTGTTTGTACTCTACCTGCCTTGTTTAGGCATTTTGAAAGTCCTGCCCAAAATCTGTTTGTCAGACCTTTTAAAGTGATGAAAAGACTTCGACAGAATCATGATCCATTCATGGACAATTTGTCAGGTGAATAGAACCAAATTGAAGGAATAAATTGTTCACTATGAATATTTTAACCAGCCGTATTAGTCACTAAGACTAAGAAATATTATGAAAGCAGAAAATGAAAGCTTTTGCACAGTCAGGATATTTCAGGGTTGTGTCTGATCCAGTGGCAATTGATATCCATTTGCCATATAGACTGGTAAACTGTTGCCCTTTCTTTAATTTTTGCTGTGTGAAAAAAATAGTGAAGAGAGAGCAAATAAATATTTATTCTTGTCCAGCAATGTTGTATCCATAAGTTATCATAATGAAAACCATATAAGCACCTTGATACATAAATGAGAGCTTATAGCATGGCTTTTGAACCATTACATTTTATAATCAAGATTTGATGAATAAGAGATAAAGGAAGTTAAAAGATAATGTTTCATAATATTATCAGTAGATATTAGAAAATATTATAACACTCTACTAGAATGCTTTAAGTTCCTTGACTTTAATATCTAATATACGCTCATACAGTCCTGATAAGTTGAGTTAAAGAAACAGTTTGCCCCTTCCCAGCCCTATTCCCCCTAGAATTACGTACACTGTACTTTGAATTTTCCCTGTCTCTATGAAGGAGACTTTCTCTTTTCTTTTTATGACTTTCTCTGTAAATGACTCAGAAACGATTAAACATTTGAAACTGATTTAAACTACCTGAGCTCATAAGGAGATGCTTGGAGCTTTGTTGAAATGCTAGGATTATCACTTCCATGAATTGTGGAAATACTGTCACAACTGGATGAAACCTTTGAACACTAACTGAAAATAAAATACACGATGAAAGGATTTTGAACTTCATGACTGGTTCACTTGGGTAACTTAAGGTCAAAAGGCATCCTGCTTTCTCATTTACTGTTATTGTATAGATTCAGTGAATAGTAACAATGTTTTACAGGGCTGAAAACCAGTTAATGGACTTTTGAAATATTCTGTTGAAATTTTAAATTCACTTCTGTTTGGATCATCTTTTTCGGAGTAATTATTATACCTATGGCCAAACATGCTAACATTACACTACCTTCCTTTAAAATGAAAAAAGTTTCTAGGAAATGGTGGTAAGATCCAGCTTTATTTGAACTAGTTTATGGGCTGTCGCATATAGTTCCTTACTCTTATTTTATTTTTCTCCCTTTCATTAGCTTATTCATTTCTTACTTGGAATATGCCTGTGTTGTTTGCCAAGCCATCTCTAGATATGAAATGTGTGCCATATAGTTGTTTATAAAATGATCAAGGACCTCTGTTTTTATTATGTAAAATGTCACTTTTCTAATAATAAAAATACTTTTGTTTAAAAAGTGTGGTCTGTACATCTGCAGGGTAAACCTCAATGGCAAAATAAAGGCAATTTTCTTCTAGTGTGTGCCTTTTCCTCTTCAAAATACAACTCTTTACAACATACAAGACAAATGATACAAAAGTGAAAGGGCACTGATACAAACTGGATAGGCTTACAGCATAATTGAATTAAGTCTTGTGTGCCACATATGATCACAAAGCAGGGCCATGTCTTGAGCTTTTTGAATGTAGGGAGGCTGCCAGTCAATAAAAAGACCCTTTAAACTGGTTAAATGCATCATGAGCGTGTGCAGAACCCTTCTAGCTAACAGGTGGCTGAATAAACCTCAGCTGGTGTTGCACAGGGCTATAGCATTGACCTTCTTTAGGATAATTTCAGCCCTCTTTTTAAAAAAAAATTGTTACTGTACTTGGTGTAGTGGAAACAATTTAAGGATGAATAATTTCTTTTAGTCCCTTGAGGCACCGGTGGCTCGCTCTCCCGCTCTCTCTCTTTTTCTCTGTCTCTCAACTGAATTAACATAAAGGAACAGTGACAACAGAAAGCTGAAAAGCGTAGCTGGTGGGAGGATTAAGTATATCATTGAAAGGAATTATGTTGTAAATGACTGGGAGGGGTAGGGGCTTCTGTTCCTTGGTCCCATCTGGTCTTTAAAGAATACCTTGTTGTAATTACCCCCAGATGGCTTTGTGCTACACTGGGTCTGGACAGCCAGGTGCCACTGTACCCTGCTGGGCGTGATATTCATTGCTACATGCAGTGACGAAAATGGACTTTATTGCAACCTAATTTCTTCCTGGGTATTACACAAATATGAAATAAACCTAGCTCCTGAAACAAGAGCTTTGTTTGCCTGGAAGCAGAAACTGTCACACCTAAGATGAGTTGCCTTGTTATTTCACTTTTAATAATTGCCTTCAAAGCCCCAAATACTAACCATTTACAGTGTTTGCCTACTAATATATATACAGCAATGCAAATGTCCAAATTAACATTAGACAGTTGCTGGAAATAGTGAAGTAAAAAAAGACAAAGTCAGTTTCACACCAAGCTTTATATTAGGTTGAGATTGGACCTGATCCTGGAAACTTGGAACACACAAAACTTGCAAATGAAAAAGAGTTTTCTGTGCTTGGACCAGCAAGAACATGCCTGTGGCATCCTTGTGTGCCTCTGCTCTGAGTGCAAAGGCTATCTACATGTCCACATATCCACATGTTTTTTAATGATTCCCTGTAAGTAGTTCTTAGTCACTTCAAATGAACATTGTCCTTACATCATCTTTTTCACAAATGTGGCCTGATTCTCACTATAGCTATCTTGAAGGAATCAGCATTAAAATTCCAAACCTCAAAGAAAAAAAAAAAATTTTGAGGGCCAAATTTTTAAAAAATAGGAACCCCAAATGCGAAGGCTTCTGACTTCCCACTTTGCTTCTAAACCATTAACCTGGTTTTCAACAGTATTGAGAAATCAGGAATTCCCACTGAAATCAACAGAGCCTGCTGGCTGTTCAGCATGGCTCAGATTCATGACACATATCAGACTGTAAATATGGGTTTGGAAGCATAACTTTAGGCTCCTGTTTATGAAAAAATCTTGTCTAAAATATGATACATGCAAAAATATTAAAGCATAAGAAGAAAATTGCATCTCATTACAGGTGATTATTTTTAAATCCATTTTGAGTCTAAAAGTAAAAATCTTTAAATACATTATTAAAATAAGTGCCAAAACACATGGAAATTAAAGAAAGGAAGCGTGAAGAATGTAATTTGCACATACACATATTTTGAAGGATCAGATCATTAACTGTATTCATCATAAATTTCTTCTATAATATCGCTTGTCCATTTTATTAAGTCACATGAAATGAATGTAAGAAACATTATGGAAAAAGACTGCCTTTACTTTTAGAAGTTTTTAGGAGTCTTAGTGGTATTGATTCATATTGTGCCACCAGATATTAAACAATACTCCTGCTTTATTTTTAAGCCTAATTATTTTTGTTAATTTATTTTGAACTCTCATTATTGCCCTTGGAACTTAAGAATTCCTCCCCAGGAAGCCATGTTCCCTTCTCAAGAAGACAGAGTTTACCACTCTCCGTTGAGGATGTAGAGTGGGTCTGGGTACTCAAATCCAGGAGATATCCTGAGACGCATGAAATCCAGGCTCATAAAGATGGAGGTCCCTTTCAGTTCTAGTCCTTACAATGATTAGAGGGCTTTATTTTAACAAAAGAGGGAAGTAGGTAAACTTTGAGAGATCAACATTTACTTTCTTGTTAATGTCTTCATAGGGTTAATGGGGATGAAAATGTCACACAGAAAGCCATGAGCTGATCTAGGATTTTGAAAAGAGTGTGTAGATGTTGTGGCAGATCATCACATAATACATATTTTTCTCCAGTTAAAAAGAAGCTAGACACTTTATTAATATGCTAGAGGCATAGGGTTATATTAGTTGTGCTTAACCTTTCTGGCCCTATGGGCCAGATGAATGGCATAGGATCAATCCACGGGCCTAATCCAACATGTTTTGCAAGCACAATTCAATGCACGGGCCCAGCCGCACACACCAGATCCAATTTTGGCTCAACCCTGCATACTGATATATTCCACCACATGGGCCATGTCATTTGGCTTGCAGGGCCACCATGGGTTCAGAAGTTGCCAGCAAGGGAGTGGTGGTAGCACTGAATTAACTCTGGAGACTGCGTTAAATAACTTAGAGACCGTAGCAATTAATGCTGCTACCACTCTCCCACCACCGCATTTCTGGACCTTCTGGGAACTCTGTGGGACAAGTGATGCAGCTCTGCAGGATGGATTCAGCCTGTGGCCTGTAGATCGAGCACTGCTGGGTTATATTATTCAGTTATGTAGGTCTGTTATTGATATCATATTTCTATTATTATCCATTTGGGTTTTTTTAATTTAAACTCACTATTGGTACTTTCAGCCCCCCTGCCTGGGGAGACCAACCCCTCTGTATCTGCCCACGCTCAGCTTTATGATACTTTTTTTGTGCCATTGGTGCAGTCTTCCACAGCCTTCACCACCTGCTGCAATAATCCACGAAAGAGTCATTGCAGTAATTTACCCCTTCACCTCAACTTTGCAACTCCCTCCTACCTCTGACCACTGTGCTTCCACACAGCTCAGTCTGCCTTAAGCCCTGCTCCTCCCTCATCTCTGATTTGTTTTGGATTTGAATGCCCCAGGAATAAAGACAGGTGCAGGTACAGGTTCCTATGTAGAAGCACACCTTTAGTGGACACACTGGGGGGTGAGCAGAGAAACACTTCTGGGAGCAGCTAATAGGCAATCACAGAAGAAAGAATAGCTTGATTTGTCGAAGATTCAATGTTGTAAACACTTACAAAGTGAAGAGATTAGCAAAAATTAAGTAAATAATAATGAGCTATGAAGTCAGTTGACTCAGCAGTTGCACAGGTAGCTCAGGTATATTTTTTGAACTATAGTCTCATAATGACTATAGTGTAGACAAGTCTTGAGGGTCCAGATGTACTGCTGGATTCCCTTCCTATTGTGACGGGGAACAGATCTCCTTTTGCCAGACTCTTCCAGCCCTGTTTTGACTCTACTGTGATAATTAGGGTGTGGTGGAGAGAAGCCTGGTCACTCCCAGTCCCTCCCTGTCCACTTCTCACTTATCTGTATCATCATGAGAAGAGAGGTGGCAATCACACTGAAGTTGCTCTCATGTCAAGACAATTGACGTTGGTAGCCCATACATGGGAGCAAAAAGTGTTCCTTAAACACTCCTGCTTTCTTTGCAGATATGCAAATAATTCACAATTGGATCTTAAAACTCCTACACTGCTCTCACACCTTAGTAATCTTTGCAGAGCTTGATTCCCTCAGCTCCTTCACCTTCCTCTGACAATAGAAATGTTAGAGCCCCTGTACAATACTAGGTATATACAAATATTAAACCTATAATAAATAATGATGGTGGAATGCTCTTTTTAACTTTTGATAATTTTTTATATTTGGAGGAGGTCCTCTACAGATAAACAGACCTACTTTAAATCATAAAGTACATTTCCTTGCCACCAGATTTACCACCAGATGGTTACATAGTACACCATCATAATTCCATTTTCTTTCTTGACAAAGAACCTTTTTACCTTTTTGTGTATTTAATGTTCAGACTTCAAATCCATAGTATTAAAATGAATTTTTTATGCAGAAGAAAATAAATATTTTCCCCTAGTTTGTTCAAAAGAATAGTATAAGTTAGCTCTTCTTAGTTATTACCAGCAGCTGCTCCAGAAAACTCATCTGTGAAGTCTCAGTGCTATCCTCCAACACCCTTACAAATATACTCAAAGTAAATACACTGTATTTACTCAACTACAAGATGAGGTTTTTCCCCCCTGAAGGGCAGGGGGGAAAAGCCCTTCATCTTATAATCGAATACAAGAAAATCTCATTAAATACATTGTCTATCTTTAAACTGCTGCCAAAACATCATGTGCTCAGCAATGGAAGCCAACTATGAAGTTGATTAAATGCAGCCAACATTGACCATGACTGTAAAAAACATGACACACATTAGCCAAACATGCTGGTGAGGACCCACCACAAGGAGATGTTAGTGCAGCCCATTTGAATAAGACATATGGTAATGGCCATTAAAAATACTTTCCCTCATTGCCAACTTTTTCAAGTCATGGTGAGCTATGGCATTATATACAGTTCACTCCGTGGGCCCTTCTTTCAGTATGGCACATATGAATAGTGTGGCCCCACCCTCCATGAGATGAAGCCAGACCAGGTTGCCCTACACTTCATCTGCATATATATTTTTGGAGCACCCCAGAACTTGTGACAAGAACACCCAGTCATGAGTGGAGGCTAATTAGCACATGGATTCTTGGGTGGGGCGGGGAGGGCAAGGGTATCTGGAGCACATATACAAACTGAGCAGTGCCGAGTTGTGGGGTCACTATGGCTTGAAATGGTGTTGACTCTGGTGGTGCCCAGATCAATGAAATATCCAGTAAATCACAAGCGTTTGGTTTTGGACTAATACCAAGCATAGTTTGTACTACATATAAGTAGTAGAAGTGCTGCTCAAAAGTGTATCTGTAGAGTACCTGTGCTAAAACCTGCAGCAGTTTCCTAAAAAAAGTAACATACATCATTTTTGGATGAACTAAGTTCATGGGTAGTATATTCAAATTGCTACAGCCATGTTTAATCAAGCTTACTGTTTTTAAATTTGCTCCTCACTTCCATGTGTTCTGGGAGAGCAGGGTCTGACAGTAAGAAGAGGGCGAAGGGGCTGGCCAGGGAAAAATAGGGGGAAGCAGAAAGCAAAGGGCTACCTAATCCCTCCAGAGTTATTTCCCCAGTTATAGTATTGGGAGAGGTACATATTCAAGACAAACCTCCAATAATTACGTGGAAAGTTATAATAAATTTATAAATTATCCATATGTAGAATCTAACTATGAGGGGGTGTCACCTTCTAATCAGGGTTGTCTTCTATTCAAGTAAATATGGTAAGTGCTGTTCCAGTGACTTGATAGACAAGTGCATTAGTCCATCACACCTTTTGCTCTTTAGTAGGCTGAAATGAAATTTTGGCTTCTGAGGTTTAGATATACTGATTATAGCAGCAAATTTCCAAATGTTTATCATGGTAGAAAGAAATCCCCTCCACATCAATATGCAGGGTAGAATGACAGGAAAAATGTAACTTTGGGGGTGTTTAGTTAAACTTAAGCTATGTAAAAATAGCAAATGAGTTTTTTCCTTATACAAAAGTTCAATAAAAATGATCGGATAGGATTAGTGAAAATTAGCTGCACAAAACCTGTATATCATTGCGAAAATGTGTACACTCCAATCTCTCTTACATTTGTAATTGCTAATATATTATTGCAGTTGTGTATGTAACAAAGTAGAAAATATTATGGTCTGCCCTCATTTTTGTGGGTTACATTCACTCACTGTTTTCCTAAAGGCTACATTCTGATTTCAGGTATCCATCCAATTACAAAAATTCTTCCCCGTAGAAGAATGCTTGCCAGCAATGGGGTAAAAGGGTTTGTCCTCCCCCACTTTAGCTGTGCTGTGCATGTACAGTGAGCTCTGAGCTCACTGTTCAGTCAGCATGGGCTCCTGCTGGAGTTCCTTGTGAACAGTGAGCTCTGAATTTCAACAGCTGATATGGTGATATCTGGCTGGAGCGTCTGGTTTTATGCGTCTTTGGATCCCAGAGGGTGACTGCTGCTGCTGTTCACCCTTCCCCTCACTTTCTCTCCCCACTAAATTCAGCAGCAGAGGAAAGAAGGAGATGAGCAGGGGGAGCAACATTCACCCCCTGGGCTCTGGAACTTCACAAAGACAAGGGCTCTGGCCAAACCTCCAGCTTAGAGCGCATTTGCAACATAACCAAACTGTAGTAACTCAGGGATAATACAGACTTCAGACTCTAAAGGAAATGGACAAATTTATGTTAGGAGAGTCTGCTTTGCCAACGATGTCTTCTTTGGAATCCACATGCTCCAACAAAAATGACATCCTGAAGCTAATATTCCAGTCCATTGACATCTCGCCATTAAAAATCCTCTTTCATAACCATTTCTGACATGAAGCATGAAAGAAATTAGCTGGTCAGTAGTCACAGTGTATATCACTAATTGCAGAAAATGTGTACAAAGAATTACCATCACAACAACCTATGTGGGAAGTACCAGTGCAGAACTAGTACCATGTGTACATGTCTGACCACACATACATGGCCATCCTCTTGCATGTTCAATTGATATATTATTTTTTCTTACAAACCCACTGTTATCATCATTTAGATCATAAAGCTCTTGGCACAGGATGTGTGTTTTCTTGTGTATGAAAGTGCCTAAGGGGGCACAAAAAACCTCCCAGCAACATGATGGCAGCCATATGACATGATGGCATATGACTTGATGACATAAATGAATCTAAATATTTTTCAAGCTTCACTTTTCTGTGAGTGTTGTCCTAGAAAATTATCCATTTCTAAACAACTTTAAAATCTGTCATCAATGATTAGATTGTAAGTGTAAAACATTAATATTGTCGCTCTGGTATATAAGTTCATTTGAGAGAGAGAATATTTACAGATAATGTAGAATCACAGAGCACAAGAGATGACATATTTATTGATGAAAGCACTGTTTTGTCAATACCATTGAAGCAAAGCTATGTCATATTGAACCGTTTTGTCAGGATGATCTTGCGTAGCGAGCCTTGCATTATGAGGACTTTTTTTGTGGTTATATATTTTAAAAGATAGTTCTCTTAGAAGGTGCCAGATTGACAACTAAAAAAACACTATCAATAAAAATTGGAAAACTTTTGCTCTAATACTAGTTAACTAAAAAGGTAGACTCTGCCACCCTTACTTATTTTGCACAATACTTCAGTCCACCAGTGGTCTTATTGTTTCAACACTGGCTGCATCTACACGAGATGCTGTTTACACAGTTGCTACTGTGCAGTCATTTAGTACTTGCATACACAAGTGCTAAATGACTGCTCAGTAACCAGAGATACTGCACAGTAGCATCCCCAAATGGCTTCCTGGTGACACTGACTGCACAGTAACTCCTTATTACTATGCAGTAGTGTCGCATCACGCTTCCTGCCAGCGTCTCATGTAGATGCAGCCAGAATGGACTGAATAAGAGAAAAGTGCTACATAGCTGGCCACCAGAGTGTTTAAAGAGAGTATCCTGGAACATTAAAACCTTCAAAGATGCATATCTGTGCCTGATAACCACATTTTCTCTCTCATAAAATACATCATAACATAATGGTTCAAATTTAGCAGCAAAATGTCTTCAAGTTTCAGACTTCACTGATGTGGGGCTGAAAGTATCTGTACCATTTCCAATTTCCTATTCCACTGAGCCCTTAAACCTCTGCCAGACTCCTTTCCCTTTCCCATTATGCAGGTTTTAGGTAAATCTGTATTTATGGAGAAGTAAGATTTTAAAGAAACTGATCTTATTTATCTTTCAAATTGGCCCTCTTGAGGCATATGCAATATTGTGGTGCAGTTTTAAAAGTGACAGCAGAAGTTCAAAAGCTCTTCTGATAGAAAGCATGACCATAATGAAAAAAAGATGCCCCATCTTTCTGTTGATGAGTTAAGTATACATTTTCAGTACTTCAATATTTACTAGGCTGAAAGCTTCATTGTTCCTTAGAATTTACAGGTAACCAAAAAGGCTACATCACAGAGTTAGGGATCTTTCACTCAGATTTCACTCAGTAAGATTTCAAATGATCTTAGCCATGAAATTGCTATTCTATACCCAGATAAATCTTTTAAAATTACTTGACTTTGCGATGAGTTATGCAACTCTATGAGGAAGGGCTTTGGTGTGGCCAGAGGAGAGAACACAAGTCTGAACATAAAGTTCATAGGTTGTTTAAAGGTCTACTGTATACTGATGCTAATGCTTCTTGGTTCAGAGGCATACTTGAGCAGCAGTTGTGCATGGGGCAGCCTCAGTGGCAGGCCAGCCAGAGACTATCAAAGCACCACAGCGCCTATAGTTTTAGCACCCTCACCACCTCAGCAGATGGGACTGATGCTCCAGTCACCCCTCATTAGTTACACTGCTATTTGTGTATGTCCTCCCTGGGCACGTCTCCAAGAGTGAGAATCCACATTTCCCTGGGGGCAAAGAGCAGCAGCACACATTGTCCCCAGAAACCACCCATTTATTGTCCTGCTTGTCCCCAGTGAAGAAGTTCTTTCTTATGTCCAGCCTGAATCAGTCGTGGCAGAGTTTGTGACTGTTCCATCTTGTCATCCCTTGGGGTGCTCTGGTGAACAGATGTTCCCCCAGATCCTGATGAGCACTCCTGATAAACTTATAGGTGGCCACCAGATCACCCCTAAGCCTGCGCTTTTCCAGGCTGAATAGCCCCATGGCTCTTAGCCTTTCTTCATAAGGTCTGTTTTCCTGACCTCTGATCTCCTCTGCACCCTCTCAAGCTTCTCCACATCCTTTTTGAATTGTGGAGCCCCAAACTGGACACAGTACTCCAGCTGTGGCCTCACCAAGGTCGAGTACAATGGGAGAATGACGTACCGGGATTTGCTTGAGAGGCATCTATGCATGCAAGCCAGCGTTTTGCTTGCTTTACTAGCTGCAGCTTCACACTGAAGATTCATGTTCATCATATGGTCAACCATGACCCCCAAGTCCCTCTCATCTGTAGTGCTAACCAGCGTAACAGTGCCGAGCCTATAAGGATGCTGCAGGTTTTTCCTCCCAAGGTGGAGAGCCTTGCATTTTTCGGTGTTAAACACCATCAGGTTCTTGTCCGCACATTTCATGAGCCTGTCAAGATGCACCTGGATCACCCTCTTATCCTCAGGTGTGGATGCTTTACCCCAGAGTTTGGTGTCGTCAGTGAACTTGGCCAGTCCACTTCTGACACCAATGTCCATATCATTAATAAAGATGTTAAATAGTATGGGCTCTAGGACAGAGGCTTGAGGAACCCCACTGGTCCCTCTGGCACACCAGGACGATTGGATCCCATAGACCACTGCCCTCTGGGTCCTAATATGGAGCCAGTTCCCCAGCCAGCAGATTGTGGTTAGGTCGAGGCTGCAGTTAGCCAGTTTAGCCAAGAGTTGATTGTGTGATACCAGATCAAAGGCTTTTTTAAAGTCAAGATACACAACGTCGTTCTCTTCCCCCTTCTGGAGGTGATAAGTCACCTACCTGGTCATAAAAGGAAATGAGACTGGTCAAGCAAGACCTACCTGCAACAACCCATGCTGGGTATCCCTCAGGATATTGCCTTCAGCTAGTCTGTTAAGAACGGCCTCTTTGATAATCTTTTCCAAGACCTTCCCCAGAATATAGGTCAGGCTGATGGGCCTGTAGTTTGTCAGGTCTACTTTCCTTCTTTCTTGAAGATAGGCACAACATCTTCAAGTCTTCAATATAGCAGCACAGACCCTGGCCAGCAGCTGAAGTGTGTTTCCAGCTAGCCAGACTCTGGTTTTCAGAGGTGCAAGCTGCCATCACGTGTGCCACCCCACTTTTTTAAGATGAGGGTTTTTTGACATTGGGATTTGCCTGCATATGTAGCATGTGTATGGTGCAGTGCCACAGATGGGTCTGTGGTACTACATATCACACATCTGAGTGGACACACCCCCTGCGGTTTGTCAAAGTAGCCTGACATAGGTATGATGTAAGAGTCTTCTGAGTAGTCCCCATTTGCTCTCATTGGCCAAAAACTAGTTGGCGTTGTGGTATACAAAGCTTTACCTATACATTGTGAAATGACTGGAACAGCCATACATTGTGATGCTCTGGTCTTAGCAGGCAAGATTTACAGCCAAACTCTGCCAACAGGATGACAGACACAAGGTAGCCAAACCATAGCAGATGATTGGTCTTATGCCTTATACAACTCAGAATTTACAGGAGGCTCTGGGAGGTGCTGCTGCCTAGCAATGAGAGCACTGGGATGAGAGACTGGAGCCCTGTGCTCTCCTTCAGTGGTTCTCAACCTTTTTTATACTGTGGACAGCAAACTCACTCAAAGAATTTTGGTGGACTGGGTATAGAAATAACCTAATTTACATATTTAAATTTCATTTACGTATTTCCATGTAATTGTTACGTAGGGGCAGAGTTGTGAGGATCAAATTGGGTTGGGGCACCACAGCTGTGGGCAGCAGGGGACGCTGCAGGGGAAGGGGCTGTGCAGGCAGTGGCCTAGAGGGATCCAGTTGGGGTTGCCTGGAAAGAAGGGGCTCCGCTCCCTCCCCTAGGAGCAAGCAGAAGAGCTGTCTCCCTGCCCTCCACCCTGGGCGTTTCCCCGCCCGCATTCCCCTGCTCCCAGCCACAGGTGGGGCTGCGGGGTCCTGCCTGGCCCAGCATGGGCCCTGGTATCTGCTGCGCAGGTAGAGCCTTGCTGGGTGCAGCCGTGGCAGCAGGACCAGGATGGGGCATACAGAGCTATCTGCCTCCCTCCCAGGGGTGCCCCACCATCCAACTTTCACCCCATGCCATGACCCAGCAGCTAACCCTTTGTGGCCCAGTACTGGGCTGTGGTCCAGTGGTTGGGTACCTCTGCTCTATTTCTGGCTCTGACACTGCTCTGTAGGGTGACTTGGGCAAGTTATTTCCTTTTTTGTGCCTCCATGTCCTTCCAGTAACATGGAGATAATCTTAATGAGCTGCTCTACTGGTTTCATTGAACATGACCCTAGAATACTTGTGTCTTAGATGAAGTTTAATCTGTTTGCCCACTTGCAGCCAGAATTTCTTTCCCCTGAAATTGAGTCCAAAACTTGAATTTATTGGAAGCAGAATCAGCCATTACTTTTGGTATTAAATGCTAAATGAAACTACACAAGTAGTATTTTTCAAGTTCTTGTCTGTATTTTAAACTTAGGACCTAGTTTAGTTGGCTGCGGTGGCTTTCATATTGATTTCAATGGGAAGATGCTTATGCCCTGAGATAACATTTGGAACTGTATGTTTTTTAACACTGTTGCTCTTCTTTCTCCCCCATCTCCTCCATTGTTTCCTCCAATTACCATTCATAACTTGTTCCTATTTTAATGGAATAATGGCATTAAAATTGTGACTATACTAAGCCTTCATAGTCTATGAAAAAAAGACAATTTCATTCAAGGAGTTCATTTTTTCTTTTAAAAAGTTACTATATCAAGCTCCTATAGCAAATTTCCATTGTAATACAGCTAAAGGAAAAAGAAAACTGGATGAGGGAACTACAATGTAGTGTAGGTATAATTTGTAGTATATTGATAATAGTGTTCTATGCTGGTGATGGCCAATATTATGACTAATGTAGTAATACTCATATTTTGGTATGAATGTTCAGAGACAACCTACCTCTCAAAGTTTTCTACTAAATGAACAAAGTCCACTCCTTTAAAAATATGTTTTGAAATACTCTCTCATCCCTGCCCCCAGTTTAGAAGTGATGCCCTTGTAAAGGTTGTGGTTGCTATAATGCCATCCCATGTGGTGAGTGATCCTTCCTGACAGTTAATGCTGTAAAGCACAAGGGACAACATTTCTTTTGTGGGAGGGAGGAGGCTGGGAAATACTAAGACCATAATGTTCCAGAGTGGATGATAAATGTATGGAAGCTTTCAAATGAGGAACTCTTCAGGGGGAAAAATTCCCAGTATATTTGCAGATATAAATGAGTACTCAATGGACCAATAATATATTTCTACAGTTGGCAGAATATTTCATAAAAAAATTGAGAGAAAAAGAATGCTCTCAATTTTGTGCTTCTCTGCTATTTGCAATTACTTAGTACACAATATGCTTTTAAGAGCATCATCTTGAAAAACAGAGTACATTATACAGACATTGTGTAGAAATCTACAACCACAGTATCCTGAAAGGAAGCACTCATAAGAATAAGTCTTTTATTTTACATCTAAACCCAACAATATATTTTTATGAGATGATTTATTCTGGCATTGCAGTGGTTATATTTTGGAAGAGCCAAGTTAGAAGGAGGGCACTGAGATATCTGAAAACGTATTTTGATCAAAAAATCATCATTGACACAATTCATTGCCATACAAATGCACAATACCAGTTTCTTATTAATGTAAGTTAATTTATGTTTAAGGTCTGACAAAATCTGACTGCACAGTAGTCATGGCGTTCTAATGAATGTGAAACAGGAAATGAGCAGACAAGGTTCTGGCTGTGTCCTTAGACCGACACAACTGTAACCAACACCCACAGAACAGGAAAAGACTGTGTTAAGTACCTTGGGATAGACTTTAGGGTGACCTATAGTAAATATTCTACTGTATTTAAATGAAAAATATAACCGAAAGCTTAGTAGATGGTTCTGTTCAATCTATTTAGACACACATACAAGATTTACCTGTACTTTAGTACCTCAGGTGTTAAAGAAGCCCAAGGTAGGAGTGCTCTAACTTTCAAGCTTTAATCTAGATCAGGGGCAAGCAAAGTATGGCCTGCAGGCCAGATCCAACCCATGAGGCAATTTCATCCAACCCACAGGCACCTACTAATTAACTGTATCCAGCCCAGCCCACATGCCTTACTCCCACCCACGTGTGTGGGAGGGCCCTGGCCCAGCCAGCATGTCTAGCTTCTGGGTGGGGCTGCTTCTGCCACTGCTGCAGCCACTGAGGGGCTTGCTTGACTTCCCCAGTGTCCAGCAGCGCCTCCTCCTGCCCTGCTGCTGCGCTCACTTTGGGCAGCAAGTAGGGAAGCAGTGGCAGGGGGCAGGGGGAGCTGCAGCTGGGTGGGAGCAAGGAGCCTGGAGTTGAAGTTGGCAGGATCACGGGCCCCAGGGCCTGAGCATGGAGCTTGGACAGGCAGGGTGTGGGGTTTGTGGGGTGTGAGGGCACTGGGCAGCGTGAGGGAGGTGAGGACCACCCCAGACACTCCCCCACATGGTGCGCAGCCTGTGTCAGCAGTGACAGCAGCAGCAGGGGCCAGGGCCTTGGGTTGCTCATGGCCCACACAGGCATTGCTATCCAGTGGTGCACAGCTCCAGCCAGTTCCAGGAACTGCACATGGTAGCAAGGAGCACAGCCAGGCTGGCTCACCTCTATCATGCAGGGCTCCCCACAACTCACATCCAGGGTCTTATGCTCCACATGCAGCTCCTAGACTCGCATGCCCCTGTGTGGAAGCCCACCTCTGTATAAAGTGTGCATACAAAAATAAATCAGGACAAAAATATTTTTTTAAATAAAATTAAAATATATTACAGTAGATGTTTTATTTTTATTATATGATTCCCTGCCCCCTGGTTCCAAGATGGCAAACCCCTCTCCCAAAAGGAGTATTTCCAGAGGTAAGGGGAGGGATTTCTGGTGGCAGAGGTTGGGGGTTGGGGTGAGACTTTTGGTCCCAAGATAGTGACTGGGGCGGAGCTCCTGTCAAGGGGTGGGGCTACCATTGTGGCCCTCAATAGCTCACTAAAATTCATTAAGCGGCCTTCCAGCCAAAATAATTGCCCACCCCTGGGCTAGAGGCCTTCCAATGTCCCCACCCATGTACCAGGCCAGGTGTCTCTAGCCCTGGACTCTTCTGGCCCTGCCCACAACCCAGGCTGACCAAGTAACACTGAATTGATGGGATGTCAGTGGAATGTGACCTACTGTGAGTCATGATGGGATGTGGTACAGATGTTTGCTATGGAGCTCTAAACTACTGTGCTAAAGTCCAATACCACATCCATCCAGGATTATCTTAGAGCAGTATCTGCCATTTTTACAGTGCTCTATGTGCCCTGACCATCTGTTTGGTTACAGCTGTAGAGTGCTTTCTGCGTGTTAACTGCACAATAAATGTAACTTCTGTACCTAGCCTCAGAGCTCCACCATGGAATTAAAGTTGGAGAATCCAGTCTAGACTATCTACTCTTTCCTTACCAATACAGCATTGTTCACAATAGTACCTTTTGATGACGACTGGGTTTAAAAGTTCCAAATAAAGAAGAGAAGGATTAAGATGTATTTAAGGAGGAGGCTTGAATTTTATTCCCAACTTTATTAGAGGTTTCCAAAATCAAGTAATTTAAACTAATGAGTTCAGACTCAGTCTCCCAAAATGTAAAGTGAGACAGTTATACTACTTTGTCTCCCAATATTATGTGAGGGTTAATTTATTAATGCTTTGTAGAGATTTTTGGAGCTTAGACAGAATGACCAGCCAATCTGAAAAGGTCCTTACAGCTCCTGTTAAGGATAGCAGGCACTCATCACCATGAAGAACTGGAGTATAGGAAATGCAAAGGATTATATCCCTGTGCTCATAAATCTCTCACATTCAGAAACACTTGTTCCCATCTGCCAACCATCTTTCCACATTTTCCATGCTGTAATCTTTCTCCTGCATTTGCAACCATTTTCTATTTCATTCTAGCCTATAGTTCACTATCTCCAATATCCAAAAATTATTAGACCTATATAACTGTAGATTGCACAGATTGGCACAAGTGTAAACTCCAGTGCATTCTTGTAAACATACCTCTATGTATGTTCAGCTTACAATTCACTTGAGTATGTATGAGCAGTATGTACCTAAAACACATGAACACATTTTGATAATCTGGCCCTAAATATTTGCATTCCGGAGTGTCTTTAGACTTATAAAAGTGCATAGTATGGCTGTAAACACGATTTTATCAATAAATTACATCTGTACAACAATTCAGATCTACTTATGATTACCACCAGGACATGCCTTTGCTCAAAACCTCTGCTTATCAGATATGATTGCTTCTACAGTACTATACAATTGTGAAGATAAGAGGATATTATTCTCTGGCATTCTATTCTTCCTCTCTAGAAAACATAAATGTCTCTAATTTTTATATTTTCCTTCATATTTTATCCATAGTGTGCCAGTGTCTACTAGCTTGTCAATCATGCTTTAAAGTATAGCAAAACTCCAAATTAAATTGGGAAAGGATGGCAAAACATGTTACTCGCTTATTCTGTAATCAAATGTCTCCCTAGGTCTAATCAGTAAGAAGACAAGCTGACTGAAGTGCTGGTGTACATCTTTACATGATATTCTCAGTGTCAGCTGAACCAAGCAAAAGATTGTGTGGAGGCTGACTCCTTTGAGGCCTGCTGCAGTATTGATTCTTTATTAATCTACTCAGTAGCAAATAAGGAATTCTGCATGATTATTCAAACATGCTGCTGAAAACACTAAGCAGTATCCTTTGCTTAGCAATGCCTTTTCCCACCAATTTTAATTTACACTTTAAGAAACAGATCAGTATAATTTTGAAATAGACAGTTGACTACCGAGTCAAACAAGGCATATTTCTGCTGAAGAGCTGTACAAATTATTGAAAATTTCTTTTTCTGCTTCTACTTGGATATTGATTCATTTCTATCTATTTTCTAAAGAAAGAAAATTGTAATTATAGCAGCTCTGTTCATGCTACTATACTTAAAGGTCGATCAGGTTTTCCATTATTAACCCCTATTGTCATAGGTTTCTAAACTCAGCAGTAGTTTGGCACTCAAGAGCTCAGCTGTTTGTCAGTTTCTGAATTCTAAAGAAAGATACATATTTAAAACACTTGGGACCAAATTCTTCTCTCAATTACCCTGATATAAATCTGGATTTGTACCATAGTAACTGAGCGCAGATTGTATCTCATTTGTGTAGTCTTCTAACAATAAATATATAAAAAGTATTAAAATGTAAGTACCAGTCTTTATGGATTCATAATATGATGTTGAGTCATTTTAGCTGTTTGGAACAAATGTGACAATGTCAGTTACTTTAATAGCTGCAACACCTGGTTAATCCTTCCTTTTTAAAAAACTATTAGATTTTGTAATTCCCTAGCAGCCTGTAAGGATGCCAAGGAACCTTCACAGCTCTTTTTAAGACTTACTAGTTATTTTCATACTATATTGTTATTTAGGGGGAAGAGAAAAATTCTCATCACAGTTGTGTTCTCTAAATCAGCATTTCTTAATATATTGGACATCCCCTCTGGGTAGAATGCAAAGGGTGAACTGGGTTAAAGAGGATAGAAGATGATCAGGTGGATTGGACTATAGCAACATATGGTAAGATTGTAGGGAGGTGGCAATGGGTAGAGATGTGATTGGTTTAATTTTTCTTGTTGGAAAGTCATCTTACAAAAATCTGTGAACTACTAGATGAGATGACGTTACATTTCTGGATTAGCTAGCACAATGCAAATATAGCCAGTGCTCACACTGATATACTTGGGCTGACTATCAGGCCCCATTTCAGGTTACTGTGCTTTTAGTAAAAGAAAGTTTTATTTAGCATAGCATTGATTTCAAGATCCCACCAAAGTAATTAGACACACTCCCATTTATTTCTATGGATTTAGGATCAGGTTTTAAAAATGTAGGTGGGATTTTCATCTCTGGCCTAAATCTGCTTCCCATAAAATCAATGGTAAAATGCATTTTTTGAGGAAAAGTTCTCATACGTTCTGCCTTTAAATATACTTAGGCAACTAGTTAATTGTTCAATGAAATTCACATTCATGGACAGTTTTTAGCATTTTGAGAGGACAGGACAAGCAAAGATAACACTGTAACACAATGGCATACAGATGATACAGCTATAGCGTTCCTGACCTGGTTAAGAATGTAAGAACATAAGAAATACCATACTGGGTCAAATCACTAGTCCATCTAACCCAGTATCCTGTGTCTCTCAGAAGTCCTGGGGCTTCCTGGTCAACCTCCTCTTGGCTAAGGCCAAACGGGCCATCTATAAAACCAAGAAGGAGGCTCTGGCCAGGAGGAAACCAGATGAATGTGGAGCTGTCTTCCTGGCACTCCTCCAGTCACATCTCTGGGTAGAGTTTCACTGGTCGGGATCCACAGGCTCCCTCAACTTATTCAGCGAGCAGTGGGCACTGGCTGTTGTACTCAGCTTGGGGACCCTTTCCAAATCCTGTGTTACTAACCTGTCACCTCACTCCTAGTCCTGTTTTCTTTTTGTTGTCCCAAGTATTCTGTTGGGATTCTCAGTGATATAAGATTCCCCTCTTCTTATAGTATTTCATGATGGCCCATGGCACATCAAATAGGCTGGTCTTTGTCAGTGTCATAGATCAGTTGCTAAGGGGAAGAGTATTTAAGCAGGGCATATACATATCTGTCCTGTTTCTCTCTCTCCCTGCAGCTTCTAGCATGCCAAGAGACCTAGAAGTTCAAGCTATCATATTGACTACCCACTAATAGACTCTATAGAAACAGAAATTACATTAGAAATTAGAAATTGTATTCGAAATGTTGAGAGAACTCAGATTTTGAGGTTTGGGGATTAATATCGGATCTCTCATCTAGACTTGAAACACCAAACTTTCTTAAGTTCAGCCATGACTATGGGGAAAACTAAAAATGGGCCTGAAGCAAAAAAAAAAAAAAAAAGCCAGAAGTAAGAATCCCTGATATCAGGGGGAAAAACTGACTGTGCACTTTGGAATTCAAATATTCAAATAATTTGATAATGTCCCAACACCAACTAAAGAGTTGGTCCAATAAAAGATATCACCCACAAAAATACTCGCCTCTTACATTTTTCCGGGACTATCACAACTACAATATCACCCCAACACTATCATTCCTGATAGAGTGATACTCATTGCATGAAGTAAAAATTAAATAAAAGCTGAAATGACTGACTAATGTTAATTCATCCAGGTACTAAGATTAAATTTTGCTGAAAGACAGAAATCACAGTGGTTGAAAACTGTTGCTAAGGAGATATCTCAGAAGTAAGATTTTAAACACCATTAGTGTACTTTGCAAATTAATGTATATTTCCAAAACATTTCAATAAATTAAGTGATCAATGAAGTTTTATATATTCCCTTTCTTTCTTCACAGTGGTGTAAAGATTGGTATTTGAGATTGTTTTAATTTAATACAATGGTAGGGCAATTAACTCATTAATATTTTCTCTGTTTTGAAAACAATTTAGCAGAGAGTGGGTTAAGGTCATTTGGTGGGTTAAAGTGTATAGTGAATGGGTTAAAGTGTACTGAACCACATTTACTGGGAGAGATGACAGTGTTATGTCTTGCAGAGTACTGTGTTGTGAAGGGATGTTACCATCTCTCTAGGTGGTAGAAAAGACTGTGACAAAATCAGGTAGTGACCCACTCAGAGATGTCTAACATATGCTGGCACAGATGCTACCAGACATCCCCCACTGGGAGGGAGACTGAGAGTGATTATTGAATATTAGGGAAATTTGTACCAGAGGGATTATGGCTTTTTGAGGAAACCATGTCATTGCCCTGCCACAACAAAGAACAAAATAGAAGTGACTAAAGTTCAGCTTCATAAGGTGCCCTCTCTTGATATATGTAAAGTTACATGTTTGAGCAACAGTGGATTAATGTAGAGATCTTTCATCTCTGGAGACAGGAGTTTAAATCTAGGTCAGATCCCTACGGTAGCATTTCAGTCAGCGTATAAAAACATTGAATTTCATGCTATTTGTGTTTCCAGAACACAGCACTAGCAGTTCACTGTTTCATTTTATAATTTTATATTTCACAGTACAGTTTATTCCAGTAATTCCAGTAAAATTCAGCTCTTGTGTAAACATAATGACAATAAAAACATTTTTTTTCTTCAAATATAGTAATGTGGAGAGTCATCCAGTTCCATCAAAACCATAACACCAAAACCAAGATGCGTACAAAGGGCCCAAAGCTTCCAATGTCTTACTTGCACAAAGAGCCCTGGCTCATTGTACTACTCATGTGAGCAATGCTGAAGGCTTAGACTGTGTTGCAGGTTTAAATTGATTCTAATGATTCAGATGTAGAAAGGAAATATGAGCAATAAAAATAATCTTCTACTTGATCAAGTGTGAATTTTCATGTTACCATAGAAAATCTGAGATTATTTCCAAGCATTATAATAATATGCCCATGCATATAAATGAAGACTATTTCTAAACTATGGAAAAAAACAAAATGCTATTGCAAATGTATGTCTTGGGGAAGAGAAAAGACATTTTTATACTACTGATTGAATATGGTATGCTGACAAACTGCACAGATCTTGTTTGCCTGAATATTAGTCAAGACTGAAAGCTTCCTTTCCTCACTGGCAGGCAAGGTTTTTTGGGCAGATGTGATATCTTTTATTAGACTAACTGAGTAGTTGGAAAGTTCTTAGCAAGCTTCCTTTCCCCATTGTAACGTGGGCCTTTTCAGTGTTATGGCAATACTGAGAGGCAAATAAAGGTATATGGGAACTGTGCCACATAACTGATGCATCCCAAAAACTCTCTTCTATACCAGTATTAGGCATACCCTCTGTATGATCTGAGGAAGAAATAGCCTAGTAAGCACTAATATTAATATTTTGAAGTGATTTTTCCAGTACAGTAAAAGGTGCACATTTAACTTATACATAAAGAAGTCATGTTAAAAAAAACTCAAAAAATGGTAGTATAACAGTGTAGTGTTATGACTGAGAGGTACAGAAAGTCAAGGGAGCACTTTGGTATGACATATGGGTGGAAAAGAAAAGCAAAAATAAAATGTATATATGTGAAGGTCTAAAATACATAAATAACTGTTGTCTGAAGAAATCACATCCAGACATTGCAAACCAGATTTTGGTTGTCTAATCTTTAATCAGAAACTTTTTTCTTACAGTGTAACAAGTTAGCCCAATTTACCAAAAGAGCCAAAGTGTGTACTGGAAACTGTTTAGTAGGCAGGCACTGCTTTCAAAGAAAACTATTTAAAAAAAGGAAAATTGTTACCAGAGGATTCAATTGATGTAAATTAACTAGCTCACAAACTCAGCTCCTTTTATGCATAATCTTTCCACACATTTTTTTCTGTTTCTCTGGCATTGATTGCAACAGGTTTTGTTTAAGAAACAGCTGCAGGATTGGGACCATAGAAGTATTTTCTTTATCCAGTCCACAGTCCATGATCTACAGTGCATACAGTATTTGCAGATGATCTCAGCTGAGAAGGGAACTGACTTTCATAGTGCTTCTAATTTCAGAAATTAAAAATGAGTACATAACAAGAGAAAAATTGATTTATGCCAAACAAGACTGATACATTTTCTAAACTATGAAACCAACAAAATTATTAAGATATTATGGAAAAATTCTGGCCTCAGATAATTGAACACAAAACAAACAGAAGTCAACCAGCAACATTATTTTTTTTACTCTGCTCCTTTGCCTCCCCTCCACTCTGGTCCCTCTCCCTTCTCCCCCACTCTCCCCAGAAACCCTGTATGTTTATATGTGGCTACCTGCATAAGGAAAGAAACTCCATAATGGGAACTTAGTGAAGTTTCCTGCATTTTTTTTGGCCTTTAGTCCTAAGATTACCTTGCAGGATATTCTGTCTCTTTATTAGTTCCTTGCTCCCCCACAGCGGTGCCATAAGATATGGTTGCAATGAAGCCATGCTATGACAAACTCCTCAGCCAGTTTCCCAATCCCCAGAACAGATGAAGTTATGAAACAAAATTTAGAAATATTCTGGTTATATTAATTTTCCTTTTTCTTTCTGCGAGATGCTTGATGAAGACACTGTGTTTTTAAGGATACGTGTAGGATACAGTGTTTGTAATGACATATGCTAGGTCGTTTCTGTATTTCTCTGAAGATTATTGTTGATTATTTATTCAGTGTCTGAGGTATGGTGCTGGGCAGATAAAGCCCTGCTCTGAGAAGCCTACAACAAAGACAACTCACCTACCAGCAGCAGTCCAAGTGAATGCAGTGGCATGAGAAAAGCGTATAGCATTTAGTACCTAATTGTATATTGAGAAATGACAATAACCAAACAGAGCTGGTGTCGCTGAGGACAGAGGTTAAATTAAAAAACCTCATATCCTTATTGTTAGAAGCAAGTCTTGTTACTTTTCCTTGTTTTCTTTATTTCTATCTTTGAGTCAGCACAGTAGGAGGTGATGGAATGATGAAATCCCATTATGAAGACACGATTTTCTAGTAGAAATGTGAAGGGACATGGTAAGAAATCATGGCACATGTTATAAAGCAGTGATTCGCAACCTTTTTTGTACCAGGACCCATTTGTAAACAGCCAGTCCTGATGCAATGCCCCTCACTCTTGACCCACTGCCCCCCACCCTGCCCCCCCAGGGGGCAGGGGGTGGGTATGTGGGGCATGGGGGGCCCTAAGCAGCCCCTCACAGGCTGGAAGTCTTCCAGCCTGCAAGGGAAAAACCACAGTCTCCCAAATTTTTCTCCTTTAAAGGAGGTTTTGTTGTTAAAGTTTGTTGATCCATTTTTAAAGTTTGTTCATTACACTTTCATATATCCTTGTGACCCACTTGTGGTCACGGGTTGAGAAACGCTGTTATAAAAAAAGGAGATAAATGTGAGAAAATACTTTGTAGTGCCAAGACATTATGCTAAGGGGTGAAAGCAAGCTAGTTAACAACATGACACAATCCTATACTCACCCAGCAGCCAGCTTCAGAAACAATAGCATACAAAGGATCAGCCACAGGATAGGCCATGGTACCACAGCAGGAAGAATATATATTTCGATATTTGACATTTTTCTCTATGAGGTGCCAAGTTTGATTATAGTTAGACCTGAAAGAATGAGACATAGCCTGGCAGTTAGGTTGCTCATCTTGAAAGGTGGAACACTTCTATTCTCGTGAATAGTTAAGTGTTGTATACTATGGCATTAGCAGGAGAAATTGAAAACCACCTATTAGAAAAAATCTAGATGTTCTCAGGTAGAGTGATGCTAGCCTTCCCACATGCTGGTAAGTGCCATAAATATTGGACTATAGGTTTAAAGTGACACGAGAGGCAGGACCTCTCATTGCCAACGTATCTTCATTTTTTGTTTATCAATGGTGCTTTGGACTAGACCATTTTCATTTCTTCTTTTTTGTTTGGTTTTTTAAAATCTCCCTAATGGAAAGATAATATTTTGTTTGAGACAAAACAAGTTTAATTTTAGGGGGTTATTCTCGTGAGAGAAATGTTCATTTTGATTCAAACAGAACCATGTTTTCTATCAATATTTTGCTTTGACACCAGAACTGAAAAGCAATTCATCACACAGACTAGATACCAGCCTCGGTGCTATGCTTAAAAGAAACAAAAGTGTTTGCATATAAAGAGAAATAAGTGCACATTTATTGATTGATAAGTTTCATGCTGAAATGTTGCGTTATTTACTAGTTGATGTGTGATGTGTCCTCATTTGAACCCGATTCATAGATTCCTGCTTCCCCCAGCTATGGTGTCTAGGTCTTTGCCTGAAACAGCAAAGACTAATGTTTTGACCAGCTCCATACTCAGTGCTAGCCAAGAGAATGATGTCACAACTAGCACTGCAATTAATGCAATACAGAGTATAGGAAGCTATGCTGTAGATTTTCTGTGTGGATGCTGTATATCTGAATATCTGTCTTAACAACAATAACAAGCAAACTTCATTATTATCTGAGTATTTCTAGTAGGTGTGTAGTGTTGTAGCTCTGATGGTCCAAGAAATGTGAGCAGCAAAGGCAAAATATATGAGAAGCAAAAAAAAATCCGTGTTTATCTTCTAGTATTTCTGGATACACAAACTACAGGAATATTATCATTTTAATATGATACATTAAAGTGTACATTAAAATTTTTGTCCCGGCGTTTGAGGGTCCCTTTCTCACACATTTCTATAGTGGAATTCTTTCTTTTTCAGTGAAGCAACAGATTTATATATTTCATCCCATGTCTGAAAGTGAGATCTGTGGACATTTGAACTGGTTTTGGTAAAACAGAAATCCACGTTCATACATCCTGAAATTTCATACAAATTTTATGACTTTTCTGTGTTCTGGCACATTACTTCATAAAATGTAATTACTGACTTTTGACAGTTACTTTGAAAGTGTGCTCTCTCCAATTTGTGTAAAGGAAAGGGACAAACAATGAATAACATGAGAACTGTACAAACAACTACAGCAATTCAGCATCACAAGTTACTTGTGAAATCTGTAATATGTGAGGAGATTAGTAAGTGAGCATAAGTACAATTTTGTATGAAAGGCAGCACAAACTTTTAAAGGTGACCTGACAAGGAATTTTTTTTTAAAGTGGTCTTCTGCTTTTTTTTTCTTTGTGATGATGTAAAAAGAGAATTGAAGGGCTCCTTTTCTTCTTTTTCATCTTAGAAACATTCAGAATGTCAAATGAGAGGGACATTTTGGGCAAGTCTTAGAGCATATTTATTGCCAGCAACTTAAAGCAGCCAGTAGGGCTATGCAAAGCTTCAGTCCCTGATTCAATTTGGTGGAGATTCGGCCTTATTTGGTGGCTGAATCTCTGAATCCGAATTGAATCAGGAGACCCTTTAATCTCTCTGAATTGAATCAGAGTCCTCTAAATCGATTCAGAGAGATTTAGAAAGATTTGGAGATTCGGACACGGACACAGCTTTAAATGTTTTTTCTACATATCTAGGTAGCAGGCAGCTCGTGTATGCCACAATGCTGGGGTGCATGGAATATCCCACAGAAGCACGGTGGGGGGCTCCCCACTGTGCTCAGCAGCATACCCAGAAGTGGACCAGAAGCACTTCCAGTCCACTTCCAGGTCTGCCAGAGGGTGTGCGGGGACCCCCCCCCAACCCCCCTCCCCCAGTTTGGTGACTAGTGCCTTCTGGGTCTGGGGGGAGGCCCCTAGGGTCCCCCTGCAGCTGATCACCAAGCCAGGGGGTGTGGGGGTGCCCCCGTGCACTCCCCGGCAGACCCGAAAGTGGATCAGAAGTACTTCCGGTCCGCTTCCAGGTTCACTGCTGAGCACATGGAGTGTCCCCCTGCACTCCTGTGGGATGCTCCATGCACCCCAGCATTGTAACATTCACAAGCTGCACTGGTACCTTCAGGTATGTAAAAAAAAAATTTAAAGCTGTGTCTATGTCCAAATTGATGATTCTCTGACTCAGCATCGAATCTTCAGTTTCAGATTCAGTCATATCAAATCAGGAACAGTGATCCAAATCAAGTAACTGAATCACTGTCCCTGATTTGGGCCAAATCCAATCCAAATTGAATAGGACCCGCTTCACACACCCCTAGCAGCCAGGGGAGTGAGGGTTGAATCTTTAATTACATAAAACAATAAAAGGCCTGATTACATGGAATATTCCACTGTGCTAAGCATTGTTATGGCATGCCAATTTTTGCACCTAGAAGCACACAAGGGCTAGTATGAAATGAACCCCTAGCCTTTACTTCTGAGTACAGACACCCTTTACTTCTAGGTCAGCCTGCAGGAGTCCAGAGCAAGGCTTCATCTCATGTCTGGAGACAACATACTTGCTCTATCCCTATGTTCCAGCAAATTTTACAGCATCCTGCTCACAGTGGTGACAGATGACAGAACAAAGAGCAATTGTCTCAAGCAAGGGAGGTTTAGGTTGAATATTAGGAATAACTTTCTCAATAGGAAGATGGTGAAGCACTGGAACAGGTTACCTTGAGAGGTGGTAGAGTCTCTATCCTTGGAGGTTTTTAAGGCCCAGCTCGACAAGGCCTGCTTTGCGTAGAGGGTTAGACTAAATGACCTTCTGAGGTCTCTTCTAAACCTAATTTTCTATGATTTTATGATCCTTTATTGAAATGGTTTCTTAGTTACACACATTACAGACGCACGCAAACTAAAAGCATTTGAATGAAAATTCTCCATCCTTAGAAATAATTAAGAGCACATGTCTTGGCTGGTTTAGACAAAGCTGACCCTGACTTAAGAAGGGAGTTGGTCTAGATGACCTCCTGGGCTGCATCCACATGAGCTAGCACATGTCTGTTGTGGCTTCTCAAGGCAGTTTAAGATGCCCCAGAAGGCAATCCACAAATGAAAATATATTCCTTGCACTGCAAATATACAGCACGGAATCCCAGTGTCAAAAGAAAACATGCTGGAAAGAAGTGGTGCAGAACATGCTCCTGCAGTGTACTTGGAAGCAACTGGAGGCTGGGTCCTACAAGGAGAAGCTCTAGCACCTAGCCAGAGCATCTCTATGCCTGCTGCATGCCCCTGCTGCTCCAGCATGCTGCCTCGGCGTGCTGGAAGAAATAGAAGTGGGGCATGGATGGCAGTAGTGGCTCAGAACTGGCTGGGACCCAGACTCTGTTGGGGTTGCTGCAGAGCCTGGACCAGGCAGGCTGCCTTGCAGACAGGCACAGGGTCCAGCTGTGCCCATGTCCTGGAGGCTCTCACAGCCAGGCCAGCTGCAGTGTCAGGAGAACCTGGAGACTGCAGCATGGACCATGGACGACCCTGGCAAGCATGGACCTGGGGGTGTAGGGACTGTGTGGGGGTGGGGGAACTTGCCTGCCTCCCCCACAGTGCACAGCCCCTGCCGGCAGTGGCAGCAGCCAGCAGTGGGCCCTCAGAATCATGGCCCACTACAGACAGAGCTCTCTGGTGGCACACAGTGCTGTCTGAATCCTGGGAGCCAAATTGGCACACAGAACTGACCATCAGGCTGGTTTGGCATGCCATCAGGCACCATTGGGCCAGGGCAGTTCCTACCTCCATGTGCCCACCATATGGAGGCAGGAACTGACCTGGTCTGATGGCGCATGGGCCATGTGGAGGCAGGAGCTGTACTGGTCCAATGTCACATGGGTCCTGCCTGCAAAAGCCAGGAACCACCAAGTGGTGGCAGGAGCCAGCCCATTCCTGCCTGAAGGAGTGCACCAGCAGGCCAGGCCAGGAAAAATCTCCTTCCCTCCCCCCCCACCCCACCTTCATTCTGCCTTTTAAAAACAAAGTTAGCATTACATTCTGGTGCATGTTGTATGCAAGAAACCATGGCACTTATTTTTACATAGTGCTTTTCAGGCTCCCAATATCTCAAAATTCTTTCTATTAATGTGGAGTAATGGCAGTGAATTTAATATGTAAACATACACAGCATGGCCTATACCCTCTTTAAAATGCTGGCAGTCACCCTGGAGTATTATATTGATAATAACAAGGGAAAGTCTTGAAAGGACAGTGAGGTATCCCTCATGCCACTGTTTAGAAAGAAGATAATGATACTTTTTATCCTCAAGCCAACCTGCTACACAGAAATAAACAGAGGGATGGAGCATTTCAGATTCAACAACATGATATCTTCCTCTCATTAGTGTCACAATGGCTGAAGTCTGAGTGTCATGTTTGAACTCACAACTCTGCTCCAGAAGATATTGCTCCATCCTCCTGGCTATGCTGGCGCATTACATGCTGTGGCCTCATTTGGTGTAAGTCATTGTAACTTGATTTCCACTGGCTGAGACTTTGGTACTATAAGTCAAATGATGTGCTCTTCCTGGATGTTTGGCTTTTAAATAATTATTGGTTTCTCTTTATGTTTCTAAATGGTTCTCTGTAAATCAACTTTGATATTGAGCTTGCCACATACTATGCCAGCTACTGGATCATCTTAAAGGAGACTAAAATAAATATTTTACTATTTTAGTGAGGTTGAAGTGGAAGAACATTCCTATTACAAATGAAAGAATTCCTTGCTTTCCTTGCTGTTCTTTTTATCGATAAACTTCCTGCAGATGTTGCAACCAGTAGAGTGCCCATGATGGGAACCCATTAGTGAAGAACTAAAGCCACTGGCATTTTTACCATCATGTTCTAAAGATCTTGAGAGACATGATGGTTAACCTTTCTCAGAGTAAATTGCACCGCCCTGGTGATGTGGCTGTCTGTTCACCACTGGTAGATTTTTGTTGTTGTTTAAGAATAGTGTTTCAGAGGCAAGCCTAGAATTAGCGAAATAGCTTCTCTGTGACTATTTTATGTGAGCAGTGTGAGGAGTGTGAACTATGAGGTTATATAGTGAAGTGTGTAAAAACACAAAGACAGGTAAATTAACAGGTAAGCATGAATAAGTAGTATCAATGATAAACCATTTGAAAATGTAGTTTAATACTTGGGACATATAATAACATTTTCATCCATAATATGAAATGAAAGGTATTACTTTTCTTGGGTTGGATCCTGTATCCTTTATTCATATATAGTGTCAAAGAGAATTTTGACTGAGTATAGTCTTCGGCATATGGCCCACGTTTTATTTGGTTCTTTTTTTATACTAGTTAAAACTTAGTGTCACTATCCTAGCTACCAGGCAGTATAAGGTGGTCTGATTTGATATCAAGTCAAGATAAATCAGAACAACTAACTGCCCTGAAGTCACTGTATTTTACTGAGGTTAAATCAGCACAAGAGCATGGATTAATTTTTGGTGGACCTCTTTCACATTTTTTTTATGAAAGCATGGGGGATGAAAGCTAATACTTTGTTGGGAAACGTAATTTGAAACAGATCTGCAATGCAGTGAATTATGGGAGTAGAGGTATTTCTGTCACCCACCACAGCATGACAAGTACTTGCTGAGAAGAGCAATATTCAGCCTGATGCAATTTTGCATCAATCAAAAAAGTCAAAGTTTGTCCACACTGCAAAAAAATATTTTAAAAGATTAAAATCTCATAAGGAAATTGGTTGTTTTGCTAATTGATAATAGAGTTGAGGCTAACTCCTACAGGGCTTGAAGTCGGCTGGTAGGTATATTATATTTACAGTACAATATAAAGTTGGATTATTTCTCTTAAGAGTCTTGGTCGAAAATGTGAGAGCATTTCTCATTTTGCTCCCACACCACATATTCTGGATCCCACATATTCTGAATTGTTTTAGGCAGATGAATTGCATGGGAATCAGAGGAGTAATCCCTGCTCTATCTTCCTCTTGACAGAGTGCTGAGTTTTTATATTGTATGTTGAAGTACTGATATGATTCTATTTAGGGAAGGTGAGGTTTGGAATCAGATTTGTTAAAGGCAAAGCTGAGTGTTTTCTAGGAAACAAATTTAATCTTATGGTCAGCTATAACTTGGGCAATTGTCCCTCCTCCCCCCCCATATTTTATCAAAATGGCATCCAGAGGCTGTAGTAAGAATCAGGATTCCATTGTACTGGTTGCTTTAAAAAATCAGAGCAAAAATTATAGATATACTATAGTATATAGTACATATATTATATATCATTTATGGTATAGTATGTATATGTGTAGTTTTTTGCTTTTTCCTTCTTCATTCTGTTTTTTTTTTTTTTTTTCTTCATTCATTGCTTCTTAAAAACAAAGCTCATATTATATTTTAGGGCATGTTGTATGCAATAAAATATGGTACTGATTTTTACATAATGCTTTCCAGGCTCCCAGTATCCCAAAATTCTTTCTAATAACAAGTGAAGCAACAGTAGTGAAATATGTTAACAATTACAGCATGGACAACACCTGTGGATTTAAAGCAGGATCAGCTCTATTAAACTTGGGAAAGGAGAAATTTGTGGGAAAACAGACTTAGGTTCTGTCATCTTATAGCAATAGAAATGTTCTGGTATACTAGTGATCTAGGTTTCTGATAAACAAAGAAGGTAAGTATGGACATTTGTATGGTAATTACCACACTGGAGGAAGTATCTCCACTATTGTCTGCCTTTAAGCAGAGCTGTCTACAATTGTTGCTTTCACCTTGACTCAAAGCACAAATATAGCATTAAGCCAAGATTTTGAAAAGTGAGTAGTGATTTGAGGCACCTCATCCAAAATGGGATAACTAGGCCTAGCTTTTAGAAACTGTTGAGCATCCAGTCTTCAAATTTTAAGTGGGACTTCCAAAATGTGCAGGACCTAAAATCACCAGTTACTTGTAAAGCTTGGCATGACTTTTTTTCTTCTGCATCCACATCAAAATAAATCAGGATCCCAGTAGGAGGATTTTTCTCATCGCATTGCTGCTTCTTGAAGGGAGTCAGGCTGGATTTTTTAGCTTTGACTGCTTTTTAATAACTGCACATATAGTGTTTTTGTAAGGAAGGGAAGGAGGTACATTCTGTATCCTGTATATCCTAGCATAATGACCTGGAATTACTGTGTAACATATTGCACTGTAAATGTGGATTTCATGAGGATCATATGAATATGGATAATACAGTAAGAAGATTAAGGGTTGTTTTTGTTATGCACATTTGTATTATGTTTATAATGTTATTCTTTCTTGGACAATGTAATATTATATGCTTTTCAAATAATACAATATTCCCAGCCTATGGGTTATATCATCAGTTGACATAAAGCTTCACTGACTTCACTAGCAATTAACATCCCCTGACTGACTATCTGGCCTACCCTATTTTTATATATAGGCACAGGGCTTGATATACATAGGGCCAGAAACATGCAAATGCACACACACATGCACACACGCACCTGCGCACACACAGACATTTGTCTAAGGAATTGGAACAGCTGGTATAATTTTGTCTCAGTGTTCTCAAGTTGAGTTGTCTGAAGTGGCCTAAATTTCTTACACAATGTGCTTTATCCCTTGTGTCTATATAGTTGTTCTATTTAAGAGAAAATAGTTTATGTGTTGAAAAATGCTGAAGTGCTGCAGAGGCCAAATGTACATACAGTACAGCAAATACTAGGAGTCATCTGTGCACCTGTATTTTGGAAAATGTTTCTTTGCAGGTTGCAGTAAAGTGTTTTCTAGATCGGGAATGTCTCATTTTTTGTTGATTTAAGTTTTCTTTCATCTTGAACACTTAAAATTTGAAGATTAGGTTAGAATAGTGGACTCAAGTGGCGTTTTTTTTAGATTGTGATTATGAAAAAGAAAATTTACATGATTTCAGTGCTCATCTCTCTCTCAAGAGGATGGCTTGTTGTGTAAAGGCTGTATAAAAGGCACATAAATTAAGTGAATTAGGCTTTATAATCTCCATAATTATACCTTTAAGATGATAATGAAGTAAAGTTCTAACATCTGCATATACTTCAATGTAATTATACATTAAGCATTTACTTGGGGATCAACAGATATGATCAATATTTATGTATTTTTTCCAAGAAGGAACACTTACATCTCTCTTATTAAACACACAAGACCAACATTAAATCTGTGAGGTTGCTGATGATGTGAGGCTACTCAAAATGTGGCCCATAAAGGACAGGTTGCATAATTTTTGCATTGCAAATAGAGAAATACACGAAAAATGTGATTAAAAATATGTAAGGCAAATTAATTTTGCAGTTCCTTTACTATGAAGTCAGGATTGTTAAACAAGTGAACATACTTATCTTCAGCTAAAGTTTGGGAAACAATGTTAGCCATTCTCTCTCTATATATTATACATATTAAATGCTACAGAGTATACTAGTTGTTTAGCATGTGATTGATATCAGTGTGAACCCATCTTAAATTTGTAAACAGAGGCACTTAAAATTCAACAAACGTTGCCATGGATTTTTGAACTATATATACACACACATATGTGTGTGTGTGTGTATATATGTATGTGTGTGTGTGTGTGTGTGTGTGTGTGTGTGTGTATAGTTCAAAAATCCATGGCAACATTCATTTAATTTTAAGTGCTTCTGTTTACAAATTTAAGCTGGATTTGCACTGATATCAATCACATTATGCTAAACAACTACTCTGTAGCAATACACACACATATACATGCACATATATATATTTACCATACTATATATATATATATATATGCACACTATACTATCACTATATATATATATATATATATGAACATATTATAAGGAGTACAGATACATGAGCTTCCTGATATAAAAAGAAGCATGAATAAAATCTCCATTTTTGATCTTATAAAATATTGTGGAGTTTTTAAAGTAAAGAAAAATAGTCATCAGATGTAAAACAATGCTCATGCCTATTGGTGCAAACTAGGTCTATATACTTATATATGTTGACATTTGAAGCATGAAGAGATTTCTGTACTATGAAAGACAAATAATAAAATTACACAAGCAAAATCACTGCTCCTCTGATCCAGCTGTATTTTAATTTTACCCTGGTATTTTTGAATTTCAGCATGTTTAGATTTTTTTTCTTCGTGCCAGGATGACTTTTCTAACATTATGTTTTTAAATCTGACAAGGTCATACAAGCTAAAAAAAAGAGAGAGAGAAGGGTCATCAAAAGGGGAAAAATAACAGAACTGCGGTGAAATGGCTCTCTGTTGGCCTTTGTATCGATTCAGAGTGTGTCAAAAGGGTCTTTTGTCGTGCCCCTACCACAGCATACTAATTTGCTAGATCAAGTCTGTCAGAATATCGACTGGAAGTAAAGAACTACAGTGGCAGCTTTTGTGTTTCATACAGCAGGGAGCCTGTGTGTGAAACAGGATTATCAGGGGGTCATGAAGAGAGTCAAGGGATGTCCATCACTTCCCTTCTGGTAATGTAATGGGGCGGGTGCCTGGATGTGATTAAGATGTAGGACACAGGAGGCATAGCAGTGAACAAATCAGAAACACACACATGCAAATCAGTTGGCTGCTGTTAACCACATATTTTTAATGAAAAAATCCAGTGACAGACCAAACAAATATCTAAACAGCTGCATTCATATTAAATATCAAACAGTTTATTCAATGTCTTTTTTGTGTATGTGAAGAGAAGGTACAACACATACTGAAAGGGTTTAGCTCCTACATGGGGTTTTATTTGTTTGTTTGTTTTGATTTTAGCATTCCAATCTACAAGTGTTTCTCCTACTTGTTTTAATGTTGGAAAAGGCATTGCTGCATGATTGCAGCAAAAATCTAGTGTATATATAAAGATAAAGTGATGCTTTGTACCATAGCTATATATATAAGACACATTCAGATAGGATGCTCATCACTCTGCTATCAGCTTAGCCTTGACTTAGATGGCATTGTGATTCTAATGTGACACGAGCAAAATATCTTTCTGGTAACTGAAAAAAAGTATTTGTGTGATTGAACAATGCATAGCTTGATAAGTGCCTCTTTTTAAAATTGTGGCAGGGAACGTTTGCATTCTGGTGATGTAGACAGTGGCCCTCTAGCTTACATGAGCGGTATGAGGAGCTTTCATAACACACACTGACATGATTTATCATTCTTGTCATCTTTATAATCCATTTTTTCCTACATTGTTCGTAATCTTTAACTTTAATCCTTTGTTTCTGAAAATATGATGATAAGCAGGAAAACAATAGATGCCAAAACAACACTAGGTTTTACAAAAACAAGAGACCATTATAATCTCTTAGAAATCAAGAGCCTGAGCCAGAGTCCAGAGAACAAGTGGAATAAAATCCCTTAGATTTCAATGGGCTTTGGATCAAGCCTCAGTTTCCTAAGCACTAAATGAAAGCAAGTTCTTTTTCAAGAAGAAAAATTGAGTCTTGTGATAACCTAAATCTGCTCCTTATTCTCTTTCAAATACTTGTTCATAGCCAGTTTAAATCAGATTTGAGAGGCAACGATAGAAGCTGCTTGCACTGTTTTTCTGTTCAGTTCTATAGTAATACTGGCTACATTTTTGCTTTAATTCATCTTATTATTTATCAGATGAATTTGTGTCTCTATGGGATTCAATAACAAAACTCTTACTGACTACAGTTGGGGCAGGATTTCACTGTATATTTATATTGGGACACCCAGAAACCCATTCTGAATTGGGATCTACTATAATGTGTGCTGTACAATCCTTCACAAATACATAATTTCTGGTCCAAAGAGTAGCTTTGTCAAAATGACACAGCTATGCCTAGAGCTGGATGAAAGGACCAAAAATGATTTGTGAGGTTTTCTGGGCTAAGATTCAATGTTTTCATTTCGTTGGTAAATGTAAGGGTGATCCTGTGCAGAGAGGTATCTAATATGCCCTGGGCATACTGCGTTCTGCCAGTTCCACTGCCACTTCCCTCACAACTATGTTCCAACATTTATCCCAGCGCTTTTTGTCTCCACCAATTACTGCTGCCAATTCCCCTCACCAACAGCAATAAACAGGAGGAAATGTGGTGGTGGTTGCACTAAGTGGGTCAAAGTAGGAGTCTACCCACCCTCAACCACTGCAGCTGTTACAGCATTGGCATGATGCCCCTACACCCAGCAGTAGTTCCTACTGTCATGGTGCAGACACCCCAAGACATCTCCCCCTTTATGTCGGCACTTGGGGCTCACTCATCCCTAATGACACTACTAATCCTGTGTGGGGGTGGGAAGCATTCAAGTGGCCATTGGCTATCAGTGAAAATATCAGTGAACCAAAATGTCATATTTTAGTGCAAATAATTATTTGTCCAAAAATTCATACCAGATATACTTTTATTTGTCCTTTATGGGCAAAATCGTACTTCAGCTTCATGCACCTCAGTGGCACTTACGCAGTTATGTTGCAGCAATTTTGGGCACTTATGCACTATTTGCCACAATGTTGTGAAATCAGATCACCCTCTATGCATACATTATGAAAATGAAAGAGGGGTGGCGGACCTTCCTACCATTCAACCAAATAGCCTAATGGTTAGCATATTTGCCCAGGGAGTGGGAGAGTTGGTGTCTAGTGCACTTATGCACAAGGAGTCAAACCTGAATCTTCTGATTGTTAAAAACCTGCTTTAACCGCTAGCCCACAGACAAGGTATTGCCCAGAGAATTCTTCATCCCTGCTTCTGAAACTGGCTGGATGTACTTTGCATTTAAGTAATAAAAATTGAAATAACAGCATAGGGATAGTTTCTTCCTCACTGGGGTCTGGGATCTTACTGAGCCATTGTCCATTTGGTTTGCTGTCCTCCTCCTGACCACACATATGTCCCTCTTCTCCCTGCCTGCTGGGCTAACATCAGGAGAAATGCTGAAGATTAGACCAGATGATATGCAGGGATAGAGCTATCTGAAATGTGAAGTGTTGATAACGGGACCAACAGACAAAAGCATTCCAAGGAGTGCCTGGCAGGAATGCAGCAGCCTAACTCATGTCTGTGGGAAAGAAATGGATTGGTACCAGAATATGATATACTAAGTCTTCAGGAAATGTGATGGTACTGAATAGGGGGAGATTGGCATTTCTGAAAGGCAGAAGGGCATAATCAGCCAGAATGTAGATGTAGAAATGAAGCCCCTGAGTGTGGTTTCAATGTTGGAAGCAGGGATGTGGCACATCACTGTGTGAGGTAAGCTTTGGATGTGTTTTTTCACAACCTTAACAAGTGAGGCAGGAGGGTTTGCCCATGACATAGGTAGCCTTTGGCTAGGCCTTCTGGGGGGCAACTAGGGGGTCAGCAGGGTGGGCACACAGGTTACTGGAGCCAAGATGGGAGATCCTAGAGGCATACTCTGAGATGCAAGCCGAGGTCAGAAAGCCAGTGCTGAGTTCTGGGGAACATCTGAGATCAAGGTCAAGGAAGCTAAGCCTAGTCAGAGTGCCAGAAAAAGAAAAGAGAGCAGAACGAGCACCAAGTTTCATGGAAGATCCAAAATCAGGGTCAAGGAAAGCCAAAGCTGGGTCAGAAGTCAGGAGAGTCAGGGAGAGCTGAGAACATGAGGCTTGCTGGAACAGACTGAGGCTGTGTGAAGATGTGCCCGCAGCCTAAGGCGGCAGGTGTGTCTAAAAGGGGTGAGTTTTGCTTTCACAAGCCAATCTGGTTGCAGAGAACTGGGTCAGCCACATTAGCCAGGGATCAGGGGCATGTGCAGTAACTCACATGTTTGGCCCAGTGAGGCCTGCTTGATCAGAGTCCCTGACGTGAGGACCAAACACATCAAATGCCCATTCTATTTTTAGAGTTAATCCCGAGACCTCTTAAATATATCTTGAGCTGTATTTTAGAGTCCTGGGATGGAAAGCTGTCAAAATAATAATTGATGGCAACCAGAATTATTACTGGACATTTTTGTGGTATGGAGGTTGCTAGCACAAATGTTAAGGTGTCTTGTTTTGGCTGTGTAGGTTGTAGCCATATTGGTCTTAGGACACTGGCAGACAAGGTTCTTTGGGTGAATCTGATATCTTTTATTAGACCAACTTAAATAGTGGGAAAAAAATTCTTAGTAAACTTTCGGGTTTAAAAACCCTCTGTCAGGCTGAGGATGCATGTGCAGTATGTGTGTGCTCTTCCAACTATTTAAGCTGGTCTAATAAAAGATATCAGACTCACCCAAAGAACCTTGTCTTGCTTTGGCTGCAAGTTCAAGCCTTGCTTTGCTTCCCAGTTGGCCAAACTGCAAAAGGGGATTTGGCCTGGGAGACAAAGGTGGCTACACATACTAGCCACAAAACAAAGACGTGAGCTCAATGTGCCAGTAGGTTTAGGAAAACCTGAGATACATGTGCTGGCCTGCAATTAATGCAATAGTTCTTTTGATTTATAAGACCACACCAAGAAGTCCTACTTACTGGTTTTCTATGAACATTTTTGCATAGGGTTCAAGATATGTAAAATTCTTACAACCTGCCAAAAGGCAGTGACAGACATCTGCCAGCAATGGCAATATCCAGTGCACTTCACTGAGGGTGTGCCACACTGCACAGTTGTTACTAAATGACTGTGCAGTAACCAGCATTACTGCACAGTCCCAACACTGCACAGGTTTCTTTCCCATACTTCTGTGCAGTAGCAACAAGCTACTGTGCAGTAGCTCAATGCTACTGCACAATACCATTGGCATCCTGTTTCGCGCCTGCTGACGCACAGAATCATAGCTCCTCACTACAGCAAAGTAGCATCTTGTGTAGATGGGCCCTGATAGTACCAAATATCCCAAATTATAATTACATTCTTAAACATTCCAAGCCTAGATGGTTGGAAATCTTAACTGAAAGTATCATAAAAAACTGAAAATTTATTCTGTGCTACACTATACGTACTAGTAATAAGGAAAAGTAAACTGAATGGGAGTTAAGGCGTTTGAAAATGTGTGAGAAATCTGTCTGACCCCTGTTGATTGGAGGTTGCATTGCATAGCATCTGAGATGCAGCGCATCTTTCCATTTCACTGGACAAACACCAGTAGGGTTTTTTTTCAGTCCTTGGAGAAAAGGTGTTAATTTTAGTGTGCTAGCTGACTCCAAATAGAGTTCTGCCCATTTAAAGTCCCAAGGCAATTTATTTAAAAATACTAGTCTTCTTTTTGCGTTGTTACATGGGATTGTTTTACTGTTGTTAGACAATTGTTTCATTCCATTCTGGAGGTTCCCATAATTCTGTATGTATCCGAAATGAGCCTTATTTATCCTCCCTGTAGTACTCAAAAGATTTCTGAGGGTTAATAATCAGTGTTTGCAAAGTGTTCTTGAGATATATATTACTTATTTGCTGAACCTTACAGTTTTTAATTTTATTGGTACGAATGGTCCCTCTTACTAATATTCCTTCACTATTTCGGACTTGCAAGGTTATTTTTTTAAAGGTAGAAAAAGATTGGAAAATGTTCCTTAATTTTTTAAAGGTTTCTGTAGGATGCCTGGGGATTTGCTAAAGTGATAGCAAGAAAATACAATATCACATTTTAGAGAAACTACTGAAAAAATACCAAGTGGCCTACTTCCCTGGGATTCTCTTCTTAAAAGCGAACTAAGAAATATACATTAGTCCATTACTATGGATCCTAATTTGTTAGCAACATTTTAGATGGTTTTCTACACTTCTAGCAATTTATTTGTACAGTATTAGTATTCTGTTATTTAAAGCATGGCGGCACCCTGGCCTTGAAGAAGAGAAATTTTTTTAAACCCCCTGGTGATTATATAACACAATGATGTGTGCAGGTGTAACAGCCATTTTGTTTCTAGAATTTTTTTCACTTTTCAAGATATGATCCAGTCTATTAGAAAGTCTCTTGGTCAGGATTTTTTTGCATCTTGGTATGTGTAATGTTACTGTTATTGCTATTGTTGTTATACCTAGAGAGATCCAATGTTGGACCTTAGGGGTGCTGCAGAATAACAGTAAAAAAAGGTGCTCCCTGCCCCAAAGACCTTACAATCTAAGGAGAATCGACAGATTAATGACAAATGATTCTATTGTAATGATTTGTCCTGTTAGCTCAGTACTGAGCTTGGCTTCTTTGATTTTGATGCTAGATCCAAAAAGATTTAAGTGACCCAATGCTGACCATTCTAACGCTCCAAACTTTTAGACATCCGGCCAATGCCTAATGCAAAGCCCATGTTAGGCATCTCGGCTTCCTCTCCAGCATATGGTGAGTGCTAGGTATTTGAGAATAGGATCCACAAAAACCAGCAGGTTTAATCACTAGTTAGAGCTAGCTAACAGCAAATGCAGAAGAGAGTGGCATGTCTTAAATTTCCAGGATGTAGACGCCCTGTTTAGGACTACAGGAAGGCTGGTCCTACAATAGTAGGGTTACCACATTTCCTGTTCCAAAAAAGAGGACACCTATTGGAGGGACCACTCACTCTCCAGCAGTAGCAGCAGGGGAAAATATTATTTGTGGGGGCTGAAGGCCACTGTGGGGCTGACACATGCCAGAGCATACGGCAGGGGCCCTGGGTGTGGTGCTGCGGCTGCAGGGTATGGCAGTGGTGCCGAGTGGTGCTGAGCACTGTGGGACAGTAGTGTGTTGGTGCTACTGCTGCCACTGGATGCTGCAAAATTAGTTTGTGGGGGGAGCTAAGCCCCATTAGCCCCAGCCTTCCACCACCTATGCTCCCCACCCACAGGCCCCTGGCCTGCTAGGGCCCCTCACTCCCAACCTGCAGCTCCCTGGCCCTGCCGCTGCCCCTCATGCCTGACCCACAGTCCCTCACCCCACCCCCCTGGCCATGCTGGTGCCCCTCAGTCCCAACCCACACGCCCCAATCCCTGCTGCTGACTCTCACTCTTGTCCCACAGACCCCTGGCCCTGCTGGTGCCCCTCACTCCTGACTCACAATCCCGCACCAGCCCCAGCCATGCTGGTGCCCCTCATTCACAGCTGCTTCTGTCCTGACTAGGCCAGAGTGTTGGCAGCTCCAATTCATGTGGGCGGTGGCAGAGCGAGTCCAGCCCTGGCACAGGTGCGAAGGAAGAGGGGAGGCCCGTAGCACCCTCCACCCTGGGCTGGAGCTCCAGTGCTGCACCAGGTAGCTGGGTCACCCCCCACCCCGGCAACATCTCCTGGCCAGCCCAGCTCCACAAGCAAAAGTACCAGTTCCCATGGCACTGGCCAGGCTGCAGAGCTCACCACTGCCTTCAGAGGCCCCTGCTGCCCCTTACCCCTGCTGGCAGGCACCTCCCCCCCACTCCCTCCTGCCCCAGCACCTGGAAAGCTTCCTCCAGAGTCATCAGGAACCTGTCTCCCTCACACATCTATCCCCTCCACACACCCTGCCACCCCCCCACGCAGCTCCCTGGACAGTCCCCAAGCCCTGGCCCTCCAACCCGCACTCTCATAGACTTTATCTGCATCCAGCATACATGTGTATATGTGCATAGATGCATCCATGCCCACTGCCTCCAATGGCCCTCCCCCTGCTCCTGTCAGTGGAGTGGAGCAAAATTCTGGACATTGGTTCATATTTAAATAAACTGCCTGGACAGAGATTGGAGGGTCCAAAAAGGGGACATGTCCAGAAAAACCTGGACCTACGGTAACCCTAGATAATAGGGCCAGGAACCTTCTACTGATGATTCTACAACTAGGCCTGCATATCCAGTCTTTTAAAAAAGGAGAAGGGGTTACTTTTGTCTTTTTTCATGGTAATGCTGCTTCCCCCACAACCACTTTATACCATAGTCTAGTCCTTGGGACAGTCATGTTGTCTTATCTAAGGCAGTCCAAATCTATATCATTCACTTTCCAGGAGTAAGCTCTAAACTCCAAGCTAACACCTGCTGGGCTGGGGGCAATACTCACCCACCTTTTCTGTTGCAGCTAATCTACTGTATAAAAATTCAAGAGAAAGAGAAGGCAGGGCAGGGTATCGCCTTAAAGCTTAATTTATTCTGAAATGCATAAGCTAAAGCAAAACTCTCTAGACTATAAATGAAGACACTCACCAAAGAGAAGGAAGCCCTGTGTTCCCATCCCTGCTCTAAGGATGGTTTCTATGTTTTGCATTCTTCCCACATTCCACTTTAAGTTTCTAAAAACCAATAAAGAGGAAGTAAATTAAAGAAGGTCTCATTTTTCAATAAATTGGGATAGGAGTGTGGATAGTCCGGGTTGTGCTTCCTGAGTTGGTTAGGAGGTAGAAGGGGAGAAGGAAGGTGCTTTTCAGGAAGCAATTGCCCCTGCACTGGGAAGGAAGCCCCAGCTTATGGAGACCCGATCCAGCCCCCTATCCTATTCCCCAAACCCCACCTAGACCACACTCCTGGACCCATCCATGTCATGGGGCCTGGCTAGGTGGTATATGCTCTGAAAGCTGTTCCCACCTGGGCATGGGAAGGTCACACCTACAACAGTAGGAGGAGGAGCTGACTTAGTGCTAGAACCACTCCCTGAGTAGTAGAGTTCAATGTATAGAAAGTTTGTCCACGCATAACAGGAGGGTGGGGAGGGAATCCTCCTGGGATACTAGGGGACTTCAGTTTGGGTGGTTTATCTGTGCCGAGTGGCCACACGTTAAAGGAACACAAGCTAGGTAACGCAACCAGACATAAACCTGCCCTGGAGTGGCATAACTTTAAGCCACGTAAAGTGTGCTTTAAACTAGTTTCAGGTGCTAATGTATAGATAATCCAGGGGTTAAGAGCTGCAAGAGCTGCCTAAAATTAATGTGTAACAACACCCTTAGTCAAGTCACTTAACCTCTGTCAAGGTGTTGGGAGAATTAGTTAATGTTTATAGAGCCTTGAAGATGAAAAATACACTATAAGTACCATGTAGTGTTATTGTCAATAACAAGAACCTGTCTCAAAAACAGTAGCCTCTCCGTGACTGTTTGCAAATAGCTAGTGATAGTTGAGAAGCACTCTTCAGTGGCCTTCATGGATGATACTTCTTCAGTGATGTTAAATTCATTCTGCAACAGAAGTTCAACTTCTTTTTGTAACAGTCTCACTTTGCCTTACACCCTCCCCCAACACAGAAATACAAACCTGCTTTTCTCAGTGACAAAGTATGTTATCTCTTCTATTGTCTTTTCAGGAATACAGCAGCTAAAAGCATTCAGATTAAAACAAACACAAAACTAACAGGATTATTGCTGCATTACCTTGACTTTTGCTTCCCCATTGAATTACTTTGCACTACTGATCCCAAGTGATTTCTTTCTTTCTTTCTTGGGTACTTTTGGGCCCACAGTATAGTCATATCTCAACACTCTACCCTTCCTAGAGATGAGAAGCTGAGGCACAAAGGAGGACATTTGTGTGCTTGAACATAGCTCATCCACCTTTAGTTCCGGTACTAGTCATGAGCATTTTTTTTTGCCTTTGCCTTTTTAGCTCTTTATATTTTAACTGTATCATGATTATTGCTGTACTCCTTTACTGTTCAGGATTATTTACTGTACTCCCTTAACACATCTCTCTTCACTGCAGTAATTTAGTGATGGAAATGAACTAGTCATTGTAGTTAGCTGTCCCAGTTCCTCTTAACTTTCTAATTTACATTAGTTTTAGGACTTCATATTATGCCTAAAAGTACATATAAAAGTACGTATTTTTATTGTTCTCTCCAAACACAAGTTGTATAAGCAAATTCTTGGTGAACTGGAGTTCAGCAGGTTCCATTTTCATTCATCTCAACCACCAGCACTAACAGAGGGAGATTTTTACTTTTCAGACTGCTCATTATTTTAATGGGACTGAAATATTATCATTAATTATAATTGCAATCTGTCCTTTCAAGGTGACTCATTTCTTCTTTAAATATTGCATTGTGTTCTTCCTAACATTAGAGCATTTTAGTTTTCCTTCCTTATTATTTTAATATCAAAACAACTAATTAATTGAGTCAATTTTAACCGTACTCCAGAATAACCATCTCTTGAAGCAGTAGTATGTGCTACATGAACAAAAGGACCAGGTACAGACATTACACTTTTACCAGTATAAGTGATCAGGAACCGATCTATACCTGTAACAGAATAGAAGTTTGGTACACAAAATTGGTTTATACCCATAACAGAACAGAAGTTTGGCACACACAGACCAGTTTAAAATTGGCAGAACCCAGTCCAAGATTTTTCCCCCACCCCACCAAAGAGCGAATGTGTGTCCTATGCCCTACTGATCTAAACTATGCCACTTAAAGAAAACCATGTAACTTAGAGTGATTCCACCTTAAGTTTTTCTGAATCCACACCTAGCCAAAGTGCTTAATCATACCCATATAAACAGCAATAACTCTTATAGGATCAAACTGTCTTTCTCCCCACCCTTTTATCTCAATAGGAAAAAAATGTTGTTTTTTTTGTTAATTTAAAGGATAGTAAAGAGCATATGAAATAATTTTCTTCCTACAGTTAGAAAGCAATGGCATCAAAAAATTCAGTGAACAATGTGGGCCTTGATTAAGAATGGATCCTGGGTTTTTAAGGGATAGAAAAACTATATTACAAGAAATTATGCTTGATGTATTACACGGCTTCCAGCTGAGAAAAATGTAGCACCACTCAAACTGGTTTGACCTGTTTGATGCTACCTGAAAAAACTCACAACCTTGGATGGTAATTTAACCCATAGAATCAAGAGGTTTGTTGCTAAGAAGGGTCAGAATTTGGTCCACTAGGGATAATTCTATGAATATGAATTCTAAATAGAAGTTGGAATATGAATCAAAGAAAATTTCTCTACTCTAAAAATGATTCAACTACCAAGAAAAGGAGAACAAAGATCTGAGCAAGATTGCCAAGGCCAAGTAACCAATGGCTATCAGCAGTACAATATACAGTTGAAAATATACAGTACAGTATACTGTTTTGAAAAGTTTTTTTTCCCATGGAGATAGCAAAATATTAGAGATGTTTTACATTCTCATTTATTCATACAATTAAAACATACTGAATCAATTTCTTATTAAAATGTATGTCTTTTATATTCTGAATATATCTTTTTGTACTTCAAAGAACTGGGTTTTTAACATCATATATCCCATTAAAGCCATTATTTTTTTTCTTTTTCTTATTTTCAGTATACTAAAATTTTAGTACAACTCCAAATATCTCTGAGTTCTGCAAATTTTAGTCTCTAGCTTTGTAGTGAGAGCACATGATATATATTATACCAGGGGTCAGGAACATTTTTGGCCAGAGTACCAAAACACCCACAACCTCAACTTGTAAGATATTTGTGTGCCAAGGGTAGACAGCAGGGGAGTTGCAAAAGGCCCGATCCTTGTAGCAATGTAGCCCTGACCCCTTCCCTGCCACCCTCCCTGAGGCACGGTTGCCAAGCAAAATGCCTTTGTATACTACACTCTGGCCTGGGGTTACGTACCCCTGTTCTCTCTATATATAAAACTTACAGGAAAATAGTAAAAATTCACATATTGATCCATTAAAAACATTTAGCCTTCCACAAACATAAGGGAACAGGTGCCTTCACCTCAGAAACATTAAAACTTTTTGGCAGTTAAAAGAATTATAATTCCTAAAGACTCACAACTGCGCATGTGCTCCAGAGAAGGTGGGTGGCAGTTGGCTGCTTGGGCCCTGCCCCTGCAGGCAAAGAGCCGGAGGCAAAGGAAACCCTTAGGCTTTAATACAGTATTGACTTGCCCCTGGTTCCTGTCAAAGCTGACAGAAGAAAGGGGCAGTAAGACCCAGCGGGAGCCCCAGCAGGACTGAGCAGCCCAGCCTGCCCCACCCCCAGCCATTCAACTTCCTGCCTGCCAGCACTGTTGGCACCACATGGCTCTGCTGCATTGCCAAAGTGGGGAGCTCGGAGCCACCCTGGTAGGGTGTGTGTGGTTGTGGGTGTGTGTGTGAAGCCAGGAGAAGAGTGGGTGGGTGGGGGTGGATGTTCAGCCAAGGTCATAGTGTGTGCTTGCGTGTGTGTGTGTGCATACATGCAGCTAGGGGCAGAGTGGATGGGTGGGGGTTAAGTGTGAGTGTGCAGGCAGGGACAGTGTGTGTGTTATGTGTGTTCATAGGGTGAGCACCACATGCACACCCCACCAAACACATGCACCCACACACCCTTCGCACTGCCATACACACAGACCACCACAATATACAGGCATAAGACTTCATTTTAAGCTGTTGTGCCATCATCTCTATGTACACTACAGAAAAACAGGTAAATCAGGAAAAAAAAATATTTTGAAATCAAATTAATGCATGCTGTCAATGTTTCCTTTTTAGAATATAATTTGGTATTTTTCTGGTTCCAAGATGACAAAACCTCTTGCTGAAAGGAGTACCTCTGGGATCAAGGGGGGCACTTCCGGTGCTAAAGGTCAGGGGTTAGGGGGCGGGACTTCCAGTCACAAGATGGTGACTAGAGGGTGGGGCACCTGCCAAGGGGTGGAGCTACCCATGCAGCCCTCCATAGCTTGCCAAAACTTGGTAAGTGGCCCTCCACCCAAAATTGCCCACCTCTGGTTTACATGGCCAGCCCTAAAGGGTGAGTGGGGGAGGGGGGAGGATGTAAGCACTCCCTGGAATGCCCTATCATTCATGATGGGCAATTGGCTAGTATTTTTATAAAACCACAAGCATTGATGTGGTAAAGATTTCTCAAAATCCCAAAGGATAAAGTCAGGTCATTCTCTTGTTCTACAAGAACTGTTAATTATTTTATTTCTTATTATAGTGTTCTAAGTCAGCTTCACTGAGTTAATAGAGTATGGGCACATCTGCATGTGTAATTAATGCACCTGAATTTTCTACTCATCTGAATTTGCTTCCTGTGGGAGCAGTTCAGTAAAGGGCTGCTCCTGCCCTGCTCTTCCCCCCTGCTGCAGCTGGGGGAAATCCAGGCTCCCACAGGTGCCCACCCCAAGCTGGCAGGGGGCCCTGGAGTTGGTCCCAATCTCCACATAGCTGGAAAAGCTGTCCCAGCTGCTGGGAGCTGTCCCTGCTGCTGGGACTTGTCTAAATCTCCATGTGGCCCTACCTCCTCCCAGCTTCTACTTAATTTGTGTGAACATAGATTGTGACAACCATTGTTTTTTTTTTTAATCTGTGCACTGCTCTGAGATTACTCTTGTCTTTCCTTTTCTTCTCACCCTCTTTCCATTCTTTCTTTCTAGTAATTGAAAGGTTCATTTTTACTTACAAAATTCTATAAATACAAATAGCTCTAATTAAGATTTGGCTAAATGGGAACTGAGCACCTAGATGAGTAAGAAAATATACTTTAAGATTTCCTCTGGCATGCAACAAAGGGGATCAGGTGTGATACATTTTTGAAAGGAAATAAGCCATAACTGCATATTAGGGTGGTGCGAAGCTTCAGTCACTGATTCGGTTTGGTGGAGATTTGGCCCGATTCAGTGGCCAAATCTCTGACCCAGAAGTGGACTGGAAGTACTTCCAGAAAAGAGATAGAAAGAGATATCTGTTGCATTACATACATGTTCAGCAGAAGCAGAGGCAGTAAAAATATGCTAAATAAAAATGTACCCTGAGTACTGTTGTTTATCCTTTCAATTTGAAGAATACCATGATCTCACTAGTTGGTTTGGTTTTTGTGAACACTTGAATGACTGATCAGGCCTATTTATGCTTTGATCTGCCTTGGCACACTGAGCAAGAGATGCTGTTTTGGGTTGCTTTATCAACGGAAGACATGCTGATGTGAGATTTACACTGTTTGAAGCTTCTGCTCTGCCTCAGCAGTTCTTCTCTGCTCATAGACTGTAGCTCCAGTATGGATGAGGCTTTGCCAGGTGAAACAATCATGAGCAAGATTTTCCCAAGAACTTTGGGTGAATGTTGAAAAGTTTCAAGGGTGACTTGAGGGAGTCCTTGAAGCATTCCTTCTGGCCTCCCTGAGAGTGCTTTCCCTCTTTTAGCTCACTGTAAAAGATCTTTGGCAGGCACTCAACTGGTATCCTGGTGACATGGCCTACCCATCTTATCTATGATTTCATTAATGGAGTGTGGATGTTTGGAATGCCTGCCCAAGTAAGAACCTCAGTGTCTGGGACCTTATCTTTCCATCTCATCCTCATCAGTTTCCTCAGACAGCCCATGTGAAAGTGGTTCATCTTCACAGCATGGTGTCTGTAGATTTTAGTATTAATTGTGAAACCAAAGTTGTCACAAACTGAAAAGAAGTGGTCCATACTCCATTGTATATCAAACTCAGATTTGGCACTGAGGGAACAGTCATCAGCAAACAGAAGATCATGAACAATCACTTCCTGTAACTTCATCTTCTCCTATGGTCTACTCAAATTAAACAGTTTCCCACCAGTCTGGTAACTGATGTTAATCCGTGTCACACTCATGAAAGCCATCCGTTAGCATGACAGAGAACATCATACTGAAGACAGTTGGGGCCAACACACAGCCCTGCTTGACTTCACTGGTGACTGGGAGTGGTTCAGCTTACTCACTGTCATCCACAACACGAGCAAGCATGCCATCATGGAATTGCCAAATTGTTGCGATGAATTTCTATGGGTAACTGAATTTTGCCATGATTTTCCAAAGGCCCACCCAACTGACTGTATTAAATGCTATTTTCAGGTCAATCGAAGTCTTGTATAGGTTGGAGTTCTGTTCCTGGCATTTCTCCTGAAGTTGATGGGCTGCAAACACCATGTCTGTGGTCCCGCATCCTTCCCCAAAACCACACCAATTCTCAGGCAAGAGCCCTTGTTCAATGTGTTGCACAAGATGATTCAGCAAAATTGTGGCGAGGATTTTGCCGGCTATTGACAGTAAGTAGATGCCCCAATGGTTGTCACAGGATTGTCTTTCCTCTTGTACAAGTGGACAATGGATGCATCTTTGTACTCCTGAGGTATAGTACCTTGAGTCCACATTGACTAGAAAAGTTCAGTCAGTTCCAAAGCCATATGTGAGCGTCCAGCATCCAGTAGACCTCTGTTGGTGTAGCGTCTGCTCCATGTGACCTACCATTTGACGGCAGGTTAATTGTTTTCACAGTATCAGTCAGCATTGGAGGATCAGCAACAGATATCTTAATGTCTACCTGAGGCAGTTGATCAGTTGCCTCCTCACTAATTGTTGATTAAGGATCTTGTTGAAGTGTTCAGCCAATCTCTGCAGTATCTTTCCTTTATCGATGAGCAATGTGGTGCCATCAGCAATCAGTACTGCAGATGTACTAAATGTGTACTAAATGTTTCACCACAAGCAACACGTGGATATAGGGTAACCAAACGTATGTGTGTGCTTGTTATGCAGCATGAATTGATAAAATTGTTCATTCTTGATCTACAGTTTGATGATTATGTTTATAATCCTTTTCCTAGAATACTTTATTTAAAGTTGGCATCATGACAATGTTCTAGAAATACTTCCTACCCCATTTTTAGTTCAGTATTTCTTCTGTTTCAAATCTGGACTTCATTTTTTAAACAGAGTAGGAGCACCTAGTTCAACCAAGAAGGTAATGAACTTTCTACAAACCTCATTACTTTGTGGTACCACCCTGGTTTTAGCATATTGGTTTAGAGCAGAGAAAAAACAGCACTGTAAAAGGGGAGAATCAGGCCAGTCTCTTTCATCAGGTCTCTCTTATACTGCAAACTGTTGTAACTCTTGTTTCTCCACACCATCTTTAAGTACTCAGGTGATTTCGTGGACATCCAAACTTTAGGGAATTCATAGATTTTCATAGATTTCATAGACATTAGGGCTGGAAGGGACCTCGGGAGATCATTGAGTCCAGCCCCCTGCCCAAAGGGCAGAAGTCAGCTGGGGTCATAGGATCCCAGCAAGATAAGCATCCAATTTACTCTTGAAGGTGTTCAATGTAGGTGCTTGAACCACCTCCGATGGCAGACTGTTCCAGACCTTGGGGGCTCGGACAGTAAAGAAATTCTCCCTTATGTCCAGCCTGAAACGGTCTTGCAGGAGTTTGTGACCGTTCGACCTCGTCATCCCTTGGGGCGCTCTGGTGAACAAACGTTCCCCCAGATCCTGGTGGTCACCCCTGATAAACTTATAGATGGTCATCAGATCACCCCTGAGCCTGCGCTTTTCCAGGCTAAAGAGTCCCATGGCTCTCAGCCTATCATCGTAAGATCTGTTTTCCTGACCTCTGATCATGCGCGTGGCTTTCCTCTGGACTCTCTCAAGCTTCTCCACATCCTTTTCGAATTGTGGAGCCCAAAACTGGACGCAGTACTCCAGCTGCGGCCTCACCAAGGCCAAGTACAAGGGGAGAATGACGTCCCGGGATTTGCTCGAGAAGCATCTATGGATGCAAGCCAGCGTTTTGGTCGCTTTACTAGCCGCAGCATCGCATTGGAGGCTCATGTTCATCTTGTGGTCAATGATGACCCCCAAGTCTCTCTCTTCTGTAGTGCTATCCAACGTAGCACTGCCGAGCCTATAAGGATGCTGCAGGTTTTTCCTCCCAAGGTGGAGAACCTTGCATTTTTTGGTGTTAAACACCATCAGGTTCTCATCCGCCCATTTGCTGAGCCTGTCCAGGTCAGCCTGGATCACCCGCCTATCTTGGCGTGGATGCTTTGTCCCAAAGTTGGTGTCATCGGCGAACTTGGCCAGTCCACTCCTGACTCCAATGTCCACATCGTTAATGAAGATGTTGAACAGGATGGGTCCCAGGACAGAGCCTTGAGGGACCCCACTGGTCACAGGGCACCACGATGAGTGACTGCCATCAATTACAACCCTCTGGGTTCGACCACGGAGCCAGTTTCCCAGCCAGCGGATCATGGTGGAGCCAAGGCCACAACCAGCCAGTTTGGCCAAGAGGTGATCGTGGGATACCAGATCAAAGGCTTTATTGAAGTCAAGATATATGACATCAATCTCTTCTCCCTCGTCCAGGTGATAGGTCACCTGGTCATAGAAGGAAATGAGATTGGTCAAACAAGACCTACCCGCAACAAACCCATGCTGGCTATCCCTTAGGATGTTAGCCTGGCCCAGTCCATCAAGGATGGCCTCCTTAATAAACTTTTCTAAGATCTTCCCCAGGATAGAAGTCAGGCTAATGGGCCTGTAGTTAGCCGGATCCACTCTCCTCCCTTTCTTGAAGATCGTCACCACATTGGCCTTCTTCCAGTCTTCGGGCACTACACCAAAGCGCCAGGAGTTTTCAAAGATCCGTGCCAGGGTCTGGGCTATGACGCCAGCTCCTTGAGTACCCATAGTGTCATGCCTTTCTTAATTCTGTTTAATATCAGTCTCTTTTTTAAGTAATTTCAATACATCTTGAACAATGTTAAGAATGGGAGGCCAAATACTTCCTCTTCCCCCTTTCAGTCTCCAATACTTTTCCTTTCCAGCTAGTTAAGTGCAGTCCTACTGAGTCTAAGGCTTAGTCTCCCAAGCTGTTCTAAACCCCAGTTTCCTGCTGTCTTTCAATTATATCCAGAATCCTGCAGTTCATCACCTCTTCGTATCAGCCTACAAGTTAGAGATTTATCTAATTTAAAAGCCAAGTGTATCTTTATATGTGCTCCAGGGTAGGAGTAGGGGTGGGTAGAGCTAGGAGTGGGAGGTCTTTTGCTTAGAGCGGCTCTGACAAGCTACTCTAATTCAAATAGCCACTGTCTCATGTATTCGGTGCCCCACACATCAAAATCGCAGCAGAGGTACTTTAATGAAAGCTTGTTCAACAACCTTCAGTTAAAGTGCCCTCTCTGCCATTTTGAAACATGGGGATGCTGAATACATATGATGCCAAGGCTACTGGACCATTCTAATTAAAACAAAGCAGATTAATTGAGTCTGCTTCTCAAGAGTCAACTATGTAGAAGCACAATGATGACTTGACCCCCAGTAGTTTCCTGCAAAGCACTAAGTCGCTGATGTACTCCCAATCAATTCCTACACAGCTACAGTTCAGTGAGCTATTTAAAGAGACTGCTACTATGAAATGAGTGGGAGATTCAGACTACAAACATGTCAGATTTTTCCTAGGACAAAGCTTTTTATTCTGGGAGCCTACAGATATACAAGTCTATTGTCCCACTTTAAGTATCTCTGAAGTAACTGTGAAGTACCAAAATAACACTTTTCCCCCAAGACAATCAAGACTAATTCAAATTAATTGCCATTCCAAATGCATGTGAAAATGGCTGTCCTGTCCTGTTTTCATGTGAATCAAAGCCTGCAATAGCCATTACACATAGACCCTACTAAAGCTGAATATTAAGCAGTGATAACATTAGAACATGCTGTGAGCCTGTTAAAGGTTAATATTATTTCTTGCCCGTAGGGTTCTAACTTGCTACTAGAGGGCTGGCAAGCAGGGTCATGGGTAGAAGCCAGGACACTTGAGCTCTATCCCTGTGGGTGGTGGAGGAAGAGCAGTGCATTTTGGGTTGCTGGAGGACTACAAATTTCTCATTTTATCTCCAGAAGCAGGCTGAAATTACATTACCATGGGGTAGGTAGCATGGCCCAGAGTTAACCTTCACCAGAAGCAGTATACTTTGAGATGCTCAGAAGGCACTTAGCATGAGTTAACAAGCTTTAGCATGAATTAATTAATTTTATGTGTAGATGCTTACATTTTAAATGTTTTTAGTATGGTCATGTTTAAGTTCACCCTGAGACCTGAGACAAATAAAACATCTGTTGTTAGCAGAGGATTGTCACAACTAAAGAAAAGAAAACGGAAAAAAAAAGAATTAGATATACTAACACAGAAAAAACTAGAGAGAGAGAAAATCAAAATTAATAAAGGATATAATAAAGAGGGAAAGATAAATGCATTATCATCAAAATTAGAATTGGTGTTAGAATTTTTTCTTCTGGAAAGATTCTAACATTTCTACAGTATCCATTTTAATTTTATTATAGAACCTTGCTCACCATGCCAGGACAAATGGATTGCAATACCAATGGCAAAAGTATACATTAAATGTGAAAGCTGAATGTTATGTGGGCACTTATTTCAAAATGAGCCAGTGTAAGTGATCAATAGCTTAATCCCAAAGTTTTAGATACAAGATCCTACATGTAACATGAAAAAATGATGAACATTCAGTGTATGTATTAAAGCTAAGGGAAATAATATAAAAAAGGAAAAGAAGAAATATTACTATTTTCTATTAATCAGTCATTGGTAAACTGGACAGCATTCTTATTTTCACATTGGTTGTTTCTATTTCAGTACATTGGTTATACTACAAGGACATCTTGTCCTCAAACAGGTATTCTGCACACCTTGTGAAGACTTACAGAATTATTAAATAACATCTAAAAAGTCTGTTGTTTGAATTCTTCCCCCCCAATTCACACCAATGATCTAATTAGTTGGAAGAATAATACAAAGATCACTTTTTCTTGAACCAAAAGATTATCTGAAATACTGCCCATTTAATTGAAACAAATCTTTTTAAACAAACCCAGAAACTGGTGTCTTAGGACACCTATACACAAGCAGCGAGGCTCCTCCAATGAATTGTAATTACAGCATGGTAATTACTGAGCTGCACCCAGCCTCCAGCATCTTGTGTATCAGGATTCCCACACTTGAATATGGTAGTGGAGGCACTTTATCTAAAGCTTGTTTGATGAGCTTTAGATAAAGTGCCTCTGCTGCCATTTTGAAGCACGGGAATGCTGATACATGAGACGTTCTGAGTACTTTAATTAAAGCGGCTTTTATCACCTCTCTAATTAAAGCACCCCCTTCCTCCCCCTAAAGCAAGTGTATAAACACCCTTAAAGCTGTAATACTTATATGAAGTTTTGCTATAGAACTTTTAGATCTTACGTTAGGAGCCCTACCAGGCACAGTAAAAGCTCCGGTAACCGGCATCTTACAAGCCAGCATGCTCAATTAACCATCATGCTGGCTTGTAAGATAAAGTGAAACTGGAAGTGCCCACCGTAGCACTTGCGGTTTCTCTGAGCCCCCACAGCCGGGGGCATAACAGGCTGTGCAGGGCTGTGTGGGGCCCACCTCCCTCTTCTGTGGGGCGTGCAGGGCCTGCAGGAGTGGCGTTGGTGCACCAGGAGGTGCAGTGATGCTGTGAGAGGGGCGGAGGGATGCTCTAGACATGGCAGGAGAAACGATGGCCCCAGGCCGGTCAATTAATCATCATATTTTGTTGTATCTATATGTGTCCCAGGAATGGGGGATGCCAAATAACAGAGCTTTTACTGTACTAAGATCTCAAAGCCAGATTCAAAAATTGCTATAAATCAACAGAATTCCCTTGAAATGAATTATAATGGGATGGTAACTCAGGAGTTGGACTGTGTGTTGGGGGAGGAGAGCAGTTCATTCTTTCTTGACACTAAATTCATAAGATACTGATAAGACCTATTTTTGAAAGGTATATAAGAGACAATCTAGTCCAGGTAACAAATTGTCATTAATACTACTTTTTAATGGAAAAATAGATATTGTTTAATCTTGATTTTCTTTCTTTTCTTCTGTTTGTGTTGCTGGTTAAAAAAAATGGAGTGCCTTAACCATTACAATCCTATGATGATCAAAGTTTGGACAGAACTTTCCCGTGATGATGAATGGTATATTGTGTCTATTGAACTACTGTAACTTGCTGCCTCTCAAGACTAATTGAATTTCACCATCCAACCATAAAGGAATAAGAACTGGCTTCTTAGGCTAAGATCCAGAGGCTTGTGACCATCAAAGCACTGATAGATAGAGCACATGGTGCATGGAAGCCCAGCAATGAGATTGTCCCACATACCTGCCAAGTATCCTGCCACTATGCCAAACTGATGAAGCACCTCATGGTGTCAAACACCATCAGACGGTTGAGAGACAACTACATCAAGCACATAATGAGCAAGTGCCAGTACATGGACTCCAACAGACCACCAGCTGCAAACAATTGAGAGGGGAAAGCCTGACCCCTTTCTCCCCTCCAGTGGATCATGACCAAGACACTTATACCTGGACTTTCTCTCACCCCTGCAATTGTACCTAGCATGCTGTTACTTGTTGTATCTGTGTGTGTCCTTTAAAATCTACCACTGTAACAATGTGGCTTCCTTGCACAGGGTTTTCTATATTCTCTCTTCTTTGTAAACGTTGCACCTTTTTGCTCCTATATTCCTCACCCACACCCATGCCCAGGATAAGTAGGTTACATTCTTACTATGTAACTTAACTGCATGCTCCCATACCCACCCTATGGTATGTAGTCACCATCATCTGGATATTTGTATTTCCTCCTACCCCTTCCACTCTTTTAATTTAACTAATAAAGTTAAAGTTATAGGGTGAGCCATGTCCCTTGCACTATGGGCATTTTGTGGTAATGGAGTACTACTTTTGCACTTTCCTCCTAGGCTGCTCCTGGGCCTTTTGGCTAGGAGCAAGTGAGACTAGGGGGCATCTGAACTCCAAGGCTTCCAGGCCTGGGGCTTACATGTGGGATGCCTGTCATGGATTTGGGGAGTATCTGAAACCCCAGACTGATGGGTCTGGGAGGCAATATACTTGCCCAGTGATAGAGCCACATAGACTTGATGACTGAGCTCAGCTCAAATTTGGAATTTGGATCTGATTTGGCCCTAGTTTATATACTAGATATAAGTAGGTGCCAATGTGCCACTCAAAAGTGTATTTATGAAACATCTGTGTTAAAACTTGCAGCTGTTTCAAAAAAAGGTAACATGCATCAGTTCTGGATGAACTAAGGGTGCTGTATGCAAATTGCTACAGCCAGGGCCTGACTATAAAGGGAGGGGGAAGGGGCTGCCAAGGGAAAAAGTTGGGGGGAAACAAAAAGCAAAGAACTATTTGATTCCCCAGATATATTTTTCCCTGGTGTAGCAGTGAGAAAGACGCAAAATCAGGCAAACCTCCAATAATTAGATTGTATACCTGGAACATTATAACAATTTATAAATAGCCCATATACAGAATCTAATTACTGGGGGGATCATCTTATAATTTGGATCATCTTCTATTCAAGTAAATACAGTAGATTCATATACCAGAAGTATTTAGCTCAACATTCTTAAGAATTAATGGTGGCATTTTTGCCATGAAGTAAAGGATATGAAAAGCAGAAAAAAATAAAATTGCAAGGGAAAGGATGACCCTGAAAATAGTATAGCTAAAGCAGTCATGGATTTTGACCCACTTTTCAGAGGTCCCATTGGTAACCTGAGTTACAGTCTTTTCAAACCAGTGTGGTTCGAGACTGAAGATTTTCTGACATGAATCTAAAACCCTTAATATTGCTTCTTATGGTACAAACTGATTTTTCCATATATCAGTATTTAATAGCACACCTTTTGCATAACCAAAAAAGGAGCCAAAGTTCAAATTAAAGTGCTATTGCACATTTTACAAAAGCCCATCATTTTAAATTTTTCTTCTCATCAGGACTGAAAAAGTCTGAATCTGCTGCCTGTCAAGGTATACAGAAGATCCATCTGTTTATCAAGCTTTTTTCTTTTGTCTGTTTCTGTGGGAGTTAAGGAGAGGGGAAGGCAGAGTTGTCTGGTGGGGGCACTGACATTTAAGGCAGTGTGTGCCCAAATATTATAACCAATTGAAAATGCACAGGAAGTTTATCTAGGAAGAGTGTAATTACTCAGATATTATCAACAACATTACCACTAAAATATAAAAGTCCTATTCTCAGTTACACAGGTAATAAATACATTAGAGTAAATTATAAATATAAATGTGGATTAAGTGTATTGCCTCTACTTGGCAGGAAGACTTTTGACAAGCAATGTCCCACTTAAAGGATTAGTGATTTATGAGGAAAAGCTCTTCTCTCTGAACCACAATCCTGGTACAAAGAAGAGCTGTAGTACTGGAAGTAATATCTACATATGGGACATAAAACCAAGGTCCTGACTTCTTGGAGCCAATAGAGAGCCAATGTAACTTTTGGCCAAAGTAGTGGCATTAATTATTGAGTTCTGGCCAAATAATAATAGTACTGAGGTTCATGAATGGTACCTTGAATCCAAAACTAAGTTCAAATAGATCTGAAATACAGAGTACAGTAAAAGCCCTGTTTTCAGGCAAGAGTGGGGAATGGGGGGTGCTGGTAATCTAAATACCTGAGACACAGGGTTTTCTGGTCGGATGCAGAGTGGGGAGGGGGGTGGTGGCGGCTGCATGCAGAGCAGCAGCAGCAGTGGTGGCGGTAGCGGTGGCAGCCATGTGTGAGCTTCCCTCCCTCCCCCCACCCCCCACTCCCATGTCTGGCCAGCCATAAATTCCAGTTAATAGAAATGCCAGTTAGTAAAATGCTGGATAACAGGTCTTTTACTGTATATTTTTGAACAGCTCTAATTAGAAGTCCTGTCTATTTGGTGCTGGTGGAATTGCAGCTGTAATACTGTGTTTTATTCCAAATGTCTCAGCTGTCACTAAAAATGAGGAAATGGTATGAGAGAAGGACAATAACATATTAAAATGCTTAAAGAACTTATGAGGGCTATTGAAAAGAGCAAAAGGTGTATGATATTTGCCATCATCTCATTATTAAATCTGCTTGTACGTTCTGCTTCCCTACTGCTCCCCCATCTCTCTATCTTGTCTGTTCAGACTTTAAATGATTTAGGCAAAATCTGTGTTTGCAGAGACCCCCGCTAAGCAGGGCTCCAGACTCTGTTGGATTTTGGGCACTCCCAAAATTGTCATTAATCAAGGTATTGTTAATAATGATGAGGGTAAGATAGATGTTTTCAAATGGCTTGTTGGAAGGATAACTTACTCATGTCTCTTTGCATTCATTAATGTACCATAATTACGACGCATTAAGTGTAGTACCTGTAATAATGGGTATTAAATGGGTTGAAATGGGTGCTACTGCGAAGTAGCACCACCTAACGCTTTTTTGTGATGCTAATGAGTGGTAGACTAATTCTACTGTGCATTAGCACATTAACAGTTTTTGTCTGCTGCACTAAAGCATTAAAGAATTAGTCTACCGTGCATTTGGCATCTTACATATATGTGCCCAGTATGCCTCAGAGAGGTATATCTATTATAGGAGTAAGTGAGCATTAGAAATCACAGCTGCATTTGGGCAAATAATTCCAAATGAAGATACCGTCTATGTGGAATATTCTCTCCAGAGACGTGCTACATGTAAAGGACAACTAGCTAAGGACTCTTAGTTCTACTGCACTTCAAGGCCAATGTTTATTACTTCTGCATTAAAAAAAAATGTCCAACATATTGCTTTACAATAACGTCAGCAGAGTCTGCCATTGCCTGCAGAAGGGTGTTTCTGCCCAAATATGTGCAAAGACATTTTTCCAACTATATAGTTGGTCTAATAGAAGATATCATATCTACCCAGAGAACACTGCCTGCTTTATAATGAGGAATCTTATACTTGCTTTTTAAATACAACCATACTTACCTGAATGCTCAGCAGGGTGATTAAAGAAAGAATCCAATCAAAGACACACTCAGCCTTTTACTCATTGGCTGAGCAGTTAGAGCATTCACCTAGCACAGAAGGGACTCAAGCATCCATCTCCCAAGAAAATGCCCTAGCCATCAAGCTATATAGCATTCTGACATGGGATTATCTTAGTCCCCTCTGTTAGGGTTGTTCCATTTTTACATTTCAAAAAAATATATTCACTGGAGCAGGGATTGTAGTTCAGGTGTTCTCAGTCTTAGGTAAATTCTCTAGCTACTGTGTTGTAGACTCAGTTTACTAGTTCCATGCTCACTCTGTTCTTATAAATATTTAGTAATTCCATGCAAAATTTCAAGGGAGTGAGCATCACAAATGCACACACCAGATAATCTGTACCTTCATGGATAATTATCGGGGGAGGGTCAAATCCCCTCCCCCAGAGGAAGAAATTCATTATATACCTTTTACATCCTGAGTGAATGTTGCAGGTGGTAGATAACCATTTGCCAGGGTTAGTATGGGAATAGGACTCCCTGCATTCATACAGAAGGTTAGATTATCTGAGGTCCCCTCCAATCCTAAAATTCTAACCACTAAGGATAAAGGGAAATTTAAATCAACTCCTGCTCTGTCGGTTTTATAAATCTAGTCCTTATTTCCTTTTTTGTTTCTTTTAAGTGCCTGAAATGAAACATTTGGTTCATCAAGTCAATTTAAAAAAATCATTTTGGCAAGAAATTTTTTTTTCCATTCAACTGTCAAACCAAAAATCAGTTGTTTGAACAGCTCTCACAGTGAATTCAAAAGTTGGGAAGATGCCTGAAAGTTAAGAGCTGCAAGGCTTAGGACCATTTTCTGAATCTAGCCCCCTGTACCTAATTCAAATTTGCAGATGAAAGAATGCTGTCCAAAATTAAACACCTTGGTTGAATGTATATGCACTTCTATGTGATGGGCTCTGTACCACAGATATTTGTATATTGGTTTCTGTTTTTGGGTGGAGAATTTTATGATTCCTCTTGTTTATGTAATAAATGTTTGTGCCGTTTCTTATATTTTGTTTATTGTCTGTGGTAAGTGTGATTTCAGAGTATTTGATTATATAGGTTGGCCTCTTCTGCAAAGAAGGAGATCTATACTTCCCAGCACAAGCCAAACAAGAGATGTGCTTTTTTTAAGTCGGCTAAAGCTCCTATACTAAGGGCTGACAAGGCACAGGAGAGACAGGAAAAGCTAAAGCACCCTGGGCCAGTGAGTTGGTCCTTTTAGCACATCTCAGTTGCTTCTCAGTGGCCAAGTAGCAGGCAGCAGAGAAGAGTTTCAGGCTAAAATACACTGCTGAAAGGGTGTGAGTGCACCCTGTGTGTGTCAGTTAGTTTAGGAGTTTTATTTTCTTTATTATCATTCTAGAGAATGACAATAAGATATTCTCTGAATTAGTGCAGACCCTTTATTGTCCAATGACTTCCTTTGAGCAGGAAGCACTATCATATTGTAGTATGAATAAAGAGAATGCCTTCCAAATTTGTCCATTTATTTGCTTCATGGTCATGTATTGATGGCTGTGTTGATATTCTGATTTGCTGCCTATGGAAATCAAGCTCCATTGTACCTATTACTGGAAAGAGAAAAAAAGAAAACAGATCACTTTGGGCTGGTGCTACACAAGGTTGCATACAAGATAATTGCCCATTCCCTAACATAAAGATCTAAACATGATGGGATCCAAACACAGATATTCTTTCTCCTTGCTTGATCCATGTAACCTACGTGCACATCTATCCTTCCTTCGCTCATCTTTCTATGGTGTAAATATAAAGGACCAGACCCTAAGGAAAGCCAGGATGATGGGCATGATCACTTTAAAAAGTGATTTCATTATAAAATTCTACCTTTAATTACAGGCCCCGTTATGAGCAATTAATTTTATGCATCTGGGCTGATGTGTCCTATCTGTTGATATACAAATGATTTACAATGGAACTGGAATTTTTTCTGCTACATTTCATAGACTTGACATCATCATCTTCTAGTAAAATATTTGTAGAAACGAACAATTAAAATAGCAGTTTTTCATTTAGAGTCACCATGATTGTAGGCACAAATATCAGTCATCCTTCAGGAAATTCACTCTAAAATAATACATAAAACAATGTTCTGAACATCTTTTAAACTTAGTGGAGGCATTAAAAAATTTTCACAGAGGCATTGGAGCTTAAACCTGACCTCAGAATGCATGCACGATTCTCAATGACTACACAAGAGGTATGAGGACATAGCTAATGTAAAGAACTTGAGCCTACCACATCAAAAAAGTGGCTATTAAATATATTACAACATCTGTAGGACATGAGGTATACCTGAATGACTTTAAATCAGTCAAAAGGTACTTCAGAGGAATCCAAATGTTTTCAAAGTAAACTCTTCTGAATTTATTGTGGTGATGTGATCATCTGTCTTACACTGTATCATGAGATAAAATGCTTCAATCCCAGCGTAAAAAGGTTCCTTAGGAATAAATAGGAATGAAATAAGATAGAAAACAATTACCAACAAACAAACAAAAAAGCAGCTCAGCTTGCTCCTTTTATTCTTCTCTCATTTTGATAGTTTCAAAAGTAATGATCTATTATCAGAATTAGGTGATGTAGTGTAGTGGCTCTCAGAATTACCCAGTAGTTTCAGTTGTAGAGTTCAAGTGTCTACTACTGTTTTTCATGAATAAGACAGGAAGGATTGATTTTTTAATAGCTAGCACAATGGGCCCATAATTTTTAAGGCAAGCATTCAGAAGCATGTTTCTCCAAGCTCAAAACTGGTGTGTAGTTCAACAAAACATTGCTAGCAACTCAATGGACACCATAACCTCACATATCCTAAGGTAGTTTTAATAAAACAATTTTTAAAATAATGATTATGGAAAGGACAAAGCAAATTGACAGGACAAGGAAATTCAGAGCCAATGATGACCCTCTGGACAGAATGCTGGTATTGTTCCAGAGCTGTTTCAAAGATGGAACGCTACAGACTCACGTTTTTTGAATCTGAAACTGTCATTATGATGTGTAGATACTTCAGAGGTGCTAGCCAGTGCCCATCATTACTGGGCTGTATTCTCCTTTATGGTTGTAACGATGTGTCCATACTGCAGACACATAATATGCAAACAAGTCCAAAATTTCTGCCAACGCTCTGTAATCCTTACCTTAAACAACATGATCATGAGCCCAGTTTTGTTCATAGTATTCCATTACATTTGCAATTACGTTAAATCATAGTGTAGCTAGAAATCTATTAGAAATTAGCTTGAGAATTAACGTATATCTTAAGACAGAGTTTTTTAAGCTTGTCAGGTTGGTGACCTTTTATTCAAATCAAGCATTTTCATGTCTCCATCCCCTTTACTTTGCTATAAGAGCAAAATAAAGTGTATCTTTGTTAACCCTAATTAAATGTCTATTGCATTTATTTGTGTGTGTGTGTGTGTGTGTGTGTGTGTGTGTGTATGTGTGTGTGTACTTTTCAAGAGGCTGACAGAGAACACTTGACCTTGAAGAATAAGGATGTGTGAGAGTGAGGGAGTGAGATTTCTTTTGCTTTTGATTGTAATAAAATTCTCAATACCTCATGACCTGACCCTGATTGCCTTTCATGATCCCCCTAGAGGTTGTGATCCATCAGCTGAGAAACAGTTTTCTAAGCAACTTTGAACCAAGCTTCTCTAGAGATTGTTTTTAAGCAAACTGTATTTTTTACAGATGGACCAGGAGATGTCACACATATAACATGTCACCAGTTACAGGTCTGATATTGGTATGTTTTTAAATAAGCAAGTGCTCAAAGTATTATTATTAGCAAATAAATATAAAAATTAACCACAGAATTGTACTAGTTAGATTAGAATGTTTTATCTTTATGATATTTATTCAAAAATATATAAACAAGTGATAAAAAAGAACCTATGTTAATAGTAACACTATACCTCTTTCATTGACATCATAATGGCTCCCCTGAATGTTTTGATGTTGTTTTGACATAGGATTCTTACACTGACACATTTTTCTATTTGCAGTTACTTTGAATAGTATTTTTATATGCAAAAACATGGTAAAGGTTAACATTATAAAAGCTGTAGATTTGTACCTATTCATGCTTTTCCATATCAGCTTAGGTCCAGATCATATGGACATTTACCTTTATGAGTAACTTTTCTAGTTATGAACAGACCCATCAGAATAACTTTTCTTAATGTGCATTCACAAGACTAGGGCCTGAAAATGTGTTACTCACTCAAATAAGTATCTTCCCATTAATTTGAGCCTGAGCTGAACAGTACTAAATATGCTAATAACATATTACTTATTTGGCTATTCATCACCTATATTAGTTAAAAACATTTTTCATCCAAAAGTCAGCATTTCATGAACACAGGAGTGATCTTCTGCAGCTGTAGAATCCTAGATCCAAATATTTGTATTCATTTTACCTTGAAATATCCCACTTTTTCTTCCATTACTATAAATACCACTGACATCAACATGGTGACATCAGCTTTTCCCAGCAAGCACATGTGCAGTTCATATACTAGCAGGCTTTAGGAAATGAATGTCCCGTTAATTCCTTCCAACTACATCAAGGCATAATACAGATCAAGTTCCCCAAGTTTTATATTTTCTTAGTTTCCCTGTACAGACCTCTAGGTACATTATAACTTCTGGATGCAGATGAAAATGTAATTCTTATTAATATTGCACTGCAATTCTTATTAATTTTGACAAGGAGTCTCTCAAACACCTCTTACTGACCTTGCACAGCATTTTTTCACCATTAGGAAAAGAACTACACTATTAATTATTTTGTGTATTATACAGCTTTTGAAGAGACAAAGACAAAGAAATACATCAAAATCATTTGAGGTTATGCATAAATGTGCTTGTAAGATGACACATTCAGTACCTGGATTTGCAGTGGTGAAAATAAGATCCTTTTTTACTGGTCTGGATCTAATAGGATAGAAATATCTACAAAAGTATTGAAAAACATAAAATATTATGACAATACTGCATAAAATACACCTAATCTCAAGCATTGTGACTAGCCACTGTTTAAAGAAAGATCCAGGTGAAAGGTATCATAGTTGGCTAAAAGTAACATAAGATTTGAAATGGTAAATTATCTAGCAGAATTATACCGCAAATAAAGAGAAGAGAGATAAGTATTTTGAAAAAAAGCAAAATAATGCTGATTCCATCTATATAGCCCTGTTCCAGGGTAATTAACTTTAACCTAAACCAAGTCACTAACCACAACCCTGCATATTGGCAAAGTGCACTATGCCAGAGGATCACCCAAAGACAAGCATCTGAGTTGTACTCAGTTGAGAAGGACATCCCTTTGAGGGGGCACAAAATATTACCCCTCTTCATCCAGTTGCTCTGTTCCTCCTGTTACAGTCTCAGTACAGAGTATGCAAGGGAAGGGAAATTCCTGGATCCTTTCCTCCCATAGCACTTCATCTGGCCACTTCAGGTAGGTCTACACCATGGTGGCAACATACCCTGGTAAGAACATTCCCAAGTACACTCACACACTCACTCCTGGACACATTCTCCAAGCCAGGAAACACATCAGTGAGGGCATTCGACTGCAACCCTCTTCAGCTGATTTCAAGACCTAAATTTCTAATATGCTCGAGACCCAGAATATTTCTGGGTTTGGTGCATGTGAGAGGAAGCAGGTACCCAGGGCACGATTGGGAGCAAACCCCACCAGGGCTGCTATGTTGTAGACATTTCAGTACATAAAATTGGGCTTGGCACCTGTAATCTGGATATGTTGACCCATATTTTCCCTTGGCTGGCTTCTGGACACAGAATAGAAGAATCATTCAACAGGTTACTCTAGATATATATAGATGTTTGCCACATCTGAGCTACAGTCATGCAAGTTACTTTAAGTTGCATGATTATAGATTAGGAGCAGCTTGTGCACATGTTTGCCAGTGCCAGGAGCCATGTTGGGAACCTGGTTTAAGTAACTCAGAGTGGGATGGGGGAAAGGGGTGCTGGTGGGGTTTGGAGGGATAGGGGAGTTAGTGAGTCTGCAGGGAAGGGGTTGGTGGCAGTTGAGGGGGGTCAGAGGGCTAAAAATACCCTCCTCAGTTGGGGAGTGGGAGTTGGAAAAAAGCATCCCCAGGACTGTGGTGAGTGGCTGAGCTTTCCCAGTTGCAGGGCTGCACTTCAAATGTGTGCAGACATTCAGTAGTTCAGGGTAACATATTCCCAGTCTAACTCCTCAGGCGAACTCATTTGGATCAGGTCAGCCATTTTTTTGCTTTTTAGGAGCAAGTGACTTGAAATATTGTTATGTGAGAGCAGCAGGAATTGGCTAGCAAAGAGCAACGTAACTTGAACTCCAGTAAAACAATAATAACAGTATAGCATGTACTTCTAAAATTTCTCCTTATATTCCTCTATTATGAAGACTCAGGGCTATAAACAGTATTGTGTACCAGATAAGCAAATATATATGAAAAAGGTAAATGTTTAATTTGCTATTTGAACCACCTTAGGAGAGGAAAAAGCCTTTCATCCAGACCTAGAATGACATGATTTATTATAACTGCTTAATATTTTTCCATTTTAACTATTTCATTTGGAAGTCAGGATAGCTGCTTTGTGGTGCCATTAGATGATCTAAAATAAATCCAGAATTGGTAAATAATTATAGCAAGAGTGACCTGGCTATCTGTCCCTGTGCCCAACAGTAAACTACACTGCATGGTGAAATTTCTGTTCTTAACATAGATTTCCTTTTTGTTATTACAAAAATTATACTTTTTTCTTTAGAACAGAAATACCTTGAAAAGAAACACGCATTGTTCTATGTATAAAGATTCATGGATTAGAGTTCATACCTGTCCATGTAACTAGGCAGTAATGCACAAATGAATACCCATGACATGACTAATTAATTATCAGCAGAAAAGGTTCTTTGGGTAAATCCAATATCTTTTATAAGACCAACTAAAATATTTGGGGAAAAAAATCTTTGCAAGTTTTTGGGTACAAACATCCTTCGTCAGGCTGAGGAAGCATCTGCAATTGGTATGTGCTCTTCCCAGATGGAAAAGAATAGTAGCCAGAGGCCAGTATGCATGCAAGGATGTCAGCCAGTGAAAATGCTAATTAAGGCAGTTAATGGGTGAGAGACAGGTGTGGGGTGGGGGAGGGGGATGTAGACCTGGTGATAAGAATATAGCTGATAAATAGCAGAGTCCTACTCCCATCAGTTCTACTCCCCTTTTCACCTTTTTCACATATTTTCTGTAACATATTTTTCATCATGAACTACAGAACTTGATCCCCCCACTACCTAACCCAGGGACTTTCTACATGCTCCCTACAATCCACAAACAAGGGAACCCTGGTAGACCTATCATATCCAACCATGGAAACCTAATCAGGAAATACCAGGTTTCATTGAATCAATCCTAAAACCTCTTGCCATTGAAAGAGCAAGTTTTATCCAAGACACAATAGACTTTCTACAAAAACTTAAAAATATAAATCAACTTCCTAGAAACATCTGCCTAACCACCACGGATGTTACCAGCTTATATATCAACATCCCACACCAGGATGGCATTTAAGCCTGCCTTACATATCTACAAAAGCAAGATTACAACACAGAGTACAGACCTAAAGATATTACTGGATTTATACATTTCATCCTCACACACAAAATCTTCAGTTTCAAAAACCAACAGTTCCTCCAGACCATGGGCACAGCTATGGGCACCAAAATGGCCCCACAATATGCCGACCTCCTTATGACCCACCGGAAAGAAGAATTCCTTAAGGACTGCACCATCAAACTGTTGCTATACTTAAGATACATTGATGACATGTTCATCATTTGAACTGAAAACCTGCAATCTCTGATTGATTTCCATCAAAAATTCAACAATCATCACCCCTCTCTTGAAAACTCCAGCACCAACGTTTCTTTTTAGACACTACAGTTGCTATCCTGAATGGTAAAATATAGACCACCATATACAAGAAACCCACAGACCAACATACATATCTGCAAAGAACCAGCAATGACCCTAACCATACCAAGAAAGCCATAATATTCAGCCAAGCCCTCTGATAGCACCAAATTTGCACTGAAAACACCTATGATTGTCACCTCGCAAATCTCAAAATGGTTTTCACTCAACAAGGACACTCCTCCGAAGTGACAGATTGCACTTTTGAAAAAGCCATCCCGATACCACATGAATAATTGATTCAGCACAGAAAGAAAGCCCTCATGAATTGCACACCACTAGTTATGACATATCACCCTTCCCTGGAACCTATACGGAAAACCCTCAAGCAAATACAACCCATACCAGAAGAAGACCCAGTTCTTAAAGAGATCTTCCCAGAACCCATTGGCAAAGTGTAGGGGGTGCACACGGGTGCACGTGCACTCCCTGAGACTGGCGGAGCACCCCATGCGAAAAGAACTGCCAACACGTCTGGTGGTGCCTGTGGGCAATCGCTGCTCACCACCCTCCCCATCCTTGCTGCTGACACTGCCAGAAGTGTCTGCAGGTAGACCCTGACTGCCGCTGGCCACCGCCGGTACTGTTGGCAGCATCTGTAGGTGGTCGCCAACTGCTAATAATTGCTTGCCATCCCCTCTCCTGCCGCGACACTGCCATGGCTGCCTGTAGGAGCTCCTCACTCACAACCACTACTCCCCTGCCATCAGCACCACTGCCATCACCTGTGGGCAGTTGCCGTGTCCCCGCAGACTCCAGAGGCACACAGCGTTCATGCCAGAACCACCCCATCCTACCCTTTAAACAAGCATCAAGCCTCACCGACCTCATCACCAGAAGCAAATTTCCTATGACCCAAAACACACTGAATGGATCCAAACCATACCATGACAAGAAATGTAAAATCTGCCAACATATCTCCACCACACCTCACAAGAGAACCATCAGCATTCCTGGATCTTATACCTGCACCTTCAGAATGTAATATATCTCATGCAGTGCACTAAATGCCCTGATGGAAAATATGTAGGAGAAACCAAACAACAACTGCACACCAGAATGAAAGCAAGGTTTTTTGAGTAGATGTGATATCTTTTATTAAACCAACTGAGTAGTTGGAAACAAAATTCTCAGCAAGCTTTCGGGTACAGTCACCCTTCTTCAGACATGAACAGCAGAGGCTTCCTATGCCTGAAGAAGGGTGACTGCACCTGAACGCTTGCTAAGAAATTTTTTCCAACTACTCAGTTGGTCTAATAAAAGATATCATATCTATGCAAAGAACCTTGCCTGCCTATGCCCTTAGACCAACATGGTTACAACCAAAAATGCACCAAAATGAACACACAGAAAATCTATCAAAGACAAGATTACTCAATTACCTGTGGGTGCACATTTCTCACAAGAAAACCACTCTCTATCCAATATCTCAACTGTAATCATCAAAGGGAATTTACAAAACACCTTTTGCAGGTAAGCCTACAAACTTCACTACATCAACCTACTGGATACAAAAAAATTATGGTTTAAATGTAGACATTGGATTTTATGACACATTATAACCTGCCTAACATCTGATACCCCAAGTAACCTTTCTACTATTTACCAGCTATAGTCTTATCACCAGATCTACATTCCCCTTTGTACCCAGCCCCAACCTGTACCTCACCCACTGACTGCCTCAGGTTGCATTTTCACTGCCAGGAATTCTTGCATGCATACTAGACTCTGGGCTCTATTCTAGTCCATCCAGGAAGAGCATAGACCAAGTGCAGATTCTTCCTCAGCCTGATGAAGGGTATTTGTACCCAAAAGCTTGAAAAGAAGAATTTTTCTAACTATTTGAGTAGCTCTAATAAAAGATATTGGATTTACCCAAATCATCTTGTCTGCGTATGTCCTTGGACCAACACAGCTGCAACCTATAACCCTGAATTAATTATATACCCTTATAGAATTATCATTTTAAGTCACTGTCTAAATAATTCCACAACAGGAAAATCAGCTTGGCTGTTCTATAAGACTGTCAGTGTTTACCACCAGCACTGTACTGTTTTTTGTTACTAGAGGATGGGTATTTGTAAAATGTGATGTAGATGCAAGCTGACAGGTTTGAAAGCCCGAAGAAAAATGGTTCCAATAGTGATCTCCTTAAAATTTAAAACTTAAAAGAAGAGCATGCTGTGATTCAATATTGATAACAGCTAGCTATAGTATTCTGTCATTGTACAACCTTGGCTTCAGTTTATAATCCAGTTTTGGTAGGACAGTGGCTAGTAGGCCTCATCATCATAACTTCATTGAATTACCCACTGGGTTGTTGATCATGCTTCCTAACCACAGTTCCATTTTCCTTTAAGAAAATATAATAGTGATATCAATTTATAGTAGAAACATGTAGTTAAACATGATTCAAGATCTGATGAACCTTTAATAACTATGCATTTAATGGGAGGTGCTTACAGATTCTTTTGGGATTCCTAGATCTTAGTGGTTGCAGGACTGAACATATACTTGATAAAACAAAAAACATGATTAAAAACAACTGTTTTTGTTTCTTAAATGTAAATAGACAATAGAACTTTTGTCTCAAATAGTATTTTTCCCTCTAAAAGCAGTGATTTGTGGGATTTAAAACTTTTAAAAAACTGTAAATGCTAAAATGAAACGTTGAGCCCAAGGTTATAAAATTGGAAACCTGTTATCTTTATAGTTTTAAGAAAATTTACGTGAGAAATATAAATGTTGTTTTCCATGTATTCCTCCTGGAATGGATTGTTTTAAAATAAAATATATTATCCAGCCAATAAATTGCATTTATCATTCACCTTTGATCTTTTCATCAGCTTTTTGTCTACTAATATATTTCCCCTGAGACTGCTTCCAACCCCTCAGTCCCTATAAACAGCTTCAAGCAGCTTTTATTTTGAATCAACCTAAAAATTGTCCCTCTTTCCCCCAACATGCAGAATTTCTTCTTTTCCACTTCTGAGTGAAAAAAGTGCACACTTTCATTCAATCAGTCAGTCAGTCAGTATTTTACCAGTGAAAAACTTAAGATCCTCCAAAAACGTTAAAAAAGCAGATTTCTGATTTGTGGGGATTTTTTTTTTAATTTAATTTCATTCTGTATTGAATTAAAATCAGAAAATTAATCACCAACTAAAAAAGCCAAGAAAACGTTCTTTTGTAAACACTGACACACAATGGACTTCAAATGAATTTGTTCTTTAGATTCTGCAGTTGCTTAGTGAAATTGTGTTCACATCCAATTATGAAAGAACAATTACAATGAGACCCAGTTTGTGTTTTGTGCTAGAGCCAGGATTCATGGGCTAGGGACAGACATTACACATAAACTGGTTTAAGTGATCAGAAATTTGTTTAAACCTGTAACAGAACATAAGTTCAGTGCACATAAAACAGTTTCAAAATGGCTGAAATTGGTTTAAGATGAACCTGGTCGAATGTAATATCAGACTTAACTGATTTGGGTCAAACTGGTTTATGCAATGTCTTTGCCAGACCCCTTCCCAGTTTAAGTTAAATCAGAGTTCCCCAGCATCCCAGATGCTTGCAGCTCTGGCCAGGGCTGTCTGCTCCAGAGACCAGGGCTGTCCCTGCCCCTCTGCTCCCTAGCCAGAACTTCCTATGCCTGGTGGAGACTGCAGGCACAGCAGGGTCTGCCTGGCTCCCCCTGTCCCACCCCCACCTTGCTATTTGCTGCTCAAGCAGGGATCCCCACCGTCTTCCCTCTCATCTCCCATAGCATGGACCCCAGCCCCATGGACCCTAGGCATGTGTTATGCTAGCTAATGCTGAGAGGTGTCTGTGTGTGTGTCTCCAATTTCACTGAGACAGGCAGACAGAACAGTGTCCACATAGGGCTTTTTGGAGCTAATCAGCAGGTCAACTGGGAATGTCCTTCCATTCCTTCCTTGGAAAAAGCTGTTTTAGAAGAGGTTGAACTAATGAAAGAGGCTTTTGTTCTGTTGATAGGCTGATAAACTCTGTGTAATCAACTCACTGCTAGCTCCCTTGCCTGTCAGGTTTGCAGACAATATAAAGAAGCAGGGAGAGGGAAATTGAAAAGCTCAGTATCATCAACAGATGAATGCACCCTTCCCACCACCACCCCTTTGCCTCAGAGTGATAGCCAGGGGCTGGGGGCTGGCAACACTCCCACCCCTTGAGCAGTGAGTGGGGAAAAGCCTGGGATGGTGCAGGCAGGGTGGGGATTTACACACCTACTTAATCAAAGGTCTTGCTGGGGCCTGGCTATACCCCACCCACCCCCCAAGCTCAGCAATGTGGAAGGGAAGGGAGGGTTACTCTAGTGCCCCCTGGCTTCTAGCCTGAGCCACTGCAGGCATATGCCTGCATTTCTTCAGTCCAGAGGGAATGTCTGGACAGTTGCAAACTGGTTCAACCTAGGCAGGTTAGACTAACCTGCAAAGATTGAATCAATTCAAGCTCAGGTTTTTTTAATGTCTGTCCTAAGCCATGGAGGGTTTACTCCCTCACCATTAGCACCCCTGGCATCTTGATTTCCCCAAACATGAGAATCCTAGAATCCTAAGATCCCCTGGAGATTGTAGAAGCACAGAGCTTGGCCACTGAGCAATATAATTGACGGTCTACCCAAGAGACACCTAGAAGCACGAATCACCCAAGATCTTCTGCAGACCTGGAAATTTAGTCATAGGTGTTTTACAGATCTACCCTGGATACAGAGATACAGGAAGCATTGAATCCACAGCCATAAGGTAATCCTTCTCTGATAGAACCCTGTTTTGTATTCAGTAAAAATATGTCAAACTCAAATGTTTGGGATCTTTTTGGGCTCAATGAATCAGTATTTCTCAGTGAAAGTCTTTCAGTGAAATGGTGGAAATCTTATGACATACTCTAAATTATGTGCCTTTATGAAAGGGGAGAACCTCAATTTCCAGTAGAATTATAAAACATTTACCTGAAGATCTAGAAGGACTTGCAAAGTCAGACCTAAAACAGTGGTATGTTTATATACAGGAAAGCTATTTTTTCTTGCTTAGAAGTGTTTTAAATGCATTCCTTAATATTTTATCAGTCTCAGGCTGTTCACAGTTGTGTTTGTAGCAACAAAGGCACCTGCTATTACATGTGGAAGGATATGTATAAGTAGTCCAACTAACATTTTAAAACTTCTCAGAAATATTCCTGAGTGCCTCACCTGAGTTTCCATAGTTTCATAGTTGGTAGGGTCGGGAGGGACCTGAGCAGATCATCAAGTCTGACCCCCTGCCATGGCAGGAAAGAGTACAGGGGTCAAATGACCCCAGCCTCCTTTTAAAGACCCCCAAGGTAGGAGCCAGCGCCACTTCTCTTGGAAGTTGGTTCCAGATCCTAGCTGCCCTGACAGTGAAGTAGCGCCTCCTGATATCTAGCCTGAATCTACCCTCTGCCAGCTTGTGACTGTTATTTCTTGTCACTCCTGGTAGTGCTTGGGGAAACAGGGACTCTCCTAATGCCTGCTGGTCGCCCCTGACTAGCTGGTAAATGGTCACTAGATCCCCCCTCAGCCTTCTCTTGTGGAGGCTGAATAGGTTCAGGTCCCTTAGCCTCTCTTTGTAGGACCTGCCCTGCTGACCCATGGTCATGTGGGTGGCCCTCCTCTGAACCCTCTCCATGTTGTCCACATCCCTCCTGAAGTGTGGCACCCAGAACTAGATGCAGAACTCCAACTGCAGCCTGACCAGTGTCACACAGAGGGTGAGGATCACCTCCTTGGACCTGCTTGAGATGCATCTGTGGATGCACAACAAGGTACGGTTGGCTTTCCTGACCAAGTCCCCACACTGTCAGCCCATATTCATTATGACATTAATAATGATTCCAAGATCCTTTTCTGCCTCTGCACTGATGAGAAGGGAGTTCCCCAGCCTGTAGCTATGATTCTGGTTCTTTCTCCCCAGGTAAAGTACCTTGCACTTATCAGTCTTGAAACCCATCCTGTTCTCATCCGCTCACCCCTGTAACCCGTCCAGGTCTGATTGAAGCCTATTCCTTCCTTCTAGCATGCCCACTTCTCCCCACATCTTAGCATCATCTGAGAATTTGAACAGGGTGCTTTTTACACCCCTGTCCAAGTCGCTGATGAACATGTTGAATAGTGCAGGCCCGAGGACCAAGCCCTGAGGAATCCCACTGCCCACATCCCTCCAGGTCAAAGACCTGTCCACTACCACCCCATGGGTGCAGCCCTCCAGCTAACTAGTGACCCATCTGACCATGTAAGTATCAACACCACAGTCTCCTAGTTTTTTAATGAGAATGGGGTGAGAGACAACGTTGAAAGCCTTCCTAAAGTCCAGAAAGACTATATCCACTATGACACCTGCATCTAAGGATTTTATGACCTTGTCATAGAAGGCCACCAGGTTGGTTTGACAGGATCTGCCTCTAATGAACCCATGTTGGTTGCCCCTAAGCATAATCACCCCTGCTGGCCCACGTGCTAGGGTAATTCTCTCAAAAAGCTTACCCAGGATTGAGATAAGACTGACTGGCCTATAGTTTCCTGGGTTCTCCTTCCTTCCTTTTTTGAAAATGGGAACCACATTGGCCCTTTTCCAGTCCTCCAGCACACTGCCAGAGCACCATGAGGTCTCATAAAGCTGTGCCAAGGGTCCCACAATGACCTCTGCTAATTCCCTCAGCACTCTGGGGTGGAGATCATCAAGACCTGCTGATCTAAATATGTCCAGTTCCTCCAGAAATTCCCTGACTAGATCCTCATTGACCCTAGGCCTGGGTGCGCTTCCCCTGGGGCTTACGGAGGTCCCATTGCAGGGTGGTGACCTGGTCCCAGCTCAGGAAAATGGAGGTAAAGAAGTTGTTAAATAGGTTAGTTTTACTGTCTAGTGCAACAACCAAATTTCCTAGCATGTCCTGCAGTGGCCCCACATTACCCAGTACCTTCTTTTTACCCACTATGTATTTAAAAAAGGACTTCTTGTTGTCCTTGATCTGGGTAGCTAGTCCCAGTTCCATTTCCACCTTGTCCTTCCTGACTGCCCCCCCTACAGCCCTGAGCAACAAAGGTATAGTCCTCCCTGGTGATGGTCACTCCCTTCTATTGGGTGTATGTCTCCTTTTTAGCTAGATGTTCCCAGATGCTTTTGGTGAGCCAAGGAGGCTCCTGCACCCTCTTGCCCCCTTTGATCCATGTTGGGATTACTTCCTTTTGGGCTTGAAGGATCGTCTCCTTAAGGAGCGACCACTCTTCTTGGACACCCGACTGCCCTCCCCTCCAGGACCTTAGTGTCTCCCTCACTATTCTTCTTATCTCATTGAAATCCGCACTCCTGAAGTCCAGGGCTGCTGCCTTGCTGCAGGCCTTTGCCACCTTGTGCTGGATGGTGAATTCCAGCAAGCAATGATTGCTGTCACCCAGGTGGTTGAGCACACACAGTCACCCACTGTCTGTCCGTGGCCAGGACCAGATCCAACAAGGCATCACCCCGGTGGGGCTGTGCACCTCCTGGGTTAGATGGAGGTCCTGTATCTCGGCTAGGAACCTACATAAGCAGTCAGATCTGGCTGATTTCTCTTCCCAGCAGATGTCTGGAAAGTTTAGGTCATCCATGATGACCATGTCCTTTGACCTAACTGCCTCCTTGAGCTGACCGAAGAATTCCCAATCTAGCTCTTCCCCTCAGTTGGGTGTTCTGTAGTAGACCCCCACCGTTAAGTCCCTTTCCCCTCGACTTCCTTGTATTCTAACCCAGAGCACTTCAGTATGCCCCTCCTCTGACCCAGTGCTACACATTGAGGATGTGTATTTCTCCTTGATGTAGAGTGCCACACTGCCACGTTTCCTCCCTGTCTTATCCCTCCTGTACAGCCTATAGCCCTTGATATTCACCACCCAGTCCTGTGTTGAGTCCTACCATGTTTCAGTGAGCCCCACTATGTCTGGGTTGGTGTTAGATAGCAGGAGGGTAAGTTCCTCCTGCTTGTTCCCCATACTATGAGCATTAGTGTAGAGGCATTTGAGGCCTCCTGAAGATGTATGTACTGCCCCCCTAATCTCAGTACTACCCAGTCAATCAATTGACCCGGTCAATTGAAATAAATGTTCTTTAGGTCAAGTTTATTCCATATCCATGTAGTATTATTATTCAGCAATGAAACTTTTGTTTCATAGCCAATCTCACATTTTTCAATATGGTGCTGTTTTGGTCTCCCTACTGGTCAGCAACAAGAAGTGGGGCTGTCACGTTCCCTTGGCCAATCAGCTGCAGGAGGCAAAAATGGTGCCATATTTAAAACTGAAGTTTTTGCCTCCCTGCCAATCAGGAGTGAGCTGCAAGTGGGGCCCCTCCATCAATCAATGGGAGGGGAGGGGTGAGGGGGAGGTTATGATGGGGAACCTGCAAGATTAAAGGAGCCATAGCGCACTACACTTCTGTCATTAATTCAGTAGGGCCCTATCCATAAAGCCATAAAGTTTTGCCACTGTTGAGCACAACATAGTGGTGGAAGAAAGGCTTCCAGTCTGGATATGAAGATATCAAGAGGTAGAAAATCCACTACTTCCTGGATAGTTTGGTCTAATGATTATACAAACTCACTGTTAATCTGTGAGTGTGATAATGAATGAGGAAATCCCAGATGACCTCAGGCACACCATGATCTCCTTCAAGAAAGGAGACAGGTCCAACTGTGGAAATTACAGAGGAATTTCCACCACAGGAAAGATCACTGTGAGAACCAATCTGAACTATCTCCTTCCACTTGCTGAAGAGCTCCTCTCAGAATCTCAGTGTGGATTTAGGGCATTAAGAGGCACAACTGACATAATCTTCACTGCTTACCAGCTGCAGGAAAAATGCCAGGAACAACATAAAACTCTCTACATGGCCTTCCTTTGGTGTGGTGAAAGCCTTCGACTCTGTCAACTGAGAAGGTATGTGGAGGATCCTTCTGAAGTACAGATACTCACCAAAATTCATTGCCATTCTCTGCCTGCTCCATGATAGTATGCAAGTGCTGGTTCTCAGTAATGGATCTATCACAGATCCCTTTGGGGTTAAGATAGGAGTTAAGCAAGGTGTCATCATCACTCCAACACTCTTCTTGATATTCCTTACCATGATGCTACATCTGACCACCAACAAACTTACAGTTGGAGTGCATCTAAACTACAAATGTATGGTAAACTGTTTAATCTCAGCTGACTTTGAGCCAAAACCAAGACTATTCTAACCTCCTGAGCTCCAGTATGCTGATGATGCTGTAGTGTGTGCTTGCTCAGAAGCGTATCTTCAGACAATTGTCAACTTCTTTACTGAGGCATACAACAAAATGAGACTGATGCTTGACATTAAGAAGACTAAGTTTCTCCTTCAACAAAATCATTATGAGCAGTCCTCAGCTCTGGTTACTTAGATTTATGGTGAGACTCTGGAGAACACTAAATATTCTGTCACATAGCCATCTGTCACAGAAGGCTAACATCCACAAAGAAATCCAACATCACCTTAGATGTGCAGGTGCAGCCTTCAGAAGTCTGAGGAAATGGGTGTTTAAAGATAACAATATCAGATCCAAAACCAAGCTCATAGTTTGTCAAGCAGTCATGATCTTACTTTACTGTGCTGAGCTTAGAAGTGGAAAACATATGGGAGACACCTCAAGTATCTGGAGAAGTACCATGAATGCTGCCTGCGGATGATCCTTCAAATCCAGTTGGAAGATAAAAGCATCAGCATTAGTGTCCTTTCACAAGCAAATGCCACAAGCATCAAGGTGATGATCATCCAACATCAACTTTGCTGTGCTAGCAACATCATCTGGATGTCTAACTCCAGATTCCCAAAGCAAGTTTTACTTTCCCATCTCAGTCAAGACATATGCTCAAGGGGAGGGCAGAGAAAGTGCTTCAAGGATGTTCTCAAGGCCAACTTGGAAAACTGCAATATTGACATGAAGTCGTGGGACACTATCACTCAGGACCTGTCTCTGCAAGGGTCTCAGTACTTAGAAACTTTATGATGACAACAGGAGATGGAAAAGCAGGAGCGGCAGAAACACCATGTTGCGGAACAAATCAAATCCAGAGCCACCTACCCTACACAGAAACACGCGCCCAAGTTGCAACAAAGTCTGTCAATCTCAGATCAGCCTTGTCAGCCATCTTCAGATTCACAGAAAAGGTAATCATGGTAGACAATCATCCTCAACTGTGAAGGATTGCCAATGATGTTTTGTGCCATATTTCTAATTTGAATGTATGTTGCTCAAGCATATACAATATACATGTACTGGAGAGCACTCGGAGCCTTAGACAACAATTGCAAAGATCAACATCTTTTCTTTTATGCATCACTAATTGATCAATTATGTTTTAAGAAATACGTATTTATTCTTTTTTAGAAATGTGGACCTTGGCTATGTGTCTGCATACAGATTTCATACCTCTGGAGATATGAGTTCTCAGCATCATAAGCATGCTAACTTTATTTCACATTTGCCATGCTTAGGCAAAATGACAAGTACATTTTGCATATGACAATAAAATTCTCCTTATAAATACACAATATAAATCTTGAATAGTTAACGGTATCTGATATTCTTTCATAAAATGCTCTATTGTCACATGGTTGAAAAGAGACGATTTTTTAGCAATGAGGTCAAAAAGTCCTACATTCCAAAGGTGATGAATCTGTAGAAGCCTTTCAAGCTTTCAGATACAGCATGTTCAACAAGCCTTCTAACATGAGCACAAGAGTATTTTCCTTTCTATCTCCAATATGTTTTGTTTATTAGAGCAGGTGTTTTAGAACCATTAGGGGTCCTGGTGCCACCTTTTCGCAAAGATATAAACAAATAAAGCAAGTGCACTATCAATTCATGGAAGCGAGATTTTTTTCTCATAAAAGGGCCATCTGGTAACTCAAAAGAAAATCTAGCTGAATGCTTCATACTTTTCTCTGAACAATGATCCTGTTTGAAAGGCTGGCAGAGGTAGGTCCCACCTCTCTGGAAGTAGTAGCATTATATTAAGTGGTTTCTCTATCCCTTTGTTTCTTTCTTGGATCTGGAAGAGCACTTTGACATTTCACCATATGCATAGTGTATTATGTATCAGTGAGCCAACTAATATTACTGTGCTTTGGAGTATTCTTGGATGGAAAGAGTAGTTTTGCTAAAACGGGTTCCCTTTTGCATAGATTACCAGTGTGTTCTTTTACACTGATGATATACTGATTCTGCTTTGGAACAAAGCCTTAAGTTCATATTTCATTGAGGATTATTTCTTTGGCTGCACCAGGACAGAGAGCTCTCTGTGGCTAAGTATTTACAGTACTGCTGTTTTATAAGAAATACAATCATAGATATGTGACTGAATAACAAAGCAATAACTGATGGTAGCGGAGAGCAGACTAAACTTTTACTGCTGCTCACCTTGGTACGTTTGATTTGTATAAATATTGCCTCCTCTCCTATTTTCTTGTACTGCTTATCATTAAAGATTTAACTAATTGATTGAATGTTTTCCTCTCATTCATTGGAGTCTTTTTATTTATATAATACCACGTACTCATGCAGATTAATCCACAGCATAAGCCCCCTAGAAAGAAAAATCAGTCAGATGCCCTGTGAAGAATTCTTTGGATACTTATGGATGTTTTGCATGGGACTACTGTGGTCTGGGGGAGATGGGAGAGTTTAATACAAACATATTCCCTATGGAAAAAGCCCCCTGAGATCTGTGAGATTCTTGGAGTTCCACCAGAAATGCATATCAGCTCTCCGGATATCACATACTTTGCTCCCAGCCCTGCTTGTCACATTACCAGGGTATTGCATACTTCAGAAGAAATTCCTGGAAAGTTTATAGCTTCATTACCATTTTTGTTTAAAGGGAGAAGAGAATTGTGCCTCCCAGGCCCTCCCTGTTCCATGTACAGATCCCAGATCTTCAGACATTCCTTGCATCTAACTATTCCTGAATCTCAACATTTTCAAGAGCAGGTTAGACAGACACTTGGCTGAGATGGTTTAGTCAGGGATGATTCTGTCTTGAACAGTGGACTGGCCTAAATGATCTCATGAGATCCCTTTCAGTCCAACTTCCCTATGATCTTTTGATCCTATGATTACTCTTCAATTTTCATGTATAGAACACCATATTTTCAAGATATTGTACAAATATGGAATAATAGGAATCTGCTGTGAAGGATCTGTAGTCTAAGGATCAGATCCTGACGTCAGGATTTCACTTGTGTGTCCTTCAGGATAACATGAATGGGAATAAAGAAATGCAAACTCCATGCTCATGACATTGAAACACTTCTGTGCAAAGCATCTGAATTTGGAGAGAACTCTGCTGTAAATATTCAGAGAACAATCCATGCCTCTTCTTTTATTCTGTCCTTACACAGATACAGGGGTGACATGTAGAGAGTGCACGCGGGTGCACACGTATCCCCTGAACATGGCAGTGCACCCCCTGCAAAAAGGGGCTTACCACCCTCCCGCCTCCGCCACTGCAGCAGCAGCATCTGCGGGCACTCCCCCGCTTACCATTGCCATGCTCCCGCCACTGCCGCTGCACTTCCACCGCCACCATGTTCCCCCCACCCCCAGCCATCGGGGCCACACACCGTTCATACACAGATAAAATACAAAATGAAGTCAATGGGAGTTTTGCTTTGAGTTAAGACTGTGTGAAAGTTGAGTAATGACTTTAGTATTTGGACCTAAGCACCTATGTGCTATTACATTAAAGCAAAGTTAAAAGCTGAGTAAAATTTGGATTTTTCACTCATGAGAAAATGTCAGCATTGAAGCATTTGTGTTCATCTCAGTTCTGGATGCGAAGATGAAGTTTTGAATTTTCACACACACACAGATTAGAAATTCCAAAATATTTTACTTGATTGAACATCTCAAAATGAAACATTTAAATATTTACTAATCAAAATATTTTGGAATTTTTCCTTGGTGTGGAAAAGTTCAAGACTGTATCTTTTCATATAAATATGAGACAAATACACATTGCAATTCTAAAATATTTGGATTATTAAACTTGAAATGTTTCATTGTTACATTCCCCAAATTGATATGTTACATTTCTGTTTCCAGAAATGACCTGAAAGGCCATGGCTTGAGTCATTTCAACAGCAAACTGCATTTTACCATTATCATTGCCATGGATCCATGGTGGAATAGAAGTTTTCAGCCTTACACTCTTATTCTTCCCTTTGGATCAGGATTCCTGTCCAAACTGTATATCCCATGATGTATCCAAAGTCATGTGACTCCAATAATTTGCTAATCTTGGTCAGAAGAAAATCCTTTTTCCATTCTGGGAGCTGTAGTCTTCCAAGGTGCTCAGCCTATAAGAGAAAGGTGTCCCAAAGTACATGCAGGCATTCAATACACCTGGACTAGGATCATGTGGCTTACTTTAAGCCATATGTTCATAGATTAGGAATGGCACCTTCACATATGCTGGGAGTCATGCTGGGAACCCAGTGCAAGTAATGAGTTGGGGAGGAGGCCAGGACTTGAGGAGGCCTAGAGCTTTGGGGATAGTGGATTGGGGCTGCCAGGATTGAAGAAAAAGGGGCTGGGGTCCTCAGACTAGGGTTTGTCCAATTTGGTGTGGTCTAAAAATAGCTTGGTCAGGGTGGAGAAGGTAGGAATAACACAGCCCTTGGGCTGGGGTGAGCAGCTGGGCTTTCCCAGCACCAGTACTACACTTTGAATGTGTGCAGATGTTTGCTAAAGCATTCTCACTCTACATTAATTCACCTCCTCAAGTGAAGTAATTTAGATCAGGCCAGCCATTTTTTTACCCAATGTAACCCCCATGAATGTCTGTCCAGATCAGCACCTCGATGGACCTAACCCTAGTTGGGTCAGTAGAAATGTAATGTTTGCACATACCCCCAGACTACAACCAGGGGGAAACACACTGATATGGAAATGTAGTTTTAATATTTACCTGAACTGATTTGAAACAGGACATTTTACACTAGTTTGGCAAGGTGAAATTCTCCATCTTGCTTTGACTTAACTGTTCCCAGAGAAAAAAAATTAATGTAGATGTCCTCGTAGGAAATAGATTTTTTTTGATTGTGGGAGGACAGGGAGGGAGGGAAGGGCAGTTACTTGTTTTGAGAGTTGGCTTGGGTTGGAAATCTTTTTTTGAAAACTACAGAATTTTCCTTTGGCTACTAAAGCAAAAATTGTCAATAATTTTAACTAATTTTAATGACCAATATGAAAAGACTTTGGCATTATTTTTTAAAGCACTTCACATTCTTTTGAGCTCCTTGTTGAACAAATCAGACCCAAAGATACCGTAAGTTGGGTTTCCAGAAAATGAAGAATCTACCATGGCTTTGTCATAAATTTCATTTTCTGTGACTTTTCATCATATAGAAAGTGTGCACCAGAGGCAGATAATAAACCAAGTTCTTCATGGTGTCATTAACTGTTTCATCCCAAACAGCATCCTTTCTGTTTTTAAATTTTCCTGCCTCAGTTACCATATAACTTCCAACTTCTGCAGCAAAAGAAGCAGGGACCCCAGGTACAACAGCTTCCTGCAGTACACAGCCTTGATGTATTCCCAAAGCACTGCCATGTAAACTAAGGGAGGCAGGGATCCTGTGAGAAAAATCATACACAATAAAGTAATTTAAGAGTAAAGAAAGACCAGGAAATTGAATGTGAACATGGTAGCTGAAACTGTAGCCTGACCTCTTGCAGGAATTAAATATCATTAAAAAACCTCACCACCTCTCACTCCAAAATGCAAGGTGAACTCCTCTGATCTGTTTTGTACAACCTATACATGTAGCAGCATGTAAATTTTTAAAAGTCTCAAACATCACCCACTCACAACCTCCTTTTAAAACCGAATAAAATCTGACTCACATTTTATATACAATTTTCCTCTGTGGCAAAGGATAAGGTGTGGATAAGGTAGTATGAGAACCCACAACAGAACAGACTAGAAAATAGAACATTTCCTTTTGTCACTGAACTATTTTTGTCATTATAATCAATCCTGCAATTTTGTTTAGTAAATATATAGTAGAACTTTTAGAGGTAAAACTGCCCTATCAGCTGGCTAGATTTGTTGTAGGTGTAAATCAGCAAAAGTCCATTGAAATCAACAGTGCTGAGGCAATTTACAACAGTTTGGAGTCTGGTCCCCTATAATATCAGGCTGATAATGACCCAAAAGATGCAAGTAAATTGTTTATTCCTTTCCTGCATCCAGCAAAATGGTCAATCACAGCTGTTCTTGTCTTCATGTAAAAATGACTTTCTCACAAAAATGAAAAAAATAGGTATTTTAGAAGAGGAATGTTCAGAATATAGCTGAAATACAAAAGCAACTATATTGTGCTTCACAAAGGAGAGGAGCATCCCTGTAATAGAAGCCCCAGCACAGTAAAATCCCTTTCTCTAACTATGATGCATTGCTGCTTCTCTGTATTGTGAGCCTCCTGAAAATAGAAACTTTCTGTTTAATTGATTTATTTGTAATGATTCTGGCGCAGGGTAGAGACTCTTTGAAGCTGATTGATTACTGCAACAAGCTTAAGATTTCATACCACAACAAACCTTTTTGTACTAATAAACAGTGGGACAATAAAGCTCTGGGGCATGGTGTTTCCCTTCACATTAAAGTGAGGATTTGCAACTTAAGTATGTGAGGGACATAGTTTATGTGCTCCCAAGAAGCAGACATAATGAACTATTTCTTTTAATGGCAGATTATCCCTGTTTCTATTTCCTGGAGTGAAGACCTCGCAAATTGATGTATCTGTCCTCTGAGGTTTTCAGAGAGGCATTATGGCATTTTAAAATATTAATATGAGAGTACATTTAGCTGAAAGTAGCTAGTCTGGTAGTCTCTTGTGGCTGCCATGCAGGTCACCAGAGACCTCCTGTCTCTCAAGGAAAATGATTTACTCTAAGTGTATCATTAAGATATACTTTTTTTGGAATTTATGACAGAGCTTTCTCACAAAGTTATACCTTTTCTATAAAAATTTCAGTATTTTTATGCTATTTTCCCCTCACTCTCTGTTCCTTAAAAACCTGGTCAGTGTAACACGAAAACTGAAAGTGCCACCTTTGTACTGCACTGGAAGATCTGTGCTGAACACTGATTAACTAGGACTGGATGTCACATCTTGTTATAACTTTACATAGCTGAAGAATTTCCTGGGAGGTTTCAATGAATGGTAATTATTCTACCAATGCTTTTTTTTAAAAAAAAGGATAAAATTAAATACAATAAAGAGATAGTTTTAAGAACTGGGGAAATAATAAATATATGCCAATGAATCAGTTCAAGAATCTTCCTATTATGAAAAACTTAATAATTAATATATGTTTATGTTTGTTTTACATTTTTCGTTTAGAAGATAATTGGTATCTAGTGCCTTACCTTCTGATCTTCCAAATGCCAAATGTGGGTGTCACCATCTCAACTAAATCTTATTCAGAAATGAAATAAGTAAACAGAACTCATTTCTATGTAGTGAACCATGGGAATCTACCATGCTATTTTAAAGATTTCACACATTTACCACCCCCCCCCGCCCCCATGTCCACACACACATACTGGCCACATCTATACAAGTGGCAGACTGCACAGTTGTTACCGCTCAGTCATTTAGTACTTGCATAACTAAGTCCTTAATGACTCTGCAGTAACTGGCATTACTGCACAGTAGTATCCCCACATGCTTTTTTCTGATGCTACTGCACACTAGGGTCTCATGGAGATGTGGCCACTCACACGCACACATTTACACACACTTTTAGCCCTCACAGAATCAGCAATGAGTGAGTTTGGTTCTTTTCACAAATCTGTTCTCTAGGCAGCAGTAACACAGTCAGGAAAGGACTTTAAGAATGCATATTAAGTCTGCTTTCTGAAAGCCAGATTCTACTCCAATTAAAAACATCAAAATTCCCATTGACTTCCATAGTTCAGGATTAGGACCTGAAAGAATAAAGTATCTGACTTATATACTCTGTTTTTTGGTGTCAATTATTTAAACCTGACTAGATCTAAAAGAGAAGCAGTACTGCAATATATTAATTAAAGTGCAGTCCTTTCATATTTACAACCAAATACCTGAAGCATGCCTGGCAGATTTCACCTCCATTTCATTAGCCTATTTAGCTCTGGTTATATATTGACATTTTGTGCAACAATCTCAAATATGAGTAAAATGTAATGACTGTGCAGTAATACAGAATAATATTTAAAGACTTGCAAGGCATCAGCAAAAATTCATCAGAACTCTAATTACTGGGGTGTTTCAAGTAATCCCAAACATCCCTCCAATACTGGCACCGCTTGGAAACCTTTACATTAAATGGTCCAAATCCTCAGCTGGTGAGAACTAAAGCTGCTCCACTTGTTTTGATGGAGCTTTTTTGATCTAGATCAGTATAGAGTATGGCCCCATATATGTATTTTACACTTTTATTGCCCATTTCTTTATCTATTACTGCCTTTTCCCATATGTATTGTGAAGACAAGCAGCTGGGCCTATGTCAAACTCAAAAGACCCAAGGACATCTGCATGCAGAAGTACTGTGTCCATATGGATTCATATTAATGCATTATATAGCTGCCACCTGCTCCTTTGAACCAATGATGTGTGTTAGAGAAATGCTGCAGAAATGGTAAACATAAATGGAAAATAGTTAGAAATTAGCCATTCTGCATGATACTTTCCCCTTGTCAAAGCTGTGGAATTTTAGATAGCTGCACTTTTAAGGCCAAGTCAGCAGTAACTTTCCCTACATCAACATTCAGCTGCAGCAATGCTGAAGATGGAGGGAATAGACAAAAATAAAGAGACAGAAGATATCCAAGTTTTCCAATGATTTTCTCAAGTAGTAAGTGGGCCACTGTCTGACTGAATATCCCTTCTCCTCTTTTGCCAAGGACAAGAACATGTGGAAACTTAAGATCCTTTAAAAGACTAGCCATATTTTCTCACATACAACAAACACTTTTTTCCCCCGAACTGGGGTGTGTGCATTAAGCAGGGAAGCTGATTTTTTGCCTGGGATAGAATCACTTTAGTTTTATTCTTACTTCACAGTGCAACAGCTGTAATATTACTATTTAGGCAGCTGAGCGAGTCAATTGGTTTAACATCTATAGTCGTTAATGATCCTCTCTCCTTTTGGTTCTAAAACAAGATAAATTTAATTAAGGCAATTTTGCTGTAAGCTAGCTACTTTTGATCTCTCTCCTCCTATTCCATAGCCTCTTTAACTCTGGAGCTCAGTTTTTTTAGGTTTTTTCATAGATCCACCCTTGGAGACCAGCTTGAGTATCAGCTCAGGATTCAGCTTTAGTTAAGGAGGAAAGGGATAGAGAGTTAACTAAGGACTAGGATTTGTTCCTGCTCTATAACTCTGGGAAAGGATTCTTTATTCTCCCTTTCAAAAACAAGATGTGTATTATATCTTGGGATGTATTATATGTGAGAAAATATGGTATATTAAGACCTGAAAAATATTAGTATTATTTTTTATTTACTTGTATACATAATTTTATTTATTATTTTGGATAAAATCTATCCTCTGACTAAACAGGGAGGCAACAGTATAACCTTCAGGCCCAAAGAAACCTGGAAGACCTCCTTCTTTAATACCTATATCCATTTATCTATGGATCCATTTAGTTAAGGTTTTGTAAAAAAGTTTTTAGAGAGTTGGAATGGAAAATAAAACAACCCAGTCTTCACTCTAAAGGTACTAATGTAATTTACCCTAGAAGATTTTTAAAGGCTCATCTAGTTAAATTTACCAACATCTGTGAAGCATGAAAACTATTTTTTATTTTCATTTTTATCACCTCCCCGCTTTTAAATGACATCATTGATTTAAAATTTGTAAAAGAACAGAAAGAATTAAAAAAGGAAAAATATGGAAGGAAGAGAAAAGGGTAAAAATTGAAGCCAACAAATAGAATATTGATTCCATCTTCCCCCCCCCCACGTAAGTACTGTATATTTTCTCAAAAATGTTTCTCAAAAAAAGGGCAAATAATGTAATTATGCAAAAAGCATGTGTTTTGCCTTTTACAAACCTAAATACAATTGTTTTGGCAACTGTCTAGAGTTCTGGGAAAGTTCACGTGGTCCTTTGATCATGTACAGTAATGTAGAAATAGGTATTTTGTTTCTAGATTATTAAGTAACTTGGAGATACAAAAACATTTCTAATAAGAATCTTTTAAGAGGGACTGGGATATTCTGCTAACATCTAGGTACAGATTTCTGCATCTCTGAGATCATTTCATTCTTGTTTTGACCTTTCTAAAAGTTATAGAAGATAAAGAATATTAGAAGTCCACCCCCACCTAGCTACCACTTCCTTTACCTTGAAGCTTAGCACGAGCTCCTTTAGCATGAAGTCATAATTAGAAGTGTGAAAAATTTGATTCATACACATAGGTATGATCTGTTCAATGCCAATCTGTTGCACAGCAACTTTTTTATAATGACTTTGTCAAATCCCTCTTAATTACCTACATAAAATTCCTCTTTGTAGACTGTGTGTTTCCATATGAAGATTAAATAAATCACTGGGTCTTCTCTCTTTCTTTTGCATCCTATCTTTACATATATGTATTTTCTCTAGTCTATTTGGATTATGGGAAGAGCTGTTCTCTACAAAGAGTAGTTATGCTATATAGAATAGATAATTGAGACAACATATGCAATCTGATGGTGACACTCCTGCAGTGAACATTATGAAAAGCTTCTATAGGAATTATTATGAATCACTCTCCTCTATTTGTTCCTTGTCAATAGTGAATATGAATAACTATGTTTAATTCCACATGCAAATTTAAGGTGTGGGGAGTTAAATCTCAAGCATTCTTCTTAAATATATGGGGAAAAGGAACAGTGACAGCTCCTGCAACGATAAGTGTGAGTGCTCCACTTACTCGATAGATAATACAGAGATCTTGTCAACTACAGAATGTGGGACAGCAATATCTGACTGCATTCATTCTCTTCCTACTGTAGTGAGAGAGCACTTGTATCATCCCCCACCCATCAAGTGTTTAGTCTGAGTGCATACTAAGTGATGCTGAAGGTATTTTTATCAGCAACAAAATAATCACTTCAAAACTGAGTACTTTGCTTTCCTAAAAAATGAATCTTAAATTCTTCTTCAAATTTAACTTTACACACAAGCTTTATCACTATCTTCAAGAAAAGATATGTCTAGCAATAAAAGAGACTCTAAAAACTTCATTTTCTTCATACTCCTTAAAAATAAGAAGCAAAAATATAGATGGGACAATATCTGAGCATAGTGCTACTTTCTTAAGGGTCATGTTTGATATTTGATCAGCATAAATAACTTTCACTCATTCTAGTTGGAGTGAAACAACAAACATTTCAAACAATAGGAGTTAGTAAATATCCACTTTCTATAGATACTGGGTGTGTCAACATGTGCAATTCAGGGACAGGCAATTATTTTGGGCACAGTGCCACTTACCAAGTTTTGGCAAGCTGTCAAGGGCTGCATGGATAGCCCTGTCCCTTGACAGGTGCCCTGCACCCTGGTCACCATCTTGTGACTGGAAGTCCCGCCCCTAACCTCAGACCTTTGCCACCCGAAGTCCCTCCCTTTACCCCTAGAAATACCCCTTTTAGCAAGGCATTTTGCCATTTTGGAACCAGAAAAATATCAAATTATATTCTAAAAAATATCAAATAGCAAATATCTACAGCATTCATTATTTTGATTTCAAAAAATATTTTTGTCCTGATTTACATGTGTTGGTATAGTGTACATAGAGGTGACTGCACAATAGCTTCAAATGAAGTCTTACTCTTGTATATTGTGGGGGGGGGGGGTGCATAAAGGTTTGTGGGGGGGCTGTGGGTGTGGGTGGGTATGGGGTTTGTGGGGAAATGCATGTGTGGGGAGTGTGGCTGGGGTGAATGAGGGGGTGTGGGTGTGGGGTTTGCATGTATGGCAGTGTGAGGGGGGGTGTAGGTGCATGTGTACTTGGGGTGTGGGTGTGGGACTGACCTTATGAACACACATACACACAGACACTCTTCCCCTGCCTGCACATTGCCCCTGCCTACACACACACATACACATGTACTGGTGTGGCCCATGCTCCCCCATCCAGCGATGCAGCCAGGAGCCAGATGGTGCCAGAGCAGGGTCGAGGCAGTGCAATGGCTGGCAGTGGGAGCAGCGCTGCTCAGTTCTACTGAGGGCTCACCCTGGGTGCCTGTCAGCTTTGACAGGCAGCCAAGAGCAAATAAATATTCATTTACTAATTTTTTTAGGGGCCTGGCAGGCTGGATCCAGTCCTTGGGCCATATTTTTCCCACCCCTGAATTAATTTGAAGCAATAAACTCTAGTGCTACTTCCAGGCGCAGCATCTACACGTGCACTCAGGACAGCAGCAATTTGGACCAGGGTAGAGCAGTTTATGCCAGTTCTGCTCCTGTCCTGCTTAGCCCTGGAAGGCTCCAGGAAGTGGCAATGGGGGGACAGAGGGGATGACTAGGGCATGAATGTACAGAAGTGTTCACTTGCTTATGAGGAAAGAGTAATTCCCTCCACTGTAAGACTTACTAAAGAAATTTCCATGACTTGTTATGGAAGACATCAGACTGGGTGAGGTTCAGAAGTATTTTTAGAACTTAAATCTACAAATATGGGTTTCGCTGTTGAGAGATCTTACCTTCCGTATAGGAAATCTCCAGAGAATATGGGCCAAATCCTAGGTAATTCCCTCAGGAAAAATTTGAGATTCAGTGAGGACAATATTAATAAATCTAGGAATTTAAAAATGAGAAATCTTCATTAAATCTGGTTGCTGACATTTATTAAACTAATCTGTAGATGATAGAAATTGACATAAGTCTTTTTATTTCAAGACAACTACAGGCTAGATTCCAGCTGAGAATCTGGTCTTAGTCCTCAAAGAAAATAATTCTTTCAAACAACAACTTACTTACAAGCAGCTGTAAATAAAAGGGTCTATTTCTTAGGAACCGATAATCTTTTCTAATTTAAACCTCCCAATGAGTTCAGTAGTAGTTGTCTGTGTGTGAGAACCACAAAATCAGGGCTTTAATTTTCAAATAACATATTTGGTAAATTATATTGCTGAATCCCACAGTGCTTATTCTCCATCATGGTGTTTATAGACTATCTGGTGTAGTGTAGATAGAGCACTGTAAATAGGTCAGGTTTATTGTTTATTTTAACAAATGGATAGGGTTGCATTAGCATTGGGGAAAATGTATAAATATTGATTTGAAAACCTGGAGCACACAATAAAAGAGCAACCCTTTGTAACCCTTTTAGAGAAACCCAGCCATAAATAAAGTTCATCTCCATTTTTTCAACAAAACAATTAATACATAATTCATCCAGAAAATATTATCATTGCTATCTTTTCTGATAGTAACTAGAGCAACCTAACAACGCAAACATGACAACATGTAGATTATATTTGCAAACCAAGAAAGGGGGGGCAGGGGGAAATAATACATACTGCAGCAATGTTTTATATGTGGTTCAATCTATAAGGGCAACTTTTAGTAGTTCCACATGAGCTGAGTGCTAAAGGATGCAGCTGACAAATGTTTGTATTATTCTAAGCATGGTGAAAACAAAATCAATAAATGCATTTTTGGAGCTAGGGAAATAGCTATGTATCGTCTTAGGTCATGTCTTGTTCATTTACTTTATTTCTTCCTGTACACAGAAAGCTCTGTCCAAGAATATTAATGGTATACAGCTGTATATAATTAAACTTTTTTTTTATTAAGTAAACTTTGTTTAAGTTGGATACTAAATGGTGGACTGGAGCACATTTATTTTAGTAAAAAAACCAGCCCATCTAAAAGTTTTGGAGATTTGTTTTGTTTCATATGGGTACCAGGCTTTAGCTATATCTTCTGCTCTGGCAATTCAGTTTTAAAATCTCATGAGTAGGGGCTTCACTGCAAGGTTTCCAGTCCTGCTAGGTTTTAGTTGGATTCAAAGTAAGGAGAAACGGCTAAAGCATAACTCCACATTATGTGTAGGGTGGACATATCAAGAAAAAAAAGAGCACAAGAAGCCCACAACCACAACCACAACTTCCTGGACAGCATCCTGCAAGCCTATGATGCCTGACTGTACATCAGAGACCTAAAAGACAGTGGTTTGTGACCTGAAAGGCAGGATCCAGACTTAGCATGTGTTCAAGCCACCAGCTGGCTAGTGCATATGGATGGCAGCATGTGCTAAATGGGAGACAGGAAGCCAAGTCAAGTTCTGTCTAGGGCCAAAAGATTAACATAGGACATTAAAGATTTAGCTGTGTAATGTAGGAACAGTAGCACTACATGCCTGTTTAATAAAGATTTTTTATAATAAATCTGGGGTGGTAAAAATTATTTTGGCCTCTACAACCATGTATACAATGATACAGTTTTTACCCTGAAGGCTTAATAAACTTGAAAGAAAAGAGCAGGAAATGTAATGTCCAAAAAAATTAGTTGGTATTAGCTGATAATGCCCTATTGAGATCCATACGGCAATTCACCTCAAAGGTATCGTTTCAGACTGCAGACTCCCCAATGTCACTGCTAGTGCTCCTCCTTCCAAATTTTTCACAGTCAAGGAGTGCGTCCACACATGAAAGCATGTGCACTTGCAGCAGCTCAAATAGAAGCAATGCCAATTTGAGCCAGGGCTTTTTGCTTCAGCACACATGTTCAAACATGCACTTTGTTGTGAAGCAAATTGTGCCACTTGGGGCAAAATAACCCTGCCTGGCTCCTCCTGGATATTCAGCCAGGGGAGCTAAAGCCTGTCCTGGGCCCAGCAGTATAAAAAGCTGCCCTGGCAAGTAGCTCAGGGCTACTAGCTCTCAGGAGCTTCTGCGGCCCAGCCAGTTGGTACCTGGGGACACTACTGCTTGTGCCAGCTGGACAGCTGAAGCAGCTGTGAGAGTTCCCTGCACCCTCTACCCACTGCAGCAGTCTGGCAGTGGGGGATGCTGCCAGGCTGTGACCTTTTGTGCACCTGCCAGATTCAGATGGGGACTACAGAGCCAGCTGCCAGTGGACTGTGGTTGTAGGGTTGGCCTCTGTGCAGCACTACTGCCATTTGTGCCCCCTGCCCAGCCATCTGGGCAGCTATCACCTGGAAAATGTTCCGGGTGTGGTGGCCTGCTTTGAACTGTCAAAGCATATACTCCTGGCCTGATTTGTCCAGGAGGTCAGCCACAGCCAGATGGGTCCAATGTGCCAGCTCTGACCCAGCTCTCCCAACAGCTTCCCCATCCAGCCTCACCCCCCCAGCTTGCACCCCCAGGCCCCCATGGCTACCCCCACAACCCAGAAAACAGAAAAAAAGGGAGAAAAAAAGCCTCTGCTTACCTTAGAAGCCGGGGGGGGGGGCTCCAGGACTTCCTGGCAGAGCCCCCCCCCCCAGGGCAGCACAGGGCAGTGGGGGGGCAGCAGGGCTGGGGCCGCTTGGGCTGTCACCCTGCCCCCCACTGTGTGGGCAGGGCTCCAGTCAGCCAGACACAGCCAGACTGCAGGTAAGTGCAGGGGGGGGTTGGTTTTTAAAACTATGGGGGGGCAGGGATCACGGGGACTTGGGGGGGATGAGGCTGGCCAGGGAAGGGGTTGGGGGCCTTGGGGGGCTAGTGGGGGGAGGGACCAGACCTGGCAGGGTTAGAGGCCTCAGAGGGGCTGATGGGGGGAGGGTCCAGCTATGGCAGTGCTCTGGGGCCTCAGGGAGGCTGGTGGGGGTTGGGGGCCTGGGGGGTGGGCTGGGCTGGGCTGTTGGTCCCCCATGGTCCCTCCCCCCTTCTCCAGCCCCCCTGAGCCCTTACTCACAAGCACTGGAGCCCAGGTGCTGAAATATGCAGCCTGCCCAGCTACGTGTTTCTGCACCAGGGCAAGGGGCAACTATAGAGACGCTCTGGCAGCCAAAGCATCTCCATGGAGGACCAAGCCTCCAATTGCCTCAGGGCATGGTCAGGAACCATGCCCTGTCCCACTTTCTTAAACATCGATATTTTTAGACCCCTGGATATCCAGGGGTCTAATTTTCTCCCTGTGTTGCAAGTTTGCAGTGCAAGGGACATTTTTTTATTCCTGCATGTGCCTGTTTCCCTGCCTCAAAGGGGTTTGAAGCAGGGCAAGAAGGCCGTAAATTTATGTTTCTGGAGGTAAATGTTCTGATTCCAATATAATTGCATTGGTATAAGGTAGGGCTCTAGACATGAGTCTAGTATGTCTAATCCTTAATCCAAACATTGTCTTGAGAGGACACTGGGAATTGAAAAGATTTATGAAAGATTACATACATGGAGGAAAGCACCTCAGTAGGACAACGGAAGAAGGTAGCAGACTGGGCGTGTCTACACAAGACGCTCAATGCACAGAAGACTAATTATAATGTTCATTACTGCAGCTGGCAAAAACCATGTTAATGCACTAAAGCACCATAGATTTAGTCTAATGCACATTAGCGTCACCTAAAAAGTGTTCATCTGCAGTAATGTGCAGGTAATAACAGGTATAAAACTTAATGCACCATAATTATAAACATGTAGACATGCCCAGAAAGACTGAATCTTACACATATTTCACTGTCTGAGATCAAGGATCAGAGGACCACTTTGAAGATAGTTACTCTAGCTAAACTGACCCACATCTAGTGGTTGTTTTTCCCACCAGAATAGCTTTTCTGTAAGTCTTAGAACAATTATACCCAAATTGTTCTGCAAGTCTTCATTGTGTATTGTCTTTCTAGTACGTTTGGATTCCATGTTTAGCTTTTACCAGAAAAATAAAATACATGATCTATGTTGATTTGTTTCTATAAGAAGGACATTAAATTATAAACTGAGCCTAGGAATAATAGGATTAGAGTTATCAAAAGTATACTTAAAATGAACATCACAAAGCATTTTCTGGTTCTATGGCATGTCAGTTATGGAAGTGTCTCCCTGATGATCTAATTGAATCATTTCAATTTTTTAAAACTGAATTGGAAAGAACATAGGAAGATTATACCATAGGGAATAATTTTGCAGTAGCCGAAAGATGGACTAAATGACATTATAGGTGCAAACAAGCATTTGGAAGATGCAGCTCAGGTTAGGGAACTGGCTAACCATGTGCAAGAATTTGTACGGGCAGCCAGAGGCAGTCTGGGAGGGAGGGTGGCTGTAGGATTGGCAGGGGGACTAGTGGGTCTACAGGGAGGGTTAGTGGGCCTGGGGGGTGTTCTGGCTGGGGGGGATAGAAATAGCCTGTCAAGGTTGTGGGGATAGCTATGGAGAATGACTAGGATTTCCTAGCCCTGTGGCTGTGCTGGGGACCCATGCAAACATTCACAAGGCGGGTTAACCCGCGTTAGGTCAAGTTAAACCATGCTTATATAAAGTTAGTTCTCATCTGATGAGAAATAACTTTAGATTAGGCACACCATTATTATAATTACCTGTGCTTTGTGAATGTTTGCAAACCCAGACATTTAGATCACTTTAAGGTCAGTTAGGGAGATCTAAATGTAACACTTGCACACAGCATACGGTCATGTCCAGACAAGCGTGGCCATATGTGACACTGCAGACCCATCTGTGACACAACACACTGCACATTCAGGCATTCCCTTCACCGCTACCCTGCAGTGCAAAGGGGTTTTTTGACCCTGGGAGATCCCAGGGTCAAAAAAACCCACTATCAAAAAAACCCACATGGAGAAAAACCCATGTGGAAAAAAAGTGAGGTGATGCACATGGCAGAGCCTAGCCAGAGCCACATTCCAGCTGCTGGCCAGGCTCCCAGCTGTAGGTGTGCTGTGGCTGCAGCTTCCCCGGCCCCCAGGATCCCAGGTAAGGCTGTGCTGGCCCCAGCCTCTGTTACCCCACCCAGGGTAACCTGTCATGGGCCAGAGTGTGTGTGATACAAGCATTCGCCCAGGACATGTAGCAGTGGCACGTGTCAAATGTCTGCGCTCGCCTGGGCACAGCATATATGTCCTCCCCTGTAATTTCTTTTCTGTTTAATGGGGAATTCCTTAATCAGTCTGCCCAAAGGTAAAACTTTCATGAGAGTTTGCAGAATAAAGTCCTAGATTTAGCTTAGTGCTTCCACAGAAAACTCAGAAACATTAGGAGAAAATGTCAAATATACAGGCTGAGGCTACTACCAGTCACAACTCAGTGCCACTGTATGTTGTAAAGGTGGAGTATTGTGCACCCATTATGCCACTGCTGTACATGGAGGAAGAAGTTGAATCAGAGTTGTTATATAATTTCCCTGAAGATATTTCAGAAAAAAAAATTGTTTAACCCATCATGTCTGTGCTAGGGGAACAAAATACACTGGTAACATACAATTATACTGTGGGCCAGTTAAATGACATAATGTCACCAATTCCTTCTGTACTTCAATAGTTTTCACAAGCAGAGGTCATGGGCTTATTTTTTTCCCCCTGTTGTTTTTTATGATTCAGTAAGTAACAAAACTATTGTGTCTGCAATGTATATATGTATAAGATACCTATACTTAAAAATATAAAGCTATACAATCAAAAGCAAGGCCACTTAAACACATGGTTAATACTTTTTACAAAAGAGATGGTTTCTTGGCTTGGGACATAAGTGGCAAATAGCACAAGTATCATTCAACTTGTGAATTCCTTATTTAACACACTATTTCTCACTTATTATTCATATAATATCTTCTTCAATATTATATTGTATTTTGACTATTTTAAGCTTTTTATACTTATCTACGCAGTGTGTTCCTTTATAATTTAAAACTTCAGCCAGGCACCTTAATTCTTTTATTTTCAAGTATCATCATCATAACTTAGGATAACACTTCCTCAAGTGATTTTTCTCCTCCAGTAGCCCATGCATGTAAATGAAGTGTGTCAAAGCAGTTTTCCACAGTATAAATTTCAGTTGTTTTAAGCTTCTCAAAAGACAGACATAGGGGTTTTGCTTTTACTAATGCATCTAGGTAATGAAAATAGAGATATGTCTATAAAGAGCTTTTATGTGCCATACAAAACATAAACTAGAGAATGGATTTCTATTTCCTTCATCTATGGGGATAAACACGTAGGAAGAAGAGGGAAGAGGGTAAAGTGAGTGTGCATCAATTTAGAAAATAAAATGACTATATTGCATGCATTAAAGTTTTTTAAAAATTACGAAGGACTAGAGACAGAGACTGGAATAAAAGGAGGTCATTGCTAATGTAGGTGAATCTAAGTCAAATATGTGGTGACAATCCTGCTCCTGTTGAAGTCAATGGGATCTTTACTGTTAGATCACTTATTGAATCACTGTGCAGCTGAAATAAGAGATACATGGAAATGAGACAAGCGAGTGAATAAAATAGGCAGCCAAGTTGGAAACTTAACATCTATGACTAAAATTTCACAAGGAACTGTAATGATGTTAGAATAGCATGCATAGTAGGAGACTGTTTTCCTTCCCATATTGAAACTTCTGATGTAGTGAGGAAATATTTTAATCAGAATAATCAGAAATCAGCATACAGAATTACAGCCTGTATGCTGTACCTAGTTTCAATGTCTCAATGTGCCCTTTTGACAGTTTCTTAAATCATGAACAGTCCTTGCATATTGGAGACAATATTATATCAACCCTTACTGGGTCCTTTGAAACATCAGTTAAAACAACATATTATTATAGATGTGTAGCTTACACTTGTAAACTTTCCAATATGAAAAGTATTACTTTGAAAGTTCCTACAAATAATATTTTAAACATATAAATAGCAGAGAACCATCCCCAGATGTCTTGTTTCATAATGTGAATATGGAATAATCTGTCTCTTCTCTGCTTGGGTCATGAATTTTGAATAATTTAACAATAGGTCATCTGAGCTCTGTTGTGTCATCAACTAATTACTAAATTTATGTTCATCAATAGTAAAGCCATGGTAGTATTTTAAATTCCATTTATTGTGCTTCAGCTTAATGCTTACTGTTACTCTTCCTCTACATTTTTTCCCGTCATGAAAATTAACCCACAATATATCTTTCTGGAAAGAAAATAAACAGCTCCCTTGCCAAGCCTTTCATTACACTGCTTCTTTCCATCATGAATTGTGATCTAACAGTAGCCTAGTAAAAAGCCAGGCCCTTTGAAGTGTTGTGCTAATTTGATTAATACGTAGTTACATCCTGTTATGATGCACTTTGCCTTATGCATTTTAAATGGAAAATACAGAGTGGATTACATTTGTGTTAAAAACACAGCATACTAAATGAACAGCACTGAAAGCAGTCTATAATAACAAGCACTGCAACCACTTTAAACATGCAAAAGGTTATTGTTTGCAGGTTAATGATAATTGTACCAAAATACATGTTTTTATAGTAATTAAGAAGCCAATATAAATACTAGTGATATTCATACAGCTGCAATTGGAAATGTTACTGTAAGAGGGATTAAATATAAGATAAATGTTACGCCTAATTTTTTTTTAAAAGGTGTCTTCAAAAATTCCTTAAATTAATTTTGTTTTGTTTTAACCAGACATTTTCCCAGAAGGAACTTAGCATGTTTTGTCTTTTAGAAGAGAAAACATAGGTGAATTGTTCATTGATGCCAGAAATGATAAAGTAAATGTTTTACAATAGACTGTACTGCCTGAGACACACCTAATCTTGCCATTTAGATTATATAAAATAATATACCTTATATGCTGCTTCCAATTGATTTTTTTTCTGCTTTACATTATAATATCTTAAAATAACAGCATTAAAGACCATCTGGCATAATTTCACTTCTGGCATGAGAGGGCATAATTCTACTGAATCATTAGAGTTCTGTTCTTTTACATTTGGAATTTCTTTGTCCCCCTGAACTTTATTATAATATGGCTTTTTATAGTAATAGTCCAGGATACCAATACTGACTGGAGAGTAAGAAATAACTCTTTACAACACATTCACATTTCATTTTTATTGGATGCAAAAAGATGTACAAATATTAAAAATTACATTTATATATTTTAAATGGTTCTATCTTTTTAACCCACTTAACTTTTCACAGTGACTTACTAACACACTGATCCAATGACTATTAAACCAATACATTCTTTCCCATGTACTATGATGAGCACCAGACTGGAACATAACTTTCTTCAAGTACTTGCATTCAGACTTTAAAGATATTTTATCAGTACTCCAGGCAGCGGAGTATCAGTACTGAACCTAAAATCTGAAAATACAATAACCTCTTCAGCTATTACTAATGTTCTGCTCTCAGACATGGTTCAAAGTTGTGGTCTGCAGAACAAAGTACTGCTCCAGTCCAGGAAGCCATTATTATATGAGCTGATCATAAATCGATTGCAAACCTTGCATTTATATCTCTCATCTGTTGTCCCCTATGAAGTGTAGTTGTTGCATTTCTCTATCAATTTTTAGCCAAAAAGGGGGACCATGAATGCCACACAATTGCACTAAATACAAGAGATGCAAGGATAATGCATGAAAGAGTAAAACTATTGATTTATCATAGGACTATTTCTGCTCTTTGCATGAATGCATAGCATCACACAATTTAGAATGGAAAAGGGACATTATGTTATTTATTTCCTTGCTAATGCAAAATAATTTTCCACTATGTAATATTTTGTCCCATCTACTTTTAAACGGCACAAACATCAATCACTTCCTTGGGTAGGATGTTCTACAGTCTTATACACGACGCTTTATTTTTTCCGGGACATTCAGTCTAAACCTGACCTCTTTCATGGCACTACTCTTAACTATACATCTGCATACTACACTAAATAGTTCCTTCCTTCTCATTGTTTGGATCTTTCAGTGTTTGTAGACCATTAACATATTCCTTTTCTTTATTTCTTTCCTAAATTATAATATACTTAGTTAGCTGTCTTAAGCTTTCCTCAAAAGTCATCTGCATGGCCACGTTTGTTACCCTTTTTCTGATTTTCTTCCATATCAATGTCTCCTAGTAATATGGGACCTATGTGTATAAAAGCTGTTATATAATGGAAATGGGAATTCTTCTCAAAGGTTCTCTTGATTCAGAACTGACTGCAGTCTAAGCCAACAATGGAAAGATTCTCACTTATTGCAATGGTTTTTACATCAGGAATATTGGACCAAGAACACACTATTTGGCTGAGTTTTCACTTCAAGCATATAGGGGCTGATGCAAAGTGCTTGGGAAACCAATGAGGAGTCTCTCTACACCAGCTGGTTTTGGATCAAATTTATAATGAGATGAATTACTTTTTTCCATTACATAAAGCACAACATGACTGGCCCTTTCTTGCAGGGATGGATACAATTTCATATAGTCAAAATTCTGAATTCTGAGTATGTTTGGCTCCCATTTTAAATGCCATTAAAGCTTGGTCTCTTACTTACCATGCACTGCTGTATTGTGTTGAAAACTCATGGAAGATATGAGCTACCTAAAATATCTGTGTTTGTGATGACTTTCCCCCAGGGTATTTTCCAAGATGGTTTCCCTTAATTGTTCTAATTTTTCTGGATGTCGATCACTTACCTTTCATAATTAGTATATGCAACCCTTCAAATTGAATATAATTTGAAAGATTTGAACAAGCTCTTTATATTTGTTGAATTTTCCATCTGTAAGTTGTTAGCTACTCCTCTCAAAAACAGTCAATTGTTAGCACACACATTTGCATATGCATGGTTATGTACCTTTTTATTATAATGATGCACTTTATTCTACCTAACCATACACACAGACATCCTAGTTATTTATCTCATCATCTGCTAAATGTTAATAACATTTATGGAAAATAATCAGTATTTGTCCTAGTGTTGGTTCTTAACAAATAATTCTAAAGAATAATACTTAACAGAGAATTCTGTTCAGTAGTTAGAATAAATGGCACACATATAACAGATTAAATACACTATACATCATCTTTAGCATAAACCATTGACTAAGGCACTTTAGAATTTAGCTGTAGAAAGATGACATTTTAGCAGATCTCCAATTTTAAGTGGTTATGAAATTATTTGAGGTGAAAGTGGCAACAGATATGTCATAGATATGACCCAGATGTAGAGGGTTCGGAAACCATGGATCTACGGTATTGTAGGTCCAGAAACCAAGCCATGCCAAATCAAGATCACAGTGCTGGACCAAGTCTGTTGGATTGTGCCAAGAGTTCAAATGAGTCAGTGGTCAAGGCTGGAGCTGAGGAATCAGGAGTGGGGTACAGGGGTTCAGGGCAGAAGCAAAATAGGAACAAAGCGCAAGCATGGTAGCAAGGTCCAAATCAGGAGGATATGAACACTTTTGCCAGGACAAGGCCCAAGGGAAAGTGGGAGTTTTTATAGCCCTCCCATGTCCCCTGGGTCACACAAGAGGGCCCAGGCTAGGCTGGGTCCAGTGCCCAGTCTACCGTTTCGTGGTGTTGCAACCCAGGCCTCCACCCACAACTTCAGAAGATTCACATGTGAGCCCAGGGGACCTGATACTACCTCATCTCCTGTGGCAACCCCTGGATGCCTCAGGGTCTGGTTTGTCTGGGTAGGCATGGTAGAAGGCTCGGAATCAGAAAAGCACTCCTTTTAACATAGGACTAGAATCAGAAACCATCCAACTAATAATCCCCAAATTGTCATGGTAGTCATGACATCATGAACTAAAGGAAAAATGTTATCTGTTTGATCACTGACATCACCCAGGGCAAGAAGCCGCATTGGTTACGAAGGCAAATTTGGGAAAACTCACTCTAATAATGTCAGGTGCATTACTGCACTCACTCTAATAATGTGAAAACTCACTCTAATAATGTGAGCCTACCATTAACATGGATGTTAATGCTATACTGTAGGCATGTCGTAACATGCATTTAATGCAGCACCTGTTTACTTGCAAGTAAATTACTCATGAGTAAACAATATTGGTCAGGCATATACACGTGCAGGGAAACAGAAGCAGATTTGCTGCAAATCTGCTATTGCTTCCCAGGGCCCTGCAGTGGGTCCCTGCTGCCACCACGGGGAGTTGTAGGCTCCATATACAGCAGCCAGCAGCCAGCAGACATCTTCAAAAGGCAGTCCTGCTTGTTGTCCTCTGGCCAGCCACTTCCCTGGTCATGAGCAGCATGCACAGCGCAGGGGCAGCATGTGGCAGTGCTCTCCTGCCACCTGTGCCTCTCTGTACTATGGCTGCTCTAGCCCTTGCCCCTGGCAGTGATGACCAATGCCCCAGGCTCCTGCTGGCTGCCATACTGGCCCTGCTGACCCAAATAATTGACTACTGTCTGGCCCACAACCATCTGGGCCTTCCCTGTTCCTACACTCACAGCAGGAGTGTATTATGTGCCATCCCAGGGCTGCTGCCATGCATCTGCTGACTTGATCATGTCCGCCTGGCCAGACCCCAGCAGGGACACTAACAACAGGCGCCAGGATGCTACAGCTAGAGCCACTGTCACCCTTATGAGCCTCCAGCCCCAGCCAGGACTAGTGGCTGCACATTGTCCAGCACACCTTGGATGGTAAGCAGTGGTGGAGGCCTTCCGCATGACCCAGGCCACTTTCTGGGATCAGCTCCGACCACATCTGGAGTGGCAGGACACTGGCGTGTAGCCGCCCCTCCCCATGAACCCACACCTGGCCCTCGCCCTAACTGGCCATGCCTGCTAGTCCACAGTACATTAGCCATTTGTTTGATGTGGGCAAGGATATTGCCAGGGAAGCCATCCTGGAGGTGTGCACCACCCTCCAGGATGTACTGGTAGACACCATGCTCCATGTGTATGACCCCATGGTGGTGGTAGGGTACTGTGCCCTTGGATGCCCCCAGTGCATCAGGGATCTGGACAGGACCCACATCCCTGTCACTTGTCCGCCCCATGGAGACCATCCCTATTACATCCACGGGGCTTTCACTCCATCATGCTGCAGGATATCATCAACCACCATGGGGCTTTCACGCATGTAAGTGCTGGCTAGGTGGGCTTTCACACTGGGGGTGCCAGACTGCAGCTGACCACCCACCTCTCCTCATCAGGGACCCCAACTACCCACTCCTGATGTGGCTTATGCATCCCTACACTGGCCACCTGGACTCCCACCAGGACCATTTCAACCACTGCCTGGGCCAGACCCATGGCCTAGTGGAGTGCACCTTCAGCTACATCAAGGACCACTGGCACCCTCATTGCCTGCCTCAAATTTGCCAAGGACAACATCCCCCAGGTCATCATTGCAGCCTATGTGCTGCATGACATCTGTGAGGCCTGAGGGGGAGCTCTTCTGTGAGGCCTAGGCAGAGGAGGCACAGTGTAAGGAGGGTCTTGTGCCCAACAGCAGGGGCCAGGTTACCAGCTGCAGAAGGGCACTGACCAACCACCTCCTCCAACACTCCCTGCTGTAGCCTGCCTGCACCGCTTCCCACAGACCCCCCAACACCCTGCCCACCCCCAGCACCAGCACCACACTCACTGCCAACACATCCCAGAAGAAAAGTTTTTATTCCCCTCACATCAAACAGACCTCCTGCCCCTCCCTACCTCCCCAAAAAGCAGAGCCGCCTCCAAACAAATAGATCCCCTCCACTACCCACCATCAGTAAAACACCTTCTTCCCCATGAAAATTATGTACAATATCCTTTGTGTGCCATCCCGGGGAGGGGGGAGGTGGAGGAATGCATAAGGTGGGGACACCCGGGGGGCAGAGCTCAGGGACAGAAGGCCAGCATCCCAGCCTCTGACTGCTCCCCCATGAGTTTGCACACCACAGTGAGTGTGGTGAGTGAGGGGCTCACCATAGGCAAAGGCAGCTGGTGCTTCCCTGGCATGGGCAGCTCCTCCTCCAGCAGCCAGTGTCCAGGGCCAGCGGGGCTGGTGTGCAGTCCTTGCCCTCCTGCAGGCAGCCCCAGCTCCGTACCCACATGGAGTTGGGGTGAGGGCAGGGTTGGGGCCAGGCAGGGGGCGCTGGGTAGCACTGGACCCAGGGCAGGGGCCAGGCCAGGGACCTGCTTCTGGGCAGTGGATGGATGCCAGAGGGCAGATGAGGCCAGGGTCAGGGGCCAGGCAGCAGGTGGCATGAAGGTAACCACCACCACTACAATGGTGCCCAGCACCCAGAGGTCATCATCCATGGCCTGCACTGCCTGGGGCAGGATGGCATTCTGCTTCTGAACTACCTCCACCTGCTCACGCTCCAGGGCCAGAAGCTGCACCCAGAACTCCCTGTTCACCTGGTCCTGAACTTCCTCACTCCAGTCCCATGCCTCCTTGTGGGTGACATCCTCTGCCTGCCACCTGTTCTGGTGTGCCACATTCTCTACTCACCAAGCCTGAGCATCTGCCAGCCATTCCTCTGACACCGTGACCAGGTGGTCCAGGAGGAGGATCCTATCCAGGGTCCCCCTCTGGAAGAGCCAGTGCATCTGCAGGGCCCCAGCTGTAGGTGGCGGTGACCCTGAGGCCACACCCGACCTGCAACAGATGGCATTTCCTCCACATGCAGAAAGAAAGTAAGAGCCATGAGACAAAAGCTGTTTGTGAAATATTACAGCATTTCTGAGATAAGATGCTCTGCACCAGGGGCTGTGTGCTGCCTGGCCTCAGATTGGGGGTCAGGCATGCAAAGGTAGCCAGGGACCAGGCAGGACTGGGCCATTAGCTGAGTGCCCCATCCCTGCTTGTTCTTCAGGGGTTGGGGGATGCTGGGTTCTGGCCGCAGGCAGTCTGTCTCCCATGCTGGGCAGAACAGGACAGGCTCCTGGAAGCACTTGCTGCCATGGCTCCAAATCCTGCTTCCCAACCCCATCCACCTCCTATAGGTCAATCACTATGCTGCACCGCCACCCAGTCCATAGCGCCCAGACTTAGGGTACACTGGGCTCCCAGATGGCTGGGATGAGCAACTGCCCACACTGCTGCCTTCCCTGCAGGAGTATTCTCCAGGGAAGTGCCCTGGAGCCAGCTCCCTCCCCCCCACACCACTGCTGCATCCCAAGCATGCCCCTGCTGCATGTGCTCCATGTGGTGTGCAAGGAGCTTTTTGCACAAACTGAGGCATGCCCAACCCCCTACAAAGGTCCCTTCCAGCCCTAATGTCTATGAAATCTATGAAATCCTGCTGCTGATGATAGCCATGGTGCCCTGGGCACACCTGAGCACCTGGTAATCCAGAGCTATGACAGAGTGGGGAAGAAGCCCAGGCTGCCCCAAAACTTCTGCCACTGCCTGGAGAGCTACCTGTGTCTGTGCTACACGTTCCTTCCCCCTGCTGCCAAGGAGAACATCACCGTCAGCATCAATACATTCCTCAACTTGTGAGAGACTATGTCCACCTAGCTGCGGGTCACAGACTACTCAGTAAAGTCTGGCACTGTCTCCCATCTCCCTTCATGCTGCGGAGGGGGAACCCAGGGTCAGAAGAGTGCAAATGGACTAGGTGGGGAGGGGGGCTAGGGGTAGGGGTGGAGATGGCGCTCCCCCCGAGTGCGGGCCTTTCCACATGGCTGGTGCTGGAGTGGCTGAAGGCTCCAAGCCATGTCTTTTATGCACTGCCCCACCCCCAGGGAGGAGCTGGCACTGCTGTTGGCCAGTGGTGTCATGGCCAGCTGTGCCTTGTGGTGGGAGCTGGGTCTGCAAAGCTGGTGTGGCAGGGGCTGGCCCAGGCTCCCTGAGCTGCTGGTGGGGGGTGCAGCCAGGGAGCTCAGTGGAATGAGCTGCTGGATGCCCAAGGGGCCCTCCCCCAGTGACACGTCATCATGCATGCCAAACCAGGGCAGGGGCTTGGGCAGTCCACCTGTACTGCTGTAGACAGCACAGCTGCAGCCTGGGTCCCAGGGTGTGAGGATGTCTGTCAATTGCCACATACAGGGTTGATGTATAGGGGGTTGCATATGCAACCCCTGAGAGCGTCAGTTCATCCCCTGCCAGGCTGTGCAGGCAGGGGGGCAGGCAGAAGCACCAGTGCCTACCCTGTGAGTGCCCACTGGGAAGCGGGACCACCAGCAAAAGTGGTTGTGCTGCTTCTGGAAGTGATTGCAGGATTTCCAGAAGAGGCACAGCCATTTTTACAGTGAGTTAGATTGGCTGCAGGGATCCCCACCCCAGTCAGCAGGATTGGCCACCGGAGGACTCCTCCTCCAGCTGCTGACTGGTGTGGGGGGGGCATGTATCCCCCAGGCTCAAGAGGCACCAGACACCCATGGCTACATAAAGGCATGGACTTATGGGCACTCCCCAACCAATGTTTGTGGTCGGTGATGGTGAACCACTGTGCCTGCAAAGCCTTGACTTTTATGTGGCACTGACACACTGACTGGTTGTGCCTGTGCTCCCACATCCAGACTGATAGTGCCTCATAGACATGGACGTTGGAGCACCCGCCCCCCTCAAACTGCTCCTGCACCTCTGACTTGCCCGACAGTGCCACAAGGTCATCAGTCTCCTCCACAGATCAGTCGGGGCCCCCATGGTGGGCACAGGTGTAGGCATGGCCATGGAGAAGGAGGAAACCATTGTGGGACCTGTGCAGCTATTCCTCGGCTGCCAGGCCTGGACAGCTGCCTGCAGTACCCAGTGCAGGGGCCTGACACGGTACTGGCAGCTGTATGGCAAAGGAAATGCCCCATAGCACCTGAAGGCTCAGGGCAGGCTGCTGAGGGTGGGCTGCAGGCAGGAGAACCTGGGTCTGGCATCCAGAAGCTGCCTGCAGTTGCGTCTGGGTGCTGGCAGGCCTGGCTAAAACCTGCCATAGCCTGGAGCAGCTTGGAAGCCCGAATAGCACAGGCCTGGCAGACACGCAGCAGTGTTGTGCCAGGCAGCAGCACTGACATGCAGGCAGGCTAAGGCAGCTGGCCTGCAGCCTGCCCAGGGAGGCACAGTGACCTGCAGTACCCTCAGGCTCCCTGCTGGTGTGCCTCAGCGCTCAGAATATCTGAAGGCTTTTATAGGACTGAGGCAGCCCAGCCCTGGGGTAGGAGAGGTTCCCAGCTTGGAGCCCTGCAGCTAGCCTCAGGCCCCTAGTGGCAGGGCTGACCTGGAAGCAAACTTGTTCCTGGGTCACGTCTACATATGCAAAACCACATAGTAACTAATCTCACATAAATTTGCTACCTGCATTTGCTCGGGATTAAATGTTTTTACTGTGCAGTAAGCATGCACACATGTAGATGCACATGCTTACTGTACAGCAAACTATGCCAGTTGTTGTCAGCTGGGGGTAAACATACTCCTAGGGGTACTTAAAAAGGTCATAAGAGGTACACAGAAAGAATGAGAAAAAATTAGAGACACACTGATACATCGGTCGCATACCAGATTGGCATTGATATAAGGAAAATTGACTATCAGCAACTGGCTTTTTTGGTTGATGTGGCTGATAATGTGACCAATAAATGCCGCATGCATGCAGCCTCAGTGCAGCATGCAGGCAGCCAGGAGCACAGCCCAGCAGCATAGAGAGAAGCCAGGTCTGGCTCATAAATCTGTTGCGAGGGAAGGATCATGGGGACAGATTGAGACCCCAACGGTAGGGGAGGGAGTGGGGCTGGGGCTGGGGCTGGGGCTGCGGGAGGGGCAGGGGTAGGGGCTGCCCAGCCGGGGCGGAGCACAGGACTGAGCTGCATGCCATTGCGAGTGTGATGGATGAGGGGCTCACATAATTACATAATTGATAACATCGTATGGTTAAGGGCCTGCAGGCCAGGCCCTACGAGAAGAGATTAGAGAAACTGGACCTTTTCAGCCTCCGCAAGAGAAGGTTGAGAGGCGACCTGGTGGCTGCCTATAAGTTCGTCAGGGGGGCACAGAAGGGAATTGGTGAGTATTTATTCACCAAGGCGCCCCCGGGGGTTACAAGAAATAATGGCCTCAAGCTAGAGGAGAGCAGATTTAGATTGGATATTAGGAGGAACTTCTTCACAGTTCGAGTGGCCAAGGTCTGGAACGGGCTCCCAAGGGAGGTGGTGCTCTCCCCTACCCTGGGGGTATTCAAGAGAAGGTTGGATGTGTATCTAGCTGGGGTAATGTAGGCCCAGCACTCTTTCCTGCTTATGCAGGGGGTCGGACTCGATGATCTATTGAGGTCCCTTCCGACCCTAGCATCTATGAATCTATGAATCTATGAACATTAAAAACAAGAAAAAAATATAAAGGAGTTCATGAGCTGAAACTCTGAGACAGAAGAGGTACACTTGTTAAAAAAGGTTGAAAACCCCTGAACTATGTGACTACATAGTTAAGCATCTCATTTAGACACAACCTGTGTACTGGAAGGTAGAGGCTGAAACTAATTACCTTCCACTTAAATTAAAAACCAAACTTGGATACAGTATTTTCCAAATCACAGAATCATAGAAAATTAGAGTTAGAAGGTATCTCAGGAGGTCATGTAGTCCAACCCCCTGTTCAAACAGGACCATCCCCAACTTTATCATCCTACCCAAGGCTTTTTTCTACCTAAGTCTTAAAAAAACCTTTAAGGATAGAAATGTCAAAACATCTCTAGCCTGTTCCAGTGCTTTACTACCTTCCTGGTACGAATTTTTTTCTGAATACAGGCAGTCTTCAAACTTATGACACAATTGGTTCCTGAAAACCACATCTTAAGTCGAAACGTAAGTCAGAACCAATTTTCCCACAGGAAACAATGTTATAAATGGGGGATTGGTTCTTGAACCAAAGCCCTATACCTTATTTTCACCAAAAATAACCCAGAATTTTGTACTCAATCAAATATAGATGAGTAATATAGCTACATTAATGTATTTATATTGTAAATAGCAATCATATTGATTTGGAAGGACTTCTTTGAGGTAACTTTGCTGGACTTTTTGAAAGGCTCTTGGCTGGAGTTGTAGGAAACCTCCCAGGTTTTTCTTTTTTTAAAACTTAAAAATACATTTCATCCCCTTCCCCAGCCATTTCTGTCTTTCTCTCTGCCCTCTCTATCCCTTATAAGTGATTACAAGTAGTACTAACTAAGATAAGTTCTTATACTCCCTTATAGTAACAAGACCCTTTTATATTGTAAATAGTGTTCTATTATGTTTGTATTGATTTTTGCTGTTTTCATAGATTTCATAGACATTAGGGCTGGAAGGGACCTCGGGAGATCATCGAGTCCAGCCCCCTGCCCAAAGGGCAGGAAGTCAGCTGGGGTCATAGGATCCCAGCAAGATAAGCATCCAATTTACTCTTGAAGGTATTCAATGTGGGTGCTTGAACCACCTCCGCTGGCAGACTGTTCCAGACCTTGGGGGCTCAGACAGTAAAGAAATTCTTCCTTATGTCCAGCCTGAAACAGGAGTTTGTGACCGTTCGACCTCGTCATCCCTTGGGGCACTCTGGTGAACAAACATTCCCCCAGATCCTGGTGGTCACCCTTGATAAATTTATAGGTGGCCATCAGATCACCCCTGAGCCTGCGCTTTTCCCGGCTAAAGAATCCCATGGCTCTCAGCCTGCCATCGTAAGATCTGTTTTCCTGACCTCTGATCATGCGCGTGGCTCTCCTCTGGACTCTCTCAAGCTTCTCCACATCCTTTTTGAATTGTGGAGCCCAAAACTGGACGCAGTACTCCAGCTGCGGCCTCACCAAGGCCGAGTACAAGGGGAGAATGACGTCCCGGGATTTGCTCGAGAAGCATCTATGGATGCAAGCCAGCGTTTTGGTCACTTTACTAGCTGCAGCATTGCATTGCAGGCTCGTGTTCATCTTGTGGTCAATGATGACCCCCAAGTCTCTCTCTTCTGTAGTGCTAACCAATGTAGCACTGCCGAGCCTATAAGGGTGCTGCAGGTTTTTCCTCCCAAGGTGGAGAACCTTACATTTTTCGGTGTTAAACACCATGAGGTTCTCGTCTGCCCATTTGTTGAGCTTGTCCAGGTCAGCCTGGATCATCCGCCTGTCCTCTGGCGTGGATGCTTTGCCCCAAAGTTGGTGTCATCGGCGAACTTGGCCAGTCCACTCCTGACGCCAATGTCCACATTGTTAATGAAGATGTTGAACAGTATGGGTCCCAGGACAGAGCCTTGAGGGACCCCACTAGTCACAGGGCACCACAATGAGTGACTGCCATCAATCACAACCCTCTGGGTCCGACCACGGAGCCAATTTCCCAGCCAGCGGATTGTGGTGGAGCCAAGGCCACAACTGGCCAGTTTGGCCAAGAGGTGATCATGGGATACCAGATCAAAAGCTTTTTTGAAGTCAAGATATATGACATCAATCTCTTCTCCCTTGTCCAGATGATAGGTCACCTGGTCATAGAAGGAAATGAGATTGGTCAAACAAGACCTACCCGCAACAAACCCATGCTGGCTGTCCCTTAGAATGTTAGCCTGGGCCAGTCACATATATTGAATTTATATGTGAATTTGAATCTAAGCCTGTGTCTGTAAAGTAATGTCAAGTAATGTCAAGTTTCCATTTTGTATGTCAAGCCTCCATCTCATGTCCTCTGCCCGGGTATAACCTATTGTATATTATGTTGTAACTGTGACTCATGCCTAACCAGTCTCCTATAAATTGGTTCCTGGATGAATGGAAATGAATGAAGGTGCTTGAGGTACAAAGGTAGTAGGCCTCTACTGAATGATCAACTCAATAACTGGACCATCAACTCAACAACCGGACCATTGCCTTGCACTGACTTACCCAGGAATCGCAGACCTCACCCAGGACCAGAGACAAAACCAAGCATTTGAAAGATAAAGACCCTACAGGACCCCAACATTTGGAAGACAAAGACCCTACAGAAACCAGCAACCCCAACATTGTGTCCCACCAGACAACAAGGACACCTGGATCTGCATGTATGCATCTGAGCAGGACTGTCTTTGCCTGGACATGTACTTCCCATAAGAGACACAGGTAGGCCACCCCTATCAAAGTGGTGGCAGAGTGCGATCTCTTTGGGACGCCCAATTCATCTGGGCCAGCACTACGCCATGCCACCTATCCACCCAGAGGCCCTGCCAGCAACCCCCCTCTGAACAACACCTTGGTAGAGAAGACCCCGACTAGCCATCGAGAACCAACTCTCAGCCTGGGATAGGTGGCTATCAGTCACCTTCTTCCCCCAAGCAAGGGACCTGAACTCTGCCTCTGCATACCTGGACCTCAAATCCCTCCATTAAGCCTTTCCTGTCCTGCTACCAGTGTGTGTGTGTGTGTGTGTGTGTGTGTGTGTGTGTGTGTGTGTGTGTCAGTATGTGTGGGAACCAGTAACTTTGTGGGGCTGTGTAGTGTGTTGCCTGTTTAATAAAACTGTTATTTTGGAACCCTGAATAGGGTTTTTGTCTTATTGACCTCCTGGCCCTGCTCCAATCTCTGTTCTCTGCCCCTGTGATCTTCGTTCTGTCTGTCTCTCTTTCTCTCTCTCTGCCATCTTGGCTCCCTCTCTGCCACCTCCAAAACCCTGGCTTTTTCCCTTGCTTCCACCCCAGCACCAGGTGACCCTGAGTAATCCCAGGGCATCAAGTGATCCTAAGTAACCCTGGGGCACCTTGACCCTGAGTAACCCTGGCACCTTGACCCCGAGTAACACCAAGCCCAAGTTATCCCAACGCTCCCTAATGTTAACACACAGTCACATAAATGTGTGTTTGTGTTTATGTGTATGTGCATGTGTGTTTGAACCCACAGAGTGTTTGTGTAGTCTGTGTGTATATATATCATTTTGTATCATCCCTTCCTGTCTAACAGCCCAATATTGAGATCCTGTGTTGATCTGGTGCATATCAAGTCAACAGAGTCTTGGCTGCAGGTTTTTCTGGAGTCTTGTTTGCTTTCTTAAAGAAAGTGTCCAAGGAAGTTTGGACGGATGTTTTCCAGGGAGATGGGCAATGCAGTGAACTTGTTCACTGATGTGGCATGGTGTCGGATCAAGAATTGTAAAGTCGAAACTGACATTAGAAAGTTGAAGCAGTTGTCAATTTATAAACATTGTAAGTGTGAAACGTTGTAACTCGAAATGTTCTTAAGTCGAGGACTGCCTGTATATAACTTAAAAGTTCCCTTCCTGCACCTTGATATCATTGCTCCTTGCTCTGTTATCTGCTACCACTGATATAACAGAACAAGGAGCAATGTTCTCAGTCTTCCTTTGTTTAATGAAGGAGCAAATATTTCTATGACACTGGTCCACAAGTGGTTAGTCAAGTTTCCAATTTTTCCCAAGTTCTGAAAAACTTAGGAAACTGCTTTGTCCATGTTTTCTGAGAGTCATCTTTCAGGCATCATCAGTGTAATGATATCATTGCAGCTCATTGCATGTCATAGTTTCACTACAGTTGTAAAGTAAGAATAGTGATAGGACTGAGCTCCAGTTCCAGGGAATTCCACCAGTCAGAATTTTCTGTGAAGAAAAACAAGATTTCTTCATTGAGCATATATGCTTCTGAAAAGCCATCTGGCCATTTAGGTAATGTCCAGGGGCAATTCAGTGCCATAATACGATGAAGTAGTGTAACAGCAAAAAATAATCATGAGCATTTGACTTCTGAAAAGATTTCGTGGCTTCACCAGCACACTTTCCATGTAATGCAAATGTCTGAGAAGAAAGAAAAACAATTCTGCACACTGTAAATTATGCAGATTCAATATATGTATGATAATGGTCAGAACAATGTTGACTGTAAATGATTTAGGACTATGTCTAGAAAGGGTCTTAAGCCTATAACACTGAACATTCAGTTCCCAGCTTTTAGGCACCCATCTCCAGAGGATGGAATCCACACGCTGAGACCAAGGACCAAAGTGCCCTATACCTTAGGCAGGGAAAACTGACCACCTGCATTAGAATTCACAATACTCACCCTGGTGAGTAGGAGGGTATACCTAAGCCAACTCATAGGAAATGCCAACAAAGAAGCATGTTGCAAATCTTTTTCCCAAAATGAGATGCCAGATAGGGCAGTGCCGGACAAAAATACGTAAGCTGGTTCTGAGAATATGAGATCCTGAACTGAAAGTATAGTCACATTCACATGGCACTATGCCAGATGTAATCAGTTCTGCTTTTCAGTTCACTGTTATAGTCAGGACCTAGCAAGTACAGAACTAGCTTGGGTGTCTGCCCAGTGCTGCCTGATGCTGTGTAGACACACCCTGTGTGGAAAACTGCCATCTAGATATATACATGTAAATTGTTCGTTTAGTGGTAGGTAACTGACTGATTATCCTCTGTTAAAAGAAAAGAGGAAAGGGCATACACCATTTTGCTTAGAAGCCTAATGGTTAGAGGATTCATCCAGCAAGCAGAAGACCGGTTTCTATGCCCCCTCAGTCTGAAGGGGTTCAAATCCGCATCTCTGGGTTCCTGCTCTCAATGCTTACTACAGATTTTACACCAGGAATCTTTAAAGAGCAAGAAAAATGCAGTCACAGTGCAAAATGCACATGCAATCCCAGACCTCAGGGCTCCCTGTTTTATCCAACAGCTGTTCAGCTTCTGCAGGGTGGGTGGAGGATACCCACAACCCCAACTAGTAAATAGCCTGGAGGTTGGTTGGGACTGCCCTGGGAAATAGGTGTTTGGCCCCTGTAGAGCCATGTCTGACATCTGCCAGATCAGTATTACGCCAAAAGTGGTCACCACCACTGCTGGAGTTATTTAATGACAGTGGCTGTGGGTGCTAAATTCAGGGATTTCAGTATATGCTAGGAATGCTCAAAGCATGCCTAGTGGATTGCAGAGGCATAGTGAGCTCCTGCATCCCCTTTGAAGTGCCGATTACTGGGAAGCTGGAGGCATGATGGGGGAGAAGAGTTGTACCTCTTACGTGGGAGGGCATCTCTGCACCCTGCAGTGTATGGGGCTTCGGCAAGGCAGAAACAGCTGAGGATCAGACTCAACAGGGGGCACCAGAATGCACCCTCCCCTCCCCCCCAAGATTTTGTTAAGGTAGATGCAGACCTGCACTGCCCAGCCATAGAAACCTGCATCCCATAGTGTATGCAGAGAGGAGTTGAGCTGTATGTCACCCTTCCCTAGCACTTTTTGCCCTGGGAGGCACAGCTCCATGCCCAGTAGTGTACTGGAGAGGAGTGAATAGGACACTAGTCCTGGGTCAGGCCTGGAGCAAGGGCAATGCAGCCAGTGAGTGGTGAACTTGTTCCTCAGCTGCAGTAGCCTCACTGATGTCCACATACTACAGAGCATAGGGATGCCTGGTTTCTATGGCTAGGAGCCACTGGGCCATACCCACGGTAGCAAATACTCCTTGGGATACAATTTTGGTGCCCCTCTAAATCAAAGCCAAGGGCCTTGCCCTGCCATAATTACGCAATTTGTGGACTGAGTGTTCATGGGGAGCTAAATGTAAGCACACCTACTTTTGAGTCTTGAATGGTTTTAAAAAGACTTTAGATGACCATTCAGTTCAGCCATGCTTGGTGGCATTTCTGAGCATGCATAATTGCTGTGCTTTAAGTGCTTGGAAAATTTTGTCCACAAAACTTAAGTCCCCATAGTCTGGCAGGAACCCACGTGGTTAGGAAGGGCTTTTTTGGATTGTTCATCTGTACCTAGGAAACTTAAGTGCCTATGCCTACAGTCCCATCCACACAAGCAGATTCCCACAGCCAGGCTGAGTTGCATTGATTTCACTTGGAGGATCAGAGTGTGCAATATTTACTGCAGCTATTATTATTGTTGTTATTTAAAATATTCCTGAGGGGCCACAGCTATGACATGATGGTCAACACGCTCATCGTGGGAACACTTGGAGCCTGGGACCCAAGCAACAAGAGCATCCTGTGTGCCTGCTGTGTCTCCCACTGCTACGCCCAACTGATGAGCTGCCTCATGGTGTCCAACACCATGCGCTGGTCCCGTGACATCTATGTGGAACACATCATGGGCCACCGCCAATACTCCGACTCCACCAGATGCACCGCTGCTGGACCAGACCCAGAGGGGACCACCTGAACCCCTCTATGCATCTGATGGACTTCACTTCAAGAGGGTTCTTCAGCAATAGACCGCCCCACTCCACCTGAAGAGGGCCCCCGCGATGAGACTCTATATGAACTGAGACATTTTCTTCAACCTACTTCCTCCACCATTGCAGCCCTTTGTATGGGTTTGTGTGCATCTATCTTCTTTCTCTCTCAGCGTCGTGAACCCCCTCCCACCCCTTCCCTCACCCCCAGGGCTTAGTTGGCTAACATTGTATTTTCTGTAATCTAGTTGCGTTCCCTCCTCACCCTCATCCCTCTAATGTTAGTCCCTCGCTTGGGTAATTTGTATTTCCCTACTGGCTTCTATCATCGTTTTGGATTCACAATCCTAAACATTTACTGTGGCTATTATTATTGTTGTTATATAAAATATTCTTTCCACTAGGAAGCACTAGAAAATAGAAATGAAAAGGAAAAGCTTTTCCAATCTGCGCAAAGGACAAAACATTTTGTTTTGAAGACATTAAGTGAGCTGTGAATTTTAAAACTGATATTGAATATTGTTCTGATCAGTTAAAACAGTTAAAATAATGGTACTCAATCTTTTAGGCAGGCCAGTCTATGGGTTGGATCGGACCCAGAGCACCAGGATTGGGCTCCACCCTGCCTCCACCCAGCCCAGCCCAGATGGGAACTGTGCCACCCCTACTCAGCCCTGCACACTGCTTGAATTGGACCTGTGCCACCAATGCTCAGACGAGGCCCTGGCCCACACTGCTTCAATTGGGATTGGGCTCACACCACCCCTACCTGGCCCAGAACATCCTGATAAGGTTCTGCACTGCCTCAGCCTTGCTTTGCATGCTGGAATCAGGCCTCACGCTGCATCCACCCAGCCCTGCATGCCTGGATTGGGCCCATACCAGTCCCACCCAGCCCTGTGCGCCTGAATCAGGCCCACTCCACCTCCACGTGGCTCTCACCTTGCTCATGCCGCTCCCACCCTGATTGAGAGCACACCATCCCTTGCCAGCTCTATGTGCCCAATGAGATCCCCTGCCTCACACACTGGTATCAGGCTTCGCACCACCCCGCATGCCTGAATCAGCCCTACACTGTCCTGCATCCCTCATCTAGCATGCAGGGCTATGCTATCCAGGCTGTGGGTCTCCCCACAGCTCAGAAATTTGGCAGCAGGGGAGCAGTAATTAATGATGCCACCAAGCCCCCACTGCCAAATATTTGAACCTGGGGGAAGACCTCTGAGCCTGGATAATATGGTTTCACAAGATAGATCTGGTCCTCAGTGATACCCTGAATTAAAATGATAAAGACTAATGTGCCAAATTCCTGTCACCCTAAATATATATTCATGTACTTATAAGTGGTGTAGGTAGCAGGTGGGGTGTGCAAAAGAGAAAATCCCGATTCTTACTTTACATATAGACATTATTTCAAGGTGGAAGTACAGTCCAGCTGAGCAAGGGAGAACCACCAACACAGCCTGAAGTGTTGAGGTGAGAGAGCAATGTGCCTGTTACTGAAATGCTCCCATCCTTTGTTCCCCTAGAGTAATAGACTGTCAGGGCTTTAGATAGTCCAGACAGATGCAATCCATGCCCTGGAGCTCCTTTATTCCACCTTCACAGTTTCGGAGGAGAGGAGAAGTCCTTTTCCTCATGAAGTTCTCTACCACTCAGGTAAATCACTCACACAAAGCACAGAGGGGAAGATTTTAATTCATATCAGCAATGTTCTGGAGCCTGGTTGTGTATGCTTTATGCACTCAACTCTCCGACCACCTCTAAGGTGAATTTTGCTTAGGCAAAGAATGAAGGATTGGAATCCTTAAATTTTGAAGATGAATATTTTTCAAGCATTAGGCACATACTGTTTACTTATTTATTGCAATACAAGTGAGAAAGGTTTAAATTGAAAGTAAATTCTAAGTACAGAATCTTAAATAATCTAATATTGAAAATCACGTTGATTAATCTCTGGAATATATTTAAAGAAATGATTTCAGCAAATTTCCTGACAAAATACGTCTTTTAGTCAAACTCAGTTTCTCTCTTTCTAGCCACCCTATGTGTAATTCATGAACCTTTAAACAGTATGGGAGTATAAATAGCTAAACTGACATTTTTACTTTTACTTAGCAGCCTGAATAATTGGTACACTCCAAGCATTTTAAATGCTAAAATAATCATTGCTTTGAATTCATCTTGTGATGTCATAGCAGCTTCTGACTGACATAATAAATTTTAAATACATGAAAGCTTGAAAAGAATGTTAGAAATATTTCTTATTTAAAATACATAACAATTAAATGATCTATAACTAGCAGTAAATTCTTACGTTATCTTTAATGAAATGCTCCTTAAAAGTATGATGTATTATTATTGTTTTTTGACTTCTGGGCAAGATGAGAATTTCATTTAAATGTTTAGTACATTTTCCTCAAAGTCAGAAAGAACTGTGCTGACAAGAATATCAAACCTAATTAACAAGTTGAATTGAAGTGAAGGTTCAGCGAGCGTTATTACAAACTCAACATCCCCTGCGGGAAACTGCAAGAACTGTGTTACCATCCTGTGCTGAGGAGATACTGGGTACATCTACATGAGGCATTTTACTGCAGTTGACTAATTAACTCTACAGTAAAGCATCACCATCTACACATGCACCCCTAATAAGCCAAAATAAACTAATCAACTCTGCCTTAGGATAGTACTGCCCAACACAAGTACTATCCTACGGCAGAGTTATTTACTTCACCACAGCACACACGTAGATGGTCACCTGTGCTAGCTGTGGCATACGGGTACTACAGTACAGGAGCTGCCTGCGGTGTAGCACCCTCAAGCCCCAGCCAGCCCTTCTGCAGCACATTGAGCTGGTGGAAAGGAGTTCCAGGCTGGCAGTCTGACCCCCAGGGCCCCCTGCCAGCTGCAGGTTCGCTGCTGCAGCTCAATGTGCTGCGGTCCTGGGCACACGTGTAAATGCTGCACCTGAGAGCAATAAATGTCGGCACAAACTGCACTGGAGTTTATTGTGTCACATTAATATCATGTGTAGATGCATCCACTGATTGCAACACTGTACCTTTCTTATTGTCATTTATCTGTTACATCCCCATAGCTTAAATAGGGAGGAAAACTCTGCAGAACAATGAGTCTTCCAATAAGCTTGCAAAGAAGAATAATCTTGCAGTAAAGGCACCACATTGGGACTGAGGAAAGCACCTCTTGGATGTGCAAAGATGTCATGTGTGACCTTGGGCAAGTCAATTAATCATTCTGCTTCACTTTGCCATCATTATATAGGAATACTGATGTTTTATTTCTTTGTCTTGTCTCTTTATACTGTTAGAGCTTCCAGTCAAGCATTGCTTCTTGCTTTGTTTACTTGCAGTACTGAGTATAATGGGGTTCTCATCATATTTGGAGCCTATTATAATGCAAATAATAAATTACGTTAATTCTGTACCTGGCACAGCGGGGTCTCATTTATACAAATAATGCAATACATTCTAATCAACATTTGAAACTTAACATTTCTACAATTTTTATGTTTGTATACTCTATTTAAAAATATGGTTCAACCTACATTTTCCCTCATTTAATGTGACATATAATCACTGGAGTAAAAGAAGTAAAATCACTTTTTAAGGAGTAAAATCACTGAAAAAGACCAACTTTTTCCCCAATACTGCTAATGCATTAATTTATTGACCTTTTGAAGAACTTTGTGTTCATGTTAGTACATTCTTGACACTCAAAAAACAACAAAATAGAAAACACTGCCAAAAACAACAAAACCATTCACACATACCCACAAAATTATCATCACACAAAACCATGTTTCAGTGTAACATTGTAAGCAAAAACCAACAAAAAAGTGAAAGCAAAGGGGAAAAAAGGATCCTCAAAAATTGCAAACTCCCCCTCACCCCAAAAGACAAAAGGTGCACTAGGACTGAACACAACAGTTCCCAGAAAGAAAAAAAAAGCTTCCATGTAGGGATCTTTGAGATCAAACCCCACCTCAGCTGTTTCTGAACCTTAAATTCACCTAAATTCTTAAGAACCTTATTTTCTGACAGTAAAGTCCCCAAAACACCTAAGTTTCAGCATCTACACTATGGCACCCTGGAGGACTGTGCTATTACTTCCCTGTAGACATACCTTAATTCTCCCAATTTACTGTATAGAGGAGGGTAGGATAACTCAGGATTGTGAGGTCTACTAGGCTACAGGACACCTAAAGGTTAGGCTTTTAGCATTGCAGTGCTCAAGCTCTCTTTTTTCAGTCTAGCCCTTGTTTTCTTATGCGTCTGTAATGCATCTAGCACCTAACTGGCAGTATATAATAATGGCTAATCAAACATAAACATAGTTCCTAGACAGCATAAATAAGGAGAATGACTTAAAAGCCAGTGTAACTAGCAGCATATGCATTGATATCATTATTTGTTTGTATTTTAATAGTTCTTGAAGTCCCAAAATAAGACTAAAACTTATAAAGAATCAAAATTTAAAGGCAAATTGTACAACTGGGAGTGGATTTTATGCATCTGAATTAAGATTGGAAATTCACCTATTTTCACCTTATTTTACCTATTCCTCATGCTATGTAAACTTTTCATTGTCTGAAAGAAAGGCAAGAATTCACACTATAGCCACTTGAGAAGGAAATATATAAAGATACATTTTGTAATAGCAAATATTTTGCTCTTTTTCATTGGAGAAAAAAGGCACACTGAGCACTTTATGTTCCAAATCTACTTGGAGACTAAACCAATACTGCAAATCCCAAGAGTATGGAAATGATAAGTCAAACCTAAAAATGAGATTACTTTTGAAACAATTAGATTTTTCAAAAAAATAAATTATGTTCTTTTCATTTGCCTTCAGGTATTGGAATGAACAGGAATCATGATTTCATGTTTTCCTCCACAATACTGAGGGACAGAGCTTTCTCTTTTTCAGGAAGTGACGGCTGAGATTCTGAGCTAGTAATTTTCTACCAGAACCCTGAGCTTTAAAAAGCCAGAAATAATATTGCAAGATTCATGGTAAAACCATAAGTCAATAACAATGCTACACAAATCCAGTAGATACTTTTTAATGAAAGATGGGAGATATGGTGGAAGATATGACAGTGATGAGAGATATGGTGGTGCAAGATATAAGAATGAAGAAAAAGAATCAAGCATCCCAGCCTCGGGCTATGGGCTGAGGAGGGAGAGGAGGATCCACGCAGTGAACCAAAGACTACGGAGCTGGTGTCATCGGGAAGGCTTTGGCTTCCATGACCACAGCCCGCTCTTTGGCGAGAGAGGCAGCGAGCTGCTGGGAAGAGATGGCCTCCACCTCTCTCCCCTGGGGAGGAGGCTCTTCTCAGCCAGGCTGGCTGACCTGCTCCACCGGGCTTTAAACTAAGCCCGCTGGGGGATGCGGGGGCTACTGCCACTGCTGGCCCGCTGAGCGACCCTTGCAAAGCCAGTAGACCAAGGCACTTAAGGGAGCCCACCCCTGCCCCAGCCCTGGCACAATCTGTGGGCAAAGCAAGAGCCCCCAAGGGGACATTTGCCTGCCTGTACACTAATGCCAGGAGCCTGGGCAACAAGCAGAAGGAGCTTGTCCTCAGTGCAAAGAATTATGACGTCATTGGGATAATGGAGACCTGGTGGGACTCCACCCATGACTGGACCACGGGTATAGAGGGCTATACCCTGTACAGGAGGGATCGTGTTGACAAAAGGGGCGGGGGTGTAGCTCTCTATGTGAAGGAAAGCTACATGTCCCTGCAAGCTGATGTTGGCAACCGGCATGGACAGCTAGAGACCCTCTGGGTAAAAATTCGTGGGGAATACGGCACAGGGGACACAACAGTGGGAGTCTACTACAGACCTCCCACTCAAAGTCCTGAGCTTGACCAGGAGTTCACCCGGGAACTGACTGAGGCCGCTTGCTCCAGGACCTTGGTTGTCATGGGTGACTTCAATTACCCGGACATCTCGTGGGAGGATCACTCAGCTAAAACTGAGCGGGCGCAAAGCTTTCTCTTGTGTGTGGATGACCTCTACCTGACTCAAGAAGTCTATGGGCCAACGAGAGGCAAAGCGCTGCTCGACCTGGTACTGGCTACGCGGGATGACCTAATCAGTGACCTAATGATCGATGGGAAGCTGGGTGACAGCGACCACGAGCTGATCACCTTCACCATCCGCCGTAAAGCTGGCAAGTCAATCAGCAACACAGAAGTCCTTGACGTCAGAAAAGCTGACTTTGACAAGCTCAAGAGGTTGTCGGTCAGGCCCTCAGGGACTGTGACCCCAGGGAGAGGGGAGTTCAAGAAGAGTGGTTGCTTCTCAAGGAAGCGATCCTCAATGCACAAGCTAAATCTATTCCAACACGGAGGAAAGGCAGCAAGAAGGCACAGCAGCCCTCCTGGCTCTCCAGGGACCTAGCGGACCTCCTGCGGCTAAAAAGGAAAGCCTACAAAGGATGGAGGACAGGATTCACCTCCAAGGAGGATTATTCTGCGCTGGTCTGGTCCTGCAGGGAGCAAACCAGGAAAGCCAAGGCTGCAACTGAACTCCAACTAGCTTCAAGCATCAAGGACAACAAAAAGTCCTTTTTCAGATATGTGGGGAGCCGGAGGAAAAGCAAGGGCAACGTTGGACCCCTGCTAAACCAGATGGGGCAACTGACAACTGACGCCCAGGAAAAAGCCAACCTATTAAATAGGTACTTTGCGTCAGTCTTTCATCATGGGACGCCCATGCCTGCTATGGGACAGGGAGATCCGGGTGATGGGGATCCCCTACCCTCCATAAACGCTGACCTTGTGAAGGAACACCTTGAGAAGCTGGATACCTTCAAGTCAGCTGGCCCTGACAACCTGCACCCCAGGGTACTCAAGGAGCTGGCGAGCGTCATAGCCCAGCCCCTGGCACGGATCTTTGAAAACTCCTGGCGCTCTGGAGTAGTGCCCGAAGACTGGAAGAAGGCCAACGTGGTGCCGATCTTCAAGAAAGGGAGGAGAGTGGATCCGGCTAACTACAGGCCCATTAGCCTGACTTCTATCCTGGGGAAGATCTTAGAAAAGTTTATTAAGGAAGCCATCCTTGAGGGACTGGCCCAGGCTAACATCCTAAGGGATAGCCAGCACGGGTTTGTTGCGGGGTCTTGTTTGACCAATCTCATTTCCTTCTATGACCAGGTGACCTATCATCTGGACAAGGGAGAAGAGATTGATGTCATATATCTTGACTTCAAAAAAGCTTTTGATCTGGTATCCCATGATCACCTCTTGGCCAAACTGGCCAGTTGTGGCCTTGGCTCCACCACGATGCACTGGCTGGGAAACTGGCTCCGTGGTGGGACCCAGAGGGTTGTGATTGATGGCAGTCACTCATCGTGGTGCCCTGTGACCAGTGGGGTCCCTCAAGGCTCTGTCCTGAGACCCATCCTGTTCAACATCTTCATTAATGATGTGGACATTGGAGTCAGGAGTGGACTGGCCAAGTTCGCCGATGACACCAAACTTTGGGGCAAAGCATCCACGCCAGAAGATAGGTGGGTGATCCAGGCTGACCTGGACAAGCTCAGCAAATGGGCAGATGAGAACCTGATGGTGTTTAACACCGAAAAATGCAAGGTTCTCCACCTTGGGAGGAAAAACCTGCAGCATCCTTATAGGCTTGGCAGTGCTACATTGGATAGCACTACAGAAGAAAGAGACTTGGGGGTCATCATTGACCACAAGATGAACATGAGCCTGCAATGTGATGCTGCAGCTAGTAAAGCGACCAAAACGCTGGCGTGCATCCATAGATGCTTCTCGAGCAAATCCCGGGACGTCATTCTCCCCTTGTACTCGGCCTTGGTGAGGCCGCAGCTGGAGTACTGCGTCCAGTTTTGGGCTCCACAATTCAAAAAGGATGTGGAGAAGCTTGAGAGAGTCCAGAGGAGAGCCACGTGCATGATCAGAGGTCAGGAAAACAGATCTTATGATGACAGGCTGAGAGCCATGGGACTCTTTAGCCTGGAAAAGCGCAGGCTCAGGGGTGATCTGATGACCACCTATAAGTTTATCAAGGGTGACCACCAGGATCTGGGGGAACGTTTGTTCACCAGAGTGCCCCAAGGGATGACGAGGTCGAACGGTCACAAACTCCTGGAAGACCATTTCAGGCTGGACATAAGGAAGAATTTCTTTACTGTCTGAGCCCCCAAGGTCTGGAACAGCCTGCCATCGGAGGTGGTTCAAGCACCTACATTGAACACCTTCAAGAGTATATTGGATGCTTATCTTGCTGGGATCCTATGACCCCAGCTGACTTCCTGCCCTTTGGGCAGGGGGCTGGACTTGATGATCTCCCGAGGTCCCTTCCAGCCCTAATGTCTATGAAATCTATGAAATCAACAAGAATGTGTTTCCACTATGTGGAATGAAATCCAAAGGCATTTATTTTGAAAAAGTCTGCTATAAAGTCTACTGCCTCTATCATCTAAGATTTATTCCAGGGGTCAGCAACATATAGTCCACAGGCCAGATCTGCCCCACAGAGACACTGAATCCAGCCCACAGAGCTGGGGGGCTTTGCTTGTGCCCCATGGCAGGGCAGTGCAATAAAGAGCTATGCTAGGACTGAGCAGCTTCCAGCTGAGTCTACACTGCTGTTGCTTCTCCCCACCCTCCTGACTCTGCAGGGCAGGTGGTTTTAAGGGGTGTGTCAGCAGCATGGGGCTTTCCCTACACCTACCACAGAGCCAGGCAGCTGGGAACTGTGCTCATGCCACTGCTGGTTCCTGTAGTTGTGCCCATTCCTTGGTTGTGCCCATAGGGAGCTTCCAGCCCATAGGAGGCTGTGCTGAGACCAGGTATTTGCAAACTGCAGCTGTGTTGCTGCCATTTTTCCTCTCCAACCCAGCTGCGACATGGGCACAGCTTCCAACCAGCAGGGACCTGCACTAAGGCTAGGCAGCTGCCAGCTATGCCCATGCTGCAGCTCCGTGGGGAGAGGGGGAGTGGGGAGAATGGCATCAGGGTGAACACAGTTTGCAGATATCTGGTCCAGGTGCAGTGCCCCACCAGCTGGAAGCTATGTCTCCCCTGCAGCAAGGGAGCAGGGTTGGGGGCAAGGGGGAACAGCAACAGCATGGGCACAGTTCCCAGGTGCCTGCCCCCACCCTGGGTGCAGGGAACTCCCTCTACCACTGATGCATCACTGAACCCATCCGGCCTTCATCAAACCAGAGCCAGTTTGTTCTGGCCTGTGGCTTGTAACAGGTTGCTGGCTCGAAATCTAGTCACCATCACTGTTGGGGAAATGGAATTACTAAGATTAGATTTGCAGTTAAACAAAATGCTTATATTTCTCCTCTGTTTCAAAGTAAAGAAAGAATGGATGATTTATTTTTAATGAGTTGCTCAAACCTACACAAGGAACTCAGTAAGTCACTGGTTTGTTTTAAACAAAAAAGACCTGATAGGACTGCCAGCAATAGCACTGCTCATAGTACTATTAACTACATCTACAAATTTCAACACCACTTCTCTTGGCTCAGTCACAGACATATGTTCTTTAATTTTTCTTTCTGATATTCCAGGCTGTTTTTTTTCAATAAGTTGAGGAATATGCAAGATAAACTGGCCTGTGTGATGAGACCAGCATGGCATGCGTGGGTAAATTAGTTATGTTATCAGTGTAAGTGACAAAAAAGTTTTCTGACCCATAGCATATGCTTGGGTGAGAAGAAGAGAGAGCTGGAAAAAAAAAAGCAATGATGATATGATACCATTATTCTGTCTTACAACAGATGGTTCCATTAGTAAAACAGGAATAATAATAACACTACCAACAAGGCATTTTGTGCACACTATTCTTTCTGTGTGCAGTACATTTCACAGACAAAATAAAATATGTTTCAAATGAAAGGTATAGTGGTCTGTGCTCCCTTTATCAAATGGAGAAGTTTCAGTTGCAACTCACATTATCACTAAAAAGAGCTTATATCTTCCTGCACTGATGGGATAACAGACCCCACAGCTAGGGGTCAGATTTACAAAAGTGCCTAACAACTTAGGGGTGTTCATCTATGTAAAACCTCCAGTGCCAACTGTAGTAGCAGAATATAAAGTTTCTTTTTGTTGCCAATACCAAAGACTTTGAGAAGGTCAGCTCCAGCCTTCAATCAGTGCTTAGTGCCAGCCTCCATCATTCATAGATTCATAGACGCTAGGGTCAGAAGGGACCTCAACAGATCATCGAGTCCGACCCTCTGCCTAGGCAAGAAGGAGTGCTGGGGTCAGATGACCCAAGCCAGAAGCCTAGCCAGCCTTCCCTTAAAGACCCCCAAGGTAGGGGAGCACATCACCTCCCTTGGAAGCCCATTGCAAATTTTGGCCACCCTTACTGTGAAGTTTTTTCTGATATCTAGCCTAAATCTGCTGTCAGTTTGCAACCATTGTTCCTTGTTACCCAAAGAGGCATCCTGGTGAACAGAGCATCTCCGATCCCTTGCTGCATCCCCCTAATAAATTTGTAGGCAGCCACAAGATCACCTCTCAGCCTTCTCTTAAGGAGGCTGAAGAAGTCCAGGTCCCTCAGTGTCTTCTCATAGGCCTTGTCCTGTAAGTCTGTAACCATTCACTCATTACTTTTTCAGACAAGAACCTTTGCTCCTCCTCCCACAGTGGCTCCTAGTTTGGGGGAAAAAACTCTCCAGGGCCCTCCAAAAATATCTGCCTCAAAACCATCCTCAAAATTCTCCTTTGCTCTAATGCCTGAATAAAACATGGCAAAAGTTATGTAATGTGCTAAGAAGAAATCTGCCTATCAGATGTCAAATATTGTCCCAGTTTTCTTGATCTCCCTCATCTGTCTTCACGCATCTGTTACTTCTTGTCCTATACTTAAATTGTAGGTTCTTGGGAGCAGGGATGTCAAGTTGTTCTCTCCTTGAACAGTGCTTAACACATTAAGGTTCTGGGCCTTGAAGTTCTCCAGCAATATTAATATTGCCAATAATAGCTCTCTGACATGTTGTATAATGCATTTGTTAATTAGTATTATATTCTTAATTTACCATTTGCTGTTAAATTACCATCCTTGATGTTGTATGGAACTCTTTAAAGACAGACTCTTGGACCCAGTTGGGTTCACATTTACCTCAGTGGCTCTGCACAAGTACAGAAGTTTAGCCAGGTGAAATTCCAGATGGAATTGAGACCCAGGAATATACAGTACTGTAGGAGACGTTACTGTGACATTCAGCTGAGGAAGGATTTGATAGAAACAAGAGTTGTGGAGGAGGGAGGGAATCTTGCAGGAATGAAAGAGGCTGCTAGTAGACTAGCTGCTTAGTAGTCTTGTTACTTAGTGGCAAAGCTCCCAAGAATCCTAGGAGGAAAGCTTTTTGGTGATACCTTTATTGGACCAACAGTATGGCTGAGAGAGATGTAAGCTAAGTCTCTGTGCTCCAAAACTTGTCTAACATCTCTCTAAATTATACATGTGGTCCAATAAAGGATTACACCAAAAAAATCTTGCTTCTCACATATTTCCTGGACTGTCATAGCTACAGCAACAACTCAGCCCTACCCAACAATTCTAGACAAGAAGCCTCCCCACCTCACCCACCAAATGAAACAATGAATTAATTAATGCCAGTGAATATGTTATAAATGGCATGAAGAAGATCAGTGGGACAGTTTTTGACCTCAGTTACCCTAATGCAAATTCAGTGCGTTTCTGAGTAGAATTACTCTGGATCCACACTTGTGTAACGGAAATCACAAACTATCTTTGTGTCAAAGAATCTAGAGAGAAGTACAGACAGAGAATTATTGTGCATGTGCCTCATTGCATTGTTATTCATATTTTTCTTTACAATGTAAATGCATAATGTAATCCCTGCAGAATGTTTACTGCTAGCAGCATCAAAAACAAAGAGGAGTATCCATAGCTAATGTGAATATAATTAATTTGCCTTCTGGTCTCATTGAAATCTGTAGACTATACATGTCAATAATGAATAGTGAAAGGCTTTACTATAGACATAGAAGCCAACATTTCCGTAAAAAGTATGCAAAAATAATCCATGCTTAGGCATAAAAAAAACCTGATTTGACTTTTAGAGGTAGTAAGCATTTAGTGGTACAACTCCCATTGTGGACAATAACAACTTCTGTGCAAGGTCTGATTCTACAGAAGCTTCAGAAATTAGTTTCTAGTTAATTGAATACATAAAAATACTACTACTCATGCAGAGGCCCCTGTATCATTTATTTTTATATTCAGTCAAGGCAATATACTACATTTCCAACTACTCAGTTTTGAATGCACCATATATTTTTGGAATGACAATGCATAACTCCACCACAGGTTTTATAAGAGAAAAGCTGAAAGTTTTGGCAACTGGAATTTAGGAGCCAAGAAGCTACTTGAAACAGCTACATCAGCTGGATGTTTTGTTGAAATTATCATCAGTGAACTAATTAACAATCAATCTTTAAATCTCCATCTTCGCATTTCAATGCTGGTATCCAAGGGGGAAAAAATGAGCATTGATTATAAGCAATTCACAGACTGAAGATGCTTTCACAATCTTGATATCTAGCAATATATTTTTAATGACAGTAAAATTCCCATTGATTTCAATGGGGTCAGACTTTCACCCTAAATTTTTATTTCAGACTCAAGAATCAGTCACAAGTGGTATACGTAATCAGTCTTTTGCCTTTATGATTTTGATTGCATCCAAAGTTCCAGTCATAGACAAACTTCTGTTAAGCCTGTCGGGTACTTTGGCCTAAAAAAAAATCTCTGGATTAGGCCCATTATGCCCAGTTTAATGGTATAAATGTATATCAGTTTTACAGCATTTAATATACAATACTATTCTATTTAAAAATGATTTACCCAAATCTGAAAGCCTTCCTCATTTTGAAATAGCACTAAGTTAGTTACATGGAGACCTTACAATCACATTATTTTTCAATAACTTATTCTCATTGATCAGTCAAACAGTTTGACACGTTATTTATGAGCTACTGTGATGAATCACATCCGTTTCCAAGGTAAAGTAAGCAAATTCTCTGTTTATATAATTAAAGTTGAAGGTCAAACTTTGATTATATTTTCAATTCTACTACAGCAATATAAAGCAAGGCCTTTAGACTTCAGAATTGGCAACCAGTCATATGAGATGCTTTTGCACTTAAAAATTGACCACAAATCTTGAGTAAATCATAATTAACATCCAAGAGACAGGAAACCTACCAGATGACTGCAGTAGAGTTGAAGAGGAAATTGATTTTATGTTTTGAATATATTTTTGTAGAAGTTTTTTCTTTGCAAAGAACATTTATTTATTTTGAAGCAGTTTTCAGAAAAAAAGTTTATGATTGTTAAAGTGTCAAAATGAGAGCTGGGAAAACACTAACCTCCAATGCTTAGTATGTCATATGGTATTTATCTAACCCTCTGGCCCACTGCTGTTGAACTTCTACGAGGGTAAATTTATCAGTAAGCCATTGGCAGGTGCAAGTGAAACTCACAGTGTCCAGAAATGTAGTGTATAAACAACATTTAACCCCTTTTTAGCAACATACTATTAAATTATGAGATAAGATGCCTGGGCCATGGAAATAAAGGCAATCTTAAATTGTGAAAGATGTTGTTGAGCAGCATACTAACACAAATTAATTACCACAATACCTTCTACTCAAATCAGACCAGGATGTGCAAGCATAAATGGACAGAGGGAAAAAAATCCTATCTGTGTTAAAAGATAAATGTATGCCAATGAGAATTTCTCCCAATAAGTGAATTATTTAATGAAAGAAATGCAAAAATGAAGATTGTGAAATGCATGATTTCAGTGAGCTATGGGATGGCTGCTTAGGATGATTCTTGTCTTGCGACACAATTGTTACATCTAGACTATGGGTACAGACCTTGCTTCATCAGTCATCTTTATAAATTCTCTACTGAATATGCTTTTTTGTCTTGGAAATAAATTATGAAACCCTTTGTTAAATGCATATTCTTTTTGAAAAGAAGACATTCCAGAGCTTGGCAAGAACTAACTTGAAATATTATGACATTTTAGGTCAGACAAAGGGACATTGTGGGTGTTGTGTGGAAATATGCTCCTCTTTTCTTGTTCTGCATCTCTTCTGTAGACAGGGCTGTCCCTAGAGGGGGGTGAATTGGGACAACCACCCTGGGCCCCACGCTTTGGGAGGCAGAGCTAGGTAGAGTGGCGGCTCCACATCCAGCCGCTTGATACCCCTCCCCCCCCGCCACTGCCACTGCCACTGTGAATGGCGGTGCCAGCTTCTTCAGGTCCAGGGCCCCTGGGATCGGAGTCAGGGCGGGGCCTCACACGGGCTGATTTGTCCCGGATCCTGCACCCTGCTCAGGTCGGCTTCGGCTCTACCTGTAGACAAGAAGATAACCATAAGGATTGCCTTCATTAGGATCCCCAACATACAGAAGAACACTTAGAAATAAGGGATTCCCCCCCTTGATACTGTAGAAGGTTAGAAGCAGGGTAAGGGGTGCAGTGGATGGGCTAGGAGAGAAATGGGCAATGCAAGGAGGTGCGCCCATTGCTTTTATTATAGGTTCAAAACTGGAAAGGCAGTAAGTCAGAAGTAACTGGTTTTGCTACAGGCTGAAAGCTACCTCTGTGACATAAATTGATGGCTTTAGTCAAGCTCCAAGTGGGAAGCACAAAGCTACCACCATGCCACAACATTTTAGCAATCTGTGCAATCTCAGAGTGAATGACAAGTATTGAATGGGCCAAGGAAACTCCCTATGCCTGACAAAGGGTGTTTGTGCCTGAAAGCTTACAAAGAACTTTTTTCCAACTATTGGTTTAATAACAGATATCACATCTACCCAAAGAACTTTTGCTGCCAAGGAAACGAAAACATTGTCTGTCCTGTCTCTGAGTCAGGAATAAGGAACAAAGAGGCCTGTAAGGAAGCATGCAGGATTTATGTTACCAACATATAAATCTAGCTGCATTCCTCTGGGATAGATAACTTATAAACAAATATTGGCTAAAAATAACAGAACTACATATTGTACTTTTGGGCCCTGCCCTGAGCAAAAGGTGGTATATAAAATACACCACACCAAGAATATCCCCAGGATGTGTTATGACTTAGGAATATGCACCTACTTTGAGACACAAGTCCTTCCCTCTCTATCCAGCTGAAAACTTCAACTTCCTTGTACAACAGGAGGTTTGACAGCATTGGTCAGTAGTTTGGGAGGATAAAATGAAGACTCCACCTTTTCATCTTCCCGCATGCTTCTTTTTGGTGCCTCAGCCCAGAGTCTAATCAAAGAGTCATAGGGTTGGAAGGGATCTCTAACCCTGTATCATCCAGATCCGATGCTCATCCAGCTTCCTCTTGAAAACCTCCATTGAAGTTCCACTGTCTCCCTGAGTGGCCTGTTCCACTGCCTGACTCTTTTAACATCTTGAACATGGCTTTAAATGGAATTCTTAGTCCTCCTTATTCCATGGCATAGATATATTGTTCAACTCACAATCTATTTTTTATTGAATTAAAATGTTAGCTTTCTCGAATGATCTTTATTTCTGAGTTGTAGCACCTGCACCAATTAAATTATTCTACCATTGATTTAATACATAAGAGCATTTGTCTTGTAAAGTAGGTCTTTAATTTTGAAGACTAATTCAGTTAAAATTAAATAGCGCTAATTAGGAACCTAGAGCTATAGCCATTACTCATATGAAAGCCATCATTGTGATTTCTGTGGAACTACTCATATGAGTAAACTGTCAGGAATGATTCAGAAAAAGACCACCTTTTTAAAGTTAGCCTCTGATAGTGCAAATGGCAGAAAGATCACTCATGTGTATAAAGTTAAGTGCTTATATAATGGGTTGTAGGATGAAAACCTTAGCTAATATGTTTTTGCCCTTTATCTATTGCTATTAGCAAGAATTAAATGATCTAAAAGTTGTACGGTTTTATTATACATGGCAACTTTTGATCAACTAGGAAAGGCTCAGTATTGACATATTAAACTGCTAATTCCAGATGTACTTTTCTGTTTTGAGATGGTTAAACTTTTTTTGTTACTATGGAGATTATCTACTGAATGGTTTACTTACCGCCCCTAAGCTGTCATCACATGCTGTTTAATTTATAAAGCTGGTCCAAACCTCCGCGGAAAAAAGTCACCAATATTTCTCACAACTTTTTTGATTTATTTTTTAGTGTCAGCCAAGACATAACATTTATTATGATTCATCTCAGCATGATGACATTTCATTTTTCTTGCTGAAGAAGATGTTCCTGAAAAAGGAGATCAACATCCCTTTAGCTTTCTGGATATCACATAATAAATGAGGGGGTCTGTTTTTCCTCAGTGCCTCAATAGGAAGAAGTGTTTATGTTTCAGGACCAAGCCCCCACAGAATATTTACAAAATTTGTTGCGAGGTGTTGAACCATAAATCTAAAGTTTGAAACCTACATCGAATAGAAGTAAAGCCCTATAAAACACACCGTGAAACAAAAACTCAGGACGGAAAAGTGTAAATATTTTCAAGAATTATTGAAATCCTTAAGTGTCTTCCCCATAAATAACACATAAAATTTATTTTATCAAATGGACTTTAGGGATGACATTCTAAATATTATAAACAAATTAAATATTTTCATTACAGTGTGCTAACAAAGAGAGACAAACATTCTAGGGTTGCTATAGGTAGCCAAGCAAACTCATTACAGCATTTCTAGAGAGAGACAGAAAGAGATTTAAAATAGAATCTGCTTCACATAGGAAATTATTATCAGGGGTTGAAGACCTAAAACTAAAGTAAGTTACTTTGTAATTTCATTATAGTAAACTAATATGAATCCACATTATTAAAGGAAAGCATCGCAGCTGCTTTTATTGCTCTATCAACTGATCTTTTTATAAGTGACTTAGAACAAAAACTATATATATATATATTTATATTCCTGAAAGCTGATGGAAAACAACCCACTCTTAGGGATGATAAAAAAACATAAATAGTCAGCTAATCTTTGATTATATAATTAGACTCTGGTTCCTCAGCCATCATTTAGATGGTAAATTTCATAATAATCTCACTATAACTGTCATTTAAACATTAAGAAAAATGAATCAAACTTTATCTCATGCCATGATCTGCAAGCAATACAGAAGATTTATGTTGTCTTTGCAAAAAGTAAGAGAAAATTGTATCAAATTATTATTTTTGTTTGAATATATGTATTTTCTATTATTACTTTTATTTTGTATGCATATTACAGCAGCACCAAACATCTCAGTCAGAATCAAGGTCCCCTATTACTAGACACTGTACACAAAAGTAGTCAGAAGCTCTCCCACTCACAATATGAGGTGTAAAAAAAAAAAGGCTCTGGGAAAGGACAATTAAGTGAAAGCATTTGATACTGGTACTTTTGGTGGAGTAAAAGGTAAAAGGGAAAGGATGGAAAAGAGAAGAGTAAATAACCAAGGAAGATCGGGATTGTAAAGAGCATTAAGACTAGAAGTTTGAACTTGGTACAGTGGAAAATGGTAATTTGTAGGGGGAATCAAATAGTGGGGTGATGTGGTCAGAACTATGGGCAAGAAGAACAACATGACAGATTTCAGGCACATTAGCAGATACATTTTGCCTGGATTGGGGTGCAGGTCTTTTGGCTCCTGCTTGTGCTCCCTCAGCCTGATTCTTATGTATTCTAAAGCTCCTCTACACCATTCTGGCAGTAAATTATACTCAGTTTAAGGCCCAGTTCTACTGCCTGAGTTGTATAAAAGGGCCGTAGTGGAAATGAGAATTATGTCCCATATTAATTGCTTAGCCTGACACAGATACCTCACCCCCTTTCCACCAGTTAAAGTTACACTCACTTATGCACATCTACTAAAAGCCAGATGGCACATTCTTTTACTTCATCATTTAGACCCTCTAGTCCCTGTTTCTAGCCAACAGGCATCTAAACTGGATTTTACAAAATCATTCAACTCAAATACTAAATTTTACCCAGGAATGTTATTATCTTTGCACCTATCTACATTCTACATTTCTCCCAAGATCTCTGATAACAGTATAAATCACAGCTAAAGCTGAATATAAATCTACTGCATTTTGAAAGCACAACAGGTAAAGTCAGGGACTGAATACAATCAAATCACAAGCGTTCAGAATACAAACCTCCAGAGGAAATAACAAAGACAGCCATGCCATTTTTGTAGTCAAATAAAAACATTAGTGCTGAAAAGGGAACAATTTCAGAGAACAAAAGGGTATCAAGATTAAAAATATACCTGCTTAAAGGGAACACTGTGTTTTGCCTAATGGTTGGTTGCAGGGGGAGCGGGGACTGTTATTGTATTTGGTTTTTGTTTTTGGAAACCAAGAATTCCCTTTAATTGAAGGGGTCCAAGTTTCTGCAAAAAATCAACAAAAAGTGCAGGACCTGATTTTCTACAGTGGGTGGCTTAAGCAGTTATTTATCTGCATTGCTGTGACAATAGAGACCTAGTTTTGATTTACTGATGAGTGAATTACAAGCTGAAAAAAGCAGTGATCTCACTTGAGTGCACCACAACCTGCTGCCAAAACTGGAGAATACCTAAAATGTAATTTATTTACAAACAGGTCCCTCCATTTTTCCCTGCTACATTCTAAGTGAATGTCTGCGTCCTATTACCAAATATAATGTCACATTTCTAGTCATCTTTCAGTGTATCCAAAACTGAAACAAGTGGTGTAAATGTAGCAAGCAGTTCATATAAAGCTATCCTTACATGCAAAACTACAATCCAAGTATTAGAAAGTTATAATTGTCTGACTTGGACAACTACTAGGTTAAAACAGAACTGGAAAGTTGTCCTTAATGTTTGGCAAGTGATAGAGTATTTTATTTGTTCTCAGCTAATTCATGAATTCAAAGTAACAATCAGCAGCCATGGTTTCTTTGCAAAGGCTCATGTTTGTGCTCCCTCTTTTTCAGTAGATAACCACACTGAAACATCATTACCATTAAGAGCCAGGACTTCCTGATAAGTTCAGGGGTGCAAGCAATGGCCCATTGTGGACCTTTCTATCACAGGCCCTGGTAACAATGTAGCTTTTCAAGAAAACTTGGAATCTTGGGCCAGGTACAGACATTATTCATAAAAGGGTTCAAGTGTTTGGAACCTGGTCTAAATCTATAACAGGAGAGAATTTTTGAGAATATAGACTGATTTAAAAATGGTGGCACCTGACCTAAAATAGACCTGGATGGATGTAATATCACACTTAATCAGTTTAGATTACACTGGTCTGTCAAACTTCTGCACCAGTTCCCCTATTGATTCATGTTAGGTCACTGCCACTGGCATTCCAGGGGCCTTTGCAGCCTGCCCCACTCCCTCCCCTTTCATAGAGGCAGGGATCTCAGCTGGGCTGCTCTAGTTGAGCACCTAGCTAGCCCTACCCCAGGACTTTAGCAGAGTTAAGACAGCAAAGCCTCTGCTCCCCAGCCTGCATCCTGCCTGCACTTGACAGCAGCAGCACCAGAGGGGGGGTAGACCCCCCCCCCCCCGCATGAACCCTTCCCAGCTGTGCTTGCTCCAACTTGGGGCGGGGGGCAGACCCAGGCTGTGGGGCAGGGGCATGCACTCTTCCTCATACCCCCCAGCGCTGCCCAATTCAGCTAACAGCAGTGTGCAGCTCTGCCTGTTCCATCTCAGCTGAGCTGAACAGCACCCCCTCCCCCCCCACATGTGCTTGCCTGGGTCTGGAGGGGGGGCAGGGCTGGACTAGGGCAGGGGCCTGTACTCCTCTCCTCTCCCCCCACCCCACCAATTATGCCCAGGTAGGCTGACAGCTCCGGGCAGCTCTCAGCTGCCCATGTCAGCAGAGTCTTGCAGTGGCGGGAGGGGGAGGAGGGTTGGTAGTGGAGGACCCCACCCCATGGACCTGGCCCCAGCCCCCACAGAACCAAGTAAGGAGCACTGGAGGGGGACTTCCATTCCCCAATCCACCCCCACCCTTGCATGGCTCCACTGACATGGGCAGGCAGGAGCCAGAGCTGAGAGCCATGTGGGGCTGCCAGCTGAGCTGGGCAGCACTGGGGTGGGGAGTGGGGGATGAAAGGAACACAGCCCCCCAAGGTGTAGCCTAGCTCCAGTGCCCCAAACCCAAGCAAGCACAGCTGGGGACGGGGGGCATCCCCAAGTACCCTGGCTGTAGCTGGTGGAGATGTGGGGCTAGGGAGAGAGGCCACTCTGGGAGACATGTAGGAGTGTCCCCTGCCTTCAGACCTTGGCCAGTTCAGGCATTTGCGTGCCTTCCTCACCAAAAAGCAAATGTGCATTCTGTTCACTCCTGATCCATTCTGTGCAGCTTAGAGAAACCCACCTAGGTTGGATCGATTTTATCTTGGGCTTTTTAAATGTCTGCACCTAGCCCAGGAGTTCACCATTTGGACGATGGTCTTGTACCTTTCAGCTCAGCCCTGCCCAAGAGAAGTCCTTGGCTTGGCTTGGCTAGCCTCTAGGACACAGGCTAGTCATGGACTAGTAAACATATTCAGAAGTGTGGAGCCACTGCTCTGTCCATTTCCTGCCCTCACTGATCTGGGCAGAGTAACAGTAGTCAACAGCCATCTAATTCTGTGCACCCAAAGTTCAGGTGTGGGTGATTCTGGCTGGGGAACTCCTATCCATCTTCTGTCTCTGCAGAGATGATTAATCCACATTACACATGTTGCTAATCCAGTATGACTGTAAATAAATGTCTCATCTGAGGCAAGTCTATGTTTGACTTGGACTTTTCCAACTTGCATTGTTGCTACTCTGCCAGTAGTTGGTAATTGAGAGCACACAGCCTGGCCAACTTGTCCCTGGAACTAATCATAATAACCCTACAGATACACATGCCAGACCCAGGAAAAATTGTTAGCACATTTTACCCTTTGTACTTCAGAGACTTGAACCAGGACTATGGATGTATATATGTCTGTAGGATCCATAGATATAAGGCTTTCAGGACAAATGTGACATTTATAGCCTATGGACTTGATTCTGATTTGTTGACACCTCTTTTACTCCAGTATAGTTACACTGACTTAGGTTTTTTCAGACTTACACCAGTGTAAATGAGAGCAGGGAGGTTTTTACCCCTTCATCTCCAAAGTATGCCTCCTAAATTACAGCTGAGTGTACTGGCCAAGTAGTAGTGTGGGGAAGGTAAACAGTAAATTCCTGACCTTGCTACACCTCTCCTGAGGATAAATAATTTCAGTTACGGTTATCATTACCTCTCCTGAGTACTCAAATCAGACCTGATTAAAAGACCCATGAAGTTCCATCAGGTAACAAGCCTGATCCCTAAAGCCCAGGCTCTCAGCCTCTATTCTTACACTCAACTTTTCTGATAGTAAATATTTAAGTTATTTGGGCTCTGATCCTGTATCACAAATAAAGGATAGTTAGCATTTACCTAGGTAATTTTCAGGTGTGATTCCACAGGTAGAGATGTCTATCAGCGATGACCAACCTTCTCAGTCTTGTACCCTCACCACTTAATACAAATAGAGTGCTAATGAATGGGATGTTGATATAGCAAATTATTTGCTGAGATGCAGACTATTTTCTCTCTTAAAATGCTCTGTGTATGTGTGTGTGAGAGAGACAGAGAGAGAGAAGGAGAGAAGGAGCTGCTGAGATAAACTGTGGTAAGAAAATAATCTGGCATTAAACAAAACTATATCCATTTTCATGGAAAAGAAACTATATGCATTTTCTTATCTCCATTATTTCCTTTCTTTCCATGGTCTACCTGTTTTCAGAAACATTTTGCAAGGAGAGAACATGGAGATCTAAGAGTGAGCAGAGAAGATAGGACACAAGACACAAAGTTACACAAACTGGTGGGAAAATCAGTACTTGGTAAAAATTAATGCTGGTGCCTTCACAGTCTGTCTCTATTCTTTATTCTTATATCATTTTATCTTTCCAGTCTCTGAAATTCCCACCCTATTTCTTTCCTCATTTCTCCTCTTTCCTCAGCCCCACCCTTTGCCATGTATTTTCTGGGTGAAGATTTTACCTAATACTACGATATTCTGCATTGTGTTTAAGCGCAATAGTGAGGGATGATCTACAAATGGCATATAAGCAGACAAATAGACAGGGAAGCAGATACTTAGAAGTTATGGTCTTTGAGGCAAAGACCAACTTTTTTTGTAAAGCATCTTGTGCCAGGTGTTATGGTCCATGATTGGGACTACCACTACTTCCACCCCTGCCACTACAATAACGATGATTAAAATAATGACGATTGAAAATGTGTAGTTCAAATTTAAGACATTCCCAATGTGTTTATAATAATCCACAACCTTGTTTTCATATAAGGCATGTCCTCATGATTGGTTTAAATCATTGTAACTCTATTTTGAAGCCATGACAGCTTATATCAGCAGAATATCTACCCCATGTCTCTTTTTTTTGCATCAGCAAACAATTGTTCTTTTAAAACTGTTCTTCATTTTTTTTTCCATTAGCTTAAATTGCAGGTATAAAAATTGAAGGACAGATGTTTAAAATAAAGCTTTATCATAGATCTTACATTTCAAAAACAAAGGCCACCTGGACCTGTGTGATTCATTGGACTACACTGGCTAAGATGTGCCAGTCTCCATAGCCAATGGCACCAGAGGAGATCAGTAGTTGATCTCACATTCATCTTCCTTTCTTTCAGCAGCCTGAATGACCAGATACACGTTCACAGCTGGATCAGCTAGGGGCAGCCTTCAGTGCACATCAAGAGCAAGGCATGAACTCACACCTCTGGATCTGCAGTGAAATACCTCAATCTCTCTGCCACCAGGCCCTGTTTTTAAAGTCACATTGTTATTAGTACAAGAATGCCATCATGTGTGTAAGTGCTGTCCTAAAGAAGGACTTAAAACTTACTTCTCAGCTGGAGCTTTAATTGGTGAGTCAGAATGTTTTTAGTATGGATATGGGTCCTTTTTGGGCCAGATGCATTTTTGTAAACTACTGTCCATGTGTCTAGATTTCCTTAGACAGACACGTTTTTAAAGACTGAAAGACATAAACTACAGGAATTAATGAAGGAGAGCAGTAAACATTTGATGTTCACTGCACAGTAAAACTCCAGATTATTACACCCAAAGACAATGAGCGTGTACCTTTTCATTCCTTCAGACAGAATCTGTCATCACTTTTATATTTGTTTTTTGCTTTTATCATATATAAAAAAAACCCAAGCAAAAGACTATAAAATATCTGCAATAAAAAAAATCTGGTAAAAATAAAGTCTATAAAACAAAGGTGGAAAAAAAACCTGGGCTAGTCTGCATTTGTTCTTGACTGTTTTTCATCAGAGTTTGGAATAACACGATGATGTTTCCCAGAAGTGCATATTTGGGCTCAGGAGTTTTGGGGATTCCACTGGGCTTGGGACTGTCCAAATATGGAATAAAAAGGTATTGTCTCGTACGGACCATGCTTTTGCCATTGGTCCTGTGGAAGGCTCCACATTTCATGGTACAGAATGAACAAATGGATGTCAACTATATGCAGTAACAGGAACATCAGAATAAAAAAAAGCACCAGTGAGGCCTAGAAAGCAAGTAAACCTGAGTCACCAAGAAAAAACTGTAAGATTAAGTTCTGAATTTCAGAGGTATCAGGCATGCCGCGTTTGCTGATAGAAAAAAAAAGATTTGCTCTTGTGATTTAGGCAAGTTACCACCAGAGGTTGTAGAGGAAGAAAGCTTGTTTGACAGACTGGGGAAGTAATTACTGAAGTTTTTTGAAACACCGTGGATGACCTGATCATACTGACTAAAGCAAAGTAGACAGACCAAGGAGAATCAGCTCAGACTTCCTGAGACACATTCCTAACCTGTGAAATCCTTCCGATTCTGTTCCTGTACTTTTTGTGCTGAATTATCCCAATCCGTGTAGAAATAAGTGAGCACCGCTAGACTGGGACCATCAAAATCATTTGATTTCTGCTGGTCCAAATTCAGTGTGTGATGATCTATGGATGAAAATCTAGTAAAATTGACTCATGTAGCACCATAAGGGGAAAGGGTTTGATTTGCCATAATAACGGTGTGCTTTTCTCAGAGACAGTTGTTCTGAACTTGTACATTTTACAACATAATATTGATGCAAAGTACTTTTAAAATTGTTTCTGCATGGTGTGTGTAGGGTGTTGGTGGTATGTGTATAGCTTTCTCTTGTTCCTTGAAGGTGAGTTGCTAGACTACATCTCACCATAGTCTATACAAATGCCTGTCACCTAAAAATTTCAGTTTTACAAACTGACTGCTGTGAATTTTAATCAGGGTGTCGATTTTTGTAATTCATGAGTGACGTGCTAATCGGTCTCTGAGTCATGCTTAGGATAAATGATTCATGGGGCTAAAAACAGCTTCCAAGCAAGAAGGCATAGTAATAAAATTGATAATATTCTTGAGCAAAATATAAGGTGTTCAGCATCATGTCACTCTAAGAACTGAAGTCAGTGATACCTCATCCACCACCAGCTGTGTTCAGGATGCAAGTGTTGCTTTCAGGCTGGACTGAGGCATGTTGTAATGCCTCAAGGTATAGACTGCAGGCATTTTTCCCAGTACTAGAAAAAAAAAGTGGGACGCACTTTCTATGGAAGGATGAACCATAAATATGTAATAGATAGGACTGCAAGACTTGTGTGTGTGTGATTATGTATTTCATGTGCATTATATGGATATGTGCACTATCTGTATTTCATGAGCATTTTTGTATCTTAACTTCCCTATCATTGATTCATCCAAGAGAGCTCTTAGATTATTAATTGATTCCACAGTAACCTGCAGGTAGAGACTGCCAAATGAACAACCACACCTGACAACACAGGAAAACATGAGCCGTTTTTCCTTGATTATGAGACATTAGCTTCCCATAATAGGCTCTGATCAATACAGTCACAAGTTCCCTGCCCCTCGAACATGGCAGTGTTGTAAGCAGTGGGAGTTTACTCTCCATTGATATATTTTGTTCCTGGCGCATAAACGTGGGTGTGATGTCTAAAATTATGCAGAGTAGGATCTTGTTTTGATACTAGGCGCAATGATTGGTAAAGAGGAGGAGGGAGGAACAATAGGGCTCGCTGGTGCTGCGTGATACGAAACGGAATAGGATTAGGGAGGCCAGTAATTATACGGAGGAATCTTGTTTTCTAGCCTCCTGCGGGATGAAGGGGAAAGCGGAGTGGCAAATGACAATTAGCTCAGGAAGAAAGGTTTCCTCGGGAGTGGGCTGCAGCTCCGCCGCTCCCGGCTCCGCGCCCAGCGCGGCGGCGGCGCCTCCCCGCCGGGCAGCTCCGCCCGGCTCGTGCCGGAGGCGCCGGCCGGCCCGGGGAGCCGGCACCGCGCGGCCGCTCCCTCCGCACGGGGCTCGGGAGCGGATCTCTGCCCCCGGAGGCGGGTCGTGCGGGGGAGCCGGCGGCCCCGGAGCTGCGGCCCCCCCCCCGGCCCGGCCCGGCCCGCGGCGCTGAGCCAGGCCAGGCTCCCGGCTCCGGCCGCGCGGCGGGCAGCCGCGGAGCAGCGCCTAATCGGATTGCGCCCTTCCCGTAATCCCGGCTCGATCTGTTGCAGCCCTCGCTCTCCCCCGCTGCAATATCACTAATGTCACTTCTATTGGCTGCATTAGACAGATGTTCCCAAACTCCCTCTCCTACTAAAGCCGATCCCCCTGTAATACTTTCACTGCTAGTAAATCTCCCTCCGGCCCCACGCTTTATCATTTGCTTTCCCCTTTTACTTTCCCAGCTGGACCCAAGGTGAGCGAGATCGCCTTTTCCAGGGCAAAACGAGATCTTCTGGAGAAGAGACAATGGGATTTCCCCCAGCCCCCATCTGCTTCTCTCTCACTGAACACTACAAAAAAAAAAAAAAAAAATCCCTGAGATGTGAAGGTCTCGCTATTCACAGGACTTGGCGAGTTGCAATGATTTCCCCGTAGAAGAAAGGAATTCTGCACCTTACCTGGTCGCTGCTATGATTGTGGTGACACAGTTAAGATGACCATTTAAATGTCAGATGTGTAAGATACCTAGATCTCCGGGCAGAGGCTGTTTCCAGCTGTGTTTAAGGCAAACCTAGCGTGTCTTTCTGGAGCAGGCAGGGAGGGATGCTGGGGCTCACATCCCCTCTTCGCCCGGCTCTTACAGCTCGTCCCTTTGCCCTGTTCCCTCCGCTCTTCTAGACTTTGGCAACCTGGTTCCTTGGACTTGTCGTTTCCTTGTCTTGGGTCACGGTTCCCTGGGTGAGTGTGTGTTTGTGTGTGTGTGTATTCGCCCCCTTTTGTTGTTTTCTCTGACAAACCCGCAGAAATGAAACACATATGCAAGTCTGTCTCCTTACATTTTCAGATGTTTCTCACACTATTGTCTGCTACAGCTCATTGAAAGTGCAAAGTGAAAACAGATGTAGCAAAGATAAAAAAAAAAATATGCACACACAAAGCCTATGGCGGAGAGAAGAATTCCTAGAAAAAGGGAAGGGGGGAGGAAATCAAATGGAAATTTGTAATAGGTCTCCAGGATTCGTGATCAGCACAAAAGGGCACTCGGGTGAGATCCGATCATTTCCTCCTGCCCGGACAAGAAGAAATCAATGGGGGTAGAGATCTATAAATCAGCCATCATGTCAGGACAAATCAAAATAATGCTTCTATTATTTCAATCAATAAACCATTTTTATACCTAACATCTGATCTACACAATGTGTTTGTGTTTGAAATTCGCAGAGCCGCTCTGCACAAAAACAAACCATTAACATACGTGTCAATCACATTGCCGTCTCGGAAAGGAAGGGTTGGCGGATTTCGGCACGGGGTTGCCTTCAAAAAAAAAAATCAGTAACAGAGTTCCCGGACCCCCAGTGCCTATTCCCCATAGATGAGCTCCAGAAAGCTGTTTTGTTTTGCAAATTAAAATAATAATAATAATAAAAGATTTGAACGTGGCTAAAAGCAACGGATCCGATCAAACAAGGATCAGCTGAAGGGGCAGAATTGAGGCAACTAGAGGCAGCCCTTTGGGGGCTGGCTGGTGCTGTGGGGGGCTGGGGATGAGCCTTACACGCCTCCTCTGGAAGTCGCATTGCGAGTTCAACCGCTTTGCGCACCCTCCTGCGGGAAGCCTTGGCACCGAGCAGGTGTCTCCGCAGCGCGGGCGCGCGGGGCTGGAGGGCTGGGTCCGAGAGGGGAGGCAGTTTGTTTTGCCAGTAAGTAGACGGGAGTCAAATAAGTTGCCTAGGATTGTTTGGTTGGGGGGGGGGCATGCATCAGCACCAAATCGGAGGGGAAAAACCCAGCAGCCAAACCGCGCGCTGCGTGGATTTGGATCAAGTCGATGCAGCGACGAGACATAAATACCCCCACAGCGCCGGGCCGGGGATAGAGCTCATTCCCAGAGAAAAGCAGCGCTAGGGAAGATACCAAATGGATTCCCCCTCCTATCCCGCTGCACAAGTCAGTGCCTTGCTTGTTTGCAAATCCACCAAATCAGTCCTGCCAAACAACCATTTCGAAACCATTTTCTTTGTTTCTAGGAAATCGCGCTGCCCAACTCCATCTGTCTGATATAAATGAATAATCCTGCTTGATACCATTCCTAATCCATTTCTTTACAGAAAAATTGAAAAGGGAGGAGGGATTAATAATCTTTAAAGATGGAAACCCCCGAACAGCCACAGATCCGGCATATTTTATTGCTTAAAATTAAACAGATGTCCCCATGCCCCCCCACCCCACCCCACCCCCCGCGGGTTTAAATGGAGGACAAACATGGGCATTTCCCAAAATAAAATTCCACCCGAAATTCTTATGTAACCCAGGCGGTTCTCCAAGAGGTACCCCCTCGGCAATTGAAGGGATCAAAGCAGGTGCACAAGCGCTGTGGGAGGTGTAGGGACTCTCCTCCCCTATAGAGCAGAGCCAGACCACCAGTGGGGACTTAACCATATACCTTTTAATACTGGGAACATAACAGGCATAAATCAGAGGGTATAGTGGACACTACAATGCCCCAAGGGGGCAGGATTCAACAAAAAAACAGGGTTAACAAAATATAAAACACAAACAGCAGAACAAACAATACTGGTTGGTGAAATATAAAAAAGGCACAAAATGTCACAGAAATATAGGGCCTTGGTACTTGGAGGGGGAGAAAGCACAACAGCCCCTTTCCCCTGCAAGATTTGCTTCTTGTTAGCTCACTTACTCCAAGTCACCCCAGCTGAGACTTGAACCCAAATCTCCCACATGGTAAACCAAAACGCTGCTACACAGCCACCAGTGGCAGGCCTGTTCATTCCTGCTAGGGGTCTTGACCTTTCTGGCACCGGGGCCTCATATGGCGCTGCCTGGCCTCTGACTGGAGGAACTGGAAGCAGAACTGGCTGCTTAGATCCTTGCTGGAGCAGAGGGAGCCTCTCCTGCTGGCTGCAGCCTCTCCCAGGGGATTCTGGAGCCCAGTGGGGGGCCTCTCCTGCCAGCCCCACACTGTGCTGCTGAGGGTCCCACTGCTGCCTGCAGGTCCTGCTGTTTCAAGCTTTTCTGGGGCACTGCTGCTGGCTCAGCTCTTGCCAGCTCTGTGAAGCTCCTTCCTTGTTGTCCCTCAGTGCTCTCTCCTGAGTCAGCCAAGCTGCCCCTTTAATCCCCCTTCAGGTGACCCAAGGGGCCAATCGGGACACGGCGCGGGGGGGGGGGGGGATAAAAGGGGCAGATTGGTGCAGAAAGGGAATCCCAAGTCCTCCAATCATCTTTTGCCCTTTCAAAACCCCTGGGCTTGGTCACTGCCAGCCAGCCCGTCACATCCTCCCCCTGCAGAACCCTTCACCACCCCTGGTGAAGTGTAGGTCTCAGCCTGGAGGACTACTGGACCCAAGGGGCAGCGATGGGGACCTCCCCCGGCACCCCCGGGGCATTGTAGGTGAAGCGACGGACTGGCCGAAGCTCCCGCCTTGGTGGCGGGGTGCGGTCTGGGGCCCCGACGGCTCAGGTTCCCTCTCACTGGGGGAGTCTGCCCCACTGGTAGGTAAAGGCGTGGGGATGTTTTCTCCTTCTGTCTCGCCAGGCGGGGCCCCACCAGCAGCAGTCCCCGTCTCCCCTTTGCCCCAGTTGTCGCACCACTGTATAGGGTTCAGCCTGCCATCGATCAGCAATTTTGTGTCTCCCAGTTAGCCCCAGGTTTCGCAGCAGCAACCAGTCTCCTTGTAACCCTTGCTCACGCAGGCGAGCATCATAAAGCCGCTTCCAGCAGTTTCAGCTGCTAGTTGGTACGCACGAGGGATACGGTCCGAAGTTGTTGTGCATATTGACCATGAGTCAAATGTTGTTGGTAGACTTGTTCTACCCCAAAGCACAAATCCATGGGTAACCGGGGCTCCTTCCCGAACATGAGTAAATACGGACTGACCCCTGCTGCATCATTCCTAGTGGAGTTGTAGGCGTGCACCAGGTATGCCATATGCTGGCTCCATGCAGCCTTCTGTTCCTGCTGGAGGGTACCCAGCATATTCAAGAGAGTGTAACTGAAGTGCTGGGGTTGGGGATCCCCTTGGGGGTGGTAGGGTGTAGTCCTTGATTTCTGTATGCCAGTCACTGTCAGTATTTCATGCAACAACCAGCTCTCAAAATCTCACCCTTGATCCGAGTGGATTCTTGCGGGCAGCACAAACACGGAGAAATACTTTTCCCACAGTACTTTGGCAACTGTTCTTGCTGTTTGATCTGGTGGAGGGAAGGCCTGGGCATATCGGTGAAGTGGTCTGTCACAACCAGCTCATTCCCCTTTCGGTGCCTCTCCCCTTCTATGGCTAGGAAATCCATGCACACGAGCTCTATGGGTTTTGAGCTCTGGATGGTGTGTAGATAGGCAGTTCAAGTGGGCAGGGTCTTCCTCCGCATAGGCTTATCACAGTTTGAACATTTAGTCCTTACGTCTTCAGCCATTTTGGGCCAAAAGAACCGCTCACGGGCTAGTGCCAGGATGCACTCCACCCCCGTGTGCCCAAAGGCATCATGCAAGTCCCAAGTCCTCCAATCATCTTTTACCCCTTCAGAACCACCAGGGCCAATTCGTTACCAGATTGGTGAGGAAAGGGAATCCCAAGTCCTCCAATCATCTTTTGGCCTTTCAAAACCCCTGGGCCAGGTCACTGCCAGCCAGCCCACACTTAGGAGCTTAGAGATTTGCTTCAAGGGTGCAAGGGCGGCGAGCAGGGCTGCTGCTACAGCCGCGGGGCACATTGTGGGGGTTCAAGCAGGGTTTGGGGAAAGCTGCGTCCTACTGCTGAGACTCTTAAAATCCCTGTAGCCCGGTGGGGGCTCGGCCTGGCCCTGCCTGCTGCAGTGCCCAGGCTGCGAGGACAGGGCACTATCGTCTCTGGGGCATTGTCTGGTGGCACCGGCAAGGCAGCGGAGTTCATGTCAAAAAAGCTGGGGAGGGGGCTGGGCTCCAATCTGCGCCCCCAGCTTGGCTGTGCATCATCATCGTCATCATCATTATTATTGTTGTTACTACTGTTGTTGGCGTTATCATCATGACTATTATCATTATTACCATTATTACTGTTGTTATTATTATTATGTCATCCTCCTCCTCTCTCTGCCTCTTTTGAAACAAAGCCCCCGGAAAGGAGCAGCTGGCAGATGCACACACCCTGTCCCTGCCCATCGTTTCCTCCTCTAAAGCTCTCCTCGCTCCGGTGATATCCCCATCCAGTCGTTTCTTCCCCCCACCCCAACCTGCGAGAGTCCAGATCCCCTCCTTCCCTTCGCCTCTCAGCTTGTTTCAGACCACGAAGGAGACACCCCAGCCGAGGCAGCGGGCTAGGTGTTGCCCCCACGGGCTTTGCGGGGTCAGCGCTTCCTCAGCAGGGCAGCGCGCGGGTGGCGGGAGCCCCCCCCCCGCGGGCAGACGGGCGGCCCGGGCTTTCCACTGGACAAGGGGCATGAAGCCAAGCCGGCCGCCCCCCTCCCGGCTGCCGCGGGCACTGCTGAGCGTGCGCGCACGGCTCCGCGGGGAGGGCTGCCCGAGCCCCCGCCCGGCCGGCACCGCAGGTCTGCCCGGGCGTTTCCCCGCAGCAAGAACCGGGCGGGAGGGCGCTTTGCTGCCCCGGGGTGGCCAGCGTCCGCCCCCGCCGGGAGCCGGGCACCGCTCTGCCTGTCATCACTGAAACCGCGTGAAGTGCGAGAGCACCAGCTTTGTCTGCCCCGCACGTAAAGAATGGCTTTGAGATGAGCTAATTACGGCGCATTAATCACTGGTAGCCGGGAATCAATCACCGCCGCGGCTCGAGGCGGCGGTGCGGGGCGGGGAGGCTGCGGGGCTGCGCCCGCTTTCATCTCAGCTTGGGAAGCCAGTGCCGGGCAGCGTCCAGCCGGCGACGCCGGAATGAGCCCACTTCTTGGGGGGCAGCAAAGACCCCAAAAGAGAGGGACCCGCGGAGGCCTTTTGTCCGCAACTTGGCGGGGTCCGTCCCGCCGCCGCCGCCGCCGCCGGCCCGCTGCAGCGCCGGGCACTGCTCCCCGGGCTGCCCCTCCCCCGGCGCACGCGAGCAAACTGTCCCCCTCCCCCAGCCCGGCTGCTCTGCTTCCTCCAGGAGTGGCCAGCGTGTCCAGAGTCGTTTGAAGTTTCTATCTGAGGGTTTCGGGTCGTCTCCTAAGGACGTGCCTAAAGCAGCAAGCCGGCTTCGGGGGGATTATGTCGGGTTCGTGCAAAGAGAAAATGCAGCCTCTCAGAGCCGAGCCCTCCGCGCACGCACACGCACACGCAGTCCCTTCACTTGGCACACGCGCGCGCGCACGCCTGGTCCGTGGAGCCCGTCCGCTCCCTCCACGCCGAGAAGCACCGGAGGGTCCCGCGCCTCGCCGCCGGGCGCCTGCTCGCCTCAGCCCCGGAGCTCGTACCTTCCTCCCGGCTGCACAGCCCTTCCCAGCCGCAGCCCCGGCCTCCAAAGTGCGGCGTGAGCAGAAGACGCCGCGTCCCGGACACACGCGCACACACACAATAACGCGCTGGCCCGGTCCTTTGCTGGGCAGCTTTGCCAAGTGCAGGTGGCCAAGCCCTGAATACTAAACCCTTTTAATAGCAGAGCCTCCCCCCTCCCTCCTCTTATTATTATTATTTTTTAGTCAAGAACCTTATCATTAATTTTAAGTTGCCCGGTGTACCGCATCATTAAAACGGGGCTGGAAAACAGCGACAGGCGGAGGGGGAGAGGAGTGGGGCGGCGAGGGGAATTTGCATAGCGCTTTGTCTTTCGTGGTGGTTGAGCTGGCAAGGGCTATAATGCTAATTGCACGAGATTAATGTGGAGATTGTTCTCCACTGCTCACTAACATTTCTTTAAGCACAGACCTGCCCAAGATCCCCAGGATGTGTCCCAGCCACGTCCCAGCCTGCTTGCAAGCAGGACAAGCTGGGAGCCCACCGGCTTCCCAACAGCAGCATCACCCAGAATAATAAACCGAGTCCTTTGTAGACTCCGCCGCCCTTTTTTTTTATTTCCTCTCCTCCTTTGCCTTGTCATTTTTGCTGTTTTCAAGAAAAGAAATCTCGTTCTTTGATCCAGACGCCTGCCTAACTCTGACAGGACTTTCAGGGAGCCTGGGGCGGCCGCGAGCGCGGGGAGGCAGCGCTGCCTAGCGGCCGCCGCGGGGACAGCGGCGCCGGGCCGGGCCGCGGTAGCGCGGTGCCATGCTGCCACCTAGGGGACTGAGGGGGAACTAGGCTCATCTCGGCGGCGGGAAGCGATAGGGCAGCCTCGGGTTTTGTTTCCCTCGGCAGTGGGGATTCCGGGGCGAGCTGCCACGACCCTTAGGCAATATAAACTGAGCACTTGTACACACACAATGCCTGGCCTGGTGTCTGAATTCTTCTGCCAAGTGCTTCTTTGGGATTTGTGGGTTGTCTTATCCCTGTATCCTGCAAGAACAGGCAAGGACAGCTCTCGTGGCCAAGGCTCTGTCTGTGGGTGGTAGCATGGGGAAATTAGTGTTTACATCTGAGTTAGGGGCTTAGCGCTTAACACGGTGCCAGAGACTTCCTGTGAGACACTGAGCAAGCTGTTTAGTCTCTCTGTACCTCGGTTTCCCCTAGGAACAGTCCTGCTCCCACACTTTGGCCACCTCATCTTCTTAAACTGTCTGTCTAGACTCTCCAGGTGCAGGCGCGCAAGGGAAGAAACCCTGCCGCCAGCAGTCATGGCCGAGCTGCGTTCTGTGCACTCACAAATGCAGGCTGTCTTGTGGGTTCATGTCATTTCCTCCCATTTATTTTAATGCTGTTATAATCATGGCTCTCCTTGCGATCTGTGTGCATTTCTAATCTGTTTGAATCCTTCAAAGTTCTTGGCCTCCATGATCATGAAATCAGAGAAAAGTAAAGCTGAAAGGGACTTTAGGAGGTCACCCAGTTAAATCCTCTGCTCAAGGCACGATCAGAGAACACAGAGACCGGTTTATCACCATCCTCTTCTTAATAAGGTTTTTATATTTGAAAACTGTTGTCAGCCCAACCCCAAGTCTTCTCTTCTCTACTCTACTCTGAAAAATTAGCATTTCTGAACTTTTCTGTCAATATTATCTTTTCCAGACCTCTAAATATTTGTGTTGCATTCCTCTGGACTCTGATCTATGTTCTTGAAGTCCAGTCCTCAAAACTGGACACAGTCTCCTTACCAATGCCATTAGAACATAAATAGGCACTTCCTGAGACCTGCATTTGACCTGTCCATGCCATAGCACACCCCAGTATGACATTAACTTTTTTCCAAAATATTACATTTTTTAATCTTCAGTTTGTGATCCATTTTTAACATCCTAGTCTTTCTCTGCAGTACTGCAGCCTAGACAGTTATTCTGCATTGTGTACTTGTGCACGTGATCATTCCTCCTTAAGTGCAATACTTTTCCTCATCCTTATTGAATTTCAACTGATTGTTTTTATATCATTTTTCCATTTTATGATGGCCTTTTGAATCCTATTCCTGGCCTTTAATGTGGCTGCCTAGCCTACCCAGCTTTGTAACATCTTCAGAATTAAAAATGTATTAGAAAATATTAGAAAGAATGTTTATTTATGTGGCTTTGTGGAGTTGGAAGGAAATATAGGACCCCCACAAATGGTAGCTACGTGGGTATATAATTGGTATACATTGGCACAATCTAAAATAGTTAGTCATGCAGCCTATGTTAGCTCAAGGAAAAGGGAGTCCAATGCCATACTATGATAGGAAAAGTGCTAAGACCCTGTGCATTTTAACCACCTTGGTACAGAGTTGTAAGATGCTAAGATGTTCTTAGACAATGGTTTTAGCATGTGGGGTATGATTGCCGGGGCGGGGAATATTCAAAAGCATTAAGTCTTTGTAGGCCTATGGTGTGTGGGGGGAATCAGCCCCCCGCCCTTGCTTTCGCTTCTGGTGAGTGGTATGCAGTCCTACAGTGGTGATGACCTCTGACATGCTCAATGTAGATAACCTTCACAATCAGATCGTATTAGATACCATGAGGTGCCTCATCAATTCTGCATAGCAGCAGGGATCTCTGCAGACTTGCAGGATGCTCTTATAGCTCAGGTCCCACACTAAAAGGGCCCCAAGGATCAGGCCTGCACCATTACATTATATCCTTGATCTTAGACCCAAAATCATGAGCACATTCAGGTGCATCCTGCAAGACACCGAGGAAAACATTGACTAGTCCTAAACATAGGAAAGAGCCTAGACAAATCCCACTTGATACCTCTTTCAGCGTAGACATTGAGTCATTAATGACAACTCTTTGAGCACAGTTAGCCAAGAAATTATGAATCTATATTATGACAGATTCATCTATACTGTATTTCCTTTGTTCATACGCAACATTTGTACTGTTGTATTTCAATGGCTAACTGTGCAGTGTGTGAAATATATTTTGTTCTAGCACTTTTCAATTTCCTACAACTTCCTTCAGTTTTTGTATTGTGAAGAAGAGCATATGAAGGTTTCCAGTCTACCTTCCCTATAACTGGGGCGTCTACTTAACTCATGGTGAGAAATAACACTTTGTCACAGATGGGCTTGGTCACAGCACAAAGAGAAGATTTTGCAAGCATTTCCTGGCAGCCCCACCCATCACCACTGACTGGTAGAGAGGCACATACTATATAATTTAATAGCAAATTTCCCAGCAAGTAAATTATATAATATAATTATACATCTAAGTGTTAAATTTGAATCTAAATTTAAATGTACTATAAATTATTATACACTATGAATTGTAACATAGCATCATCATATATTATTATATACATAATTTATTATTATATAGTATTTTAGAAAAAGTTTAGAAATACTAATTAAGGATAACCTTAATAGAAACATTTTCACTTCACTGAGTGGTGCCTTCACTTAGTCTACATCACTTGCAGGCAGTAACTCTCAATCACGTGATCTACAGCTGCAGTGATTGTCACATTGTCTTTGTACTGTAGTGAACACTGGGCCATTGTAAACAACTTATTACATGAATAATATGCTTTTTAGGTTGATGTTGTGGTAAATCATGGCCAATGCAATATTTCCTGGTGATTACAGACAATGCCATTTTCCCGTGTTTCTGTCAAAACCTCAAAACTGCAAATTAAGTAGACCCCTACCTATAACATTCAGCATGTGTAATAAATTTATCCTTGTATTTATATCTTCCTTGAGACAAACAGTCCCTGGCTATTTTACTTCTTTTTGTATCTGAGTTTTCCACATCCCTAATTATTTTTTGAAACCATCCCTATCTCCATTATTCCCCCCTTAGATAGCCTGACCAGAACTGAATACAAAACTCCATGTACAACCATGTATATAATGATGTTATAATAACATAATGATGTTCATGTTATTCTTCAATCTGTTCCTTATTCTTCCATCATTTTTACTTTTTTGAACACTTCTTACATACTGAGGTCTTCATTTAGCCACTTGCAGTGATGCCTGGGCCTTTCCTCTGAGCTGACACCATTAATTTAGGACTCAATTAAGTGCATGAGCAGTTCAAATTATTCTCTCCAATGTTCATTGCTTCGCATGTATGGTGCCCACACAGAAGTTAATCTGTCATTGTATTACCCATTTATTTAGCTTTGTTAGGTCCCACTAAAGCTCCTGACAATCCTCCCAGTCTTTATAGACTATTTTATTTGACAATCTGATAATGCAGCACCTAACACAAAGGGATCCCACCCTCAGTTCAAGCCTCTGGAGTTATCTTTAATACAAAAACCAGCAGAGTGGGTGGGGATGTCTGAAAGAGAGAGAGAGAGAGATGACCTTGTATTAAAATTGTAAAATACTCTCTTATTTTATCTAGTGAGGGCATCCTTCTGTCATCACCATTAGAAATTTATTTTTATTTTACTGACTATTGTAAAAAGAAGAGAAGAGCCTAAGCATTAAGTTTATACTTCTTAGTTTGTCTTTTTTACTGCATTGGTTTGTAGTTTATTGGATTCACTTCCCACACGGCATATCATCTCCAGTGCATCTATAAACTTGGGGAGCTATTTAACTATAGTGCTTTACAAAATATTAACTTTCTCCAGATTTCACAGGCCTACATTTTAAAACTGCTTAAGTAGATTTGTAAGTAATAGTGAGGCTGCTGAGTTAAAAGGCTAGGAAGACAAGAGAACTGTGGGCTCAGGTTAATCATTTCTCATCACTTAGTAGAATGTATTGCGCATCCTGCTGTGATTTTTCCTGCCTACCTTTGGGTGAGTAATTTCACTGAAGCAGTATGCTTAAAAAGGGCTCTTTGACTCTAAATAAAATCTAATATTCAACCCCACTCTCCTTCACTTTCCTAAAATTTGGGGGTTTATCCAAAAAAAGATATTTCTGTGAAGTATGGTAGGAGGATGGGAAAGGACCTGAGTTTCCAACAGAATTGTCATTCCTCAGGCTTTACTGTTGAAGTTCTAGGAAATATGAAGTAGTCAACTGCAAGTTTTTCTATTCCATTCCCGGACTCCTATTCCCTACTCCACAGCAAAATCACTCAATGACCCTGGACTAGCCACTTCATCTCTTTCTGTTGCAGTTTCCTACCTGAAAAATGAGAATAATAATACTGGATTTCTCTCATCCCATGCATGTCTCTTACATATTTCAACTATGTTAATGCTAAATTAACAGCACTAAGGTAGGCCCAATTCTTGAGGTAGACAAAATGAAGCCCTCAGAAGGCGTTTGGGTGTCACAAATGGTATACAAGATCCTCTGCACAATGGAATTTCTGATGACAGAAGCTACCTCCTGAAGCTAGAACTGTGTCCACACCCAGGTTTTTGTTGGCATAACTACATTGTCTAAAAATGCGATATTTTTGCCCCCCTGAGGCTCATGTATCCCTCCTGGCAGAACTTTGCAATAAAGATAAGGGCTTGATTGTAAGTTCTTTGGAGCAAGCAAAGGATGTCTCTTGCTATGTAGCTGTCCAAAGCACAGAATATCATGATTTCTAAGTGTGACTGTAACAATTATGACTACAACCAGCAATATCTGACCATATTGATCTTATCAATTAGCCATGCTGCCACTGAAGAACAATCCCCATAATTTTGCTTCCATAACTTTATATATAAAACAACATAAATAGTGCTACATTATGCACCTCAGATGCAGAGCTTAGCCATGCCAGTCTCACCAAAAGGCTGTAATTAGCCTGACAATACAGTTTCTTTCACTTTTAACCATAGACCTGATCTGTTGTTCTTTTAGTTACTTTTTTTTAATTGAGGAAGTCATGCAGTTGGGAGCAGAATATGCATCTGAAAATATACATTTTGTCTGCAGGAGTTGGAGGCATGGTAGATCTCCAGAAATTTATTAGTCAAGAATTACAGAAGAATAGCTCTTTGCAATCAAATGTCCCAGCCCCAAAGTACTTCACATTTTGAGACAGATTGGTGTGAAAATGAACTTTTAGCCCTCCCTGCAAAATTGAGCCCATAATGAAATTCCACACGTTGTTGAGCCTTGTTGACTTCTGTTTCCATTAATATTTGCCAAGAGAGTGCTTAGCCATGGAAGTAATCTGGGAAGAAAAATCCAGCTAGCCCATGGATGAGATAAGCAGATTTAGAGTTATTTTCTCTACTGTTCCCATTAGATCCTACAGGATCTTAAATGTATTCATTGATATATTTGAACATACTGCTTTGGGACTCTCACCTTAGATTCACTTAGAGATCAAGAGCATAGCTGGTGTCAACCAGCACAACTACATTAAAGTTAACAGACCTGTGCCCATATATACCAAGGAAAACATGGCTCATGTCTTCTTTTTTCTTCCCTGTGAATAGCACTCAATGGATAGTCAAAGGAACATTGTCTCTCATAGCCTCTATTAACTGGAGATGATTCTGTATGGACTACATATTTCACCAGCTACTCTTAAAGAAAACTGACTCAGCATCTGCTTTGATCATTATGGCATCTTTGGTTGACTTAGCAAAGCTGTAAGAAGTAAAACAAAAATATGAATCAGTGAAATCATTTACTCATGCAACTTTTCACCACCTGCTTAGGACAGGTGATTGAAATACTCCTTCTTTTTTAACTTCCCTTTCTCCATCACAGTTGAGCCTTTCCACCTGCTGTGCATGTTAAAAAGGAGTGATATAGAGTCTGTACAGCATATGAGGATCCTTTAGGATGAATAGAAACTGTAGACAAAGTGCTCACTGTTACAAACTCCTGTTCTGAGTTGATTGATTTTCAACTATCAATTATTATCCCTGCTTAATTTCTTCTTATTATTATAATCACCACCCCCACCATCATCATTATTATTATACCACCAGTGATCTCAGGGAAATACAGATGCTAATGAGATTAGCTTAGACTGAGGCATCAGTGAGATGATGGTGACTATGATGCAGCGATAGGTTTCCCCACACAGACAAACTGATGTAATGCAGTCAGAAAAAAATTCTTATGCACTGGAAAGGACCTTCCAGCAATGTTGTTATGTATTCTCATTCTTGTCCTGCATATTTCCTAGATGTCCCTTGTATCAGTAGTCTGAGTTTCCAAAGGAGCTAAGTGTATTTGGGGTTGATATTCAGCTTCCTACACTTTCAGTGGGCTTACAGCAGGAGTGCATTAGGTCTTCATGTCTGGTTCCATTAAGCAAGTCTGGTCCGGTCCACCATATGGTTTCCCTTCTCTCAGATATCCTTCGTTGTTCCTTTTTTGCCTATGACATTTGTGTCTTTCCCAGGAATTTTCTAGCAACTTGTTAAAGTTCTGTGTTATATATTTGCCTTTCCAGTCTCAGGTTTCTGCCCCACAAGATTAGCTACTCCTTCCAATCTGGCTGAAAAGGTATTTACATTATTGACTTGTATCCCCACTGTTTTCTCTTGGCAGGGTTTACACTTTCCTCATGACACATTTTCCCTGATACTTCTCCTGAGGCAACAGTTCATCAGGCAAACTTCAGAGCTGACTATACATGGAGGCAGCATGAGCACAGGTGACAGCAGGCACAGATGTAGCAGCGTGGCCTGTGCTGAACACCGAGGATGGTAGTATGAGGATTTTTTGATGGAGGGACTGAAGAGAACTTGGTTTCATGGAAATGGATTGTGCTTCCACTAGTGTAACCAGTGATGTAACTAGGGGAAGGCTAAGTGAGGCACCAGCTCCAGGCACCAAATTAAGGGGTATACCATGATGGTCTCCTTCCCACAGAAGTCTTTGCTGCATGGGCGCAGCCCAGCCAGAGGAGCTAGGCAGGTGCAGCCCCATAGTGGACCTATGGGGGAGGGGTATGAGCAAGGAGAGTGGAATTGCTCCCCCCACCCCACCATGGGCGGTGCAGCTCTGAACCCAGAAGTGTATCTGGGAGGGAGAAGAGCAAGAGCAAATTGGGCACCAGGGAAGCTTGTGCCACCAGGCTGCTGCATCAGTGTTCAGCGAACCTGCCCCTTAGCTGCAGCAGCCTAAGCCTAAACTACTACAGCAGGAGCTGGAGCTAAAGCAGCTGCCATCTAAAAACTGAGCAGGGCAGGTAAGATTTCTCTCCCCCACCCTGCTCTCCAGTGGTCAGTATAATCCCCCTTCTCCACCCATCACCCTTCCCCCACCTACACTGCCTTGGATACTAAAGAGCTCCCTATGCTTTACGTGCAAGAAGACATCAGACAGCACAAGCTTCTTTAAAAAAGCCAGGCCAAGCTTCTTTATGCGCGCGCGCACGCACACACACACACATAAACAGAAACATTCTTCTGCATAGGAGCAGGCAATTAACATATATTTATAACAGCAGGCACAATAAACTATGGCATGATAAATGAAATTTCCATGGCTACCTAGAACAGTGTAGCTTGCATTTATGGACACAGGTAGATCCAGGATTTTTAAAAGGGATAAGGAGAAGTGACCAGCACTACAGGCTTCATTGCATTCCCTTGCTTAAAGTGGGGTGAGTAGACCACACAGCTAGGGTCTTCTTAAAGTCCCTTAACCAGGTAAAATATTCCCCTTTGCTCCCAGGACTCCATCACTTCTTTTCCATGCTCAGTGGCCCCTTCCCTTTCCTTCTATTCTCCCTCTCCCTGTTTCTACTTACAGGAAGGTGAGATCTGCATGCTACAACCACTGTCCTGGCTGCTCTTGCCCCATTTCAACTAGGGCTGCAGGGGACTGCTGCATCAGGATCTGGGCTCAGCCAGGGACAGTGGCAGCAGTGGGCAGATTCCTGTTCCCTGTGCCTGCTCCCAGGCTGAGGCAGAACACCTGGTGGGACCAGGCAGGGACGGGGAATGCATCTGCTACTTCCCACTGTCCCCAGCTGAGCCTGGCTCCCAAGCAGCCTGGCTGGAGTGGTGCAGAAGTGCTTCTAGAACTCCTCCTGCCCCCAAGTCAGATGGGGACAGTGGCGGGAGTAGGAGGGGAGGGAAAGACCAGAGAGGGGAAATGCCACTCAGCATTGAGGAAAGGCAGGGCATGCTGAGAGAAGGGGATGTTTATCTGCTTTGGGGACTTTAAAAAGTCCTCAGATGCTACTCTCAGAGCACAATCTCAACTAGGAGTGCAAGTGTGCAATTGCACTCCTCTGGGTCCACCTCTGTTGTCCATAAATTTTGTTAGATTAAAGACTATCTGGGTGTAATGAAGAGTGATGAAAAACTGTAAACAATGTTTCTGCATTAATCAGAGAAAATTAACTCCATATGTTATACAGGAACCCTATAAGTAATCTTCTGCCTTGAAAGCTGGAAAAATGTGTGCCCTGAGCATTGCACCACAAAGGATGAAAACTGCTAAATCACTGGACCCATAACCAGAGTAGATCATTAGAAGAACTAGAACATAGTGCATTGATAGCGTGAGCTTCTTTGCTTGATATCATTTCAAGTCCAAATTCATACAGGGCAAAAAATGACAAGCATAACTGCTATCTCCAATGTTGTGCAAGTAACTACAAGAAAGAAAACAGCATAATGTAGGCTAAGTGGAAAGGTTCTGGTTGAGAAACATCTTTAGTGCTTACAAGTTAAAAACAAACAAGGTCAATGAGATAAGGTTTAAGTTCCAGAGCAAAGTACTCTACAGCCAAGAACAGGAGACTGCTGCTAATATCTGATCACAGGATTAATAGGTGTGAAATGTGAAGAGCAGTAAATAAATCAGTACTCATGGCCATGGTAGAAGTAGCTGGAGAAAATTTAAGGCTTATTGTTACTGTTAGGTTCCATAAGGTGCATCTATGCATAGCCCTATAGAGACACAGTGATGCACTACATTGCCGTATGGCGTGCTATGGCAATGTAGCAATCACATGGGTTTATCCATGATCAGCAGCCCATTTTAACACAATGCTACAGCTACATAGTGGCAAAATCTAACTGTGCACCGCATGCATGACGCAGTACAGGCAGTTACTGTGCCGTGCTTTAGAACTTCCAAAAGGAACTTACTGAAAGGAAGTACTAAAGCACAGCGCCGTAGCATTGTCACCATATGGCAACATGTATAAACACAACTAAATACAATGCCTTGCTTTCATCATTTTCTTTAAAGAATTTTTTTTTGTGTGAAATATCCTAGAATTACAGGTAGAATAGATTTGCGGAAGTAGCTCTCTGTGACTTTCCCAAGGTCACACAGGAAATATGTGACAAAGCAAAACCAAATCCTGGCAAGTGTCCTAAGCACCGGAGCTTCCTTCCCCTATTTTAATATGTCTAAATCTGCACAGTGAGTCAGTACCAGTCAGGAGCAGAACTTAAATATACTGACTGACCCTTAACTTGTTTTCAGGCCAGTAGATTTGATAAATCTAATGGATTCCTTCTCTATAATCAAATTCTTCCTCACTTTCTATGGATAAATGTTATAGAATTTTAGAGGTATGTAAACACCAGAAGCTGGATCCAGATGAGCACTCATGTTCACTTTGTAGTGCCCCAAACCTCTTTGCAGTGCCACAGATCACATGCCCGGCATGTTTAACCATGACCTTTACTGCAAATTTGCAGCATAGGGGCAAAATTTGCTACCAGGAAACCCCAATAACAACAACAACAACAACAACAACAACAAAATGCCGTGAAAAAAAGCAGCACAGCACATGCCACAGGAGGATGTGCCAGCAGAAACAGAAGCTTGGTCTTCCCAGGAGATGCTCTGGCTTCCAGCCAGTGCCTCTCCACTTCTAGTTCTACCCCAGCTCCTCCAACACACCAGGAGCTGGGAGGAGCAAGGAACTGGCAGGTTCCCTAAAGAGGAGCATTTTGCCTTGCACCAAAGTGCCTTGCACATGCAGAGGTGTGTGAAGTAACAAAAAGTAGAGGCGCTCAAAATGTTCATCAGAATTACGCTAAACTTCTATAATATTTAACAGAAAATGCTATCCTTTATTGGCTTTTTAAAAGTGATATATAGGATTTAATAGAAAATGATAACTATGCTCCAGAATGCATAAGTTAGATTAAAACTAAGTGGTTACCATTCTACCAAGACTTTAGGAGGTTTCCCTCAAAGGACTGAGGCTTTATAAATAAAGCTTCTTGTAGGGAATAACTCAGACATCTGCTGCACTTTGGCAATGTCTTATCTTTTTCACAATTTTCAAGTGCAAAAAGGCTGGTAAAAGAGATGGCTGTGCTTCAGCTGGAAAAACAAGAGTGGGTGATCAGGAAGTGGATGATTACCTGTCAAACATTCAATCTGATTTGTTATGGTTTACTGGGGCTTTATCAAACATTAGAGAGTCAAGAACTGATTAGCACTAAATCAGAATTGGCCCAAACCTGCACCCAAGACAAGGCATGATTCAGACTATTTTAGCTCTTTTTTTTAGACAGAAGTGACGTTACACATTACGCTTAGACCAGACTAAATCTGTGGAATGTTAACTAGTGTTAAAGTTAGAAAGTGCTGTGAGCAATCCCATGTTAAGGGTTCATCCCATTTCTTGCATGCACAGCTCTGATTTACCAGTAGAAGACTCTATCCCTGTCCTGGGTCAGGGGAGTACCTGGGTGTGGTTCATCCTGAGATGATGAAGGAATTACTAATTTTATCTCTGTGGAACAAATTAAAGTTATCCTAACTCTAGCTAGGTAGCACAGCCCAGAATAAACCCTTGCCTGAAGTGGTGCAACTCTGAGATGCTCAGAGGGCACTTAGCATGAGTTAACAAGTTTTAACAAGCTTTAACATATGGACACTCAAGTTTTAAGTGCCTTTAGTGTGGTCTAAGTGTAACATGCACCCTTAGTTGCAAAGCTCAGAGCTTTGTTCTTACCTGTACCTGAACTTTGACAGAGTTCAGGCAGGTTGTCTTAGTCATCCAATTTTGGAACAAGTAGATAACCATGACATTTGGTTCCAGATCTGGATTCCAGCTTGATCTTCCCTAGTGTTTGGATGTGGAGTTTTGGTTATGATTGGTATTTTCTTATCATCCAATTATCTTTTGAAACATTTTAGGGTTTTTTTTTTCTGGTATTAGCTGGAATTAGAAGCATTGGAATATATTTTGGGTGGAGGGGAATAATGGAAGAGAAAAAAAACAGTCTCTCAAGTGAAATAGGAATTCTGGCACGGTTTGTTTTTTGATCTGATTCCCATACCACATATTTTGTACACACTTGGATAAGTTTCTGAACCTTTTTCTGATTACCTGACACTAACCTTCAAGATTTTGGATAGATGCCCAGTACTTATCAACATGTATAGGCAGTGCTCCCTTTAGTGAGTGAATCTGGATATAAGTAATTATATACAATCAGACTATATCATGACAGAGGTGTTAGAAATTTCTAAGAATTAAAAATGCCAAAACTGTGATTCTCTATGTAGTCAACTTTTCTGCTGTCAGTTACTTTCTCAGAATTATTCAGTAAGCCGGGCTCTTAAAGTTAGTCCACAGCAGCCTGTACAAAGTCTAATTTTTTGCTTATGCCTCTTCTTTAGTCCTTCTCCGTATGTAGAAAGCTACAAAGAATGTAATAGTCAATTTGGGATAAATCACTCCACCAAACCAAGCATTTCTCAAACATCTGGAATCCTTTCATTTCTCTCTGCGCAGTCTGATAGTGCTCTGCAGGGCAGCAGTCTAACACAGGCAAGAGAGATCATCTCAGATAACTGTTGCTTCTAATCTCCAAATAAGTTTAATTTGGGTTGATGGGCCAGGTACTGAAATTCTAAAAATGACCTGGTTGGGGGGGTTTAGATACTTCTATTGTGTTCATAATTTACACTCTGCAAAGTTTGTTTATTATCTGCCAAGAAGTGAGGGGGTTTTCTATGGCAGCATTTTCTTATGATGTCACTAGAAAAGTAGTAAAAATGATTTAAAAGCCTGCAGCTTTGAAGTGATTATTTAAGGTATTTGATTAACTATGTACTGTATTTCTCCACACTGTGGTCTACAAGAGAAGGTGCAGTTATGGAAAATCATTAAGATCTCTTTCCCTTAACGAGGACCTATTTTATATGGTACTAAAACTGTTTTGTATTGCATAGGAATAGACTAAAGAGTGTATACTTAGACAATACTTGACAATGAGGATGTCAAGAACATAACTATACTACTTTTCTTCTTGATTGTCAAAATTTTAGTTTCCCTACAGAAATTAAGGAGTTTGCTGTACATTTCTAATGTCGGGTGAAGACTATTTGTAAAAGTAATCAAACCACATAAAAACAGCAGAATTGGAACAGGTTTACCAACTAGCAAAGTCAAAATGGCCTAGACTCACAAAGGGGACCTGGGCTCAGAGTCACAATGTCAGTCTTTTAGGTGCCTTTTGGTAAATGGAACAGACAACCCAGTTATATGCTGATGGTCTCTGTGCGCTGCACAGAGAAAGTTAAGTGCTGAGTTTTGGTTAATGTATAGGAAATGCGAAGGAATGGGATCTGGCTATGGCCCTCAAAGGGAGTTATGTGCCCATGTTCAATTTGGTAGTCTAAACTCTCTCCTGGGGCTAGGTGCTGTTCCTGCTAAGAGCGGCATCACTCTGCATAAATAATAAAAGATTTACCAGACCTGAGCCTGCCACCTCCCATGTGAATGCCTCAGTGATTGGCTCTGCAGTCAGTGTCTCATTTTCTTCTCCGTCAACCAGTGAATATTTAATTACGCATGCAAAACGGAATAGAACCAGGAGAGCATGGGCAACACCAACTCTACAATGAATACTGAAGTTCAAGTCCCTCCCTGAATCAGGGATTGAATCCCTGCTGGATGGCCTAACCACTCAAGTGTTGGTTAGAAAGTGGGGGCAGTATCACTTCCTCTTCCAGCAGTGTTTTGGGTGGGGTTAGGTGTGATTAGAGCATGCTTACTTGTTTGGGATTCAAAGGAGACAGAGGCAGGGGAACACCTCATTTGTGATTCTGGCTGAGGCACAGACATGAGATGGGTACGGAGAAGTTCAGGATTATTTTAGATTGGTACAGTGCCCAGCCAGTGAAATATAAGAGATTTTAGTGGCAGATGGTCATTTAAATAAACAATCAAATTGCAGTATGCTAAAAGGGGGAAGAAACCTCTTGTGGAGCTGTCAAAACATGGCAACCATCCATTTGCCTACCTGCTTTTACCCCAGGGGTAGTTACCTCTGTTTCATATAGGAGTAAACTGTCCTGGCTTAGTGATCCCTTATAGCAGAGTTAGAGGGAGCAGGCAAATATTTATTTACCACACATCAGCTGCTCCATAGTAAGACCCTAGCTTCTTTTTACATGCTGCAATTCACTCTTCTGTCCAAACCCTTAGGGACTTTAAGCAACTCAGGGGCAAAGCAGAGATTTTGAAGAACTAAATTTTGAATTTATAGGCCTAAAGTGTCAGTTGCCTAAGTCTCTCTGGTAAAAATCAGGTTTGATCCAAAAGCTCAGTGAAACCAAAAACAATCTTTCCAACAACTTTTCATTAGGCCTAATATTATTAACTTTCCTACCTAATGAATCTAGATCCTCATAGTATATAACCTGTTTTTAACTACATCGTTCTGTAGTGAATACTTGATGAGGTAGGACTTCTACCTGGTTTCTCTTACTACCTGGCTGTTTTGAACAGAAATCAGTTTGTTTTTCTGTAATCCTTACCTGTGAGCTTTCATGTCCAATGGCATATCTGCACTAAGTGATTTTTTTGTTCATTCAATAAGGTCTATTAGGGAAATGCTGTTCAATCTGTCCATCTTGTCCCTAAACCCAGAAAATGTGAAGAGACGGAGGAAGCACTGAACAGTCAAGGGATCACTTATTCCCTGTAGTTGATTAATTTAATTCTGTGCATATGGTGCTGCAGCCACTTTGCTTGTATAATTCCATTGAATTTTGTGCCAGCTCCAGATAAAGAATGACTACAGATGGGAATTAAGTCATCTTCCCATTTCAGTCTACAGTAGGATAAAAACATGCATTTGTCCCGTGTGAAGAGAACTGTGTGAACACAGTTCTAATGTCACATCAGCTTCACACTAGCATAATTCCACTAACTGGAATATTTAGTTACTCCCTGATTTACAACTGTCAAGACGAGATTAGGGATAAAGCCTTAAATGTGACTGGATAATATCCATTATTTTCAGCATAACCAGTTTGTATTAAATCATGTAAAAAAAAATCATGATTACAGAACTGTCACTGGTGTTTTACTAGACCATTATAGAGCAGAAGAAACAAGTCATTTGATATTTAGTCGATTACCTGATACGGTGGCATTGGCCTCAGTGCCTGGGCCTCACCTGGGCCCCAGTTTTGCAGCAGCAGAAGCTAGTATTGGTCTGAAGATCTCTGCACCACCAACCTCCATGTGATTTTGTTAAATCTGTGACATTTCCAGAATAATCACAGAAGATCATTATAGCCCCTTGGCAAAAATGGTGAATGTTATTTATTCTATTGATTTGTAGCTTAAATAGTGCAGTGACTAAGCAAATGAAATTGGCTAGCTAGACGGACACCACATGTCTGATGTCAGTATAAAAAAGAAATTGAAAAACAACCTTTTATGCTTCCCATATCGTGTGCTATCATTCTCCTGAGCCTAATCACAGTGCTTTGTTTCTAATGTTCTCCTTTCCTCCAAAGAGCGCCTTCCCCTTCATGTCAAGTTCATTCTACAATCTCATATTTCAATTGCAATGGTCTGAGAGAGTGTCATGTTGTGTTGGATTCTAAGAATAGGAGGTGCTCATCAATCAACAGTTTTACAGTGTACTAATCCTCACCGCAGTTAGTTGATTTGGTACTCCGGATTTTGACCACTGCCATGGTCAATCACTGAGCAGTTCTATTCATCTTCATCATCTACCTATTCTTAAAGATTTTTTTTCATCATGGCCACCTAGATAAAAAAAAGAAGAAGAAAGAAAAAGAGGACAAAAGGACATCAAAACCCATGTCTCCCAAAAGAATTATTCAATGTGACCTGAATTCATTTAATGCTTCAAATAACCTAAGAGTTTTTAAACCATTCTGAGAACAAATCAGGTGAATGATTGTAATAAATGAGAACTTTTGTTTCTAAAAAGTGCACCTCCTCATCAGACAAGTAGTTTTCTTTTCTCAAAAGGTTTTCATGCACATAGTCCAGGAATCGTCTCTCTTTTTTTACGCACTGCATTAAATTGGGGTGGGAAATATTTATTGCTAGGTTTGTTGCCCTTGTCCATGATCACAGTATATACAAACCAATCACTCACTGTTTAAATTTCTCTCTGCTTATTTTTTTGTTCCAATCTCATTGTTTTCTTCCTCCACATTAAACCATTGTGTTTTTCTGTCCACTTTCCTCGCCTCCATCCCTTTCTCTTATCCTCATAATCAGATACACATTCTCTTTCCTTCCCCACAAATCATCTAGTCTTACTTATTTAAATAGAAAATATGATTTATACCATGGAAAGTAATGACACATCATTTTTCTCTGAGGATTATCTGTCATAGGTGAGGGGGCAAAGAACCTTACACTATCACGTTCACCATCTCCTCTTTATATATGTAAAAATTATACGTGCACACATCTGGGCACGTCTACACATGTGGTGGACCGCACAGTTGTTACTGCACAGTCTTTTAGTACATACCAGCATACAAGCAAAGTCATTTAGGACTTGCTTAAGTAAGTACTATACAGTCCCGTCACCACGCAGTTATTTTTAGGTGCTACTGTGCAGTAGCAATCCACTGCTGCGCAGTAGCATCACCATCACAGTTCATGGCTGGTAATGCTACATCACCATAGCAAAGAGCTATGGTGCAGTAGTTTGTTGCTATGGCAACATAGCATATTGTGTAGATGCACCCATTATAAAAATGTTGCTCTTCCCTTTAGCAATAGCCTTTTGTGTGGTAGCATTTTCACTGGATTCCCTTGACATATCAGTGTCATGAGAGGGATGGATCAGGGGTCTGTTTCTCCTCCATTAGAGCCCAGCCCCTCATTAATGTAAAGACAGTTGGATGATCATTGAGAGACACCGTGCACACCAACATCTTCCTGAACTGGTCTAGTTAGGATAGGAATGAAATGAATCCATTTCTAGAGAGCTCTCCAGATCCCAGAGAATAATTCCCATCATTGTGTGAGGGCTGCTTTTGTAAGAACTTGAAACAACAAAAGTATGTACCCCATTATGCTTATTTGGCTATTTTATCAGCTTACATGAGCCTGTTCCGGCTAAACCCAATACCAATTAATTGGAATTAATTAATTGGAAGGTAATTGTCAGTGATTCTTTAAAAAAAAAATCTAACAGTTTTCTTGCAAAACAGATTCACTTTTTTTCTCAAAGTTTATTATTATTTTTTTAAGATTATTTTGGAAGCATCACATCCATAAAAAACTCATTTTGGCCATGTGCAGACAAGCGTGGCTATGCATTATGTGGCATCGCAGACCTAACTGCAATGCCATACACCACGCATTCAGGCATTTCCTGAGCTGCTACCTTGCAGTACAGGCAGGGGGAGTAGGGGGGTGGGGGGCCTGGGATTAACCCCTGGAGATCCAGGGGTCAAAAAAAAACCCCACACAGAAGAAAAGCAGGGTGGCGCATGTGGAGGCAGTGAGCACCACCCAAAACTGGAGCGTGGCCAGCCGGAGCCACACTCCAGCTGCTGACCAGGCTCCAAGCTGCAGGAGTGATGTGGCTGCAAATTCCCCGGCCCCCAAACCCCCAGGTAAGGCTGCTGGGGTCAGCACAGTTAATGGTCCCAGCCTCTCCTACCCCACCTGAGATAACCTGCTGTGTGCCAGAGGGTGCGTGGCACAGGCGTTCTCCGGGGAGAAGTAGCAGCAGCACAAGGTAGTCTACCACTAGTTGTCTCCAGGGAACAAAATGTCTGCATTCATCTGGATGCAGCCTTTATGTTTATATCCATTAATAATAAGACTAAATAGATTTAATATTAGGGACACACACAAAACTGATAGGATGATTTTGTAAATATTTCTCTGTTTAACTTTAAGAACATAAGTAGTCCCAATGACTTATCCAACTGACTTCAGTGGGACTACTCACATGCTGAAAGGTAGGCATATGCATATAGGTTTGCAGTGGACTAGTATCTGAGTGTTGAGCACTGTTGATGTGGTACGAAGCTAGGTCTGGATGCTAAAATGTCTAGGGCTGGAGAAGACAAATTGGAAAGTTGGACCCTTTTCCCAATTAAGTTACTGTAGTTTGAAGCCTGAGATGAATTCTGTTTCAAACACAATGCTTTTCCTATCATAGATAAACCACTGCATGTATTTAGTTTAGGTCAAGGGTATCAAACTCACTTGGGGCTCAGAGCTAGATCTGGAACACATTGCTCCTTATGGGCTGGATCCAACCTGGGGCATGAGGGCTGCTGCAGTGGCCACTACAGTGGCAGTGGTAGTATTGGGTCCCACAGTGATTGTGGCTGCACAGGCCCCAGTAGTGGGAGGAGCAAGGTGGTGGCAGGGTCCATCAGGGTCCATCAGGGTGGGGGACAGCAGGCTTTTATGGTCCAGTAGCATTCTGCCCCAAGTGCAGGACTTTGCAGTTGTCCTTGTTGAATCTCATCTGATTGATTGAGGACCATTTCTCCAGTCTATCCAGGTCATTCTCAATCTTATTCTTGCCTTCTGGAATAACTGCAACTTCATCCAGTGTAGTTTCATCTAGAACTTTGCTAAGCATGCCCTCAATTTCATCATCTAAATCATTAATGAAGATATTTAATAATACTGGACCCAGGACTACCCCTAGGGCACCCCACTTGATACTTCCTCCCAGCAAGACATTGAGCTATTGATGACAGCTATGTATCCACCAGATACATAAGAATGTCATGGGAGAGAGTGTCAAAAGCCTTGCTGAAGTCAAGTTATATCATATCCACTGCTCTACCCCCATCCACAGAGCCTGTCACCTTTTAATAGAAGGATATCAAGTTGGTCAGGCAAGACTTGCTCATAGTGACTCCATGCTAGCTGTTCCTGATCACCGTGTTGCGTAGATGCTTCACACTGGATTCCTTGAGTACCATGATCTTTCCAGGTATTGACATCAGGCTGACTGGTCTGTAGTTCCCAGGATTCTCCTCCTTCCCTTTTTAAAAGATGAGCCCTGTATTTGCCCTTTTCCAATTACCCAGGACCTCACTTGACTTTCACAAGTTTTTAAAGAGAGTTCTCATGATGATTGTATTAAGCTTCCTATAGAATGACCCCAGTATTTGTCAAAGAGATGATGCAGTATACCTGTCAGCAGAACGTTCCTGAAAAGGGACCTTTTAATAACATATTGAAACTGGCAGTGTCCCCCTGAAACACAATCATCCCAGGAAAATCTGTGATGCCCTCTGGTGGGTAAATGAAACAATAGTGGATAAATGCAGAAATAGTATTTGCTCCTTTGTGTTGAGTCCCGGTTCCATAGAACTAGAATTAGAACAATGACAGGTTTGAGTGCTAAGTTGACGGTTTGATATTTTGCATCCCATACTGAAACAATATGTGCTTAAAGTAAGCTTAGCCTTTAACAGTATATAAGAATAGCAAAGAACTTAGTGAGGAATTAAAAACCAAGAGAAAACCCTTCTTCCATTATATATTTAGCTAAAATATCATGTGGTTTTAGAGAATTAAGTAGAATGGGATACATGTAATTTCTATCTGAAAAAAACATCTTTATTTATCATTGCTAGTCACTGGTGTGACATTCCCTGTGTAAATTCCAGTCTTTAGGCTCCTAGATATAAGTCTGTCAGGTTTCACTAAATGGGCACAAAGACAAGCTGAAGTTGGAATTAACAAATGCAGCATTAAGTTATTGTTGTTTTGTAACTAAAAACCTGAGCCCTGAGTAAGGCTGTGTAGACTCCATTTTATCATATTTTTTCTGAAAGTAAACATGAAAAATTAAAATAAACTCTGATAGGATTTGTCACTTGGTAAACAAAATATGAATACACAGTATCTCTCACAGCACAGCTGTCTAGTCCGCAAAAAGACATTATCCTATAAATTCACCAAAATAAATCCACTCACATATCAAAATGCATTTGGTTGGGGATAATATATAGGTCATCCACACTGCTTATACTTAACTATTGTATTAAAGCTCTCCAGTTTTCAGTGTTTTGTTCCACTTCATCTCTCATCTCTTCTTTATCTATATAGTTGGGTTTGTAGCAATTTAAAAAAACTACTTCAATCCACTGGTAGCCCAAGTTTCATTCCAGTGACTGAAATAAAATTTAGGTCCCAAAACAGCAAAATACATTAAACAGGTGCTTCACTCTAAGCCAGAAAAGCAAATGGAATTACTTGTCTCCAAAGCTGAGCACAGACCTGTGTGCTTTTCAGTACCCGTGTCTTAGCCCAGGCCCTGTGTTTAACATGGAGAGGCTGGTAGAAAAACAAGAAAGACTTGCAAAAAGATGTTTCAGGAAAGGGGGCTGTGTCATTTTATATTGATGCCAATGCAAATGGTAAGTGAAGTACAAGAAATGTAACTGATTTCCTTTATTAGTGAGGAAACAAAAAATAAGCCTGAGACTGCACTTGAGCATCTTAACTCACAAACTGTTCACATAAAATGTCTCTGCTGCATAGACTTTATTAATTAACAAGAGGTGGTGGTGAGTACTTGACATATCACTAAACCAAAGGACTTTTGACAGCATGAATATAATAGTGAACCATCCAAGTACAAAAATAGCTGAACTTAGAAGATTATAGAGTAAACAGCAAATCATCTCAGCTCTCTACCTCATCTGAGAATGATCTTAGCTAAAAAATAAAGACCAGCTACACTACTGGGTACAACTCTAGCAAAATAGTACCATGACCCATCATAATAACTGACTTTCAATTTTCATAGCACTGCAGCTGTACCCTTGCAAATTGCTGTGTCTTCTCTCCAAAGAAGCATTTAAGTGAGGGACTTTTGAGGTTATTAACATCAACATTAACTTTCATCCTCCAGGGGCTTTTCTTTCTTCCTTAGCAATTTCCCATTTAAACTATAGCTCAGAGCTAAAAAGCTTTATAATAATTTCTATTGTTGTCATGTATACCTGATAGAAAATCTATAGCCTAGTGAAGCACCTAAGCTTAAAGCTTTATTTTCCATCTCCGTAAGGAAAAGAAACCAAATCTTAGAAGGTGTAATTGCCAGGGAAAATCATTTCAGTCTGCCATAGAAGGAAAAGAGCTTGCAGCTCTGACTCAGTGAACCAAAGAATGCTACGACCTGCATTCTCATACACTGAAAAGGAAAACAAAATAGCCAAAGAACCACAGTCAAAGACGAGAGAGGAAGAAACAGCCACAACACATTTATCTGTGTTAAATTTGTGCCTGAAAACCATCACTAAGACTGGAGTCCTAGTCAACTGCTGCAGATACCTATGGGTAAAGTTCCTGCCACAAAGGTGTGACAATTTTTGCATAATCTTCCAGATTCTGCAAAGAGAAATCATATTAATGATCAGTTTAACCAATGTGTTGAAAAAGCATTGGTAAAAAAAAGGACATTAAAAGGAGGCGTTGGAATAAATAGGACATCAGCAAACATTAGAATTCAGATACAGTGAGCACAGCTCTTTGAAGATCTGCATAAATACAAATATTTCTAGTTGGTCTGTTTCCTAAGACAGGGACCAGACAGGACACCAGGCAGAGCCAGTGTTGGACACAAAGTGATAGCATACTTAGATGTATATGATAATATAGATGTGTTCATTTTCAGGTTTGTAAAAACAAAAAGGCACATGGAGAGGGCTGCTGTTTTCATTTAATGATGTTACTAGCAAGACAGCTTCAGAGATAATAGGACAATGTGGCTATAAAATGTGTATATCAGCTTTAAAGAAAGGGCAAGAATGTAATTCAAACCTTGATGCTCACTCTCTTTAAAGCATTTCCAGCATTTGCACTTTCCTTTGGAACAAATCATTTTCTCAGTGTTAGACTCACACAAAGATGTAAACACCTAAGTCCTGACTAACTCCATTAAGTGTCTAAGCCCAAAACTGTGATAATTAAAGCCTTATTTAATTTCTGTCTAATCCTGAAGGCACTTAAAATTTCCATGTGTGTCTGTTTTCCCTGGAAAATTTCCTTAGGTGCCCAAAGGTCTGTTTCTGGGCATGCCTAGAAGCATTTCAGTCTTAAAGAAGTCAGATGCTCAGCTCAAGCCTAAATCACTTACCTAGGAGGCATTTTCCAAGCATCCTGAACAGATCACACTCTGCATATAATGAGTGAGAAAATTCCCACACATCTACTCCTTTATCCAAAAGCTCAAACCTCTTTCTCCTGCTTTGCCTGTGATAAGTTAGTTCATCTAGGCACTGTGCCTGGGGGTTGCTCATTCAGTTTTAAAAATAGTTTTGACAGTCAATTTAGAAAATGCCTTGGATATGGATGATCCTGCCTTGAGCAGGGGGTTGGACTAGATGACCTCCTGAGATGCCTTCTAGCTAAGGTGACTATATGGCCCGGATTGGCCAGGACAATCCTGGATTTCAGAGGCTGTCTCAGCATCCTGTCTAGTGGAGAACATTGAAGCAAAAGTCCCAGTTTGGTGCAACCCACCTGCACATGCCCAGCTCCTGATGGGGGCGGAGGGGGGGGGGAGCAGCCTCAGGGTTGTGGGTGGGTGGGTGGGTGTGCACGTGCATGCCATGCTGTCCTCCCCAGCCCTGCTCCTGGGAGCTGTGGGGTTGGGGGAGGAGGGAGTTTGCACCTGTATGATGGCCCCTTGATGCCCCCAGCCTCCATTTCCCTCAAATGATTATGGCCACACTACTTCTAGCCCTACTTTTCTATGATTCCATAAATATTATTCATTTATAAAACATACACTGAATGAAGCAGACCTCTGCGGGCTCTTTGGCTCTGAGCGACCTCACACACATTTCCTAAAGCAATATATCAAGCACCAGGCTATAGGCAGCTGTGGAAAGTGGTGGGCTGACAGGGCCAGCTACAAGGTGTTTCTAGTGCTGCCTAAATTGGACATTGGTAGAAGTTCACAAAGTTCTAAAGAGCGATTTGACTTGGCCCAGTGCCAGCAGTCAAGAACACATTCAACCTTTAAATGGTGGCACCTGAGAGATTGATTGGCTGCTTTAAAAAATATTACCCCTAATGACAGTGGCAGGAAGATAAATTAATGGTTATTTTATAGTTTTTATTTTGTGCATGTGCTGATTTCCTGATTGTCTTCTGAAAAGTCACACCCTGGAGGTTGGAGGAAAGTGAAAAATCAATTATTTACAGGAGGTCCTATCTTCAAATGAACAGGGTGACACTGAATGCAGACAACAAAAAGGAGATGTGTTATTGTCCTTTTCCAACAAAAGGATAAACAGACACCACTCTAAGTGGGATTATAACTTCATGTCCCTATAATGGTCGAAATAATTGGCTTGATTCACTGCTGCATCTGTCCATTTTTAATTCAGTGTAACTTTTCTGATTTCAGGGGACTGAATCAAGCTGGGGATTGGGGAAAGTAGCGTAACATACATTATTTATTATTAATCATTGTTAGGCTCTGCTATGATTGAGATAGGCTTCATGAAATAAGAGCCAACACAGGGCTACATCCAATTCTTCATTTTAGCTACTACCTCTCCCCCAAACTAAATCCCAGACTCATGACATAAGGCTTTGCTATGCCAGTGCTAGAGGCTTTAATGCATTGCCCAAGGAATTAGCTATACCACTTCTAAGACCTTGTTTGCACTGCCACTGTGCTACAGCAAGTTCCCCTGCTGAGAAACCCTGCCCACTCGGTCCTGCTCAACATAAATCAAATCCTGGAAATGAAGCAGTATAACTGCCTAAGAGCAGTCCTGAGCACACAACCCCATGCTGCTCTCAGGTCTCTCAGTCTTGGGCATGCTTGTTGGTAAATGCTCACGGCCACTCTCATTCAGGAATGAGTGAGTAGGTGGCATGTGTAGACATGCCCTAAATCTTCAAGAGATCCTTTCATATATAAGATCTCAGGTGGATATGTGTGGGCTGTTTCTTCTCCCTTCGTGAACCTTCAGTAGAATAGCATTGACACAACCTACATTAAGAACTGTAGCACAGAATAGTATTTCCTGCATCTGGATTTGTAGATTATGAACAAAGTAGTTTGTTCAATATGGCTGAACAAATCCTCTGATAATTTTAGCCATTGGGACACCCAGCATTATAGAATTTCAGTTGGTATCATTAATTGGGTCCATTATTTCCACAGCTAGTATTAGGGAACTCATTTACTCTGTGGGACATTAATGACAATTTGAAAGACTCAAATTGATTCAATTTCTGGTTCTCTTTTATCTTTTTAGCAAGTCTGTTTCACTTTTATTTCAGTCCGTACTGTGGTAAATAGTCAGTACCTGGCATATTGCAAGTACTTTGCCATTGAGGGTGAATACAGAGGGGAGGGTAGTTTCTAAAATTATTTCTAATACATTGCTGAGGCAAAGGCCAAATGAAGTAATACAGTGAAGTGCTAGACAATACATAATCAGACAGAAGAATATTTTCCCATCCCTGTTACAGTATAATTTCAAATTCAGTATTTATTCCAGAAATGTCCCAACCTCTTAGAGTAATATTAAATCAATTACTGGATGAAATAATGCAATTAAAACTGAAATAAAGGTTTCCAGTGCTATCAACAGAGACATTGAATGGCACCACACTGTCTCATTCTCTACTGCATTTTGAAGAGAGTATTCTTTCATTTATGTGCCAAAAGAAACAACAACCCCTAAACACTAAAATCTTCAAAGGTCTAACTGTTCAAAATGTGCACTTTTAATTCCTTTCACTGTAATGCATCATTTCAGAAAATGAAAACACAAAACAACCCTACTGTAAGCTGTGGTCAAACTCACCAACTACACAGGGTGTATACAGACATTTGGGGAGCTTAGAGGGAGGTTAGTTCAAGTTAAAACTGGCCATCCAATCTAGGGTAAGTTGGCATAGGAGAGATAGCAGGGGGCTTGGAGGATTGTGGGGTAAGCAGGCTCTGAGGGGGGAGTCAGGCTGGGGGGGCAGATGGGGTCTGTGGGTGGGACTCAGGGGAGGCAGGAAGGATCCATGGGGAGGTTCAGGGACCTAAGGGGGCAAGTAGGGGTTCATGTGGGGGTTGATGAGGTTTGGAAGGGGGCAGGTAGGGATCTCTTGCACAGGGACCATGAGGAAGCATAGGGGGGTCTCTCTCCCCCACCCTCCTTGACCAAGTGCTGTTTTTATCCCTCCTCAACCCCCTCTGCCCCCAGATGAAGAACCTCTGCCCAGTGAACAAGCTCCCTGTATCCCACCCACCCACCCTCCAGGGACCAGGGGGCTAAAAATAGCCCAGTGACAGGGAGGGGGTAAGAAAAGCACAGCCCTGGGGCTAAGGCTGGCAGCTGGGCTTTCCAAGCCCTAGGAACTGTATGGAAGCTCAGGACAGTTAGATCAGTCTAAAAATGGTGTAGCAGGCTTACCTTTCCCAGCTTGGGCTGAGTCCCTGGCTTGAGATTCTGCTGTTTTGATTGGTGAAGCCCATCCACCAATCGGGAGGCAGCAAGAGGAGTGAAGTCACACCCCTTTCCTGAGGGGAGAGGGAGAGGAGCTCACCCTGGACCTGACTGAAGACTGCAACACTGTCAGGTCTGGAAGACTTCAGGAGCAGAGCCCTGAAGAGTATAAAAGGAGCTGCGTGTCCAGCACGGAGAAGGCTTGTCTGAGATGGAGAAGAGCAGCGCTTAGAAGAGCTGAGGAGAGCTGCTCAACAGGGCAAAGCAGTAGCCCAGAAGTGCCCCTGAAGACGTCCATCAGTGAGGAACAGCGGAGAGCAACAGCGGCTAGGCTCTCAGCGCACAGCACAGCACGTGGCATCCAGACCCTGGGAGCTGCGTGAGGTGGCTCGGGTCTGCAACCTGTGTGGCAAGAGACACAGTGCACAGGCCACTGCAGGGTCTTTGGAGCACTTGGGTGGGTCAGGTCCCCAACCCCAGCCCGAGGCCAGGAGCTCGGTGCAGGAGGCACCGCATGGAGGGTCCAGGAGTGGACCAAGCCCCGGTGCTGCATGAGGTGGCCTGAGCCTCTAACTCATAGCAAAAGGTTGAGTCCAGAAAGCCAGATGGAGCTTGGGCTACTAAGCCAGAGGACAGGACCAAGCCAGAAACCCCAGAAGGCCTGCATAGCGGAGTCCCATTCTAGGGGACAGCAACTCCCGAAGCCCACTGCAGGCGAGAGAGCAGCTTGGTGCAGAGGATGAGGGCCATTCTCCAGGCCTGGGAGCTATGAGTTGCAGGGGAAAAGGATTCCCACAGGGGACAGGGAGTCCCCCCTGATTAGTTAAGTGCTCCTGAAAATGGAGGTCCCACTTGGAGGCCCCCTCTGAAGTTACCAGCTTCCTTGAAGGGTTTGGGAAAAGTCACAAGGTCATTGGGGTTTCCCCTTAGGATTAAGTCTATATTTGAGGTTCTTGTGCCGTAAGTGATGTTATGTCATGCCTTATATTTTGTGAACTCTCATGTTTGCAAATTAGTAAAAGAGTAGAGTCTTAAATTTATAATTTTGACTAGGACTCTTCTGGGACCCCCTTTTGCTATTATTCACCTGTTGTTTATTTGTATTTATTTATTGTTCGCCTATACTTACCTATAGTTTATCTGTTGGTTATCTATGTTTATTTTGGGGTTTATCTGTTTCAGATAGATACTTACCTGTGACTTACCTGTACCTGGAGCACTGGTATAAGGTTTTATAACATTTATCCAGAGGGTATTGTTTATGTTATTTTTTGGATATCATATATAGATATATATTGTACATATGTTTATCTCCATGTTTCTTTTCCTTATATAACTATATACAAATTTATTTACATTAACTTAAATCCCCTGGTTCTATATGGACAGAGGGAAACTGACCCATCTGCAGTTCCCCCACAGCACACCTGGCAGCTAACAGTTCCCTTCAATTGGAGAAGGGGAGTATATACCTGAGTACACCTGGGCTACAATAGCTAGCTTGATCTAAATTAGACAACCTTGGAGGTATAGTTAATTTAGATCAAGTCAGCCATTTTTAGACTGACCCAGCTGTCTTGAACTTCTAAACAGTTTGCATGTAGATTGACCCAACTAGGGTCTTAGTGTAAGGTTCTCACCTGGGTAAACTAAGTTAGATTGGGTGGTCATTTTCAATGTGATCTAATCAATGTGATCTAATGTTGGGAAGCAGGAGCAGAGGGAGCAGGGCGCATGTGTGCCACACGTATACCCACTTTACCTCGGCGGCAAAGGCAGCAGCTGCAGAGGAGACAGCAGCAGGGGCAGCAACAGCTGATTTCCCCCTAAGGTAAGTGGGGCAGAGGGTACAGCGCAGCTGAAGTGGATCTGGAGGGGAAGCCCTCCGGAGCCCTTTTAGCTCGCCCGACAGGGAGCTGAGCCACGTGCAGGCAGGCAGTGGGCGGGGGGGAATCTTTCCCACAAGCGGGGGGGCAGCTCCGAGTAGCCTCTTGGGGTGGTAATCCCTGCCACCCTGGGATCCCAGCAGGATGGTTGGTAGGGGACAGGCTGCCAGCAAGCACTCCCAGCTTAGCCGGAATGCCTGATTGGCTGAGGGCACAACCGTGGGAATTTCAAACCACAGGCTTTAAAAAGTGGCGATATGAAATTCCCTCACAGTTGGGAAGCAGGAGCAGAAGGAGCAGGGCACACATGTGCCACACGTGTACCCACCTTACCTTGGCGGCAAAGGCAGCAACTGCAGAGGAGACAGCAGCAGGGGCAGCAACAGCTGATTTCCCCCTAAGGTAAGTGGGGCAGAAGGTACAGCACAGCTGAAGTGGATCCAGAGGGGAAGCCCTCCGGAGCTCTTTTAGCTCACCCAATAGGGAGTCGCGTTCCTGAGTCACGTGCAGGCAGCGCATGCAAACAGTGTGCGCAAAAAGGTGCACTCTGAAAGGGCACTCCGGCATTTGCACTGACGTTCACGTAAGGTGGGTGCAAGGTAGCTGCCCAGAGCGGCACCTCCATTGAGCAAAAGCAGCAGGCACAGCTCTGTAGACATGGTGCAGATGCGAAGTGCAGCTGCCAGGGGCCCCGCCCGGGCGTGGCGGCCTACCATGGGCTTTTCTGAGGCCTCCACCCAGATGGAGCACATGGCAGGGTTGGTGGCCCCTTGCCCCCCTGTCTGTGGGGGGGGCTCGGTGAGGTCCTAGGGGGGTGGGGCCTGGTGGTCCCCTTGCCTGCCCCTCCTGTGCACGACTTAGGGCCCTGGAGGAGCAGGTGAGGGACCTCCAGGCTGAGGGGGATCAGAGATGCAGAGGATGAAATTGATGCCTATTTCTGTTCTCTGGAGGCCTGGTCACCCGCTGTACAGCCCCCATAGGAGACACATCCAACACAGGAGTAGCAGAAGGTGTCCAAATCCAGAGCTGCTAGACCTAGAGTGATGGAAGCTCCCCAGGTTCACCTGGGGAACAGGTTCAATGCCCTGGCAGCTGTGATGGAGAAAGACAGTGAAATTGCCTCTGGCAGGGACAATGCCACTCCCCACATGGTAAAGAATGGGCAGAGAGCGAACACCAGCAGGAAGAAACGCTGGATACTCGTCATCAGAGACTCCCTCCTATGAGGACTGGAAGGTCCCATCTGTCGGCCTGACCCCATGATGTGGGAGGTCTGCTTCATGCCTGAAGCTCAGGTTAGAGATATCATGGAGAGGATCCCGGTCTACATCTGACCTGCACACCAGTACCCCACGATTGTCATCCACGTGGGGACGAATGACGCGGCCAGGGGCAACCCTGACCACATTATGAAGGATTTCAAGGCTCTGGGGGACAAGCTTAAGGAGACGGGGGCGCAAGTGGTATTCTCCTCTCTTCTTCCGGTGACTAGGTGGGGACGGTGACACAAGGCCTGCATTGGCAAGGTCAACCAGTACTTATGCAGGTGCCGCCAGGCAGGCCTTGGGTTCTTTGACCCATGCTTTCAGGCAGGGGGCTTGCTGGGGTGGGCTTCACCTCTCTCCTACAGGCAAGTGTATCTTCTCTTCCAGGTTGGCTGATCTCATACGGTGAGCTTTAAACTAGCATCACCAGAGGAGAGGGCTGCAGGAAGATGAGGAGACACTACCCGAGCAAGACAGGTGACAAATGCAAGGAGTGCCCAGGTAAGAAACAGGGGTCCAGACAGTCTCCCAAATTGGGGGGGGTGGCACACGCAGCTAGGCAGGGCCTTAAATGCCTATATACCAATGCTCAGAGTATGGGGAATAAGCAGGAATAACTCGCCCTCACAATAGCCAGTTCAGACCCAGATATAATAGGGCTTACAGAAACATGGTGGGATTCATCCCATGACTGGGCAGTTAGCATTAGGGGCTATCACAGGTGGGATAGAGAAGGAAGGAAAGGTGTGGGTGTGGTGCTCTATGTCAAGGAGCAATACACATCCTCTGCCAGCAAAATGGGGTCAGAGGGGCAAGCAGAAGTGTTCTGGGTCAAGATACAAGGGGGCCATGGGGAGAGGGATCTAATGGTGGGGGTCTACTACAGACCCCCCCAACCAAGGAGAGGAGCTGGACCAGAAATTTTCGGGCCAGCTTGCAGAGGCACTTAAGGCAAGGGATGTAGTTGTCATGGGGGATTTAAATTACGGACATCTGCTGGGAGGAACAGTCAGCCAGGTCAGACCGTTCCAGGAGGTTCCTGGCCAAGATACAGGACCTCCACTTAATTCAGGAGGTGCACAGTCCCACCAGAGGAAATGCCCTGTTGGACCTGGTCCTGGCCACAGACAATGACCTGGTGAGGGGCCTCCAGGTTCTTGACCACCTGGGTGATAGCGATCATCACTTGCTGGAATTCACCGTCCAGCGCAGGGTGTCAAGGGCCTGCAGCAAGGTGGTAGCCCTAGACTTCAAGAGGGCCAACTTCAACGAGTTGAGATTAGTGGGAGAGGCGCTGTCCCGAGAGCAGGGGAGCTAAGTGCCCAAGATGAGTGGTCATTCCTTAAGGAGATGATACTCAGGGCCCAAGGGGTGTCCATCCCAACAAGAAGCAAGCAGGGCAAGAGTGCCCAAAACCCCCCCTGGCTCACCAAGGGCATCTGGGAATGCCTGATTGCCAAAAAGGCAGTGTACAACCAGTTGAAGGGGGGTGCTATCTCCAAAGAGGAGTATACCTCCTCTGCTCAGGCCTGTAGGGGGGCTGTCAGGAAAGCTTAGGCAGACATAGAGCTAGGACTAGCGTTCAAGATCAGAGATAATAAATATATAGGGAGGATGAAGAAGGCACCGGGAAATGTGGGGCCCCTGCAAGATCCTCTGGGAAATCTGGTGGTTGCGCCAGAAGAGAAAGCAGACCTCTTTAACCAATTCTTCACCTCCGTTTTCTTTGGCAGGGACCGGGACTTCCCCACCGTGATGCAAGACAGACTTGAGGGGAACGCCTCCAGACCTCAGGCTGGGGAAGACCGGGTTAGAGAGCTTCTGGAGGGGCTGGACATGTTCAAATCAGTGTGTTCAGATGCTCTCCACCCCAGGGTGTTGAGGCAGCTAGCAGGAGTTATTGCAGGGCCCTTGGCACAGCTTTACATGTGCTCATGGTGCTCGGGCCAGGTGCCCGATGATTGGAAGATAGCCAATATGGTCTCCATCTTTAAAAAAAGGAGGAGGGAGGACCCAGGCAACTATAGGCCTGTCAGTCTTACCTCAATCCTAGGGAAACTCTTTGAGAAGATCATCATGGAGCACATCTGCGATGAGCCGGCTTCAGGGATGATGCTCAAGGGCAACCAGCACAGTTTCATTAGGGGCAGGTCATGTCAGACCAACCTGATTGCCTTTTATGATCAGGTCACAAAAGCATTGGATGCAGGTGTTGCCACAGATGTTGTCTTTCTGGACTTCAGCAAGGCCTTTGACACTGTCTCCCACCCCATCCTCATTAAGAAATTGGGTGACTATGGCATTGATGCCTACACAGTCAGATGGATTGCAGATTTGCTGAAGGGTCACACTCAGAGGATGGTGATGGACAGGTCATATTGGAGCTGGGGAGAAGTGGGCAGCAGAGTCCCCCAGGGCTCGGTCCTTGGGCCCACACTGTTCAATTTTTTTATCAGCAATTTGGACAATGGGGTGAAAAGAAGCCTGTTTAAATTTGATGATGATACCAAAATTTGGGGTGAGGTGAGCACACTAGTAGGGAGGGAAAGACTGCAGCAAGGCTTGGATAGGTTACAGGGGTGGTCGAGCTAAAACAGGATGCACTTCAATACGGACAAGTGCAGGGTGCTGCACTTGGGCAGTAGTAACCAGCAGCACACTTATAGGATGCGAAACTCCCTTCTTGAGAGCATGGAGGCAGAAAGGGATCTTGGAATCATTACTGACTCCAAGATGAACATGGGCAGACAATGCGAGGTCGCGGTTGGCAGGGCTAATCGGACCTTGTCGTACATCCACAGGTGCATCTCAGGCAGGGCCAAGGAGGTGACCCTCCCCTTCTACACAACACTGGTCAGGCCACAGCTGGAGTTCTGTGTCCAGTTCTGTGCGCCCCACTTCAGGAGGGATGTGGACAACATTGGGAGGGTCCAGAGGAGGGCCACCCGCATGATCCAGGGACAACAAGGCAGACCCTACAGTGAAGGACTGCAGGACCTGAACCTGTTCAGCCTTCACAAGAGAAGGCTGAGGGGGGACCTGGTGACCGTCTATAAACTCACTAGGGGGGACCAGAAGGGTTTGGGAGAGACCTTATTTCCCCTAGCGCCCCCTGGCATAACAAGGAATAACGGCCACAAGTTGTTGTAGAGTAGGTTTAGATTAGACATCCATAAGAACTACTTCACAGTCAGGGTGGCTAGGAGCTGGAACCAACTTCCAAGGGAAGTGGTGCTGGCTCCTACCCTGGGGGTCTTTAAGAGGAGGCCTGATGCCTACCTGGCTGGACTCATTTGAGCCCAGTTTTTTCTCCTGCCCAGGCAGAGGGTTGGGCTTGAAGATCTACAAGGTCCCTTCTGACCCTACTTCTATGATTCTATGAATCTCCCCCTAACCTCCCCAGACATCTGTATACACCCACAGTGGATTCATTTGCAGACTCTTCACCTAAACATGAAAGAACCATAGTCCTAACCCCAAGACAAGTCCTAAGGGAGTCACCTTGTTGCAGGAGAGCTCTTGCTTTATAGCTCCCCTCCAACTCCTCTGCTTGGCTGGTAGTTCTCTTAAACACTTAGCTAGGACCATTGGCCTAATCAGCTTGCTGGGAGGAGCCTTTACATCTGCCAGCTGGGTCTTCTTCAGAACAGGACTGCCTGCTCCCTGCTTTCTCTCTTCAAGTCCTTAAAAGGGCAGACTGCCCTCTTATGTCAACTGACCAAACTATCACAATTGTGATATTTTCTAAAACAGTAGGAACTGTTTTCAGTCACCATTTTGTAACTAGCTCATCCTTTCATCTCTGGCTTCCTCAGAAGGCACATACACACCTGAGATTCTCAATATATCTTTCAACATAGGTCACAGGCTGTTGTGAGACAAATTCCGGGAAGATTATTTATTGTACTGCTCCAGAATGAGGAATCTTTGGAAATGATGGATGCCATCTTTAAAACTGCCATATATATATTACATTGCTGATGACAACAGCAGTGAAGGAGGAAAAGATGTGTGCTTTTGCAGTTGTGTCTCCAGGTGCAAAACATTTAAAATATTCCTTTTTTACTTTCCCTAAAGAACCCTAAACTGTTGCAGTGACAGTTCATTCAGAAGCAAAAAATATCAGCAAAGTTGAATAACACATTTTCCCCCTGAATAATATTCACTTAAGCAGTATGACTTTAAAACTGGTTTAATCTGAGGAAGAAAACTTATGGCAAGGAAGGAAGGAAAGTGTAAGGTTAATTTTCAATTCGGGTAACTTAATAGAAGTTAAATAACTAAGTAATATTTATCTACTGGAAAGCAAATGTAAATAATTTCACCAAAGTTATTCTTTCTACCATAGACTATGTGGCACAATTCCAGGAATGGATATTATAGAAAGGGATGAATCTATGGAAACTATTTCTGTCTACAGGCAATAGAGAAAGCTTGTGGCATCTGGATATTTTTATACTGCATGCTTCCACCACGGAGGTCACATTTTGAGAGAATCAGAGAGTTAACAATCAGTATGCAAATATATCATTTGGGAGTACTTGAGCCAGCTGTAGAGTAGAATTATAACACAAAAGACTGTCAGGGTTTGAAGCCATGGTGTTGCTGCTGAGAAATCTTGCTGAATCTCTAATCCAACAACACAGAGTAGGACCATAACCTCACACATCCAAAGTCTCTTATGAGATTTCCAGACCAGGTTACACATGATTTCTAAAAAAACATGGATATAGTTTACATTTGAATATAGGTAGATGAAATGAATGTAGGTACTTTTAAGCTCAGGTAAGTGGTGCATTTTATTTAGCTAGAAATATGACAGCTTATATCCTTTCAGAAGCTTCAAATGGTAAAATAAAGACTTGACATAAAGATACAAAATAAAATTCTGGGTGTATATCTGCAGCAAAAATCCCAATCTGTTTAGATTTTTTCCAGAACAAGTATTTTTCTAAACTAATGTTATTAATTGCCTGGTGATGTCATAAAATTCTTTCACTGCCTTTGTACCACTTGAACATTGTCTACAAAGGTTTTGAATATTGCCCAACTTGACTATTCTGGGTCAAGTATGTATTTATTTCCAACACGTTCTAAAATGTGAAAGGGTAACAAAGCTATATTCTTGCATCTCAGAAAAATGCTAAATTTTGGCTTTCCCTGCATTCCGGTAAAAGAGCAAGTATCAAGTAGCCTATCTGATACAGTCTTAGAAACTAGAACTGTTTTCCAAAAGAGGCAAAATAATCTATTGAAAGAACTCACTTGCTGAAAATGTTTCAGAATGAATATTTAAATAGTAAATGTTATCCTTTTTGTTGTTGTTAAATTACTAGCGCAAAAGGCTGGTATACAATCCTTTAAACAGAGCCCACAGATAACAGATTTTTAAGACCTAGGATTAGAAGGTATATCAATGGACAAAGTACAGTTTATATATAAACATCAGGCATTGGAAGCAGACCTGCTGCAGGCACATGTATATTTATTTGAAGTACTTTGGTTATACACAGCCATGCAAAAACTGAAATCAACTGATCATCAATAAAATAGTTACTGTAACTAAGTGTAAAGGTTCATTGTATTACAAATACAATGTACAAACCATGTGGGGAAAACTGAATAACAAATACAGGCACTGTACAAATTGCTCAGGAACGAGCTTTTCACTAGATGGTAAATCTGAAACAAATAAAATGGCAGTAAAAAAATGTGTAGGTCATTAAAGAGGCCTCCAAACTTATTATGCAAGTCTGTGCTACTAACAAATTATAATAACATGAAGGTAAATTTATAAAGAAAATACTGTTTTACAAATATAAACTAAGCAAGCAAATTTTGCCTTGCTTTAGTGCCCACATTGGGGCTGCTTATGTGTATGATATGGAAAATTATTTAAAAAGCTCACTGTATATACACTGATGAGAATCCTGTATTGTCTTTAGTGACAGAGTTTGAGCATGTCTAAGGAAATGGGATCTTTAACTATGACTCATATGATAAAGCTGAAGGATAAAGCTCAGGCAGTGGTGCGTATCTCCAGAATAGTGCTTGTCTGTCTAAATCATAAATTAAACATGTTGACATATATATTGCTTGACGGGAACATTCCAGAATGTAGAAGAACCTATTGAGTGAGCCCATTCTTGTACTTTCATGAAAGAAAATAGCTTGCTTCAATTTTACTCAGATTTCAGTGAACCAGGAATCATTGGGACGGAAAAATAGTACAAAGAAATATAGAGAAGAGTTAATGGGTCATAAGTCAGAAACAGGAGATTACATGGCTATACATACACACGTCCAGCCTTCCCTGGTTGGTCACTTGCACTGCTGACAGAGGTCCATCCCATGGAGGGAGGAAAATGAATCCAGCAACAGCAACTACATGGAACCTGCTCTGTGTAAGGATAATACAGTATTCAGTTACTGCACAGTAGTGCCAGTAAACAACTTTTAAGTGATGCTACTGCATAGTAGCCTAATAATACTGTGCAGTAGCATATTAGCACTGTCCATGCTATCATGTGTTACTGTGCAGTATTATTTGGCTACTGCACAGTCAGTGTCTCATGTAGATGCACCCTCTGTGAAGTCTAAGAAAGGAACAATATAGAAGGAGATAAGGAAGCAATTAAATATGTCTATATGTAAAAAAGCAATTATATATGACTACGCAGGCAGGGACAGTCAAGAAAGGCATGAAAGAGCTTCTCCTCAATGCCCCTGGGGCAGAAGCGGTAGGCCGTCGAGGCAGCTGGGTCAAAGTGGGGTGCAAAAGTGCCAGTGGCTAGGATGTCATACAGTAACTGCCACTGCAGGTTGCCAGTCTTCTTAGTGGTTGGTGGCTTATACAATGTGTGCCAAGTTGGGTGCCTGGTGGGAAATCTGGTGGCCCCAGGTGCCATCATTACGGTGTACCAAGGCAGCCCGCCAGCACCTGGGCATGGTGGACATAAACTACTCAGTCATATAAACTTCTACATGGCAGAGAAGAAGAGGGGCAACCTGTGTCACTGTTGGAAGGTACGGGGAACATCAACAGGGAGCCAGGTTTGCTGGCTAGCTTGCTGGCCTTGGCCAGGGTGACCAGCACCAGAGGTAAGGCCTCGCTTAGGGCATCCACAGTGAAGGGGACCTGATGTGCCTAGAGATGGTCATTCAGGGTGGCTGCTGCCTCCAGTGGGAGGGCAGCCTGGATGTCACACAGGAGATGGCCCATGCTGTGGAAAGAATGTATGCCCAGCTGAGTGGTCAAGGCCTTGGATGAGAGCCAGGCCAACTGATCAGGGTCAAGGAGATGGAGGACATGCACCCAGATGAGGGTGGCTGTGAGGCTGGTGGAGGCTCGGCTCGACACGGGGCATCTCAGGGCTGGGTTGTGCACCAGGGGCTCCATCAGCAGCTGCAGGAACTAGAGGCACTGGGCCCAGGGCTGAAGGTGGAAAGTGGCCTGCCTGGCTCGTACCGTGCTGCAGTACAATGCCAGAATTACCGCCCAGTTCAAGAGTGTGAGGTCCAGCAGAAAGAGCTCCCGGTCAAAGGCAAGGGACCCCACCCTCTACAGGAACTTGCCATAGAGGAATCACTAAAGGGCTTGCAGGCTGAAGGCAGCTACCTTGTTCTCCAGGTTGACCACGCTTTGGCCCGCTTGGTGACAGGTAAGTAAAGGATGGCTTGTGGGAACCAATAGTGCCCATCCCAGAAAGAGGGTTGGGGAGTAGTCCTAGCCCCTCTTCTGGATGGTGCTCTCACACCAGAGACCCTAGCACCTTCAGATGGAACAGGGGTGAAAGGAGGTCAGGAAGAGCCCTCACTGGGCAGGGCCTGTGTCTTAAAAGTGATGCACCATTGTTTGGCGCCACTGCAGTCGCTGATGTTCTGGCCGCTTTCCCCTGCAGGCACTGGGCTGCTAGGTGGGTAGAAGTTCCACACTGGAAACACATGGCCTCCCACAAGGAAAAATAAATCACAAGCTTCCACCTGTCAAGCTTGAGGTTCAAGGAGCAAAGCAGAGACTGGGGGCCCTTCCTGAGGAGCATGAAAGAAGCCTTCAAAAGGATAGGACATGCTTCAGATTCGGTCCTTACTTCTGATCATCAGTCTGTGAAAGGGACTTGAAGGAACCCCATACGGCTTGAGTTCCTTGGCTAGCTCCGGATCAGTCACGTCTGGAGGCATGTTGGAAATCTCCACCCTCACTGTCTGGGTGTCTAGGGGTGTGACAAGATAGTGTACGCCCGCGATGTCCAGGTCCTCTGTGCACACCCTGTTGACCAGGGTAGAAGCGCTCACTGCATTGTTACGCTGTCCCAGGAGACCAGCTAGGGCACCTATGCAGACCTCGACCCCAACATAGGGAGGGGTGTGAACCCTCAAGACGTGGGTAAGGGGGAGATCTTGAAAGGCATCTTCATGCCAGCTGCTGGGTGTAGGAGCAGCCATTCCTGCTAGTACAGGGTTAATTTCAAAAGCTAAAAGCTAAGAGAATGAAAAAAAAGATGAATATATTAACTACAGAGATAACTGTCTGGGAATGCAACCATAAAATACTAAATGGGAGAGGGAAAGGGGTGGAGTGAAAAGAGCTAGGGGGTGGGAGTTATAAGGATTAGGAAAGAAACAGAAACAGAAAAAAAGAAAAGGGGGGGGGGATTAAGAGCACTCCTTGAAAGAAAAGATATAGAAAAAGATAACTCCCCAAAACAAACAAGCAGAAAGGAAAGAAAGAAATAAAGAAAAAGAAACAGTAAGAAACAAGCTGTAAAGTAGCAACTTGCAGGCAAAGAAACCAGAAGTGAAGGGGGAGGGGGCAGAGAGCAGAGAAAAAGAAGGAAAAACATTGTGAAAATGCAAGAAAAGAAGCAGAAAGGGAGATAAACAGAAGCAAGAGACCTTTAGATAGGTGGGAGTCAGAACAGAAAAGACATAGGAAGCCGGGGTGGGGGGGTCTTATGCTCAGGATCACCCCACAATGCGAGCCCGGTCCGATGCGTCCAAAGTGGAAGGACAGAAGGGACTCCATCTCAATTGACCTTCAGTCCAGCCATTATACATTGGCTAGTTTCTTAAATTGTTCAGAGCAAAAGTGGGTTTTGAGAAGGGATTAATAAAAGAATCATAGAAAGGTATGACTCAGTTGAGTGCATAAAACTGTCTCCTGGAATCTCATTCTTATTCAGTTACTGCCTTTAGGACAGTGAATTCTGAATATATCGAGCTGTAAGATCCACAACAGCAGAAGGGTAGCATGTTGCCACTGGTGCAGAACCAAAAGGTCATCTCTGCCCTAAAAAAGCTTCTTTCTTTCCTCTGTTAACAGCACCCTGCTGCTTCTTCCTAGTCACACCTGAAGTACTCTAACAAAAGACCACTGTTTAACGATTTCTTTGCCTCCGTCTTCCTAAGTAGGGACCAGAACAGCCACCTCCCTGCTGGGCCCCCCTCGGGCCCCGGGGGAGGCACACCTGGGCCAAGGGTTAGCAAGGATTTAGTTAGGGAGCTTCTGGAGGGGCTGGACGTATTCAAGTCAGCCGGCCCGGATGATCTCCACCCTAGAGTTCTAAAGGAACTGGCCGAGGTCATTGCAAGGCCCCTGGCACGGCTTTACGAGTACTCGTGGTGCTCTGGAGTGGTACCGGAGGACTGGAAGAGGGCCAACGTGGTCCACATCTTCAAAAAAGGGAGGAAGGAGGACCCGGGAAACTATAGGCCAGTTAGTCTTACCTCGATCCTAGGCAAGCTGTTCGAGAAAATTATTCTGGCACACATCCAGGAGGGGCCAGCAGGGGACTGCATGGTTAGGGGCAACCAACATGGGTTCATCAGTGGCAGGTCCTGTCAGACCAACCTGGTGGCCTTTTATGATCAGATCACCAGATCATTAGACACAGAGGTAGCAGTGGACATAGTCTTCCTGGACTTCCGGAAGGCTTTTGACACTGTCTCTCACCCCGTTCTCATTAAGAAACTAGGGGGCTGTGGTGTAGACACCCACACAGTCAAATGGGTCGCCAACTGGCTAGAGGGCCGCACCCAGAGGGTGGTAGTGGATGGGTCCTTCTCAACCTGGAAGGACGTGGGCAGTGAGGTTCCGCAGGGCTCGGTCCTCGGGCCCGCACTGTTCAACATCTTCATCAGCGATTTGGACGAGGGGTTAAAAAGCACCCTGTTCAAATTTGCTGATGACACTAAGATGCGGAGGGACGTGGGCACACTAGAAGGAAGCAACAGGCTACAATCGGACCTAGACAGGTTACAAGGGTGGGCGGATGAGAACAGGATGGGATTCAACACAGACGAGTGCAAGGTGATGCACCTCGGGAGGAACAACCGGCACCATACCTACAGGTTGGGGAACTCCCCTCTTGTCAGCACAGAGGCGGAAAAGGATCTTGGAGTCATCATTGACTCCAAGATGAACATGGGCTGGCAGTGAGGGCAGGCAGTTAGGAAGGCCAACCACACCTTGTCATGCATCTACAGATGCATCTCGAGCAGGTCCAAAGAGGTGATCCTCCTCCTCTATGCGGCACTGGTCAGGCCGCAGCTGGAGTATTGCGTCCAGTTCTGGGCGCCGCACTTCAAAAGGGATGTGGACAGCATGGAGAGGGTCCAGAGGAGGGCCACTCATATGATCAGGGGACAGCAGGGTAGGCCCTATGAGGAGAGGCTACGGGACCTGAACCTGTTCAGCCTCCACAAGAGAAAGCTGAGGGGGGATCTTGTGGCCTGTTATAAACTAGTCAGGGGGGATCAGCAGGCATTGGGGGAGTCCCTGTTCCCCCGAGCACCGCCAGGAGTGACCAGGAATAACGGTCAGAAGCTGGCAGAGGGTAGGTTTAGGTTAGATATCAGGAGGCGCTACTTCACGGTCAGGGCGGCTAGGGTCTGGAACCAACTTCCAAGAGAAGTGGTGCAGCCTCCTACCCTGGGGGTTTTTAAGAGGAGGTTAGATGAACACCTTGCTGGGGTCGTTTGACCCCAGTATTCTTTCCTGCCATGGCAGGGGGTCGGACTAGATGATCTGCTCAGGTCCCTTCCGACCCTACAAACTATGAAACTATGAAACTATAGTATCACAATAGGTTCTGCAGAAACGTATCAAAACTTCCTCTAATTCGTTTAAAAAATGACCATATAAAATATTTCTATTCCTTCTGAGGCAATGCTGAATCTTTCTTAATAGATTAATAAAGGCTGTTCCACATCTACACTGGAATAACTTCCTTTTATTTTCAATTGGTGTTGCTGGTAAATCAAATTTTTCTCTTTTTCATAGATCATGTCTTATGTAAATCAAGGATGACAGATTCAGAAATTCCCAGTGAATCTTTGCAGGTTTAGAATCATGGACATGGCCAATTAACAATGATTTGTATCTTTATTCTTAAGCAGAGCTGTTTCTGCTATATTCATTTCTTTTAATAAGGTTTAAAATTCTAATTTACTTCCCTGATAATATTTCTCGGTTTTCAAACCATTTTTTTCCCCTGAAAATACACTGCTGGAATATAAGCTCAACCTCTGTCAGTATAACTGTGACAGACTCTGGATAATTCATGTTTGATTAGAGTCTTTGCATTTCCCTGACACCTCTCATGATCTCTATGACCTTTTTGTTACAGCTTTTAAATGTGTATTACCACTGCATCCCTACCTCATTGAGTCAGACTTCATTTTGAGTTTAAGAGAATTAATATTTCATTTTGAGCTCGAGAGAGAGGAGAGGGATATAGGAAAGGGGAAAGGAGGATGCATGAAGACATCACAGTGTCCTAGGAAAGAATTGGAATTTTGCTTCCCAGTGTCAAGATTAGAGCCAGAAGGTGAAATTGAACTGGAAATAGATTGTGTATTTGTCAAATAATTATCAAAAGAGTCATCAAGGATTATCAAGGAGTCATATTTCAAAGGATGTCACATGACTGTTATGTGACATCACATTTTGAGGGTTACTCTTTTTAGAAATAAAACAAACTTAATACAATCATTCATTTGAAAGTGGAGGCACAGATCATTTTTTAAAAGAAAATAGTGTAAGCCAGCATTCCCATTAAAGCCAGATCAACTGTTACCCGGCTGCTTGTACCACTGTTAGATTCCTGTTTTTGCACTCCACCCAAAAGCTGCTTAATGGTTAAAGCATATATTTATGTACTAGCTACAGCAATGCAACAATTACTGAAATTTATTTTCCTTTTTACATGCAACAAAAATGGTTCAGGAAAGGGTGTTTATGATATCTTCTGAAGAGCATTTTGGTCCCAAAAGCTTCTCTAACATCTCTCCCAACTATGCAGTTGGTCCAATAAAACTGCAAACCTCCTCGCCCCTAACCCCCCACAAAAATGAACAACAAAACTTTTTTTTTATTACAGTTTCTGAACCATCACAGCCACAACACTGATCCAATTCTTATAAAAATTGTTGAATAATTTCTACTGCCACTTCTCAATTTAGAAAGTAAAATATTTTTGAAGGCTTGTGACATCTGAAAGTAGTTAGGAAAATATGTCACTTCAGAGCCAACTTATCTCTGTGAGAGAAAGCAATGTATTATCAAAAGCTAAAATCTCAAAAGAAAAAAAACCAATTATATACAACCAAAGCCCTAAAGAGATGCTGAGCACTAAGCATGATGGGAGTTTCACTGATTTCACTAATTTCATATACAAACTTGCTCTTAATCTCAGACTGACCTGGGATCTAAATTAAGTTTCAAGGACCTGACCTGCAGATCCTCGTGCATGGCAGAAGTCTTCACTTAGCTTATGTACTGAATCCACCTGGGATGCTTATATGAATGAAGTTTTGAACTCTGAACCTTAGCATGCACATAATTAGCTTAAATTTACAATTACAGAACAACACATTGATTCAGCAATTTCAAAGCCAGAATAAACCAGTATTATAATCTAACCTGGCTTCATGCATAACATGCATCAGGCACTCTTTCACAGTAAATTCTACATCAAGCCCCTAATTTCTGTTTGAGCTTTGGTGTTTCATTAAGAAGATGGCCAGACTTCACTGAAAGATTGTAACTGTGAGAGAATTCACTGCATCTCTAATAGTACTCACTGTTCAGACAGTCAGATTTATCTTTGGCCTGAGTTTGCATACTTTCAGTCAAAGGTCATGTTATGCCTTTTCCTGCTAGATGTAAAAAGCTGCCAAGTGTCAGAAATCTCTGTCCTAAAAAATTATCCCCCATACAGAAGAGAGACCGTGAAATAAGCACTGTTAAGTCTATTACAACCAAGCTTGATTTGTTTTCCCCTGGAAGGATTACTTGTCCAATTACTACATGTAAACCCTTGCAGCTGACTTTGTGGTTCCTTAAGGAGCCTAACAACAATATAAATTACCACAACTTTCAGAAATTAGCATTGATTTAGAAATGAAGCTATACAGGAAATCATGGTAAGTATATTAGCCCAGAATAGAGAGAGAGCAGGAGACAAGAGCCCAGATTCCCAAAGATGTTTAACTGCCTGAATATATATTAGTTTCTGATGGGGTTTACAAAAGCATCTAAATAAGCTAATTGCAGACGTCCTATTGAAAGTCAGTAAATTAGGTTCATAACTCACTCACAAGCTTCTGTAATCTTACTAGCATCTATCTGCATTTTCGGACACCCAAAAACTTAAGCAGTTTTTTCCCCAAGAATGATAGACTGTAGGTAATAATTTTGAAATAAAAGGAAGTTATTTATGCTACGATCTTAATTTTATCTGGTTGATGCTAAACACAGAACAAGGATGCCAAGTGAGGTGGAATGGTTACAAAACAGGAAGCAGAAGGGGAAGTCGCAGAGACTGGTAGAAATTGCTATATCCCAAAGCAGTCAGTGGTCAGAGACTTTTGATTTTTTTGAATATGTAGAAATAACATAGATAGAGAAAACAGCTGTAAACTCAATTTTTTTTAAATGGAGAGACAAATACAAAGAGTAATAAACAAGACTTTCAGTGGTAGGAAGGGAAATGTTTTCCATGCAAGCTGAAAAAAATAAACCACAAAATGAATAGGAAGTATAGTAGAATGATCAGTATTGTTTTGTTTCATTATTTATATCATTGTATTTTTTAGGTATGAAAAGAAAGGAGACAGAATGTTCTATAAAAATGTAGCAAAATAGATCCCCAATGTGTTGCCTGAAGTAGAGGAAAATAAGTAACACTTTGTATAAATAATCTGGAAAAACTGAATCTGGGAGCCCAGGTTCCATGTCTGTCAGCCCCATTGTGACTCCCAGGCTGCACCTACATGAGCAGTGGACTGTGCAGTTGTTACTGCAAAGTCATTTAGTACTTGCATAACCACGTACTAAATGACTGTGCAGTAACTGGTGCTATTGTGCAGTAGCATACCCACATGTGTTTTTTCTGATGCTATTGTGCAGTAGCAACAAGCTACTGTGTAGTATCTCATTACATCTGCTCAGTGGTGTCACGTCACAGTTAGTGCCTCCCAGTGCTACTGCACAGTGACATCTTGTATAGACACAGCCCCAAAGGAATAGCTGGGCACTGAGTGCCCTGGGTAGTAGCATCAGTGACAATGCTCCGGCAGCATAGTTGTGACTGGATTAGCAATGCAGGTGTTACCATTTGTGTGTCCCCCCCCTCCCCAGGATCAGCAACTGGGGATGGTGCCCTAGTCACCACCGTCCCACCTTTGTTCTGCTGTTGGTGACTCCTATGGAGTCATGGTAGAGTTGGGAGTCTCGGGGCTTGAAATCCAGGACTCTTATTCTCATTCCTCTACAAAGAAACCGTGAGAGCCTTGATTAGAACTGGGGTTCCCAGGGTTACAGGCTCTCAGCTCCATGGCTGAGTGGCCTAAAATCTGGCTGAACTGCCACCAGGGCTTTTGAAAATGGAACTGAGCATTCTGGCTCAGTTACTTCCAAAATGTTACCTTTCATGATACCTTTCATCTATAAAATCCTTATTTCTGAGGAAGTCAGAGGTGGAATAAAACCAGAGATTATCAAACACTTTCCTGAGTTTTCTGGGCTTGTGGCAGGAGAATAATCTTGTGATTTATAAACTGAACTTATTTGATATGCAACCTGCACAGTATAGAATATATCTGGCTTGAAAATAAAAGGACTCCAAAATGTTATCTTGTTGAATTTGCAGAGCTTCCATTAAAATGTCCTGTTTCATTTTACCATATTTTCTAAACTAACAAAATCTTTGTTTGAAGCATTTTCCCACCATCTGGACATATATAAAAATCATTTTTTGCCCCAGTGATTTCTAGAGTAATTCTGGAGTTAATGTTCCCATGGATGAAGTCATCTGGCATTCTTTTATTTTCTTGGTTGGCAGACCCCAACTTCATGTTGCTCCAAAGGATCAGCAGAAGTCAAATTGACTCCGTTTCTTAGACACACAGGCAGGACTGGCCATGTGGTATGTGATGCCACAAACTCATCTGCGGCACTACATACCACACATTGAGATGGTCTCTGTGCTGCATGGGGTGCGTTGCCTGTGCCTGTGTAGAATAATAGCCAGCTCAGGTGTTATTTGTTTCTCTTCTTCATCAGAACCATAAAAAAGGCAACAGTGGGCACATCTACATGAGACGCTGACCGCGCAGCAGTGCAGACACTGCGGAGAGTGCTAATACACTACTGCGCGGTATTATTAGGCTACTATGCAGTAGCATCATTTGCCAGTGCTACTGTGCAGTAGCTCCAGTTACTGTGCATTTATTTAGTGCTTGCTAATGCAAATACTAAGTAAACGTGCAGTGACAGCTGTACAGTAGTGTCTTGTGTAGGAACTTCAGGCACTAGCCTGAGACCTGAAAACTTAAATAATTCAAACTTCTTTTATGCTTTAGGTTTTTTGTGTGATATGGACATGGATTTGCCAAGATGCCACAATGTCTCAAGCTCTCCAGTTTAGAGCCTCAAAATCCCCCTCAGCTGTTACTTAGTGTTATGCCTCTGAATTCCACTGGGACTAAATTCACAAAAGGATTTAACCCCTAAGAGTCACCTTTGGCATTACCGTTAGATAAATACTATCATTGTCTGGCTCCCTATCAGGCAGACTGCTTTTTGCAATTCCCACTCTTAGACACCTAACTTTCCTCATAAATTGTATAGGAAGCCTAGGAGTATCAAGGCCACACACTACCATAATTATCTTGTCTAGATTAACATAGGTGTGCTCAGCACACATCTGGAAGTAGAAAGAGGAAACGAACGTAATTGTATTGACTGTTGCAGCTCCCTTAGCCTATGGTTGTCAGACACTGGCTTCAGCTCCTGGCACAAGCTGGAACAGCACAGGGGCTCTTCTATATTAAGCTAGTTGCCAATAGTCACATGAGCTGTCCCTCACCTGAGATCACTGGAGGGTGGTGTAGACACTATTATGCCTGCTCTGCTGTACTTGGAGATACCTCAGTCCCAGGAGAATTCTCCATTGACTTTTTAAGATAGATTGAGGATGTTTTATATATTGGAATAAGAGTTGTAGTTCCTTTTTTTTTGGCCTACTCATTTCACAGCAACAGCACAAAATCACAAAACCAGTGTGAAGTTACATGTTACATTTAGGGTGCTTGTACACGTGATGGGAATTTAGTCCCCTAAATTGAAATGGTGGGTTTTTAATTATGATGATTAAAAACCCATCATTTCAATTTAGGGGCTTCCATCACTGTTACGGCGAGGGGCTCGATTCTTTTTTTTTCTTTTTTCATGGAGCCCGCCCATGTCTCCCACAGCTGGGGGGTGAGCTGCCAGTGGGCCAAGTGGCCCCTGAGCTGTAGGGGGTCCCAGTCCTTCCCACTGTGGTGGTGGCACCCCCCCAGGGTTGCCTGAGCAGACAGATACTGCCCCAGATTGGCCTTGGAGAAGGGTTGGATCAAGTTAGTTGCTGCCTCTGAGCTAAGGGAGCACCTGCCCAGCTAGCCACTCACCTGGGTGGCCCTGGGGGTGCCACCACCAGGGAGGGAAGTACCAGGGCCTCCCGCAGCTCATCACCCACTGGCAGCTCACCCCCTGGCCACAGGAGAGGAAGGCAGGCTCTGCGAAAATGAGCATGCGAACATGGAAGAAGGGGAAGCAAAATTTATTTTGTGCAGGGCAATGAAATAACTGGGTTAGTTATAAATCTACAAAGAAACTATTATGATTTATATAGAATAACACTTCACATAAGTCATTCTGTTTGCATGTCTTCAGTGCCCAGAAGCTAACTACAACAGAATCTGGCTGTTCACTCATCCAGCTGTGCTTCCTGCAGATAGTGCATTACACATGCATCTGAGGCTGAATAAACCTATTCTGGTTCCCTGCTGCCTCAGGGTTTTACTGCAGCTCTTGTTCTATAAATCCTTATGTGGTTTGGGCCTTGCATAACTAACTTGCCTCTCTCCTGGAAGAACTCTCTTCTTCCACATGCTGACAAGAATGAAATGCAGAAAACTTACTTTAATAAATTAGAATATTTTTTTGTGTATGCTGAGTGCCTCCTTTTCCTCCTTTTGTTTTTGTTTCCTTCTTTGTGTATGTTACAGTTAAATAGAGATGTCTTAATTTTCTTCTTTTAGTGTTGTCCATTCATGTGCTGTGGCTTTGCACATTACAGGTTGAGAACAATTGCCATAGAGCACGTGAAGGTTAATGAAAACAGAGCTCTTGGAATAGAAAGAACACAAATCATATAACTTGATTTTCAACAGCAGCAAAATTACTACTGTTAGCTCCTTAATCTTTGACACATGCTTGCATGTTATTTAGCAAGAAGTTCCTATCCTTTGCTATGCATAGAGCCTTTCTAATACTTCCCCCATTGTTTGTGTGCATCCAGGTGTGTAAAATGCCTGATTTTCTGATGCAGACTATCATTCTTTCTGAAAATTACCACATATGCACACTGATAAGATGCCCTATATTTAGTTTAATGTTTGTAATATATTAAACTATGAAACTATGAAACTATGAAACTATTTCCTGAGGCTGCAGGGAGCAGGAATAGGTTTATTTCACATACCTTTGATGAAGAGCATGTACAAACCTGGTTATGTTGAGATGATTGGTAGAGAAATTTTATTTGAAGGCTTAGGTTTTTACTTTCATTTTCGCCAGCACGATATCAATACTGTATCATAGAAATATGACACACTACTCTGATAAGTCCAGGACATGGCTTATACATTCCTTTTTTTTTTATATTTATGCCAGCATTTTGACTGTGAAGGTCATATCTGTAGCCCAGACAAAAGATTCATCCTCCACACAAGTCTGGTTTATATATAACAACTGGCCAGATTCATGGGTAGACTAAGAGTTGCCTTGACATTTTCTGATAATAAGCAAAGCCAAGCAGCTGAATTACATACCTGCCATAACATTGGGTTAGAGCATGACCTTACAATTCACACCCGGTATCTCCTTTGCACATAAAAGTCTCCAGGATACAACATTGTCTAGGGATCCATGCAGAAGGACATATGGGGAATTACCACCAGGCCAGAAAAAGCCCCACTGAGATTACATGGAAAAAACAATGCAGCAGTGGCCGACAATTGTTCTTTATAAGAGCCCCCTATAAGGCAGAATATTCCCTAAGGAATACTGAAGTCACTGAAACTTAGGCAAATGCTTAAACTCTAAGCATATACTTAAGTACTTGCCTGAACATAGCTGGATGTTATGTATGTATTCACATTCTTAGTTGACATACCTGTGGGAAAAGTGAGGTAGCCATAGCAGGGGAAAGTCCCTGTTGGTTCACTTTCATTGAGACTGTGCTGCCAGGAGCAGAAGATGAGTGTGAAGAAGGAGGTACTAAAGCTCCAAGGCTGAAGGGAGAGACAGGGCATCCATGTGGATACCCATGGCCTTATGCATATTCTCTGGGGCCTGCTTGGTTTGCAGGCTGGCAGTACACTGCTTTTAGCTGGAGACAAATTATCTCTGCTAAAAGATTGAACAAGAAGGCACCTTGTGAGGGGATCATCTTATAGATTTCCTCAGCCTTTAATTCCCAGCACCCAGAAATACTGCCATATAGCTACTCACATGATTACATATGTCTTGAATTGATAACCCATTTTCCCAACATGGACAAACAAACATTGTGGTGAGCTGAATCCATCAGAGAAAGGAACAAATATAGCTCACTACAGAAGGGGGTCAATGAAACAGAAAAACAAAAACTCCTTCAAAATGTCTAAGTAGTGCAGCATGACTTTCATCAAGTGATCACATTAGTTTGATTAATAACTGCAGGAAATGACTACCTCAATTCAGGTTTTACGTGGACCAGCAAGAAGGTTCAAGGAAGTCTGTGTTGCATATTGCTACTATACCTTTCAAGTTTTTATAGACCTCAGGAGAAATGAGGCATTCATAATGCGGGGGGAAAATAAAAATCATAGAAGGTATCATAAATCTAGGGGACTAAGTTGTGGAAATCACATCTTTAAACTGACACAGCTGTGATTAGCCAGCAATGGCTTTTACAGTTAGAAAAATTTTTGGTCAAAGTTATTTGCCAAGTGAAAGTTTCTGGTAAGTGGAGTATTTAATCAAATCCTTGTTTGGGGGATAGAGGGATGCAGCATGTAGAACCACAAGCTCTACACCTCTGGAAGCTTGGATTTGAATCACACATGCAGAAGTCTCAAGTGGATGATGGCTTAGATCTTAAACCACCCACAGGATTCAGTTTCTGTGAGAGGACTGAAATAAATGGAAGTATCCTGGCCCAGCTATGTTTGGAAACTTAGTCTGTGCTCCGGTAATATCAGTCTCTCTGTTTTATGTTATAATATGCAATATAAGTGAGGAAATACAGTTAGGTCAAGTGAGCATAGCCTTTGGCGTGAGCCAGAGGTCATCTTGGCAATCCTCTGTTTCAAGGATGATCTCTACCTCAGCTCATTGATAGGTTTTGAGGACATCTAGCACACAAGTGTTCTTCTACCATGTCCCTATGGAATGGATTTGGTACGAGTACCTGGCCACTTGGGTTGGAGAATCAAGTGATCAGTTGTGATACTGGCCACATTACTCCCTTGTTACTGTCTATAGAAACAAACACACTGTATATTCTCACATAAATATGCCCCTGAATAAGATACTTACATTTTTTGAAGGGCAGAATGAGAAAAAAAGAATTATTCCTTGCTTTTCCAGCAGAAACCTCTGAATGAGAAGCACTATAGTTTTACTTTCTGATCTCATATGGCGTGAGATCAGAATACAGTTTTACTGGCTAATCTAGTACGGTGTGCTTTAAACTAGCTTCACCAGTGGATGGGGCCACAGGACACGAGAACACTGCCCAGCAAAGACAGGTGATGAGCACAGAAGTACCCAGGTAAGTGATAAGGGTCTGGATAGTCCTAGGAATTGGTGGGGGGTGAGGGGGAAGGAGGGATCGGGGCGGGGTGCATGCACCGATAGGAGGCCTTAAATGCCTTTACACTAATGCTCAAAGTATGGGGAATAAGCAGAAGGAACTTGCCCTCTGGATAGCTAGTACAAAACCAGACACAGTAGGGCTCACTGAAACCTAGTGGGATTCAACCCATGATTGGGCAGTAAAAATTATAGGGCTACAAACTATACAGGCAGGACAGAAGGGAAGGAAAGATGGGGGTGTGGTGCTCTATGTCAAAGAGCAATACACACCCTCAACTAACAGGATGGGGTCAGAAGAGGGGAAGGCTGAAGTGCTCTGGGTCAGAATACAAGGGGGTCATGAGGAAAGGGACTTAACGGTGTGGGTCTACTACAGACCACCCAGCCAGTGAGAAGAGCTGGACCGGGAATTCTTGGGTCAGCTCGCGGAAGCAGTTAAGTCAAGGGATGTGGTCATCATGGGTGATCTAAACTACCCAGACATTTGCCAGGTCTGACCACTCAGGTAGGTTCCTTGCTGAGATACAAGACCTCCATCTAATCCAGGAGGTACACAGTCCCAATAGGGGGAATTGCCCTGGTGGACCTGGTCCTGGCCACAGGCAATGAGCTGGTGAGGGGACTCCAGGTTCCCAACCACTTGGGTGATAGTGATCAATGCCTACAGGGATTCACCATCCAGCACAGGGTGTCAAGGGCCTGCAGCAAGGCAGTAGCCCTTGACTTCAGGAAGGCTGACTTCAATGAGTTGAGATTGGTAGGAGGCATTGTGGTCCTGAAGGGTAGGGGAAATAAGTGTCCAAGATGAGTGGTTGTTCCTTAAGGAGATGATCCTCCAAGTCCAAGGGGTGACAGTCCCAATGCGCGTCAAAGCGGGCAAGAGTGTTCAAAAGCTCCCTTGGCTCGCCAAGAGAGGCGACCTGGTGGCTGCCTATAAGTTCATCAGGGGGGCACAGAAGGGAATTGGTGAGTATTTATTCACCAAGGCCCCCCCGGGGGTTACAAGAAATAATGGCCACAAGCTAGAAGAGAGCAGATTTAGATTGGATATTAGGAGGAACTTCTTCACAGTTCGAGTGGCCAAGGTCTGGAACGGGCTCCCAAGGGAGGTGGTGCTCTCCCCTACCCTGGGGGTCTTCAAGCGAAGGCCGGATGTGTATCTAGCTGGGGTAATGTAGGCCCAGCACTCTTTCCTGCTTATGCAGGGGGTCGGACTCGATGATCTGTTGAGGTCCCTTCCGACCCTAGCATCTATGAATCTATGAAAGGCACTCAGGAATGTCTGAAAGCCAAAAAGGAGGTGTACATCCAGTGGAAGGGGCGGGGGGACTATCACCAAAGAGGATTATACCTCCATAGCTCGAGTCTGTAGGGAGGCTGTTAGGAAGTCTAAGGCGGAGGCAGGACTAGGGTTAGCAACAAAGATAATCAGGATCAAGGACAACAAAAAGTCCTTTTAAAAATACATTAGGAGTAAAAAGAAGGCACCAGGCAATGTGGGGCCCCTGCAGGATATGCTTGGCAATCTGGTAGTTGCACCAGATGAAAAAACAGACCCTTTTAAGAAATTCTTTGCCTCCATTTTTCTAAGCGGGGACCAGGACATCTCCCCCACTGGGATTTAGGATGGACTCAGGAGTGACTTTGCTAGGCCTAAGGTCAGAGAGGACCGAGTTAGGGAACCTCTGGAGGGGCTGGACATGTTTAAATCAGCAGGTCCAGATGCTCTCCACCCTAGGGTGCTGAGGGAATTGGCAGGGGTCATCACGGGGCCCCTGGCATGGCTTTACGAGCACTCATGGTGCTCTGCTCAGGTGCCAGAAGACTGGAAGGCCAGTGTGGTCCCCATTTTCAAAAAAGGGAGGACACAAGCAACTATAGGCCCATTAGTCTTACTTCAGTCCTGGGGAAGCTCTTTGAGAAAATTATCCAGGAGTATATCTCTGAGGGACAAGCAAGTGGGAAGATGCTCAAGGGCAACCAGCATGGGCTCATTAAGGGCAAGTCCTGTCAGACCAACCTGATAGGCTTCTATGACCAGGTAACAAAATCACTGGTTGCCGGTGTCACAGTGGATGTAGTCTTTCTGGACTTCAGGAAGGCCTTTGACACTGTCTCCCACCCCATTCTCATTAAAAAGCTAAGTGACTGTGGTATTGACACCTACACAGTCAGATCAGTCACAAATTGGCTAGGGGGCTGCACCCAGAGAGTGGTGGAGGATGGGTCATATTCAGCCTGGAGGGACATGGGCAGCTGAGTCCCCCAGATTCGGTCCTCAGGCCCGTACTGTTCAATTTCTTTATTATCGACTTGGGTGAGGGGATGAAAAGCATCCTGTTCAAATTTGCTGATGACACCAAGATTTGGGGTGAAGTGGGCATGCTAAAAGGGAGGGGCAGGATACAACTGGACCTGGACAGGTTACAGGGGTGGGTGAATGTGAATAGGATAGGATTCAATACTGACAAGTGCAGGGTGCTTCACTTGGGCAGAAAGAACCAGCAGCATATCTATAAGCTGGGGAACTCCCTTCTCAAAAGCACAGTGGCAGAAAGCGATCTTGGAGTCGTCATTGATTCTAAAATTAACATGGGTTGCCAATGCGAGGACATGGTCAGCAAGGCTAACCGTGCCTTGTCATGCATCCACAGATGCAGTACGAGCAGGTCCAAGGAGGTGATCTTCCCCCCTACGCGACACTGGTCAGACCGCAGCTGGAGTACTGTGTATAGTTCTGTGCGCCGCACTTCAGGAGGGATGTGGACAACATGGAGAGGGTCCAGAGGCGGCCACTCGCATGATCAGGGGTCAGCAGGGCAGGCCCTATGAGGAGAGGCTACGGGACCTGAACCTGTTCAGCCTCCACAAGAGAAGGCTGAGAGGGGATCTGGTGGCCCAGTGGGGACCAGAGGGGAATGGGTGAGACCCTGTTCTCCCAAGCACCTCCCGGAATAACAAAGAATAACGGCCCCAAGTTGATTGAGTAGGTTCAGGCTAGACATCAGGAGGCACTACTTCACAGTCAGGGCAGCCAGGATCTGGAACCAGCTTCCAAGGGTAGTGGTGCTGGCTCCTACCTTAGGAGTCTTTAAAAGGAGGCTTGATAACTACCTAGCTGGGGGCATATGAGCATAAACTTACCAGGGGTCATATGAGCCCAGTATTCATTCCTGCCCAGGGCAGGGGTCGGACTTGATGATCTGCTCAGGTCCCCTCCAACCCTACATCTACGAACTTTCACTCCCTTCTTGCTCCCATCTCACCTGAAGGGACAGAAACTGCTATTAACATATTTCCTCATTTACAGTGCATACACCAATTTCCACTAGCTGAATTTTAACGGGGCGGGGTGGGGGGAGCAACAACATGTGTATTGTATGTGAAAATACAGTACTTTAACAAGGTTTGTCCTATGGGCAGCTAGCCTTGGCAGAAATTTTGATATACGGAACCAAAACTTTTAATCCATTATTAAAGCAGAGTTAAAAAGAGATTCCAGACTTTATTAATGTATTTGCTGTAGGACATGTTTTCAATTAATTTGCTGTAGGGAAACAAGTGGCATGTACAAGTTCATTAATTAAAAAACACATTCTGACCAACAATTTATGGAAATTGTTAAAAAATGTTCTCTTACATTAAAGTACAACCCTGACAATACTCCTAAGGAAAGCTCATGGAAATTGGTAAGTAAATGCCAGTAATACAAGATAAAACTTCTTTAAAGACATGGCTGCTATTAAATGTAGAGAGAATTTTAAGTTTTTACCTCCAATTTTGTCTAGATTAAAAGAAACTATACAAGGCAGTATATAAACAATCATTTGGCATTACCCTTTTCTTCCTGCTGTTTTTGGACATGCATCCTTGTTTATCAAGGACAACACATGACAATTTTGCTAAGTTATGCACCAAATATAATTGGCACATGCAATCTGAGATACAAAAATGCCATTGTTAAAGAAAAAATACTTAGAGAGATACATTATAATTAGGTAGTTGTGAAAGTCTCTAATGGATAACAATGTATATGTACTGAATATATAATCATGTAGGATCATGATCAGTTTTATAATTTATTTGCCACAGAATACCCTGAGCACTCTTGGGGTGACAATTTGTATATTTTATGTACAAGTAAATTAAAAGGAGTTTTCATGGTAAAATGCTGTAACTTAATGCCCCTTTCTTTCCAGCATGCTAAAATAATTTCCTGTTGTGTTGTGCAGTAGTCTTCTTTGAGTATAGGTGTCTGGATGTTGTTCAAGACACGAACACAAATATAAGAAGACTGCATAGAAAGATCTTTTAAACTCAGCAACCTTTTATATTTAAATGAAAAATAGTAACTTTCCAAATACACAGTTTGTGTGTATTTGGAAAGTTACATGTGTACATGTTCTATTTGTTACATGTGTACATGTTCTATTTGTTGCAGGAATAGCATTTATAGTGCTATTTTTATTCATAACTGTATGCTCTGTTCAAAGCAAAGATCATCAGTGTTTGTATTTCAGTGACAATGTGAAGGATAGCTGTGGGAGTGAGTGAGGATTGGATATATATATCACATCAGTTTGGGTTACCTCCATGGAATCTGATGTAATCCCACTGAAAAAAAAAAGTCTTCCAAAATCTGCCCTTAATAACTCTTCATTTTCGGAGCAGTGAAAAGCACACTCAGAGAATTGGATGATGAAAGTGAAAATAGGGAAAGTGAACCAAAGCTATTGCCCACAGAAGGTTCAAATATGTTTCCTTACAAGCAATACACATAAACTGGAATGTTTCAAATTGAAGGAGACAGGAGCTGCCAAAAAATTAGGGTGGGGACGTCAGCTTTCTAATGCTTATGATTTGTAAGTCAGCATGCCATGCATAGCATCTGAGTGTTCAGAGGATAATGAAGAGGAAACATATTGGAACAGTACTATTTCTTGCAGATGGAATATTGCAGAATGACATGTCAGCTAAGTGGTCACACATACAGAACAGCGTACTGCCAGCATCTATGGAATTACCATAACCAGTTTTTAAAGCCTTCCACACAATATGTAGCTGCACAAAAGACAGAAAACTAAGTCTTAGGCTATCAGAACAAGTAATGAAAGGAAAATGCCTTTGTTAGAGGTATGTTAGAAATACTCAAAACAAGATCCTTAACTAGTATATATTGCAATGAATGGCTCAAACAGAGCCACTGATTGAAGTCAAACAGAGCTATTATGATCTATAGTAGCTGATGATTTGCCCTCCTGTTATTTTCTTCTCCTTACAGATATTATTGAATTAATTTTGGTGGACAATCTGATTCAAAAAAAGGAAGGGGTCAAGAGAGGAGGATCATCAAAATGACTTATTCAACAGCTATAATGATAAAATATCCAAAAGAATAAGGCGGTGAAGTCTTCCTCTCCCATGACTTTCTACACAAATGTTTTCGTAATGTGAACCACTGAGAAAATATGTAAGACAAAAAGGCACGACATGCAATAATTTTATTTGTGAATTTAAAAAAAAAATCCGATTTTACTCTGTATATGTATTGGAAGGAAGACATTAATCTTCTTTATGTAGTTGCAAAAATATTGCCTGAATCAAAACTGAATTGCCTGAAGTGAGTTATCATTGTATAGTGATCCAGGGCAGCTGTTTTAATACAATTCACCACATTTTTATTCTCATTTCTCCAAAACAATGAAAAACTTTCACTTTAATAGTTACACATTGGAAGTGCTTTGCTGATGATAAGCCCTGGCTTTTGTTGGAACAGAGCTTAAGCCAGGAGTTCCTGTATGTTTTCCAGACATAATCTCTTGAGACTCCTGTTTCTCTTGCTTCTGCAGCAGTTACTATTCCTGCTGCTAGTGCTATTCCCATTGCTCCGCTTTTACAAAATGCCAATTTTCTCATGTGGGCTTGTATCCAATACACAATATGTTTGCTCTAGTGCACATACAGTCTTGCTACTAAAAGTGTTTTATACTGTGATTGTGGGGATTCAATTTTCTTTTGCTGAATCACGGTTCATGTCCTCTAACCGTAATGAAAATGTTTGCAATGTTTAAGATATGATAAGAAAATCAAATTTTCAAAGCTGTGTACTTGGGACCAGTACAAGTGAGGGCTGATTTAGAAATTCAGATGACTATTTCTTTGCACATGGAACTGCCTTTATTCCTATGGTTCGATGCAAGGCTTTTGTGAGCCTGAGTTCTAACACATTTTACCATTTTTCTGAGTCTATTTTTTCCAGTAAGAGTAGGAAGTGTAGTAAATACTCCCTTTGCCCACTTTCTATCTAGGCAATTATGCAGCATCCGTATCATGAGACTTAAGCATCAATACCTTCCCATAGCATCTGATGAAATGTGTTTCTGCTCACAAAAGCTTATGGGCTAAGTACAGACAGTCAAAAAGCCCAAGGCTGAACCAATTCAATCTTTGCAGGTTAGTTTAAACTGTGTAGATTGAACAAATAAGCAAGTAAACAGACATTCACTTTTGATTCTGGAAATGCAGCCACATTCCTGCAGTGGCTCAGGCCACAAGCTGGGGGGACCGGGGCATGCTAGAGCACACCCCCTTGCTGAGCTGCAGCAGACAGTTTGGGCCAAGGCTAGCCGGCCCACTCTGCTGAGTTGGGGTTTGAGGGGGAGGTGCAAAGCATCCTGGGAGGCTGTAAGTTAACTTGAATCTGGAGGGGAGCTGGGACAGAAGTTCAATAAACTGATTTAAGTCAGTTATGTCTGAGGGTGCAGACAGAAGTGACAATTTTTGCTGGATCTGGCCACAGAAAGTGGTCTATAGCTGTGAACAAACACAAGTGCACGGTTGCAGACACTTCGCTTATTGCATGAGGGTTCAGATGAAGAAATTTCAAAACAATAGCATCTTCTGTAACTTGTGCCTGCCTGGCTGAGCCTCCAACCTGTTTTCAGGATGGGACAGGGAAAGGGAGTGGAGGGAGTTCAGTCTAGGGTTTATTTTGTCCCTGCTGGGGGTGGAGGTGGGGGGCGATGCACTCCAATTCACCCACCTCACCCTCCAAGGCTGGCTGGGGAACCCCTAGAATAAGCTCCTTTTGCTCCCTTTCCCCCCTCCCATTCTGAAAACAGTTCAGGCTGGCAGGGAGGAGGAGCCATTGCTAGGGGAAACCGGCTGCAGCCTTGCAGCTAGATTCCCCTCCCCCTGGAACCAACACTGAACTTCTGTTTGGCCTGGGGGGTTGTTTTAACTCAGAATGTTTCCTGTAAAGTGTTCTCAGTTACAGTGGGGAGCTGTACTTCTGTCTGAGCCCTAATACTATATCCATCCAGGTTTATCTTAAACCTGTTTTGGCCATTTTGAAAAAGGTTTATTTACACTGAACTTCTGTTGTGTTATGTATTCGAACTGATTTCTGATCACTTATACCAGTTTATGTGTAATTTCTGTGACTAGCCATGCGTTTCTGATTCATTTGGTCTGCAAAGTGCATCTCCACCTGCCTTCTTCAAACACTTATTTCCACTATTTCTACATCAAGGGTGCTTTCCTGCTGGGGGCTGATTCCTCAGAACACTTAGATATCAAGATGTTAGGCACTTTAACAATATCATTGATAGATAAACACCTTAAGAGGCATTGAGTACCTTTCCTTGCAGATTAGGCTCTAAATTGGCTCATTTGTATAAAAGAAATCTGCTGCAATTTGTATCACATAGTAAAAGTCAAGAAAAGAAAGCCAGTTAGGTGTAGAAATATATTTGAACAAACAAGACACTTCTTTTCTTCAAAAATGATCACCTTCCCTCTTCTGTTAAGAGGCAATATATGTATTTAAAGATGTTTCACCGTGGTTTAATACTTTTGTTTTTTTACTTTAATACTGTTGTCATTCAATGCCTAAATTAAATCTTTCCCCAAAATAAAACTGTTGAATATGCAAAAGTAGTAAGTAATAACCTTTAGTAATGGGAATCAACTTATTTACCACCTGAGGATTTCACAGTGGGAGACTGCTGTAAAAATCTTTGTGCACATTGACAGGCAGTGATATTCAGTGACTTTGGCACTGGAATTGGTAAAATCCTGGGTCTGTTTAAAGTCAATGGCAAACCTAATTGATTTCATGGGGTCAGGGACTCTGCTGTAACTGACATATTATTTAATTTTTGTAAGTCAGAGCCCTTCATACATCTATTTCACCCTCCTACTTTTATCTGCCCTGTCTATGAAGACTTTAAACTCCTACAATAGGGGCTGTCTCTGACAACATGTTTGCCCGCTGCAAAATAAGATCCAATTTCACCAGGGACTTCTAGATAGGACCATAATGCAAATAACTTAACTTTTTAACATAGTCTTGCCTGAGTAGAACATATACAGCTTCTGGAATTAAAATTACATATGGAATTAATTACATATGTAATTAAAAATAACTGCTATTTGCGTACTGTGTATCCCAAATCTGTAACAAGATTTAATAAAATACTACTTTAGTAAAACAGAATATGAACTGTTTAAAAGATCCAAGTTCATTCCAAACCCTGTAAGTCTAGAATAACTTCAGCTTTGTAGGTATTGAAAAAAAATAGTACATTAACAGAATTAATAACCATTCCCACAAATGTCTGTGTATTTTATGAGTTTCAGATGTGCATTTACACTTAAAAAATATCCCACATTGTATATGACATAGTTCCTATATACTTTCTTGGTGTGGTTAGGACAAAAACTCTTCCAGAAAATGCAGGGGTTTGGATCTTCAAAATACCATAAAATGCACTTTGTGAACATCTTATACATTCAACATAATACTTTACATTAAAAATATGCAAATTATCTCCTTGTATCCAATATATATATATTAACCACTAATATAATATAGCATAGATCACCATTTAGTTGTAGGTATTATTAAAATTTTTTTACAGTTTATTTCTGGTATTTTTAAAAAAGGCTGCAGTGGAGAAATTTTCTTCCTCATCAATATAAAAAACATGGCCTAACTTTAGGTGTTGCTGAGAACATTAAAAATCCAGAAACAGCACTAGACTTCAATAAGTAGGAGAATGTTCAACCGATAATAAGAGTTCTCAAAATAGTGCCCAGATGCACAGTACTTGTTGAACAAATTCAGATTTATTGAAAGTAAACATTTACATTGGCTACAGTGTTATAACTGTTACAAAGCTGGATAAAAGAGGCTTAAATAGCAATAGAAAGCAAGTGCAGTAAAAAGTGAATAGAGAAAATATTTGGCCTTAGTGATCTTTTGGCAGTATTTACATTATGTACATATTGTTAAATATTTGTAATAACTCTAAGGCACCATAGGCTAAATAGCAGGCTGCAATACTATTTTGTGCACAAAATTCAAGAAATTTATTGGGGAAAATGCTGTATATTTAACAAGAAGAAATATAGGCATATTTTAATGTTTACATAAAGGAGTGGCTGCATTTTTTAAATTCAAAGGTACAGTAAGTGTTGGGTAAATTAAAAAAAATCCTTTTAGAACAGTAAATTAAGCTGAATGTGTATAAGGACTCTATTTTTTACTGACTTGCTGGTATATGTTTAATGTAATCTATTCTTCAACATTTTTCACACGCTAGATGTTTTGTCTAAAAACTACTTGACATTTTTTTTGTCCTACAAAAAACTTATACTTAATATATCATACTGTATACAAAATCCCAATGCAAAGTTTAACGGGTAGTAATATACACCAGTGCTGCCCACAGGCAGACTAAAATTTAGCAGGAACAAGGTGTCAAAAGATTTCTGTATTACCTTTGCCTCACTAAAACATTAGCTCTACACATTATATTGTTTGGTCTTCTCAGTGGCTGTTACTCCAGCTAATGAACATAAAGAACAGGTATCCAGCATAGGACAAAATGAGCCAATCATCTTCAAACCTAAAGTCTTCAAAGTCAAACTGCAAAATTCAACCAGTCAAACAAAACCTTCATATGTAAAACTCTACATTATTTTTATCATCACTATCTGAAGCACAAGTTTCCACTATGATCAATGACACTATAAAGGACAAAGTGAAGTCTAGTTATAGACATGGCAGACAAAACTGGAGATTTTCTTTAGTCCTACATGTTATATTTAACTGCTCTTGAAATAGGAGAGCTTCTTGTTTCGTTTAATCAACAGGTTTGCCTTTCATCTTGAGGTAGTGTTTGTAACAAAGAAATTCAGCAGGGCATCAAATCAACACCTCAATTCTGCAAATAAAGTGCCCGTAGGATTCTAAATGCCCAAAGAGACAACCTGAAACCTAGTTTGTTCCAGTCAGTGCTCCCATCACTGATGTATGCCATACCCATAACTATGGTAGCTGATTGAAGCATATGTATTCTTCAGTCAGGAAAAGGCAGTTCTAATGGGTCAACACTTCAGGGCATGACAAAGTCTTAAATAACCCAGAAAGATGCCCAGGTATTTTGACAGTGATCTTGACTGTATACCCCACTCATTTATCTTCTTAACAACCAAAACTGCTGCTTGCTTCATTGTATCACTGAATAATAAAACAAAAATTCAGTCCTGCTAAAATCCACCCAAATATTCTGATTAAAATATACATAAAAGTCTACAATATGGTCTCACTTGCAATGGGCCTTTGCTTCAGAATCTCTTTTAAAACTTACCATGATAGCAAAGAATAAGTAGTACATAAAACAACACACATATTTTTTCAAGGGCCTACTCCTAAGAGGCGCTGAATGGGGTGTTCAGCACATCATAGGACTGGACCCAAAATCCACTTGTTTGAAAATGCTAAGATTATCAAAGAACTTTTACTTGTGTATATTTATTTTCTTGTCAAACCTGCATTACAAATGTTCTTTTCTGAACTGGAATTGCTTTTTTTAGAGTTAAGAAAACCTACATTCAAATGTATATACTACTTGACTAATAACATATTTGTTGTTTTGAATAGAGAACCATATTAGATATCTATCTTCCCTCCATTTTGTACTTAGTGATAACCCTGAAAACTAGCTAATTATTTCAGCAGCTAAAAAAGTTTGTTTTTACAAATATATTACATTTCATCCAAGCAGAAGACCTTCTTTAGGAAACTGCCACATCTTTGTAACAATTAAAGAAACCATAATCTTAGCATTGTTCATTGGATTCACTTTTAGTACCCACAGCTCTAACATTAAAATTATACAGCATCAGTAAACAGTTCTTTTTAAGAAAAAAAGTACAAATATAAAAATTCTGGCATTATTGACTATGTTCCCATAAAACATTCAGAAGCAGAGTATTATACAAACTGGCCAGTAGGGTAAGAGACGCTGAGCCAGAATCTTGTATGATGTAAAATAACATAGCTTTATTGAAGAAAGTGGAACTATATTAGTTTAAACTTGAAGGAATGGCTCACATTGCTTAATCTCTTGAAGGCTAAGTATCTGACTGAATTTATGAAGGTCTTCAAAAGAATCTTTTTTTCCTTTTTGAGTGTTAACACTTGATACCGACAACTGGAGCCATTGGTGGACAGATTATTATTGTTGTGCAACATGTTTCTTTTCTTTCCTTTGGTTTTTTTTTCATTGAATATGCTCATATTTTTGGGTTTCTAACCTGGGGATGCATCACAGAGAAGGTAGATAGCAGTTTCCTATCCCAATTCTGACTTCTCCATAGGACTGAGTTCTACCTAAGCATGGGTGCACTGGATGGGTAGGTCCATGTGGTGTGGCATCACCTGGTATTATGGAGATTTGCTAGGAAAGATGATAGAGTTTGGAGCTACATTCCCCTTCATGTGGAATTCAACCTATGCCAGGCATACTTCTTTAAGGGGAGTTCAAAGGGAGAGGTGTGACCAATAAGTGTGCTAGCAGCAGAGCTGTGATGCCATGTAGCAAGGAGTATTGGGAATCCAGGGACAACATAGGAGATTTTCATACAAAGCCTTTTTTTTTTTTAGTGACCACAGGGATCTGCAGGGTTTGAGGTTGGGAAACCTCTTCCCTCTAAATAAAACAATCAGGGAGAAATCTCACAGAAGGACTCCCAGAGACGTGGTCTTTCTACTGGCTTCTCTCCCTCAGGCATTACCCTGGTAAGAGACATTCTGCTCTATGCCATCTCTGTGCCAGTCTGCTTTACAAAAGCTCAGCTATTTACTTCTGGTACATGGCCTCCAGAAGAAATCTCCTTGCCATTTTAAAACTAAAAGCACCAGCTTTCTCTTTACAGGAAGTAACAGCAGCTTCTTGTTCATGTGTAGATACTGTAACACTTAAAAATATTTTCCTGGCAGTAATTTGGTGGAGAAAAATAAATGCATTGTATTTCAAAAAGAGCTGCAGTGTAATTCTCCCACTGTTAATAACACAGAGTTTTCCCGTCATGGTGCCTGCCCGGGGCCTGATCCTGTAAGATTTTGAATGCCCTCAACTCCCACTAATTTCAGGGGGAATTCAGCTGAGCTCTTTGCAGGCTTTGGTCATATGACCTTCAGAAGTCACTGGCTTTCCCAGAGGTAATTAACTACATTTTCTTCAGAAATCGGTGTATTGAAGAGAGAAGGGAAGGAAGGAAGAGAAATAGCGTGCTGCCAGGGCTTGATTCTGAGGTGTGCTCACAGCACTCAACCTCATTCACAACTTCGCCGGATCAGGCCCTCTGGTTTTTCCCAGTTTGTTTGGATGCCCAAGTGGCTTTTAAAACCCTAAGACTGGTATAAACAAGTTCAACCCCAGCAAACTACTTCACGTTGAAGTAATTTTGAAAAAGAGAACATTAAAAGGAAAAACCCACGGGGTTAGGACTGATAATCCATGACCACACACTGTCTGTGAGGCTTTTATACTTCCTTGCTGAGGAACAGCACAGAAGTGGGAAAAAAGAAACAGAAAAGCTCCGTGGTTCCTTTAGACCGGCTGCAGCTGGGGAAAAGAAAGAAGAATGCCACATCCTGTATTTGGCCCATTATTCCACTTAGCCACTGAAGCCACTCAGTTCCCCTCAGGATTTAAGTATTTCATTACATGTACTATGATAACATCACACAATTGCTCTTTAGCCAAAGATACATATGTAAACGTATAAACCATTTTGTGTGTATGTATACACATGGGCAAACTAAGTAGGGATGGTCAGGCAAGATTTCCAGCTCTCAGTTCTAAGTTTGCTTGATTTTATTTAGTCACACAACCCACACTACCTAACTGCTGCATGTAGATTAATTGCAGAAATCATCTTTGATGCAAGAGGTGGAACCACACTGCAATTCTACAGCATCACCACAGATGGCCCTATGCCACAGAGGCCACCTTTATTCTAGAGAACTTCAACTTTATTCTGGGTAAGGTTTCTTTTGTGTTAAACGAAATAGGACTAGGCTTAGCTTGGAATACAGAAAGTGTCAATGTTCTTCAAGAAGGAATTTCCCAATCCTAAAATCTCTGCACAGTATTATGCAAAGCTTAGGCCTCTTTAAAGAAATACAAAACCAAACACAAACAAAACACTATGTTGTTGTTATTAGGGTCTTTCAGATCATGATCATACCAGTGGCAATAATGGCCACTGTTGGAGGTCTCAGTTTTTGTTTCTATAACTTTCCCTTTCTGATTTTGGCCAAAAGTGGTGGTGTACAGTCAGAAAATGCTGGTAACAAGTAAGGGCATTATTCTGAGAGATGACTTCGGTAAGAACTGAGGGCAATGAGCACCTCCCAATAAATACTTGGCACCTTGCAGGATTGGTCCCTAGGCTTGCTACCATCATGCTCACAATATGGTAGCCATGTTATTTTAAATAGCTATAATATCTCATTTTAAACAACAGTGATTTGTTTATTTGATGAATTAACAATACTTCCATCAAAAAACTCATCAGTAATTCTGACAGTTTGTAATATTTGTTATTTCTTACTAATCTGGCAAACATATAACCCCCTTCAGCAAGGGACTTTAGAGTTGCTCACTTTAACCACAAGTGCAGTCCAGTTAAAATCAAGAATAAAACACAAGTGCATTGCTGAACAGGGCTCATAGGCAACTGTAAAATCTGGGATGCCAACATCCTAACAACAAATTATCAGCCCCTGAAATTCTGTTCGGTTTGCTTGGCTTGTATCTTTTTTTTAAAAAAAATGTAACCCAACTGTTTACTGGATGGTATAGTTTGTAGTGAGAGAATAAAGTCAACAAGTTATATGCCATCAAATAATTATTTTTCTCTTGGTAATAACTTGAATACAGCATACATTTTTTCTTCTTTTAACTTTTTTACTCTAAATCCTAGCTACATTTGTATACAGTAAAATGAATCAATGATATTTTAGGTAATCACCTTCCTTGACATGTTCCAGACAACCATTTTTATTGTGTGTTAAAATATGTGAATATTTTACTTATTGCAAAGTATCCTGTATAATGCAGCTATAAAATCTTCTTCCTTTAATTCAGTCATTTTAAATGTAAATTACCAGTATACAGTACTAAAATGGTCCAATTCAAGAGTTTAATATAAAAATATCAGCACAAAACTCCTTTTTAAATTCTGTTTATTGTGAGCAACCCAAATGTCTGTTTAATTGCTATTAGTTGTAGTATATTAATAGACTTTGTACCCCTACAGTTGCTAACTTGTACCATTTTAGGTATTTCAATGAGATAAGAAATACTAAGTAAGAAAACAGTAAGTATTCAAAGGGTTAATTTGTTTAGAATATGAATAATAAATTAGTTTTCATGTCTTCTTCTTCAGTTCAAAATCCAGCTTTGAGACTGAGGAAGGCTTCCAAATCACATCAATTAAATAAAAGTGATCCTTTCAACCAGTCGCAGTTTGATTACCAATGACTCGAAGGATCTCTTTATGAATGCTTGGCTCTTGCGTATTTATACTTGTATCACCCACTTGACCATCTTCATAACTAAAAAAGCACAGAAACAAAATGAGCATTTACTAATCCACCTGAAAGTGCTCATAGTTTTATTTAATGAAAGATAATAATGATTATATGATTTTATAACACTCCTCTTACTGAAACACTCAGCAATAAAGGTTATGTGGACAGTGAGAACTTTGGAGTGTGGATTTTGCTTGGTGACAGGATTTGCCCTGTATAGAAAAGCCCTGTAGTTCCCATCAATACTACAGTACACAAAGACGTGACAGGGGCTCTGATACTACTGCTTGTCCCCTGGGCTCTGTGTAGCCTGTTGGCAGCTCATCCCCACAGTAAGAGGACAGTATTCTTTGGTACTGTCAGCTGTACCTGAAATCCCTCTGGAATGCAGTGTTATCAAAACATACACAAGCTCCTGGAGTTTTCATCTTCACTAACTGAGCACTATCTAAAGTGAAGATTTGCCCCCTTCCAGACATCGGTAGTCAGCCATTTAATGCAGTTGTACTTGTGCAAAACCTTCTGTGTTGACCAGATAAACTGGTGCAGCTTTCTCCTGCTTAGAATCAGAGTGAAAGATCCTGGTTCAAAATATGATTGACCTTGTCTGCTCTAGTAGCTAACACTGGTGAAGCTGGCTGAGTTTAAAAGCCTGAATGTTCTATGCAGAGAACGGCAAGAGACAGGCAGCTCCAAAAGCTGATTCAGAAACTGTGGCATCACCTACATGAAAACACAAGGGTGTGTCTGAATTCCTGCCCACT